>NC_090941.1:875633507-876883507 GCF_040938575.1 Ambystoma mexicanum
CTAGTGCTAAATGCATGAGACACTGTGCGCTTGCTGCTGGAATTTCAGTTGCCACAAACATTCTGGAAGCACGCATGGCATAGTGTATGAGAGAGCAGACATAACAGCTCTCTTTGGTTGTTTGTTTCCACACCTTAGTCATGTGGCTATGTTATTCGATATATGGGCCAAATGATATATATATGAATTGACCAGATTGCAATCTACCTCTGCACTGCACCTAACTCTTCTTACCTTATTAGCAGTGTTTGTTGCCTGCCAAGATATATCTTCCATAACAGCATGGAATGAGGTAATGCTAGTAGGGGTCAAAGCTTGTGCATGTGCAAACAATAATCTTCATAAAACAAGGAGTGTGAAGAAGTAGAAACAGCAGAACACACAAAACATTATTACTACAGTTCCTTTTATGCTTCCCACCTCATTGTCTTGTGATGCTCCAGGTGTCTATGAGTTGATGCTGAAAAGCCTCACAAATGTATTGTTATTGAATTACTGGGCCTCATTATGAGTGTGGCTGTCCGGAAAAAAGGGTGCAGGTAAGCTCACCGGCACCCTTGTTTCTGGACCGCTACACTACGAGTTTGCCTTCAGGGGCTACTGCGCCCAACAGGTCTGACCCTGCTGGGCGCAGTGGACCTGATAGGTAGACTCATCACGGAAGCATCGTCACCGTTAGTAACAGTGCTGATGCCTCCATGAACCCATATGGGACTCCATGGCAATGGGGAGTTACATTTTACGGCACCCAGCTTCCCGGTCCGCCGGAACTTGTAATGTCTCAGTGGCACTGGAAAGTTATGCGCTGGTAAAATGTTATGAGTCCGGCAGAAACCTGCTGGTAGCACTGGCAGGGTTACCGCCAGACTCGTAATAATATGATATGATATGATATGGCATTTGCAATGCGCCTATATGAGGCCCACTTGTGTGTTAATTCAAGCTCTACGTCTATAATATTGGCCGAGCGCTGAATCTTCTCCCACAATATACGTATGCTTGGGTTTCCAAGTAAAGGGACAATGGATGGTTCTTGTAAGGAACTCATTGTGGCAACAGTAAAGACAGACACAAGTGATTACAGTTCAAGGGTGTTTATTTAAACTGTAAAAGCAGGGTGGAAAACGCCTAACCTAAATCTAAGGTGGGAGCAAGCTTTGACCATCAAATGAAAAATAAGGCAGTACTTGTGGCGTCTTGTCAAAGTAAAAAGGCCTATATTAAAAAAATATATATTGCCAAATGCTCACAACTAATTACAGAAAGAGTGTGTTTTCAATAAAGTGTTCACAAATAACAAGTCAGGATGTGATTGCCAGGGGTCTCCCTTCCCCATGTTTTAAGCATGGAACACGGTGGATTTCCTGAGCACAGTACACGCTGGAGCTTTTCCAGAACGAACCGACAGTTCTATAGCAGCTATCAGGTGCTTTGATGGTTAAGTCCCTTCTTTAAAAAAAACTTGCTTGCCATCGAGGGCCTGATGTTTTCAACAACAAAACAAACAAACAAAGTGTTCCTTTCCAAATGGACTTTGGGTAATTACTTTTCACCCCTGGATCTCCTTCGGTTCGACTCGGATCCAAATGCCAAGGGGGATAATCCACTTCCCCTGGTCTTACTATACATCTTACATTCATGAATCTTAATGTCTTTTTTTTCAGGCCTCACATCTTTTTGTGGGCTTCCCTCTGCCGGATTCACTCACGCCAACTTTTACTAAACAGTTCACTGTGGACGTCCCTCGGTTGGGTTCACTCCTGTCAACATATTTTATGGGAATTTAGACTTTGCCCATTCATGTTAGCATCACTCCGCCGGGTTCACTATTGCCAACCTTTGCATCGCAGTGTTCATACGCTAATTTCACTTAGCGGGATTCATTTCCCTTTGCTTCACAATCATCGGTCGGTCAAAGACTTTTGATGGTACAGAGGATTTTACAAGACCCCTGAATGACCACTTTGACCATCCTTCTCACCTTTCTCCCAAGACCTTCTGGTTACTGAAGTTCACCTGCAGGGTAATCACCTAGGGTTTCTCGAGTTAACACCCATGTTGATTGACTCTGTTATGCTGGCTTTCTCCTTTGCATATCAATATTTCTTTGGACTTTCTTTAATCAGCCGCTTGCCACTTTTGTTCAACACAGTTCAGTTTCTTATCAGCTCTCCCCTCGACTCACCGACTGTGATGAACCGCTTGTCTTTCTTGTCTTTGGAGACAAGGCCCATACCGTTGACATCTGCTGTAACACACATTGGCTATTGTTCCCGGTCTTAGGATTCCTTCTCTGGAGGTTTCACAGGCTCTGTCGATAATGGCAAGGTCACTTCTCCCCTTGGCAACCTCTCAATCCGTGCTGTCTTTCTCCTCTTGAAATGCCATGCTGAGTTAGCTCCCTCATTGTGTGATCTGCCTTGCTCGTACTGTGCTTTCTTGCTCCACCTTTTATCCCTGTGGGGAAGGGAAAGAGCTGTCAGGTGTGTGTGATTCTGGTCAATTGCCTGACTCTACCAGGCCCTTGGGTGGGGACATGTCAGGTAAACAGATTTCATAGTTGTCAGTTGTTTTTCACTGTATGAAAAGGTGTTTGTGTTGGAAAAGGAAGGTGGTATAGTTTCCAGGTATCCTAGAGGGTCGGAATGGGAAAAGATCTTATATTGTATTATAATTCTCGTCCTAGGGGTTTGGGTACATTCAGAAGAATGAGATTGGCAGAGGTTGTGAAATGAACGAAAATGACCAGAGTTTTTTATTGTGACCTGAACAAGGGGGGATTGTGGGAATGGTAGTGTGTTGTTAATGCCGTATACCAAGGTTTTGGGAAAGAATAATCAGACATGAAAAAGAATGACTGGGAGCATTCGGGTGGAGAACAGGAAGATAAGGACTCTAGGAGTTGTGGTTCTTGAGGGTAACAAGGTTCTTAGTTGGTTCATCATAGTTGTAGGGGTTGTGGGATTTTATTATGGGAGCTTCTTTGGGTTGAAGGGAGGCAGATGTGGAATAACCAAAGAAGATTTCAAGGACTTTGTCCTCTTCTTCTTCTTGGGTATTGAACCACGTACCACCTGGGGTACTTCCCCGAGCATAACTCTGGATTCCCCCATGAAGGTGATCCTCTCTTGCTCGACCACTCCTAGGGTCGGTGTCTGAGAGTGTTGGCTCTTCCCAGACCATCTGAATAAGGGCTATCCAAGGTCTGCTTGTGAGAATACCCTCAGGTGTCTCACAGTCTCCACTTTTCCAGTGTAGATACGTGTGGGCTGCATATAAGAGAAATGCATGGAAAATAGTCTTGGAGTTATGATTCGCTCAGATTCTTTTCATATTACATCATTAATAAAGCATTCCTGGAATGAGTTATGTCTCTGAAAGATCATATGGAAAAAACTGTCTTTTACTTTCTCGATGAATGCTGCCTGTAAAGAAAGGACAGTGTACCTAATGCATATGTATGTATTACTCTTTTTCGAGCTTGTTCACTCTAGACCTAGTTATTCTCAGTTGTGGTTCTTCTTCCTTGTCCTGCAGTTGATGAGAAATAAAAGATTCAGTAGCCATCAAAGAAGCCACATACTCATACATTTCATCTCCTCAAACACTGGATGTTGCATTCACATCTGTCAGAGCCCTAGTGAGAGGTGCCAGGGAAATTTACATGCGTCGTCCTGTTACCACCTCATGGGGAGTTATGTGGTGGTCGGATCAGGGCTGATTGCACAATGTGAACAGTGCTAGAGGCAGACAATGAAGCCATCCATTTTTCAAAGTTACCTTTATCTTGGCAATGTTCTCCTTGAGCAGGGCATTCAGGCGCTCACACATCCGTTTTGCTTGCAGGTGATAGGCACAAGAAAATGTGCGGTGTATCCCCAGTAGGGTTGTGATATGCTCAACAGTCTCATTCACGGAATGAGGTCCATTGTCTGACCGCAGGAAAACACACACCCCCCCATTGTGGGAACACCTCTCTATCAATTGTGTAGCCCTTAGGGCATTGTGGTGTGAACAGCTTCAATCCATCAGAAAAACGGGCACACAGCCACTATCATGTAGCAGTAGCCCTGGCACACCTGGATCATATCAACGTAGTCTATATGGAGGTGTTGGAAGGGACCAGTCAGGCATGGTATGGGTCCTCTCACTACACGTGATGTATGTCCTGCAACACATTTCTTATATGTTATGCAATGTTTCATAAATGCAGCTGCATGCTGTGCCAAATTTGGACAGAACCATTCTTCCCCCATGTGTGCAGCAAGTACCTCCTTACCCATGTGAGTAGGGTAATGCAATTGCGTGAGTGCAATCTGCAATAATGCTATTGGGAGTACTACTTTTCCTGTGCTCTCTGGTTGCCACAAGGCATTGGTGGGGGACATTGAACATCCCTTTCTCATCCACAACTGTTTCTCCTCTGCCGGAGCCCTCCCCTGAAATTCCATTATTTGCATAGCCTGTGAAGTTTTGTAGCCTTCCTTTAAAATCACATTGCCAAATGAACATGTGTGTTCGATGGAGTATCAAAGTCTGTTATTTCTGAAAAATATGCTGCATGCTTTGCTTCCGTGTCTACTGCTTCATTACCCGGGGAGACTGCCCCCCCCATTGTGTGGGCTTGACATTTCATGACTGCTGTGGCTGCGTGGAGTTGAAACGCCCCTATGATGCACTGCTGTGAGGTCAGCACGTCAGAAGCCCCTCTTCAGACATTGTGACAGTCCAGATTGTACTGTAGACATCACATATGCCAAGTCGGAACACACTGTAATCTCCTGACCCTTGCATGCTTCTAATGCTATTATGAGTGCTACTAATTCTGCTGCCTGCCCTGAAGAATGTGCAGGCAATTTCACGCTGACTATTGTTTCAGTTTTACCGTCTGCTTTTAATGTCACCACTACAGTTCCTTTATGTGTTTCCCCTGGTGTATTGTTAATGATCCATCAATATAAAGCACTTCTCCCCCCTCAACAGGCTTCTCCCTGTTATTGATTGATTGATTGATTGATATTTTATTTCTAACGCGCTCGTACACAAGTGTTTCAGAGTGTGACAAGGCAAGGGAGGGGAACAGGGGAGAACAAAACAGCGATCTTACTAGGCCCAGTGACATTGAGAACGCGCACCTGCATGGGAGAGGGGGGAGGGGAAAAGTGCATGGAAGGGGGGAGTAGTGGAAAGTTCGAAACAGAGGAGAAACAGATAAATAACAATAAATAAATAATAAAGGCAACAAATAGTGGTAATGCAGCCAGCAATTTGCAAGTACTAGGTTTAAGGCAGAAGACAGGGTAGGTCTGATAAGTGCAGGAAGAAAAGGGGGGGCTGTATGGGTACAGATACAGACCACATTGCAAGGGGTGGCCCGGAGGCAGTGCGGGATGGTGGCAGGGTGAGCAGGTACCTGGGCTCGAAGGAGAGAGGGTGGCAAGGTGCACAGTGCCAAGAGAGAACAGATCAGCAGGGGAGAGGGGGAGAAAAGGCAGAAGAAAAGAGGAAGGTCTTGAGGTGCTTCTGGAACCGGAGATGGTTCTCCTCAAGTTTTAGAGTGGCAGGGAGGCTCTTCCACAGGGAGGCCCCAGCCCAAGACAGAGATCTACCACAAGCTCATTTCTTTCAAAAACGACTGACCCTGAGGGAGTTGGAGGTAGAGGAGTGAAGAGCTCGAGAGGGGAGGTATTTGCAAAGGGATAGCTGAAGGTATTTTGGACCCAGGCCCCAAAAGCCTTGTGGACAATGCAGAGGGTTTGGAATTTAATCATTGCATCCACTCGGAGCCAGTGGAGAGATTCCAGAGCTGGAGAGATACGATCCCAGGGCTTGAGGCCAAGGACAAGTCTTGCAGTCCTGTTCTGGATTATTTGCAGAGGGCGGAGAGCAGAGGCAGGTAGATTTAGAAAGAGGCTGTTACAATAGTCCAAGCTAGAGAGAACCAGAGCTTGGGATACCATGAGCTTCTGGGGGAAGGAGAGGAAAGGCAGAGTACCTCTGAGGAGGTGCAGTCGGAAATTTGACTTTTTAGAGACCTTAGAGATGTGGGCAGAGAAGGAAAGGGTGGAGTCAAAGATGACCACGAGGTTCTTAGCCTTGCAGGTGGGGGTAGGAGGAGGCCCAAGGGAGGCCGGCCAGAGAGTGAGGGGAAAGGATGGTGAAGGTGTGCCGATGAGGAGGATCTCCGTCTTGCTGGCATTCAGACAAAGATCATTGGCGGCACACCAATCTTGAATGGCAGTTAGGCAATCAGAAATGAAAGAGGGAGAGGAGGTGGCAGAGGGCAGCCTGAAATGAGTTGAGTGTCATCAGCGTAGCACTGGAAATTTGAGCAGAAAGTGACAATGCAGTGGGCGAGAGTTGCCAGGTATTGGTTGAAAAGTCAGGGCGAGAGGTTAGACCCCTGGGGAACACCACAGGTAGAGAGGAAGATAGATGAAAGGAAGGACCCAAGTTGGACCTGGGAGGGTCACTCTGAGAGGAAGGAGGTCAGCCAGGCCAGAGCCTGATCAGTGATACCCAGGTTTTCACGGAGACGGTTGATCAGAATGGTATGGTTGACTGTGTCGAAGTCAGAAGAGAGATCGAGGCGAATGAGGACAGAGGGAATTTTAGAGTCAAGGTTGGAGAGCAGATCTTCACGGATGTTCAGGAGAGCAGTTTCCATGCTTCTGGCAGCTCTGAAGCCAGACTGGTGGTCATGGAGACAGCCAACAGAATTGGAATGAAGGTTAAGCTGAGAGATGGCCAACTTTTCCAGGAGTTTGCCAAGAAAGGGAGTAATGGAAATTGGGCGATAGTTAGCTGGACAAGAAGGATCAGATGTGTGTTTCTTGAGAAGAGGATGCACAAAGGAGTGCTTCAGAGGGGACGGGAAGGATAGGCAGAATTACATGCAGTACCCTTTGGGAACACAGCACACAATTAAGACTACAGGTGTAAGCACAATCTCACCTTTGGTACAAGCCTGTACTTTGCGAACACTGCACACAATTAAGACTACAGGTGTAAGCACAATCTCACCTTTGGTACAAGCCTGTACTACACAGTTATGTGGTAGCAGTGGCTGAGCAGCCAGACTTATCTCAAGAGGGATGTGAGCAGTACAAGATGTTCCACAAAGGACTTGCTATCACAGTCGTTCAAGCAAACACTATTCAAGGTTTCTTGGTAAAAGAATACACATGTATTTAGACAGTCAGTTGGAAAACATTCCACTAGTAAGAAGGCGCTCAATAGCACACTATAATACACTATAGTACACAACCAATACGTTTCTGAACAAGTTAGGCTCCCCTGAATTGGGTGCAAAATGGCACTTCAGTAACTTTCAAAAGGGGTAGAAAGACAAAGGTTAAAACAATTAAAGCACAAATACTTTCACAGGCAGGGCAAACAGTTTCAGTCACTACAAGAGGCAATTCAACTCAATAGGCCTGGGCCAAAGTCAATGATTCAGTGTCTTTGATAAGGTAGCACAGTTCTGGTAGTAAACGGTTACGTGTTTGCCAATGTTCTTAGAAGTAGTTTGCCAGAAAAAGAGTTATATGTCTGTTTAGGAGCGAACAAGACTCCAAAGTTGGGAAGGTTTAACACACTTTCACCATGGCAGAAAGATTTCCACACTGCGTTTGCACAGTACCTTAAGTATGAAGAAAAGCTCTAGCTGAGGCAGTGTTCCTGGCAGTTCCTGCAGATTTCGCTGTTCCTGAGAATCAGTCGTGGGGACACAAAGGAGGACGTCGGGAGGTTCCTGCACTGCCCAGGGAAGAGGCCACAAGCTTGGCTAAACGTTGGTTTTAAAGTGTGAGTGCCTTAAAGTCCACAAACTGGTATCTTTCTAACTGGCTATCTGGTTTTCAACAGCACTCTCATGAAAATTCGACCAGTATTGAGACGGTGTCCAGGTGGTTTATGAGTTGGTTGTTCCCACCAGCTCAAGGGAAGAAGTCGTGCTTGAAGGGACTTCTCTGTCGATGGAGTTTCAGGCAATTCGTACCTGCAGCAGGGCTTCACCGGGCAAACCAACGGTCCAGGAGTTGCAGCAGTTGTCTTCCTTCAGCTCATCTTCGGTTCTTTCGTTCCAGTGGTCGACTCTGCCTTCCAAGTCCCAGAGACCTGCTTTTAAACAGTTTTCTCCCATTCATTCCAGCCTAGCTATCACTCAGCCAGTAGGGTGGCTGTCCTTGTCAAACAGTCAGCCAGCCAATCACACAAGAGTGCATTCAGGTCTCCTAGGAGACTAAGCACAGGGAGTTTCGGGCACCTCCCTCACATCCTGTCCACCCCAGACACTCAGGCACCAGGGGAGGGCTTCAGCACTGAGGCATCGAACAAAGGGACCAAACTTGATTTGGCGCACAGAGTTAAACACAAGAAGGACCTTTCCTAAAAGAATCGGTGAAAAAAGATGACCGGAGTTCATGTGCGCCATATTGTGTTCGCGGTTGGGAAAAATCATGGTAGTTCGTTCTAAAACCACTGCCACCAGCCATTTCAAGATGGAAGGGTAACATTTGACTGTTATATGAGTGTTTAGACACAGGGGATTCTAAGCAACCCCTCCAGCCCTCTGTAGGAAGACAGTGTGTGCTGGGTCTGTGAATGTAAAAGGACTAGCAAAGTCAATTTAACTTCACATGCTCTGGGAGGCAGTAGTCAGTCCCAGAGAAGGTATTTAAACCTTGGGGAGTCTGAAAGACACCCCTGTGTCACTGCACTGAAGGTGCTGTATTACGCACAAGAAAAAGATGATGCCTATAGAGTTGTTTAAAACTCCATATCCAAAGAACACAAAAGTAAAAAATACATCAAAATACATGAAAGGGTGGGAAGAAAGGCTCACTTTCCAGGTCAAAATTAAAATCCTAGAAATCCAGCAAAGTTGCTGGGGATCTCAAAAGGTAAGGGAATTAGTACATTCTTGCAAATTCTTCCTAACACTCCCCTACCATGGGAATGTTGTCCTTCTGTTCCATGTATGTACTAGAGTTGTGTACATAGTCTTCTTCCTCCACCGGTTCAGCTACAAATGTTGCAGGGTTAAGGGTCCTGCACCTTATTATTTTGATTGCTGGATTTGAGATAATCACCTTGTATCCAGAGGCCTTTTGTGTAGTCATTGTACTCTTGGACCTTTCAAGAATATCAAAGAGGGTGTTCTCCGTGTAAACTGGGGTACTGCACTCCATGGTAATACTTGCTGACCTTTCAACCATGAGTGCGGCAGCAGCCAGAGCTTGTTCACAAAGGTAATATTCACTGAGGGTCTTAACGTCCACAATAATAAGTTAAGGGCTTGTGTCCTAAGGTAGTCTTCTATGTGAGTACCAAACTCATCATCACACCATTGGTGTGTGAGAACAGGACAAATGTGTCATGGTACTCTGAATCCCTAACACTGGAGCTGTGCATATTGCTTTTTTCAGCTCTTCAAAGGCCTAGAAAATCTTGAATTTCCCACATTGTCTTTGGCATTGGTGTTCTGCAGATTGCCTCCGCCCTTTCAAGAGTCACCCTACTTCCATCATGGGATAGCAGTTGTCCTATGTATAGCACTTCCTTTAGGCAATATTGTAATTGTGCATTGTTCACCTTGTAGGCCGTTTCTGCTAATACTGTCAGTAAGTCCACTGAGTCATTTCGACACTGTACCTCCGTCTTGCTGCAAATCAAGATGTCAACAACATATTGCATGATGACGCTCTCTATCTATATGTTGCCTAGATCCATTTGAAGGACCCTATTAAATATAGACAGTGACTTGCAATACCCTTGTGGTAATCTTGAATGTTTCCACTTCCGGTTTCTATATAGGAACAATGTCAGGTCTTGCGATTCTTTATCAAGTGGTATAGAAATAAAAGGCAGTCTTCAAGTCTATAACTGTGAAGTGTGTAGCTTCTGTAGGGAAGGGCACAGAATTTTAGCTGGATTTGTAGCTAATGGACATTCTTTCTCTACTATCTGGTTCAGAGGGCACAAGTCCTAGATAACATGGCAAGACCCCCATTGTCTTCCTCACAGGGTACACACATGTGTTACAGTGTTACACTGTGATTCTGAAGGGACCAATATTCCCTGCTTCACCAATGCGTTAGTTGTCTCATAAATGCCCTCATCTGCTTCCCTTGATATGGGATACTGTTTTGCCCCTATTAGAATGGCTCCTAGTTTGAGCTTTAGCTTGACACCTCCAGACCCTTTTAACAAACCCACGTCATTGGGACTAATGGTCCTTAAGATACTGGGTACTGTGAGAAACCTGAAGGTGGCTCCCGGACTAGTCCCCGGGGATCTGTCATCCAGGTGGCCAGGACACAGCCATCGCTATTGGATCCAGGTCCTGGGGATGAAACAGTGTGGGGGGATCACCTGTAAAGGGGTCCTCAGGAATGGAAATGGGACACCTATGGGTGACACACAGTATCCCCTTCCTTCTGACAACTTTTTCCAATCATACCCTGTAGGATATTTTGAAGGTATACTTCCCCTTTGCCGACACTTACACTTTCATACACTATAACAGACAACAGACTGACACCAGACGCATGGCCCAGGCAATTGACAATAATCTCACACACCTGACAGCCCTTTATCTTCCCCACAGGGATAAAAGGCTGAGCATTTGAGCACAGTACGAGCAAGGCCAAATGCACGAGGAGACAGCAACACCAAACCGGCAGATCAAATGGAGGAGAAAGGCAGCAAGACATGGAAGGACGACAGAGGGGGAACTGCCCTTGCCCTTTTCAACTCAGACCTACAAAGCCGCTGAAAAGGGAATTACAAGACCAGGAAGTGCAGCTGATGTGTGGAATGACCAATGTCAGCGGTGAATGGGGGCTCCCGCATTGATAACACAGGTGGGGAGGCATGCTGGCTACCATGGTACCGTCCTTGATTCCAGAAGCAAACCAAGCCAGCAGACACAACACAATCAGTGAGTCGGAAGGAGTTGATAGCAAGCCCAATGATATTGAGCCCACTGTTGCAAGCAGCAACATTAGATGAACACAAGGACAAAGAACTTTTGTCCATTTGAACTTTTGGTGGAAGCCCAGAGAAGGGCCAGTTGCAGAGTGGTCAGGTGCTGGAGGGGTGCTCATTTCAAAGTACTCTCACTGGCCCTTTTGTGTTGAGACTGCAAGTACCAAAAGGCCTTAGGAAACGGTGGCATAAGGTGTCAAAGTGGTCCTCCAAGGGTCACTGCAAATCCCTTGTACACTTGATGGTTTCTGACCAGTTGCCAAGAGAAAGCTAAGAGAAGTGAATCCCTCATCAAAAGAACGTAAAGTGGACTGTATATTTTATTTCAGAAGACGCCACTAGGACTGCCTCATTATAATTTGATGGTTTTAGCTTGCTCCCATCTTACATTTAGGTTTAGATTAGGTGTTTATCTCACCCATTATAAAGTTCAATAAACACTCTTGAACTGTGATCACTTGTGTCTGCATTTACTGTTGCCACCATGAGTTCCTTACAGTACCCGCCCTAGGTCTCTTTTTCAAGAAATGGAGGAGGTTGTTTTCACAACACTGCCATTCTCTGTGTTACTTCTCTATAATGTATTCCAACCCAATTTGTAATACACATGTCAAATATCACCTCATTGTCCGATTCATCATCTCCTCTACTGCAATCACTGTACTCCACAATCATCCTGTGTGATCTGTCCCATGCAATATTATTGTCTCTTTTCTCACTATGGCTGCCTCCATTTCTATTGGGATCACCTTTCCTTTCTTCTTGTCTAAAGGAATCTCTGGTCAAATAACAACTTGTTCGGTATTCGTAGCAGTCTCCCCTGTATCACTGGAAGCCATGCGATTAATACTTCCACCGCATGTGAAAACAGTTCAATGTCTACTGGCACCCCCCACTGTACTGTCTACCCTCAATAAGCTTGCATAAATTCCTGGTGTCGAACAAACTATCCCCTTGTCAGTGAAAAAAATGGTCATGATCAGTCTGCTCATCATGTCTCTACCGATTATATTTACTGGTGTCTGTTAGGAATATAACAGTGGCATGGTCAGAAAGTGATAATTCACCAGTAAAAGGAACCAAATCAGACACCGCAGAAAACCTCTGCACATTTATGGCAATGCCTGACATTGGATATCTACCCTCCCTGATGCAGGATCTAGTTGCACTTGTATTCACGAGAAAGGAAAAAGTCTTGTCACCTATTCACCCCTATATGTGGTTCCTCAGTCGGATTAGGTGTAACGAATAGGAACAAACACATCAGGTCTGTCTGTGCACTATTGTTGGTTGAATCTCTAACAACGAATTAGCCTCCCTTCCCACTAGCTTCTTAAGCTGCTTTTGCACTTTATCTGGTAGTCCCTCACATAATATATGATAAAATAACCCCACTGTTTTGTCTCAAGGCTTTCTCGTCTCAAGATGCCATCTCTCTTGACTCTGTTGAATGTATTGGAATGAGTCTTCATGCTTACGCGTTTTGCATGCTATAATAGTGCTTATGACTGAGGTGTCTGGATATTGCACCCTTAGAGCTTGCCATACGGTCGCTCAACAATTATTGAACGGTGCACCATCATGTGCCATGTTTTGTGTTGTCACTCCAGGATACCCAGATCTCTTCCACATATCGTAGGCTACCGCCCCAAGAATGGCTGAGAATAGGCTTTACTTGTCTCCCACTGATAATTCTGTCCCTGATGTTAGTTTTTCTATTTCATAGATCCACTTGCCAGCCACAGCAGTTAATGACAGTAGCTTTGTCCATGTGCTGCCACAGAATATATGGGGGTCGCCATCCTCCATTCTCCAGTTATGGGAATTGTGTTAGTCTCCCTCCTCTGTCTCACCCCCTATGTCTTTAGGGCGTAGAATACCCTCACCATCTCTTTGCTTTTCCTTTTAAGCCCTAAGACTCTGCATATACATAGTGTATCGTCTGTGTCTCGCAGCCCCCCCGTCGGACGTGACAGTCTCCCTTCGACATCTCCGTCTCCTCTGCCCATGCCTTCCTCATTTCCCCATACTGAGTCTCTGTCTGTGCTCACTTCACTGGAGTGGCGAAAGTGTTTTCCCTCCTCATCATCCTCACTCCCCTGTGAGTCTTCTTCTGACCCCTTGGCTCCAATGCTACTGTCAATATCCCCATGCCTGTAATCACTGAAACTAAGTCCCCTTCAAAGTAGGTCATCCTGCTGCTTTCCCATTCGTTCGATCTGTAAATTCACATTCCCCTCTCACTAGGGTTCAGCACTTCCATTTGCACGTGGGGAAGTCGTTCTGCTTCTCCTGCTCCTGTAGAGTTCCCCTAGCCTTTTCCATTTACCTTCCCCATCCTCATCATGTAAACATGCCAAATCCATCTTGTCCCTACTACTTTGGTCGAGTGCCTCTCGTTCCTTTTTCTTTCAATTCTGTACTTCTTTAACAATCTGCTTGAGTTCTAACCTCCTTTTTTCCTTTTTTAGCTGCGCTTCTCATTCCCATTATTTTTTGGCTTATCTCTTTCATATATCTTCTAGCTCTCTCTGTTTTCTTTGCCCCTTCTCTTCTCTTTCTTGCGCTTCTACTTGGTCTCTTTCCTTTTGTAACTTTTCAGTTTCCTCTCTTCCCTTTCCCTCCTATGCACTTCCTCCATTATCTACACCCATTCCTTGGCTTCCTCCTCCTTGTCTTTACTGGGTACTGCTTCATTCTCCACGTTCCCTGTTTTGCTTGCTGGCTTTCCATCTATTTTGAGCAATATCTGTCCACCTATCCATTCGGTTGATGCTACTAACTCTTGGCCCATAGCAAGTCCTGTCTTTCCTGTGTCAGTCTTCTGTAATGTTGTTTGCATGTCGTTGTGCTCCTTGCGTTCAATTGTATTGTCTTGTGCCTCCTTACTCGCTTGTGTTGCTCTATCGAGTGTGGTTCTGCTACTATAAGCTAGCAGCACCAAGGTGGGATTTGTGTATCCTGCCTCTGCTTTTAATTCGCTCATGGGGTAAAATCTATTTCCCTCTGTTGCTGTGTCTGTGACTGCTGTTTGAGGAGGAGGGGAAGGTGGAGGGGCTGCTGAGGGCTGTTCGCTCTCTGCATTCTGTTGGCTCAGCAACCACTGTTGCTGAGTCAAATCCACTTCCTCGTCTTGAAACATTTTCCACAACTCTGCTATGGCAAATCGGTTGCTTAATTTACTCCACTTATATGCTGCCTATAGATAAATGACCACTTGTTGCTGCACACATTTGGAAAAACGTCCGTCTTTGGGACATGGATTCACCAACTTGCCCTCTGTGTTGAGAGTCCACACTGCGCTATTTTTACGTATCGTATGCTGATACCACAAAAGGGACTTGCATAAGTGTTGGAGAGGCGTATATCCCATGTTGTTACTTTAAAAAATACTTTGTCAAATACTTACTTGACCTCTAATCGAGGTTTTCGATACATCTGATTTTAATCAATACAGTATATCATATCTTTTCTCAGCCTCTCTGGCCCAACACCATAAATACAAACATGCTGCACATACTGCCCTTTTTGCCACTCTCCGTTCTGAAGGATTAACTCGCAATTCCACTTGCGTGCTTCTCACGCTCCACCTCAATGGCACAGCACTGATTCTCAAACGATTGACAAATTGCCTACTGAAATTCAGCACGTTTCAAATTCTTCACATGTTAAACAACCTCATCAGTGATGTCACCACGACCATAGAGGAAGAATTGTCGCAACACCCAGACAAAGCATAACATATACACGGCCGCCTTCCTGCTTCATCTAACAAGGTAAACCAACCAGTATTGTGGTCCCTCTTATGAAGAG
This sequence comes from Ambystoma mexicanum, assembly GCF_040938575.1. Classification (NCBI taxonomy): domain Eukaryota; kingdom Metazoa; phylum Chordata; class Amphibia; order Caudata; family Ambystomatidae; genus Ambystoma; species Ambystoma mexicanum. Next base: position 875,648,310 of record NC_090941.1, read on the forward strand.
TCACCTTACAGGATTACATCTCAGAGACTAACTTAGTAAACCACCTTTCTGTAATATGAGGTAGCCTTTTCTGCTAACCATTATACCCGGGTAAACCACCCTATACTTTTTCTTTTTGGCAAGCTAAACTGACTGTCCAAGCATATCACCCAAACTGACTGCCCACCAAACAGGTATCTTTACACCAGCCCAAAAACTTCATCTGAAGCACTGAACCAATTTAAAGCACTGAAACCGCTGAACAGATCTGTTCTCCCCACATTCCATGATCTGCTGAGGTCTCTCTGGCACTGGCTCTTCCACAACCTACCACTTTGCCATCCGGTCTTATTGCTGTCCCACGAGAAGCGTGCATGAATTTTCTAAAGGTGGCTCCCGTCAACATATCTTGCATTCATGCATGACTCTGGTTGTCATTTTCCACAGGTCACCACCCAGCCCCTCAGGCATGTGGCGGGACAATGCAGTTTCTTGCCGAAATAACCTAGCGACCTCCACAGCTACCACTTTGTATGGCATGGTCGGGTTCTTCTAGCAGTCACCCTACCTATTCGAAGAGTACACTTGGGCCCCTCCAAGCCACAAGAATGGAGGACTCAGCCTTGGGGACAAGTTTCTGTTATTTATTAGCATGTACACATGACAGGGATTACACTAGAACAACAAGGTTCATCTAGAGCTCTCAGCTTCTAATCATGTGTCACCCGGTTTTATTCTGGTTTGATGTCACAATTCCAGTTTCTCTCCCTCTTTGGTCAAGTTTACATGTAGAACTTCCACAGGTTAGTGTTGTAATTGGCTAGCCATATCTAGTGGCTCTTCCTAGGAGAACCTCTACTGAACCCTTCTACAATATTGCAGGATTTCCGCAAAACCATTGGCCTGTGCACCAAAAATATATCCCTCTGAAGAAAGGTGAATTTGGATTGGGCAGAACGTGTTCTCCCTGTCCTGGGACATTAGACAGTTCTCACACTGTAATGAGTAATGAGAAAGAACATGGAGATGTACATATTCCATAATTTTGCTATTCTCTGATCACCCAAGCCAGTGAGAGTGCAGTCAGTTAACGAAATGTGGGCAACACTTGTAGCTTCTTCTCTCTGGTTTTCTAGGAACAGACTTCTCTGTCTGGGTAACGTGTGTTGAGACCATGGAATGAAGCCATCGTGTCTGTAATTATAAGGATTTTAGCCTGTATTTCTGCAGGTGGCTCATTATCTCGGTAGCTGGAATTTTCCTGCTTCTCCTTTGTCCTTGGCGGGGTGTCCTCTTTCTGTTCGCATCAGCTGCGGCAATCATGTCAGCTTGTCTGTGCTGTCACAATCTGTCGCTCCTTTTTGTTCATTTCAGAGGGCTACAACTTCTATAGTATTCCTCATGGCTTCTCCATGTTAGTAACAGTTAAGCATGTGAAAGCTATAAATATGAATTCTGTGCATCTTGCGGTTTCAGCTTTGGCAAAAGATATGAATATAGAGAAATGCATGTGTGTTCCTCCCCGGTGTAACTGGGTCATAAGCATGTGCTTTGTGCCTATATGCAATAAACTAGTGCAGGTTTGTGTAGCTTCATGAATGGATGAATATGTACTTCATGTATAAACACGGCTATGTCATGATGTCATTGATGATGTTGTTTGGTTTCTGATTTCCTAGTCAGTCGACCTGGTCGATTGATGTCAATTCCATGTCGTCCAAATCATCAATTGGGTATGGGCTGAATGGTTGTCTAAGAGAATACAGTTTTTCACACCTGCGATCCATCGATCATTGCAGTGAATGGCCTGCGAACGAGGCACATCTATTGTTTCTCTGTCTTCGTGTCGAGAGTCGTGTTCTGGGCATGAGAGTTAGATTCGGCCCTTCGTCTACATAGTTCTCTTTGTTAATTTTAGACACCTCCATTTTCTTGATCAGGAGTTACAATTATTTGCTCCTAAAAACCCCTTCCCGGTCCGGTCAAAAGTAAACATCCGTGCAGCACGGTTGAACCAAGATACGGGCAAAGTGCTCATCAGTTTTATACTCTCTCCTCTACATAAAAGTACATCAAGGCAATGTCCCTGATTATGAGAGGAAGATATTACCAATGGTTTCAGATTGTGGTTAGGTAAAATATCCAATAGGTAATTACAGTAGGAGTCAGTGGGCAGAGGCAGATTGTTAAAATATCCCACAATTCCTTGGCCATCAAGCTTAGAGACATCATCCAGCCAAATATTAAAATCACAGAGACATAATAATTCCATGTGTTTATTCTCTGGATCTGTTAAAAACGTATCTAAATGTTCTAAAATGAATTTGTCTGGAACTGGAGGTCAGCAACCAAAGACAATTTTTACAGCGTTGGTGTGTGAGCACCATATAATAACACGTCCCATTTGGTTGGAAGCATCCCACTCCAGCGCTTCTAAGTAGGACATTTTTAGTGAGGATTTTAATATCACCTCCAACCCTACCCCTCTTTTGTTAGTCCTATTATTAAACTGAATGGTATATTCCTCTGGAACCAACCAATGCAGAAGAGCCTGGGATGACCCATTGAACCATGTCTGTATAATAAACATACAATCTAGCTCATGTTCTTCAATAAAGTCATGTATCTCATGCATGTGGCCAACTGCAGACCTGGCATTTTATAGGGCCACCTCAAATGGCCCTTTTGTCGGTCTTAATGGGTCAGAATTATTTCTATCCTTGTCTTTTTCTATGCCCAAATCCCTGATTTTATTCAGGGTTGCTCAATCTAAGGTGGACCTGGGTAGCTGCAAAACGTTGTGGTAAGATTAAGCAAAATCTACCCATCTGGAGGGCCCAGTGAAGAGGTGCATGGCAAAGTGTGATTGACGTGTTCCCTATTTGACTTTAGCACCCAGGGCGGAGGGGGTGCAGCCAATCAGATTCAGTGGATCGCTGGCTGAAATTTCTGTTCTCAGCCTGCTTTCCACAGAACCTGCAGTCTGCTTTCCCCACCGCGGGCCACAACTTTCCCCCACCCTCCTATTTATTTTTTCATTTCCCAACCCCCCTCCCATGCCCCACTTACCTTATTGTTGCAGCCGGGGCACCAGACACTGCAGCAGCTTCCCTCCTCCCTTTTCTGGCTGCTATGATAATAGAAGAGGGGCTCCATACGGAGCCCCGCCTTCTACAACCATGTGGACATTTAGGTAATGTATCTTCATGTATTGAACAAGACGTGCACGGAGTCCCATTCAATGAATGAATAAGCAGTATCCTGGGGTGCAAATGGCATTAACACTCCATTCCAAGTGCCAGAATGAGGGGTAAATGGCCAGAGTCCTTGTCAACCACCCTTGCTTTGCTCTGGCCGTTCATGTGGGCTGCCAGGTCATTACCCCTTTCCAGCCATTGGACCGAGGTGTTAACGCCACTGTAGCGGTTGCCATCTATAATGAGAGACATGAGCTCTGACTATGGTGTTCAGCATGTGCCCCATGTTTAAGTCACAGTTGTCATGAAAAGTGGGCAAGGAGACCTCTGATCATGCTATTCAGCATATGTTCCTATTGTGTTGCCTAGTTTATATCTTTATTATTTTGGTTTCAAAGATAAACCTTTACAGTTCATCACCTTAAAATATATAAATGTATAAATCAGACATTACATTGAACAATGCCAAACAATCGCTTAACAAATCAAACCACTTTCCTCCGAATTCAGATAAAAAGCTATCTCATAAATTACAATGGTTAAAAGAACCAACAGTTCTATCATTCATTTATACAAATATAGATTTATGAAAAATGTTACTACCGCTATTGACAGTGCAACAGATCTGCCCCCCCCCAAAATGGGCAAACACAAATGTTCAGTATCCACACACTCAGATTATTAACACATTTTCCAAAATGGTTAATCTGAATAGACAACAAAGAAGGACAAAATGATACAAGGTGCTTTAAGTTCTCCCTTCATTCAGGTTACCACAATGTCTGCAAAAGTCCAGGTCCTTAGCAATCCCATTTCAAATGCCTACGCATTCTTTTGTCAAGAGAACATCATAAACATATTCCTGTAATTTCTATAAGGAAATTTCATCAAACAGGATTCTGCTGTGCCCGCCTTCGTATGGTGAATTCTCAGATGTGAATGCAGGGGGTATCCACCCAGAACATTCCCAGTTCTGATTAGTCTTCAATCTACATGGATTTAACATTAACTTCAGGATATCTGTAGTCATATCCAAACTCCCAATCTGCCTATTTTTGGTTGTGCTGCATTTTGGTGGCACTCGCACCACAAAATCTGCAAAACCAATGGTACAGAAGAGAGGGAGCTGGAATAGGGGTTCAGAACTGAGAATATCTGGGTGGCATGGCAATGGCCAATGCCATCTTTTCCCAAACTCCTCTGTCGTACTACCCATTGAGAAGTTCTTTAACAATATTTGCTACAATCAGGAGCTTTATAAGAAGCAATCGGGTGCAGGGCTTTCGATTCATATAAGGCTATTTTGGGCTTTTGTGTGCATATAATTGTGCTACATTTGTGCTACTTTTGACAGATATTGTTTGCGTCCTCTTGTGGCTGCCTTTCTACAAACAAGCCCACTCTCTCTACCGCCACACTCACTCTTTCTACCCCAGTCCCTCTGAGGCGGCTTTGTTCTTCATTCATTTTTCCCCAACCAACTACTATCACCCACCCATTACACCCCAAATCGATCTAACCCCACCCACTCAACCACCCCTACCCACCCTATCTACCACAAACAAACAACCATACCCCCACTCACTCTGCAATACCCCCAAACTCTCTACCCCTACCTACCCACCCTCCCCCTGCTCTGTTTACTGACACCCACCCACACTACCCCTGCTCTCTCTACCTTTACACACCCAATCCCTGCTGTCTCTACCCCCACCCACCCTCTTTACCACATCCTACCCACCATAGCCCCACTCTCTCTCTACAATAACCCCAAACTCTCCCCCATGAACCCACCCCCTGGTCTGTCTAAAAAACCCCAACCACACTACCTGCACTCTCTCTACCTCCACCCACCCATGCTACGCTCACCCTCTACCCCACTCTCTCTATCCCTAACCACCCATCCCCCACTCGCTGTACCCCAGCAACCCACTCTACCCCGACTCCCTTGACCCCCACCCACCCTTCCCAAACATTTCAATAAAAAGACAAAAAAGTGGCAACAACTAGTAGACTTAAACAAAGTTAGAGAAGCCCTACGATATCTTAATGAGAACAATGAATACTACAAAGAAATAAACACTGAAGAAAACCTGAGTGAAACCACCAAAATAATTGAGGATTCCTCTTCAACTGGCCAATTTGAACTTGTAGATCCTACTACTGCATCCAATATGTTAGACCAGTATACAATTAACCTACTGCACTCCATAAACAACATAGATGAAGCACTAGAAACATATCAAATGCAGCAAGCCATAGGATCTCCTATCAGCATATGGGAAAAAAGTGAAGAAGCACGAGCATTTCCTCTATTCTTTCCTACTGGAAAAGGTGGAAGGTATGATGAAAGATGCACACAAACAACATCATTGGAATGTCGCTCTTTACAAATGTATTCTAAAGACCCCAGATTTATTCAAAAAGTTGAACATATTCCACCTCATGTTTGAAAGTGAACTAGCAACTCTATGTTACGGAGATGCACACACATTGAAAACAGGTTCCAATTTCTTAAACATGTTTGCTACGCAGCTACTTCAAAAGATGCAAGACAAAGATGACATTTTGCATTCAAGTATCACAAATCTCTTGGCAAACATGTGTGGTATGAAAGAATACTTTTTCCGACATCACACAGATGTATGGTATGTGCTAACCAACCTTGTCACACCCACATGGTTTGTAACTTTAAGTTGTGCAGAGTATGCATGGGAAGACTTGCACGATTTCCTACGCATAACAAACAAAATCAAAGCAGGGATAGACATGAAAACACCAGGAGAACTCTACTCTCTTGACCCTGTATATGTCTGAAGGTACTTCCATCACCGCTTTATTGCCATGCTGCACTTCATCTGTAATAAAACAATTCCTCGCCTCAGAAGTGCAACACTTCTTTTGGAGAAAAGAATATCAATCCAGAGGAGGACCACACATCCATGTGCTTTTGTGGATAAAAGATGTTCCTGCATTTATTCAGGACAGTGATGCCACTGTTTTGCAGTTCATTCACAAATGTGTCACTTGTGAAATCCCTTCAGAAAATGCACATAGTGTGCTACATTCACACATTTTGTTGTTTCAAAGATATAAATGTGGCAAGTATTGTTGACGCAGATATAAAACTAAAGGCAAATACTACACCAAATGCCGCTTTTGTTTCCCTAGACCAGTTTCAGCAAAAGGACAAGTAAACAGCTTAATGTCTTCTGTTAGACACAGGCCCTCATTACGAGTTCGGCGGTAGTCATGCCGCTATTGGCGGCACGGCTGCCGTTGAAATCGCATCTGGGTCCGGGTCCTCAGAATGAGGAATAACCGGGCCATTCCGAGTTCGGAAGGCCCGGTAATTCCTCCCTCCAAGGACCCGGACCCGGTCCTTCCCCATTCCCATTTCAGCCCCCATAGGGCTGAATGGGAATGGGAGAGGGAGCAAACAACGGGCCATTTCGAGTTGTTTGCTTCCTCTTCCCCTCGTGGGACCCGGTAAGCATGCCTGGTTTGACCAGGTATTGCTTCCTGGGTCCCTCGAGGGGACCTCGTAATGAGGCGGCACGGGGCAAACGGCACTGGCACCTTTTACGGCGCCGTTTGCCCTGTACCGCCAGGGTCGTAATGAGGCCCACACTTCCTCTACCTCATCTTCTTGGTCCGCTTCATTGTCTTTGAAAGTACTGCGCTTTTTTTGTTGTGAAGGTCCTCCAGCTGGTGGTGGTGGTGGTGGTGGCTCTTGGGGAGGAGGGATGGCAACAACGGATGCCATTTTTCAGATAAATAGCACTTTTGATCAAATTCTTCCTAGTATGTACTGTGTACTAGATTGGCAATGGATAATGAGTACGAAAAGGTGTAGGAGGTGTGCAAGGGACATTTTGAAGTTGAAAGTTCCTAGATCAGTAGAAAATGCAGTCCTGAACTGTCTGCAAAGGATGGGTCTTATCGTGAAGTGTGGATGGGTTCTCGGACACGTCATCATGCCGCGCGCCAGCGTAAGTTCATGTGGCACTGTCCGGAAGGTCTGCAATGAAGTCAGATGTTCGTAGACGTCTACGGATGCAAAACTAGTTGAAATAGTTGCAAAAAGTGTATAGAAGTGTTAAAAATTATTCTAGAAGGTAGGAAATGGCAGAGTTGTAAGGTGACACTTTGTAAATTGGACACAAATATTGTTATATTTGGTAAGTATGATATTAGTAAGTTGTAGGAAAATAGCATGCACTGGTAAAAACCCAAGACATTCACTGAAAATAATCTTGTTAAAGGGACGTTGTGGTTAAGTTGGACTAATAAAAACCTATGAAATTCAATGAAAAAACTTTATTAAAGGGACGTTATGGTTGAATTGCACTAATAAAAACCTTTGAAATTCAATGATGAAACTTTGTTTAAGGGACGTTATGGTTAAGTTGCACTTATAAAAACCTATGAAATTAACTGAAAAAAAGGTTGTTAAAATTATGGTTACAAGTAAAATCGAAAAACCCCTGAAATTCTCCAGTTATGGTAAACTAAGAAACCATAACTCGCGCCACCACCATGCACTGCTAAGACTAACACCCAGGACATCAAAGATGACATCACAAATATCATTGATGACATCACTGATGACTCATTCTGTTTTGTTGGAATAGTAGCTATTGCTGAAGTCGGTGCACTTTGCCATTTTGACAGTGGAGGCCAACCACACTGATAAATTGCAAATGCTGTGTACAGAAACATACCTACGGATTTTATATAAATAGATAGTAACAATGACACCCCTAACACCTGATTTACTTGGATCATGATAATTATTTGTAGTTGGTGTGTTTTCACATTAAATCATCAATCCCTGGAGAAATAGATTGCATTCTTGGTTCATGTCTGCCACTTGGACCTGCCCTGGAGAGAGTGAAATCACCAGCATACAGTTGTGAAACTTAAATATGAATTTACAAAACATGTTTTTATATGTGTGTCACCTTGTAACATATTTTAAAAGCCCGCATCTAACAGATAACCGTTATATGCATATGTTTGATTTTTCTCTGGCCACGATGGTTGAAAAGATATGAACATGACTCGCTCATAAAAGTATCCAATTCACAATGCCATGCACATTCGGTACATAGAACAGTATGTTATTTTGAAGATAGGATTCATTCATGCAACTGGTAATAAAAGTGCACCCACCACGTCTTTCTCTCAAGACCTTATCAGGGGAAATGACAGGCTTCCTTAAACATTACAGCTTGGATTAATTTCTTTTTGATACTTCAGGAACCTAGTTATATTTGAATGATTCCAAGGGACTGGGCAGCCAGAACTCACAAATAGCACTTGCTCCTCTGTAGTGTTATAGCAAGATAATACATACTTAGCTTCTCTCTCCATGATGTTGCAGGTTGTAAATGCTATCAGTTGGAGTACTAAGGGAGTTGCATCCAATATCCTCATAAAATTAGGTAGTATTTCATTAATTTCGACATTCGTTGTACACATCTGCTTGCTCCTCCTGGTCATTGTCAGAGGATATTTATGACTTCCTTCAGACCTTATCTATGTACAAATAGCTAATCTCCTTCGCACAAAAAGGAGTTTGGGATCTTTCTCACTAACTGCATGCCATACAAGTACGTCTTTGATGTTTTAACAACACGCATGTCTACTTGGCTTGCTACAAACATATTCTTTGTTCCTTGGGAACATGTTCTAGGTGGGGGCCCAATTTACTGATTAAGGAAGAAACAAAGAAAAAAGAGCACTGTTTCAACAGCAAATCTCAACAATAACCATATTTTTTTCTGTTAAAAGTAAAATAATTAATATTTAGCCTAGCGTGCAATTTACATTTGCCCAGAAATCATAAAAGGAACCTTTAAATGTATTAGATATGTGTAAAATCAAAGATTGTTAGTGTCATTGTAGAGTAGGAGACATTCGTTCCATTCTCTACTTATTTTAAAACATAATCTCCCTGTGATGTCACTAGAATCTGAACCGTATTACTATTTAATATATGCAGATTTTCTTTTATACATACATTTATTGGGGCAACTATCTACAGAGAGCACCCACTTGTTCTGCAACTGTCCTTTGCTAAATACACACATACTAGAGTGCATAATAGTGCATGATCAACACACTGATACAGCATTCAAATGAGAAAATGCCATGTTCATGTTCAACTTTATTCCCAAAAAAATGACTGCTTAGGGACCAGACATTGCCGAGCCGTCTTCCACACACAACATATTCAGTTTAAGTAAGCACCCTTTGTTTCGATGTCATCCAATCAGGAAGCAGAGAATGTGGAGTAGATCTGATAGTAGGTTCTCAAATCTGCTGCATTTAAGCCCAGTCATGATTTTGTCTCCCTGCACTGCCACCTTCTGTACCTAATCCCTGACCCTCACAGAATACTCTCTCATTCCCTTATACCTTTGCTCTGTCGGCTTGTAACCACATGAGGGTTCTAATCAAAAACCCACTCAGATCCCCATAGGTTCAGATGACTGTAGCATAATCCACACTCACACATGCTGATCTCTAGCACTATGGGATCCTTGACAGCACCCTGTGAGAAATCTGAAGGTGTTTCACTGGCTAGTCCCTAGGGATTTGTCATCTAGCTGGCAAGGACAGAGCCATCGCTATTGATCCAGTTCCTGGGGATGGACCTGTGAGGGAGGATCACCTGGGTGAGGGGTCGTCAGGGAGTGGAAGTGGGACACCGAAGGGTGGGACATGATACCCTCTTCCTTATTACACCTTTTCCCCATCCTACCCCGTAGGATATGTAGAAACTCACCCCCCCCCCCCTTTATTGACACAAACACTTTCTCACAGACCGATTACCATGAAAGACAACGGGCTATGACCAGAGCTGTATACCTGAAATGTCCCAACACAAGGGTCAAGCAGGGTCAAGCAAATGCCAATAATTACACACACCTGACTTCCCTTCCCATTTCCCATAGGGATAAAAGGTGGAGCATGAAAGCACACAGTGAGCAAGGCCAAACATATGAGGATACAGCTATATTAGGATGGCAGTTCAAATGGAAGAGAAAGGCAGCAAGACCTGAAAGGATGAAGAGGAGGGAATTGTCCTTGCCCTTTTCATCCCAGACCCATGGAACCTCTGAGAAGAGAAACTTAAGACTGGGAATTGTGGCTGGCAAATGGTGCAATGGATGTCAGCGGTACATGGTACCCTCCGGCACTGATAGCCAGGGCAGGGAGAAGCAGTTACCATCATGGTAGTGTCTTTGACTGCAGAGGCAGGAAACACCAACAGAGTTTGGTACAGCCACTGATTCAGAAGAACTGTGTGGAGCTCAAGGTTGTGAAGCGAAACATTATATGAAGAAGACTAATGGACAGAGGTCCTTTGTAAACCCCAAATTGGTATCAGAGTTAGAGTGGTCTGGTGCCACGTGGGTGCTCATTCGAAGAACTCTGGCTGGTGCCTCGCTGCTGAATGTGTTGGACTGAGAAATCGAAGTGGTCCGGCAGCAGGCTGTCAAATACTGTGCATCGTTGAAAGTCATTGTTTGTTGTAGAAACTACAAGTACAAATAGGGCCTAGGGGAGGCAGTGTGAGGTATTGAGGTAATCATAAAAGGGACAAGCCATACCCCTTGTACAATCGAAAGTCCTTGGCATATTACTGAAGTCTTTGAGGAATATGAAGAGGAATATGAAAGTGTGAACACGACTAAGGGAAGGGTGAAACTGGTGTTTGAGTCCTTATGAGGGGAAAGAAGTGTGAATTGTGATGTTGTGAAGTACACAATTCTCAGAGATTAACAGAACGACCCAGCGAGACGTGATTGCCCCTGGGAAGTCATTATTTGAACTAGCAAGTGCTTTAGGAGGCCGGTGAAGGAAGGTCTGAGCCTGGATGAGGGGGAACTAACTAAACTAGATGGTTGTTTAAAAAGACATTGAAACTTTTGAATACTACAACAAAAGAGATTGTGATTGAAAGGCGGTAGTGAACCTGACTGAGGGATGGCAAGTGAAAACCTTAGAGAAGTCAATCCTACTTTGTAAAAACAGTAAGTGAACTACGTTGTGGTGACAAACGTGCAACCGACTGAGGGATGTCCAGAATGAGGGGTTGGTCTGAGCCCGACTGAGGGAGGCTAACATTGACAGAATGGTGAAGAGTAAATGCCCGACATGAAGATTAATTGAAGGAACTTTTGTTTTGTTGTTTATGATAGATGCATTAGGCCCTCTGAAGCAAGATACTTTGCATGAAAGAAACTTGAACCCAAAAGGTCCAGATATTGAGAAAAGGAACTGTAACTTCGTGCCGGAGAAGCCCATGAGTGTGCTGTGTTCAAGAGTGCCGCCTTGTCCCGTGCTAAAAATGTGGGGACGGGAGACCCTGGCCATTACATCCTGACTTATCATTTTGGGAACACTTCTTTCTTTTCTTGTGAACATTATCCCACACTCTTTTGCAGCATAGCGGGATGGATTGGCAATAGGTTTTTGTTTGTATATGCCATTTTTATTTGATTAGACTCCACTGGGAATGTATTATTATTGTATTGCATTCATGTATTATTATTATTTGATGGCGATAACTTGCTCCCATCGTAGATTTAGGTTTAGATTAGGTGTATATCACACCCATTTTACAGTTTAATAAACACCCGTAAACTATGATAGCTTGTGTCTGTCTTACTTTGATACCATGCCTTCCTTACAACCCCTGTTGTGCAATCCTCTATCTTGCATACTTTGTATTTGTTATGTTGCCACCTGAATCCAGACTATGCCTTGTGTGCTTTCTAGTCCCAGCCTTCCTGCACCGTGCAGCAGCCCTGTTCAATAATCCTCCCACTGTACAATTTCCCTGCACTGCCTCACAGCCTGCCTGTGTGTTTTTTTTATTACCTTTTCGGACTCTTGCACACCTCTGGTTTCTGTCAGGTGCTCATGGTTTTAATGACTGTTGCCGAGGAATGCTACTGGCTTGGTATGCCTGCATCTGCAGAAAAACATATTTCACTTAGATTCATTACTTCTATTCCTTGACCAAGCATACTTTCAGGGATGATCAGTATGACTTTGACTTTCAAACAACAGCATATACAATGTAGAACATCTGATCCGATTGCTTCCATCACTGCATAGGATGACCATCTCTAACTTTGTGTTCACTCTCTCCCCAGCTTCTCTGAATGCCTATTTCCAATCCTTTAAGGTTAATCGCTCCCCTATCTTCCCCACTCGAATGCTTTATCCAGAACATCCTATGTTTTTGATAGCCTTGTCTCTATCCTTCTACCCCGACCCAGCAGCATTCTATGCGTTCAGTATAGATGGTTGGGAAGTGCAATGATGCCTAACAGGGTCCACCGGACACATTAGCACAGGACTACCTACAGGCAGTGCTCACCTCCACCTTGTACACATGCATAATGCACCCCCTTTCTGTAGCCACCCACATGCCTCCATGCTTCTACCACCTAAGAGCTAGACAACCTGTATGCCACTGCCTCCAATGTGAACCATCTAGCAATCAAAATGAATGCAGCCATCACAATGCCTGTTCAATTTCCGTAGATGCATCACTAACCCTCTCCCTCCTTTGGTCCACCACAGGCTCTCATTCGGACAGTGCCGATAAAGACAGAGGCACAACACCTGCCAAGAAGCCCAGGCCCAGAGAGCCACAACACCGTCCCTCCACGTCAGGTAGAAAAAGCAAACCCCCACAGCAGGAAAAATCCCACAGCACAGGCCACGGCACCGATGTCCAGCAAGTCAACCACTTCGGCGGCACCGACTTCAACCATCCACCCAGTGGTGTCCAGTGAAGGCACTGGATCCGCAGAAAGCAGCACAATCGGTGAGACTGCTGCCACCGCAGCTATCTCAGACAACGAGGAAGGGGATGGAGATATTGTCGTGGGTCCCCCCACTGGCCCCCTGCATTCCCCCTACCTGTCCCCGTGCAGCCAGCATGACACTAACATACAGGGGCAAACTCCTGGAAACTCTTGGCCGGCTACTCCCTGCCCAATATCAGATGTGCAGGAGGGGAGCAGCATAATGGACACGCCACTACCATCAGCCACAGGCCACAACAGCCAAGAGTCAATGCAGGAAATAATCACACGGCAACAGCAACTTGCAGCCCTGTTGACACAGCATGTCACAGAATGCGCCAGCGCTTGTGAGGAAATGCACGAATGTGCTGATACTGTTAAGGCTGCCACCAAGTCCACTTCTAAGGACATTTGTGCCGAACTGGCCGCAGTGCGGCACGTACTTTCAGAGCTAGTCCAAACAATGCGGGACATGCGTCCATGTGAGCAACCCAGTTCCTCCTCGGCTGCCAGTTCAACCCGAACCAGCCCCGTCCGCAGATCGGGCAGGAACCTGCAATGTACCGACAGGGGTGCACCGGGTGCCGGGAGAGGGGGGTGCCAATAGGCGCAGCCTCGTGTACTGATGCCACATGATGCACTTGTGCACAGTCATCCACACCATGTTATGGGGAGTAGAGGGGGGAGGGGGGAGTGGGTGTGTTGGGGAGTTGAGGGGGGGGTGGGTGTGTTGGGGAGTTGAGGGTGGAGGGGGAGTGAGTGTGTTGGGGAGTTGAGGGGGGGACTGGGTGTGTTGGGAAGTTGAGGGGGTGGGGGGAGTGGGTGTGTTCACTTAGATTTACCTTTTCAATACACTTTTTGGCTATGCACAAATCACATGTGTGGACATTGCTCATTGCGTGTGTGTTCTCTATTGGTGAACAGTCTACAGTGTCCATGTCCCTGACACACCCAATGCCCCAAGTGCCATCTCCATGTGACACTCCCCATCCATGTGTGCTAGAAGAATTGGTTGATCAGAGTCTGACGCATGTCACATCCCTCCTGTGCATCGCTTCCTCCCTGAGGTGCTGCCCTATCCCCACTCTCCTCATCCTCTTCGTCAGGTGGTTGCTGTTCTGAGTCAAGGGGCAGGGGCACATTCCGTCTGATGCACATATTGTGTAGCATCACACATGCCATGAAAATCTTTGCCACCTTCTCATGGCGGTACAGGAGTGCCCCACCAGACCTGCTGAGGCAGTGAAACCGTGCCTTCAAGAGGCCAAATGTCTGCTCAATCACCACACGGGTTCGTGTATGGGCACGATTATAGTCCTCTTCGTGCCTGTTCTGTGGTTTCCGGACTGGGGTAAGGAGCCACCACTTCAAGGGATAGCCTGCATCACCTGCATGTGGGCAACAATGTATATGTAAGTTAAGTCATCATGTTTGACCTCATTAAGTGATACCATGGCATGCATTTGTTTCTTCATCTCAACCCCATTTCCATGCATGGATGGAGTCACATGATGAGACTGCTATGTGTGTATTCCTCTTGTGGACTGTTTTGCATGTCATTGATTAGTGTGCGCGGGGGGGTCCAGTTCCTTGTGAGTACACATGCACTGTGTCAGTCCACGTTCGTTGTTTCTGTGATCTTGTAGATGCCCACTTATTTGTATGTTGTCATCCTGGCAACGTTGATGTCAGCCCCATGATGCTCTCACTACGCACAACAAATGGTGTCTCGCAATTTAGTTGGGATTCTGTGTCAGTGTAGCGGTGTATTGATGTTTTTGACCCTCATGTGACTCCTTTTTTCGCAGTAATGGGGGACTGGCCTTCGAGTTCATGGTGTTTTGTGCTTTGTATTGGCTATAGTCGTTGTGTCAAGGGTTTTGACCCATGTTGAATCCTTAGACTGGGTAGATGTGGGGATGAGCTGTCGCCGCCCATTATTCTATCCCAGAACAAACTAAATCAATAGACTGGGTGGATGTGGGGATGAGCTGTCGCCGCCCACATTCACGGCAGAATCCAGGAGAACTGCGCAGTTGGCACAAGACCACTCCAAAGATACAACCTTCTTGTGGGGGGTTCCACATCACCACTCTACTGTAAGGATGCCATCAAAACAATGTTAAGCAAGGATCCTATACTATCAAGCAAAAGACCACTCTATTGAAATGCAGTAATTCAAGACAGATCCCAAAAATGGATGCAATACCGGTACTCACCACTATCAGAAAGCCGGCATTTTAAAACCACCAGACCTTTGTGTAAAACTGAACAAATGAACCGAAACCAGGCCAAGGAAAGACTTGCTAAGAGGTAGATACAATGTAAAACTATATTCTGAAATGACTTGAAGGAAGTAATTATTTAATGTATATGTACAAATTGTAAGTTTGATTTAAACTGGGAACTAAAGTGACATTTAGCTGAATTCTGCCTGACAACTACCCCCGACAGGAGAAACCTGCTCAGCCACTCTTCCCGGACCTAGCTGCATCCTGCTGCCCCCACCAAAAGGAGATGACACCTCTCTGATTAGATTAGGGGAGGGGCACCTGCAGGAGGTTGAACAAAGCCTTGTCCTGGACTCAGGCAAATGTTATATTGGGGGGGGGGCGTAAAGTGGCTTCCTCTTGGGAGAAGTGGGAGAAGAAGTGCCTGTGAGAGCCAGCTGAGCTTGGGGGAAGTGGATAAACCAGTTATTCCACCATGTGATGTGGGAAGCCACACCCCTTTTTGAACAGGGCATAATTTTAAAAAGATAGATAACTCATAGTGCGAACTGGTCAAAATTATATAAATAATATCATTATCCTTGGGATTTTTCCGTGCATGTTTTAAGAGGACCCTGTGGTGTATTCTGGGGGGGTGCTAGCGGAAAATAGGGTTTTACTCCAAATGTCTGCATGTTAAAAATCTGACACTTCATCAATTAATGTCCATACTCAAATTGTGTATCTGGGAAAAATGTATTTGAATCAAATATAGATTTGTGGGCAAATTGACCAGGGGAGGATCCTCTGACCCATAAACAGACCTCATCATGATGACAATCAATTTCCTTCCCCCAATCATGGGGAGGGGAGAATTGGGCCAATGACAAGTAGAGAGGGGCAGGCTTAGTGTTGCTAGTCTCTCCACCCACTTTTTAAAACACATAAAAAGAGACTGCTGGGACAGGTAGAGACATTCATTTTCCATTTCTGCAGAGCATTTTGACGGCCGACATCCCATCCAGACAAAGACCAGAACCAGGGACCCATAGACTACAGAACTTTGAACCTAGAAGGCCCACTGCAAGCAATAGAATTCTCAGCAGGTCTTCAGAATCCAGCAAACCTAACCAAACTATTCAACAGCCGGGCGAGCTGTTTGAAATCTTTGCCAAGAACTTTTGCCGGAACCGCAGACCAGACCCAGACTGCTGTGAGCAGAACCAGAGATCCGGATTGCTGTGAGCAGAACCGGTGCCTGATTGACCCGCTGAGCAGAGAGATCCGCCGCTGGACG
This sequence comes from Ambystoma mexicanum, assembly GCF_040938575.1. Classification (NCBI taxonomy): domain Eukaryota; kingdom Metazoa; phylum Chordata; class Amphibia; order Caudata; family Ambystomatidae; genus Ambystoma; species Ambystoma mexicanum. The sequence continues at coordinate 875,664,826 of NC_090941.1, forward strand.
TGTTAACCAGATCCGTGACGAGGCCCATTCATTTCAAAATTATGAGTGAGTATCCGCCAGAACTGTGCAGAACCCAATCTCTTAGTTAAAATAATCTAATCCAAACTATTTTAACCTAATTAGAACAGCCTCCTAGAAATCGTGTCATCTGTCATTTTTAAAGCTGCACAACTGTCACCTGTCAATTCTGCAGCTGCAAGCTGTCACCTGTCATTTTGAGTTTACTTTAAATCCGAAAAACGACCTTCACAAAATCGTCTGTATCTCTGGAACCGTTAGTCCTAGGAACGAGATTCAACTTTCCTCTGAAAGCTTAGAATCTAGGCTTTCCAACAGGCCTAGAAGCGACGTCCTACTCCTCATAATCTTACCGCAATCGCGATTTACACACTCATAAAATATACCGCGATTTGTGATTTGGCCTGATTTCGTCATCTGTAAAAAGATAGCCGCTTTTGCCTTAACTGCTAAAATTCATTTGCAACCTAATAACCATCCCTGAACCATTTTTAGGGCTAACCTGAACTGATTTAAAGTGTCTACCACTCACCCTGAACCTCCTATAGGGAATTAAAAGCAATTTTAGCATTTTTCACTTCCTTGCCACCACATTACAAGGCACTCTTGCCCGTGTTTTAAAAAGCATACCTGTTGTCTAAGCTTGCTGGGGGGAGGGACTGAATTCCGTATTGTATTTGATTGTATTCCTGAAGACTGTGTGTGTTACTTCCATCTCCTTGCATTGCATATAGGGGGGGGTGTATTGCCACCAGGGGAAAAGTGAACATATTATCTCTTGTGAAACCATATCAGTTTATTTTCTGTACTGAATTTATTCTACCTTGCATTTCCTTGAAACCATAAAGCATTTCAGCTACCTCATCCTCTATACTACTTCTAAGTAACCAAATCAGTTTACCAGTAGAACATTATCCATTGTTGATCACTGTCATATTTTAAGTGTGATATCCAATATTAATTTATTATAAAAGTGTGATAGATATATATTGTTATATTTCTCAAATAAAACTTTTAAATTTGCAAAACAGACCTACTTCTTGGCACAGTGGGGTCAGGGGGATTCTAAGAGAGGGGTGTTATATAAGGGTTGTCATCCAGAGTACATGAACTGAACCTAAAAATATATCCATAAGGGTTTCCCTCAGCATCCCAGACTAGGCATTGACTTAGCTGTAGTGTTGAAGTGAAGCCGCTTAACAAGTGGGGGCTCGTAGCCGGAGATTCTGGGTTAGATCTATCACTTGTGCAGATTAATACAGTGTGCTAACTGACAGGAGACATACATCCGCTCGGATCACCACGCTGTGTTATGCTGTAAAGCACTCCTCAAAGGAACGCTCTAAGGAAACGGTCTGTTTTGCAAAAATAAAATACAAACTTCTGTAAATCAGGAAGGAACTCAAATTCCAGAATGACGACACTGGTAGACATCAAAATAGCCAGGGAGAACTTCTCACATAAGCTTTTTGTGAGAGGTGAGTGGACTCATCAGGACCAAACGGTCTGGTTGCAGGCAATCGCGCAACAGGTCACTGAAACAGGGTCAGATAAATGGAGAGATCAGGGTCCCCTACATGTGGCCCTGAGTGAACTATATATGGCCCCTAAAGCCAAAGATGAACATAATAAGATTGCCAGGATAGCGGCATATTTGTACCTATATATGGGGGCCATGCAGGACAAATGTGCTGAAGGCCAAGATCTGGCAAATAGGCAACAGATGGCGTTAGAGAAGGCCCAATCTGATCTGGACTCTTCTGAGCAGAGGCTGCTCAGGAGCCAGGAGTCAGAAAAGGACAGCAGACAGTACATCACTAAAATAAAGGAGGATATGGATGTGCTGCAACAAGAAAATGCGGACCAGGATACCAGATTCCTGGCCTTGCAGAAGGAGTACCAAGATGGTTTGGACTCCCTACTGCAGAGCCAGAAAAAGCTGGAGCAACAGTTAGACTTCAATAGGGCATGTGCTGAGCAGGTAGTCACCCTGCAAAGCCACCTGGATAGGGAGAAGGCAGAGAGCAATAAACTGATTTTGAAAGACCTGGATACCCAGGCAGAGTTTGACCAGGAGCGCCAGAAAGCTGGTGCCTTCCAAAGGCAAAGGGACGACTTGGCGGCACAGATGCAGGCCCTTAGTCAGGAAAGGGATACCTTAGGCCAGGAAGTCTGCCACTTAAAAAGGAAAATGGAAGAAAATCACCTGGCCCTCCAGGGACTGGGTGACCTCCAAAAAGAACACCAGAACTTGTTAGAGCACACCAGGAGGGTGGAGGAGGCTCTGGCAAGAAAGGAGCAGGCCAGTAGGGATGGGACTCAGGAGGTAACCCTCCTGCAGCAGAGACTGGCCCAGTACTCCAGGGCCAATCAGGAGGCACAGAGAGAGAATGAGGCTCTCTGCCAGCACAATGATAGGCTCCAGCAACAGGTAGTGATGCAGGAGAGACTGATAGAGTCTAGCAAGGCCTTAACTGAGGAACTGAAAGCGCAGGCTCTTGATTTGCAACGGGGAACAGGGGCGGATAGAGATGAGGTTCGCTGGGAAAGAGAAACTCCTGAGCATAATCTCAGGAGCCCTAGTACCAGAGGCCTTCATCTCTCCCAGTCCCTGGACTCTGCCACCCCCATGTCCCCTCGCGCACATGAGCCCAGAGCCACGGGGATGGCAGATTACTATCCAGCTAGAAGTATGGGGCTCATAGGCCAGTACCTGCCAGGAATGGATGGGCGGGCATCCGGGTATTGGCACCCAAGCACAGTGCAATTTAGTGGGGATCCCCAGGAGAGTAGGCCCATTAAGGGCATCCTGAAAACCTCTGCCCAGTTAGGTCAGTGGGGGGTTACTTATCAAATCCTGGCAGCAAGGAGGGATCTGATCTGAAGACTCCTCTGAGCATTACAGGACACAGGAGACCAGGTCCCACATTCTGCCAGCCATTCCCAGGCTCGCAGAATCCGGGAAAACCTAGAAGATCAGACGGGCACCTCTGGGAGCAGTGCTTCTGAGTCAGAGGATGAATAGACCAGGGTTACCCGAACCAAAAAGGCCAATAAGGCAAAAAGGGCCTTGCTTTAGGACCCATTGAAACAAATAAAGGCAATAAGGAGTGTCATCACGCCTTATCATAAGAACGCCAAGTATTCTGTTTGGGAACACTTGGAGCTCTATGAGCAAATGATGGAGACCTTCCATTTGAAGGACAGCCGTAGTACGTCAAATGGACCTTCTCACCAGAATACTCCAGTTTCTTTGCAGGGCTGGAGGATCAAAACCATTCAAGGTGGTCCACATACAGGGCGGCCATCTTGAAACATTTTTCTGTGCACAGAAATCCTCAAGAGGCTCAAAAGGCAGCCTACAATTTGCAATGTGGGGAGGATCAGGCCCACAAGAATTCGTACAAGAATTGAAGCGTGCCTTTGCGCAGACCACCAGAAGAGTGCGCGTGGACAGCAGAGAATGTGTCACTACTTTTTTTCATGCCTTGCCCAAATACATCATGACCCAGCTAGTGAGAGATTTTCACGAGATTAGGTCACTAGACTGGGTCATTGAACAGGTTACCCGGATCTATGAGGTGCAGAAGCCCATAGAAAATAAAAGTAATGTGCAGAAAACCCCCAAAACCAACAGCACCCCAGCTGCTGCCAAGGTGGCGGAGGTAAAGGTTTCCTCCGTTTTAGATTTGGAGATGGGGGGGCCTAAAAACCTGCCTGCACCAAATAACTCTAACACCAGAAGGCCCTCGGGCCAGTCACAGACAGGGAGTCAAGGAGGTAGTCCCACAAATGGGGTCCCTCGCTCCACTGATTATGTAAGTCCTCCAGCCCAAGGTGGGGGATCCAGCCAAGCACCTGACCCAGGGAACTTCGCTCCTAATGCCCCCCAGGAGGGCAAAAATTCACCAAATCCTAGGCAGAACTTTTTCCCCAGGTATCCACCCAATTTCCAGCCCCAAAATCATCCATCCTTCTTTCCCCAATTCCCTGAGCCCAGACAACCTAATCCGGGAGAGGGGAGGCCAAGGGTGGAGGGGTACCCGAATCTTCCCAACCCAGGGTATTACCAAGGAAGGGATAGCTACCCTTCCCGGGATCAGCCCAGGGGAGAAAAAAGAGCCCCGTATCAGCCTGAGCGGGTTTCCCAGTTAGAGCGCCAGGTCCAAAATATGGCACGGGATCTGGGTCACATACTGAGGGCTCAACAGAACCCTCAGATGAGCATGCCACCGCAGAATGCCCCAAACTCTGGACCTGGTGCTCCAGAACAATGATGGGGGCAGCACCCCGATAACCCACCGGTTCCCAGGGGGGAGGCAAAGGGGAAGGGGGGTATAAAGCCTTGGAGGAAGCTTCCTTCCCAACTTGTAAACAGCCCCTGGAAAACCAGGAACCGGAAACAAAATCTCCTGCCCCTGAAAGCCTGCCTCCCAAGGAGCAGAGGGGGGGTAGGAGAAACAAAGGACCCAAACAGGCCCAGTTTGTGGAGGAGGTACAGATCTTCCAATTTGAGGGAGAGGGATCCTCAGAGGATCCTGGGGAAAGGATCTTCTCCTTTAGAGATGGGGAAACTCCTCCAAAAGAAAAATGGGTCCCAAGGGATTCCAATCCAGACTGGGGAGATATGGAGACTGAGCTACCGCCGCCCATCATCTCATCCCAGAACCCACAATACCGAAATCCCCTGGTTCAAACCCATCCTGGTGACTGCCTCCAAAAAGGGGGGGCGGCCCAGAACCGGAAACAGGGGAACCCACAATGGCTCTGATCTCCAGTTGCGGACATTTTCTTTTAAATTCCCAAGGCTCTCCACAGAATTCTGCCCAAATCTCTTCTCTTGCAATGTCCAAAACCAGAAAATTGGCCCACCAGTTGTCCAAAAATGAGAATTATCTGTGCCCCCTTGAGGAGAAGGAGGGAAGATATTATGCCCTGGTACAAGTACAGGGGCAGGGTACAATTTTGGCACTGGTGGACACTGGATCCCAAGCTACCCTTCTGTCCAAAAGGGCCTTTGATGAACTAAATGCAGGAAGGGGGGAGAATTACCGTATCCCTCTCACCTCTCTTCCTGGACAACTGCAGAACTTTGACGGAAGGAAATTCCTGTCGAGGGGACTGCAGATTTGGACATTAAAATTGGCCGTCACAGGTTGAAACACCCGGTCATAGTAGTGACTCCAGAGGGCACCCCTTGTTTACTAGGGAACGACCTCCTGAGAAGGTTGTCACCCCTAATAGATTGCGTAAACAAGGTCCTCTGGACCCAGACTAGCCGACCAATAAAATTAAAACAGAGTGTCAACCATGTTAGTTTAAACAGCACCTGCCACATGGTTGAACAAAAATCTGACCAAGTAGAATTTCACTTCCAGAACAACCAAATTCCAGACGTGACAGTAATAGCAGTAGGACAAGAGACTGGTGATGGGGGGTCCTCTCTATTTCTGAAAATCAACCTTCCTTCCAGTTTAAGGTGGTATTCCACACTGGAAGGAAACACTCTGAAATTCTTTACCAATCCACAATCAGACACTCCCACTCCTATAGTCCAGAAAAAGGAGAAATCAGCTCAGAGCCTGGCTGATATTCAGCAAATTGGAGAGCAGTTGTTCATCCCTGTTCAGTTAAATGATGGGAAGGACTCTGTTCTCGCCCGAGTGTGTGTGAACAACGGTAAGAGCTTCCTCAGCAAAGCCATGTTCCGCCAACTCCCAAAAGATCCAGCCATTCCAACATTCAAACTGATAGACAAATGGGAAATGGACCTGGAAGCACCCATTCGCCATTAGTTTGGACCTAATAAACTTCAAAGCTTGGTCCCGATTAGCGGATAATCCCATGGGCTTTGATGATCCAGAAAAAGCATTTAGGTCAGCTCAATTGCTACCTTATGCAATTGAAATTCAGATTAAAGAGGAAGCCACCATCCCAGAAAGGACCGGACAATTCTCCCTGGAAGTGAAAGTTAAAAGAGGACAAAAATTGAAAAATCCTTACATACATCTAAATGCTTCTCTCCAACAGAAAGGGTTGGGGGTAAACCCAACTCCATTAGTCAACATAGAACATGACACCATTCCAATAGAGGTGGATAACAGCGACTTAAAGAGTATTACTCTAGCCGCAGGCACCATTATTGGAATGGCGGTTGATGACCGACATTTTTCCATTGATCTAGGAAATGAACTGTTAGGACCAATCCCCAAGGACTGTTTTGACAGTGACAGTGATGACAACACAACACCAGACAGGATTTTCACCCGGCATGGGGGGAACTTCCTGGTGTACACTTCTTGCCCTTATGGTAAGGAAGATGTGACTTGTAACTTCAGGAGGGATGAGGTGATTTTCCAGGTCCATGAGGGCTGCCTTTCCCACCTGAAGCCTCCAGTCCAAATCAGCACTCTGACCAGGGACTTCTCCACCCAGCTGGAGGAGGCTGCTGATATAGCCAAACCGGAAGTCTTTCCAGGCTTCAGGCAGATGGTGGAAGAGAGGGTCAACCTAGCTGATGCTTGCGTGACTCTGGAACAGAAGCAAAAGTTGAAACAAGTTTTCTTGGATTTCCAAGATCTCTTTGCGGTAGACTCATATGACTGTGGTCGCACCGACATCCACACCACAACAATTCCCACGGACCCTGGAATGACTTCAGTGTTTGTGAAACAATATTGTTTGCCTCTCGCATCCATGGAGTCCCTTACTGAAATAAATAAGAACCTTGAGTCCCAGGTAATAATCCGTCCAGTACACAGCCCCTTCAATAATCCGGTGTTGGGAATATTGAAGCCAAACGGCCAGTGGAGACTCTGTGCCGACCTTAGGGAGCTTAACAAACGGGTCCATACTTCCCAATGGCCTCGTCCCTAGATTGAGCAAGGGCTGGCCCAGATCCAGGGGTCACAGGTATTCACAGCAATAGACCTGACCAATGGATACTGGACCGTGCCTGTCAGTAGGGAGGACCAATACAAACTGGCTTTCACCTTTGGGGGCCAGCAGTACACATGGACCCGGACTCCCTTCGGATACCTCAACTCCAGCAATGAATTCAACATTTTCCTACATAAGGCCATGCCCGACCTTGGTGCGAGGGGTAACCTGGCTTATGTAGATGATGTCCTCATCAAAAGTTCATCTGTGGAAGAACACATAGCGGAGATCCGTTATGTTCTGACATAGTTGAGGGCCGCCGGAGAAAAACTTTCCTTCCAGAAAGCGCAGTGGTGTAGAACCCGTGTTAATTTCTTGGGGCATGAGATTACTCCTCAGGGTCTCTGTCCCCAAGAAAAGGAAGTGGTAGCACTTCAGAAACTGAAAGACCCCACAACTCTGCGGGAACTAAGGAGCCTCCTTGGACTGACTAATTACAGCAGAAAGTTCATTGAAGGCTACGCAGAGATCACTAGACCCCTGATTCATCTCTTGAAGGGGGGGGTCAAATGGGAATGGGGTCCAGAACAATCCGAGGCAGTAAGACAATTCAAGAGAAGCCTCTCACAAGCGCCTTGCCTAGCTTACCCTGTCAGAAACAAGGAGTTCTTCCTGGAGACAGGGTTCTCTAATACGTGCTTGACGGCAGTATTATACCAAAAGCATGACAAGGTCAATAAAGTAATCTCCTATTCGAGCAAAACTTTGTCCTCTGTGGAGTAAAAATTCAACGATTGTGAGAAGGCACTCCTGGCAACGGTGTGGGCATTGAAGAATTACCGCCCGTTCATCCAGGGGGAACACATCATAGTGGAGACTCCACACCAGCCTCTGCAATACCTCCAAAGTTACACAATCCGGGCCGGAAATGTGAGTAATTCCCGAATTACTTCCTGGATTCTGTCAATGCAAGGCTTTCCTGTGGAGGTCAGATATGGCCAAAACAAGAAGAGTCCCTCGTGCAAGGTCTGGCTGACTTGCATGATTGTGCCAGAGAAAACTGTCTTGAGGACGAAAGTCTAAAAATCAAGGACAACATGGAGGCACACCTTAATTCCCCACACAAAGTCTTTGAAGAAGACAAGTGTGAGGGAATGCCCACTGTCTATGTGGATGGATGCTCTTACCATGTTGACAACAACGGGGAGAAAGAACTGGTGGCCGGCGTAGGGAATGCATGGGGAAGGAGTTTCCAGAACCCTCCGCTGGATACAAAATTGCTCCCGAAGTAGTCAGGTGGCTGAGTTGATGGCTGTGCATCAAGCCATCCTCACTGCTGTCCAACATCAACTCCACAAACTGGTCATAATCACAGATTCGGATTATGTACGGAACGGGTTTGTGGAGCTCCTGGTTAATTGGAAAACCAGAGGCATGTTATGTGCTAATAACAAACCCCTGAAACATGGGAAGTTAATCCAAAATATTGATGATCTGGTCACATCGAATGGGATGACCATCTACTGGAAAAAGATCAAGGGTCATTCCAAAGTAGAGGGACCAGACAAAACTGGAAATGACTTAGCTGATCAGTTGGCCAGAACCGGGGCCATCCAAGGGGATCTAATCGAAATAGAGTCCCTGTTGGGGGAAATCCAGGTCACTGCTATCACCAGGTCCCAGACAAATGCTCACAATGATCTTTCAACTGCACAATTGAGTAAGGAGACCCCTGATGCTGATTTAATTACAGCTCAGAAGGGGGATCCAATTATTGGTAAGTTTTACCAACACCTTGAGGACCCTGAGAACTTTCCCCTGATGGATACCGATTACATTGGGAAAGAGGACCTCAGAGTGTTGATGAAATGTCCAAAAAGGTTCCAAATCCAAGACGGTTTGTTGGTAAGGAAATCCCAAGCTGGCCATGATCAGTGGGTGGTCCCTACCTCATTCCAGAGCCTGATGTTAATTCACGCCCATGATGCGGCCACCGCCGGTCATAGGGGGTTTCACACAACACTGGAAATCTTAAGAGAGGTTGCATACTGGCCACACATGGGGCAGGACCTCGACCAATACTTGAAGGGGTGTCTTGTGTGTGCACAATTTCAGCCATCATCCCTCACACACCGTGCGCCTCTCCAAAAGAGGGGGATGACACTGCCATGGTCAGATTTGCAAATCGACTTTGTAGGCCCCGTGATTCGCTCGTCTAGAGGAAACAAGTACATGTTGACCGTTACATGCTTGTTTACCAAGTGGGTGGAATGTCTCCCAGTCCCAAACTGCAAGGAAGAAACAGCAGCTGCCCTGATGATTAACCACATCTTTTCCCGTTTTGGTCTACCTCAAAGGATTGAGTCAGACAGAGGTAGCCACTTCACCAGCAAAGTAATGACAAAGATGTGGGAGATACTGGGGGTTAAAAGGAAGCTACACATTGCTTACAGGCCAGCTTCTTCTGGAGCAGTGGAGAGATACAACCGAACCATTGTGAGCATATTAAAAAAGTTTGTGGCAGATTCTGGGCCAAGTTGGGATATCCGATTACCTCTGGTCCTAATGGCCATCAGATCTACCCCTTCATCTGCAACTAAAATGTCACCATTTGAGTTGATGACCGGACGCAAGATGGTGCTTCCCCAGCATCTGCTCTACAGGACCCAAGAGCAGACACTGATAAATGCCTCCACAACTCATGAGTGTGTGGAGAATTTAAGGAAACACCTTCAGCATGCTTTTGCCTATGCTCAGCGGAATCTAGAAAGATCAGCTGATAGCATGAAAACCCACTATGACCTGAAGACCACCAGGAAGGAATATACTGTGGGGGACCGGATCTATCTATACAATTTCCAAAGGAACCAGGACAAACAGCGAAAATGTTTGCCTACATGGAAGGGATCGTTTGAAATTATAGACAAGATCTCCCCTGTAGCGTACAAGATCCGCATCCCCAAAGGTAGTTCGGCAGAGGGGGAAGACAAGTGGGTACATATAAATCAGCTAAAGTGTTGCCATCCCAGGCACATCCTGCAGCAACTGGAGGAGTCCTCTGCAATACCAGAGGGGGCCGCTCCAGAGTAAGTCAGTTCAAACTCTAAAATATTCCACATATCAAAAATATAGTAACGTAATGCAAATGTTCCCTGTAATATATTGTTTTTAAAATCAGACTGCAAAATGCATTCGGATGTATAAAATGTACATGTTCGCCACACCATTAATAGTGGTGAAAATATGTCTAGGAATGTGTAATGCCGCTTTTTCTTTATCATCCTAGGAGAGAGGAAACCATGGAGATTGACCAAGGAGGACGACTGGGGACCGGGAGCAGAGACCCAAGGGGCCCGGGGTACCGCCCAAAATTCCCATCAGGACCAGCGAGGAGAGCCGATCGATCCAACTGGGTGGAGGAAAAGATGCTGAACTGTGCCATCTACAGAATTGGAAGAAGATAATGACGACATACCAGTACTGGGCTCAAAACCTCCTTGGCACCCGACTTCCCCTCGACTCAAAACAAAGCGCAGTCGGGCGGGGGGTTTGTCAAGGTTTTTGACCCATGTTGAATCCTTAGACTGGGTAGATGTGGGGATGAGCTGTCGCCACACACTATTCTATCCCAGAATAAACTAAATCAATAGACTGGGTGGATGTGGGGATGAGCTGTCGCCGCCCACATTCACGCCAGAATCCAGGAGAACTGCGCAGTTGGCACAAGACTACTCCCAAGATACAACCTTCTTGTGGGGGGTTCCACATCACCACGCTACTGTAAGGATGCCATCAAAACAATGTTAAGCAAGGGTGCTATACTATCAAGCAAAAGACCACTCTATTGAAATGCAGTAATTCAAGACAGATCCCAAAAATGGATTCAATACCGGTACTCACCACTATCAGAAAGCCGCCGTTTTAAAACCACCAGACTTTTGTGTAAAACTGAACAAATGAACCGAAACCAGGCCAAGGAAAGACTTGCTAAGAGGTGGATACAATGTAAAACTATATTCTGAAATGACTTGAAGGAAGTAATTATTTAATGTATATGTAAAAATTGTAAGTTTGATTTAAACTGGGAACTAAAGTGACATTTAGCTGAATTCTGCCTGACAACTACCCCCGACAGGAGAAACCTGCTCAGCCACTCTTCCCAGGCCTAGCTGCACCCTGCTGCCCCCACCAAAAGGAGATGACACCTCTCTGATTAGATTAGGGGAGGGGCACCTGCAGGAGGTTGAACAAAGCCTTGTCCTGGACTCAGGCAAATGTTATATTGGGGGGCCATAAAGTGGCTTCCTCTTGGGAGAAGTGGGAGGAGAAGTGCCTGTGAGAGCCAGCTGAGCTTGGGGGAAGTGGATAAACCAGTTATGCCACCATGTGATGTGGGAAGCCACACCCCTTTTTGACCAGGGCATAATTTTAAAAAGATAGATAACTCATAGTGCGGACTGGTCAAAATTATATAAATAATATAATTATTCTTGGGATTTTTCCGTGCACGTTTTAAGAGGTGTTGGGACCCTGTGGTGTATTCTGGGGGGTTGCTAGCGGAAAATAGGATTTTACTCCAAATGTCTGCTCTCCTTGCGCACATGTGTGTAATTTTTGGTCAATGTCCGATATTGGTAAACCAGTCAAAAAGTTGTCATTTTTGAATGCAAGCCCACAGGAAGATCAGAGGCGGACAAGCATGGACCATAAGGAATATATAATGTGTACATGTAATTTCAACAAATTGTGTATCTGGGAAACATGTATTTGAATCAAATATAGATTTGTGGGCAAATTGACCAGGGGAGGATCCTCTGACCCATAAACAGACCTCATCATGATGACAATCCATTTCCTTCCCCCAATCATGGGAGAGGGGAGAATTGGGCCAATGACAAGTAGATAGGGGCAGGCTTAGTGATGCTAGCCTCTCCACCCACTTTTTAAAACACATAAAAAGAGACTGCTGGGACAGGTAGAGACATTCATTTTCCAGTTCTGCAGAGCATTTTGACAGCCGACATCCCATCCAGACAGAGACCAGAACCAGGGACCCATAGACTACAGAACTGTGAACCTAGAAGGCCCACTGCAAGCAATAGTATTCTCAGCAGGCCTTCATAATCCAGCAAACCTAACCAAACTATTCAACAGCCGGGCGAGCTGTTTGAATTCTTTGCCAAGAACTTTTGCCGGAACCGCAGACCAGACGCAGACCACTGTGAGCAGAAACAGAGATCCGGATCGCTGTGAGCAGAACCGGTGCCTGATTGACCCGCCGAGCAGAGAGCAGAGAGAACCGCCGCTGGACGTGTTGACCAGATCCGTGACGAGGCCCATTCATTTCAAAATTAGGAGTGAGTATCCGCCAGAACTGTGCAGAACCCAATCTCTTAGTTAAAATAATCTAATCCAAACTATTTTAACCTAATTAGAACAGCCTCCTAGAAATCGTGTCATCTGTCATTTTTAAAGCTGCACAACTGTCACCTGTCAATTCTGCAGCTGCAAGCTGTCACCTGTCATGTCAGTTTACTTTAAATCCGAAAAACTACCTTCACAAATTCGTCTGTATCTCTGAAACCGTTTGTCCTAGGAAGACTTTCCTCTGTAAGCTTAGAATCTAAGCTTTCCAACAAGCATAGAAGCGACTTTCTACTCCTTATACTTTTACCGCAATCGCAATTTACGCACTCGCAAAATATACCGCGATTTGCGATTTGGCCTGATTTCGTCATCTGTAAAAATATAGCCGCTTTTGCCTGAACTGATAAAATTCGTTTGCAACCTAATAACCATCCCTGAACCATTGTTAGGGCTAACCTGAACTGATTTAAAGTGTCTACCACTTACCCTGAACCTCCTATAGGGAATTAAAAGCAATTTTAGCATTTTTCACTTCCTTGCCACCACATTACAAAGCACTCTTGCCCGTGTTTTAAAAAGCATACCTGTTGTCTAAGCTTGCTGGGAGGGAACTGAATTCCGTATTGTATTTGATTGTATTCCTGAAGACTGTGTGTGTTACTTCCATCTCCTTGCATTGCATATAGGGGGGGGGGGTGAATTGCCACCAGGGGAAAAGTGAACATATTATCTCTTGTGAAACCATATCAGTTTATTTTCTGTACTGCATTTATTCCACCTTGCATTTCCTTGAAACCATAAAGCATTTCAGCTACCTCATCCTCTATACTACTTCTAAGTAACCAAATCAGTTTACCAGTAGAACATTATCCATTGTTGATCACTGTCATATTTTAAGTGTGATATCTAATATTAATTTATTATAAATATGTGATAGATATATGTTGTTATATTTCTCAAATAAACCTTTTAAATTTGCAAAACAGACCTACTTCTTGGCTCAGTGGGGTCAGGGGGATTCTAAGAGACGGGTGTTCTATAAGGGTTGTCATCCAGAGTACATGAACTGGACCTAAAAATATATCAATAACTGTTCCCAGACTAGGCATTGACTTAGCTGTAGTGTTGAAGTGAAGCTGCTTAACAGTTCTTTGTGGCTGCATTTCGTTGTGGGGGATGCAGTCGGATTTGGTACAGTGCACATGCAGATGTCTGTGGGATGGTTGGGACACCACTTCATTCGCATACTAGGGCTGCTTGCACTTTGCATTATGTGGTCAGGTGTCCTGTCCAGTCTGGACGGATTTTGGTGTGTGAGCTTCCTCCATTCCCTCTGGCCCTCGCAGCTAGGTTATGGATGCATCTCTCCCCTCCCATCTCAGCCAGGTGAAGTATGCATCTATGCCTCAATCACCTACCCACATCACATTTCCATGAGCCTAACATGCCACTCACCAAGAAGCCAGGATCTGTGCCCTGCATGTCGCTCCATGTAGCGTGGAATCGTGGAGTTCCGCAGAACCATTGAATCATGGGTTGATCCGGGGAATCGAGCACAACAATGTGTGATGATCTTGTTTGGTCACATACCATTTGCACGTTGATTGAGTGGTATAGCTTACAGTTGTGGTAAACTACCTCCATGGAATGTGGGACCACCAATTCCACATGGGTGCAGTCGATGGTGCCAATGGCAAGTGAATGGAAACCCACTTTGGTGTTTGAGATCTCCTGGGCAGACCGTGGTAAGGACATGTGTTTGCCTGTGTGCTTGAGGAGGGAATCAAGCACTTGGTTCAATGTACGTGAGAATAATGGTTGTGAAATGCCATGCAGTTGCCCCACTGTGTGTTGGTAGGTGCCGGTGGCCAGGAAGTGGAGCACAGTCACCACCTTCAGTAGGTTTGGGATGGCGGTGCGTTTTTCAATGAGGCTGACTATGTCGTCATGTATCATGTCCACAATGGTGGTGATGGTGTCCCGGTCCAGGCAGTACAGGGTGTGGATCTGCTCAGCGGTTAGGTTGAATGGACTGGCTCTGATGCGTGGGATTGGGGGCTGCCTGCGTGGTGGCACTGGCTGTGCTGGTGGGGCATGCTGGCCCTGCCTTGCCCTCCTTCTCCTCCTGCGTCTCCTCTGTGCTGCCTGTTGTTGTACTTCTTGTAGTTGTTGTTGTAGCACTTCCACTTCAAACAGGTCCTCCAGTCCCAGCATTACTAGTAGTATTGGATACATTGTGGAGTGTAAATGCGTGTGGGAAGGGGTGGAGTGTGCTCCTTTTGTGCTTGCCCAGTCTGTATAGCCTCTACCTGTGCTGATTGTGTGCAACTGTGGCATGGCCATTTACGGTTGGTCCGCGATGGTGGTATTAGCATCATGGCGGTAAGGTACTTTACGGCCTTCACAAAGGCATTATTTCCATGTCCGCGTGACTCGTAATGTTCCCAACTTAGCGCCATGGCGGTATTTACGGCATGGGAGTCGCGTGCCCGCGCCCTTGGCGCTTTTAACAGCACTGTTGATTATGGTGCCGCTAATAGCGCTATCTCGGGTCATAATCGGCCCTAGCAGTAAGCGATGCCGCTAATCCTTTACCGGCATCGTTTTTCAGTTACCGCCAGGGTCGTAATGAGGTCTTATTCTAATCGATAACCATACTCTGCTACCAAATGTGCTCCGGGGCCCCCATCCGGCCCATAGAGTCGGGGTTTGCCCAGAAGCACTTCAAGACAAGATAGCAGCTCCCATGAGATGGATGGGGGTGCAGATTGAATACTCCAACACCAAATCAATAATGACAACTCAACGGTTTGGCAAAGGGAGTCCATTTAATGACAAGTGCAAAAACCGGTGAGTTATGAATATCAGCAGTGGTGCGAACTTCCTTCTCACTTCAACTACAACGAACTTCATAAAAATCATAACATTTATACTGAAAACCCATCATCATTGACGTGTAACGCTTAAATTGGCATACAATTCTATTGGTTCATAAAAGGGTTTTACTTAGGTACTATAGGTACTATATCAGTATATGGTAACAGAGTAAGTGGATTGGGTAAACACTGTCAGGTGGGTCATCTGAGCCCTACCTTCAAACTAGCTACTGTAGACGTCACTAAGAGTATGACGTCTCATTGGTTTTACTATACAACCCTAGATTACTTGGTCCCTTGTGATTGGGTTGGCACCAACCCCACCCGTACTTTTCCACTTCGCTTAGCAGCACGCAAAATAATGAGGCTAAGTGCAGGGAGTAAGTCTGTACCCCAGCTTTCCTTCAAGTTATGTTACAGCCATTCATCACCTTAGTGGCGGTGTGTCAATTACTGCCTTGTAGTTTGGCCTTGAGTCTGCCTCTTGGTCTGAGAAAGTTAAGGAGGATGGGTACGATAATGCACCATGCGTAGGTGTGAAAGGCTTACTTCTGCTCGCTCGGCTGGTCATGTGGTTCAGAAACCGTGAATTTGCCTCTTCTTCGTACAATTTGTGTATTTGACTTTTGTTTCACCCACCACCTGCCTCTGGCTTCTTATCTTGACCCTTCAGAGCAGTATACTCTGTTCTTTGCTTCAATTAATTGTAGCTACTGTTAGTTCATCTTGACAGATGTGACCTTGGTTCTCCAGGCACAATTTGCCTCTGTTGAGTTTCGTTTCTGGCGCTGCAGTCTTAATTTCGCTTAATATGAAACTCTTCTCGTGTGGTCTTTTAGTAACCTGTTGGTTGATTCTGCTTCTTGTGCAAAGTGGAAATAGACTTATATAACATACTTCTTTGAGGTAGATTATGTATAGTGGCGCTCGCTGCACTATCTTTCTACTAAGCCTAGCAAGCCGCATGATTTTCTTAGCTGTCTTGCGGTTCCAAGCATAAGTACATGTATAAACATGGTTGAATATCTTCACCATGCTCATGGCTTAAGCTTCTTATGTTTGACATTGTCCTTTCACGTTTAGGTTCACGATATCCTTTATTCATGGTGTTTTGTCCCTTTACGTCACTCTCTGGTCGTCATTTCTTAAATATTTGAGGCAGTCCAGATTCCTGTGATGTCACTATTCGTCTTACATCAAGACCTTTTTGGTTTCTTCAGGGACTGTATTTAGACGATCTTCATTTCGTTTTAATGGTTGATATGGTTTCCTCAATGGATATCTTACTGTCCATGGTTTCCTTGGTACTGGTACTTCAATAGGTGCTGTTCTTCTGACAGGTACTGAAAAGAGCCCCACTGCGGCTCTCTGCTGGTTTATTTGCTCATCATACGTCACATATCTTGGTGTGAATGGCCCTGGTACTTCAAAATGGACGGTCGGAGTGTGGGCTATACTTGGGACCTCCTCTACGCTGGTTTCAAGTCCTTAGGGTAAGTTGGAATGAAAACATGTTAATATTGCATGCCCAACTAATTCTGAGTGTAGTGCCATGATACAAGAGGAGACTAGTGTCTTCATCAGCTTTTTAGCTGATGGTAGTGGATTCATCTTGGTGCCCTTTTCCACTGACCTCATTTGTAGGGTCATTGCATGCATTATTTGTTCATTGTCGACATGATCATCTGGGAAAGTGACAGAGGTAAAGCACTGGCCTGTCGTGTCCGGGAAAGACACAGTTAATGCAGCGTGATGAGGAGCCTCTTCACGCTGAACTGGGACCAATGAGAATGCGTGAAGTCACACATGGACATTAGGGTTCTGCTGCATTTGTCGGGAGTGAGAAAAGGAAAGAGAATAATTGTCTTGTCTCTGTGTCACTCATTTTGGCACTGAGCTGCGCAGCAACAGTTAGAGAGAGCACAGGCCCCATTAAGAAATTCCCTGCATGGGACGATGGGAAGGTGCCCATCAGAGCTGGTTGTTCAAAGAAAAGTGAGAACAAGACTTCCTCACAGAGAAGAGCCTCAGAGAATTACCTCATGACAATACAGGCGGTGGATGCAGCCAAGAAATGTCAGATGAAAAGATATGCTGATCAGAAATGGAGAGAAAAGTCTTCTACATTTCAAACGAGAGATAAGGTGCTTGTGTGCCAGAAACAAGAACGGAAATCAGAGTCAAAGTTTGATCCAGCCCAGTTAGTAATCAAACAGATCAAGGGATCCATGTTGACTGCACGGTATCCAGGCAGGGTGATCACACAGAATGTGTCTCAATGCAAGCTCTATCGCAAGGGAGGAAAGGAGCATGACAGGGAGAAGAACAATGAAGAAGGCGAGCAAGTCAGGTTAAGAAATGACGATGCAGGTTCAATGGAGCCTAGGCCCACTGGGGAGATGTTGGCAAGACCCAAACGATGTATCACACGACCAGTGAAGTTGATTGAAGGGACGTAAATTGAACTGTGAGTATGGTGTCTTCTTTTGCAAGAGGGGAGAAAATGTGTCCCGGAAGTATACTGTTAATGGAGCCTTGTCACGCTGAACTGGGACCAATGAGAATGCATGGAGTCGCGAATGCAGGATTCAATGTGCAATACCGTTCATGGGGTTTGACTATTGTTTAAGTGGAAATGGTATTGACTTTCCTTCTGAAGCCCAAAGTCTTTATATTTCTTTGTAGTTTTTAGAGCAAAGGGTATAAAGTAGGTATGAAAGCTTACTAATAGGCAAATAGGCAGATGGAAGTGTGGAGAGATATTTGTGGAAGTGAATTCAAAGGCAATTTCTTCTCATGTCTTTTTGACCTTTAATGCTTGCCGTAGCAGAACGTTGTTGTTTTTACTTTCTGAGCAAACAAACATGCCACTGGTTGTTTATGGCTGGTTCCGTGGGGTAATTATCCACCAAACTCCAATTCAAAATTACTGGGAGAGCTCAAATACTCTAAGCCAGAAGTCATCCCCCCCAGCTCTTAGAATAACGTCCCTCTCTAGACCTTTGTCATGGATGTACTTATTGGTAGTAATGTTGCTAAATAATACTAATACAGCTCCAATTGATGATCCCGCTTCAGTTCAATGATGCTGCAGCTTCAAAGGAAAAACGCAATGATGTAACAGATAGAAATGTGCTCTGTTTACGGCACTGAACCCAATTGTAAATAAAAATGTATCTTAGTATTCAGGGCGCAGAGTAGAGATCTGTGTTATGCCATATTATTGTAGCTGCCAAAATGTATCCAAAATACAGTCAAATAAAAAATGTGTTACACTCATCTACAGCCGGTCTGTTAAAATAGTTTTCAGAAGCTTCTCCCCCATTTAGAAATCTCCACTGGTTCTTAGAAGAACTGAGCGTTCAGCAAGAGGCTCAGGTCATGTTTGAGCACACATTCTCTTTCATTTGATATAAAATTGATTTGTATTTTACATTGTACTGGTTGTCTTGTTCTTTGGATGAGGGTGCACAGTCTCTATCCTGGGATGAAGCATAACTTCAATTTATGATGATGCACATAGCACAAATCCATAAAGAGAGAACATGACTAGAAAATGAAATGGCTGTGAAGATAGTTTGGCTTGTTCAAGTCACTTACACAATGTGAGAGGACCTGGTTGTGTTCAAAAGTGGCTAACATTAAATCAGGAAAAGAAGACATGTGGTCATCCACGAAGGAACGTCTATGAGGCTTTATAATTCCATTGATACAATGAGAAACAAAATATGGACCAATGCAATCATTATCAACAGTGTTGAAGATTCCCATTGCAACACAATGACAAAACCCATGTCCAATGATTATGTTTTGAATTTCACAGGGTTTTGCTTGCAAGGTCTGCCCATTAGCCTGGACTGGTCAGATGCATATGAGTGAATGAGGCACAAAATCAATCAATACACAGAAGATAAATAAATGAATAAATAATGATGTTGACCAAATTTAATACAATTTTCTGTTTTTTCTTAAAACCTATTCTGACCACTAGGTTTCTAAAAATGTACCTTCATATAAAATCTAAGTAGTAATATAACAAGGTGATAATTACCACTTTGGTCATTCACAATTCCATCTTCAAGGCTGTTGGCACATTGTTATCAATTAATATGTTTATTAGTGCGTGATAAAAGGTGAACCCCAGTTACAAAGGGTCCTTACACTCCGTCTGATCTGCCTGCCTGTTCTACCACCCATTCCTGGTAACATGATCTCCATAACAAATATGGACGCCATATCGACCAGCACATGATCTGTCTGCTCGGGATCAAAATATTCGACCCTATCAATATCTTTTGTCGATATAGCTCTCAGATTGGCAACCTCAGATAACAAATGGTGTGAGCACCATTTGTTAGAGAGGTCTGTGTTGCATGGGAGAAAGAACTGAAATGGCACTGCAGATGTGTGCATTGTTTTGCTTTCTGTTTCTTCCCTGAACAGTCAGGGCACTATAAGGATTTCTGCTCTCATTGGCACTGACAGCTGTTAGTCCTGACAGTGAAGTCAAGGTGTTTTGAAGAATCTGTGATCCGATTATGGATACTGACTGCTTCAGGGGAGAAAGAGAAAACAGAACAAATGCAAGCACACAGTATTACCAGTACATACTCTCTCTGCCGTGCTTAATCTTTCTTCTCTCTGCTAAGGTTGCAAATCCTTCACATTTGTTAAGTCCAAAGGGGAAGAAGAATTGTGATGGCTGTGTAAGTAAAGTAGAATATTGCCCGGGCAGGGCGCACCGACCAATTAACTAAACTGATGATGTGGTATTTATCACTCCGGTCGGTGATAAATACACTGACAGCCACAGCCAGCGGTGCCGGTCTGCACGATCTCAAAAGCAAAAGTAAATGTGAATTATTTGTATTGTACTCGTTTCCCTACATGGGACAATACATCTCTACAACCAGATCCAGCCTACAATATATCACTATGGACGCCTGCGCATTATGCCATGAGAAAGACTGAGCTTTAAAAGATTGGCTCATACAGCCGAAATGTAAGTTAGCAACACATATTAGACTTTCCCATGTATTGCTTTAAAAGGCTTGGACACATATGGCTGATGAATGCAGGGCCAAATGCACCTTGAATGACTTTAAGAGTCCTGCATAAAACGAATTGACTCATGTTATTCCATATTCATTCTGATATGTCTCAGAGTTTAACATGAACTTTAAGGGGCCGATTCATGGAACAAACGTGCGCCGAAAATCTTGGCGAAAGCAGGCGCAAGTGCTAAAAAACAGGCGCACGCGCATGCGTGCGATTCATAGAAGTCCCTGCGCGTGTTTTCCTCTGGATGTGCGCCAAACCCGTGCATGGCGCACACGTCACTGCAACATCCCGAACGGCGTGCGCGACGCGCACAGTAAAAACGCACAACCTCGGCGCATACACCAGAAAGTGGGCGGAACACGGGGCGTCCACACGTACTCAAGCCACACGTATTCATGGAATCGAATAGGGCAAAGCAGCGCACAGCCAGAGACACGCACAAGCCGAAACACGTCCGCCACACGAAGGCAGGCGGTAGCGTCCCTGCGCATTACAAAAGTGACAATATACAGCAATGATGAATGTCCCATACTGCGATTGGGCCTGTGCGAGCGGGGCATGTGTATTTCGGGGTGCGCTGGAAGTTTCAAACGCGATTGAGTGGGGTACGTGTATTTCGGGGGTGGGTGGGAAGTTTCAAACGTGATTGAGCGGGGTACGTGTATTTCGGGGGTGCGCGGGAAGTTTCACATGCGATTGAGCGGGGTACGTGTATTTTGGGGGTGCGCGGGAAGTTTCACATGCGATTGAGCGGGGTACGTGTATTTCGGGGGTGCGCAGGAAGTTTCACACGCGATTGAGCGGGCTACGTGTATTTTGGGGGTGCGCGGGAAGTTTCACATGTGATAGGCCTTGGGCGAGCAGGCTACCACTCACCGTCTGCGTGTAGAAGAACGCGTAGCCAACACCCACCCGCTGTGAAGTAATAGCGTGTGAACCCCAACGCCTGGAAAACACACGCACCGCACCCCACGGAAAGCACGTACAGAGCAATGGAAATCCACGTGGGTTCTTCAAGCCCTGCCAGGGCAACGCCCGTGCACGATACGTCACAGACGCACTTTCGCGCTAAGGGCCTTTGGTCCAATGAAATTGCGTATGCGTCCAGACGCGCTTACGCGCTAAGGGCCTTTCCTCGAATTACACACTGACGTGCAATTTTTTCACATGCCAAATCACTCCGAATCAAGCTGGCCACGCAAAAACACACTTAAAACCACGCTCCTGCCCAAAAGGCCGAATCACTGCCCCCAGAGCCCCGAGCACGCTCCCACCTGCAATCTGCTGCTGCCTGACTGCCTGCTGCCCTGGTGCCCTGCCATTTGGTGCCTGCACATCAGCCATCTGAAGGGGGCCAGTTGCGGTGCCCACCCCTGCTGGAACAGAAGACTCCCGACTGGGATACCATCGCTCCACAGCCCAGGCCCAGAACCCAGTTGCCCACCCACGCCTGCCTCGGGGGTCGCCATGTCGGGGCAAACACCATCTGAGACCACTAGCGACCCCCAGCCAGAGGGGCAGAGGGCCACCAGCTTCAGTCAGAAGGAAGTTGGTGTCCTGGAGGAGCTTGTCCTGGGGCATTATGATGCCCTCTTCGGATCATCACGCGCCGACAAGGAAGGACGGGACAGGATCTGGGACGACTTTGTGGTTGCCATCAACGCGGAGGGGGTGGCAATCCGCAACATCAAGCAAGTCAAGAAGCGCTGGGAGGACTTGATGTCCAGGACCCTCATAAAGGCCTGGCCCCTCGTGGAGGGGGGCCGGGGCAGCATGAGTACCATCCAGATGAGGGTCCTGGAACACGTACGCCCAGCGCTCCATGCCCAGATCCTTGAGAGGCAGACCCGTCTGGAGTTGAGCGGTAAGTGGCCAAGCATTGCTGTGTGAGACAGGGCATGTCGCAGTGTGCTGGTTGTCTGATACTTGCCTGTATGTGTGACATAGGCCATGTATGCATGTGTGTGTGCAGGGACGTCATGCATGTGAGACCAGTAATGTTTGAACCACACGGTTGGTGCATGTGTTTAAATGCAACATGGGGAGCCCTATGTGGAATGGACACATGAGAGCATGCCAGTCTCTGTTCCTGGACATGGGTGGGGGTGAGGGATGGGTGCTGATGCCATGTACATGTATGGTGTCCATGTCTGTGTGTCTGACCTGCGTGTCTGTGACTTGTGAATGCCATGGATGCATGACACATGTCTGTGACAATGTTCAGATTCACTGATGCAGCCTAGTTATCCTTGCATCCACTGTGTCTGGGGTGTATGAGGCCAGATGGATGAAACTACGGTGAAGTGTGTGCATGTGATAGGCATGACCCATGATGCATGTGAGTTCCAAAACAACATTGTATGTTTCAAGAGTCCCTTGGACATGTATGCTAATGTCCATAGCATGCGCCATGCCTGTTTTGCCTGCACTGACCCATGTGTTGTGGAGGGCCATGATGGAAGTGATCTTTGACAGTGCCACTCACCTGTTATTGCTTCCTGTCTAGGGGACCATTGTACAGTACCCTGATGCTTGTGTTCTATGTCTCCCTCTACACAGCGCCAAGTGAAGAAGAGGACGGAGATGGCGCTGTGGAGCAAAGCGGCTGGGATGCCTCCACGGCTGCAGCAGAAGGGGTGGGTGAGCCCCCACAGGGGCTTGCAACGGCGGAAGACGGTGTGGAGCCATCCAGGTTGGTGGTTTCCACAGAGGAGGAGGAGGCCGCTACTGAGCAGCACATGGGGCCTGGTGGGGGCATCCCTGCTGGTGCAAGTGCTGCAGTCCAGGGGCAGGGGCAGGAGGCAGCACAGGTCACCGTGGAGGGGCCTGTGCATGTCACTGTCCCTGACACAGTGACTGCACCACCATGCACCAGCAGGGATGCCCCATCCCAGGCCCGTCCGCAGGTAGGGGGGATGTTCATGTCATCTGACTCCCCTCCACCTGCGGACGAGGGGACGCCTGCCGTATGGAGAAGGTCCTGATTGGTGTCGCGTTGCGCACGCGTGACATTTGTGATGACGTGCGTGCTTCCCGGGGGGAGCACGCACGTCATCACGAAGAGCACCGTGCCAACGTGGCCCAGTTGGGAGCGGGCATGGTCAGGGGTTTCGTATATGTGTCGGCCACTCTGGCGACCCTCTCCTCCTCTGTGGAGGCTATGCGCCAGTCGTTCTCCATGCCGTCTTCCAGCCCAGATGCCACCAGGGCCCCCTGTGGACCTGCCCCGACCAACGCAGCCAACTCGGTGGGGATCCCAACCCTGCCACAGTCGGGAGTCGGAGGTCCAGCAGGGGTGGACACACCAGCAACTGGACCCCAGCACATGGAGGATGTGACAGCATCATCGGGCAGGGCACGTGCACGAGGGCGTCGGTGGATTCCATCAGCCTGGATGCCGTCGTGCTGGCACAGGCCGTTGCGTCGGAGGCAGCGGCAGGCTTGATGTGGGAGGCATCATGGCTCGGGGCCATCAACATCAGGGGGCAGGCATCGGCCGGAGGGCAGGAGAACCCTGGAATGGGAGTGTCTTCCGTGTGGGAGCGGTTGGGCCAGCAGATAGGTGCGGAGCGGCGGCGGGCAGAGGAGGAACAGCTCACAATGGTCAGGGCGGAGAACTCCATGCGGCGGGCGCTGAGGCGGGCTGAGTGCCTCGAGGGTATTCGCAGGGAGTTGGAGCTGGACACTGCATTATCCCTGCGAGACCTCGGGGCCAGGGAACATGCCCACCTCCAAGCCATTGAACAGGAGTTCGATGATGCCCTGGCCCATGACATCAACCAGTGAGCCGTCGGACTAGCCCGCTGCCCTTGTAAATAGTTATGTAGTTAGTGTTAGGTTTCCTTTGCTTTTTTATTTATTTTGGACCTTTTGGACAATGGACCACATTTTTGTATATAGTTTTTTTTATTAGGAGGTTTCATTTCCTCAGTTGGGATCATGGACCCTGGATTGTTTATCTGTATATAGTTGACTGTTGGATTATACTTTTTTTTTGGATTTACCCATGGAGCAATGGTGTCCGTTTTGTTTTTCCCTTGGATTTACTTTTTTGAACTGTGACTTTGGACACCTTTCCTTTGGATTATGATTTGTTGTTTTTCATTATTTTATGGACATGCTGCTTTTCGTTTTTAATTCCCATTGTCGTTTGTTTATTTTTAATTCCATTTATGTTGCTTTTAATACATTTTTTTCATCAAACTTCAATGTGTAGTATCATCTCATTGGTTTCATGCATGTCATGATATGGGTCTTGACATTCACTTACACTCATTGGGCCTCATTACGACCCAGGCGGATTTCGCGGTGCTAAATGCACCGCGAAGCATGGCGGAAAGCCGCCGATAGCGCCATGGGGGTTGGCGGATTTACCGCCCCATTCCGACCTCGGCGGAGCGGTAAATCCCCAATCCCCATTCTGCCCTTCCCCATTCCCATTTTTGCCCCATAGGGTATAATGGGAGTGGGGAAGGAGTTAATTACGCCACCGTAAAATACGGTGGCGTAATTAACAACGAGGTCCCGTAGCGCCATGGTTTTCTCCGCCTGGTAAAACCAGGCGGAAAAGGCCGCCATGGCGCTACGGGAACTCGTAGTATGGCGGAGAGGTACGCCATGCACTACGCTGGCGTAAAACCCTCTCCGCCAGGGTCCTAATGAGGCCCATTGTGTGTATGTGAGTGACATGTGTTCATTTACATGCTTGCCATTGGGGTTGTATCATGTAATTGGCATTTCTAAGTGGGTGGATGCAATACTTGGGTGGGTGTTTGGCATGTGGAGGCTGCCCATAAGGGCCAGGGATCTAGATTGTGATGACATGTTGGCTGGGGGACATGTGTCGGGGCCCTCGGGCAGGTGCCCTGCACTGCAGGGGGGTGGGGGTGCAGGGGGACATGAGTGGGACATGAGTGGGGGCCTGCGGGTGGGTGCCCCGCACTGCTGGGGGGTGGGGGTGCAGGGGGACATGAGTGGGGGCCTGCGGGCAGGTGCCCCGCACTGCTGGGGGGTGGGGGTGGAGGGGGACATGAGTGGGACATGAGTGGGGGCCTGCGGGCAGGTGCCCCGCACTGCTGGGGGGTGGGGGTGGAGGGGGACATGAGTGGGACATGAGTGGGGGCCTGCGGGCAGGTGCCCCGCACTGCTGGGGGGTGGGGGTGCAGGGGGACATGAGTGGGACATGAGTGGGGGCCTGCGGGCAGGTGCCCCGCACTGCTGGGGGGTGGGGTTGCAGGGGGACATGAGTGGGGGCCTGCGGGCAGGTGTCCCGCACTGCTGGGGGGTGGGGGTGCAGGGGGACATGAGTGGGACATGAGTGGGGGCCTGCGGGCAGGTGCCCTGCACTACTGGGGGGTAGGGGTGCAGGGGGACATGAGTGGGACATGAGTGGGGGCCTGCTGGCAGGTGCCCCGCAATGCTGGGGGGTGGGGGTGCAAGGGGACATGAGTGGGACATGAGTGGAGGCTTGCTGGCAGGTACCCTGCACTGCTGGGGGGTGGGGGTGCAAGGGGACATGAGTTGGTGATCAGTAGTGCAAGGAGACATGTGCCTTTGCTGGGGGGCATGCCCATGTTGGGTGGGCTGCCTGGGGGACATGACCAGGGGTGCAGGGTAGTCCCCTGTGGTGTGGGCTGCCTGCAGGGGCCATGGCGGGTTTACAGGGAACACCTGGGAGGACCCACACTGCCAAATCACATGTAGGCACCCCCGAAATACATGTACCCTGCTGAAATCGCGTGTGAAACTTCCCGCGCACCCCTGAAATACACGTATCCTGCTGAAATTGTGTGTGAAACTTCCCGCGCACCCCTGAAATACACGTACCCTGCTGAAATCGCGTGTGAAACTTCCCGCGCACCCCAGTAATACACGTACCCCGCTCGCACAGGGCCAATCGCGTGTGAAACTTCCTGCGAACCCCAGTAATACACGTTCCCCGCTTGCCGTGCTGGTGCAGGGTTAGCGCAGCCCTTTGCGCTGGATTGGGGATTTTGATGGATTTTCCCTGCGCGAGGGGCGTTCTTGGGGGCATAACTGGCGCTGCTGCAGGGTCGCTACGCCACTGTGCGTCACGGCTGGTTTTGGTAGCTGAAATCCATGAATACGCTGTGCGCAGAAATGGATTTTAGCACACGCGGCTGGCGCAGAGATTCGCACACGCACACTGGGCGCCAGCCGCGTGCGCCACTTGTGCGCTAAATTCTATGAATTACCCCCTAAATGTTGTGTGTTAAGGTGTGTTTAAGTTTTATTAAAAGTGATAGGTATACACATGGTACTATATCTGCTGGTGCGGGTTAGTAGATTCATGAAATATGGTTTCCACTCTGATATCTAGTTATTGTTTTTCTCTTTTCACAAATGAACTCAATTTATATTTGTGAGCATTTCTGTATAGAATTCTCATTTGTTTAAATATATGGTTGCCGTACTTTCTCAAAATATATTCATAGAGGTCTGATTTTTATGCCGTTTAAGGGATTTAACATTTAGTTTGAAGAGGAGTGGAAACAGGGAAGATCTTTGAGGAACTCCGTACTTGACTGAGGTGGGGGTCAGACCAATAAGAGGACATGGAAACAAAGTGTATCCTGTCAGTAAGGAAGGAGGTGAACCAGTTGGGAAGGGTGACATAGTTTCATCCTGTGGGATAGGATGTTGAGTAGAATGATGTAGTCAATGCTATGGAAAGCTGGAGAATGATGATGTGATATAGGGGGTCATTATGAGTTTGGAGGCAGCCATGGCGCTATTAGCGCCATGGCTGCCTCCAAACCCGATTCCGGGTCTGGTCTGGCTGAATGGGAACTTACCGGGACATTCCGACCTATGCGGACCCGGTAAGTCCCCATTCAGTTTACCATTCCCCATTCCCATTTGAGCCCCCATAGGGCTCAATGGGAATGGGGAAGGCGCTAATAACGAGCCCGCAAACTGCGGGCCCGTTATTAGCTCCAAGGTCCCTTAACGGACCCGCAGAGAACGGCTGGTCAGACCAGCCGTTCCTGCTGGGACCCGCTAAGTGACCTCGGAATTGGGTGGTAAGGGTTTAACGGCACTGGCATCATTACCGTTGACTGTTAACCCTTGCCGCCCAACTCGTAATGACAAATTCACAAAAATTCCTGGGGTAGCAGAAGTGACATCACAGGATGTGACAGAACAAACCCTATGCACAATGACATCACAGGAAGTGATCTCATACATGCAAAAACAGCTTGAGATGCACAACATAAGAGAAAGCCATGAAAGACAAAAGACTATTATTTACCAACCGTTTTTTAATAAGAATTCTGCCTTAGTATGTCATTCGGAGTGTCATGAAGTGGCAGGGTTACACAGAGCAGAAGCAGTTTAGTTATTTATACCCTCTACTGCTATTTTACATCAGTTATAACCACACACAACATGCATACGCAATGTATGCTAAATAGAGCCCCACATCTTTGGGTACTGCCTTAATAATCCTTACATGCTGAAAGTTGTCTCTTATAAATAGGTACTGCCATATTACGCTAGCTGTAACCTCAAATACAAGTTACCATCATAATATGTAGGGGACAACTTGACACATCCATATTCCAGGTACAGTCTTACAGTCTTAAATACCCAGGGCTAGTATTCTATGTCAGCTAGTGCCTCTCATACCTGGCATAGCCACAGTGTGTTTGGCATAGCCTATCATGTCTGGGTGCTGTCACCACATAATATCCTCAGATGTGAAATCAATGCCAGATGAAGTCTATTTTGTTTGGTATAGTTATTCTAAATGCATGCCATTTTCATATATGCAGATGCTGTTGTCATTTGCTGAGTGCTTCCTCAAATGCCACAGTGTAGCTATATAACAGCAGTTGGTATTTTGCATACCCATTGAAGTCATCATATGTAATGTATAGCCTTAAATGCCAATGTCCTGATCTCATATGCCAAGGGTACCGTAAAATACTCTAGCAATGTGAAGCAACACCAGTAAAGGCTTTTCATACCAGGTATAGGAAACATACATGTTACAGAATCACATGTCTCTGTGATGCTCTCCCAATAGTTGCTAAAAATGCTAGGGGAATCTCACTGTGAGGCCAGGCCCACCCGTATGACTGCCTCATTCCTTCTCCCCTGCACAACAACCTACAAGAGGGGAACGGTGGCTGATGTCCATCTGCATCTTCAGGCTGCTGCCACACCAATAGTCCAGCACCTGTAGACCCTCAGTGATTTTCAGGAAGCAATAAAGAGACACACAAATAGCAAGAAAACACAGTTTTAATGTACGTGCAATAACAGCTGGGAGGACAGAGAGTCTTGTGAGACCACAAAAACAGAAAACTCGACCCGCCCACATTGGGCTACAGTATTTAAAGAGGAAAACCACAAAATGAGAATTTATTAGAATACATTCTAGGCTTTCGTTGTAAGTAAACTCTAAACCTTTTATTAGCTCCTCCCTATACAGATGAATTGGAATAGAAATCTGTGGGGTGTAAATTCAGCCCCCAAGTGAGAGAGACTGAGAGGCCATGCAATGCCCTATTGTGAGAATAAGGATGGCTGATGTTGAACACATTGGAAAATGCAGGCCAGTTCAAACATTGATTTCGGTCATAAGACCAAGTGAAGGAACACGAATAGGCCTAGTAAAACTTTCCGAAAATGGACAGGCACTCAAGTGAAGGAAAATTGGCCTCAGAACTGAAAACTGCTGGATGCACCCAATACATTGCAAAAGACAATTGCGACTGAAAATGATGTTTTCATAAAATATGAAAAACTACAATTTCATTTAAGGAGACAGATAGCAGCATGTCACATTGACTTCAAGGCAGCACAAGACTGTGATCCAGAAATCACTTACTTTTCAACATTCAAAATTACATAATGTAAAAGGAGAGGCCTAGTTGTTGTCGAAGTTAACACTAGTGTCCTATGTTAACTGTGGCCGATGTGTGAAAAATACTGAAAGTGAGACTCATATCTTTTTAATTATTTTATTAAAGCAAGATTTCATTCCTGGACAACAGGCCTAGATGTGCTACAAAATAAATGTAATGTGTAAAACACATATTTTCAATTGAAAATTCTATTCTATTAGAATTATGTGTATGGCTTGTTTCCCACTGGACTGAAAGGTCTTTGTCTCTGAAACATTGACCTCAAGGCCTATGGGCTAGGCCCACCAAGAAACTCTGGTTTTCAGGTTATAATGCAAAAGAAATACAAAGAGTTAGATCAAAATTCTGGAAGGGTCAGATAATCCAGCCAACAGACCTGACCTCTTACTGTCATGGTCCAATAAAATGTTTCTCAGCGAATGCTAATGGACCTTCAAAGACTGTGATAGAAACAGGCACTATTGATAAGCAGATGTGCAGGTCACATGTTTCTGGTTAAAAAGAATTGTGTGGAGTTGCTGGGAATATGGCACTACGATTCCATATTATGCATTGCCATTTGATTAACATTAGACTACTTTTCCTGGATAAAAAGAGAATTGTGCATCCAAGTGTGGTCATCCAGGGCTAAAGATCACAAAAAGGCATTCAATTCTATGTATCCTGGCCTTATCATAATTCAGAGGAACTCGAAGTTGGTGAACTGATAGAATGTGAAATTAATGTTTGGATTGTTAAGTGTCATTTTTGTAAATATTTCAGCTCAGGATTAAACCCCCCTAAAAAAACATCCAGGAAGGGCATGCCAAAATCAAATTAGTATTCCCCAATTCACCATAAAATGTAGAATTCAAAAATATCTATGTTTATGCAGTTATCTGAAAGCAGAAGATAGTTGGCACGATGTGACATTTTGAGAAAATCAAACATGGAAAACCAGTGTCATTTGAAATGATGCATTTCTCTCCTCCCTTCATCATCCATAATCCAGACCACTAAACTCCTTGCCCTATCAGATAACAGTGGGCGAATTAGTAGGAGGGGGAGAAAAAGAGATGTCCAACCTGTAGCGTGGGAATATTCATAATATGTTTGTGTCATCTATTTCTATGACTATGTATTTCTAGAGCACCAAAGCATGTAGGCATCCAGGCACTACATTAAATAGAACAAAAACAAGCACAGAAGTAAACAAGACAAAAGAACAATATGAAGGCCTGCCCAGGCAAATAGTCTAGTTTTCAAAAGTTTCCTGAAAGTGAGATGATTTTCTTTCCGCAGATGCCCTGGGAGTTCATTCCAGGCCTGTGCAATCAGAGTAGAAAAGGAACACCCATTCCCCTCGCGTTCTCTTTAACGGGGGGAAAATTAGGCTGTGTGCACCAGAGGATGTCAGGCGTCTAACTGGCTAATAAAATTCAAGTTTCACCTTCAGGTACCACAGTGCAGTCCGAAACAGACCCTTATGGCCTACCATGAAAATCTTAAACTGTACTCTGGCTATGACAGGGAACCAATGAAGTTACCTGTGAGCCATAGATAAAAGGTTTCTATGTGCAATGTTTTAGACAAGCTTTTGGAGCTTGTTCATGCATTCCTTGCTTGCTCCACCAAGCAGTGAGTTGGAGTAATTGAGCCGCGGTAGAATGACAGCTTGGACCAACTTTTCACGATTTGTCTTAGTGACCAGAGGGTAAATCTGCCTCAAGACTCTTAAATAGTAATTGAACTTTTTGACTATATAGTTATCGTGGACATCCACATTGAGCAAGGTCTCCATGAAAGTGCCAAGAGTTTTGACCTTACTTTTCATGGGAATACAGCTGCTGTTGATACAGAAGCTCTTATAATCCTGATTTAGGCTGTCACTGGCATAATTAGACCTGCTCACCATAAGGTCAGTTTTATTAGCATTTGGCATCTAGTAGCCAGTTAGAGGACATCCAACCTTTAATGAGCATGTAGATTTGATTTAGCTTTTTATCGTCAATTGCATAATCCCCACTCAGTTCCATTGAGAGCTGGAAGTCATCTGCATAATTGGTGAAAAATACCCCTATATTTCATCACACAATGGTTTGAAATAAATGTTAAAACGGGATGTAGCAAGCCCCCTGCAGAACGCCACACAGGATTGGCTCAAGGTCAGATGAAACATCTCCCCAACAGATTCTGGAGTTTTGGCCACAGAGGGATGATTCCATCCATACTGTGGCTTTCACTGAGAAACAACCAATGTGTTTCAGTCTGTGCAGCAGCCTTTCATGATTGAGGAGGTCAAAAGCTGCTGATAGATCTAAAAGAATCAGCAGTCTCAAACCACTCATTTCTCAGGCCGAGATCATATGTGCTTTTTGAGGTCGAGCAGAGCGCTCTCGATCCCATGGGCAGACCGGAAACCGGATTGCTTCTTATTGAGGAGGCCAAAGGCATCCACATGAGAGTGCAGTTGGGTGGTATTCACTTTATCAATTATTTTGAGCAAAAAAGTAGTATTAGTTATTGGCCTGAGATTAGAACAGTTCTTGGGATCAAGCCCTTGTTTCTTTAGGAGGGGGATAACTACCACATCCTTAATAACTGCATGGACCAAACTTTGAGCAAAAGAAGCATCAATAAATCTTCCAAGCAATGGGGCAAATAAGTCCATGTGCTCAAGAATACATTTAGAGGGTAGGAGGTCTCCGGGACAGCTGGTAGGGTGCATAGCACTCAATAATTCAGCTAACTCCTTGACCGCTACAGCGGAAAAGTTAAACAGGAGTAGTGGGTCTTGGCCTTTTTTCACCCCAACAGTGTCAGAGTGTACCGGCAAATTTTATTGATCCAGGTCCTTGCATATTCTAGCTCACACTGATGTGATTTTGTCCATAAATTCTTTTTTATCCCTAGTTCAATTGTCTTTATCCGGATTATTGGTCTGATTCAAGGCACTGGGTTTTTCCCAAGCCTTGAATAATTTAAAGAGCTTTTTAGTTTTATGTCCTGCTTTAGTAATTTGTTTGTTATAGTAATTTTGTTTGGCCTCCATAATGTTAAGTTTATACTCCCTCTCCCTAAGTTTACAGTCATCTTTATTTGTCTGTACTTTTTCTTTGACTCTGTTTAAGCAAGGTAAGTTCTGGGGTGGACGATTTCGGGTGATTAGGACATTCCCTGACTGTTCTAAGTTTAAGAGGGGCAATTTTATTTAGCACCATGTTATAACTCTTCACTAAAAGATTAGGAGAGTCTTGATCAGTAGTCTGGGACATCAAGTCACTCAGGCAC
Organism: Ambystoma mexicanum; assembly: GCF_040938575.1. NCBI lineage: Eukaryota > Metazoa > Chordata > Amphibia > Caudata > Ambystomatidae > Ambystoma > Ambystoma mexicanum. The sequence continues at coordinate 875,697,191 of NC_090941.1, forward strand.
TCAGCTAGGTCTGCGGATTATACTGCTCAGTAATTTCTTCCGAGCACCTTACGAGGTACCTCATGTTTGTAATAATAGAGTTGTGGAAGCTGTACTAGACTTGTAAGAAAAGAGTGATCCGACCATACACAGGAAGTCGTAACCACATCTATCACTTTGATATTTCCACTGGCGAGCCAAACTAGGATGTTGCCCTTTATATGTGAGGAGCCCGATTTATATACATTGATATTGTTTAGTGATTATTCTATGTCCATGGCTCTATTGTCTCTTAAATCCCCTTTCCATAGATTTAGGTCACCCAGGAAAATTGTGGAACAGTTAGTTTTCTGTAGGGCGGATAGCAAATGAGTAATATTTTAATTGAACAAAGGCACCTTACTAGGGGGTCTATAAATCAAAATAAAATGAATACTATTCTTGTGATTCAGGGTGATCTTAGTGTGTAGGATCTCACACCCATCAGATACCCTTTAAACCTAGTACATACCAGGATGACCCTTGCAAATAATAGCAACACCACCCCCATATCCCTGTAGGTGATTCTTAACAAAATAAACATATCCAGTAGGGGTTAACTGCTCTATTATATACCATGTGAGTCCGAAAGCCATGTCTCCATGAGGCACAGGATGTCAATATTGTTTTCTACTATATAATCATGCACATCAATAACAGGTTTAGGGAGGGACCTCATATTTAGAAGTGCTAATTTGAGAGTTGACGAGCAGGTTTCATCCACTTCTATTTGTGGCAACATGATCCTGGCTAGTTACTTTTGCTGATAATCTCGGGTATCCTTTGCAGCCTGTGTAACTAACCTGTTTCCTGTCTCACGCACTGAGTCTGTGTTTTGTCCTCGCTCGGGGTGGTGACAGTGTTACTGGGGAGGTGAGACCCAATCCGGTAAGCAATGGACCTTTTGCACTGCCTTCGACTCAGGACTCACCAGTGAGTGGTATAGGAATCACTGCACTATAGCCTCCCGATTTACCTTCTGCGATATTTGTTGACATTGGAAACATTGGGCCATGCTTTTTTCAATTAACCTGTTGTCCTTGATGCAAGTCGTCCAATTTAACAACTATTTCCATGAAGTGGAAACGGCTATGGTGAATGCATACAGGCGGACTCTAAAGAGATTCCTGTCACAGACTAGCTAGTCCCTGATGCGCCAGCACTGACGATCCTGATAATTGGCTAAAGAGGTGTGAGGACTACAAAAACACAGGGAGTTGTACTTCTCTGGTGCCAAACAGTTGTGGGGCAAGCGTGGATATTATTAGGCAAATATAGACAAAACAGTGGACTGATATCAAAGGGTAGTGAACTGAACAGAACAGATTAATATAAACTCCTAGCCAGAGTTAATCCGAGGAATATGCATTTATTTAAATACACAGTTCATAATCAATGGTAATATTACAAATTATATGAACAATGTCATACACAAGCACCTAATAAAAATTAATAGCACCAGCTCTGTTCAACATATTTTTTCAGGCGTACTCAATCATACACTCATTCATCCTTTACAATTGGTGCACATTAGCTGTGCTGGTATATGGGGATACATGGCTTAGTAACAATGGTTCAACAATTATTATAACCCCATATGTCTACTGGTGTGTCTTCTTATTACACAACAAATGTTGTCAGATATTGTCGACACGTGTTTCAGTCGGAATGTGTGGACCTTTGTGGTCTGGCCCTCAAATGTCTCCAACCTTCTTCAGGACAAAAATGGGTGCCTATGCTTCAGTTGCATATTCACACATGGTGGCACCAGGTCAGCAGATCCCCCCTGATTGGGATGTATCTGATACAACAGTGTACACTTGTGTATAATCCCACTCTCTAAAGTGCTGCTTGACTACTAATGACAGCCCCTTTAAGCTAGCAACTCTACTCTCCACTGCGGGTAGACCGTATCTGTTATTGACTCGTAATGCTAGTTTTCCAGGCTTCCGATGACAATGATATGGCTCTTACCTTTGGCAGGGCTCTCTGTTCCGTGGTATGTCATGCTCTCTGTAGGCATCTACATGGCACACCCATGACAGCACAGTGAAATATTGGTCCACAGGTATCAGTGAACATAGAAACAACTGTAAAGAGGCAAAAACTGACCCATACCTACGGGACGGATTTTATACAGAATTAAATTCTGGTTATAACAATAGCCGGCAACACAGACATGTTACATTATCTAATACGTTGGGATCATCCAGTGACTCTAACCAGACCTCAGGAGATGCAAGGGTGGGACAGAGTTTGGGAGGCAGAAGAGGCCAACAACACCTTTCTTTAATAGGAGGACAACAAGGTCACAATGAGGCCTCAACAGACAAAGACCTCCACAATTTCCACAAAGGATGTGGACCAGACAGTGGTAATTTAGCAAAAATACTGTAATTCGAATCTAGGTGTTAAAACGAATAATTATTTTACAAATTAAATACAATTGATACAATACAATTGGAATCAAAGAGTAGAGCAAGCATGAAAGGCTAGGTGTTATATACTACTAGCCTATCTAGTCATTGATGCGCCAGCGCTGACGTGCCTGATAATTGTCTAAAAAGGCGCAAAAACACAGGGAGTTGTAGTTCTCTGTCGCAAAACAGTTTTGGGGGAAACCTGGATAATTTGTAGGACACAAGCGGTGTCTAGATGCATAGGAGAAACTCTATATCAATTCAATTAAGTTCCCACAATAAAAGTACTATCTAATGAAGCTTAAAGAGTTAATAGCGTTAAAAGCAAAAATAGTGAAAATATAAATAATCGAATCTATGTGTTAAAACTAATAATTCTAGTGTGTGCAAATTAAATGGCCTAAATACAATGGATACAATAAAATATAAATCAGGACAACAGCAACAAGTAAAAAGTAGTGCCAAGGTAAAATGACTGTGGTTATATACTAGCAGACTAGCTAATCCCTGATGTGCCAGCACTGACGTGCAATATAATGGGATAAAAAGGCACGAGGACTACAAAAACACAGGGGGCTGTAGTTCTCTGGTGCCAAACAGTCATGGTGGAAGCCTGGATAATTATTAGGTAACAAGCGGCATATAGATACACTGGACCAACTCTATACCAAATACAATTAAGTTCCCACAATAAAAACACTATCTAATGAAGCTAAAAGAGTCAATAGTGGTAAAAGCAAAAACAGCAAAAATACCAAATTAGGTGTTAAAACGAATAATTCTTGTGCAAATTAAATGGCCTAAATACAAAAGATACAATGAAATCTCAATTAGGACACATCATCACTATATAATATCAGATTTCAAATCAAAGAGAAACAGAAGGGCGAAAAGAGGAGAGCAGACTGACAACAACAGAGAGCTGACCAAACAAAGTCTAACACCCAGGAGAGCATATAGATAGGAGACCCTGGGACACTTCCTGGGGACTTTTGCCTGGAAGCAAGGAGCCCTATCTGGGAGAGAGGCCTAAAATCTGGCTGAAGAGACCTTGCTGTGAATAGAGGCCTGAGGTGCCAGCTGCCTACCAAAAGAGGGTTCTAAAATCTGGCTGGCCTCCTGAGCTAAGATCAGAGCTCTCCCATGTAAGTAGATATATCCCAAAAGTTATCAATTGTGGGGGGAGCTAAATTCCATAATCCCTTTCCATTAGTAGGTTGGGGGGGGGATTAGACCCTAGGCATTTTTGACAAAAAATATCACTTAATGAATTACCTTATAGAAAAACACCATATCTGTTTTAACCAGAAGTGTGAGGGGAAGCTGTTCATTTTAACCCATTGCTTTTCATTACTGAGTGCTCTTCCATTAGTAGGAATGGGGGTAAAATTGTTATATTCTTAGCTTATTTAACAACAAATGTAATGTAATTAATTCCCATTGGGTCAGCTACCAAAGGTCATTTTTTTTTATTGAAATTTGAAATTGGCAACGATTATCACAGTGCCCACTAAATTACTTGAGTCTTTAATGTAATTGGATACCTATAAAGATGCTTACTGAGACGCTTTGTATAAATAAAGTATAATTTATTTAAATCTCTAAGCAGCACACTAAAACACCCCAAACTTCCCTCTCAGTCTCCCAAGCCAACTGCCTCCCTTGAATGCACAAAGAAAAATTTGACATCATAACACTATGACATTCTGAAAATTTCTGTCATCTCTAAGAGAGCTCTACATAACACATCCACTTCCCTTGAAAACTTCCATGGGATGACATTATATAGACCCAGAAACAAAAATGATATACACAAACAAAATTATATATATATATATATATATATATATATATATATATATATATATATATATATATATATATATATATATATATTACATGGCCACGGTAGTGGCCATGTAGTTATGGTTAAATTGCTGTTTCCATAGGAGGAGCACTTTTTGGGTGGCTTATAACTTCGCTCTCCCTGGACGGATCCTCACCAAACTTTGCAAAAAAAGTATTTGGGTCACTCTGAATTTTTTTGCAAAGTCTGGTGAGGATCCGTTCCATAGACTGAATGGGAAAATATTTTTGCTCGAGCCTACAGCCCAAACCGCTGGACGGATTTCCACCAAATTTGGACCAGGAGCAGCGGCTTGGTCCCGAAAGCGTGCTTTTGCAAATTTGGTGAAAATCCGTCCAGTAGTTTTTTTTTAAAATGACCAAAAAGTAGGTAACAAAAAATTTGTGATATCTGTGTTCGGTTCGCGGACACACTTCCCTGTTCGCTCCGCGGACAGTGTCCTGATTGGCCAATCGTCTTGCGTGATGTTCGCGGACATGCAACGTGTTCGCTGATTGGACGGCGTGGAGCGTAATGCGCGTCAGATTTTTCGGTAGCGCCCGCCATCTTGGATTCGCGGACGTCCGCAGACAGCGCGATGAAACTTTGTTCAAAATGTGTATTTTGTAGAGTGTGTTGGTGTGTAGGAGTGTTTGGGGAGGGTGGGAGTGTATGAGATAGGATGAAAGTTGTGTTTTTTATGTGTTAGACGTTCTTTTTGTGTTCGATTTGTTTGCGGACATCACGGGTGTTCTGAAATGTTCTAAATAAACTGACTGGGGGGTGTTCTAAGGACTCAATATGTGTCTGTTTTGTTCGCAAGCAAAGTGAAACTGTTCTAAGATCACTCGCGGTGTCCGGGGAGTGTTCGTAGGGGGTGTCCTGAGGACGCTGTCCGTATTGTTCTCTGTCAAGTTGAATGTGTTCTAAGAACACCCGCGGTGTCCTGAAATGTTCGCAAATAAACAAAATGGGGGTGTTCTGAAGACGTTTTTGAGAACACTCTCGGTGTCCTGAAATGTTCGTAGGGGGTGTCCTGAGGCCGCTGTCCGTATTGTCTCTGTCAAGTTGAATGTGTTCTAAGAACACCCGCGGTGTCCTGAAATGTTCGTAAATAAACAAAATGGGGGTGTTCTGAAGACGCTTCTAAGAACACTCGCGGTGTCCGGGGAGTGTTCGTAGGGGGTGTCCTGAGGACGCTCTCCGTATTGTTCTCTGTCAAGTTGAATGTGTCCTAAGAACACTTGCGGTATCCTGAAATGTTCGCAAATAAACAAAATGGGGGTGTTCTGAAGACGCTTCTAAGAACACTTGCGGTGTCCAGGGAGTGTTCGTAGGGGGTGTCCTGAGGACGCTGTCCGTATTGTTCTCTGTCAAGTTGAATGTGTCCTAAGAACACCCGCGGTGTCCTGAAATGTTCGCAAATAAACAAAATGGGGGTGTTCTGAAGACGCTTCTAAGAACACTCGCGGTGTCCGGGGAGTGTTCGTAGGGGGTGTCCTGAGGACGCTGTCCGTATTGTTCTCTGTCAAGTTGAATGTGTCCTAAGAACACTCGCGGTGTCCTGAAATGTTCGCAAATAAACAAGACGGTGGTGTTCTGAAGACGCTTCTAAGAACACTCGCGGTGTCCGGGGAGTGTTCATAGGGGGTGTCCTGAGGACGCTGTCCGTATTGTTCTCTGTCAAGTTGAATGTGTACTAAGAACACTCGCGGTGTCCTGAAATGTTCTCAAATAAACAAGATGGTGGTGTTCTGAAGAAGCTTCTAAGAACACTCCCGGTGTCCTGGAATGTTCGTAGGGGGTGTCCTGAGGACGCTGTCCGTATTGTTCTCTGTCAAGTTGAATGTGTCCTAAGAACACTCGCGGTGTCCTGAAATGTTCGCAAATAAACAAGATGGTGGTGTTCTGAAGACGCTTCTAAGAACACTCGAGGTGTCCGGGGAGTGTTCGTAGGGGGTGTCCTGAGGACGCTGTCCGTATTGTTCAGTCAAGTTGAATGTGTTCTAAGAACACCCGCGGTGTCCTGAAATGTTCGCAAATAAACAAAATGGGGGTGTTCTGAAGACGTTTTTGAGAACACTCCCGGTGTCCTGGAATGTTCGTAGGGGGTGTCCTTAGGACACTGTCCGTATTGTTTGTTGTTAAGTTGAAAGTGTTCTAAGAACTATCGCGTTGTTCTGAAATGTTCATAGGGGGTGTCCTGAAAACGGTGTCCGTATTGTTCACTGGCAAGTTCAAAGTGCTCTAAGAACACTCACATTGTTTGCAGACATTAAAAGTTTCCCATAGATCATAGTTGAAATGTTTGACTCTATGGATGTGATATGCTGCGGTGGTTGTTGCCAGGGCATAGAGTCTTGGGTGCATGGCCATTTGGCCATGCACCCAAGACTCTATGCCCTGGCAACAACCACCGCAGCATATCACATTCATATTTGCTTATAACTTTGGGTGAAAAACAAATGTATAAGGAACAAAGGTATTAGATACTATGGATGTGATATGCTGCTATGGTTGTCCTTATTATTGTATACTTACTGTTTGGTCTAGTAATGGGAGTCCATGTTTTTCTTCTTCATTTCTGTGATAAAAGAAAATAGCATGTTAGTATTAGTATTTTGTGATGACTTATTACATTGTATAAGCAATATACTTATATTTTTTTTCGACCCTCATATTTAGTAGAGTACAAATCAGAGTACTGTGCAATTTGCTCAGTTTCTGTATTTGTTGCTAAAATCATTGGGTCTGTGAGAGAAAAAAAAAATCCATGTTGGATTAAAAAAAAAAACTTTTTCTGTTACGCTACAGTTTGTTTGTTTGTTTTCAGTGTTCACTTGTTGTTTCTGGCTAATGCTTTATACTTTGCTTTGTTGTGTTTTTTTTGGAGCAGTAACAGATTCTTCATTTGTTTTGATATAATAAAATTTTGGAGCAGTTAGATACCAATTGGCGTATTCTAACTGTCTATTTTTTTAATATATTTTAGTGGTTTTGATTTATCTATTTGGATATTGTTAAATTTTGGGACAGTTAGATACCAATTGGCGTATTCTAACTGTGTATTTTTTGGCCTAATTTAGTGGTATTCATTTATCTGATTAGTTGTTGTAGAATCTTTGAGCTGTTAGATAGCTTTTGGAGTATTCTAACAGTTTATATTATTTTAACACAAATTTGTAATTTTGGGACAGTTAGATACCAATTGGCGTATTCTAACTGTGTATTTTTTGGTCTAATTTAGTGGCATTCATTTATCTGATTAGTTGTTGTAGAATCTTTGAGCAGTTAGATAGCTTTTGGAGTATTCTAACAGTTTATATTTTTTTAACACAAATTTACTTAAAGATTTAAATACAGTTTATTTATCAAATTTTGGTTTTAAGAACATCAAATAAGCGTTTGTAAGATTTGCTGGTAATCTCTGCTTTAGAGTAATGGTACTATCATTACATTCAAACCATCCACATTTCTTTTTTATATATGCCGTGTAGTGCCCTGAACTGGTTGTGGCTCCTGCGTGGTAGATTATACCTATTGTTGTGAAGGTTTTCTTACCAAGTGATACTTGACCATGTGTGAATCCAGTCAGCTTGCAGTTGTTTTTGGTACCATCTGCATTGTAACGTAGAAGCATTAGTATTACGTATTTACTATGTGTTTGTATTACTAACGTGGAGCGATTATCTGAATTGCAGGTAGAGCATAATCTACCATGGTTTGCATTTTGTACAAGTTGCTGAAATGGAATGGATTCACAATTTGGTATTGATATATATATGAAGCGTTCATTGGGAATTTCTTCTTGTGTCACATTGTTGCACAGAGTGCATGTATGTTTCCACATGTATGAAATCTGGAAGATTTCATTTATAGGTATGTTTTTGTTTTCCAGTACTAATAGTAAGTACATTAGAAATTCTTGTGGATCTTCCTGTGAGTTTATAGTGAATTTCACCATTCCAGCACAGTAGTCCAATTGTCTTCTTATTCCAAAAACACTATATGTGTTGTCAGGATTGTTTGCTGCATTTCTGTGAAGTACTAACAATTTGCAAACACAAAGGGTCTGTACTGTATAAGTAAATGTTGTCAACAATTGGTGGTAATTGAAATAGAATATTTATTGCTACATTTGCATAGCAATTTACACCAACTATATTTGAGAATTTAAATGGTCCAGGTAGTTCTGTATCTGACTGCTTTTTTTGGAGTTTGTCTTCCTTCTTTAAAGAAGTAGCTGGTTTACTTTCTCTAATTGATTCTTTTTTGTTTGTGGTACTTGATGAAGTATTAGTTTCTTTTACTCTCTTTGGAGGATTTGCAGTGACGTCCTATTGCATTTCTGTTTGATTTAGTTTTCTTTTACAACGTTTTCGTTTTTGTGGAACAGAATATGTGTTTAGATGGGGAGTGTATAGTGAGCCAAGTCTATTATATTCTAAAATGCAAGGAATATCAGCGTTTGCTTTACTTGCATCAAAGTTGATTAGAAATAGACCGTCAAGTGTACGTAAACGTGATAGTGCTACGTAGCTCATGCCTTCTTTAAAGACTGTGTTACCAATATCTATCATTGCTTTGTCTAGGGTAAGACCTTGTGATTTATGAATCGTGACTGCGTATGCAAGAGTTAGAGGAAATTGTTCTCTGCGTACATACATATCTTTGAAGAGAAGGAATCTAGCTGTTGAGCGTCCTATCCGTTTTACTTCTGAAAGTTTGTCAAAGAGTATATTAACAAACTGAATTTTGTTGTCACGTGGGTATGTTTGAAAGCCAACAACTGTACCCAGTGCTCCATTAACTAGTCCTTGGTCCACGTCAAGGTTACGTTTAAGCATTACTCTGCAATTTAAGGATAATTTTAACATCTTTTCTAAGCCTGCTGTGTTTGAGATTGATTTTTCTAAATGATTTAGTCTTGTTGTGGCTTGGTCACACATGGGTAGTGTCATACCATGTACATCTAGTTTGTCTGTGGCGCTAATTTCCATTATTGGTTGCATTTCTTTACTTAACATTATTTCATTGAATTTGAGACAGCTTGCAAGAGTTGGCATTAAGGCCATACAATTGACATTTTTGTGGGCTAATTGTTCCATAACATCTGTAGCACATGCATTATCGCCATAAAGTGCATTAATGTGCCGGGTTTTCAATGTTGCTTCTGCTTCTTTAGAAAGTATACCAACTCTCAAACTTTTTAAAATGTTGGCATAAGTTAGATCTGCAGATTGGCGCATGTTTTCTGTTAATTCTCTGTATTGGAAATGTTGCCAAAGGTTGACATTTCCAATGCTGCCAACAGTTTTACGGCAGAGTTTGTGCCCTAATGTTTTAAAAATAGGTTCACCTTTTACTGGTGTTAATTGAAGCAGATCTCCAAAAACAATAATGTGTTTTCCTGCAAAGAGCTCTTCATAGTCTGTTTTGAGCACTTCTTGTAATCTGAGGTGAATCAAAGCTAACATCAGGTTGGAGACCATGCTCACTTCATCTATTAGTAGCATTTTCATTTGTTTCAATACTCTGCGTAATTCCATTGCAGCTTCTGCAGAAAGTTTGTAATAGTCGAATTTGTTCTGGTGTTCTACTGGTAATAGTAGTAATCGGTGTAATGTAACACCACCTATGTGGTAGGCAGCTAAACCTGTGGGGGCAGTGACAACAGCTGACAGTTTGTTGTTTGTCAATTGTTGAAGGAACTTACTAATGATTTTGATTAGGAATGTTTTGCCAGAACCAGCTTCACCACTGACGTACAGTAGTATAGGTTTATAATTATGGCAGGAACATTCTTTATTTTCATGTTTTACACCATGTGCAATTTGTTTTGTTACTTCTTGAAAAATGCTACTTTGCTCATTGTTTAGTTTTGATTGTAGTATAGTTAAGTCTTCCTTATCTTCATACTGACACATGGTGTTTTCTACTTCTATCATAGCTAATTCTGCCTCATTTGTCATTAGTGGTTCTCCCAGTGGTTCTTGACTTTCTGTTACAGAAGGTTGACTACTGTCAGGAGTATCCTTATCTAGTTGGGCTAGGAGTTCTTCTTCATGTTGCTGTTCATTGTGCAACATTGTTTTGTACTGTGTAAAGTTTACATCAGTTATAGTGCTTTCATTTGCTTTGAAAGCATCCTCATATGAGTCATAATTATCTAGTAATTGTTCTTCTTTTCTCCATGGTTTGAAGAGTTGTAGCAGGGACATGTAATATACTTCTTTATGTTGAGGAGTCTTCAATGACAATTTGATATGATTAATTAAATTTGGTTTAGTGAGTTTAACTAAGCTGCCTTCACAGTCTGTCACTCTATATTTACCTTTTTTTTTCATCAGGTTTCATATTATTTTTGTATGTGTAGTTTTGGGCTATTTGGTATAGGCACATGTTTTCCAAAGTATTACTTCTGTTTGGGTAGTATGTGTCCAATAAATTGTTTTTTAAAATGTCTTGGCTGTTGGGATCATGTTTGGCTATTGTTTCTATATCTTCATATGATTTTAGAACTCTTTTTCTAGATTTAGCTGGACCAAGACTTAGGGTATCCAGTCATAATATCGAATACAATATATTCGAAAGTAAAAATGTCGAAAATATTTAGTCGAAAAACAAAAATGTCGAAAAACAAAAATGTCGACTTTTTTTCGACTTTTTTCGATTTTATGTGTTAATAATAAGTATTTTATTAAACTTTTTTTTTTAAATAATTAAAGGTATTTCCATGGGGGTTGGGGGTGATGGGGAGGATGGGGGGGGGGTTGGGGATAGGGGTTTGGGATGTTTTTTTTAAATAATTAATTAATTATTTAATATTATATTAAAGATTTTTTTAAAATAATTAAATGTATATCTATGGGGGGTGGGGGGGATGGGGAGGAGGGGGGGGTTGAGGTAGGGCTTTGGGATGGGGGGGTTGGTGGGGGACCCCCCCCATAATAAATGTTACTATCTGGGTAAAAAAAAAAAACAAAACTGTTTTGGGTTTTCGATTTTTTTTTCGTTTTTTTTTTTCGAAGTTATGACTTTTCCTATTATATGTATGTTTTTTCGACTTATTTACATTCGACATTTTTTTTTCGACATTTTTGCTATTCGACATTATGTTTTCGACTTTTTGACTATAAACCAAGACTTAGCCATACTATATTTTCAGATTTACCATACAATGAAGTACCAGTTAAACGATCAGCTGCTTCATAAGATCCACATTCTCTATGGGTGAGCATTTTTATGCCCAAGCTGTATAATTTCTGAGATACTGTTTTATCTGATGACAGGTCATTCCAGAGGTCTTGGAGCTCTGTCTTTTCTGCTTTAGTTAAGTATGCTGTGACATATCGTGCAACTGCAGTAGAATTGTCTGCAATGTACTGCACATCTATGTTTGCATTCCATAAGTGGGCAATGATTGAATTATAATCATTGATATATTTTTCTTCTTCTTTTCTTTTTATGTAATATGTATTTTTAGGTTACTTACCTTTAACACTATGTCTAACTGAAGCCATGAGGTTGTTTACTTGACTTGTATTTGTAACTGGTCTAGGGAAACCAAATCGGCATTTGGTGTAGTATTTGCCTTTGTTTTTGTATTTGCGACGACAATATTTTCCACATTTGTGTCTTTGAAATTGTAACATTTGTGCATGAAGATCACTATTTGTGGCTTCTGATGGAATTTCACAAGTGACATATTTTTCAATAAACTGTAAAACAGTGGCATCACTGTCTTGACCAAATTTAGGAGCATCTTTAATCCATAAAAGCATGTGGATATGTGGTGCTCCTCTGGCTTGGTATTCTTTTCTCCAAAAGAAGTGTTGCACTTCTCCAAGGGGAGGAACAGTTTTATTACAAATAAAATATAGCATAGCAATGAAGCGATGGTGAAAATATCTTGAAACATTAACAGGATCCAAAGAACAAAGTTCTCCAGGTGTTAGATATCTATGTTTGTTTTGTTTTTATTTGATATGCGTAGGAAATGATGTAAATCTTCCCATGCATATTCTGCACAACTTAATGTAACAAACCAAGTGGGTGGGCCAAGGTTTCTGATCATACAACGTACATCTCCATGATGTCGAAACCAGTACTCTTTAGTACCACGCATATTTGCTAATAGATTTGTAATATTTGATTGTAAAACCTCATCCTTTTGTTGCACTTTCTCTAATAATTGTGTAGCTGTCATATTTTGAAAGTGTGATCCTGCTTTTAATATGTGTGCAACTCCGTAACATAAAGTTGCTAGTTCACTTTCAAAGAGTAGGTGGAATATGTATTCCACATTTTGTCTAAATCTGGGATCTTCAGAATACATCCGTAATGAGCGGTATTCTGAAGCTGATATTTGAATAGGTCTATCATCATACCTTCCTCCTTTGCCAGTAGGAAAGAGTAGAGGAAAAGCACGTGCTTCTATACTTTTTTCCCATATACTGATTGGCGATCCTTTTGTTTGACGCATTTGGTAAGTTTCCAGTACATCTTGTACGGTGTCATTACAGTGCAAATGATGAATTGTATAATGGTCTAAAGTATTTGATATTGTAGCAGGATCTAGTAGCTCAAATTGACCAGTTTCTTGTGTTTCTTGAATTATTTCAGTTGTATCTTTCAAGTTTTCTTCAATATTAATTTCTTTGTAATATTCATTATTCTCTTTAAGATATTGGAAGGCTTGTCTAACTTTATATAAATCTACCAGCTGTTGCCATATTTTTTTGTCTTTTGTAGGTACTCCATTTACTAATATAATTAAAGATTGCTGCATTGGACGTTGCACTCCTAGAGTATGCACATTTTCTTTTAGATTTAATGGTAAATAAACTACTTTTCCATGAATGCCTTTTACCAATTCAGAGGGAGGTAATTTTGCTGTTTTTGGTTGAAGGCGTATTATTGCTTGAAATGGGTGTACTGTTTGAATTATGATGTTCTCATATAAATTAAGTTGTTGTAGAGGTTTTGGTACTGGGTATAATTCCAAATTATTTGTGATAGAACGTGAAGGAGTTTGGTTGTTGTCAAGTTTTGTAGTGCAATAACTGCAAAGTATTAAGGGCTCAGTTATTTCATATTTGTTTTCTCCTACAAGGTAGAGAGCTAATTCAAACCATTTAGAATCTTCATTGTCTTCTATTTTGTATGATAGGTCCACAGTTTTTGTGTTACTTTTATAAAAAATTCTACGGCAACATACACATACATGGTTTGGTACTTCAGCTGAGGTACTTTTAAATTTGAGTATTTCTTTTTTGTATGTGTTTAGCAAAAGGTTGCCATGTATAGAATTGTTGCTTAATTGGTTTAAAGCTATTTCATTCTGTAAATGGCTTTCACTTCCAAAATATTTTTTCTGGATATAGTGAATTTCTTCAAGTAGGTCTTTTGCTGTACCATGTAGAAGGATGTTATTTAACTTTGCTAGTGCTAAAGCAGGACTTTTAGCATAGTACAGTTTATAGACTAGATTTCTTATAGTTGAATGATGTGTTGATATCCTTTTGATATCATGGAAAGTGATTTTACAAGTAGGTCCTGTAATGCAGGCCAATGAATGTCCTGTAGTCCTGTGTACTTGCACACTGGACAGGTATCTATATTTTGCAGTACTTTAATTTTGATTTTGTCTTTGCTTTTACCACATTTATTGAGGAATTGGCGTAAAGATTTGAAATATTGTTTGGGAATGTTACACATTGACGTGCATGGCCATTTGTACACTAGACGTTCTGATTCAGTTGAATGGAGGGGTAATTCTAAGTTTTCAGGGCATATTTTTGTAAGACGTACTTCTTGTTCCATTATGGTGTTATTCACTTTTTCATAACCTCGACCACTGCTATGTATGGCAATTGTATTTGTTTGCTTTTGTTTGTACGCTTCTTCATTAAAATATGGTTCTGTGCTTGTAGTGTGATTCCATTCACCTCCGCTGATACTTAAGAAGTTCTTATGTTGATATTTCGCTTATTGAGAAGTCTTTTTTGTAATTTAGTTATTAGTTTTGTTAGTGGTTTCATTTTGTTTAACAGTAAGATAAATACATTTCTTTTGAGAAGAATTGCACTGTCCATCAATGCTTCTAAGATTAATTTCCTACGATAGGTTTTAAGCTTTGAACCTGATTTCTCTCCTGTTTTTATAAGATTTTGAAGGACTTTGTGACGGTATATTTTGGCTAAAATACTTTTCTTGGTATGCTTACTTTGCACTATATTAAAATTTGAAGAAGTAGTTTTATCTGATAGCTGATTTTCTGTTAATTGTTTTTTGGTTTGTTTTACATTTTGATAGAGGAAGCAAAGTTGTTGTACTTGAAACTTCTTGTGTTTCACTAAATGATTGTATTAGCTGTTTTGTTTCAACTTTTTTTACAAATTCTGCTATAGATGGATGCTTATGTTGGACACCTTTATTTTCATTTGCTCTACTTTTGCGTTGCTTTCTACGCACTTTACTTTTGATAGGCATTCTTTAGGGTCTGTTGAAAAAAATAAAGAAGATATGGGTTGGGTTGTTCCGGAATGTATGTGTGGTGTGTGCATGAGTGTTTGAGTAAGATGATAAAGATGTATGTAATGGTGTGTGATTGTGCATTGGGAACTAAAACTAGTAGGGATAGGTATTCTTGAATTTATGTGTTACTAAACTGGGGTTCAGATGACAAAAAAAAAGTAAGCTAGTGGTGTGGAAAAGTACAAATAGTAAATCTAATGTATACAATTAAAACATTTGTTTGTTCTATAATATGAAAATTGTAGTGGTTCAGTTGGGTAATTTGTGTGTCCAAAAATAGAAATTTGTGGGCCATTCTGGCTGTAAATCGCTGTTTAAGACATGGACATTTTTGGACAAAATGGTACAAAATCTCTATTTTTAGAAACCGAAATAGCTCGTATTAACGTTATAGTATATTTGATTAATAATACAAATATTATGGTGATATTTTACTTACTTTTTTTTTAAATTAACAGGTAACTTCTTAGTTTTTCTTTCTTCTTCGAATTCGGCTGCTTCTTTTCAGGAAACTGGTCTTCACTGCAATTGTAAAAGCTTCAAATTAGTAACTTTGTTTGTATATAGCACTGTTTTTAATTTAGATATTGATTTTTTTAATTGAAATCCTCAGTGCCTTCTGTAAAACCATGAAACTAATTTATTTACATAAGATACATTGCATCAGTTCAGTACATATGATATGTTCTTAATGAACAAATTGTATTGAATGACTAACTGTAGCAAAAAAAAATATCTTTACTATGTCTTGTGAAATTTATAATATATTATTGAATACCACTATTTCTGTAAGTAAACTCTCCTAGGTAATAGCGCCTCAATGTCATGTCTAATTTAAAGTAATTAAGTAAATAAATAAATAAAAACAAAAAATATGAAATTGTATAAGTATTTTTATAAAGGTTTAAACATAGATTGTGTTTGCATGCAATTTTATTTGAATATATGTAGTCTATATATTTCATTTAAAAAATGTTAGTTTAACATGATTTGAGTGTGTGTGTATAAAGAAAGTAAATAGTATAAAGGTTTATAAGTGATAGTTGATTTTAGGAAATTGAAAAAAGTACAGTAAATTCATTTTACAGATTTTACAATGTAAAAGTCTGTTTGAAAATGTGTTCATCTACTATACAGAAAATATGCATACCTGAAGTTTGTGTTCATGCATATGGATATGCATGGAGCTGCAAGTAGAAATCTTGAAGACTTGTACAGTATTTCTGGTAGATGCTGCTTGCCAATGATATGACACTTGTACCCAGAGAGATTCAGAGTACATTTGCAGTGCTGATCTATGATGATGCAGTTAGATGTAGAGGTCTTGAATGTGATTGGTGCATGGTCATGTGATTTTTGAGGTACATCCAATGATTGAATGGCAGAGAGAGTGTAGTGGAAATGGTAGAAGGGCTGTTCATGTTACAATATGTCAGCGGACATGGCGGTAGTTCGCGGACATCGGGAGTTACATCCGGGGATTTTTGGGTTCAGAAGTCATGCAAATGAGAATAAGCACTGAAAGGTATTGGTCAGGAAAGTTTGGTGGGTGTGTTGTGCCAGGAGAGATTTTCTCAGATACTCTTTTTGCTGAGAGAACAAAAGATAGCTATGGCTGTGTGTTTCAGTAAACAGATTGTTTGGATTTTAGGAGATTCGTGGATACATTGGTTGAAGGTGCATGCAGAAAGCTGTGGAGTAGCTGTAGATCTTGGATTCCCACATGTGGAAGTACACTGGCATGGAGTACGTGGAATGAAGTGGTTGGACTTGCTACCTCTCTGTGCTACTTTGGAGACAGAGCAACATTCAGACATAATTGTAATTCATTGTGGAGGGAACAGTTTAGGACATGTGACTGGAATTATTTTGCAATTTGCTTGGAAAGAAGGACTTAGGAAGGTTATGGACATGTTTCCTAATTCTCAAGTGATATTTTCACGGATTGCGCAGAGACAAATGTGGCTTTGTTCTTCTTCATTTGGTACACAAATGGAAAAAGCAAGGTGCAATGTTAATAAGGCTGTTTGTGCCTTTCTAAGAGATTTTGGCATGTCTTCTTTTCACAATGAAAATATTATGTTTTGTAGTACTTTCATTTTTCGCAGAGATGGAGTCCATCTTACTTATGCTGGCAATCAGATTTTTCTGAGATATGTACAAAATGCATTGCAACCTTTTTTGGAATTACAACAACGATTTTGAAGTAGATGTTAAGCATTTACAATTTTTGACTTACAAACACCACCCAAAGGCTCTTTTCAGAGCCACCACTTCTTTCCAGAGAAAATTACAATGTTTGTGATGGAGTAGCAACCCAATTTTTTTAATGTTCGCGAACTGTCCACTGACTTCTAAAAAATACAAAGAGCCCTGCTTCATTTATTTTCACTTCTATTTTTTAACTGGGAAAGGCGGCTCTGAAAAGAGCCTTATTTTTTTTTGATTTTTGTAATTTTGTATTTTTTTTGGTTTTTCAGAAACGACACACTAGGAGAGGAGGGTAAAGGAGGGTAAAGGGGGGGACACCAACCACAGGGATAAGAAAGGACGAGCTGAGAGAGGAAGATGTAGAGTGGGTTTTATTTGGGTAGTGAGCAGGTCTTCTCGTGCTCTGAGACGATAGTCTCAAAAGCACTCCGAAGTCGCTCCCCCCTGCAGAGTACTGTGTCACAGTACATACATACAACTGTGACCCTCGAAAGGTAAGGGTCATCAGCATTCTGTATGGCCTGTGAGGCAGCATGAGGAAGACGCTGTCCCACAGAGGTGGTCCTTGTGGTGACAGGATCAGAAACAGAGGATGAAGTAGAGGAAATCAACCTGCTATGTTCTTCGCAAGGTACAACCCTGCGAATAGCCCCAGAGTGAAATGACCTCAGGTGTCGCTTCATAGTAGTGGTCCCAAAGCTGTACTTACCGTGCTTCCTGCGACTGAGTATCATTTTGCACTCATTGCAGGTAACACGGTTCGCACGAGCCTTAGGAACATTACCATGAATGGTAAATAACCGCCACACCCAAGACTCACGCCTAGTGCGGGTAGTAGGGTTTTCCTCTACCTCATTCTCATCATCCTCTTCTTCCTCCTCCGCATCCTCACTCCTGTTCCCCTCTTCAGGCCCTTGGGGAGGTGGTGGTGGTGGAGGGGGTGGGGGTGGTGCTGAAGCAGGTGCAGCACCAAGTGGCAGTTCAGCAGCCAAGGATGCCATCTCGATGATGGTGTAGTCTGCAGGTGGCAGCAAAAATCACTGTGTTCTGAAGAATAGCCAGAAACACAATGGGAATAAGCTCTTGGGCGTGGTCTTTTATAGGGGTGTTGTGCGCGGTTCGCGGACATCCGCACTGTCCGCGGACAGATCAGAACAGAAAAAAAGGATCGGAAAATTTCAAAAGGTATATAGAAACTCAAGATTGCTATGTGGGACTTGTGCCATGGTGAGATTTTATTTAAAAATATTATGGATTAACTGAAAATGTACTTTTAAATTGTTCGGGGACACGAACAGTGTCCGCATTTCAGGACACACGATGAGCGTGGGCGCGGTCATATGATCCGTTCGCGAACTAGTCCGCAAAGGAAGCGCCTGTCCGCAGGACACCAAGTGCACGGAGATTGGTTAGCGCATGCGCATTGATTTCCTACGGACACTGTTCGGGTTCTGAAGTAATTAAAAGTGCGTCACACGTGAAACGAACATTTCAGGACACCGCGTGTGTTCTTAGAACAGTTTAAACTTGGTAGCGAACAGTAAGGACAGATATAGTGTTCTTCAGGACACGTGTAATTTCATTTATGTACGAACATTTCAGGACATCAATTGTGTTCTTAGAACAGTTTCAATTGGGTAGCAAACACTACGAACAGGTATAGTGTTCTTCAGGACACCTCCATTTTCGTTTACGTATGAACATTTCAGGACACCAATAGCGTTCTTAGAACAGTTTGAACTTGCTAGCGAACAGTACCGGACAGGTATAGTGTTCTTTAGGACACTTTAATTTTTGTTTGTTTACGAACAATTCAGGACACCGCGTGTGTTCTTAGTCCAGTTTCAGGTTGCTAGCGAACACTAAGAACAGTTGTACTGTTGTTCAGGACACATCATTTTCGTTTATTTACGAACATTTTAGGACACCAATTGTGTTCTTAGGACAGTTTTAAGTTGATAGCGAACATTACGGACAGATATAGTGTTCTTTTGAACACTTTAATTTTTGTTTCTTTACGAACATTTCAGGACACCACGTGTGTTCTTAGAACAGTTCCAACTTGCTAGCGAACAGTACGAACAGGTGTGGTGTTCTTCAGGACATCTCCATTTTCGTTTATGTACGAACATTTCAGAACACTCGCACTTTCCGCTGACACTTTTATTGTTTAAAAAAAAAAAGAAAAAGGAAACTATTCACAATACAATATAAAAATTAAACTTTATTTAACACATATTAATAATTTATGACAGAGAAGGTGAGGCAGAAACAGAAACAAAAACAGGAGAATTTGGGGTTTCAACATGATTGGTATTAGGTGAAGAAGGGATGGAAGTCTCATCAAAACATTTTGGATTATGGAGAGGGTTTGGGGATAATTGACTGGGATATGGTGAGGAGGGACAAGTACATGTGGGGCAATGGTACGAGGTTTTTGGTTTGAAATGATTTTCTACAAAAGTTTTTAAATTATTAAAATTAGCCAACAATACATCCATTTTTCCACTTCTATATTGTGAAGACTGTTATCCATAACAGGGTTTTCTGAAGTTTTTCTATTTTGGTATGCTCTGTACAAAAAAATAATATATATGTTAAATGTATATAAAAAAAATAATAAATTAATGGTTTATATTATAAAGTGTTTACCATTAGTTTCACTATCTTGTGACATTTCTTCATGTGGGAAATTGTCCTCTAGCCATTCCAGAGTACTAGACATTTCTGTGAGAAAAAAAAAAAAAAGATAATATATTTTTTAATCTAATACAGAAAGTTTATAAATATATGAGTAAAATGAAGTACACTTACTATTTCTGGTAAGATAAGTCCTATGTATTCAGTGGGTCTGGTCTTGTTCTCAGTTCTGTTGTGTCTGTGAGGTAATTATGTTGGAAGCCAATTTATCTTCTTGTGGTAAATTCCATTTCAGAACATATTGTATTTAAATGAATGGTTAGTGTGTTACATATATGGGTTACATTTCTTATGTATTACTATATATAATGTGTTTGTGTGCTGCTTTTTGAATTTGTTAAATGTTCCTATATTATGATATAACAATCAAACATACCCCACCACCCCCGCCCCCACAGTTTTTAGGTAGTGGTACTGTTCTCCGAACATGTCCGCGAACATTAAATAAGTTTGCGGACATCAAGTTCATAAGAAGAGATCCAGTCAGTTCCATATGACATGTATATAAAGTCAAAGTCATTATTGTTAAGTTGTGCTACTAAAAAACTATGAAATTCAGTGAAAAAACTTTGTTAAAGGGACGTTATGGTTAAGTTGCGCTACTAAAAAACTATGAAATTCAGTGAAAAAAACTTTGTTAAGGGGACGTTATGGTTAAGTTGTGCTACTAAAAACCTATGAAATTCAGTGAAAAAACTTTGTTAAAGGGACGTTATGGTTCCAAGTAAAACCGAAAAACCCTTGAAATTCGCCAGTTATGGTAAGCTAAGCAACCATAACTCGCGCCACCACCGTGCACTGCTAAGACTAACACCCAGGACATCAAAGATGACATCACAAATGTCATTGATGACATCACTGATGACATCACATGTCTGGCTCACTATTTTTTCTTTTGCTGACATATCTAGGCCACATGGTTTTCTTCAGTAACAGTCAGAAACTAAGAATTTTATTTTATTTGTAGACGTATCCTTCTAGTAGGTTCTTACAGTAATTCCCTTAGAGTACAGTCACATCATATGAAACATATACATATGGGAAAACACAAGCTTGAAAGACAGCAATCCTTTTTGTGCATAAAGATAATCACTAGACTTATGAGCACGTTCTGATAGTTCTGTTGTTTTTTTTATGGCTGTACTTTCCCTGTATATGGTCATATTTGTATACATTGTACTCACACTACTTTCCTTAGGGTCCAATCACATCAAGTGATACATATACATAGGGTAAATAGCAGCTTTGAAACAGAGCAATCATTTATTTGCATGAAACTAATCAGTTAAGTTATGAATTGTTTCTGCTACTACTTGTGCTTTTTTGCTAACTTCACTTTCCCTGTATATACCCATATTGGTATGTGTTCTTGTGTCTTTGTGTTTTGTCTATAGTAATGCAATTATGTAATAGATGAATTTTATTAGCTACTTATTACATATTTCACAGTACACAAAAATCTATTAAGAAAACAATTATCATTTCATTATTCAACATATTAACATTACGAATATCATACCTTCATCTTGTATGCTGCACACAATGTTATGTTTCTGTATGAGTAGCTTAGTATACTAGATAGAACCCCATAATAGGATGCTATTTATATCAATGCATTGTTCAATGCACTTATTAGGGTATATTTCTTGCAATGATTCTTGACACTTTTTTCGCAACATAATAAGAATCCCTTCTACACATATTTCATGAGAAGTACATACACATGTGATGTCATCAGTGATGTCATCAATGAAATGTGTGATGTCATCTTTGATGTCCTGGGGGTTAGTCTTAGCAGTGCACGGTGGTGGCGCGAGTTATGGTTGCTTAGCTTACCATAACTGGCGAATTTCAAGGGTTTTTCGGTTTTACTTGGAACCATAACGTCCCTTTAACAAAGTTTTTTCACTGAATATATATATATATATATATATATATATATATATATATATATATATATATATATATATATATATATATATATATAAACCAAAAAAACATAAAACAACAAAAATAAAAAAAAATAAGGCTCTTTTCAGAGCCGCCTTTCACAGTTAAAAAATAGAAGTGAAAATAAATGAAGCAGGGCCCTTTGTATTTTTTAGATGTGCTACCCTATCATAACCATTGCAATTTTCTCTGGGAGGAAGTGGTGGCTCTGAAAAGAGGTGGTGTTTGTGTTTGAAAAATTATAAATACTCAACACCTACTACAAAATGGATGATGTAATTCTAAAAAAGGTCGCAATGCCTTTTGTATATTTCTCAGAAAAATCTGACTGCCAGCATAAGTTAGATGGACTCCATCTCTGCGAAAAATGTATGTACTACGAAAGATAATATTTTCATTGTGAAAAGAGGACATGCCAAAATCTCTTAGAAAGGCACAAACAGCCTTATTGACATTGCACCTTGCTTTCTCCATCTGTGGACCAAATGAAGAAGAACGAAGCCACATTTGTCTCTGCGCAATCTGTGAAAAAATTACTTAAGAATTTGGAAACATGTCCATGACCTTCCCAAGTCCTTCTTTCATTGCAAATTGCAAAGAAATTCCAGACACATGTCCTAAAATGTTCCCTCCACAATGAATTACAATTATATCTGGATGTTGCTCTGTCTCCAAAGTAGCATAGAGAGGTAGCAAGTCCAACCACTTCATTCCACGTACTCCATGCCAGTGTACTTACACATGTGGAAATCCAAGATCTACAGCTACTCCACAGCTTTCTGCATGCACCTTCAACCAATGTATCCACGAATCTCCCAAAATCCAAACAATCTGTTTTCTGAAACACACAGCCATAGCTATCTGTTCTTCTCTCAGCAAAAAGAGTATCTGAGAAACTCTCTACTGGCACAACACACCCACTAAACTTTCCTGACCAATCCCTTTCTATGCTCATTCTAATTTGCATGGCTTCCCAACCCAAAAATCCCCAGATCTAACACCCGATGTCAACGAATTACCGCCATGTCCGCAGACATATCGTAACATGGACAACCCTTCTACCATTTCCACTTCACTCTCTGTGCCATTCCCTCATTGGATGTAGCTAAGAAGTCACATGACCATCTACCAATCACATAGAAGACCTCTACATCTAACTGCATCATCATATATCAGCTCTGCAAATGTACTGTGAATCTCTCTTGAGTACAAGTGTCATTTCATTGGAAAGCACCTTCTACAAGAAATACTGTACAAGTCTCCAAGATTTCTACTTGCAGCTCCATACATATCCATATGCATGAACACAAACTACAGGTATGCATATTTTCTGTAAAGTACATGTACAATTCTTCTAGTTAGTTTTCATATAAACAGATTAACAGACTTTTACTTTGTATAATCTGTAAAATGAACTTACTGTCTTTTTTTCCATCTCCTAAAATCAACTGTCACTTACAAACCTTTATACTATTTAATTTCTGTTTATACACACATATTCAAATCATGTTGAAGTAACATTTATTAAATAAAATATATAGACTGCATATAGTCAAACAAAATTGCATGCACACACTATGTTCAAATCTCAAACAACAATACTTGTACAATAACATAAACATGTATTTATTTATTTATTTACTTACTTATATTTATATAGCGCAAGCAGCCCATGACATTGAGGCACTATTACTTGCAAGAGCTTAGTTACAGGAATAGTGGTATTCACTGGTACATTATGAATTTCACAAGGCATAGTAAAGATATTTTGTTTGCTACAGTTAGTCATTGCAATACAGTTTACTCATTAAGAACATATGATATGTATTCAACTGTTGCGACGTATCTTATGTGAATAAGATCATTTTAATGGTTTTGAGGAAGGCGCTTAGGATGTCAATTAAAAATATCAATGTCTAAATTAAAAACAGTGCTATATACAAACAAAATTACTAATTTGTTTCTTTTACAATTGCAGTGAAGACCATTCTCCTGAAAAGAAGCAGCAAAATTTGAAGTAGAAAGAACAACTAAGAAGTAAATTGCTCATTTTAGAAAAAAAGTAAGTTGAATACCAGCATAATATTTGTATTATTACTCAAACACACTCTAAGGTTAATTCATGCTATTTCTGTGCCTAAAAATAGACATTATGCACCATTTTGTCCAAAAATCCCTATTTCTTAAACAGCGATTTACAGCCAGAATGGCCCACATATTCCTATTTTTCGACTCACAAATTACCCAACTCGGCTGCTAGAATTTTGATGTTATAGAACAAACAACTGTTTTAATTGTATTGCATTAGATTTACTATTTGTACTTCTCCACACCACTAGCTTACTTTTTTCTGTCATGTGAACCCCAGTTTAGTAACACATTAATTCAAGAATACCCATCCCTACTAATTGTACCCAATGCACAATCACACACCATTACATACATCTTTATCATCTTACTCAAACACTCATGCACACAGCACACATACATTGCAGAACACCCCAACCCACACCTTCTTTATTTTTTTCAACAGACCCAAAAGAATGCCTACCAAAAATCAAGTCCATAGAAAGCAACGCAGAAGCAGAGCAAATGAAATTAGAAGTGTCCAACATAAGCATCCATCTCTAGCAGAATTTGTAAGAAAAGTTGAAACAAAACAGCTAATACAGTCATTTAGTGAAACAAAAGAAGTTTCAAGTACAGAAAGTTTGCCTCCTCTATCAAAATGTAAAACAAACCAGAAAACAATTAACAAAAAATCAGCTATCACTACAGATAAAACTGCTTCTATAATTCTTGATATAGTGCAAAGTAAGCATACCAAGAAAAGTATTTTAGCCAAAATGTTCAGTCACAGAGTCCTTCAAAATCTTATAAAAACAGGAGAGAAACCAGGTTCAACCCTTAAATCCTATCGTAGGAAATTCATCTTAGAAGCGTTGACAGACAATGCAATTCTTCTCAAAAGAAAGTTATTTATTTTAGTGTTAAACAAAATGAAACAACTAACAAAACTAATGACTAAATTACAAAAAGACTTCTCAATAAACAAAATGTCAACAGAAAGAACTTTTTAAATATCTGCGGAGATGAATGGAGTCACACTACTAGCACAGAACCATACTTTAATGAAGAAGCATACAAACAAAAGCAAACAAATACAATTGCCATACATAGCAGTGGTCGAGGTTATGAAAAAGTTAATAATACCATAATGGAACAAGAAGTACTGCTTACAAAAATATGGCCTGAAAACTTAGAATTACCTCTCCATTCAACTGAATCAGAACGCCTAGTGTACAAATGGCCATGCACGTCAATGTGTACCATTCCCAAAAAGTTCTTCAAGTCTTTACGCCAATTCCTCAATCAATACGTGAAAGGCAAAGACAAAATCAAAATTAAACTTCTGCAAAATATGGATACCTGTCGAGTGTGCAAGTACACAGGACTACAAGGACATTCATTGGCCTGCATTACAGGACCTATTTGCAAAACCACCTTCCATGATATCAAAAGGATATCAACACATTATTCCAACTATAAGAAATCTAGTCTATAAACTGTACTATGCTAAAAGTCCTGCTTTAGCACTACCCAATTTAAATTACATTCTTCTACATGGTACAGCAAAGACCTACATGAAGAAATCGAAAACATCCAGAAAAAATATTTTGGAAGTGAAAGCCACATACAAAATGAAAAAGCTTTAAACCAAATTAGCAACAATTCTACGCATGGCAACCTTTTACTACACACATACAAAAAAGAAATACTAAAAATGTAAAAGTACATCAGCTGAAGTACCAAATCATGTGTGTGTGTGTTGTATAAAAGTAACACAAAAACTGTAGACCTAGCATACAAAATAGAAGACAATGAAGATTCCAAATGGTTAGAATTAGCTCTCTACCTTATAGCAGAAAACAAATACGAAATAACTCACCCCTTAATACGTTGCAGTTACTGCACTACAAAACTTGACAACAACCAAACTACTTCACATGCTATCACAAATCATTTGGTATTATATCCACTACCAAAACCCCTACAACAACTTAATTTATATGAGAGCATCATAATTCAAACAGTACACCTATTTCAAGCAATAATACGCCTTCAACCAAAAACAGCAAAATTACCTCCCTCTGAATTAGTGAAAGGTATTCGTGAAAAAGTAGTGTATTTACAATTAGATCTGAAAGAAAATGTGCACACTCTAGGAGTGCAACGTCCAATGCAGCAATCTTTAATTATCTTAGTAAATGGAGTACCTACAAATGACAAAAATGTTGGCGCGCGATAGCTCGCATCACATCGGCTGGCTCTTGAGTTTAGCAAAGGAATCAACAAAAATCACAATGTTGTAACAAAAGTCTGATGTCAAAGTCTTAGTACTGAGACATATTAGACTGACGTTTAAAAAAAAGAAATGACAAAATAATATGGCACAGCTGGTAGATTTACATAAAGTTAGACAAGCCTTGCAATATCTTAAAGAAAATAATGAATACTACAAAGAAATTAATATTGAAGAAAACTTGAAGGATACAACTGAAATAATTCAAGAGACACCAGAAGCTGGTCAATTTGAGCTCCTAGATCCTACTACAATATCAAATATTTTAGAGCATTATACAATTCATCCATTGCACTCTAATGACACCATAGAAGATGCACTAGAAACATACCAAATGCCTCAAACAAAAGGATCACCAATCAGCATATGGGAAAAAAGTATAGAAGCACATGCTTTTCCTCTATTGTTTCCTACTGGCCAATGAGGAAGGTACGATGATAGACCTACTCAAATATCAGCATCAGAATACCGCTCATTACAGATGTATTCTGAAGATCCTAGATTTAGACAAAATGAGGAATACATATTCCACCTACTCTTTGAAAGTGAACTAGCAACTTTATGTTACACAGTTGCACACACATTAAAATCAGGATCCCACTTTCAAAATATGTCAGCTACACAATTATTACAAAAAGTACAACAAAAAGTTGAGGTTTTACAATCAAATATTATAAATCTATTAGCAAATATGCGTGGTACTAAAGAGTACTGCTTTCAACGTCATGGAGATGTACGTTGTATGATCAGAAACCTTGGCCCTCCCACTTGGTTTGTTACATTTAGTTGTGCAGAATATGCATCGGAAGATTTACATGATTTCCTACGCATATCAAACAAAAACAAAACAAACATAGATATACTAACACCTGGAGAACTTTGTTCTCTGGATCCTGTTAATGTTTCAAGATATTTTCACCATTGCTTCATTGCTATGCTACACTTTATTTGTAATAAAACTGTTCCTCCCCTTGGAGATGTGCAACACTTCTTTTGGAGAAAAGAATACCAAGCCAGAGGAACACCAC
Organism: Ambystoma mexicanum; assembly: GCF_040938575.1. NCBI lineage: Eukaryota > Metazoa > Chordata > Amphibia > Caudata > Ambystomatidae > Ambystoma > Ambystoma mexicanum. The sequence goes on from NC_090941.1 coordinate 875,724,266, forward strand.
ATATCCACATGCTTTTATGGATTAAAGATGCTCCTAAATTTGGTCAAGACAGTGATGCCACTGTTTTACAGTTTATTGAAAAATATGTCACTTGTGAAATTCCATCAGAAGCCACAAATAGTGATCTTCATGCACAAATTTTATAATTTCAAAGACACAAATGTGGCAAATATTGTCATCGCAAATACAACAAAAGGGAAATACTGCACCAAATGCCGCTTTGGTTTCCCTAGACCAGTTATAAATACAGGTCAAGTGAACAACCTCATGTCTTCAGTTAGACATAGTGTTAAAGGTAAGTCACCTAAAAATACATATTACATAAAAAGAAAAGAAGAAGAAAAATATATCAATGATTATAATGCAATCATTGCCCACTTATGGAATGCAAACATAGATGTGCAGTACATTGCAGTCAATTCCACTGCAGTTGCACGATATGTTACAGCATACTTAACCAAAGCAGAAAAAAACAGAGCTCCAAGACCTCTGGAATGACCTGTCATCAGATAAAACAGTGTCTCAGAAATGATACAGCTGGGGCATAAAAATGCTCTCCCATAGAGAATGTGGATCCTATGAAGCAGCAGATCATTTAACTGGTACTGCATTATATGGTAAATCTGAAAATATAGTATGGCTAAGTCTTGGTCCTGCTAAATCGAGAAAAAGATGATCCCAACAGCCAAACATTTTAAAAAACAATTTATTGAACACATACTACCAAACAGAAGTAATACTTTGGAAACCATGTGTCTATACCACATAGCCCAAAACTTCACAAACAAAAATAATATTGAACCTGATAAAAAAAAGGTAAATACAAAGTGACAAACTGTGAAGGCAGCTTAGTAAATCTCACCAAACCAAATTTAATTAATCATATCAAATTGTCATTAAAGACTCCTCAACATAAAGAACTATATTACATTTCCCTGCTAAAACTCTTTAAACCATGGAGAAAAGAAGAAGAAATACTAGATAACTATGAATCATATGAAGACGCTTTCAAAGCAAATGAAAGCACTATAACTGATGTAAACTTTACACAGTACAAAACAATGTTGCACAATGAACAGCAACACGAAGAAGAACTGCAGGCCCAACCAGATAAGGCCATTCCTGACAGTAGTCAACCTTCTGTAACAGGAAGCCAAGAACCACTGGGAGAACCACTAATAACAAATGAGGCAGAATTAGCTATGACAGAAGTAGAAAACACCATGTGTCAGTATGAAGATAAAGAAGACTTAACTATACTACAATCAAAACTAAACACTGAGCAATGTAGCATTTTTCAAGAAGTAACACAAGAAATTGCACATGATGTACAACATGAAAACAAAGAATGCACCTGCCAAAATTACAAACCTATACTACTGTGCGTCAGTGGTGAAGCTGCTTCTGGCAAAACATTCCTTATCAAAATCATCAGTAAGTTCCTTCAACAATTGACAAGCAACAAACTGTCCGCTGTTGTCACTGCCCCCACAGGTTTAGCTGCCTACAACATAGGCGGTGTCACTTTACACCGATTACTACTCCTGCCAGTAGAACACCAAAACAAATTAGACTATTACAAACTTTCTACAGAAGCTGCAATGGAACTACGCAGAGTATTAAAACAAATGAAAATGATAATAATAGATGAAGTGAGCATGGTGTCCAACCTAATGTTGGCTTTGATTCACCTCAGATTACAAGAAGTACTCAAAATAAACTACGAAGAGCTCTTTGCAGGAAAACACATTATTGTTTTCGGAGATCTTCTTCAATTGACACCAGTAAAAGGTGAGCCTATTTTTAAAACATTAGGACACAAACTCTGCCGTAAAACTGTTGGCAGCATTGAAAATGTCAACCTTCGGCAACATTTCCAATACAGACAATTAAAAGAAAACATGCGGCAATCTGCAGATCTCACTTATGCCAACATCTTCAAAAGTATTAGAGTTGGTATACTATCTAAAGAAGCACAAGCAATATTGAAAACCCGGCACATTCATGCACTTTATGGCGATAATGCGTGTGCTACTAATGTTATGGAACAATTAGCCCATAAAAATGTCAGTTGTATGGCCTTAATGCCAACTCTTGCACGCTGTTTCAAATTCAATGAAATAATGTTAAATAAGGAAATGCAACCAATAATGGAAATTAGCGCCACAGACAAACTAGATGTACATGGTATGACACTACCCATGTGTGACCAAGCCACAACAAGACTAAATAGTTTAGAAAATTCAATCTCCAACACAGCTGGGTTGGAAAAGATATTAAAATTATCCTTAAATTGCAGAGTAATGCTTAAACGTAACCTTGACGTGGACCAAGGACTAGTTAATGGACCACTGGGTACAGTTGTTGGCTTTCAAACATACCCACGTGACAACAAAATTCAGTTTGTCAATATTCTCTTTGACAAACTTTCAGAAGTAAAAAGGATAGGACGCTCAACAGCTCGATTCCTTCTCTTCAAAGACATGTATGTACGCAGAGAACGATTTTCTCTAACTCTTGCATATGCAGTCACCATTCATAAATCACAAGGTTTTACCCTAGACAAAGCAATGATAGACATTGGTAACACAGTCTTTAAAGAAGGCATAAGCTACGTAGCACTATCACGTTTACGTACACTTGATGGTCTATTTCTAATCAGCTTTGATGCAAGTAAAGTAAACGCTGATATTCCTTGCATTTTAGAATACAATAGACTTCGCTCACTATACACCCCCCATCTAAACACATATTCTGTTCCACAAAAAGTAAAACGTTGTAAAAGAAAACTAAATCAAAGAGAAATGCAACAGGATGTCACTGCAAATCCTCCAAAGAGAGTAAAAGAAACAAAAACGTCATTAAGTACCACAAACATAAAAGAAACAATTAAGGTACTTTGTCAAAGAAGGAAGGCAAACTAAAAAAAATAAATCAGATACAGAACTACCTGGTCCTGCAAATGTAGCAATGAATATTCTATTTCAATTGCCACCAATTGTTGACAACATTTACTTACACGGTACAGACCAATTGTGTCTGCAAATGTTAGTACTTCATAGAAACGCAACAAACAATCCTGACAACACGTATAGTGTTTATGGAATAAGACACCAATGGAAAATAAAAACATACCTATAAATGAAATTTTCCAGATTTCATACATGTGGAGACATACATGCACTCTCTGCAACAATGTGACACAAGAACAAATCCCCAATGAACGCTTTGTATATAATTATATATCAATACCTAATTGTGAATCCATTCCATTTCAGCAACTTGTACAAAATGCAAACCATGGTAGATTATGTACTACCTGCAATTCGGATAATCGCTCCACCATATTAATACAAACACATAGTAAATATGTAATACTAATGCTTCTATGTTACAATGTAGATGGTTCCAAAAACAACTTCAAGCTGACTGGAGTCACACATGGTCAAGTATCACTTGATAAGAAAAAATTCACAACAATAGGTATAATCTACCACGCAGGAGCCACAACCAATTCAGGTCGCTACACTGCATATATAAAAACAGAAATGTGGATGGTTTGAATGTAATTATAGTACCATTACTCTAAAGCAGAGATTACCAGCAAATCTTTAAATTGCTTACTTAATGTTCTTAAAACCAAAATGTATTAACTAACTGTACTTAAACCTTAACTGAACTTGTAGTAAACAAATATAAACTGTTAGAATATTCCAACAGGTATCTAACTGCCCAAAGATTCAGATAAATGAATACCACTAAATTAGAGCAAAAAATAGATAGTTAGAATACACCAACTGGTATCTAACTAACCCAAAATTTTACAATATCCAAACTAATTAATCAATACCACTAAATTATATTAAAAAATAGACAGTTAGAATACGCCAACTGGTATCTAACTGCTACAAAATTTTACAATATCCAAACAAATAAATGATATGAAACTGCTCCAAAAATCTGCAACAAGCCAATATATAGAGCATTAGCCAGAAACAACAAGTGAACACTGAAAACAAACAAACAAATAGACTGTAGAATAACAAATAAAGTTTTTTTTTTATCCAACATGGATTTTGTTTTCTCCCACAGACACAATGATTTTAGCAACAAACACAGAAAATGAGCAAATTGCACAGTACACTGGTTTGTAATGTACTAAATATGAGGGTAAAAAAAAAATGTTGATTATTCGAAGTTAAGTCATTACAAAATACCAATACTAACATGATCTTTTCTTTTATCACAGAAATGAACAAGAAATACATGTACTCCAGTCACTAAACCAAACAGTAAGTATATTATAATAAGTAAAACCATCGCAGCATATCACACCCATAGTGGCTTATAACTTTGTAAAAATTTGTTTTTGTGGCGTATTCTAACTGACACCTCCATTTTGTTTATTTACGAACATTTCAGGACACCGCGATTGTTCTTAGAACACTTTCAACTTGCCAGCGAACAATACGGACAGCATCCTCAGGACACCCCCATTTTGTTTATTCACGAACATTTCAGGACACAGCGAGTGTTCTTAGAACACTTTCAAGTTCTCAGCGAACAATACGGACAGCGGCCTCAGGTCACCCCCATTTTGTTTATTTACGAACATTTCAGGACACCGCAAGTGTTCTTAGAACACTTTCAAGTTGCCAGCGAACAATACGGACAGCGTCCTCAGGACACCCCCATTTTGTTTATTTACTAACATTTCAGGACACGGCAAGTGTCAGGCAGCGCAGGTACTGTTCGAGGGCCTGGTTCACCCTCTCGGTTTGGCCATCGCTCTCCGGGTGGTAGGCGGAGGAGAAGCGGACATCAATGCCAAGGATTTTGGTAAGGGCCTGCCAAAAACGGGATGTGAACTGTGGACCGCGGTCGGATACAATGACTTGTGGAAGACCAAAGAGACAGAAGATTGACTTGAAGAATAGTTGGGCCAGAGCAGGGGCTGAGGGAATCCCGTGACAAGGAATGAAACGGGCCATCTTTGTGTAGGAATCGACCACCACCCAGATGGAGTCGTAACCTTGTCTGCGAGGCAAATCTGTAATGAGGTCCATAGAGACCGTATGCCATGGTCTGGGAGGAATAGGTAAGGGCTGAAGGAGACCCACGGGACGACCCCTGCGTGTCTTGCACTGTGCACAGATGGAGCAAGTGTTTACATAATGTTGAACGTCGCGCCTCATAGATGGCCACCAACACCATCGCTTTAGTAACTCCAAGGTGCGATGCTGTCCAGGGTGCCCATTGATGGCCGCGTCGTGGGACCAAGCAAGTGCCTGATTACGTACATCGCTAGTGGGGAGGAATAGCTCATCTTGTATGAAGGGCAACCCTTCCTGGAGTACCAAATCCCATTCTGCTAGTGCTTGTGGATGGTGTGAAACCCACTGTCGGATGAGAGTTAGCATGGAGGGAGGAGGAGTACACATGCATATGACATGACCTTCGTTTAGAAGAGAATCTGGGTATAGGGGCAAAGAATCCCCTCCGGAGAGCGGGATAAAGCATCGGCCTTACCATGTGAAAGCCCTGGTCTATGTTTTACCACGAAGTCATAGGCGGCAAAAAACAGGCGCCAACGCACTTGTCTGCTGTTCAGGCACTTTAGGGAGGCCAGGTCCTGCAGGTTTTTGTGATCTGTGTAAACCACAGTTTGATGTTTGGCCCCAATGAGATGGTGTCACCAGGTCAGTAGTGCATCCTTAATGGCCAGTAACTCCTTCTCAGTGACTGTGTAGTGGGACTCGGGAGATGTAAATTTCCTTGAGTGGAATGCTATGGGGTGCAACTGACCCGTGGAGGGACAGGGTTGGGAGAGCACTGCGCCTAATGCATAGGAAGAGGCATCGGCCTCCACCACAAACGGGAGTTCGGGGTCGGGATGCTGTAGTACAGGAGCTGTGGTGAATCTAGCTTTAAGTGTGTCAAAAGAACGCTAATCCTCTGAGGTCCAACAAAACTGGACCCGAGGACTGGTCAAGGCAGTCAGTGGTGAAACAATGGATGAAAAACCGGCAATAAAATGCCAATAAAAGTTGGCAAAGCCCAGAAACGAATGGAGCTGTTTGAGACAGGTTGGAGCAGGCCAGTCGATGATGGCACGTACTTTGGACATATTCATGGATAGACCTCCAGGTGTAATAAGAAAGCCTAGGAACTCTACTTCCCTAGTATGAAACACACATTTCTCGGGTTTGGCGTACAAGGAATGTTTTTTTAGCCGAGTTAGTACTTCTGTGACATGGCCCATGTGTTCCTCCAGTGAGGACGAAAATATCAATATATCGTCTAGGTAGGCCACAACAAAAACGTCCAAGATGTCATAGAACACTTCATTAACAATTGTTTATTTACGAACATTTCAGGACACTCCGAGTGCTCTTAGAACACTTTCAAGTTGCCAACGAACAATACGGACAGCGGCCTCAGAACACCCCCATTTTGTTTATTTACGAACATTTCTGGATACCGCAAGTGTTCTTAGAACACTTTCAACTTGCCAGCGAACAATACGGACCGCGTCCTCAGGACACCCCCATTTTGTTTATTTATGAACATTTCAGAACACTGCGAGTGTTCTTAGAACACTTTCAACTTGCCAGCAAACAATACGGACAGCGTCCTCAGGACACCCCCATTTTGTTTATTTACGAACATTTCAGGACACCGCAAGTGTTCTTAGAACACTTTCAACTTGCCAGCGAACAATACGGACAGCGTCCTCAGGACAACCCCATTTTGTTTATTTACAAACATTTCTGGACACCGTGAGTGCTCTTAGAACACTTTCAAGTTGCCAGCGAACAATACGGACAGCATCCTCAGGACACCCCCATTTTGTTTATTTACGAACATTTCAGGACACCGCGAGTGTTCTTAGAACACTTTCAACTTGCCAGCGAACAATACGGACAGCGTCCTCAGGACACCCCCATTTTGTTTATTTACGAACATTTCAGGACACCACGGATGTTCACACTTTCAACTTGCCAGCGAACAATACGGACAGCGTCCTCAGGACACCCCCATTTTGTTTATTTATGAACATTTCAGGACACCGCAAGTGCTCTTAGAACACTTTTAAAGTGCCAGCGAACAATACGGACAGCGGCCTCAGGACACCCCCATTTTGTTTATTTACAAACATTTCTGGACACCGCGAGTGTTCTTAGATCACTGTCAAGTTGCAAACGAACAATACGGACAGTGTCCTCAGGACACCCCCATTTTGTTTATTTACGAACATTTTAGGACACGGCAACTGATCTTAGAACACTATCAACTCATCTACGAATAAAACGGACAAACACACCGTTCTAAGGATACCCCCATTTTATTTATTTACGAACATTTCAGGACACCACGTTCTCAGGATACCCCCATTTTATTTATTTAACAACATATCAGAACACTGCAAGTGTTCTTAGAACAATTTCAACTTACCAGCGAACAATACGGACAGCGTCCTCAGGACACCCCCATTTTGTTTATTTACGAACATTTTAGGACACGGCAACTGATCTTAGAACACTATCAACTCATCTACGAATAAAACGGACAAACACACCGTTCTAAGGATACCCCCATTTTATTTATTTACAAACATTTCAGGACACCACGTTCTCAGGATACCCCCATTTTATTTATTTAACAACATATCAGAACACTGCAAGTGTTCTTAGAACAATTTCAACTTACCAGCGAACAATACGGACAGCGTCCTCAGGACACCCCCATTTTGTTTATTTACGAACATTTTAGGACACGGCAACTGATCTTAGAACACTATCAACTCATCTACGAATAAAACGGACAAACACACCGTTCTAAGGATACCCCCATTTTATTTATTTACGAACATTTCAGGACACCACGTTCTCAGGATACCCCCATTTTATTTATTTAACAACATATCAGAACACTGCAAGTGTTCTTAGAACAATTTCAACTTACCAGCGAACAATACGGACAGCATCCTCAGGACACCCCCATTTTGTTTATTTACGAACATTTCAGGACACCGCGAGTGTTCTTAGAACACTTTCAACTTGCCAGCGAACAATACGGACAGCGTCCTCAGGACACCCCCATTTTGTTTATTTACGAACATTTCAGGACACCACGGATGTTCACACTTTCAACTTGCCAGCGAACAATACGGACAGCGTCCTCAGGACACCCCCATTTTGTTTATTTATGAACATTTCAGGACACCGCAAGTGCTCTTAGAACACTTTTAAAGTGCCAGCAAACAATACGGACAGCGGCCTCAGGACACCCCCATTTTGTTTATTTACAAACATTTCTGGACACCGCGAGTGTTCTTAGATCACTGTCAAGTTGCCAACGAACAATACGGACAGTGTCCTCAGGACACCCCCATTTTGTTTATTTACGAACATTTTAGGACACGGCAACTGATCTTAGAACACTATCAACTCATCTACGAATAAAACGGACAAACACACCGTTCTAAGGATACCCCCATTTTATTTATTTACGAACATTTCAGGACACCACGTTCTCAGGATACCCCCATTTTATTTATTTAACAACATATCAGAACACTGCAAGTGTTCTTAGAACAATTTCAACTTACCAGCGAACAATACGGACAGCGTCCTCAGGACACCCCCAACTTCTTTACTTAAGGACATTTCAGGACACCGCAATGTTCTTAGAACAGTTTCATCTTGCTTGCGAACAACACAGACACATATTGCATCCTCAGAACACCCCCATTTAGTTTATTTGGAACATTTCAGAACAGCCGTGTTTTCCGCAGACAAATCGAACACAACAAGAGGGTCTACCACATGAAAAAATACAACATTTAACCCATCTCATACTCTTCCACCCTCCCCAAACACTCTTACACAACAACACACTCTACTAAATACAATTTCTCAACCAAGTTTCATCGCGCTGTCCGTGGACGTCTGCGAATCCAAGATGGTGGGTGCTACCGAAAATCTGACGCGCTTCACGCTCTACGCCGTCCAATCAGCGAACACGTCGCATGTCCGCGGACATGACGTAAGCTGATTGGCCAATCAGGACACTGTCTGTGGAGCGAACAGGGAAGTGTGTCCGTGGACCGAAAACAGATATCACAAATTTTTTTTACCAACTTTTTGGTCATTTTAAAAAAAAACTACTGGACAGATTTTCACCAAATTTGTAAAAGCATGCTTTCGGGACCAAGCCGCTACACCTGGTCTAAATTTGGTGAAAATCCGTCCAGCGGTTTGGGCTGTAGGCGTGAGTAAAGTTGTTTCCCCATTAAGTCTATGGGAAAAAAAAAGTTTTGGGACCCCCCCTTATAACTTTGCCCCCCCTGGATGAATCCTCACCAAACTTTTCAAAATTTAGAGTGGACTATATACTTTTTTTGCAAAGTTTGGTAAGGATTCGTCCAGGGGGAGTGAAGTTATAAGCCGCCCAAAAAGTGCTCTTCCTATGGATACAGCAACTTAACCATAACTACCGTGGCCATGTAATATATATAGCATCAAAACAAAAATATGTTAATCACAAAATGTTGCACTGTAATATGAATAAAACATACTTTTTGAAAAAGCAGCCAATACATGTAAGAGCAATCTCTGTCTCAACCCACCTTACCCACCTTAGCAATCCTCGACATGTTCCACACCTGACCACTCTCCAACCTAACAGCTCCTTTGAGCATGTGCACCACCCGCACAGGATCTGAATACAGTAGATCCCCTTTCCTCGACATCAAACCTTTCTTCACCCGCACCATGGCGCCAACCTCCACAACACTTGCTTTCCTCTGAAATCTTTTGTTCACTTTCCTCACCCACCGCTCCTTTCGCCCATCCATCCTTTTTCTGATCTCCTCCACCACACCATTGGTTTCTCTAGCTCTTCCCAACCACGCAGGAGATAGCATTGTATTTGGTTTTCTACCTCTCATGAGTTTGAAAGTGCTCACCTCCGTTTCCACATTGGGGGCCATGCTCAAGTGCATACAGTTGTTCCTTAATAGCCACTTGTCTATCACTAGCACAGGCACCAGCCAATCTAACAGCATCCATGATGCTACGATTCAGTCTCTCGACCATGCCATTGCTCTGAGGCTGACACACACCTTACGTTGGTGTCTCACACCACATCTCTCTAGATATTCTCTAAATAAATCTCCTATAAATTGTGGCCCATTATCGGTAGGTATAGTTCTGGGTAAACCCTCGCTCTCAAATATTGCCTGAAGAAATTACACCATATGTTGACCCGTTACATCCCTTACCACCTGAAACTCACTCCATCGTGAAAAGGTATCTACCAACACAATCACAAACCTACCTCGTCCACACCCTAAATCCATTGGACCAAGAATATCTATAGCAAGATCTTGCCAGATATCTCTTGTTACTTCTAGTTTATTCATTGGCTGCAATATAGCCTGAACATTTTTTCCTGACCTAGCACATTCTTCACATCCTCCAACCAACCTTTCCACATCCCGATCAAATCCTGGCCACCAATAATCTGCCTTTATTATTTCTTTGGTTTTAAAAATTCCAATACGACCATGGTGTCCTTTCTCAATTAACCTATTCCTCAATCCATTTGGTACCATCAGGCAATCCCAACGATACAACAATCCTTCCTTCAGACTCAATTCCAATCTCACTTTCCACAACCCCCTCTCTTTGCCGCTTAACAATCATTTCTCAGGCCATCCATCCCACACAAATCCAACAATCTGTCTCCACATTTTGTTACTTTCCAGTGCTCCTACCCACACTTCCTTGGTTATCAATCCTTCACCATTGACCAATTTATTCCCATCAGTGCCCACCTCCGACAAAACAACACCTATACCTGCTTCATTTGCATCCACAGTCAGGATTGTCTCCTTGCACGTATCAAACATGGCAAACGGCTTAGACATGTCGATTTTCTTTTTCATTTCTCGAAATTCTTCCTCACACTCACCATCCCATTTAAAATCCACACCTTTCTTCATCAGAGACCTCATTTTTCTCACGCCATCTGCAAACTTATTTATGAACCTATGGTAGAATTCTCTTGTTCCAAGAAAGGAACTCTATTCAGCTTTGTCTCTCAGTGACTGTATTTTCTTGATCCCCTCAACCAGTTCTCACTTTGGCTTTAGCCCTTCTTCAGAAATTTCATGACCCAAATATTCCACAACCTTTGCGGAATATACACACTTTTCTGCTCGAAGAGTTATTCCACAATCCCTGAAAATATGTAACACCCCTTCTACATTCCTTTCAAGTTCATCCTCGCTCTCACCACATATCAAGACGTCATCTTGGAAACACCAGACCATGTTCATACCCCCTAAAATCTTATCCATTACTCTTTGGAATACGAACGAGGCAGATATTAAACCAAAAGGCATGCGTTGGAACTGAAATATACCATCATGCGTAATGAATGCTGTGATCTTCCTCGACTCCCGATCCAAATCAACTTGATGGTATGCACTAGCCATATCCAATTTAGTAAATAACTTTGCATTTCCAATGCGATTCAGCAACTCCCACATATTGCGTAGGGGATGGAGAATTAGCAACCACACACTTTTTTAATTCTCTTAGATCTATGCAAACCCTCAACTCACCACTAGGCTTCTTCACAACCACCAAAGGGGAAACCCATTTGACTGCCTTTGCCAGTTCAATAATTCCAGCCTTTTTCAATTTTTTAAGTTCCTCATGTACCGCATTCTGCATACACAACGGCACTGATCGTAACTTAGCACACACTGGCGTACTATTGCTTTTTAACACAATCATATGTACCATCCCTTTTAGGCAACCTACTTTGTCTGTAAATACCTCCGGAAATTTCTCAATCAAACTCATCTTACCTACCCCATGAAAAACCTGTTCCTCCGTGTTTGCATCTAACTTTGTACACAGACCTGTTTGCTCCCTCCATCCCAAAAGCATCTCTCCACTTGTCATAACATATACCTTTCCCTGAGTCATTCTACCTTTGAACTCAATGTTAACCACACAACTTCTAATTACATCTATCTTTCTACCATTGTATCCACCTGGCTTTTTTTCTGATGGGGCCAGATCCTCAATCTTACTGCCTACCACATTCTCATACACAGCTCACGACATCAGTGTTATTTTAGAACAAGAGTCTGCCATCATTCTCACTGATTGTCCATTTACACCAAGCCACGCAAATGGATGTTCACAATCATTTCCTTCCTTGCATTTTACCATATGGACCGTCACTACTTCAACCCTTCCATCATCATCAGATGAGGCTCTGTTATCCTCTTCAACAAACATCACCTTTCTGCCATCGCCAATTGAATAATTTTTACAGCAGTTTTCAAAATGGCCCCATCTTTTACACCTTCCACACACTAGTCTCCTCCCCGGGCATATAGGCGAGGTAGACAGATGTCTAGAACTGCCACATCGGAAGCACAAACGCTCCTCCCGCTTGGCACCTTTTACAACAGCTACTCTTTGAAGTATAAAATTGCCACTACCGCCCCTCTCAAGCCCAGACTTGTTTCCCTTTATGCCTTTATCTTTAGACTTCTTATTTTTACGGAAATCTTTTGTTTGATCTACCACTCTCAAAACCTCAGCAACAGGAGGTTTTTCCTCCTTGAGTGCTAACTTGGCAACACACTGTAGTGTAAGCTCTATTCTTTTTGCTATTCCTATAACCTCTTCAAGATCTGGGACGTCTTTTAACCATATCTCTTCACAGATTTTATCATTAGAACAATGGAACATAAATTTGATCTCGAATATGTTCGTCTAATGTCACTCCAAATTTACTATTGAAAGACAAATGTCTTAAAGCAGTAATGAACTCTCCCACTGTTTCTCCCTCCTGTTGTACCCTCAAACCCCCACTAATCTTTGTTTCGAAATGCTTATCTAATTTCAACAAAGCTACGTCAAAATCATTTGTATCACCATCCATATCCAGCTCTGCCACATCTGGTAGCCTGTGAAAGATCCTTTCACCCTCATATCCTATGAAGTGCATTAGCATTGATAATTTGTGCTCCGTAGACATGCCAATTCCATATGCTGCATTCATATAATGGAGAAAACCCTTCTTCCAGGGGCCCCATTTTATCTTAGGTTGGTCTGGAGTTGGCATGCACATTTGGGGACCTGGCACACTAGCCATTGCCATGTTGAAGAGAGCACTCCAAGAATGGCTGCAGTACACTTTATCACTTTGAAGAGTTAAGTAACCCAGCTGAAACATCACCTGAAGCCACTGTGCAGTACTCTATAACGATAGTCAGTGCCTAACAGTGGCACGACCAGGAAATCCCAATCACACATTTTCTGCAATATAAGAAAAAATAACAGAAAAACAAACTACCACATATTTTACGTGGAAGGACTTAAGTTGCTTGCCTGCCACTTCAAGCCGGATGAATCGCCTCCCCAAATGGGCCCTGGGTGATACGTGCGCTATAATAGCCAAGATCTCTCCGGTTTCTTCAGTACGAAGAAACACGTCTGACACACGCCATCAGCGGGGCGTAGTAAGTCTTGGAGTTTCACTCTGACGTGCGCCTGCACATTCTGCCCACCTGATAGGCTAGTAAGCCCCACGTGGCCACAGCTGGGCTGTCGAAATGCAATCCATACGAAAATGTACACCGGGCGCACAGGGCCGTACATCCGCCCTTCCTGTATTGTGGTTGCATAGCAGCCGGTGTTGCGCCCACGTTACCTCACTGGCACCATGGCAGGGGCGTTCAAACCGGGACGCTCTTCTTTCCTCAGCTGACATGCCGATGCAGTGGAGGTGGGCAGCCAAGCTTGCATCTCTGTTATACAAAGGCTGGGGGGTCGTGGGTTCCTCATTGCCAATATAAAATTGCTTACAGAGACGCGTTGTATAAATAGAGTATGATTTATTTAAGTCTCTAAGCAGCACACTAAAAAACCCAACCTTCCCTCTCAGTCTCCCAAGCCAACTGCCTCCCTTCAAGCACAAACATTCTTCTCACAGAACAATTTGACATCATAACACTATGACATTCTGAACATTCCTGTCATATCTAAGTGAGCTCTACATAACAGTACCCTGCTGTTCATTTGAATGTAATAGTGTCCGCAAAACAAAAATACCAACACCCTGCATTTCGTGTGAATACAAATTGTCCCAAACACATATTCCCATTAATTCCAAACTCCCCATACCATGCATGTCATTTGAATGTGTGCTCCCCAAAAGATTATCACATTGAATTCATTTCCCAGACCTTGCATTTCAAATAAAAAACCCAAATGAAATTCACATTATTTTGCCCCTCCCTGTACCTTGCCTCCAAACAAAAGGGGTCTTATATAACTGATGCCTATGGGGAGGCGGTAGGGGGGTTGCTGGAAGAGAAGAGCATTGTGATAACCCAAGCCATCACCGTGTGTTAATGTGCAAAGAAATCCTATGTGTGTTTTGATTTCAAATCTTCAAATTCAACCAGTGTTTGTTCTGGTAATAGAAAGTCTAATAAGTAATACATGTCAACCAATTGATGCAAATAATTTGCAATTGTGATTATTCATTGTCGCAATTTAAACTCCTTGAGTTGAGAGTGACCATCCAATAAACCGTGACAAAATGGCCTACCCTGATTGGGTAGTTCAACAATGTGTTACACTCTATGTGCATCCCGTCGCAGATGACCAAATGCAAGCAGTCAGTTGGAAGAGCAAGATCTTTCCATCACAGCAACAAACTAGATATAGTAAAAAACTCCCTACCTAGCATCGAGACATTTTGGTAATCCATGCTATTCCCAAGCATTGCTGCTCCTCGACGATAAAGTATGTCTTTGCAGCTATTGCATACCCATCTGCACATATCAAGGCCACAATCCATTATTTATTCCATCACTGAGTCTCTGGGAAAGGCTTTCTTTGGGAAAATACAACTGAGGCATCATTATTGGACAATGACCCATATTAGTTGCCAGCCATCCTGCTGTGTACCTGGCAACCTGAAAGATTCTCTAGGATGCTGCAGAGATGAAATACAATTCAGTAAATGGCAGAAACATTCACCTCAGCAATGTTCACAAGCCCTGAACCCAATGCAATAGTCACAAAGCCTAAGCCCAATTCCAAGAAATGGTAGATCACTTAAATAATATTCATGCAGGTGCATTTTTGAACCCTCACTCTGCTAGGTTGAGACAGTTTCATTCGCTGTACCTCCCACACAGACAGGAGACAGTCTCCTCTTCCCACATGATGAACATGCCCTCCTGCTCCTCCAATTTCTCAAGAAGCCCTGCTTGCCCTCCCCCTGCGTTACATGTCAAATCCATGGCGTCCTCCAATGACAGTGCATACTCTCACACTCCTAAGGCCTCCCCAATGCCTTACAATCTCCCACTGTCTCACTGGATTAGCAATGCTGTGTGGCACTGGTCACAAGCACAAATAACATGAGTTCTGTGCCCTTCATATTCATCATGGGGTAATCATCCTTTTATGAGGAGAACACATGTACCTCCTCCCTAACTTCTTCCCCTTACCTTACCATCATTGCCAGCACAGCATGATTACTGCTGCAAATGGCAATGTTGCGAACCATGTTTGTGATCACAACCACAGAACCCAAAATAACCACAGAAAACCAGAGCACAACCTCAAGTGAACCAACTAGTAGGAAAACCAGGGAAACAATCAATCCTACTATACTCCTTAGAAATATTACGCCTTTGGTTCCAGAGGCTCTAGTTTGTACGGTTCTAAAGGCACTGGTTCTCTCCCATATTGTTGTAGAGAAATCAATCTGTATGAAAGTTCAGAAAAAGTGCTCTCCACCTCCTTAGATACGTCTTGCATTATACAGCTCGGTTTGTACTGGGTAGAAGTCAATGGAACCACTTTCCCTGATTCTGACTGAATTGCACTTGTTACATTAAGTTTAAACATGCCTTTTTCACCAGTACGGCTGTATTGCTTCTCAAACCTTCTCGTTTGGAATTGAACTGATCATCTCCAGTGGCTCTCAAGCTACTCGCAGTGAAGATGTTCTGCATCTGCGTCTTTCGATCTCCAAAGTGAGAAAATCCAACACATCACAGCAGACAGTTTCTGTTTCCCTTCTGCATCTGTGGAACTCATTGTCCATCTTTCTTTGGCTTGCCCCCTCCTTACTTGATTTTCATAAAGAGTTGAAAACCTGCTTGTTTCCAATCTAGTTGTCTCAGCTCAAACGTATTCTTTCTTTTTTTCATACTTCCGCATTATTTTATTTTCTGTGCGCCATTGCGTAGGGGATAGGTCTGCATAATACAAAATACTAAAATAAAAAACAAAAAAGAAATGTGTTAGGTTACACAAATAGACCCCTGTTAGTTGCATAAGTACTTTAGTAAAGCACAGTGCACACATTTAGCATATCTCTTGTGTTGTAAAAACAGTACATGTCTAGTGATAGGCACACACCAAATAGAGACAAAGGGAGGGATGGGAAGGGAACCAGAAATTAAAACATAATTAACACAATCATACAGCAACCCTAGTACTAACACAAGCAAACTCACAGTATTTTTAACCCTTCGGGACATTGTATTATGGAAATACAGATTCACAAGTCACACTTCATGAAGGATGCAGAAGATGGAAAACAATTCCAAAACACAGCCAGAGGCCATCAAAAAATAAAATCAAAATGCATTTTTGCAACAATTACCAGAATATTACACTAGAGGGAAAATTACATTGTCACCAAAATAGTTACAGTATACATATGTATTCACAGTAGAAGAATTAGAGAGAATGACTTTAAACAAGTATTAAAAAGCACAGACAATACCAGTTTTAAGCCTACTCCCACGACCCAAAACCGGATGCAGGTAAAATGTCCAGGGGCAGTTAAGTAACATCAACGTCATTTTAGACAAGGTGAGAAGGCAATCTGTGTGTATGGGGAAAAGGCAGATACGTCAGTTCTAACCCATAGGTGAACATTTGATAGGTCCCAGGTAGGACCAGAGAAGTCCCCAATGAAGAAATAAAGAGAACCAGTGGTTGGTATGAGAACCAGAACCCTCAGAAGAAGATGCAGCCCATTAAGAAGACTTCCATGTTCAGCCAATGGGGACATCTGGTTCAGACTCACTGCCAAACGTCTTGCCCAAGACAGAAAGGACCCCTTGGGTGAATATACAGTGTAACCCACCATCCAAGTACTTATAGGTAAGCACTCATGGTGTGTTCTTCCAGAAAGTCGATCCTACAAGGCGAGAAAACCCAAGAGGCAGTGGGCTTCTTTCCTGGATGGGGTTTGTAGGATACGACTTAGCAGGAACTACTTCAATGGCAGAAAGAAGAATAAGCTGCCTTCCGACTAGCAATCCCTTTAATCCAGAAGCAAAATCAAGGTTGAGGAAGACTCTAGGATAGCGGTGTAATCCAGTAAACATGATTCCGCAGCTTGAAGGACAAAGGAAAGTGCCCAGCCATAGAAGAGGTTCCACAAAGAAGGATACAGTGCAAAGGGCCCAGGAAAGTCCTAAAGAGCAAATGAGGTGGCGAGTTGGAATCTCAACACTCTTCCAAGTACAGCAGCTTTCAGCACAAAGGTGGGAAGATCTAATTGAAAAAATGGGAAGACAGCGGCAGAATGGCCTGGAGACAGTTCCGGCATGGATGGAAGTCTTATAACAGCACACAAGTAGAGCCAGCAGGAGGATATAGGAGAATGAGTATGGATGTCCAGAAGCAGAGAAACCAACCCAACGATTATCCCACACCACAGTATTCAGCCAGTATCACCAACCTTGGTCCTATAATTGCAGCACCAGTGGGAAACAGTGGGAAATACTCTAGCAGATAAGTAATCCTGCTCTTACACAAGTTGCAGTAGTAAGAGACTGCTTAGGTACAAGGTTTCTCTCTAAGTACTTACACTCACAGGGGAAGGCCAAAGGTTCTCCACAAATCACATTATGAGATTAAGTACAAAGGCTCAGAGGGGAATACCTCGTGGCTGGCTCTTGAAACTGACACTCATCCTAGGTCACCCTCATAGGATGTAATCTGGACGGCCCAGGGATCTAGACTGGTCTAAACTAGTGCAAACCTATATAGGGTCTTCCATGTGGGCCCACAACACGCCCATGTGGGCAGAACAAACATTTGAAGCCTACCTCATGGTTGCCTGAAATACAGCAACCTCTAAAACAAAATGGCCAAGAGCAGGACTTAAAGAATACTTGTATACCCCAACAGCTTCCAAAAGGTACATAGGGCTATCAATGTGTTAAAATAGCTTTCACCCTGAGTGAAGCCAAAACTAAATAACATCTGCCATCAGCCTATTCCTTAAAACCACAAATGGGATGCTTCGGAAGCTCTCCTGGAACAGGGAGCTTTACTCGAACCCCAGGACCATATACTCTTAACAAGCTTAAAAGGATAGCAATGGCATGGGGACGACAGTAGAAGACCTTCTGGCCAACTTAAATAGTTCAGTGACCCAAAATAAAATCAAGGGAAAAATGTTAATGGGCATTACAAAGTGGGCTTAGAATTCCTAAACATAGAAATGATGCCTTAACTACAATCATATACAAAACATCATATGATAACAACACAGAGGGAAAAGTGTAAACAATTTTTGTTTGCTATTTGTGTTTTTTTGGGATACGAATAGGTGTGGGAAACCTATGTTGCTTTAAATTTAAAAATTGTACACAGGGACACAAAAGGGAAAGGTACAAGAGGATGTATTGGTATGTTTTTATTACAAGGGCAATCTAACAGAATACACTATCAAGCAGTGAACAAAAAATGAGATAAATGTGCACGCAAATTGCTTTAAATTCATAGTAAGTAGCAATAATCATCACAAAAAAAGAGCAATGACAAACAGATGCAATTTCTCCAAACAACTCAACCAACAGTTTCAAATACCCCAAATCCTGCCAATAACCCATGAAGTGTTAGACTGCCTTAAGAAACACCTTCCCTCACAGTCTAGCAAAGCAGACAAAGGGACAAAAAGAGTGTGAGGCCTTGTAGAGTGGGCCAAAGTCCTTTACTGCATTTGTGGTCTCTAATTATCTGAACAGAATCAACAAATCAGCTGGGATGTCCCTGATTTGCTAGGCAAACCTGACAAATGCATTTGTTATCCAGTACAAGATCAGCTGCTCTTGATTAAAAAACAAATCATCTGTGTGAGACCCGAAAGTCTGCTGTGACTTCATTTTGTGCAAAATCCCATCCTATAGGAGATTTGTAGCTCATCCAGGTGTAATCTGGAATGTTTATGTTCCAGACCTAGAGGAAGTACAGTCTTCATCTAGGTCCAAGAAAAATGGTAATTAGAACTGCCATATTTCACATTGTGGTACTGGGATGGCCGAACACTGATGACTATGAGGTCAGAGTTGAATTAACCAAATGGATAAAGCATTTATGCATTATTATTCACCCCAAAATGTAATCTTAAATTTTACTGGCCGCAGTTCTTTGGAGGAGTTAGGCTTAATTCTGTGTCCAACACACTTTGCATATGGCATGATGCAAATGTATCAGATTACAGAGTTAGTTTAACAGATGCCACTGGTCAATGCTTCAATATTTATATATGCAGATACAATTCTGACAAGGCTAGCAGTGTCAATGAATGGCTCTCCATTGTTGTATGACTATATTTGTATTAGGATCTTTACGGCTGAAAATGAAACTATTGTACTTGAAGAATGGACCTACAGCACAATTTCACCATAGAAAGCATATTTTTCCTTAAGGATTACATCCCGAATAAGGTCCCTCTTTCTGGTTACACACTGTCCTTTGTCATTTGTGGGCGTTATCCCTACACCTCACTAACTGATGCATGGCATTGAACTCACCTTACCCCTGCTGCTCCCCCTCTGTATACCCCAACCCTACCAGGTTACCTTTAGCATGTAGCTTTGCTGAAGGGTGTAATGCCCACGTGCCTGAAGTGCAATGCAATTTGTGTCAGCCTATGTGCAATGTTCTTTTGTGTTTCCGGTGGAACAACTTTGTTCTACTACTTGGACCAAGAAGAATATCTCTCGTGTGCAGGTTTTAGATAATTCAATGACAATGAAGGAGCAACTATGGTATGAACGTTTAAGACTGAATTTAGCAATGGCTTACATTTGGGGGATTAGTTGAATTTTCACATCACAAAAATGTCATAATTTCTCTCTCATTTCTCTCCCTCGGTCACGTCCTCTATTGGACGTACAATAAGACCTTGAAGGTCCTTTAGAAGTGGAGGGCAACCTTGTTTCCCTTGAACAGGACTGAATAATTAATAGACCACCGTGATGAAATGTAAACTTAACATCCAAGATGAAGGGGTCAGAAATAGGTAAAGCTTAGAACGCCAGAAAATGTGTGGCTATTAGAGAAGGATTAGTGTACATTTGTGTTACCACAATTTTAATAACTGAGTACATCATTCCTTTCCCTCCTGTAAAGGATACTCTTGGATGGGTTCTAGAACTGAGGTACTGGAACACATTTTAATGCAAGGTGCCAATTTTGAATACTGGTGGCATGATGGTGCATTACACACAACAGACCAGAGCTTGATCATTGTATGAATGTAAATTGATAGTCTTGTTTGCCTGTCTGGGGGAATCCCAGGTTGATTGTGTTTCCTCATTGTGTCCACTGATGGAGGAAAAGGGCTTAAAAAATGTGTGCAGATACATAAACATTTGTATTAAGTATATAAAAATAGCAATTAACATCTGCAATATATTGTTATTGTAGATGCATGATCGAAGACTGTCATGTGCAAGACTGATTTATAAGATAACACATACATGTACTTCACTGGTATTTACTCTTCTAGTCTGTATTCATGTACTCAAGCTGGCAATAATTACATTATTGAAATCCATGTGAACGCTTTGTAGCTGTAGTGTGAAATGACCTAAACTGCTTTTTGATGATTGTCATATATCCCATATACTTGATTTGCTCATTTCATTTTACAATTAAAAGGCACAATATCATGCAGAATTTTATTTCAATGGACATCATTAATATGTGATCGAAATCTAGTTTGGACAGAATTTCTGAGAACCTTTATTGTTATTGGTGTATTGCATTGTTAGCGACACACAGCATTTGGTATATGTTTACGTGCAGAAGTTCCAAATTACAATTTCACCCTATTAGAATGCAGTAATATACCAATTGACCTCATTTGTAAAAATAATCAAATTCAGCATTTTAAGTGTACATGCGATAAGATAATTACACTAATTCTCATTATACTGTGAAGCAATTTGCTGAAACTGTCATTTTGTCCTTTCAGTTTTCAATAAAGGAGTTTGTTAAATTAGATATTCATCCAACTATGAGAAGTGCAAAGCAATCACGCTTTTCTCACTTTATTAGCAAAGATAAAACTTTAGTTATCCAGTATTTATAACTTCCATGGGTGTTTCCTTGGGATGTTGCAGAATTGCTTTTCTAAATGTATGTAGAAAGAGAGGCAGAACAGACACTCTAGGTCCTCATCACGAGTTGGGTGGTATGGTAAAAATGTGGTGGTAATAGTGTTACAGCCGCATTACTGCACCGGCCAATCATGGGTTTTGGGGAAAGTTAGAGTATTGACCTCCAGATCTGAGCAGGAGGTGAATGCACCAACTTTGCACCCAATTTCGGTGCAATTACTGCATCGCAATTACTGCCCGGTAATTGTGCCAAAAATTCCCCATTGAGTCCTATGAACACAAAGTAAAATGGGTATTTACACCCTCACCGCCACTGATCCAGCGCAAATGCTATCTAAGTGGCAGTAACGGTAATTGCATTGGGTGGTATTCCAAGCGGATTTACTGCTGGGTTGCCACCCAAGTCCTGATGAGGGCCTTAATGCATATTTCCTATTGAATGCTCTTCCAATTGTTCTCATAAATTTACAAAAAGGGCAGGATTCAAATGGCTTTCTGCTCATTGACATAAATAAGACTTTCAGACAAAATGTCTGGGGGTTTGATATGTTTCCGTATCTGTTTTTGTGTTAATTATATTAGAGCGAACATTAGCAGGAATATGGTAAACTGCATATAATTAAATGGTACATATAGATCATTTGCAAGCGGTGTCAACAACAGGTACCATGGGATGATCAGAGGGAGTTGGATTGGGTAAATAATCAGTGTGGTATAACCTACATAATACATTTGCACAAAGGTCCATAGGATCATCACTAGAACAGCAATTCGGGCAGACAATCAAAGCCTGAATAGTTGAAGAGTGATTGACGCCCTTCAAGGATGAGCTGGTCCCTTGTCACTAATCATTTTGAGTCCCATCACCCAAAACTATCAGTGATATCTATAACCAAAGTCTAGATTTCCCTCCCACAACACCCTGACAGTTGAGGCCCTTAACATCATATTTGACTCTTCCTCTCACTCCCCTCATCTCTCCATAAAAGGCAGTGGAGTTGGGCTCATTATTAGCCAGGACATACATATGTAACCATTCACTTGTCTGATTTCACTCTCTCCTCCTTTGAGCATATCACGGTCAACGCATCAATCCCACCCTCTTATTATCCTCCCAGTCTACTGCCCAGTGGGCACCCGCAAGATCTTCTTCCCTTGCCTTGGCCTCTTAATCAGGCACTCTCAGTTGAGGCCATTGCCATCATAAGTAGCAACCTCAACCACTCCAATATCTCTAACAAGCAACCACTCAAACTTGACTCCACTCTCTCTAACAACCCACTAATTAGCCTACATTACTCACCTCTTACCATACTCCTCATCATATTTACGCATATGTAATCATAACCATATCTTAGTTACTATCAGTGGCATCATTATAGTTTTAGGCCTTTAAACTTTTAATATCCTTTTTATAATCAATATACTATACTTACTTGTGCGTGATAATACTTGATACAGGTGTCTTCTGACAGTCAAGCTTATATCCCTCACCTACACCTACTCATGCCACAGCATAAGACCTAATTTCCCACAGTACTCGTGATGCGGTTGCATGTCACTCACACTATTTTGCCATGCTTAACAGTACCGCCTGGGTTGATGGAGATGGGCCACACTAATCAACCCAAAGCAGAGTTATGTATTTGTTGTTGCTTTACCTTATTGTTCCACCCCACTGTTTCTTTCATTTCAGGATAATCTTGTTTTATCATTTTCATACTGTTCCCGACCTATTGAATATTTAGTAAACACAATACTTCCCGCTGCTCGCCTCTATCATACACCAATACCTGTATCTAGCTGCAGAAAATACCACACCGTTCTCTTAGCCACTGTTATGACATTTAAAAAATGTATATTTATTTTTATTGCAGAGACTTAGACACTAAGGGACCGATTCATAGAATTCAGCGCACAAGTGGCGCACGCGGCTGGCGCACAGTGTGCGCGTGCGAATCCCTGCGCCAGCCGCGTGCGCTAAAATCCATTTCCGCGCACGGCGTATTCATGGATTCCAGCCACCAAAACCAGCCGTGGCGCACAGTTGCGCAGCGACCCTGCAGCAGCGCCAGTTACGCCTCCAAGAACGCCTCTCGCGCAGGGAAAAGCCATCAAAATCCCCAACCGAGCGCAAAGGGCAGCAGCAAACGCAGAGCTGGGAGCGTGTATTCCAGGGGTGTGCGGGTGTTTCCATACGCGACTGGGCTGGGTACGTGTATTTCAGGGGTGCGCGAGAAAGTCTACACGCGATTGGCCTGGGTACGTGGATTTCAGGGGTGCGCGAGAAAGACTACACGCGATTGGCCTGGGTACGTGGATTTCAGGGGTGCGCGAGAAAGTCTACACGCGATTGGCCTGGGTACGTGGATTTCAGGGGTGCGCGAGAAAGACTACACGCGATTGGCCTGGGTACGTGGATTTCAGGGGTGCGCGAGAAAGTCTACAGGCGATTGGCCTGGGTACGTGGATTTCAGGGGTGCGTGAGAAAGACTACACGCGATTGGCCTGGGTACGTGGATTTCAGGGGTGCGCGAGAAAGACTACACGCGATTGGCCTGGGTACGTGGATTTCAGGGGTGCGCGAGAAAGTCTACACGCGATTGGCCTGGGTACGTGGATTTCAGGGGTGCGCGAGAAAGTCTACACGCGATTGGCCTGGGTACGTGGATTTCAGGGGTGCGCGAGAAAGTCTACACGCGATTGGCCTGGGTACGTGGATTTCAGGGGTGCGCGAGAAAGACTACACGCGATTGGCCTGGGTACGTGGATTTCAGGGGTGCGCGAGAAAGACTACACGCGATTGGCCTGGGTACGTGGATTTCAGGGGTGCGCGAGAAAGTCTACACGCGATTGGCCTGGGTACGTGGATTTCAGGGATGCGCGAGAAAGACTACACGCGATTGGCCTGGGTACGTGGATTTCAGGGGTGCGCGAGAAAGTCTACACGCGATTGGCCTGGGTACGTGGATTTCATGGGTGCGCGAGAAAGTCTACACGCGATTGGCCTGGGTACGTGGATTTCAGGGGTGCGCGAGAAAGTCTACACGCGATTGGCCTGGGTACGTGGATTTCAGGGGTGCGCGAGAAAGTCTACACGCGATTGGCCTGGGTACGTGGATTTCAGGGGTGCGCGAGAAAGTCTACACGCGATTGGCCTGGGTACGTGGATTTCAGGGGTGCGCGAGAAAGTCTACACGCGATTGGCCTAGGTACGTGGATTTCAGGGGTGCGCGAGAAAGTCTACACGCGATTGGCCTGGGTACGTGGATTTCAGGGGTGCGCGGGTGGTGGGTGAGCGGGAAGTTCAAGACGTGAATTGGCAGTGTGGGTCCTCCCAGGTCTCCCCTCTACCCCCTCCACGACCTCTGCAGGCATCCCACACCACAGGGGACTACCCTGCACCCCATGTCATGTCCCACAGGCAGCCCATCCACCATGGCCATGCCCCCCAGCCAAGCCACATGTCCCCTTGCACCCCCACCCCCCAGCACTGTGGGGCACCTGCCAGCAGGCCCCCACCCATGTCCAACTCCTGTTCCCCACCACTCCCACCCCCCAGCACTGTGGGGCACCCTCCACCAGGCCCCCACCCATGTCTCCCAGCACCCCCACCCCCAGCCACCAGGGGCACCCTCCACCAGGCCCCCACCCATGTCTCCCAGCACCCCCACCCCCCAGCCACCAGGGGCAGCCTCCAACAGGCCCCCACCCATGTCTCCCACCACCCCCACCCCCCAGCCACCAGGGGCAGCCTCCACCAGGCCCCCACCCATGTCTCCCACCACCCCCACCCACCAGCCACCAGGGGCAGCCTCAACCAGGCCCCCACCCATGTCCGACTCATGTCTCCCAGCACCCCCACCCCCCCAGCCACCAGGGGCAGCCTCCACCAGGCCCCCACCCATGTCTCCCAGCACCCCCACCCCCCAGCCACCAGGGGCAGCCTCCACCAGGCCCCACCCATGTCCGACTCATGTCTCCCAGCACCCCCACCCCCCCAGCCACCAGGGGCAGCCTCCACCAGGCCCCCACCCATGTCTCCCAGCACCCCCACCCCCCAGCCACCAGGGGCAGCCTCCACCAGGCCCCCACCCATGTCTCCCAGCACCCCCACCCCCCAGCCACCTGGGGCACCCTCCAGCAGGCCCCCACCCATGTCTCCCAGCACCCCCACCCCCCAGCCACCAGGGGCAGCCTCCACCAGGCCCCCACCCATGTCCGACTCATGTCTCCCAGCATCCCCACCCCCCCAGCCACCAGGGGCAGCCTCCACCAGGCCCCCACCCATGTCTCCCAGCACCCCCACCCCCCCAGCCACCAGGGGCAGCCTCCACCAGGCCCCCACCCATGTCCAACTCATGTCTCCCAGCACCCCCACCCCCCCAGCCACTAGGGGCAGCCTCCACCAGGCCCCCACCCATGTCTCCCACCACCCCCATCCCCCCAGCCACCAGGGGCAGCCTCCACCAGACCCCCACCCATGTCCGACTCATGTCTCCCAGCACCCCCACCCCCCCAGCCACCAGGGGCAGCCTCCACCAGGCCCCCACCCATGTCTCCCAGCACCCCCACCCCCCAGCCACCAGGGGCAGCCTCCACCAGGCCCCCACCCATGTCCGACTCATGTCTCCCAGCACCCCCACCCCCCAGCCACCAGGGGCAGCCTCCACCAGGCCCCCACCCATGTCCGACTCATGTCTCCCAGCACCCCCACCCCCCAGCCACCAGGGGCAGCCTCCACCAGGCCCCCACCCATGTCCGACTCATGTCTCCCAGCACCCCCACCCCCCCAGCCACCAGGGGCACCCTCCACCAGGCCCCCACCCATGTCTCCCAGCACCCCCACCCCCCAGCCACCAGGGGCACCCTCCACCAGGCCCCCACCCATGTCTCCCACCACCCCCACCCACCAGCCACCAGGGGCAGCCTCCACCAGGCCCCCACCCATGTCTCCCAGCACCCCCACCCCCCAGCCACCAGGGGCAGCCTCCACCAGGCCCCCACCCATGTCCGACTCATGTCTCCCAGCACCCCCACCCCCCCAGCCACCAGGGGCAGCCTCCACCAGGCCCCCGCCCATGTCTCCCAGCACCCCCACCCACCAGCCACCAGGGGCAGCCTCCACCAGGCCCCCACCCATGTCTCCCACCGCCCCCACCCACCAGCCACCAGGGGCAGCCTCCACCAGGCCCCCACCCATGTCCGACTCATGTCTCCCACCACCCCCACCCACCAGCCACCAGGGGCAGCCTCCACCAGGCCCCCACCCATGTCCGACTCATGTCTCCCAGCACCCCCACCCCCAGCCACCAGGGGCAGCCTCCACCAGGCCCCCACCCATGTCTCCCACCACCCCCACCCACCAGCCACCAGGGGCAGCCTCCGCCAGGCCCCCACCCATGTCCGACTCATGTCTCCCACCACCCCCACCCACCAGCCACCAGGGGCAGCCTCCACCAGGCCCCCACCCATGTCCGACTCATGTCTCCCAGCACCCCCACCCCCCAGCCACCAGGGGCAGCCTCCACCAGGCCCCCACCCATGTCTCCCACCACCCCCACCCCCCAGCCACCAGGGGCAGCCTCCACCAGGCCCCCACCCATGTCCGACTCATGTCTCCCAGCACCCCCACCCCCCCAGCCACCAGGGGCAGCCTCAACCAGGCCCCCACCCATGTCTCCCACCACCCCCACCCCCCAGCCACCAGGGGCACCCTCCACCAGGCCCCCACCCATGTCTCCCACCACCCCCACCCCCCAGCCACCAGGGGCAGCCTCCACCAGGCCCCCACCCATGTCCGACTCATGTCTCCCAGCACCCCCACCCCCCCAGCCACCAGGGGCAGCCTCAACCAGGCCCCCACCCATGTCTCCCACCACCCCCACCCCCCAGCCACCAGGGGCACCCTCCACCAGGCCCCCACCCATGTCTCCCACCACCCCCACCCCCCAGCCACCAGGGGCAGCCTCCACCAGGCCCCCACCCATGTCTCCCAGCACCCCCACCCCCCAGCCACCAGGGGCAGCCTCCACCAGGCCCCCACCCATGTCTCCCAGCACCCCCACCCACCAGCCACCAGGGGCAGCCTCCACCAGGCCCCCACCCATGTCTCCCAGCACCCCCAGCCACCAGGGGCAGCCTCCACCAGGCCCCCACCCATGTCTCCCAGCACCCCCACCCACCAGCCACCAGGGGCAGCCTCAACCAGGCCCCCACCCATGTCCGACTCATGTCTCCCAGCACCCCCACCCCCCCAGCCACCAGGGGCAGCCTCAACCAGGCCCCCACCCATGTCCAGGAACAGAGACTTCCATGCTGTCATGTGTGCAATCTGCACAGGGCTCCCCATGTCACAATCAAACACATGCAACAACCATGCGGTTCACACATTACAGGTCGCACATGCATTACCATGATGTCCCTGCACACATACATGCGTACATGGCCTATGTCACACATGCAGGCAAGTATCAGACAACCAGCACACTGCAACATGCCCTGTCTCACACAGCAATGCTTGGCCACTTACCGCTCAACTCCAGACGGGTCTCCCTCTCAAGGACCTGGCTGTGGAGCGCTGGGTGTGCGCGTTCCAGGACCCTCAACTGGATGGAACTCATGCGGCCCCGGCCCCCCTCCACAAGGCGCCGGGCCTTCATGAGGGTCCTGGACCTCAAGTCCTCCCAGCGCTTCTTGACCTTCTGGATGGTGCGGGTTGCCACCCCCTCCGCGTCCTCTCCCGTCCTTCCCTGTTGGCGCGGGACGATCCGAAGAGGGCATCATACTGCCCCAGGACATGCTCCACCAGGACACCAACTTCGGTGGCAGTGAAGCTGGTGCCCCTCTGCCCCTCTGCCCCTCTGGCCGGGGGTTGCAACTGGTGTCAGATGTGGATGTGCTCGACATGGCAACGCCAGGGGCAGGAGTGGGTGACCAACTGGGTCCTGGGGCTGGGCTGTGGAGCGATGTCATTTGAGTCGGGACTCTTCTGTACCAGCAGGGGTGGACACAGCAACTGGACCCCTGCAGATGGCTGATGTGCAGGCACCAAATGGCAGGGCACGGTGGCAGCAGGCAGGCAGGCAGGCAGCAGCAGATGGCATGTGGGAGGCTGCTTGGGGCACTGGGGGCCAGTGAATTGGCCTTCTGGGCAGGAGCGTGGTCTTCCGTGTGTTTTCGCGTGGCCAGCTTCATACGGAGTGATTAGGCACGTGAAAAATCTGCCCGCTGCGTGTAATGCGCGTAAGCGCGCGTGAAAAACTGCACGTCCGCGTGTAATAGGAGGAAAGGGCCCATGCATAAGCGTGCGCGCGTGAAAAACTGCACGTCCGCGTGTAATGCGCGTAATCAAACGTGAAAAAGTGCACGTCCGCATGTGACGTGACGCGCGCGTGCGTTTCCCTCAGCACGGGTTAAAGGTGAGCGGGCCCAGCAGTTCGCTGTACGTGCCTTTCGTGGAGACCGACTTGTGTTGCTGCTTCCAGTTGTTTCGCGCGCCATCTACTTCACAGCTCTCAAGGACGTATCTCTTCTTTTGGCGGGGGTATTGGCTACGCGTGTTTTTCTGCATCGCGCTAGTCAGACGGTGAGTCGCAAACGCTCCTTTTCCCACTGCGGGTGCCCCTGTGTATCGCACCCATTTTCGATGTCATCGTAGCCTGCGTGTCCCACGCTTATGCGTTATACGTGTTACTGGGTGCCACCGCGTACTGCGGGAGGTTTAATCCACGCACGTAGGCTGCAGGGTTGCGTGCACGGTTTTACTGCAGTTTTGGGGTGCCTCAGCGTTGCGTGACCCGTCAACACATCACCGGGGTCACATACAGCCTTGCAGGTGCAGGGGGGCTGTTAACATCTTGCTTCCCACCCCCTTCACCCCAATTGCCCAGGTCAATTGTGCTGTACACCTCCCATTGGCACCACTCCATCTGTGCCAGCACTATTACATCTGTGCCATGGTAGGGAGGCTACCAAAGGTGAGGGGCGCCTCAGCTGGGCGTCCTCCTCGTGGCGGGCGTGGTCGGGGACGTGGCCGTGGTGACCAGGGAGTAGGGGGACTCCAGGGTGTCCAGGGCAGCCACAGAGGGGGAAGAGGCAGGGGTGCGCCACTTGAGCACAATGTTGTGCCATGTGTTGGTGCAGCCATGCCACCACCCCCTGTGGTTCAGGGGGATGCAGCTCCTGCATCTGGCACTGGCACCCGTATGACCCGGCAGTCCGTTTCATCTACTGCCACGGGCCCAAGGGTAGCGGTAGCTGCAGGTGCAGTTGTGGACACCGCCACCCAGGCTCAGGGTCTGCCAGCGCAGGCTGCGTTGGCACTTGAAGAGCCCTTGGTAGATCTCCAACAGGCCAGGGGGGAAACCATTGGGGCAGGCCGGGCTGCTCAGACCAAGACACGTGCCCCTGGGGCAGTCATGTCATCTGCTGCCCCGAACAGCCGGGTGTTGGCAAGTGCAGGGGCAGATGCACCCAACAGCACCCCGGTTGTGAGTCTGCCAACCAGGACCGTTGCGGTCAATGACCCTGCCACAGCTGATGTTGCTGCACAGGGTCCATTAGTGGGCACCCAGCTGCCACTGACACAAGTCAGGCCTTTGGTCATCCCTCCACCTGCCACTCCCTCGGCTCAATCCACCCAACCCACTGGCCATACTGGTCAGGGCGGCATTAGCCAGCCAGGGTCTGCGCCACAGTCCAAGAGGAGGAAGGTTGCATCTGCAGCACAGGCTGGGACCCCACACACAGCCACGACCTCCTGCACGTCGAGGAAGAAGCCTTTCTGTAAGCAGGAACTGGACTTCCTCGTGGACTACGTGCGGGGACACAGCCGTGACATGCTAGTGGGTGCCAATAGTCAGACTACGGCTGCCCAACGTGACACCCACTGGAAGCATGTGGCGGAACATGTCAGTTCATTCGGCCATGAGGTGCGCACGGTGCAGGAGTGCAAAAACGCTGGAATGACATCAAGCGCAGCACTAAGGCCAAGCGTGCCTCAAATTACAACTTGACTCTGGTGACTGGCGGTGGGCCTGCACCAGAGGAGGAAGAACTCACTCCGCATGAGGCTCTCGTTGCGGAGTTCATACCACCAGAATTGGTCGAAGGTGTGGGAGAGATGCTGGACTTTGATGCCCAGTCCAGTGAGTGTTGATGCGTAGTTGTTGAGGACGTGTGTGTTTCACTTGTGGGATGTGTTGTGCATGATTGCTGCTACATGTGACCTGTACATGGTTCTGATGTGTAAGTAATGCAATGCCACCGTCATGCATGTCTCCTCTGCCTGCATGCGGGACTCCATGTGGCCATGCTCCCTTGCCCCTCCTCCGCCACTCTGCACCCCAGTTCCACCTTTGCACTGGTCTGCTACATTCTTGCCAATGTGTAGTTTCATGTTCATGTGTCCTGTGTAGATGCTAACTTCCAGCTTAGAAACTGCCAGACATATGCCGTGTGGTACAGCCTTAGTACTCGATGCAGGGCATCCCACTTGTACTGTGCATGGGTCAGATGTCCCGCAGGGACATGAGTGCCCATTCATGCTCCATGTGCATTGCACACATGCCCCTATGTGTCCTTGACTGGATGATCACTGTAATATGAGTCCTTGGTTACATACATTGCCTGCCATATTATCGGCCTCCCCATGTCAACTGTGGCTCAGTCCTGCGTTGCACACATGTTTAGGCTCTGACAATCTGTGTGGCTCACAGGCCTCAGCCTGTTCAATGGCCAATGACTCTGTCCAACTCTTGTCGTGTCTTCTTCACACGTGGCCGGCCTCCGGATCTTCCATCATGTGTCCTGCCCACTGTCCCAGCATCATTTGCAGTGTTGTAATTGAAATCACATTAAGCTGTTGATGCCAGTCAACACTGCTTGTCAATACACAGGTGTATGGTCAGCCTTTTGATACCATGCTAGGCATCCCTGCTTTGGTACTGGGGTGGAGGGGTGCTTGCCTTCTAGACATGGTACACATTGAATACACAATGCACGTGATGTCTGATTTTGACATTGCACTGCCTTCACATTTCCTGGCACACACCATGGAGTGCTTGTACATGTAGGTAGTGAGTGGCGTACACATTTTCTGCACTGCATAGACCCACTTCCATGCAAACTGCCACCTTTCAACAGGTCTGATCACAGAAGCTATTCTAAGTAAAACCAGCATGCATGCAAGGTCATATGTTGTGTGTCACATGTCTGCCAGATGCCTTTGCTGTCGGTGTGTGTGTGTGTGTGTTGTGTGCTTCTGACATGTGTACTGACCTTTTCCTCTCTATTTTTCAGGTGATGACGCAATGGATGCAGAGGATGGTGTTGTCATGCCAGACACAGGGTTGGTAAGACCACATCAACCCGGCACTAGTGGGGGTCGTGGGGTGGTAGGCCACGAAAACCCCCAAGTGCTGCAGTCCATCCTGTCTCTGGCTGCCTATGAGTCCAGCCTTGATGACGACTCTGACGTCCATGTTGAGTTGGATGACCATCAAGTCCATGTGTCAGGGGTGAGTGATTCTGATGTGGACACTCCTCTGTCTGCGACCCCTGCACTGAGGGATCAGACAGTCTTGGTTCCTCCGCCCGTGGTGGATCGGGACGCAGGGTCACCCTCCACACCAGTCACTGATGTGCCTGGGACATCACGTCGACGGGGGCATGTAGTCGTGCAGCCGCAGGCGGTGCCAACACAGCGAGGACCCCCGGTCCTTGGGTCCCGCAGGGGTCAAGCCCGGCAACGCGGTCGCCGCGCGCAACCGCTGTATACTGAGTGGGAGCAAGACATGACTGCCAATTCAGAACGGCAGGGGGCAGCAATGGAGAACATCGCTGACAGCATGGAGCGTGTGGCCCGATCTGTGCTCCCCCCTGCTAGGCAGGTGCTTCTCCAGCAGCAGGCGGCACGGTCCACGGCCCGCTCACTCAGGCTGGGCATGGCGGCCTCAGACAGGGCACGCCAGGCTGAAATGTCGTCTCTGCGTCAAGCAATTGCTGCTCACGCAGAGGCGCACATGGATGCCCTGAGGGAGGAGTATGCCTCCCTCAGATCAACTCTGGGTGTCCTTATGATGTCCCAGAGGCAGCAGGCAGAGGAGAGGTTTGCACAGCTTGAGCGCACCATCTCGGCTGAGCTACAGGCTTGCCGGGAGGTGCAGCGGTTGTCCAGCCAGGCCTTGCAGGAGGAACTCCGTGTTACACGTGCTACCTTGCAAGAGGAAGCACGTGTATCACGTGAGGTCCTGCATGCAGACCTATGTAACATCGCCACACAGAACCAGGCTCACCTGTCCGGCAGACTTGCTGCCGACGAGGGGCAATCTGCGGCTAGGTGTGGCCAGGCTACTGTGCCACGTCCTCCTTACCAGGATGAGCCAGACTCGGACGACCATCTATCTCCCACATAGGTCGTGCTGTGAAGGCGTTGAGCCCATGGAGGTATTTTTTTTTTGGCTCAGCATCATCGCATGTGGATGTTGAGCAGCACCCTGTACCTCCCCCCTCCTGGGTGCCTCCCCTCCCCCCCGGGTCGTATGTGGCCATTTTTGATTTTTCTTTTAGTTTAGTTAGTTAAGTTTCTGTTTGATAGTTAGTTTAAATAGGTAATGTAGGTTTTCCATAGTTAGTGTAATTAGTTAATAGTTGAGTTAGTTTAAAATTTGTAGTCTATTGTGCTTACATGTGACAGTGCGGTGCCTTGTGGTTTTTGAAGGCATCCACTGTCTGTTCCAGCTGGGCCCTTCATGGTTGTCTTGTGTATGTGTTTGCTGCTTGGGTTCCTTGACTCACATATGCCACTCCTGCCTCCCTTATCCATGGGCTCGCAAGGATGGTTCGGTGTAACAGATTTTTACACAAGGGCTTTGGACTGTCATATCTGTGGCATGTCTGGTGCTTTTTGACTTGTGTTGACACCCCTAGTGGGGATGATTTAGGTGTAATTGTCCACTGTTCAGCTTTTGCTAGATGGGGCGTGTCATGATTAATGTGGACATTGATTGCTATGCATTGTGTATTATGTTTCATATCTTTCCTGTACACGTGCTTGTTGCAAATCATGCTGTAGATAGTGTTCCACACTTTGGAGGTGAAAGACGGACTGATGGTGTGATTTGTGATGTGACTCTCTGACATGGTCAAGTAATGAGATGCCTGATGAGACACACACAGATCACTTTGATGCATTAATCATGTGTTTCATGCACTTTCTGCAGGGGGATGAGGCACCAGAGCACCTTTGCCAGCAGACATGGCCCATTGGACGACGTAATTCCTGACCCGTTTGTTGGTGCCCACATGCACATGTGTGCACAAGCAGAGCCACAGTGATTGCAGACCCACATCCTAGAATTGCTGACATGTTCCAAGGAACTCCAGGCAAGGTGAGCATCACAGGGGGGCCACGAGACAGCAAAGCTTGCACCAGGCGAGTTGCACGTGCAGGCTTAGTCACAGCACTGAGGGTGAGCTTAGACAAATATTGGTGTTGAAGCACACAATGCAGCTCAGATGTGTTTGTGGACTGATGGCTGTTGATAGTAGGGTTGTCTGGGACACATGCGGGGGCAGTGGCACATACCCTGCGGTACACCAAGGTTCATTGAGGCACTTGTATCAACCATGTAGCCTTCCAAGACATGGAAAGGGGCAGCTCACAGGGACATACAGCAAGGGACATACTCGGGTGCAGTGCATGTCTATTCCACGTACTTCATAATAAATGCACTGGCAACTTTGTTTTGGTCATGGTGGTACGCAACTTGCTCTGTAGTCATGGCTTGCCATATGGGTCTGTCTGCTTACCCAGGGAACATTGCATGTTGTGTGAATTGTGACACATTGGTGTTCCATTTGCCACGCACCCACCAGCGGCTGACTTACTGCATTGACTGTGAATGACCCGTCACAGGGGTGATGTTATATATGGGTACGAAGCATGGAGCACAGATTGTCTGTTTGTAGAGTTGTATGTTGTTATGGGGCATGTTTTGTGTTGTGTTTTTGTGTAATTGGCACGTACAGGTTGCTGACTGTGTCTCTCTTTGCAGCATTGCAGTGCTCCTGTAACCGGACCTGAGAGTGCGCAGGCAGGAGGCCAGCACTCAAAACCAGAGCTAAGTGTCTTGTTGTATTTTCTTACAAACTGCCCTGCATAGGCTTGCTGGGGAGTGTACTGATGCATGGATGTATGTGTGGTCCTATTTGGTATGTTTTTTACCCTAATCACCCATGATCCTATGCAATTTCGAAACCTGTACCCTCTACCCGGTGTTCCTGCTTCCCATGCCTATCCAAGCAATGTTCCCTGACCCTCTTTCCCCACTGGGGTTGCGGATGCCTGTGTAAGCCCCGAACTTGCAGGCGCCAAAACCCTAGAGGGGGTGGTTGGTTCGTACCACTCCTGAGCCTGGACTACAGAAGGCCATGACAATGATGTCCAAGTTTGTTTGGATTGTGCATGTGTTCATGCAGGTTGTACATTTTCGTGCATTCCCTGGTTTCATGTGTCATTCCTACTCCCCTCACCTGCCACGCATTCCAGTCATCCAGTGTGTCTACACCTGTCCCGACTGCATATCCCTGAACCTCTTTCCCCACCAGGATCTCAGGGGCCTGTGTGAGTTTGACCTTGCAGGCACCCGGGACATGGTGTGGGTGGTTGTTTCATGAGACTCCAGCGCCTGTACAGGGGATCTGTGACAGTACACATACATTCATGGTGCATCATCCTATGTCATGTACCACACATGTCTCACATCCTGTCGTGACATTGTTTTGCTGTGCTACCTTGGTTGTTGCATCATTGTGGTAGTACTTGGCCTTTGAGACGTACTGCTATGTCAAGTCATCTACTGGAGGGTGTTTGGGTTCCTTTTCATGCCTTGGATTATGTGATTTTGGAAATGAGTGTGGATTCTGAGGGTTCAGGCATCTCTTTACACACAAGGTGGGAGATGGACACGAAGGGTAAAGGTGATCCTGTGGCCAGGTGGGAATGAGGGTTGGAGGCTCCATGACCCAGGTGCAGTTGTTCAGTGGGTCATGGTCATTTGCGAGGGGGGGAGGGTTGTTGTTGATAGTTGCGTTGCCCTGCAGTGTGATGGGAACTCTGACATTGTAATGTTGTTGTCCTATGTACATGTTGTGTTCTGCTGATCAATGCCTGTTCATGTGTTGTGTTTTCCTTTCAGGTGCGAGGGGATAGTAGTGGTTTGACATGCTGGGGTGTACACATGGTGGATGTTCACATGTGATGTGTAGGGAACACTGATGGTCACTTGAGTGCACATGCATATGTGGAGTGCATGTCCTTGCAGAACCACACACTTGCACTCGGATGCACTCCATGTACTCCCACCCTTGCATATCCACGTGTACACTGTTTGCCTTCTGGTGCCCACTGTGTCCCGCCAGCACATGTTCTGTGACCGATTATGGTTTGAGTACATGCCTAATTTGATGTTTGATGTAGTCTGTCACTTAGATGTGATGCTCAGGGTGTGCATCACACGCAATGGCTGTTCACTGTGCTGTGCGCTGAGCAGTGTGATGCAGGAGTAGGACATTGCACACATGAGCTGCAGTGTTCATTTTGCAATGCATCATGTGCATATAGCCAGGCATTCATTGTGATGTTACGTCTACGACTGTTGTAATGCATTTGGAATCGACTTATTTTTGGTGGGACATTTTGTTGGTCTGTCATTTCATCGGATTCCGGGTCAGGCATCATTGTCCGATGCCACTGTACATTTAGGACATGGAAATGTGTACCTTATCGTTACTGGGTCGGTGTATGGGTATTGCTTGCCATGTCATGTTGATGTTTGGGAGGGTTTGACTGACATGACAGTGATGGCCATGGCCTGTTTTGCAGGTGTGTGTGATGCACACCTTGCATGTCCAGGTCATCCTCTTCTCAGAGCAACTAGCTGGGGGTATGTTTCTCTCCGCAGCAGGGCCCTCCCCCTCGAACAGACTTCCTGACTTGAACTTGAGGGGAACCATCTCCAGTTCTGGAAGCACCTCAAGACCTTCCTCTTTGCTTCTGCTTACTCTCTGCCTCTCCCTTGCAGAATTGTTCACTGGAACTGCACAGGAGCTGCAACTGGGCCACTCTCACCAACCTCGGTCCCTGGCCCAGCCACTGTCCACTTGCACTGCCACCCTGGCAACCCCTGCACTGCAGTACTGTCTCTCTATCCCTACAGCCCTCCCTTCCCAGCACTCGTCTGCACTTACCTTAGCAGTTGCCACCAGGCGACCTATGTATAATTTTTTGGCCTACTTCCCCTGTACTGGACTCCCCCCCACCCTTGCACTTTTCCCTTCCCCCTACCCCTGCACTTGCACAATCACAATGACACCTGGCCTAGTAGTACCGTTCTCTGTGTTCCCTTGTTCCCCCCCC
Organism: Ambystoma mexicanum; assembly: GCF_040938575.1. Lineage (NCBI taxonomy): Eukaryota > Metazoa > Chordata > Amphibia > Caudata > Ambystomatidae > Ambystoma > Ambystoma mexicanum. Next base: position 875,761,174 of record NC_090941.1, read on the forward strand.
CCCTGCCTCATTGTGCCTTGTAATACTTGTGTATGGCTCATGTCATGTCACATGTCATATGTGTGCATTTTGGTTGCACAGGATAGCTTGTGTTTAAGTAGCTAGGGATGCAGACGATGTGGCACTTCCATGGCAACTATCTCAGGGTGGTAGGGTTGTGACAGTTGACTGTCACTTTGTCATCATCGATTGTCACCTGGTATGTGCCAGGCCTGTGTGCACTCCGCAGGGGTGGGAGTTTAGGTGAAAAATGTGGCCACAAGCTGGGTCCGGGCTACCTCGCCACGTGCCCTGTCCCCTCCCATGGGCAGCGCCTGTGCCTGTGGTTGGGGATGTGGGGGCACCACCATGTCCACCGGGACGCCCTGCCGTGTTGCAACATTATGCAGGACACATGCTGCCACAATGATCCTGCACACAACTGCTGGTGCATAGAGTAGTTGGCCACCAGAGCGGTCAAGGGAGCGGAAACGTGACTTGAGCACTCCGAATGTGCGCTCCACTATGCCCCTGGTTGCAATATGGGCAGCGTTGTATCTTACCTGGGGTGGTGTGGTGGGGTTCCGGATTGGCGTCATCATGTGGTTGCTCAGAGGGTAGGCACTGTCCCCTGGGGAGGTGATAATTGTTCAGATTATTAGGGTTGGTATATTTGTCTGTGTGTGACTTGCATGCATGTGCAAGGGCATTTGTACTCACCTAGGAGCCATGTGTCGCCATGCTGCCCAGCTTCCAGGGCCCGGCTCAGGGCGGACATTCTGTATATGAAACTGTCATGGGTGGAGCCAGGGTAGTTTGCATACACAGAGGTGATGATTCCCTTTGCATCGCATACCACCTGTACATTGATGGAATGCCAGTGCTTGCGGTTTCGGTAGATGTGCTCAGTGGCCCTAGGTGGACGTAGGGCCACATGGGTGCAATCTATGGCACCAAGCACTTTGGGGAAGTGTGCCACCCTGAAAAAATCCAGGACAACGGCCTGCCTTTCTGCGGGTGTTCTGGGCATGTATATGTGCCTGCGGACTGAGGGGCGCGCTGTCATGATTGCCAGTACCTGGTGTAGGCAGCGTGACTGCGTGGCCTGTGAGACCCCCCCCCACTATGGCAGTGGTCCGCTGAAACGACCCAGTGGCCAAGAAATGCAAGACATTGAGCAGCTTCTCCAAGGGGCTCAATGCTTGGGAGCAAAGGGTGGGGGATGTGAGGTCATCTTCCCACTCCCTGACCAGGTCTAGGATGATATGGGGTGGAAACCTATACCTGCCGTAGACCTGGTCGTCAGGCATCCCAAAAAGGCCTGTCCGTGGTGCAAAAATGCGTGCCCTGGCTATTCTCCTCCTCCTGCGGTGTCCCACAATCACTGCAGCAACAAATGGGGCATTCATCGTCGCTGTATATACGCGTTTGTTGTTTGCGCGCACTTTTATGCTGTGCGCGGGCGCGGGACGCCTCCGTGTGGGCGGACTCGTTGGTTTCCCGTATTCGGGTGTCATCGCGTGTGATCGGAGGGGAGCGAGCGTACACGCGATTGGCCTGGGTACGTGTGTTTCGGGGTGCGCGGGTAGTTCCACACGCGATTGGCCTGGGTACGTGTGTTTCGGGGTGCGCGGGTAGTTCCACACGCCATTGGCCTGGGTACGTGTGTTTCGGGGTGCGCGGGTAGTTCCACACGCGATTGGCCTGGGTACGTGTGTTTCGGGGTGCACGGGTAGTTCCACACGCGATTGGCCGGGGTACGTGTGTTTCGGGGTGCGCGGGTAGTTCCACACGCGATTGGCCGGGGTACGTGTGTTTCGGGGTGCGCGGGTAGTTCCACACGCGATTGGCCTGGGTACGTGTGTTTCGGGGTGCGCGGGTAGTTCCACACGCGATTGGCCGGGGTACGTGTGTTTCGGGGTGCGCGGGTAGTTCCACACGCGATTGGCCTGGGTACGTGTGTTTCGGGGTGCGCGGGTAGTTCCACACGCCATTGGCCTGGGTACGTGTGTTCCGGGGTCCCGTGAACTTTCACACGCGATTGGTTGGGATCCACGTGTGTACTGTCATCACGTGCAATGAGGGATACTCCCTCGCACGTCACGTCACAGACGCGCTCACGCGCTGAGGGCCTTTGGTCCAATGAAAATGCGTATGCGTGCAGACGCGCTTACGCGCTAAGGGCCTTTCCTCGAATTACACGCTGACGTGCAGAATTTTCACGTGCCAAATCACTCCGTATCAAGCTGGCCACGCGTAAGCACACGGAAGACCACGCTCCTGCCCAGAAGGCCGAACTACTGCCCCCCAGAGCCCCGAGCACGCTCCCACCTGCCATCTGCTGCTGCCTGACTGCCTGCTTCCCACGTGCCCTGCCATTTGCTGCCTGCACATCAGCCAGGGGTGCTGTTGGTGTGACCACCCCTGCTGGAACCAAAGACTCCCGACTGGGATTCCATCGCTCCACAGCCCAGCCCCAGGACCCAGTTGCCCACCCACTCCTGCCTCTGGGGTTGTCATGTCGGGGCAAACTCCATCTGTGACCACTGACAACCCCCGGCCAGAGAGTCAGAGGGGCACCAGCTTCAGTGCCACCGAAGTTGGTGTCCTGGTGGAGCAAGTCCTGGGGCAGTATGATACCCTCTTCGGAAGTTGCCGCGCCGACAAGGAAGGACGGACTCGGATCTGGACTGACATCGTGACTGCCATCAACGCGGAGGGGGTGGCAGTCCGCGACTTCCAACATGTCAAGAAGCGCTGGGAGGACTTCAGGTCCAGGACCCTGACCAAGGCCCGGCGCCTCTTGAAGGCAGCGGATGCCAAGGGGCGCCGGGGCCACTTGTCGGAAGAACAGATGAGGGTCCTGGAACACATATCCCCAGCGCTCCACGTCCAGGTCCTTGAGAGGCAGACCCGTCTGGAGTCGAGCGGTGAGTGTACATGCATCCTGATTGTGAGCAGTGTGTGTGGTGATTGTTCAGTAGTGTGCAGGTTGCACATCTGTTTGTATGGGGTCGAGTATGGGTGCGGGTGTACAGGGCCGTGGGGCTGACACATGCGAGGGCTGTAATGTGTGAGACATGGATGGTGCCTGTGTGTGTGGGCTTGCATGCCAAATGCAGTTGTGTGGGCACACAAGTTTGTATGAATGTGTATGTGAGTAGACATGTCCGTGATGTCACGCATGTATGTTGTTTTCAGCTGATTGTATCAGCGCTGTGTACATGTGCATGTGTGTGTATTTGACAAGGGTGCAACAGTGATCCAACATGGATGCATGTGACAGCTTTAAGTGGATGCCTGATGGGCAGATGTGACATGGATGCCCGTCTGAACACTGCGACACTTAGCAGAGGTGTACACATGCATGCAAGTGTGGTGGTGTGTGTACATGTGTGGTGCACTTCCTGTGTTGCATGTGATGTCTGGCTCACCTTTGGCTGCTGATGCTGTTGTATGTGTATGGATGGTGTTGGCAGTTGCAACATGGCTGTGGTATGGCTTGTGTGTGCAAGTTGTAATGACATGTGTGTTGGGGATTGTGATGACATGTCAGAGGTTTGCCAATGCCACTCATGTACAACTGTCATGTGTGTATGTGTACATTGTACAGTGCCCTGATGCCTGTGTTTTGTTTCTCCCTGTCTGCATCGTCAACTGATGAAGAGGGCGGAGAAGGTGCTGTGGAGCACAGCGGCGGGGATCCCACCGCCAGCCAGAGACGCAAGGCCCGGCTCCCCTCCCAGGTTGTCATCTCGTCGGGGAGTGCGGAGTCCGGTGCAGCGTCCCAGGCCGCAGCTGCCGGGGGGAGGTCCAAGAGGCGGAGGTTGCAGTTGGACTCCTCGGCAGCAGAAGGGTCAGCTGGGACCCCACAGGGCCCAACGGGGGAAGATGGCACAGAGTCATCCAGGTTGGTGGGGGGTTTGGTGGAGGAGGAGGCCGTGCAAGCACCGGAGACGGGGTCTGGGGGTGGGGATCCCACTGGTGCTAGTGGTGCAGTGCAGGACCAGGGACAGGAGGCAGCACAGGCCGCCGCGGAGGTGCCTGTGTGCAATCCTGTCCCTGATCCTGTCCCTGCATCATCTTGCACCAGCAGGGATGCCCATGTCCAGACCAGTTTTCAGGCAGGGGATGAGCTGACGTCAACTGGCCTTCCTCTGCCTGCGGACGTGGCTATCCAGGCCCGGGTTGAGCCTGTCCTGGCTGGAGTGGCGTTGCGTCAACGGGCCATGCGAGGTGACCTGCAGTCTTTTCATGAAGAGACTGCACATCATCTCGAATGGCTCGTTGACCACGTCAGCCTGCTGGGACAGGTCACCCAGGCCGGATTCCTCCGTCTGATGGGGCTTGCCACGACCCCCTCCTCAGCTGGACCCCCTACGCGCCAGTCGTCCTCTGTGCCATCTTCCCACCCATCAGTCACCTGGGTGCCCTGTGGAGCTGCCTCTGACGGTGCGGCCAGGCTGGTGGAGGAGGCATCCCTGCCACAGTCGGGAGTCGGACGTCCAGCAGGGGTGGCCACGTCAACGACTGCACCCCAGCCGGCGGAGGATGTGCAGGCAGCAGGAGGCAGTGCAGGGGCAGAGGCACAGCAGCAGCAGCACCATGGTGGGAGCCATGAAGGCTCGGGGCCTTCGACATCGGAGGGGCAGTCATCGGCCGGAGGGCAGGAGGACCCAGGACAAAAAGTGTCTTCCGTGTGGCAGCGGTTGGGCCACGCCATAGATGCGGAGCGGCAGCGGGCGGAAGAGGCACGGCTTTCAATGGTCAGGGCGGAGAACTCCATGCAGAGGGCCCTGAGGCGGGTCGAGTGCCTCGAGGCAATCCGCAGGGCTTTGGAGGTGGACACGTCGACGGCCCTGCGGACCCTCGGGGCCATGGAGGAGGACCGCCTCCGGGACATTGAGGAGGAGTTCGATGATGCCCTGGCCCGGCACATCCAGAAGTGAGCCGTGGAACTAGCCCGCTGCCCTTGTACATAGTTATGTAGGTAGTGTTAAGTTTCATTTTTGTTTTTATTTCATTTGGACCTTTTGGACATTGGCCACATTTTTGTATATAGTTTTTTTTATTAGTTAGTGTAGTTAGTTAGGTTTCCTTTATTTTGTTGGGATGATGGACCCTGGCTTCTTGCATTGTACATAGTTGTGGACTTGTACATACTTTCTTTTTTAACATTATCCATGGATCAATGGCTTATAATTTTTTTTTCACATTGGATTTTGTTTGGTGGACATTGACTTTGTACTACATTACTTTGGATTTCTATATTCTTTAATTTTTTTTTTATTTTGAACGGACATGCTTCTTTTCATTTTTTTCCATTCACATTTCTGTTTCTTCATTTTTGTTTCTATTCTTCTTTCCTTTAATACATTATTTATTTGTTGCACTTCAATGTGTGGTGTCTCATTGTTTTCATGCATTTCATGTTATGTGTTTTGAGAATCACTGACACCCATTGGGTGTATGTGAGGGACATGTGTTTGTTTGGAACTTGCAATTGGTGTTCTGTGATGTAATTGCAGAATATGAGTGGGTGGATGCAATACTCGGGTGGGTGTTTTGCATTTGGGGGCTGACCATAGAGACCAGGGATCTGGACTGTGATGACATGTTGGGTGGGGAACATGAGTTGGACATGGGTGGGGGCCTGCTGGAGGCTGCCCCTGGTGGCTGGGGGGTGGGGGTGGTGGGAGACATGGGTGGGGGCCTGGTGGAGGGTGACCCTGGATGCTGGGGGGTGGGGGTGCAGGGGGACATGTGTGGGGGCCTGGTGGAGGGTGCCCCTGCACTGCTGGGGGGTGGGGGTGGTGGGAGACATGTGTGGGGGCCTGGTGGAGGGTGCCCTGCACTGCTGGTGGGTGGGGGTGATGGGTGACATGAGTGGGGGTCTGCTGGAGGGTGCCCCTGGATGCTGGGGGGTGAGGGTGCAGGGGGACATGTGTGGGGGCCTGGTGGAGGGTGCCCCTGCACTGCTGGGGGGTGGGGGTGGTGGGAGACATGTGTGGGTGCCAGGTGGAGGGTGCCCCTGGATGCTAGGGGGTGGGGGTGCAGGGGGACATGAGTGGGGGCCTGGTGGAGGGTGCCCCTGGATGCTGGGGGGTGGGGGTGGTGGGAGACATGAGTGGGGGCCTGGTGGAGGGTGCCCCTGGATGCTAGGGGGTGGGGGTGCAGGGGGACATGAGTGGGGGCCTGGTGGAGGGTGCCCCTGGATGCTGGGGGGTGGTGGGAGACATGAGTGGGGGCCTGGTGGAGGGTGCCCCTGGATGCTAGGGGGTGGGGGTGGTGGGAGACATGAGTGGGGGCCTGGTGGAGGGTGCCCCTGGATGCTGGGGGGTGGGGGTGGTGGGAGACATGAGTGGGGGCCTGGTGGAGGGTGCCCCTGGATGCTAGGGGGTGGGGGTGCAGGGGGACATGAGTGGGGGCCTGGTGGAGGGTGCCCCTGGATGCTGGGGGGTGGGGGTGGTGGGAGACATGAGTGGGGGCCTGGTGGAGGGTGCCCTGCACAGCTGGGGGGTGGGGGTGATGGGTGACATGAGTGGGGGCCTGGTGGAGGGTGCCCCTGGATGCTGGGGGGTGAGGGTGCAGGGGGACATGAGTGGGGGCCTGGTGGAGGGTGCCCCTGGATGCTGGGGGGTGGGGGTGGTGGGAGACATGAGTGGGGGCCTGGTGGAGGGTGCCCCTGGATGCTAGGGGGTGGGGGTGCAGGGGGACATGAGTGGGGGCCTGTTTGAGGCTGCCCCTGCACTGCTGGGGGGTGGGGGTGGGGGGAGACATGGGTGGGGGCCTGCTGGAGGCTGCCGCTGGTGGCTGGGGGGTGGGGGTGGTGGGAGACATGGGTGGGGGCCTGGTGGAGGGTGCCCCTGGTGGCTGGGGGGTGGGGGTGGTGGGAGACATGGGTGGGGGCCTGGTTGAGGCTGCCCCTGGTGGCTGGGGGGGTGGGGGTGGTGGGAGACATGAGTCGGACATGGGTGGGGGCCTGGTGGAGGCTGCCCCTGGTGGCTGGGGGGTGGGGGTGGTGGGAGACATGGGTGGGGGCCTGGTGGAGGCTGCCCCTGGTGGCTGGGGGGTGTGGGTGGTGGGAGACATGCGTGGGGGCCTGGTGGAGGGTGCCCCTGGATGCTGGGGGGTGAGGGTGCAGGGGGACATGAGTGGGGGCCTGGTGGAGGGTGCCTCTGGATGCTGGGGGGTGGGGGTGGTGGGAGACATGAGTGGGGGCCTGGTGGAGGGTGCCCCTGGATGCTAGGGGGTGGGGGTGCAGGGGGACATGAGTGGGGGCCTGTTTGAGGCTGCCCCTGCACTGCTGGGGGGTGGGGGTGGGGGGAGACATGGGTGGGGGCCTGCTGGAGGCTGCCCCTGGTGGCTGGGGGTGCAGGGGGACATGCGTTGGTGGGCAGTAGTGCTAGTTGATATGTGGGTTGGCTGGTGGGCATGGCCATGGTGGATGGGGTGCCTGCAGGACATGTGCTGGGTAGGCCCCTGTGGTGTGAGCCACCTGCAGGGGCCGTGGAGGGTGTAGAGGGTACACCTGGGAGGACCCACACATGCAATTCACGTGTGCTGCTCCCCGCGCACCCCCGGAATACACGTACCCCGCTCAATCGCGTGTGGAACTTCCCGCGCACCCCTGAAATCCACGTACCCGGCCAAATCGCGTGTGGAACTTCCCGCGCACCCTGGAATCGACGTACCCGGCCAAATCGCGTGTGGAACTTCCCGCGCACCCCCGGAATACACGTACCCCGCTCAATCGCGTGTGGAACTTCCCGCGCACCCCTGAAATCCACGTACCCGGGCAAATCGCGTGTGGAACTTCCCGTGCACCCCTGGAATCCACGTGCCCGGCCAAATCGCGTGTGGAACTTCCCGCGCACCCCCGAAATCCACGTACCCCGCTCAATCGCGTGTGGAACTTCCCGCGCACCCCTGAAATCCACGTACCCGGCCAAATCGCGTGTGGAACTTCCCGCGCACCCCCGGAATACACGTACCCCGCTCAATCGCGTGTGGAACTTCCCGCGCACCCCTGAAATCCACGTACCTGGCCAAATCGCGTGTGGAACTTCCCGCGCACCCCTGGAATCCACGTGCCCGGCCAAATCGCGTGTGGAACTTCCCGCGCACCCCCGAAATACACGTACCCCGCTCAATCGCGTGTGGAACTTCCCGCGCACCCCTGAAATCCACGTACCCGGCCAAATCGCGTGTGGAACTTCCCGCGCACCCCTGGAATCCACGTACCCGGCCAAATCGCGTGTGGAACTTCCCGCGCAACCCCGAAATACACGTACCCCGCTCAATCGCGTGTGGAACTTCCCGCGCACCCCTGAAATCCACGTACCCAGGCAAATCGCGTGTGGAACTTCCCGCGCACCCCTGGAATCCACGTGCCCGGCCAAATCGCGTGTGGAACTTCCCGCGCACCCCCGAAATCCACGTACCCCGCTCAATCGCGTGTGGAACTTCCCGCGCACCCCTGAAATCCATGTACCCGGCCAAATCGCGTGTGGAACTTCCCGCGCACCCCCGGAATACACGTACCCCGCTCAATCGCGTGTGGAACTTCCCGCGCACCCCTGAAATCCACGTACCCGGCCAAATCGCGTGTGGAACTTCCCGCGCACCCCTGGAATCCACGTGCCCGGCCAAATCGCGTGTGGAACTTCCCGCGCACCCCTGAAATACACGTACCCCACTCAATCGCGTGTGGAACTTCCCGCGCACCCCTGAAATCCACGTACCCGGCCAACTCGTGTGTGGAACTTCCCGCGCACCCCTGAAATCCACGTACCCGGCCAAATCGTGTGTGGAACTTCCCGCGCACCCCTGGAATCCACGTACCCGGCCAAATCGCGTGTGGAACTTCCCGCGCACCCCCGAAATACACGTACCCCGCTCAATCGCGTGTGGAACTTCCCGCGCACCCCTGAAATCCACGTACCCGGCCAAATCGCGTGTGGAACTTCCCGCGCACCCCTGGAATCCACGTACACGGCCAAATCGCGTGTGGAACTTCCCGCGCACCCCTGGAATCCACGTACCCGGCCAAATCGCGTGTGGAACTTCCCGTGCACCCCTGGAATCCACGTACCCGGCCAAATCGCGTGTGGAACTTCCCGCGCACCCCCGTAATACACGTACCCCGCTCATTCGCGTGTGTAACTTCCCGCGCACCCCCGGAATACACGTACCCCGCTCAATTGCGTGTGTCACTTCCCGCGCACACCCGGAATACACGTACCCCGCTCAATCGCGTGTGTCACTTCCCGCGCACCCCCGGAATACACGTACCCCGCTCATTCGCGTGTGTAACTTCCCGCGCACCCCCGGAATTCACGTACCCCGCTCAATCGCGTGTGTCACTTCCCGCGCACACCCGGAATACACGTACCCCGCTCAATCGCGTATTTTACTTCCCGCGGCGCCACTTTTTTGATGCGCTGGGACTCTACCGCCTGCCTTCGTGTGGCGGACGTGTTTCAGCTTGTGCGCGGCTTTGGCTGTGCGTGGGTTTGCCCTATTCCATTCCATGAATACGTGTGGTTCGTGTGCGTGTGGGCGTTACCTCTGCTTCCGTGCAGTGCATCCCCAGTTACGCCCTTATTTTCGCGTGTTGTTCCCCATTCCGCGCGTTACGCCCCATGTCCCGCCCACTTTCTGCTGTGTGCGCTGAGGTTGTGCGCTTTCACTGTGCGCGTCGCGCACCGTCGCGCACGCCTTTCGCGATGTTGCAGTGACTTGTGCGCCATGCACGGGTTTGGCGCACATCCCGCGGTGAACACGCGCAGGGACTTCCATGAATCGCACGCGTGCGCGTGCGCCTGTTTTTTTCCGCTTGCGCCTGCTTGCGCCTGCTTGCGCCTACTTGCGCCTAGATTTTCGGCGCACGTTTGTTCCATGAATCGGCCCCTAAGTCTGCTGCGAAGTGGACAAGTTCACAGACTAAACCCCACAACATTAATAGTTTGTTTCCCATTCCTCTGCCTCAGAAAGAGATCAACCAGTGGACTTCATGAAATATTTTTGACCAATCTCATAGTTACATTTATTTCAACATATGACACTAATATAATAATAATAAGTAATAAGGGATACACCCTTGATTGGATAATCACCTGGAATATACTCCATGTTTACCCTACTCATCTAAATTTAGCATGGTCTAAACAGGAGGCTATATTTTTTTGAAGAGGACAGGCCAGCTGCTTTGGTTTCCAAGCAGGAAAATGAAAGTTGGCTCCATGTTCAATCTGTTTCAGATTGTATCATCTTTATGTACAATCAGTCTCTAACACCTTAGTAAAAATACCTCTTTACACATTAAGTTTGTTAACTCAGATACAATTAAAAATAAACGTAAATTCCCCAAACTCTGTATATTTAAAGTACAACTTAGAAAAACTGAGAGAAAATTGAGAGAATATGTGTGTCCAGAATATCGAGCAAAATACAAATCAAAGTGCCAGAGATACAAGCATGCACAAGCCAATCTAAAGTGTGTGAATTACCCTACTCAAATTGACCAATCTTTGAATTCCACTAAGAAGCTTTTCAACACATCACATTCTTTGACAGAATCCACTCATGAAATAACTACTCAAAAACCCTTGGATGAATGGTGCAAGTGCATCCAGGCTTGTTTTCCTGAAATTATTGATAACATAAGAACCAAGACATATCAGGACAAATCAGATAGTGATTCGTGACCCTAATAACACATACCTTGACAAATGTCCAACAGACATAAAACATCCAAAATCCTGTAGTACCTTACTTGCCCCAGTTGCTGCTTCTCTAATGTCTCTCTTCAGGAAACCATCTGTATCATATACACTATAAAGCTTTTGTGCTTCCCAATGATCTGTGACTATGAACCGTATTTAAGGAATGTCCTAACTCAATAAGTCCCTTTATTACACTGTGTATAATCTACTCTTTTGACAAATCATCAGATAGTAATTTTCCAAACATACATGGATCAATCTGTAATTCTGTTTATTCGGATTTACAATTAAATCCATCAAACATAATATCACAAATAACATACAGCATACGAACATTAATCAAACAGTTTGAAAGACTAAAAATATCTTCTATGGATCACTCCCGTGTTTAAGAAAGCCAATTTACATCTAAGGGCTTGTTAATCTATTGCCCAATCAATAACACCACTTTGTGTTGGGCATTTAAGATTAAGCAGAAACTATCAAAATACACAACTTTGTCAAACTCCTGTCCTCACAGAGGATCATCAATCTGGCTTAAGACCAGCATGCAATAGGTAACTGACCTTAATTTCCATAAAAGATACCTTCCTCAAAAAATGATGATGTAGACTCTGGTCTCCTTTTACTGTTGTATCTACCTCCAGAGTGTGATATCCTAGACCACAGCATCTGAAATTTAAATAATATCAAGAGGTAATTATTGCATCCATTAACTCGGCTCTGTGGTTTGCCTCTTTCATCTGTAATAGATATTCCATAGTTAAGATAGGGAGATAGGGAAGCATCAATCACAAATGAAAACTGTTCACTGGGGCGTCCACTAGGGTTCATGCTTATCATGACTACTATTCAATCTTTATTTAGAAGGTTTAAGTGTGCATAATCTCCTGGGAGATTGGCATTAATTTCCAAAATGTCATTGATGGTAGCCAACTTGTCATGAAACTTGGTACATAGATCTCAATTTCAATATAGGGTTAAAAGTTGGATGACTGAAAATGTCCTGGGTTATGCCCCAACAAAATACAGCCTGTGTCCATTTCTACCCCTAAATTCCGTCCCGCAGTTCTCTGAATGCACTCAATTAATCCTTGTGGTGGCTTTCCCATCTCTATTCAACAAAACGTAAAAACACCTGGAGTTACTTTGTACTCTGTACATATCATGAGTCCATAGATGAATTCTGTTTTTATATCATCTTCTATTTGATGCTGCTAAGGCAGCAACTGCCCCTCCTGAGTCAACATTCGCTTTTATCGCAAGAGACATTATTGGCTAAAAATAAATTATTGCAATGCTTGGTCTCCCAAGTGTGTGCTGAATCCCCGCTAAACCATAAAGCACATTGCTGTTCACATTGTAACAAACACCCCTCGACATATGCATATCGACCCAGCACATAGGGGAGCATATTGACTCCTTGTTAGTAGAAAAATCTCTTTCAAGCTGCTTACTGTGGCCCATAAGGCCATGCATGGGAACAGTCCTCTATAAATGAAAAATAGACTAAAGAATATATGTCACCCTCTGAATTCCTAGGTTGAAATGAGCCCTTCACTCAACCTGTGCCTAAACTTCTCCTTGCGGCAACGCTTTGGCATTCTCTTGCCCCCCCCCCCAGTATTCTGTGTATTGATAATAATGTTTCCTTTCAGGGAAAAATCAAATCTTTGTTATTTTAAACATATTTGTGTTAGTAATACTGCTTTTCTACCTAGGACTTGGTAAAGCTCTGAGTTGCCACAGGGTTCTAGAACCATACAAGCAATAAACAGTAAACATCACCTTCTATCCCAAACTCAACGCAAAACTCTAAATCTCATGCTTCTATCTTCCACAATGGTCTCCTCTGATCCCACATTTGACCCCTCATGCCCTAACAATATTCTCATTCACTTCACTATCTCTATTCATCCCCCTGTTCCATCACCCCCTGACCTATCACAAATGTAAATTGAAGTCTGTGTCAATGGTACTCTACATTAACATATAAATTCTACCTCTCTCTTTCCTCACCTTGCCCGCTTCATTTACCACAGTTTTACTGAATCCAGTTTTGCACTGTCCTCCCCTATCAATGACCAATACCATGCTTATTAATCCCTTATGATTAGCAATGAATCCCCTCTCCATACAAATTTGAGTACAACCTGGCATCACTGATAATGCTGCTTTCACAAACACTGTGCTACCTCTCTCCTTGCTGCCCACCAAGTCTCACTGCTTCTCCTGACAAAACATCATAGTACTCTAACCTAGCCTCTGCTCCCTGCATGATCCCTCACTATCAAGCACCTGCAAAGCAATGCTTTTTCCACTGAGAAAATAGGTGTTTCCTCCTACTGCTCCACTAAAATCTCCAAATTCAGGACATGCTGTCCACCCTTTTATGTCTTTCACCCTTCCCCTCCTTCTCCATTCCTCCCACCTTTCACAAACTCCTCTCTCTGTCCCAATCCACCTCTCTGCCCCACTGATCTTCTACTCATCCTTTTCTCTGCACCACATTGTTAAGGAACTGAAACCCGTGACTTCTTCTCCCCTCTCATTATTATTCAACCCATCTCTCTCAAGTGGTATCTCCTGAGCCTGTGGCAAATCAGCCACAGTCATACCACTCCTTCTGTTTTGGGGTGAGACCAAGCTTGATTTGCATATGGTCTTTCCCCTTTTTTAATGTTATGTTATGTTAAGTTAAGGCATTTATAACTGGCACCTGGTACCCATGGGCTGATGGGCGCAGACTGACACACAAGAAACATAAAACTAACAGAGGACGTGACAAGACTCAGAGTGATGATAGGCATGGGCAAGTGTGGCTATGAAAAACTCTCTAAGAGAAGAGCAGGGTCTTCAGCTACTTCTTGAACAGTTCTGTCGAGGCTATCGTTCTTAGCATAGGCGACAGGGCATTCCAGGCGGTTGGAGCTGCTACTTCAAATGACCCCTTTCTTGCCTTGTTGGAATTAACACGAGGGATTTTAAGAATAGTGGTATCATCTGATCTTAATGTCTTAGCGTTACCTTTCAAGACAATGGCTTCCCTCAGATAAAATGGCATTTGACCCATGATGCATTTGTGGGTAATGAGAAGAAGCCTAAACAGAACTCTTGTCCCAATAGGTAGCCAATGGAGGCTCCTTCTAGCTTCAGAAATGTGATCTCTTTTGCTTAAACCCTTCACTACTCTCACCACCCCATTCTGAATCACCTGGAGGCATTGGATCTCTACCTGCGGGATTCTAATCGCCGTTGCCATCTTTTCTGAGTTTATTTCAGAAATAAGAGGTTGTAGGTGACAGAAGAGTTTGATGAAATATGAGGATGAAGAAATTAGACTATTTACCTCTGCCTTCATATTCATGTGTTTAGCCAAGTGCACACCAAGAGTCTTAAACTTATTGAAGATCTCGATGACACAGTTATCCATATTGAAATTCTTATAATCGGCCCCCAGTTTATCCAGTTTACTGGGAGAGCCCACAAGAAGAAACTCAGTTTTGGCACTATTCAGGGCCAGCCCATTAGAGACCATCCAGTTTTGGATTTTAAGGTAGATTGTATTGATGAATGCTTCATCTTTTTGGTGTATGCCTGAAATTGGTAGAACGCATTGCGTATCATCTGCATAATTAGCGAACATGATCCCCTCCTCTTCCAACATCTGCAAGAAGGGGATCATAAAGATGTTATAAAAACATGGTGACACACAAGATCCCTGTGGAACCCCATGCAATAAAAGCATAGAGTCAGCTTCTGCCGACTCACTGGCCACTCTAATTTGTTTATCTTTCAAGAAAGAGGAAATCCATTGGATTGCTTCTTCAGAGAAGAATGCGTTCTCCCTTAACCTGGTGGACAAGATGGATTGGTCCACCAGGTCAAAAGCTGCGGAGAGATCTAAAATCATAAGGAGGGCAATCTGGCCTTAATCCATACCTTGATAAGGTGAGATTTAAGGGCAAGAAGAGCCATCTCAGTACCATGGCTTGGCAGGTGAAGAACAATGGTCTGGAGGGTCGCCCTGAGCAATGCCAGAGGTTAAGATTCATTCTAAACCTTCCAGCCATCGCCTCTTTGTTTTTGCTTAGAAATCACCTTCATGATGATGACACATAGGTCTTCTTATCCTTCCCCTCCTTCTTCCCTGCAATCTCTGAATGTACAACTAACTGCCTAACTGCCATAAGCTACTAGATGAATCCGCCTCATAAACAACTCCTCAAAGATGTTATTGAAATTTCTCTGTGCCTGCAATGCCAACCAATTGTTTCAGTCATGACCTCCTTGCCCCCTTACTTCAAACCTTGGGATTTGATTTGACTGTCAACTGAAACTCTTCCTGTTCATCATGGTCACTGCATCTGCAGACCCATTGAACCCATTCAACATACTAACGGGCCGATTAATGGAATAAATGCGCCGAAAAGGGGAGCGCAAGTGTGAAAATCGCAGTGCAAGCGTGAAAATCGCAGCGCACGCGTGCCAAAGCCTGGGATGTGTGCTAAAATCGTGGATGGCGGATGCGGGCGCACAGGTCATTAAACGAGGGAAAGCGCACATAGCGCAGCGCACACAAGAAAAGTGGCTGGAACACGGGGCATAACACATAGAATGGGGAACAACGCGTGAAAATGTGGACATTACAGGGGAAGTACAGGGGGTAAATGCTCGCAACGCCCACACAAGCGCCAACAACACGTATTCATGGAATCAAACAGGGGAAAGGCGTGCGCCAAAAAAGACGTGCTAATCCAGAAACACGTACGCCAGCAGGAAGCAGGTGTAAGCGGCCCCGCGCAGCATAAAAGTGCGTGCAAACAACAAACAAGCTCAGATGCTACGATGAATATACCGTTCCTCGCAGCAGTGGTCGTGGGACACCGCAGGAGGGGGAGGATAGCCAGGCCCTGCATTTTTTTACCCAGGACCAGCCTTTTTGGGATGCCTGATGACGTGGTGTATGGGAGGTACAGGTTTCCACCACACATAATCCTCGACCTGGTGAGTGAGTGGGAGGATGACCTCACATCACCCACCCTGTGCTCGCAAGCACTGAGCCCCTTGGAAAAGGAGCTCAATGTACTGCACTTCTTGGCTACTGGTTCATTTCAGTGGACAAGTGCCATAGTGGGGGGGGGGTGTCACAGGCCATGCAGTCACGCTGCCTACACCAGCTGTTGGCCATCATGACTGCATGCCCCTATGTTTGCAGGCACAAATACATGCCCAGAACACCTGCAGAAAGGCAGGCCATGGTCCAGGATTTTTACCGGGTGGCACACTTCCCCAAAGTGCTAGGTGCCATTGATTGCACCCATGTGGCTCTACGTCCTCCCAGGGCCCCTGAGCACATATATCGAAACCGCGAGCACTGGCATCCAATCAACGTGCAGGTAGTATGTGATGCCAAGGGAATCATCACTTCAGTATATGCCAGCTATCCAGGGTCAAGCCATGATAGGTTCATTTTCAGAATGTCACCCCTAAACCGGGAACTGGAAGCTGGGCGGCATGGCGACACATGGCTGATTGGTGAGTATAAATGCCTCTGCACGTGCATGCATGTCAGATACTGAGTAATATGAAAAACCCACTAATGATAGCCATCATCACCTCCCCAGGGGACAGTGCCTACACTCTGAGCACCTACATGATAACGCCAATTCGGAACCCCACCACACCACCCGAGGTAAGATACAACACAGCCCATATTGCAACCCGGGGCAAAGTGGAGCACACATTCAGAGTGCTCAAGTCACGCTTTTGCTCCCTTGACAGCTCTGGTGGGCAGCTGCTATATGCGCCCCCAGTAGTGTGCAGGATCATAGTGGCAGCATGTGTCCTGCACAACGTTGCAACCCGCCGGGGTGTGCCGGTGGACATGGTGGTGCCCCCACATCCCCAACCACATGCATGGTCGCTGCGCATGGGAGGTGAAAGGGCACGTGGTAAGGCAGCCCGTACCCAGCTGGTGGCAAATTACTTCACCTAAAATCCCACCCCTGCGAAGTGCACACAGCCCTGGCACATACCAGCTGACAATCAATGATGATGACAAAAGGGACAGTCAACTGTCACAATCATACCAGCCTCAGATTGTTCACCTAGAAGTGTTACATTGTGTGCATCCCTACCTACTTAAAGACACCCAATGCTTTGTCACAAAAAGACACACATTCATGCAGCATGAATGACTACCCCCTTGCAAAATACCACATCAAAATAGTGCCATGTCACCCAACCCCTACCCATCTCAGCTACCCAACACACCATGGCATGGCATGCAATGTGAAAGCAACCAAATGAATGCACAACACATGACACAAGTGTTACAAAGTGTGTTGTCCCTAATGTAAACAGGCCACAGACAATATGCTCCCAGTAATCAATAAGAAACAGCACACATGAACAAATACTTACCAGCAACACAAAACATCAGTACAGGATGAAACCGTGGCAATATATGACAGCAAAAAATTAAAGTACTGCAAGTGTAACAACCTGACTAAGGCAGCACATCGACCCCTTCCAACTGCAGAGTGTTGCTGTCAGGCAAATGTGTCAGTGTACTGCATACAACATGAACTGCATCTGCAAAGGAGATGGGCTTGTTAAGACATGAAAAAGCTACATGTATATAAGGATAAAGACATGGTTGCACAAGCAAATATCAATCCACCATGCATTGGAGAATCGAACAACAATCACCACTAGGGATGTACACACAGTTTTGACTACATACTGGCCACACAACTCATGGGAGCCCAATGTCACTGTGTAAGTTACTGTCACTTGGTCACACCCTTTGCAAGCCCATGGAAAGGGGAAGCAGGAGGGGTGTGTGTGTCAGGAACCCAAGCATCTAACCCAAAGACAGGATAAGCCTGCATGTGCCCAGCTGGAATACACAGTGGATGCCTACGGGAGCCACACAAAGCAACACACTGTAAAAAAGAAAAGAAAAGAAGAGAAAAAAGAAAATCAAAAAAATCAAATCAAACAAGTTTATTCGGATATATAAAAATATCCATTAAACAACAAAAATACAATTATACAGAGTTACAAATTCCCAGTTTTCTTCAAGCAAATTACTCCCAAGATCATGTACCACTGACCCCTTACCTCTGCAATCTCTCATAGCACCTTGAACCCAAAGCAGTCAAGTTTGCCCCTGAAAGGGGATTCTTACTGGGAATATCTCCTGTGGGACACACATGGGTAGGGATAAGGGATAGACTGGCCCTAATAACACTTTTCCTTGACCACCCAGGGCCATTACATTGTTCCACAACGACCCTGGCCGTAAGTGCATCCCCAAAGACCACTTTGACCACATCCGTAATGCCTGAGAAATTGGACAGTCTGGTGCAATTCAGCACGGAGCCCCCGGATACAAACCCACAATCCCCAACAGCCCGCAACCAATAAAGGCATTTGTTCTGTAGTGCATCCCTTGGTTCTCTAGAGGCAGAAAATAGTTTTGGGACTCAATGAAGAAACACAGTTGAACGGCCACCACCCTCTGGGGAGTGACGCCCCAACAAGAGCCTCCCCTGACCCGAGGTTGGAGTAGCTTCTCCCCTTCCCCCTGAACAAATGTTGCCCTGGGCCCTCCCGGGGGCTGGGGACCCGATGGACTTCCTTTGTGTAGGTGGCACAGGGGGTAGAGCCACCTCTGGTTGTCTCCTCGGGAAGGGAGGGGATGGACAGGAGTATGAGGTGTGTGGCCCTTTGTCGGAGTCAGAATTCGGCCCCCCTAGCCCAACCGCAGCTGTGCCCATTACAGCCCTCCCCACGTCTCCCTTCCCCCTGCCCTCCAGCAGCCCATTAATCAGGACAAGTAGGAGGTTTTTTACCTCGGCCATCTCAGAACGAAGGTGATGACAGGAACAGCTTGGTGGAATGGCTGAGGCTATGGTTGCTGGGGCTCCCAAGGGAGCATCAAGCATGAGCACACTCCCAATACTAGAAGGGTTACTGTGCTTCGCTCCCGTACCCACACCCACTGGACCTACTGAACCCCCACCCCTGGAGACCGAAGGCATAGGCGCATAAGAAAGGGAGGAGCGATCCCCAATGGGACCCAGTGACATATACGGGGCTAATATATCAGAATTTGGATCAGAAGAGGGGTGGAAGGGGTCTGACACCAGTTGAGGGGCCCGAAGGTAGGGCCAACGGGACATGTCCTCCAGACAGTTTCGAGATGCCCTTGGAGATCTTCTCAAAGCCATTGGCCAGGGTGTCCAGAAGAGCGGCTGTGGCTACTGAGTCAAGACCCCCTCCTGGGGTTAACAAATTTACAGGAATCCTCGAATCATCCAAGAGGGGGTTTGCCAAGTCTGAAATAGAGTGAACAAAGGGAGCAATGCCACAGGTGGACCCAGAGAGCTGTATTGAGGCCCCCACCTCTAGACCAGTCTTGCTGAGTAACTTGGATGACTTGGAAGTGGATACCCGGGGTCCCCCTCTCTAGCCAGGGCAGGAGGCAGTTGGACAAGTGCTCCATCCTCACAAAGGCATGAAGTGCCTTCTGCCTGCAAGTCCACCGGAGCATTACTCAACACGACCCCCCTCCGTCTTCTGCCCATGAGAGGCTTCTGAACTCCTGATGTGGAAAGATGTTCTTGTAGTGTAGATAGGAGTGATGATGTAGAGAGGTAGAGGGGGGAAATAGGGGATGAGATATCTCCTCCCTCCATGACTCTTAAGTCAGTACCACTGGTAGGGCCAACAATTATGCAGGCCGGATGGAGAGAAGCCCTCCGGATTTGATACAAACAAAGAAAGTCACACCAAGCCACCCTACAAGGGTATCTTGTTATGGGCTTGGCTTGGCTTATCTGTGGCAAAAGACCTCATGCAAAAGAGGGTGATTGGAGGAATGTTCAGCCCCCCCCTTCCTGGGAGTGGCCGGGATGGCAGTGGCTAGCCTTTGCTCACCTATGAGGTTCTTGACATAGTCCAGTTCAGATCCAGTTCCAGGTCCTAATTGTTGTGGGCCGTCTGTCTGCCCCCACCACAGATCCGCGAACACCCCCAGCGGGCCGCCAAAACACCCCGCGCCCGTGACCCGTGGGCTTCACCCTGCCGGGCTTGGGTCGCAGTAGCAATGCTCCAGGGGGGCATGGACAAGGTATGGAGTCCCTCCAGGGACAAAATGGTGTGAGCAGTGGGCCGCCAACACCACGCACCCTTGACCCACGGGCAATCAAAAATGGCCATGTGTGGACCAGGGGAGAGGCCAGCCAGGAGTGATGAGGTACAGGGTGCACCCCAACACCCACATGCGTGGATGTTGAGAGAAAAAAAAAAACTCCATGGGCTCATGGCCTGCACGGCTACGCTACAGTGGGAAAACTGTCATCGCTGTCATCACCCTCTGCTGCTACATCAGGAGGTGGCCATGATATGGGAGGCAGACCATGCAAAGCCCTGGTATGGTCCCCCATGACAGCAAGCATGCGGGTGTAAAAGGCTTGGTTCTGGAGGATAATGTTACGGAGATCCCCATGCAGCACCTCACGGGTAGCATGCATTTCTGCCTCGATGGCCTCGTGTGATGCCCAGATCTCCTGACGGGTTGCCTGGAGCTCAGCTGACAGTGTACGAGTCAGCTGCTCCAGCTGCTGTTCTGCCCTTGTACTCCAGGACACCTCAAGTTCACCCAGAGTATCTCTGAGGGAGCTGTGTTTTAACCTGAGGACTGACCTCTGGGCCTGTGACTCTACAGATATGGCTATGTGGAGAGTCTCCAGTCCAGCCCGTAGGTCCCTGTTGGACGCCAACATGTCCTCCATGTGTGAGTGGCAAATGGAGTCTGTTGCCTGTTGCTGGAGCTCCATCTGCCTTTCATGGGGGAGAATGGAAGTTGCCACCCTGTCCATTGCCTGAGCCACCATTCCACACGATGCCCCCTGTTGTGCTGCTATACTGTACATGGAGTTCTCCCACACAGTATTGCCTGGTGGCGCATGGCCACCGCGTTGGCGGGTACCACACCTGTTTGGGGCAAGGCGATGTGCACTTTGCTGTGCTGGCACTGCCTGAGGCAGCAGGACTGCATTTCTCCTTTGATCTGCTGACCCAGGAACAGGAGCAAATATTGTGGCATGTGACCCTGCATCCGTAACCGCCAAAGGCGGACTTTCCAACACTGAAATCCCCATAGAGGGGTCTACCCCCGGTGCAGGTGGGTTGGATAGAATAGCATCCCTGCCAGAAACACTCACCTGCGACGGCACATATGTCTCAATGTCTGATTCAGCACCTGATTTATAGAGGTATCCGGAGGTGTACCCAGAGACACCCGTGGACAGCATGGTCTGCAGGACAAATGGGTTTACACTCACCACCACCCCACGTCCTCTAGTGGTGCCCGGTTGTGGCTGTGATTCCTCCTGGGGCTGCACCATCTCCTCCTCCTCAACAGCATCAAGTGCCTCATCACCTGCAAAAACATGAAAGATAACAAATGGAAACAGGCATGAGCACCATAGAACACACATAGGTCTGTCGAGGCAGAGATCCAGTACATAAATTACACATGTCCCACATGACAATAATCCTGCCATGCATGCACTGTCAATGAATTGGAAGGGGAGGCAAAAAGCAGACACTGAGGACTCCAAGATGGAAAAGGAACACATGTGCTGCATGCTGGATAGCACTGGCATCACACATTAGCCTGTGAGTGGCATGTCCAATACACGTACATGACACATGCCAGCACACAGATGGCACGTAGCAAAGCCATGGTACATTTGACAAGTACAGCCATATGGTAGGAAATAAGTACTGTCACCCATCCATCTGAGATGGACATCATGAGATAAAACATGCAAAATAGTGTGACGAAACACGCATGTGCCACACGCTGCAACAAATCCAGTGTTCACTGCTGCAGTGATGGCAGGCAGATGGATACATCAATGGTTGGTCACTTCAACATGACAGAAGACAACAGTCATGTTCAACATTCAAACAGGGCCCAAAAATGATATGCCCTTGTGTGGCTGGGCCCACCCTGTGGGTATTGGCCCGCCACCCTCATTAAGGGACCCTTGCTTCATTCAGGCCCTTAACTTGGGTGGCAAGCCATTACCCACAGGTTGGGCTTACCACTTTGGGACAAGCCTCGGGGCATATTGCCTCAGTAATGTCCAGTTTGTTGAATTACTGCACACACAACTTCAGTGTTGCTCTGCACCCAAACTGTCAGTGATGCCCTGGGACTCTGAACGCACACTTGCACAGTAAATTCAGTACTTATCCACCCCAAATCTTTCAAAGCAGCTGCACCCTCAATATCACCTCATCCAAACACCTACGATGCAACCCCAGAAAACACATTCCATCATAGCCTCGCCTCCCCCCCATACCACTCTGACTCAAAAACGTCAATCAAATTCTGGTTCACTTCAGTTACACCTTGCACCGTAACCGCCAGTCCAGAAGCGCACATTCAGAACCCCTTTCAAAATCCTGCACAACAGGAAAGGGCAACATGAAAGGGATACACAAATCTTGTGGCATACAGTATGATTTCCAAACCTTGGTAACAGTTTTCTGCTTAAACTCTGAGTTCTGACATGAATTCTGTATTCAAGAAGTACCAAGCAATTACAGCATGAAAAGCCTGTTTGCACCTATTTAATCATGGATGCTGTCTCAAAATCATGTCTTCTCTAATGTACAGTTCCACCACCCCACCACCAAAAGCTAGACACCTATGTGCAAGTAGTCTCTGTGGTTGTTTTGCGCAAATGAAGCTTTTTAATAACCGATTCGAGACATTTCTAAATTTTGATCCTCTGCATCGCTCATTATACGAACACTTTAAATACCAAAATCTGGAGGCGGACATCTATTATGTGACTAAATGTCGAGAAAAACTTAAAAATTGAGGCTTTGATCAGAACAAGGTCATGAGGAATCTTGATTTGCAGAAGAAAAAGCTGTGGAAATATAAATGCATATGCAATCTTGTACAAATACATAAAAAGCTAGGACAAATGTCACCCTATTTAATTCAATGTGCATCACCAAGATTTAGAGACTCCAGTATTAGGTTTCGATTAAATTCTTGCACATGAGAGAAAATAACACTTTATAGGGATGCTTGGACTGCATAAATCCACTGTAGAAGTATTGCTGAAAATGAATTAGAAACACTAAAACATTTGGTCCTGTTTTGCAAACCCCTAACAAATCTAAGAAGTCTTTGATTTGACAAGTATACAAGAAACATGATTGCCTCCTTTGCTATGCCTCTGGGAAAGAATCTATAGTGGGCTTTCAATTGCATTTTTAAATTCATTAATTCAAATTTTATATAGGATAAACTTGATGTGCACTAGGACCCCAACCATAAAGCTGGGGTTTTCCCAATAGTACCTTAAGATGAGTAGCAGCACCCGTGAGATGGATGGGGATGCAGACTAATACTCTAGCATCAAATCAATAATGACAACTCAACGGTTTGGCAAAGGGAGTCTGTTTAATGACAAAATAACGGGGAGTCTCATGAATATCAGCGGTTGCTGGATCTTCCTTCTCGCTTCACAACTCCAACAAACTTCATAAAAAACACATCATTTAAACTAAAAACTCGTCATCACTGATGCGTAACGCTTAAAATGTTGCATGCAATTCTATTGGTTCTAGGGAGGTAACTTTAATATAGGTACTATATCTGTATATGGTAACAGAGTGAGGGGATTGGGTAAACACTGTCAGGTGGAGCATCTAAGCCGTGCCTAAAAAATGGCTACTGTAGACATCACTAAAAATACAACGTCCCATTGGTTCTACTGACTATAGGACCCTAGATGTCTTGGTCCACTATGACTGGATTGGAACCAACCCCACTCATACTTTTCCATGTTTCCTAGCAGCATACAGAATGTTCGGCCAGGTGCAGGGTGCATGTCAGCTGCCCCAGCCTTTCTCCAATTATTGCTACAATCAATCATCACTTTGGTGGTCATGTGTCAATTATTTCACTGTGGTTGGCCTTGAGACTGCATCTTTGTCTGGAAAAGTTCTGATATCTTTGCATGGCACTCCACCATGCATAGGTGTAAACGTCCCCCTTCTTCTCGCTCGGCGGGTCACATGATTCAGACACTGTAAAATCGCCTCATTCTCCATGTAATTCATGTATTTGATTTTCGTTTTGTCCACCACCTGCCTTCTGCTCCTTATCTTGACCTTTCTGAGCAGGATATTCTGCTCCATGCTTCATTAATTGTAGTTAATGTTGGCCTATTTTAGCTGATATGGCCTTGGCTTTTTGGCATGATTTGTCTCCGTCTGAGTTCGCTTCTATCTTTTATTCTTGATTTATTAACTATGAAACTCTCCTCATGCAACCTCTAATAACCTTTGGTTGATTCTGCCATTGTGCATAGTGGAAGTATACTTATATAACGTGCTTCTAATGAGGTAGGTATGTATCGTGCCGCTTGCCGCAATCTATCTTACTACTAAGCATAGCAAGCTGCACGATTTTCTCAGTTTTCTTGTGGCTCCAAGCATATGTAACTGAATATCTTTGTCGTGCTCATGGCATAAGCTTCTTACATTTGGCATCGTCCTTTCACTTTAGGTTCACAATGTCCCTTATCCATTGCGTTTCGTCTCCTTTTGTAACTCGCAGGTCGTCATATGTTCTATATGTGAATCAGTCCGGGTTCTTGTGACGTCACCATTCGTCTTCCTTTAAGACCTTTTTAGCTTCTTCAGGGATTGCGTTCTGACAATCTTCATTCTGTTTCATTTGTCGATATGGCTTTCTCAATGGGTACCTTACTGTCCAGGTTTCCTTAGGTGTCGGTACCTCAATGGGTGTGGTTATTCTGATAGGTACTGAACAGAGTCCCACTGCGGCTCTCTGCTCGTTTATTTGCTCCTCGTACATCACATACTCCGGCGTGAACGTTCCTGGTACTTCAAAATGGACAGTTGGAGTGCAGGCCGTACTTGGGATCTCCTCTACACTGATATGCCCATGAGGAAGTTTTTAGAGGATTGCTTCTGCATTGGCACTTTTGATATACAGTATGTGATCGACTATAATATTTATGTAGTTAGATTAATTTATTGTGAAATTTAAACTGTATATATTGTTGTACTGCATTATTTGTTCGTAACATATTGGGTAAGGTTTAAATTTAAACCAAGAACACAATGAATAAATAAATACATAAATAAATACATTTTCACAGAAGCTAATGATACTATACAAAACCTTATTTAAATGATATCTACACGGTTTACGTAATGATAATGAACTGTCAATAGTGACCACTACCATCGACCTATAGATGTATATAGACCACCACGATTGGAGATTTCATTCCTTACAGAAATATGTTAACATGGCTGGGCCGTATTCACTACTGATTATTAGCCGAGGCCAATTGCATTGAGAGGGCCTTTAGTGGAAATTAGGAGGTGGGATAGCCATCGTTAATCACATTTGATGTAAATACATCTTCCAAAAAGCATTCAATCCATACCTTTTTAACACTAGACTTTAAGTTGACATTAACTATAATAATAGTTTCTCATTCAATTTAATATGCACTGCTCCAAAATCATGAATGGGCATGTATTCACAGAATTCAATGCTTAAAGAGAAGACACTTTGTACATGTGTCTTCTCTTTAAGCACATGTACAAAGCCCTAGCTTGAACTCACACACATGAACCTTTGTGCAAATAACACATTGACCTTATTGTCTAGGATGTAAGAGATCAGATTAAAAAAGGGTTTCAATATGTATTCATGGTCTAACATACTGTTTCTTGGCAATGGTAGAGCTTAGTTGGAGGGTTACACCACCTGGCACTGTGTTGCAGTCAACAACATGATTCCAATGGGGTATCTGTTGGGTAATAACATCCCTGACCCACACAGAGTCGAGACAGTGACTAGAGCACAAGCTCTGGGAGAAGCAGAGGGGGAAATGCTTGAGGACCTGGTGAAGGCCCTGAACCACTCCTAAAAGAGAAACAGTCTCAGAGTGAACGGCCTGGCCTAATCCAAAACCATTTGTGATGTCATCTTTGATGTCATGTGTGTTAGTCTTAGCAGTGCGCAGTGGTGGCGTGAGTTATGGTTGCTTAGCTTACCATTACTGCCAAATTTCTGGAGGTTTCGGTTTTACTTGAAACCATAATATGGATAGGTTGTTATTCGTGCAAAGTAAGTACAACATCCCTTTAACAAAGTTTTTGCAGTGAATTTCATAGGTTTTTGAAAGGGCAACTGAACCATAATGTCCCTTGACAAAGTTTTTCACTGAATTTGATAGATCTTTAGTAACGCAACTTAACCATATCATCCCTGAATTCACTGAATTTCATAGCTTTTTACCAGGATAACCTTAATTTGTATATATGTACCATACAACATACTGAACCCCATAGTCCCATGCAGATAACTACAGGGTCTGCGTACCGTGCGACTGTTCGCGGACCTCGAGTAACATCCACACTGCCCAAAAGCACAGGGGTTCTCTTATCTTGTTGTAGCATGCAGCAAAGACACTGAACATGTTGAAAGAGCAACACATTGTAAATTAGAAGGAAAAATGAATTAGGTCTACATGCTCTGTACTTATGAAAGCAACAGTGCAATTGCGTAAAGTATGCAACATAATTGAATGCACCAAGAAGAAAAATATCCTGTGCTTCCAACAGTATTACCTCAGTGCTGCTTTACATACAAACTGAGAAGCAACTGTCAGCAGGACAACTGCAAAGTACTGAGAGCAAACTGTACTAATAAGTGGTAAGTAAACTACATTTTTTCCTATAACTGTGCAGTTTGTTCAGAGTGCAATACTGGGAAAAAGTATTTCTCTTTTTTTACACAGAAATGGCAAGCACCTTGGAGTTGCTTGAAGAGAATTTCCCTCGGGATGAAATGAGTGAATACAGTAACTGCATTGGTGCACAATATAGTTTGAAAAGTAAGACAATTAATACACATTGCTTCACATGTACCTGACACATATTCTTTTCTTTAACAGTATGTACAGAAAATGAAGTGAATGCCCCAGAAACAGCAGCTCCTCCACAAGTCCATGACAAAATAGAAGATCAAAGTAACAATGTACAAAATCAACTAGTGAGCGTGGAGGCAAAAATGGACCAATTAATGAACATGTTTGCTGACTTAAAAAATGTTGTACAGAGTCAAATAATGAACAATATTAAATACCACAGCCCACCTGTACCTCTTCCCCCTGTCCCAGTTAACAATCCACACAAATTCCCTGTTCGCAAAGACGTTATGATGAGATCTCAATCCCTTCCTCCTGTGATGCCCAACCTGTGGAAAACCCCAAGTCCCCTGTATATATCTCCATTTCTGCTACCCCTTCCCTTTCCTAATTGTGTGTATTTATGTGTGTAAATAAAGTGCTATGTATATACTGTTGTTCTGTGTGTGTTTATTTTTAAAAGCCCCGCTATGAATCTGCAGAGAGGGTGACTGTCCGGGATGTCTGTAATTATCAAAATGGAGGTGTCCTGAGAACACGGCACTGGTCTGGAAAATCTGCATTCAAAATGGAGGTGTCCGTAGGACTCCGCTCCTGTCAGCATGTCCGCAAAGTTGTGATGTACCTTTAATTAGTTTGAGGACCAAAACCCTGTCTGGTGGTCACTCGGGGGCATGCACATCTCATTCCCCGTGTTCTACGGACAACAAGCCTGTCCGGAATGTCCAGTAAGTTGTGACATACTTTTAATTAGTTTGAGGACCCCAATCCTGTCTGGTGGACACCGGGGCGCATGCGCATCTCATCCCCTGAGTCCTACGAACACTGCACCTTTTTGGAACTGCTTACTGCACGTGTGTCACACTTTTAATTAGTTTGGCGACCCCACCCCTGTCCGTAGGACACCTATGAGCATGTGCACAATGGATCCTATGCAATACAGCCGTCCCATTTCCAAAAATGTCTGCGATGTCACCATGTGACTGCACCCACGCTGAGCATTGGCCCTTGTTTGCGGACAGGGCCTGGGCTCCCAAACAGTAAAAAAGTTATTTTTTGAGCAATCCAAGGTGCTTAACTGTAGAACCTCACCCTTGCAGTGGTCCCAGGCCATGTCACTGACGTTCTGGACACATTTTGGAACTTTTTGAACCCAGTTTGGGGTTAGAAGTGCTGCTCCTCATTCTGTTTTGGGATTTCCAGAACAGAGCACTTCTTGTCATTGGTCACTTGCTATCATTAGGATTACATTGCTGCATTAGTACATTGCTATTGGTTGTGGCTGATCAGGACTACTGCTGCAAGGTTGATGTTCAGATATTTGGCAAATTGCTGTGTTCCTGCTGTTCCTGTATCCAGGCTACTTTCTATTGAAAATGGCAACCATGGCTACCTCTCCTGCTGCCTCTGCCTCTTCAGAACCCCCAACCCCACCACCATCATCACCACCTGCCCAAGGGCCTGTAGAGGGGAACAGGCATGATGATGGAGAGGAGGAGGAAGAGGAAGAAAAGAATGAGGTAGTGGAAGTCCCCACTACCTGCTGCCCATGTGAGTCTTGGGTGTGGAGGCTTTTTACCACTGTTGGTGGAAAGCCCAAGGCTAGTGTGGCCAAGGTTTTCTGCAATGAGTGTGGCATTGTACTCAGTCATGGCAAACCTGGGCTGTACAGTTAGGTTTCGACGCCTGGAGGTAGTCCATTAAGATCCAGCCACAAAGCAGCAGTTCAGCATTGTCCCCTTCGAACAGGGTAGTAGGTTGAATACCAGTGCAGCATCCTCGAAATCTGCTCCTGTCACCACAAGGGACACTCCTGTGGCACAGAGGATTCCTCAAGCAGCCTCACAGGCTATACGCATGGCAGTGTATCCTTACCTTTCAAAGGTCACTGTTTTGTGTATATACTGCGAGTTCCGGAGTGGTTACGAGGCTGCGTTCCGGGACCACGATGGAAAGTACCTCCTACCTCGATGTGGCACACCCAACTTCTTCCTCTCTCCATCTGTCCTTTCTAATGTGGTTGGTGCCCCTTCCCTACCCTCCACACCCTTCCCTCCCTTGTGTGTCATGTTTAAAAAATCCCAAAAAATACACAAAATTGAAAAATCCCCCTAAAAAGGGCTCTTTTCAGAGTCATCTTTCACAGTTTACAAAATAGAAGTGCCAATGAAATGGTGCTGGCTCCTGCACAGTCTGAGAAGTCCGCACACAGCACGGTAGTCTGCAGTCTTCCATAGACATGCAGCAGGCGGTAGCATGTGAACCATTGCATTCTTTTCCGGGCCTTTTTTCTTTTTTTTTGGTTCTTGGAACTTTTCAAATGGCCACCACCTACTGCACATATGCTTCCTATGCTTGCAAGAACAGCTGCAAAGCATTTCATATATTGTACAAAAAAAGGTGATTACCAGCATCAGAAACATGGACGCCATCTATGTGGAAAATGTTGGTGCTATAAAATGTGATGTTTTCATTGTGGAAGGAAGATATACCCACATCTCGCAAAAATGCGCAAACAGCCTTGTTGACATTGCGCCTGGCTTTCTCCATTTGTGGACCAAATGATGAAGAGCGCAGCCACATCTGTCTCTGGGCAATGCATGAAAAAATGATGCAAGAGTTTGGAAACATGTCCATGACTTTCCCAAGTGCATCCTTCATCGCAAACTGTAGAGATATTCATGTAACATGGCCTAAACTGTTCCCTCCACAATGAACAATAATAATGGCTGGATGATGGTGCTTCACCAAAGTGGCTTAAAGGGGAACCAAATCCAGCCACTTAATGTCAGTTACTCCATACCAGTGCAAATCCACATGAGGGAATCCAAGATGTGCAGCCTCCCCACAGTGCTCTGCATACACCTGCAACCAATGTATCTACGAGTGTACCAAAATCCATACACTCTGCCTCCTGTAAGACACAGCCATAGCCATAGCAATCTGTACTCCTCTCAGCAAACATACCTTCTGCCACAGTCTCTTCTTCCACACCACACTCAGGAAACCTTATTGACCAATCCCCTGGCCTCCACACTCCCATTTCCATGCCTGCCATCCTCAAAAGCCTCGGATGTGGCACGTGCATTCCGCAAACTACCGCGTTGTCCGCAGACATATCGTGCAATGCACGGGAGTGGGGAAAGTAATTTCAACCAGAGTTGGAGATTTCCTCTTTAGTGGTGGCTCTGAAAAGAGCCTTTTTTAATGGTGCTTGAATACAAACACCTTTTACTTTGTATTTTTTTTTAATCTTCCTGTCCTGCTTACAGCAACCTGTGCACAGCATCCCTTACATTCTGGAAAAAAACATTTACAAGAATGGACAACAACACTCAATCAGCAGTAACATAGTGCACACTAACAGAGTCAATGTTGTCCATGGAGAAAACCAACATGTTATCACACCGCAGAACTACACCCATACCTCTATTCACAAGGCACCTTCCAACATTTTTGCTGGGCATTAAGCGCATTGGGGTAGTTCCATTGTGCTCTTGGTAGCATTTCAGAAAGAAATCACCTATGCACATGGACACATTAACATTAGTTCCTCCGCCAAGGACTTCAATACAGGAATCAAACTTGGGGCTCTGATGTACCCCAAATACTCTCCTCCACAATGCAAAACCAAGACATCAGGACTACTAAATGTAGCCATGTTTCTGCAAAGAGAAACCAGTGCCTGCTCATTGCATCCAGGCACACTCCACCACAAAGCCTGCAGGCCTAGAAACCCAAGATCTCTAGAAAAACCTCTTTCCATTGCACACCTCTTCAGATCAGAAACAGAGCCATCTCCAACCAGCCATACAATAACCCCTGCAATCTTAATTGCACAACCAACACAGCAATGAAAACAAGTATTACCCTCCCTTCCTGTAAAGCACACCCTTAACACGTGATTGGCTAATCCCCTCAGCACACTCCGATTTCCATGCCAAGCATGCTGAAAATCCCTGGATGTAGCACGTGAAATCCGCACACTACCATGGTGTCAGCGGGTTCTGTAACACTGGGCAGCCATTCTTCGCCTTTCATCTTCACACTTTGCAGCACTCTCTCATTGGCTACTGGTAAGCAGTCCCACAATCATCCACCAATCCCATCCAAGATCTCTACATCAAACTCTAGCAACTCAATTCAACACTGAAGATGTACTATTCTACACGCAGAGCACAGATACCCTATGATTCCCAAGAACATGCATCCAAAAGTACTGTAAATCTCTCCGAGATTTCTACTTCCAGATTCATCCACATCTAAACCCATCAACACAAACTACAGGTATAGATATGTTTTTTAATGCACATAAACAATCAAAACTGCATTTATGGTACCAAAGCATAGCAAGTGCATATATTGCATGCATGTGAACAGGGTTCCTGCCACGTGCCCTGCATAACCTCCCAAATAATCACACTGTCACGTGTACCATCTCTTCACATCAGCAGACAGTTACTTACACTACTGTTTGCTTTTACAGTTTTCTTTTACTGCCCACTAGCATAACAGCTGTAAACCACATATTTCAATTTCAGCACTACTACTTGTGATTTATTTTTTATAAAAAACACATTGGGAACATTTGCACAGCACATACAAGTGCCAGATCCTATGTGAAATTTTCAGAATGAACACAAACAAGGGTAACTGGAAATATATTACGAAAGCATGGAAAGCACAATCACTGCACAAATGACAAAATGCACTGCTGGGATGAAACAAAGAAATGCATATGTAGATTGGAAACACTGCTAATTATAAATTTGCATACATACATTCAAAAACTGAAAAGAATTTCGGCACTCATTTAGAAAGCATATAGGTGTGAGATACCTAACAAAATTCCACACATAGTAACATTCCCCTTTCCAATCCCTACATCTTTCTCCCTTTTTTGCACTGTACTATGACTTCCACTAATCCATTTCCAAAACAAATAGTGAATAAACATTGCACACACTTCAAAACTGCAGCACCATAGCACACATTTATCACTGCACAACTGCCCCCCATACCAACAATGCAAATACTCCTATGTCCCCACTCATATGCAGTGCTGTACAATTGCCCACACAATGGGGGTCATTACGACCCTGGCGTTAAGGGTTTAACGGCGCCATAAAAGGTGTCGGCGCCGTTAAACCCTTAACGCCTGATTACGAGGTCCCTTTGCGGGACCCGACCTTAACGGCTGGTTTTACCAGCTGTTAAAGTAGGGTGCCGCAAAGGGACCTTGTTGCTAATTACGGTACCGCAATTTGCAGTACCGTACTTAGCGCCTTCCCAAGTCCCATTGAGCCATATGGGGTGAAAATGGGAATGGGGAAGGGCCATGGTGAAATGGGGAAATATCGCCCCGCCAACCTTGGAATGGGGCAGTATTTCCCCATTCCACCATGGCGGACTCGTTACAACACCGGCACCGACCATGGTGCTAATAGCACCATGGTTTAGTGCAGGGGTTGTAATGAGGGCCAATAACTCTTCCTGCCAACAAATCATCCTACAATCTAAAACAATATCTCTCCTACTGCTATTACTGTACCATTAACACACATACCCACCAACATCCTTCATTTGCAATTGCAGGGAAGAAACACCTGCTAAATGCCAGTGGCATGTCTGCTGGAAGATAAAACCCATAAGAAACCTACTCTTCACATCCAAAAAAGTATGTGCAGTACTGTTGTAGTGTTCTGCTTGTTACTTAGACAGTGCTGTATTGCTGTATTGTAGCCTAGACAATGTTATCCAAGCCCACAGCACTCACTTCACCCTTACTCATTGCAACTTGCCAGGGCCACTGTTTCTAGTGTCATCAGAACACCAGTATATTAACACACACTAGTTTCATAAAAACATTGCAATGTCCTTACTTCCTCAAGCACATTACCCTGTCATGCACACTGCGGCAAACCTTTCCCACAGGAACACATATATATAGGAGTACAACCTGCTCAACCAAAGGTAACAGCCCTTTGCACAATCACACTCCTCTATGTATACCTACCCTCATATTCAGACACTCATGCACAATACACACTGATACATTGCACAACTTCGAAACCGACACTTTCCTTTTTTCTCCAACAGACACAGGACAATGCCTACCAAAAAGCAACCCCATAGAAAACAACGCAGAAAAAAAGTCAAGCCATGCAAAATAGCCATCGACATCTAGCAGACTTTGTACACAAAGTTCAAACAAAACAACTATTACAGTCACTAAGTAAAGCTGAGCCAGGTACAAGAATAATAGTGTGACTTCTCTTTCAAAATGTAAAACTAAAACTAAATGCATTAAAAATAATGCAACTACGACTATTGCTAGCACTACATCTACCAATGGTAACATAGCCGCAAGTAAGCATTCCAAAAAATGTATTTGACAATAAATGTTCCAGAAATCACACTCCACCCTTAAAACATACCACAGAAAACTGATCCTAGAAGCTCTTATAGACAGTGCAATGCTCCTCGAAAAGAAATTATTTATATTAGTTTTAAATATAATGACACCTCTTACAAAATGAATTAGTAAAGTACAAAAAGTACTTCGCACCAGATGTAATATTAGCATAGATAGCTTTGCAAACGTCTGTGCAGGTGAGTGGATTCACACCACCAGCACAGAGCCATACTTAATGAAGAGGCAACACACAAGAGCAAACAAACCCAATTGCTATAGTTAGAAGTGGGTGAGGGTAGGAAAAGGTAGACAATACAATTATGGAATAGGAAACGCTGCTTGCAAGAATAGTCCCAACAAACTTACAATCAACGTTCCATACCAACGAACCAATAGGTCCCATCTAAAAATGGCCATGCACATCAATGTGTAATGTGCAAACAATCTTTCAAATCTTTGCAACACTTCCTCAATCAGTATGTGAAAGCCAAAGACAAACAATTTAAATATTACAAACTGTGGACTCCTGTCCAGTGCGCAAATACACAGGAATATGAGGACATTCATGTGCCTACATACCTGGGCCTGCTTGCAAAAGCACCTTCCACTACATCAAAATGTTAGCAACACACCTTTCTACTGTATGAAATCTCATTCACAAACTGTACTATGCAAAAAGTCCTGCGTTAGCACCGGAGCATTTAAATTACATTCTCCAACATCGTACAGCCAAAGAACTGCTCGAAGAAATAGACCACATCCAAAGCAAATATTTTGGAACTGAAGAGCACTTACAAAATCCAGTAACTTTTGAAAAGAGTAACGACAACCTTGCAGATGTCAACCTTCTATTACACACATACAAAATGAAGTAGAAAAGTTTAAAAACACATCTGCTGAAGTACCAAAACAAATATGTGTTTGTTACCGCAGAACCTTTTATACAAAGAGCACCAAAACTGTTGACATAATGTACAAAATAGAAGACAACGAGCAATCCCAATGGTTCCAATTAGCTCTCTCTCTTATAGCAGACCACAAATATGAATTTACTAACCCCCCAATACTTTGCACATATTGCACTGAAAAACTTGACAATAACCAAATGCCTTCACAGGCTATCACCAATAACTTGGAAATATTCCCACTGCCAAAACCACTCCAACAGCTTAATTTGTATGAGAGCATTATAATCCAAACAGTGCACCCATTTCAAGCGATAATACACCTTCAACCGAAAACAGCGTAATTGCGTAACTCTGAATTACTGAAAGGCATTCATGGCAAAGTAGTTTATTTGCCATTATATCTCAAAGAACATGTAGACACTCTAGGAGTGCAATGGCCAAAAGATCAATCTTTGATTATCCTAGTGAATGGTGTACCTACAAAAGACAACAAAATTTGACAGGAACTAGTAGACTGAAACAAAGTTAGAACATCCCTGCAGTATCTTAAAGAGAACAATGAATACTACAGTGAAATAAGCATTGAAGAAAACCTGAGCAAAACCACTGAAATAATTCAGGATTCCTCATCAACTGGCCAATTTAAAATTCTAGATCCTACTATAGCATCCAATATTTTAGACTAGTATACATTTCACGCACTACACTGCAAAGACACCATAGACAATGCACTAGAACCATATCAAATGTGGAAAGCCAAAGGATCTCCAGTCAGCGTATGGGAAAAAAGTATAGAAGCACATGCCATTCCTCTACTGTTTCCTCTTGAAAAAGGTGGAAGTTACTATTAAAGATGCACACAAATAATAGCATTGGAATACCGCTCTTTACAAATGTATTCTGAAGACCCCAGATTCAGACAACATATTCCACATCCTCTTTGAAAGTGAACTAAAATCTCTATGTTACGGAGTGGCACACACATTAAAAAAGGTTCCACATTTCTAAACATGTCTGCTACGCAGCTACTTCAAAAGGTGAAAGAGAAAGATGAAGTTTTACAGTCAAGTATTACAAATCTCTTGGCAAACATGCATGGTATGAAAGAATACTGGTTCCGACGGCACACAGATGTATGGTGTATGCTACGCAACCTTGGCCCACACACATGGTTTGTCTCTTTAAGTTGTGCAGCGTATGCATGGGAAGACTTGCAAAATTTCCTATGCATAGAAAATGAAAACAAAGCAGGGATATACATGAGAACACCAGGAGAACTCTTCTCTCTTGACCCTGTAAATGTATCAAGGTACTTCCATCATCACTTTATTGCTATGATGCATTTCATTTGTAATGAAATAATTCCTCCCCTCTGAGAAGTGAAACACTTCTTTTGTAGAAAAGAATATCAAGCCAGAGGAGCACCACACGCCCATATGCTTTTGTGGATTAAATATTCCCCTAAATTTAGTCAGAACAGTGATGTCATTGTTTGGCAGTTCATTCACAAATAGGTCACTTAGGAAATTCCTTCAGAAAGTAAACATAGTGACCTACATGCACAAATTTTGCAGTTTCAAAGACACAGGTGTGGCAAGTATTGTCGGTGCAAATATAAAAACAAAGGTACATACTACACCAAATGCCTCTTTGGTTTCCATAGACCAGTTTCAGAAAAAGGACAAGTAAACAGCTTCATGTCTTCTGTTAGACACAGTGTGAAAGACAACTCGCCTAAGAACACATACTGCATAAAAAGAACTGAAGCATCAAAGTACAACAATGATTACAATGCAATCATTGCCCTCCTATGGAAGGCAAACATGGATGTGCAGTACATTGCAGAAAATTCCACTGCAATTGCCCGATATGTCACAGCATACATAACCAAAGCTGAGAAAACAGAGCTGAAAGACCTCTGGGATGACATCTGACACAATACTGTCACAAATATTGTACAACTTTGGCATAAAAATGCTCTCTCAAAGAGAATGTGGCTGCTACGAAGATGCAGACCATTTAACCAGCACCACCGTGTATGTGAAATCTGAAAACATAGTCTAGCTAAGCCTTGGTCCATCTGCATCCTTGCTCAAACCATAACAAGACATAGAAACAATAGCCAAAAACGATCCCAACAGCCAGGACATTTTTAAAAACAACTTATTGGACACATACTACCCAAACAGGAGTACTGCTTTGGAAACCATGTGCCTGTACCAGATAGCCCAAAACTTCTCATACAAAAATCAAATTAACCAGATGAGAAAAAGGTAAGTACATTGTCAAAGGGGGTTAATGGTCGTCAAAGGGGGTCATTACGAGGTTGGAGGTAGCCATGGCGCTAATAGCGCCATGGCTGCCTCCAAATCCTTACCGATTCCGCCCTGGTGAATGGAGCTATTACCGCCCCATTCCAAGGTAGGCGGGGGCTGTAATTCCCCATTCACCAGGGCCCCTCCCCATTCCCATTTGATCCCCCATAAGGCTCAATGGGATTGGGGAAGGTGCTAATAACGGTACCGCAAATTGCGGAACTGTTATTAGCTCTAAGGTCCCTTCCATGTGATAATTCCGCCGCAAAAATATTGCAATACAAAAATATCGCCATATTTTTGCAGCGAAATTCACAATGGACCCTGCGGGGGACACCGCCACAACCCCTGCATAATTTTTTAATGTGCGGGGAACACCCTCGCAACCCCCGCTCCCACATAATATCCTCAATAAAAATATCGCCAATGGCGAACCAAACTGCCATATTTACGGCGATATTTTTGTTGGAGATATTATTACCTGATACCCTTTGCAGGTCCTGTCCTTAACGCCTGGTTAAACCAGGCGTTAAGGGAGGACCCGCAAAGGGAACTCGTAGTAGGGCGGTAAGGGATTACCTGTACCAGTGCCCTTACCGGTACCAGTAATCCCTTACCGCCCAGGTCGTAATGAGGCCCAAAAACTTTGAGGGCAGCCAAGTTAAACTTACCAAAAGCAGCCTGATTAATCATATAAAGCTATCATTAAAAACTCCTCAACATAGAGAACTGTACTACACATCCCTACTGCAACTTTTTAACCCATGGAAAAAAGAAGAAGATCTATTGGACACCCATGGCTCCTATGAAGATACTTTCAATGCAAGTGAAAGCACTATAACAGATATAAACTTTACATGGTACAAAAACATTTTGGACAATGACCACTGTAGGGTATTTTGTGGAGATTTGGGGCCTGACGGTATTTTATTACCGCCGAAAAATAACTTAGCAATAATCACTCTTTGTATTCAGATTTGGCCATGTGCAACAATAATAAAATGGACATGCATTATTTCAGCACCCAGACCTGCATATTTGGTATACGTGGTTGGTGGTATTTTGGTGAGCATAATTCCCTTGTTTTATTTGTGGCCCCAATGTCCAGAATCCCTTATCTTTGCTTAGATTTTTCGTGTGATCACTAGAGAGACCTCAGACCTGCATTCTAGGAATACCACATTTTCCAGTGATAGTGTTGGTGTGCCACCATGGGCGAACTCACTGACTTATTTACGACAGAGAGCTATATGTGGTAGTCTTGTGGTAATTTCCACTACCTTATATACGGTAGGGAGCTATGTTCAGAGAGTCTCTCTTCCCGTTGGCTCATGTACCTCCAACAAGCTATGCTACAGTCACTCACAATTATTCATACTGATTCTGACATGCACACATCTGTCTTAAAATGACCATTGCTCTGTTTAAAAATCTCCCCACATCATCAGCATTGTAATGGTAAACAATAAACATCACCCGTCTGTTTTCAAATATTTTTCTGTATTATAAAAGTTGTATTTAAACACGATCTCATTCTTTACAGAAATAAAATGGTACAGTCAAAGCATTGTCTGTGACACACTGCAAAGAGAGTGGCGGAGAACAGAACTCAAATTGCAACATTAGCACTTGATTAAGACACGCACAGGAGTCCTACACTGACTGCATATTACCGTACACACTCAGCTCCCACACTTCTCATTACCTTATCTTTTTAGTTGTTCTCTTTGGCTGTTCTCTTTGTGAATGTGGCTCCCTTGGATTAACTCCAGCAAAAAGGAACGCTTGCCTTCTCAAACCGGGGTCATTGCCTGGAATTCTCAGCTTTTGCAGATAGGAATGCCTCAGCCAGTGGAAAGGTCCTTCTTTCAGCTCTCCCCAATCTCGACTGCAGCAGGACACAGGAATCTGCATTCAGTCAGGAGCCCCACAGCCAGGTCTTCTCCCCAGTAGTGCAGAAAAATGTCTCCTCTCTTTTTCCCCGTTACTGCCCACTAAAACTTTCCTCTCAGCCCTCTGTATGACGTGTCCCAATGAAATCCATCATCTCTCATCCTCCTACTCTTCAACAATAGCTTCGCTTATACATTTGCAATTGTTGCAAATCTGACTTCCTTCTTCCTGCAGTTACTGTGCACAAAAACACGGAGAATCAGGCAGAGAAGAGAAGAAAAAAAAATCTGCACACACATTTAAATGGTTTTCAGAGTATGCCTAATTCTGCAGTGGAGAACACATTTTATTAGTGGGTTATGTTAAATAAGGTTTTATTAGTCAGGTTAATGGTTAATAGGTTAGCTGTTAATTTTCAAATGTGTCTCTCGCACCATAGGCATTTCAGTTGAAAAATAGTGTGCATTTTTAAATGAGCACGTGTGCTTTTAACTGTAAAAATAGATTTGCATCTTATATGTTAAAATCGTTTTTGACTGAATAGCCTGTCTTTCCTTGTTAATCTGGTAACCCATATAGCAATGCACCGCACCCTTGTGGTGGTGCTGCAAAAAAATGTGCTACTTGTGCAGTAGTGCTGTACTCTGTGCTGTAACATGCCAAATATCCTTACATATACCCTCCTTTTGTTTTTAGAACTTGGCTATAATCCAAGCCAATTCCTAAAAACAACTTGTTCTTGTTCTTGTTGTTTTTTACAATATAGCAATCCAACAAAATGAATATTCATGTGCATCAATGAAAATTTGCAATCAATATTTCATCTGAGTCCATCAGTCCATAAAATGTTCCACATTTGCCTTCTCAGTGGAAGTGGCATTACTTTAAGTTTAAATTTTCCAAGTCAATTAAAAACAACGAAACAAAACAACTAACTAAAACAAATAATTAATATAACAAATTAAAATAAATAATTAAAATAATAAATACGTGGAACTTCATATGCCGGAACTTCTGTTTTGTCTCTTTTGGTATGTCCCGACCAGCGATGTTATTCGGTTCATTCGAGTATTCTTTCATCTTGGCAATCTTGAATCCACAGCAGTCATCTCTTTTGGCATTCCGGTTGTTTTGTCTTCACCTCCACCTGGAGGCAGGCATCTTTTGGTCTTCATCCAGGGGACTCCAGGACTCCATCGTCTCTCCCGTGGGCTCTGATCTCGGAACCTCCGATCAAATAATGTTAATTGTCTAAATCAAAATAGAAAATAAACAAATTAAGTACATAGCATAATACTAACTTCATCATTTTGCCAAAAATAAAACATGCTTGGTAAAAATATTTCGTTTATATTTTTTTCTGTTTTTTTTTCTGAAATCAAATACAAGTTAAAAGAAAACAAGCATATATAAAACAGCATTCAATATTTAATACACTTTCTCTCTGCACACCAACCACGAGCTTCCGTTATATGTGCATTTATTTATTTATTTATTTATTTATTTATTTATTTATATATTTTTACATATATTACAGTGTTTATGTGCCATCATAACAATCAACTTTTTTTTAACTTCTTTGTCACTGCCTCCTGATTACACCCATTTATTTTCTCAAGGGACTCTATCTGTTTCTACATGCTCAAGCTGCCTTATCTCATGCCTGGGATGGCATGGTTTGATTTGATTTACATGGACAAACTGCTCTATTGCTATTTCACCTTCTTTTTTCAAAATTTTATACACTACAGGAGAGACCTTATCTATAATTCGAAATGGCCCCTGCCAGGCCGCTAGAAATTTAGAATTTTTCTGTTTACTGTTTCCAAAATGAAACTTGTACACCTGATCCCCTACACTGTATTCCTTTACTGATGTCTTTTTATCATAATATGACTTTGCACTGTCAGCAGCTCTTTCCAGATTTCTCTGCACAAAAGCAAATGCATGTTGCAAATGCCTCCTCAGTTCATCAATATATTCATGAACTGTGGATGCACTCACTAGAGTTTGCTCATGTGTTCTGTATAGTAGGTGTTGTGGTAACACCATTTTCCTACCTGTCAAGACCTCATGGGGGCTAACACCTGTTGCTTTGGCAGGAGTCGACCTGATTGCCATCAAAACCAATGGTAATCGCAAATCCCAGCTGGAACCTGCTTCTGCCACAAATTTCTTTAAAATATCCACAACAGACCTATTGCTTCTTTCAACTGTACCTGAGGCCGCCGCCCGATATGCGATATGTAGTTTCCTTTTCACACCTAGTATTTGCCATACCTTACTCATTAGAGTACTTGTGAAATGACTTCCTCTGTCTGACTCAATTCTTTGTGGCAACCCAAACCTTGAGAACACATGGTTCACCAGTAATGTGGCTGCTGTTTGCGCACTACAATCTGGTGCAGGAATGCACTCAATCCACTTCGACATCAAACATACCACACTCAAAATATAACGGTGTCCCCTGCTCGACCTTTTTAAAGGACCTACATAGTCTATTTGCAAATCTGACCATGGGAGAGTTAGGCCTCTTTTCATCAATGGTGCTCTATGCATTGGTGAAGCAGGTTTAAATTGGGCGCATACTAGACATCCTCTAGTATATAATTCCACA
The DNA here is from genome assembly GCF_040938575.1 of Ambystoma mexicanum. Lineage (NCBI taxonomy): Eukaryota > Metazoa > Chordata > Amphibia > Caudata > Ambystomatidae > Ambystoma > Ambystoma mexicanum. Next base: position 875,802,047 of record NC_090941.1, read on the forward strand.
TCTTGGGACATATGAGGCCAGTAAGCATAATCTTTTAGTATTTCTAATGTTTTTTGTGAACCTCTATGGCCTGCAGTTATGGCATCATGTGCATGGTGTAGCATTAGTCCTCTGAATGAAAGGGGTACTACCCACTGTATTTGCCCTGTTATGGACTCTCTAATCATGAGCCCATCCTGTAATCTAATTCGTGTTTTGTTCTTTAATAACACCCTCAACTCTTCTTTTCCCATACAATCTTTTTCTGTTAAAGGATTTTGTTCAGGATCTATCAAATGATTATAATAGATTCCCAAAATTTGATCATTCTTTTGTGCCTCAATCAAATCTTGGTCTGGCGTGTCATGACTCCACTGCACCACCGGTTGATCTATCTCCTTTGGTGCTTTAGAACGTGTCACTGCATCAATTTGTATTTCACCCATTAAATAATCAATAGGTAGCAATTCTCCCATCACAGCCCCAATCTTAGCCAGATGGTCTGCCTTATCATTTCCCTCCTTATCCTCTCCTGGTGTTTTTAAATGCCCACGAATTTTTCTCCAGTATATTGTTAAATTATTTTCGGACACCAATTTGTCTATGGCTTGTATCATTTTTCCATGTTTAAGTGGCTTTTTGTTGTATGTAACCATGCCTCTTGCTTTCCAACCAGGCAAATACTCCACAAAGCTATTCCGTGCATAGTCAGAATCAGTCACCAGGACAATTTCACTGAACTTTTTATCAACTGCAGTAGCAATTGCTTTATAAATGGCTGCCAATTCCGCCACCTGACTGCTCCTATCTCCAATCCTCATCCCTATACTAGGAACGCCTTCACATTTCAACCAGACATTTCCTATTCCTGCCACTAATTGTTTATTACTGTCATTTTCAATGTGAAAAGCACACCCATCCACATATACAGTTGGCAAATCCTTGCATGTTTTTTCATCAAAAGCTTTGTGTGATGATTGTTCAAATTCCTGCAAACTAGTTTCCACTTCCATTTCATTTGGTATTTGTTCAGCTGCACAGTCATGTAAGTCAGCTAACCCTTGAGCAATTGGGCTCTTTTTATTTTGTCCATATCTCACTTCTACGGGAAAACCTTGTAATGCCAGCGTCCATGAAGTGATTCTGGATTGCGCTAGATTGCCTGATCTAATTCTTTTACTCTCTAAAAATTGCAAAGGTTGATGATTTGTTTCAATAATCACCTTTTCTCCCTGAACAATGGGGCGGAAATGTTGTAGCGCCCACACAGTGGTTAATAGGGCCTTTTCACATTCATTACATTTCATTTCAACTTGGGAAAATGCCTTACTTGCATATGCAATGGTTTTGTGATTCAAATCGTGTTTTTGTGATAACACTGCTGACATACAATGTTCAGAAAAACCTATTTATATAAAGAAATCCCTGTCCTGTATGGGGAATGCTAAACATGGTGCCTTTACAAGACATTCCTTCAATCTAGCCACTGCATCAGACTGCTCTCTTTCCCATCTCCAGGGAGTATTTAGTTTAAGCAGTTTAGTCAATGGTTGAGTGATTTCTGCATAATTCTCAATGAACTTTCTGTTATAGCCTGTCATCCCTAATAAACCTTTTACTCCTTTCACATTTTTAGGATCTTTTAATCTTTGTATGGCCTCTATTTTCTTCCTTTGTGGATTTAGCCCACGTTCAGTCACTTCATGCCCTAGAAAGTTCACTTTTTTCTTGCACCATTGTGCTTTTTGCAAAGATACTTTGGCGCCTGCTTTCTGCAATTGGCCAAGCACATGTCTTATTTCATCAAAATGGCTTTTAAGGCTTTCATTTTTTATCAGGACATCATCCACATAAACTATTGTTCCTCTTTCCGCTGCATCCGGCATGGCCTTTCTCAAAAATATGCCAAATTCACTCCCACTATTGATGTACCCGAACGGAGCTCTAAGCCAGGCATATTGAGTCCTGTCAAATGTAAAGGAAAATAAGTGTTGTATCTCCTCTGCCAATGGCACACACCAATATCCAGAGGTGAGATCTAACGTGGTAAATACATTTGAACCATGTATCTGAGCTAGGCCCTGATCAATGAATGGTAGTGGCCATCTAGATACTGGTACTCTTTTATTTAACTCTCTTAAGTCTGCACACAGCCGCCATTGACCATTTGGCTTTAACACACCTAAAATAGGCGTATTGGATGTGCTATGAATGGGCCTGATTATTCCCCATGATTCCAAATTTTTAATAATCTCTGCCAATGATTCTAAACATGCCAGCGGTAGTCTATACTGGCGTACAAACACTGGATTTCTGCTACAACCTTCTGGTAGTGTGGCCACATGTAAATCAGTTAAACCACAATCATAAGCATCTTTTGCAAATACATCCTTAAACTCCATAAATATTTCCCTCAGATTGTTTCGATCCTCATCGCTGTCACATGCATCCGCTAAGGAGATCTGCTCTTCTACCATTCTGGAAAATTCTGGAAACTCTTCTGGTAAAGGAATCTCAGCGCTTTCCTCTAACTGTGTGGCTGTATCTTTTTGTAGAGCTGCCACTTTTAAATATTTTGGCATATCAGCTTCCACTTCAATGGGCTGATTTCCTGTTTCATTTTCATTTAAATTAAATATTATGCAATCCTCTTGATGGCAGCACACTGTCTCATTTGAATCATAAGGATACACAGAATGAATTTTAAATATTCCTTTGGGCTGAGAGTCCAGGTGTTCTGGCAACTCGCCCTTGGCATCTACATATTTTTCAGGAATATTCCCAATCACCATGTTATTTAAATCTGCCGTATAATGTGATTTTTGTATGGCCATTCCTAATGGGGAGTTTTCCTCTAAATGAATATCCTGACAACCTTTATTATTTACCATGATTTTTACAGATCCCTCACCAATGTCTACCAATGGAATGTATTCATAATCCAGGCCTTGCTGTTTTATGGATTCATTCAGGCATACAAATGCATCAGAGCCTTTCATCTGCTGCCCATTTTTGCATTTCAGTGTTACTGCAAACTGTTTTGTAAATGCAGGAATAATAGTATCTTTCCTTATTTGTAATTCGATGGCATAAGGAACCGGTTGTGCACAATGATAAGCCCTTCTTTTGTCTTCAAATTCAGGTGCCGGCCCACCTAGGCGTGACCATATTTTTTGATTAAGGAAATCTAACACCATACACATTCTGTGCATGATGTCATTGCCCATGTAAAATTCATTTTGTGCTCCACTCACTATCCATATATTATGGTAAATTGTTTTCTGACCAATGCTAATTTTAAGCATGCATCTGCCTGCAATTCGGTTTTCAAAGTCTGGACTGTCCAACCCAGAAACATATTGGTTTTTAATCCTAAATTTCGGGATTTCTTCCCTCTCCATAATTTTTTGCAACAATTTCTCATTAATGAAACTCCTTTCATGTTCAAGTGCTAAAGTGGCTTTTATTGTTTTAAGATAATCATTTATACCAACATGAACCCATGGTTGCTCATCTTCCATGTGTATTTCTGCCAGAGTGGTAATGTGTTTTTCTGAATCTGTTTTAGGAACAATATTCTGTTTGCATGTTTTCCCTTTTAAATAGAAACGTAATGTGTGCTCATCTATGGCAGTCTGCCAATCTTTCCTTGGGTCCAAGTATATTTGTACAGGTAGTTTTTCATTGTCGCTCTGATCTTTGTCTTGACACATTAATATAACAGTGACACTAGGTATGCAGCTATTCTGGAGATATACCTCCACAGCATCATTTGTTTTGGCAACGGTGTGACATTCTTTTATATTGCTGTTTTGTGATTTTAGTTTCTTAGGCCTCAATGGTTTTTTGGTTAAGGACCACAGCACTCCATTCACCCCATCTATGAGAGGAGACAATCTTTTCAGGCAATCTGTCCCCATCAGAAATGGAATTTCACAAATAGATGTGATCAATACCTCTTGTTTCATTCTGTGCTTTCCTATTTTTATGTCAACCTCAGTTACACCTATGATGGGCACCTCCTCCCCATTAAAGTTATGCACTGGGCCTTGATTTTCCTTCACTGTGATCTGACTCTGTGGAGGCCTCCCTTCATTGATACTCTTTACCAGCTCCTTGGACATAATTGTGGCCTGTGCGCCAGTGTCAATCATAGCAAATGCTAAACATGGTGCCTTTACAAGACATTCCTTCAATCTAGCCACTGCATCAGACTGCTCTCTTTCCCATCTCCAGGGAGTATTTAGTTTAAGCAGTTTAGTCAATGGTTGAGTGATTTCTGCATAATTCTCAATGAACTTTCTGTTATAGCCTGTCATCCCTAATAAACTTTTTACTCCTTTCACATTTTTAGGATCTTTTAATCTTTGTATGGCCTCTATATTCTTCCTTTGTGGATTTAGCCCACGTTCAGTCACTTCATGCCCTAGAAAGTTCACCTTTTTCTTGCACCATTGTGCTTTTTGCAAAGATACTTTGGCGCCTGCTTTCTGCAATTGGCCAAGCACATGTCTTATTTCATCAAAATGGCTTTTAAGGCTTTCATTTTTTATCAGGACATCATCCACATAAACTATTGTTCCTCTTTCCGCTGCATCCGGCATGGCCTTTCTCAAAAATATGCCAAATTCACTCCCACTATTGATGTACCCGAACGGAGCTCTAAGCCAGGCATATTGAGTCCTGTCAAATGTAAAGGAAAATAAGTGTTGTATCTCCTCTGCCAATGGCACACACCAATATCCAGAGGTGAGATCTAATGTGGTAAATACATTTGAACCATGTATCTGAGCTAGGCCCTGATCAATGAATGGTAGTGGCCATCTAGATACTGGTACTCTTTTATTTAACTCTCTTAAGTCTGCACACAGCCGCCATTGACCATTTGGCTTTAACACACCTAAAATAGGCGTATTGGATGTGCTATGAATGGGCCTGATTATTCCCCGTGATTCCAAATTTTTAATAATCTCTGCCAATGATTCTAAACATGCCAGCGGTAGTCTATACTGGCGTACAAACACTGGATTTCTGCTACAATCTTCTGGTAGTGTGGCCACATGTAAATCAGTTAAACCACAATCATAAGCATCTTTTGCAAATACATCCTTAAACTCCATAAATATTTCCCTCAGATTGTTTCGATCCTCATCGCTGTCACATGCATCCGCTAAGGAGATCTGCTCTTCTACCATTCTGGAAAATTCTGGAAACTCTTCTGGTAAAGGAATCTCAGCGCTTTCCTCTAACTGTGTGGCTGTATCTTTTTGTAGAGCTGCCACTTTTAAATATTTTGGCATATCAGCTTCCACTTCAATAGGCTGATTTCCTGTTTCATTTTCATTTAAATTAAATATTATGCAATCCTCTTGATGGCAGCACACTGTCTCATTTGAATCATAAGGATACACAGAATGAATTTTAAATATTCCTTTGGGCTGAGAGTCCAGGTGTTCTGGCAACTCGCCCTTGGCATCTACATATTTTTCAGGAATATTCCCAATCACCATGTTATTTAAATCTGCCGTATAATGTGATTTTTGTATGGCCATTCCTAATGGGGAGTTTTCCTCTAAATGAATATCCTGACAACCTTTATTATTTACCATGATTTTTACAGATCCCTCACCAATGTCTACCAATGGAATGTATTCATAATCCAGGCCTTGCTGTTTTATGGATTCATTCAGGCATACAAATGCATCAGAGCCTTTCATCTGCTGCCCATTTTTGCATTTCAGTGTTACTGCAAACTGTTTTGTAAATGCAGGAATAATAGTATCTTTCCTTATTTGTAATTCGATGGCATAAGGAACCGGTTGTGCACAATGATAAGCCCTTCTTTTGTCTTCAAATTCAGGTGCCGGCCCACCTAGGCGTGACCATATTTTTTGATTAAGGAAATCTAACACCATACACATTCTGTGCATGATGTCATTGCCCATGTAAAATTCATTTTGTGCTCCACTCACTATCCATATATTATGGTAAATTGTTTTCTGACCAATGCTAATTTTAAGCATGCATCTGCCTGCAATTCGGTTTTCAAAGTCTGGACTGTCCAACCCAGAAACATATTGGTTTTTAATCCTAAATTTCGGGATTTCTTCCCTCTCCATAATTTTTTGCAACAATTTCTCATTAATGAAACTCCTTTCATGTTCAAGTGCTAAAGTGGCTTTTATTGTTTTAAGATAATCATTTATACCAACATGAACCCATGGTTGCTCATCTTCCATGTGTATTTCTGCCAGAGTGGTAATGTGTTTTTCTGAATCTGTTTTAGGAACAATATTCTGTTTGCATGTTTTCCCTTTTAAATAGAAACGTAATGTGTGCTCATCTATGGCAGTCTGCCAATCTTTCCTTGGGTCCAAGTATATTTGTACAGGTAGTTTTTCATTGTCGCTCTGATCTTTGTCTTGACACATTAATATAACAGTGACACTAGGTATGCAGCTATTCTGGAGATATACCTCCACAGCATCATTTGTTTTGGCAGCGGTGTGACATTCTTTTATATTGCTGTTTTGTGATTTTAGTTTCTTAGGCCTCAATGGTTTTTTGGTTAAGGACCACAGCACTCCATTCACCCCATCTATGAGAGGAGACAATCTTTTCAGGCAATCTGTCCCCATCAGAAATGGAATTTCACAAATAGATGTGATCAATACCTCTTGTTTCATTCTGTGCTTTCCTATTTTTATGTCAACCTCAGTTACACCTATGATGGGCACCTCCTCCCCATTAAAGTTATGCACTGGGCCTTGATTTTCCTTCACTGTGATCTGACTCTGTGGAGGCCTCCCTTCATTGATACTCTTTACCAGCTCCTTGGACATAATTGTGGCCTGTGCGCCAGTGTCAATCATAGCAAAGGTGTGGCACTTTTCTTCTACAGTGATGGGTGCATAATATCTGTCCTCAACTTCCTCTAATACACATAAGAAATGTGAATTCTTACTGATTTCAGGGCTCACCTTTCTCAGGTCTTTTTCACTTTTGGCTAAGCACATTGGTAAATGAAAAGACATTTTTCCCTCCTTTTTACCCATTTCTGTGCGAGATATTTTATTCATTTCTCCATGTTCAGAGGTTTTTTGGAGTGTGGCCACTGTTCGCCCATCCATCTGGGTAACATCAGAGACCACATTACAACCTTCCAACTGAACATGTGTAACAACATCATTCAGCAATTTGTCATTTTTTAATTCTCTGCATTTGTGATCATTTAGTGTAATACCAGCCCTTTCAGCCTCTTCAAAAATATGTGGCTCAAAGAATTCTTCAGGTGATTGACTTGTACCCTCCTTGTGAGTATTTCCTTTTTCTGTCTGTGTTTGGTCATTGTTTTGCTTGCCCAGGGAAGGAGCTATGGCATCCCCACTTGTTCACTGGTATTCCCCATGCATGAGTCATTTTTCTTAAATCTGTTCCTTAGTTCTTTTGGAATTCCTAATGTTTCTTTTTCATTTGTGCAAATCTTTACTGTTTTATTTAGCTCTAAGTTAAACCGTACCTCTTTTTTAGAAGTATTTGCACTTTCTATCACAATTTCATTTACTGGTACTTTCATTTTTAATCCATTAGGCATCTCAGAGTCGTTATGCAAAATTATATCAGAGCAATCTGTCATTTTGGCACTCCAGTTATCATGAGTACTTAGTCACTTTTCGGAAGCCCCCCGGTCATTGCTATGGCCATCAGCCCCCTCTTTGGAAGGTTGTTTTTGCGCTCTATAGAGCTTTCCTATTTGCTCAGCTAACATTTTCACTTGGGCCTCAAGGCACTGGAACCTTTCCATCTCTCTAGGATCCTCTTTCTGTGGCCTAGGTCGATATTGGTTGTTTTCCCCCTGATTGGATCTATTCTGATACCTCTCAGGTGATTGATACCGGTTGGGATGGTTTCTGAACTCTTGATTCATTTGTGGAGGGGAGCGGGTTGCACCCATCCTTTGATTATAGTCCCCTGGTGGGGAATCATTGTACTGGCGTGGACTGTAGTTCACGTTTTGCCTCATGTCCTGTCTCTCAGATTGTGGGTACTGGCCCCTGTGTTGATTTCCATTATCAGTAAATCGATCCACATATCGGGGCCTAACCTGATTACCATATATCATGGTGCTGGGATCAAATCTGCTCTGTGTCCCCAATGACTGGTAGGGACCATCATTTCTTTGATCTTGATTTTGTCTCTGGTTATTGTTCATACCTGCCATATCAGACCGGTATCTTACCCGGGGTCTATCCCCTAAATACCTAGGGCTGATGTAGCTCTCTCTATTACTAGGATCATGTGTTTGGAATATTGGTACAGGAAATGGCGATCTTTGTTGATTACCCCTTTGTTCAGTTGTCACATTATTTTTACCTTGACTTTGAGCAGACTCAAGGGACATTTTGGCTGACCTGATTTCCATTACTGTGGCTGAGGGTTCTTTAGATTTAGGCCCGGTATCTTTCATTTTATCACTTTCTCTACCCTGACAATAGAGTACCTCATATAGCTTTGTGCTTTGATGTACAATCCATTCAAGGGACTTGTCACGGTCAAATTCACGGACCAATTGGGATATGATGTCTTTCTGTAGCCCATAGAAGTATGCAGTTTTAAACTCATTGGAATTTGAGTCAAAAGATACATCAAAGCGAGAGAATGCTCTTCTTAAGTCTTGTAAAAATTGGCGAGGGGATGTATTAGGTCCAGCAGTAATTGTGTACGCGACTTTCTTTGCCTCCTGCAATGACTGAAAAGGAGAAAAATGACGCCTAATTTCTTTTTCAAACTCCAGCCATGTCATATTCTGCTGTTAATTTAATCCCCTTATGATGCTGGCCGTCGGGGCATCTAAAGTTAAATGAAAATATTGTCTGTACTGTTCCTTAGGTATCTGGAGTGCTTTAAAAATGTCATGCACCGCTTCTAAGTGATCCTCAATGCAGCATTCACCTCCCTTTTTAAATGGTTTGATCAGGGCTTTAATGGATTTCATTATTTTTATGGGGCTACTTGTTGCAATGCATGGAATTGCACTATTTTGTGAGTCAATCCTGTTTTCAGGTGTATGAGATTGGTGACTGCCCCCAATGGGAGTATCAAATCCCCCAAGGGCGCTGCAACCAAGTTCAGTCACCGGCCCAGTCACTGGGGCACTAGCTCTTTGGGCAGAGCTAGAATTCACCTCCACTCCATTGAATGTGGTACCCTGCCGCCTCTCCTGGGACCTGGGAATGCACATTTGCTGTTCTAAGTCCTTACACTTTTTAAGGAGTCTGTTGGCTTCATCATGCAAATAATTATTTTCATCACTCATTTTATTAATCACCTCCTGCATTTCGCACATTTGCATTTGGCATTCATTGAACTCTTTATTTCTTTTGTCTCTTTCTTGAATCATTTTAATCATTTCTTGTTCTGCGCTCTGGAGATCCCGTTCTTTTTCACAGTGTTCTTTTTGTAAAATCTGCATTTCTGAAACAACCTCATCTTTATCCTGCCTAATGTGATCCACTAAGGCTTTTAAGTGTGCCAATTCTTGCTCACTATCTTCAAATTGTTTCTTGCTTTTGGATAACTGAGTATCAAAGTCTCTGCATTTTAATTGCATGTCTTTTTGGCATACATCCAATTCTGCTCTCAACATTTCCTGATTTTTACTTGCCCCCTCTAATTCAGTCTTTAACCTGTTAATTAGCTGAGTATCATTCTCTTGCATTCGCAGGGACTTGTTTAAAATAAACCATATTTTGCCACATAGCCGTATTAAACAGTCTTTCTCTGCACTTTTATCGGCTGCATTCAATAATCTTGTAAGGCAGACCTGAATTATGCTGCCTTCTGCAAAAATACTGTCTAGTTTTTCTTTCTGCACCTCACCCTGAATTCGGTTACTCCATTCTAACGTGCTATTCGAAGACCAATTCCCATGTGCAAATAACTTTGCCTCTAAATATTGCACTAGATCTGAGAATGTGGTTTCCCTTTGTGACATTCTGAAATTCGTTTTTAGTGGCACACTGCTATTATAAAATGGGTTCCCTTTAATGTGCAAATGGCAGTGTGAGACACGCTTGCCACGCCCAGTAGGTACTCTATGATCACTTTCCCAGCCTTTCCCAGCCTGCAACGCACCATAAATATGTAGGGTATTACTGATTCTGACATGCACACATCTGTCTTAAAATGACCATTGCACTGTTTAAAAATCTCCCCACATCATCAGCATTGTAATGGTAAACAATAAACATCACCCGTCTGTTTTCAAATATTTTTCTGTATTATAAAAGTTGTATTTAAACACGATCTCATTCTTTACATAAATAAAATGGTACAGTCAAAGCATTGTCTGTGACACACTGCAAAGAGAGTGGCGGAGAACAGAACTCAAATTGCAACATTAGCACTTGATTAAGACACGCACAGGAGTCCTACACTGACTGCATATTACCGTACACACTCAGCTCCCACACTTCGCATTACCTTATCTTTTTAGTTGTTCTCTTTGGCTGTTCTCTTTGTGAATGTGGCTCCCTTGGATTAACTCCAGCAAAAAGGAACGCTTGCCTTCTCAAACCGGGGTCATTGCCTGGAATTCTCAGCTTTTGCAGATAGGAATGCCTCAGCCAGTGGAAAGGTCCTTCTTTCAGCTCTCCCCAATCTCGACTGCAGCAGGACACAGGAATCTGCATTCAGTCAGGAGCCCCACAGCCAGGTCTTCTCCCCAGTAGTGCAGAAAAATGTCTCCTCTCTTTTTCCCCGTTACTGCCCACTAAAACTTTCCTCTCAGCCCTCTGTATGACGTGTCCCAATGAAATCCATCATCTCTCATCCTCCTACTCTTCAACAATAGCTTCGCTTATACATTTGCAATTGTTGCAAATCTGACTTCCTTCTTCCTGCAGTTACTGTGCACAAAAACACGGAGAATCAGGCAGAGAAGAGAAGAAAAAAAAATCTGCACACACATTTAAATGGTTTTCAGAGTATGCCTAATTCTGCAGTGGAGAACACATTTTATTAGTGGGTTATGTTAAATAAGGTTTTATTAGTCAGGTTAATGGTTAATAGGTTAGCTGTTAATTTTCAAATGTGTCCCTCGCACCATAGGCATTTCAGTTGAAAAATAGTGTGCATTTTTAAATGAGCACGTGTGCTTTTAACTGTAAAAATAGATTTGCATCTTATATGTTAAAATCGTTTTTGACTGAATAGCCTGTCTTTCCTTGTTAATCTGGTAACCCATATAGCAATGCACCGCACCCTTGTGGTGGTGCTGCAAAAAAAATGTGCTACTTGTGCAGTAGTGCTGTACTCTGTGCTGTAACATGCCAAATATCCTTACACCACCAACAAGCAGCACTTCAAACACAACTAAATGTAGCCACTACTGGGAGCAGTCAACCTTCTCTTACAGGAAGCCAAGAACCACTTGGACAACCATTCATAGCAAATGCAGCAGAATCAGCCATGACTGATGAAGAAATCTTCAAGGGCCTGATTCATGGAAGTGTTTTATAATGGTGCAAACCCATAGGAAAATGTTCCATGAATCAGGCCACATGTGTCAGTATGAGCAATCTGCTCAAATCTTTTCTCCACTGAAATCACAACTAAACAATGCGCATTGTAGCATTTTCCTAGAAGTAACTAAAGGAATTGAACATGGTGTGCAGCACAAAACTAAAATATGTACCTGTCAAAACTATAAACCTGTACTCCTGTATGTAAGTGGTCAAGCTAGTTCAGGCAAAACATTCTTAATCAAAATCAACAGCAAGTTCCTCCAACAATTGACAAACAACAAGCTTTTAGCAGTTGTAACTGCCCCTACAGGTTTAGCTACCTACAACATAGATGGTGTTACTTTACAAAGATTGCTTCTCCTTCCAGTAGAACACCAAAACAAATTAGGCTACTACAAACTTTCAGCTATGGAGCTACGTAGACTTTTGAAACAAATGAAAATGCTCCTAATAGATGAGGTGAGCCTGGTCTCCAACCTAATGTTGGCTTTGATTCACTTCAGATTGTAAGAGGTCCTTAAAACAGACTACGAAGAACTCTTTGGAGGAAAACATGTTATTGTTTTTGGAGATCTTCTTCAATTAACACCAGGGAAAGGTGAATGTATTTTTAAAACCTTAGGACACAAACTGTGCCATAAGACACTTGGCAACATAGGAAATGTAAATCTGAGAGAACTAACTGAAAACATGCGCTAGTCTGCAGACCTCACCTATGCCAGCATTTTGAAAAGCATTCGGATTGGTGTGCTTTCTAAGGAAGCACCTTCTATCTTAAATAGCCGACACATCCATGAACTATACGTGCATAACACATGTGCTACTGATGTCATGGAACAATTAGCACACAAAAATGTAAACTGTATGTCCTTAATGCCAACTCTAGCAAGCTGTGCACAATTCAATGAAACAATGTTGAAAAAAGAAATGCAACCACTAGTGTAAATTTACTCCACATACAAACTGGTTGTGCATGGTATGGCAGTATCTATGTGTCAACAAGCCAAAGCACGACTAAATACCTTACAAAACTCTATCTCCAACACAGCTGCTTTGGATAATATTGTAACATTGTGTTTAAACTGTAGAGTTATGCTAAAGCATAACCTTGAACTGGAGCAAGGTTTAGTTAATGGACCACTTAATACAGTTGTTGGCTTCCAGACATACCCACGTGACAACAGCATTCAGTTTGTCAATATTCACTTTGACAAACTTTCAGAAGAATAGGTCACTCAACAGCCCAATTCCTTCTTTTCAAAGACATGCATGTACGCGGGAATAGTTTTCTCTGTCTCTAGAATACGCAGTCACTATTCATAAATCGCAAAGGTCTAACCCTAGATCAAGCATTGATTGACATTGGCAGCACAGTCTTTAAAGAAGGCATGATTTACGTAGCAATATCACCCCTATGTAAACTGGAAGGACTATTTCTAGTCAATTTTGATACAATTATAGTGAAGGCTGACATTCCTTGCATCATGGAGTACAACAGACTATATACGCTCTACACACCCCATCTCAAAATGTACCCTGTTCCTCAAAAAGGCAAACTATGTAAAAGAAAACTAGTGCAAACACAACTTATACATTATCTCCCAACAGTACTCCATCAATCACCACAACCACAAAAGGATGTACTGAAAAGGCAAATGCATACCCAACTGCACAAACAAAGATAACTACTCTCATGGTCATTGGGCTAAGAACGCAAACATTAAAGGGTCATATTCACAGGGGGCCCGGACAGACACAGTCCTGGCGCCTCGCCTTTGGTGCCAGGCTCATGAATAACAGTAAGCAAGAACATTTATTTGGGATACTTTATTAAGAAGATAGCACCTCATTTTGGGTGCAAAGTGCATTTAACATGGGAACTTCCATTCACTAAAGCAGTCCCATGTGTACTCTTGGGTGTGGCTGCTGCTAGTGAGTTGCCTTGCACGTGCTGACTCTCTAGGAGTGGCAGGGTGTGGCAGGCAAGCCAGGCAAGCTGCTCCGATCCTCGAGGCAGACACTTCTCGTTATTCTGCACTTCCATGCAGCGTAACGCTCACCGCCACCTGGGATCAGACTTACCTGTGGAAATCCTGCTTCCTGCCATCATACTTACCACCTGGGGAAATCTGCTCTCACCTGTGCCTGTCTTCATTGATCCTGGTATTCATCTTCAAATCTTCCGGAACGCTGACTTCTTCATCTTGGCACCGCAGCTCATCTTCAAATCTTCCGGAACGCTGAAATCTTCATCTTGGCATTGCAGCATGATGCGCTCCAACAGCACCTGCAAGAAAAAAATCAAAGACAATGTTAGACACTTAAAAGACATTCAGTTTAAGGTTGCGCTACCACAGAACCCTGCGTTTTTCCTTAAACCATCACTTACCTGCTGTCGGACATTGTGGATTCATCCATATATTTCACCCGGCCACATCCCACGCCCCACAGCTGCTTTTGGGCCTAATTTCCACCTATTGGGATGATTACAGAAGAAAAACTTTATTCAGGGATTGACAACAATATTGGGAGCAATAAAACAAAGACATTAAACGAGCAGAGACAAAGAGAAAACAGACAGGGAAAGAGATAAGAGTCATTGAGAGACACTTACTACCAACCAGGAGAAGTATAGTCGCAGCTGGACTGGACTATTACTTACCGGGGATCAGTGAAGGAACGAAGTCCCAACGACAAGTGCCCCTGCCAGAGGTAGCAGGATGAGCTTATCATCAATAATTAACAGATGAGCCTTATGGGCCGGTACATGCTCACAGAACCACACCTTGGGGAGAAGAGTTTGAGGGGTACAATAGTCACAGATCAGCACACTCCCCTTCTCTCATATCCACGCAGGAGCAGTGTCACCAATTTCTGCTGCTCACAGTTTATCTGCCGAGGGAGAGGCCTGACAGGGGTGATCTAATTCCTGGGGGGGCTGCAACCATGCCCCAACTCCTCCGCAGAGACCAAGTGTTAGGGAGAATTCTCTGTTTAGGCTGAATTTCCTAACCTAGTGAGTCCCCCAGCAACTTTGCTGGATTTGTGGGGTTTATTTTTTTCTCCTGCCAAGAGTGAGACTCTTTTACCCTCACTCTTGGGCATGATTTGAGTGTGTTTCTTTGAATGTAGATGTGGTTAATGGGCTATGGGGTCTTTTACTCCATAGGGTTTCATGTGTTTTTGTGATGTGTGTTACACAGCACCCTCAGTGCAGTGACACAGGGGTGTCTTAGTGACCCCCTAGTATAGACTCCATACCCTGGGACAGACTACTGTCTCCCAGGGCATGTAAAGTCACCATTGACTTTACTAGTTTTAAATTCTGAACAGAACCAGTACAAACCATCATATTGTGGACGTACTGGCTGGGGCAATTCGATTGCCCCAGGGTCTGTTAGTCGAGGGGGCATGTCTCTGTCCCCCCTGATCGAGTTTTGGCTGGTGGCAGTGGATACTACTTTTTATATTCAACCGCAAATATTTTCCTATGGGATTTCCCATTGTTTTAGGCTACTATCTTTATTTAATTATTTACGGTAGCCTCGAACATACCTCCGGTTTATTTAATTAATATTAATTCTCCGGTTGGTATTTTTTGCCGAAACTTGATTCTAAAATGGCGTTTGTGTTCTCTTCTGTGACTCCAACCCAAGTCGAGCCCTTTGTTCCACTTTTTGGCAGGCTTCTCCACAGAAGCCCTCCAAAGTGGTGCCACTATGTCTGGGGTACTTAGGAGGGGTGGAGGGAAATTTAGGCACCCTGGACTGAGTTGCCTAGGCAACTCAAGTCGCACACCATCCTGATTGGCCCAAGTGGTGAGCCGGCCGGCTCACCACTTAGCATGTTTGAGTGACAGCTAGGCTGAGTGAATGGGGGTTTGCTGCATAAAAGCAGGGCTTTGGGGACTGGAACTTCAGAAGTCGCCACAGGACCTAAGAATCCGACGAGGGAGAAGCTGAGCCGACCTGCCACGACACCACCACCGGTGGAGCCCTGCTGGACTGTCTCACCACTTTTCCCAATGACAGAGGAGATCTCCCGCCTGAGGGTCTTCTTCCTTTGACTGGTGGGGATAACCAGTTTCACCGTCTTTTCGCTTTCCTGACGTACCTCGTGGCCGCCTTGCCCGTGCCAAGCACCCCGGCAACCGGGATACCACGTTTTACCACGACCACGAAACCAAGGTACCACCTTTAACCGGAAAACTCCATTCACATTTTCCAATTCATATGCTGTAAATTGCTATTCAAATGTAGAAATCAATGTTCTATTTCAATTGCCACCAATTGTTGAAAACATTTACTTTAACAGCGTGGATCATTTCTGTTTGCAAATGTTACTCCTTCACAGAAATGCAACAAACAATCCTGACAAGCCTCATTACGACCCTGGCGTTGGACCATGGTGCTAATAGCACCATGGTCCATGCCGGTAACTTACCGACTCCGCCATGGCGGAATGGGGAATTACCGCCGCATTCCGAGGTTGGCAGGGCGGTAACTCCCCATGCCGCCATGGCCCTTCCCCATTCCCATTTTTGCCCATAGGGCTCAATGGGAATGGGGAAGGCGCTAAGTACGGTGCCGCAAATTGCGGCACCGTACTTAGCACCAAGGTCCCTTTGCGGGTTGGTTTTTAACGCCTGCAAAAAGCAGGCGTTAAAGTCCCCAACCCGCAAAGGGACCTCATAATCAGGCGCTAAGGGATTACCGGTACGGGTACCCTTACCGGTACCGGTAATCTCTTAGCGCCAGGGTCGTAATGAGGCCCACAGTGTCTCAGGAATAAGGCAGGAATTGGACTACTGTGCAGCAATAGTGAGGTTCACTATAAAAACACAAGGAGATCTACAAGAATGTCTACTGTACTTGCTGCAAGTACTAGAAAGCAAAAACATACCTATAAATGAAATCTTTCAGATTTCACACATGTGGAAACATACATGCACTCTCTGCAGCCATGTGATACAGGAACAAGTCCCTAACAAGCACTTTGTGTATGTATCTCTACCTAGCTGTGAATCCATTCCATTTCAGCAGCTCATACAAAATGCAAACCATGGCATATTATGTACTACTTGCAATTCTGACAATCATTCTACCTTACAGACAAAATCACATAGCCAGTATGCAATAGTAATGCTTTTACGATACAATGCAGATGGTACCAAAAACAACTACAAGCTTACAAGCTTTACACACAGGTATCACTTGTCAAGAAAACCTTCACAACAGTAGGCATAATCTACCACATGGGCGCTACAACCAGTGCAGAACACTATACTGCGTACATGAAAAGAAATGTGGATGGTTTGAATGCAATGATACTTCCATAACTCTGAAGCAGAGATTACCAGCAAATCTTGAAAATGCCTAATTAATATTCTTGAAACCAAAATGTACTCACAAATCTGAGTATGAGCATCTACAAACTGTCCTCAATAACCTTTGCAACTACCAACTGGTAAAATAAAGCAACAGCTGTCTAACAATGCCCATACTAATTCAAGAAATGCGCAACTACATGTAACTACACCCATAGTGCTACAAAAGAACTTCACAAGAGTGAAAAATGTAAATCCACCAACAAGAATGAACGTATTTGAAGACATACCCTGCAAAACAGAGAAACTGTAACAGTTAGAATATGCCAGCTGGTATCTAACTGTAACCATAAAATTACAATATTACTTCGCATTACTATACAATTTGAAATCCACCAGCAAAAATTGAAGTTCCTCTGAGGAAACCCTTCAACAGTTATTAAGCATAAACTACCAGCATAAACTAACTAGTATCTTACTTCACCCGCAGTACCCCAATATTACTTCCAGCAGTAAAACTGTCAAAATCAAACTTCAGCAATCACAGTGCTACAAACATACCCTCAACAACTATCAAACTACCAACAGGTAGAAGAAGCCAACAGGTATGCAACTACCCCTAAAATCCTCCTATATTAGTGTGCAATACCACAATACTTAGAAAACCTCCACAGCAAGCAAACGCACAAACAAATACTGCTAAAAAGCGGAAACATATAAACAGTTAGAATATGTCAACTGGTATCTAACTGCAACCATACTACCACCACTTCCAAAAAGAAAATCATACAACATTTCAATTCCTCCTACTACAACAGTGCTTATAACTGCCTCCAGCCATGCACCCAAGAGTATAGGGCCTGGCCACAACCACCACAGCATAATACAGTCATGCATGCAAACGTGTGCCCACTGACCACAAACCACACATGAGGCCCTATCCTCTTCACTTGGCATACTATTACAGCATTTCCAGCCAGTGGACAAACTCTTGGGTGCATGGCATCCGGCCATGCACCAAGACTCTACTGACTGCCCACAACAATACAGCATAATACAGTAAAGTACCCAATAATCATCTGCCCAGTGGCCATAACCCAGACACATAACCTGTCCACCTAAACTCCTGTCCACTTCACTTCACATAATATTACATTACTCCCACCCACTGCACAGACTATTACACACCCAAGAATTGCAGGGCAGTCCAACAAGCCACCTGCCACACACCCTGTCCACTTCTGTAAACCTACTATTACACTTCTTGCAGCCAGTAGGCACACTCTTGGGTGCACCCAAACCTCTAGTAGCTGCCACAATTACCACTGCATAATACAACCACACACCCAAGAATCTGCCCAGTAGCCACAACCCTCGTGGCAGTCCAATAAGCCAGCTGCCACACACACTTTCCACTTCTCTATATATACTATTACACTACTTGCAGCCAGTGGACAGACTCTTCAGTGCATGGCCTCCGGCCTTGCACCCAAGAGGCTAGCAGCTCATCGCAATCACTACAGCATAATACAGCCATGCACCCAACAATCTGTACACTGGCCACAACCCTCACACATAAGCCAGCCACCTGAGGCCCTGTGCACTTTTCTACACATACTATGACAGTACTTCAACCAGGGGGCAGACTCTGGCCATGCACCCAAGACTGTAGTAACTGGCCACAATTACCTCCCACTGCATAGAGTATCATACACCCAAGAATCTCAGAACAGGTCCAATAAGCCACGTGATACACACCCTGGCCACTTTTGTACACATACGATTAAACTACTTGCAGCTAGTGGGCAGACTCTTGGGACCATGGCCTGTGGCCATGCACCCAAGAGTCTAGCAGCTTGTCACAATCACCACAGCATAATGCAGCCATGCACCCAACAATCTGTACACTGGGCACAACCCACACACATAAGTCTGCCTCCTGGGGCCCTTTTCATTTATGTACACATAGTACTGCAGTAGGTGAGTCAGTCAGCACACTCTTGCGTGCCATAAACCAGCCACCCATGCACCCAATAATCTTCCCATTTGTCACTACCCTCGGGACACTCCAATAAGCCACCTGCCACACACCCTGTTCACCACTGTACACATAGTATTCCAGTACATGCAACCAGTCAGCACACTCTTGGGTGCAGTAAGCCAGCCGCCTGAGGCCCTGTTAACTTCTCTACACATACTATTACAGTACTTCAACCAGTGGGCACACTCTTGGACTCTTGGGTGCATGGACTCCAGCTAGGTGTGCTAGCTGGCCACAATTATCTCCCACTGCATAGACTATCTTACACCCAAAAAACTCAGGACAGGCCAACAAGCCACCTGCCACACACCCTGTCCACTTTTGTACACATACTATTACACTACTTGCAGCAAGTGGTTGCATGGCCTCCTAACATGCACCAAAAGAATGTTGGGACCCCCGTAATATTGCCCCCCCATGACACACCTCACCAAACTTACCAAAACAATTCAGAGCAAACCATATACTTATTCCACAAAGTTTGGTAATAATTAATTCAGGGGGAGCGAAGTTATAAGCTGCCCAAAAAGTGTTCTTCCTATGAGTTGAGAAACCTAACCATAACTACACGGCTGATATATATATCCATCAGGATACAGCGAATTTGTACAAACATAATCGATTATGACTCAGCCAACAAAATTACATCATGGGCATTTCATCAACAACAATATCCTAAACAAATCATTCAGAGAGCTTATCTAAAAGCACAGACTCTGGACAGACAAATGCTGCTAAATAAACCAGTGACAGCAGCAAATGCGGATATAGATGAGAGTGCCATCAGACTTATCTTGACGTTTGGAAGCCATGCACCGACAATAAAATGGATTGTAAATAAAGCTTGGAAATTGATAACAACAGATAAAGATCTGGGGAGGATTCTTAAGTAGCATGCAGATATAACATTAGGCACAAAGCACCTCCATTAAGGATACAACTGTCAACAGTTTCATGGCATCAGACACGATAGGATTGAACAGCCATTGGTTCACCACAAGTGGAGAAGGTTTTTTCGAGTGTAGGCATTGCAAAATGTGCAAACATGCACACAATTGCAATATGTATCCCCACCCCATTGTTGGCAACTTTGTTAAATTCAAAGGCAAAATTACTTGTGAATCCGAATATGTTGTGCATGTGTTGGAATGCCTGTGCTTGAAATGGTCCTTTGGAAGATACTAAGTGCAAACTCAAAATGCACATTTTACAACATGTGAGAGCCATACAAAACCAAGATAGCTCATACCCAATGGCCAACCATTTCGCAGAAGTACATGTGGGCAATCCTAAACATCTCATCTTCTTTGGCATATATAAAGTAGACGAAGGACCAGGAGGCAGAGATACGGAGCGTCTACTGCGACAAGAAGAAACCAGGTTTATTACAGACTATGAAAGCAAAAAGCCTGGTTGTCATAATGTTGACAAAGAACTTTATACATTCTTGGGCATGTACATTGACATTGTTATACAGCAGTATGGTTAATCTGGGCGCTCCGTTTATTGATCATAGATCCTTTTTTGAACTGGCATTTCTTTATTTTCCCTTTTGAATTATAGGGGTTTTATATTGTTTTTTCTTTCTTCATTATGTTCTTCTTTCCTTTTGCCCTTTTTTGCTCTGCTGTGTCCTTTGGCATTGTTGTTGTGACTTGCACTTCAAAGCCTACTTCTGCAGCAGCCAAGCCATATTGTAACAACGGAGTGCAGTGTCCACACATGGGGTCATACATTCCAACAGGCATGTGGCTCCTCTAGGTATAACAATGTTGAGATTAATAGTAAAATTGACTCATTTGGTGTCCATTTCGTGATTCTCCGTTTTCCAGCACTAGGCCAGAATTGCAGCTACAGACAGTGGGAGTTACCTTTATTAATAAATTAATAATTAATTAATTATTATTATAAATCCAATTTGAATGAGGGCATTGTTTGTGGATGTTTACGCAATATGTCAGAGTTACGAGGCAAATCTTAATTCAGCTTTTACAAGAGGGGGTCCAAGAATGTACCTTTATCATGCTCTTATCACTTGGAGTATGCATTCCATTTTTAAAGTAAGAGGATAGTGTTGGGCTTACTTGGTGTGGATACCAACCATTATTAGACAAGCGTATGCATCAGAATGATTGAGTGTCATGAATTTCAACGAGAGGTTGATTGTATAACACATCTTGTATTTGTATGTACAGCAGACACTATGCACTTTATTTTATCATTCCCTGGGAGAGATGAAAGATCGTCATATGGCTCCTCTAGGTATAACAATGTTGAGATTAATAGTAAAATTGACTCATTTGGTGTCCATTTCGTGATTCTCCGTTTTCCAGCACTAGAGAGAGGTTGATTGTATAATACATCTTGTATTTGTATGTACAGCAGACACTATGCACTTTATTTTATCATTCCCTGGGAGAGATGAAAGATCGTCATATGGCTCCTCTAGGTATAACAATGTTGAGATTAATAGTAAAATTGACTCATTTGGTGTCCATTTCGTGATTCTCCGTTTTCCAGCACTAGAGAAAGGTTGATTGTATAATACATCTTGTATTTGTATGTACAGCAGACACTATGCACTTTATTTTATCATTCCCTGGGAGAGATGAAAGATCGTCATGCTACGGCATATCATGAATTAATGATTCCTATGGAATGTGTTATGAGGTATTTTATAGCATATAAATATTACACATTTGAAATCTGGGCATCGTGTCTGGGGATACGAGCGAGCGCATTTTACAAAGTTGTTATACAATGCGCTAGGCACTTTATAAATGTTCGCTAACAAGGGATCTTAAGTTATAACTGTAACAAAGTACATTTGTACATTTTATGCATCTTCTTCATGACTAGTTCAGATACATACACGATCTGTACACATACTATTACACTACTAATTGCATTGCAGTAGGATCTGACTAAATGCTACCCATTCCCAGTGACCTGGTAAGACAGTGGTAAAACCCGTCAGCCTGCCATTCCCTGCTGGCTAAAGAACTCTCTATGGGGAGGTGAAAGACTTATGCATGGACTAGCAGCAATTTTATCTTTTGTTTTGGAACAATAAAGCTTGATAGTTCCATCAAACGAATGATGTGGCTTCTTGGAATTGCAATTGGCTCAGGACGAATCACAGGAGTGCCGCTCGTCAAAACTGCAGTTCCTCGCCGTGAATTGAAGATATATATATTACTGGGCCTGCAGTAGCAGCCCAGTATTTATGGTTAAGTTGCTAAACCCATAGGAAGAGCACTTTTTGGCCGGCTTATAACTGCTTATAACTTCGATCCCCCTGGACGAATCCTCACCAAACTGTGCAAAAGAAGTATATGGCCTGCTCTGAATTTTTCTGCAAAGTTTGGAGAAGTTTTGGCAAGGGAGGGCAAAGTTGTAGGAGGGGGATCTCAAAATTTTTTTTTTTCCGTAGACTGAATGGAGAAAAAATTGCTCACGCCTACAGCCCAAACCGCTGGATGGGTTTTCACCAGATTTGCGGCTGGAGCGGCGGGCTTGGTCCCGAAATTGTGCTTTTGTAAATTTGGTGGAAATCCGTCCAGTAGTTTTTTTAAAACAACCAAAAGTAGGTCCAAAAGAATTAGTGATATCTATGTCCGCTCTGCGGACACACTTCACTGTTTGTTCCACAGACAGGACACTGATTAGCTTAGAAGGAAACGTGGTGTCTGTGGACATCGGACATGCCCACTGATTGGATGGTGAAAACCGTGAAGTGCGTCAGATTTTTGGAAACGCCTGCCATCTTGGATTCGCGAGAGCAGCCAGTGTCCGCGGACATTGGGGTAAAACAATATTAAAAAACACAACATTGCAGTTGTCAAACTTATCAAATAATCTCTGGGGAGGTGAGAGGTGATGAGTATGAGATGGGATATGGCTGCAAGAAGCAAAAAACAGGTGTTTTCCGCCATAAAAGTCTGCAAACAGTCCTGAGAAGTTCACAAACAGCCTAGCATTACAGGGTTGGTGAAAAGCAGTTCTTGGATGGCGTATAACTTTGGCTCCACTTAATGAAACTGCCTGAAATTTTTTTGCAATTATATTCCTGACCTGATTCCAAATGAGTTTGCAAGGCTTGGTGGGATTCTGTCAGAGGGGGCAGAATTAGAGGGGGGGTCACAAAATAATGTAAAGGCTTATAAATGAGGTGCCATTTGATGAAGCTACACTTAATTTGGCAACCACATGATAGATCTAGATATACATGTTTTTGCGAAGTTTGGTGGGATTCTGTCAAGAGGGGGTAACATTAGAGGGGGGTCCCAAAATAATGTAAAGGCTTATAAATGAGGTGGCATTTGACAACTCTACACTTAAGTTGGCAAACTGGTAATAGATCTAGATATAAATATTTTTGCGAATTT
Source organism: Ambystoma mexicanum (assembly GCF_040938575.1). Taxonomy (NCBI): domain Eukaryota; kingdom Metazoa; phylum Chordata; class Amphibia; order Caudata; family Ambystomatidae; genus Ambystoma; species Ambystoma mexicanum. Next base: position 875,825,306 of record NC_090941.1, read on the forward strand.
TGGCGGGAGTTTGTCAGGAGGGGGCAAAATTGGAGGGGGGACCCAAAATATTGTAAAGGCTTATAAATGTGGTGCCATTTGGCAAATCTACACGAAGGTTTGAGAAAAGATTATAGATCTATATATACATTTTTTCGTAAAGTCTGAATGGATTTTGTCAAGTGGGGGCTAGGTTATATGACTATTGTACGTGCATACATTTGACACTTTTAAAAAATAAAACATGGGTGGATTTACAGTAAACTTGTGTAAGGAGCATTGGCAAGGACCTGAAATCATGGTTTTGCAAATGTGCCCGTGTTTTCTTTTTTGTCAAGTGTCATAATGTAGATACAAAAAATAGTGATATACATTTGGTGACTGAGGTGTAGCCTGTGGCCATTGGCAGTGGCAGATTGTCGGGGTCATGGAATAAGGTCATGAACCGGACAATCTGGCTACTGGCCATGACCATGCGGGACAACACATGGGGTTAAAGTGGCCATGTCCACCTGGGACTGGCTTTGTGGTAAAGTTATTCGAAATTGGGATAGGTTTGAAAGGGAAGAAAAATGTGCTTGTGGTAATATGGTCATAGGGTTCTCTTTCGCCTTCTGGAAGCTTAATGGAAAGCGAAGGCAGGCCCTCTATGGATCCCCGCATTCCCTTTCGATGGTGGCCATCTTGGAAAATGATTTTCTTTCCTACACCTGGACGCTACAGGTGTCGTGGTGTAGGAAGAAAAATCCTTTTTTTAGCACCCGGGTTCCTGCTTTGGGAACCAAGGGGGCTATTGGCCTTCATCCACCATTACAGGGGCTGGAATGGGGGGATAATGGTCCGGAGACCTCGTTGTCCACCCTCTCTTCACTTGGGCTGATAACTTGGGCAGCCGGGCCGGTATCCACCATTTCAGTCCCAGCAACGGGGGATGAACGGCACAATATTCCCATTAGCATAACACAAAATGCAAATGGAAATGTTGGAAAATCTTATTGAGCCTATGTACTTTACTGAGAAATATAAAGTAGATGGAATCTATACGTTTTTTTTTAGTTCTATTTTTTTTACTTTGAAAGGTGGTTCCTAAAGGAACATTTCTTTTGTTGTTTTATTTCTTTGGCTGGAGAGCTAAGAATGAAACTTGGGGTTAAGAGGCACCAAACACTAAAATGGAGGGGCAGGTGGACAGGGGAACATTTTGCACATGTATTATTTCTAAGGTAGGGGCAGTGCTTCTCATGATCCTTGATTACAGCAGTGGTGGTGGTTCTTGGAGAGGAGGGATGGCATTAGCTGATGCCAGTTTAAGATAAATAGCAATTTTGCTAGAAGTATGCACTGTGTACTAGATTGTTAATGGATAATGAGTAGGAAAAGGTGTTATAGCTATGCAAGTGAAATTTTGAAGTTGAAAGTTCCTAGATCAGTAGAAAATGCAGTAGCGAACTGTCTGCGAATCACGGATCTTGTAGTGAAGTGTGGACAGGTTCTCGGACACGTCATCATGCCGCGCGCCAGCGTATGGTCATGTGGCACTGTCCAGAAGGTCCGCAATGAAGTCAGATGTTCGTAGACATCTACGGATGCAAAACTATTTGAAAAAGTTGCAAAAATTGTATAGAAGTGTTAAAAATGATTCTAGAAGGTGGGAAATGGCAGAGTTTTAAGGTGACACTTTGCAAACTGGACACAAATATTGTTATATTGGGCAAGTATGATATTAGTAAGTTGTAGGAAAATAGCATGCACTGGTAAAAACCCATGACATTCACTGAAAAAATGTTGTTAAAGGGACGTTATGGTTAAGTTGGACTAATAAAAACCTAAGAAATTCAATAAAAAACTTGTTAAAGGGACATTATGGTTAAGTTGCACTAATAAAAACCTAAGAAAGTCAATGAAAAAACTTTGTTAAAGGGACGTTATGGTTAAGTTGCTCTAATAAAAGCCTATGAAATTCAATGATAAAACTTTGTTAAAAGGACATTAAGGTTAAGTTGCACTAATAAAAACCTATGAAATTCAATGAAAAAACGTTGTTAAAGGGACGTTATGGTTAAGTTGCACTAATAAAAACCTATGAAATTTAATAAAAAAGTTTGTTAAGGGGACTTTATTGTTAAGTTCCACTAATAAAAAAACCTATGCAAATCAATGGAAAAAACTTTGTTAAGGGTATGTTATGGTTACGTTGCACTATAAAAACCTATGACATTCAATGAAAAAAACTTTGTTAAAGGGATGTTATGGTTACAAGTAACACCGAAAAACCTCAGAAATTCACCAGTTATGATAAGCTAAGCAACCATAACTCGCGACACCACCGCACACTGCTAAAACTAACACCCAGGACATCAAAGATAACATCACAAATGAGTTGTGTTTATATTGTTGGTAACAAGATGTCAGGGGTGATTGGGAGACCTATCATGAACTACTTAATCTATTAAAGAATGTACCCATCTAAAATCATTGTATTGAAGTGGTGTTGTTAATACAGGAACCTAATCATATTTAAACATAGGCAATGACTGCAGCATGCAGCATAGAAGTACACTATTTATAATCTTGTAATTTTGGATAGTACAATAATGAATGCTACCTTATCTGAGTTTTGAGTAATTTTAACCATGTGATAACTAGCTAACAATTCAAGACTTACAACACTTATGCTGGTACAAACAATACATAAGAAGAACCACAATGCATACAAATCAGAGGCACATACAGGGAAACTAAAGCAAGGAAGAAAGAAACAGCATCATCAGAACATGTTAATAACATTAAAGTTTATCTTCATGTATACAAATGAATTGTGTGTTTGTGGCCTGCTCATTTCGGCATGTATGTGCACCATGAGCTGAGACCAAACCCTAAGGAATGTACTTAAAGAACATATGACAAGGTTAACGTCTAGATATATAGCACCTTTTCAATTTTAATATTCTGACTGTCAGTAAACAAAACCACCTGACCTATATATGTCAGTGAACAAAAATAAGTGGCCCAGATATATGGTGTCATGAGTTATGTCATCAATGACATTTGTGATGTCATCTTTGATGTCCTGGGTGTTAGTCTTAGCAGTGCAAGTGGGGTGGCATGAGTTATGGTTGCTTAGCTTAACCTCTTAAGTGCCATTGAGGTTCCCCCCCCCAGTACCAATGTTTTTTTTTTTTAAATCGCGGTATTCACCGCCCAAACCCGCCAGCATTTCCCCCCTCATTAACCGCTTAAGTGCCACCGACGAGCCGGCTCGTCGGTGGCAACCTGGAGCGGTTTTTACCGACGAGCCGGCTCGTCGCTGGCATTTAAAGGGTTAACATAACTGGTGAATTTCTTGGGGTTTTCGGTTTTACTTGTAACCATAACGTCCCTTTAACAATCACTTTTCATTGAATTTCATAGGTTTTTGTTAGTGCAACCTAACCATAATGTACCCTCAACAAAGTTTGTTCATTGATATATAACCTTGATTTGATATTTCCACTTAAATTTGGAAAGTTACCTTGCTTTTTGGGTCACTACTGAATCACATTCAGACCCCTCTTGATAGTAAAGCCTTACCTTGGCCCATGTTAAATCAAACGGCAAATGAGGTATATCTCTTAACTGTTTTGTTTTACCTTTATGACTGGGATAACTCTTGTTTTGTAGATGTGTCAGCGCTGAGTGATACTTTAGTGCTCTACTCAGCCATTTAATCTTATATGGAGGGCCAGTTTGACACTTAAAGTGGATTATAAGCTGCTAGATGACTTGCTCTCTAAACCTTAATAAGACAAGATATTTCCTAGGCTAATCAGAATAATTTCTTGATACTATCTAAATAATGATGGCGATTCCTGCAAAAGAAACATATTTTCTGTTGTTTTAGCATTACCTGTGAAGGGAGGAGATGCTGAGTATCTTCTCCCAAAGATATATTGTCCATTGAAGATGTAGATAGAGTGGCAGGACCAGAATGGGGGCTGTTCCCAAAGAGAAGTGGGATGCAGAGGCAGGGCTAGATTGGGCTTCTGGGGTCCCGGTGTGCAATATTTTGTGGGGGCACAGGCCATTGTTTTCACATCTGTAGCTAACAAGTTAGACAGGTAATATGCCTTAACAGGATTTGCACCGATAATGAGCAGGCAACATGCATCTCTCTGCAGCAGGACATTTACAAGCATAGCTGTTTTACTGGGATTGGAAGTTGTAACTGTAGAGCAATCTGACCTGCAATCGGATCTGCATACCTGCTTACCCTAGCTGATTTTCTAGAGAGTACACAGTCCTCCATGTTTTGCTGGGGCTTGTGGGCTACTGTTTACCAGCATTCTATGCAGTGCTTTATAGAAGCACTGCTGTAGTCACATGAACTAAGCGTGGTGAAGAACATTTGAATAAACATTGTTGATGTTGTTCGTAACTTGTGGTATTTCCCTCCATACTGGCCCTTATTTTACCCAACTTAAAATTATGAAAGAGGAGTTTGTGTTAGAGTGAATGTGTGAAGTTTGCAAACTAACAAACACACTGCTATAGTGATTTCAAATGAAAAATACAGCCAGAGCTAGATGTGCATACGGTGGCACAGCTAATAGGATAAACACTCAGTTGTCTTTCGAGGTCGTTTGAGCTCTTATGTTTGATGAATGGATTCACCTCCACACCATCATTGATCTCATTCATATATATTCACTCTTGGTGCTAGATGAGACAAACACATGATAACTCATTGTCATGTTTGCTTCAGGAGATAGCAGGTCTGTGTTTGGAAGATTGATCCACTCTGCACCCTTCTCGGATATCCTAGGAACTCACTTCATCAATATAATGTTATAACCCAGTGAAACATCATCTTGGGAATGCCTTCCCTTTCTACATGCTTGGATAACAAGCACCTAACTGAAACTCAAACCCACCAAAACAGAATTTCTCTTACTGTCTTCCATCTAAACAGGAGACCATCCCAAGGTACCTGAATGAAATGCACATAGATGCATTCACACCTCAGTGGGTCCTATGTTCCAAGTCACTCAGGGCCATTGTTGGCAGCAATCTCTTATTAAAGCAGCATATAAACAAACATAGCTCAACCATGGGGTATTACTTAGCACTCTGATTACAAAACCATTTCTACCACTCAGGATTTCAGAACCAAAATCAAGGGCCTGGTAAGCTCACATCTCATTGGAGGAAATTCCAAAATCTCTGGTATCCTAGCCACACACTGGGGTCTGTATACTGCCATTCAACATGCAGCCGACTCCTTCATAATAGAAACTCAGAAATATGACTAGATATCCCCATTCTAGGAGAAACACACTGGTTACACATCCAAGCTGATATTGTCTGGATTTCATGTAAGGGAACTATTGCCTAAACAACAGCCTACGTAGACACACATCTTGCAGAATCTTATGCAATATATAGCTCCTCTAAAAGCTAGGCAATTGCAAGGTTCAAGACTAGACTGGTACGGAAAAAGGAAAGCAGGAAACAAGTCTCTTCTTACCATTTTCAATCTCACTGCAACACTATCCCGGTCACAATCAGGACCATTGCTCCTGAAGTTCTAGATGGTACTTAATTATCTGCTCTTCAGAGAATATCTAGGGTTCAGTTAGGACCTGCTAGACGTATGTATACACACCCTCTATGGTATGGGATATCCAAGCTACAATAACCTTTACCCTCCACTTCCATGACCACTATTAACCACAAAGTACACATAATTTATCTGTTGCTGCCTAGATAGTTTCATACGATTAAAGTTCAAATACACACAAAAAATGCTAATTATCAGCCATGGTGCACTGCATCTTTAAGGAAGTTCTAGGAAGAACCCAGAAAGTGGTCTCCTGGTACAATAATATAGCAGTATCTAACCTTGACTCAAAGTCCAGGATGAATAAGTGTCTGTACAGTTGTGAATTGAGTGTTTACAGCTTTCTGTTTCTGTAGAAGGTTGTCACCTAAGCGATACTCAGGCCATTTCTTGGTGTGAGTAAAGTGGGGGGTTGCCCGGGTTTAGGTATTTTGAAGGCCTAGGGTCAGATGTTCCAAGCTAGCAGTGGCATTTGATGTACAAAGAAAGAAATAGAATGGAACATCATCTGTGAAATAAGTTTAGTTGATGCCTTTTCTTTCAGAAGACCATTTTAAAGAGGTATTGATGAGTTGGTAGTCACTATTGATAGTGGGATGAAGTGCAAATATTGAATGATTAGAAACTGGGAGCATGTATAAAAAGCTCCAGGCTAGTTAAAACAATGAGTACACTCAGTTGACCTAATTATGCAACATTGGGAGTCATTAGGAGTTTGCCGGAATCCTGCCGGTAATTAGGGAGAATACTGGCAAACAGTATTATCGTTCCCACCACCTGATATACTGGAATTACCGGCACATTATAGTTGACAGGAACTACGGTACATCCCCATTCCATGGAGTCTGTAAGGAACTCATGACGGCAACAGCAAAGAAAGACACAAGTGGTCACAGTTCAAGGGTGTTTATTAAACTGCAAAGGTAGGTTGCAAAAACACATAATCTAAACCTAAATCTAAGATGGAAGCAAGCTTCAACCATCAAATAATAATAAGGCAGTCATAGTGGCATCCTGTCAAATAAAAACCTATTGCCAATCCTCACGCTAAATACAAAAGAAGTGTGGGATAATGTTCATAAGAAAGAAGGAAGTGTTCACAAATAATAAATCAGGATGCGGTGGTCGGGGTCTCCCTTCCCCACATTTTAAGCACGAGGCCCTGTAGGATTCCGCAGCACAGAACATGGTTGAGCTTTCCCAGCATGAGCCAACAGTTTCTGCTTTCAGGTATCAGGGCCTTCGATGGATCAGTCTCTTTTCTACAAAAAGTCTTGTGCCTGATGTATTCAAAATAATAATCAACAGTTATTTTTTGATTGCACGTTGGATGATGCCTTTCACCCCTGGTTCCCCCTCTTCCAAGCTCAGATCCGTAGAAAGTTCCTTAATGATACCAGGACCTCTGATAGCTATGTTTTCTTGCTTTCGAGGGCCTAACAGGTTCAAAGTGTCAGAACAAAGGTTCAACAAAAATGTCTAGAGTTCCTCTCTGGTTTTATTTGTGTGATAACTTCAACCCTGGGTTCCCCCTCTTCCGGGCTCAAACAAATCTCAAATATCAGCATCTATTTGTCATGTTCACTCTGACATGGCATACATTCAAAGACCCACCCTCTTGTACTTTTATTTTATTGCATTCATGGGTCGGTGGGTGTTGGCTTCTCACCCTTGGATCCCCCTCTTCCAGGCTCAAATCCAACTCGACTGGTTGCTTTCCTTGATAGGGTTCACTGTGGCTTTCAATACAATTTTGTTGTTGACGTTTGCAAATCTTAATGTCTTTTGAAATAGTTCATTGTGGACATCCCTCGGCCAGGTTCACTCTTGTAAACACACTATATTTCGGGAATTTAGACTTCACACCCTCTTCAACAGCATCCCTCTTTCAGGTTCACTCTTGTCAATCATGCCTTTCTCATTCAACTCTTACGATGCAGGATTCACTTCCCTTAGCTTCGCAAGCATCTGTCAGTCAAAGACCACTGTATGACCACTGTGACCCTTTCTCGCCTTTACAAGGCCTTCTAGTCATGGTAGTTTCAACAATCGGGTAATCGCCCAGAGTTTCCTGAGTGAGCACCCACGTGGTGCGGGACTCCTCTGTTGCTGGTTTTCCCATTTTTTATGTCACAGTTCTTTGTAACTTTTCACAGTTCAATTGCTGTTTGCTATTTTCGGTTCAACATAGTTTGGTTTCTTATAGACTCTTCACTCGACTCACCACCTGTGATGAAGCGCTTGGTTTTTCTCTCTGGAGTCAAGGTTGGTACCACGAAGACAATCGTCTCTCGCCAGCTTGTTTATCAGCAGAGAACGGTCCCATGTACCATTGAAGTCTGCTGCAACACACACTGGCTAATGTTCTCAGACTTACTATTCCTTCCGGTGAGGTTTCACAGGCTTTGGTTGGAAAAGGCAAGGTTGTTTCTCTCCTTTTCACCCTCTCGGTTCACGCCGTATTATTCGTCATCTTGAACTGCTTCACTTAGTTAGTTCTCACGTTGTGCGGTGTGCCTTTCTCATATTGGGCTCTCGTGCTCCACCTTTTATCCCTGTGGGCAAGAGAAAGGACATCAGGTGTTTGTGATCCTGGTCGATTGCCTGACTCTGCCTGACCCTTGGGTTGGGACAAGTTGGGTAGACAGTACTGGTGTTTGTCTGTCATCTTTCTCAGAGTGTGAAAGTGTTTGTGTCTGAAAAGGGGAATAGGGCAAAGAGTGTTTGAGCTAGGGAAAATGTGTCATAGGAAGAGGGATACTATGTCCTCCTTCACTGGTCCACCCCGAGGGACTGGGTCCAATAGCGATGGCCATGCCCTGGCCACCTGGATGACAGATCCCTGGGGACTAGTAAGTGAGACACCCTTGGGTTTCTCACATACCATTCCCCTACTTTAGGTGTATATGCCTGTTCTTTGCCCAGATTTTCCATTGTTAAGACCGGAAAAAGAACAGGGACGAGAGATGTCAAGGAACTCTTACATATTCCACCTATGGTTTTTGGCCGGTGCAGATAGAGGTGGAGTGGTGTCTTTAGTCTCTCTACAATACCCTATGAATTGCGATCCCACAGATTCAGGAGTTTACCAGTTCCATATTGGAGAGTTTTGGAAGTAGTAGTTTGCCTGCCAAGAATTCTGAGGTAGAAAATCTCTGTATTTCTTTGTGTAATTTGGGATACACCTCATTGTCTCCATGTTTTTGGGATACACCTCATTGTCTCCATGTACACACGTAACTCTGACTAAGGTTGCATTGTCGAGATCCGGGGTGGAAATCAGATTGGCCTGTATAGCAGTTTGCTTGCATCCTGAGTCAATCAAAGCCCGTACTTGTTTCCTGTTTACTCAGACCTTTTTGTCGGTAAACTTGGTTTGACATAAACAGATGCTAAATGTCTCTAGCTCTTCCTCTAGTTCTTCCCACTCTTTGCCCTTTAAACACCTTATTTCCATAGGTTCCTCTTGTAAGTTATTTGGACAGTGTCTAGCTAAGTGTCCCATTGCTCTACATGAAAAACAGATTGGAAGAGATGGTCTACTCCCGTTTACCTCCTACTTTTTACTTTTTTCTTTGGCCTTTGGTTCAGGTTTTTTGATTTACACTGTCTCTTGTGTTAAACCTGATTTAGTTAGTATGATCCCTGTGGTTTATCTACTCTATGAGGTTGGGGTCGGTGGATGGGTTTATGATCATTCCATTCCTCCAGAGAATGGGTAAAGTGAAAGTATTTGGCTGAATCTGAATGGTTTTGTGCAGTTCCAATGGCCATGATTAGGGTAGGTTGATTTAATTGCAAAACAGCTTTCTGCAAAAAATGGCGTAGAGAATTAGTGAACTGTTCCACGGTGATTATCTCTATCCGTTCATCTAAGGATTTGTCACTAATCCAAAGGGCCATAGTCTTTTTAACATGTTCAGCCATTTCTAAGGGGTTTCTCCTGGGTTCAGTCTGATCACCCTTAGTTTCTGTTGATAACAATTACAGGTTTGCCCCACTCTTTTTAGTAGCCCTTCCTTAATGTATTGAAAAGCGACTCCTTGCGCAAGATTTAGTAGCTGATCACAGGTTTGTAATTTGCCTTTCACTAGAGGGTAGAAGGGCTAAATAGCATCTTATAAGGTTCTCTTCCCACCCTGGTTGGTCAGCTAGGCATTCGAGGTTTAAGAAAAAATTGCCTAAATCTTCACCTCCAAAATATGGTTGAAGTACCCCATGCGGTAATAAGGGTCTTGCTTGTAGTTGAACCAGTTTGGTCACGTTTTCTTTGAGTCTGATCTCAGCTTGTATTAGATGATCTCTTACTGAGCAATGACATTGGCTAGGTCTCCCATGTCTTCTGGTTGTTTAAGGGTCCCCTCTGTAGATGGTTCTGAATCAAAAAGGAAACAACTTTCGACTATGTTGAATAAAGTCTCCAAATCTCCTGACACTTCTGCCCAATATTAAGTCGAAGAAGTAGACTGCATTGTTTCAATCTGCAAGCTAGATGGCCCCGTAACCGCTAAGGACTTAGTACTGAAAAAAAAAAAAAGTTCAATAGGAGGGTTATTCAGAGCGCTAGGTCTGATGAAGGAAAAGACAGGTCAGATTTTTGAGATTATCCGATCCTACGATTGTATGTTGTAATGAGAGAGAGGAAGGGTGTCTGTCTAGCAGTACTTGAGTTTTAAAGTAAAGGTCCTGTTGACCAGTTGGAATGCACAATTGAGAGGACAATAATTCTTTTAATGTGGATACGCGGTCAGATCAAGGAGGTCAACTATTTTATTTTCCCCTTCCGGTGTCCCACCTCTACTCCCCATGGGCCCACCATCCAGGTGATCCTCCCTCACTGGTCCACCACCAGGAACTGGATACAATAGCTATAGCCATGTCCTGGCGACTTGGATGACAGATCCCCCTGGATGACACAGCCCTGCGGACTAGTAAGTGAGACACCCTCGGGTTTCTCATACGTCCCACCAGCAAAATGCAGCTGGTATTACCGACACTGGTATTACTCGTGCCACTAATACCATTGCAGCTAATACCAGCTGTTTTATGCCAGTGAGAGACTGCATTACCTCCAGATCCTTGCTGGAAGTAAGTTAGGTAACCCCAACTGGCAAACTTAAAGCTTGCCCATCCACAAATGTCCTGGTAAACAGAATTACTGGCCAAATAGTTTCAGACCGGCGAACTTCTAATGACCCCCATTATCTGGAACTCTGTGACTTTAAGTCTCTATAATACAGCTGTAAATAACAGAGAAGATGTATTTAGGCTCACATTAATACACATTTCTGCAAACTAGATACTGAGGTCATATGTGGTCAAAATAGTAAATTGTAGACTGGGCTCATATCTCAGCTTCACCACTTTGTGATCCAGGGAAAATCATTTACCCCACTATGCCTTAGCTACCAAAAGTAATGAGTTGGGCTTTTGTATAGAACACGTTGTGAAATTTAGTTATTGGCAAAACCACAATTATTAGTTGAGTTGAGTTAAAAATGCTTTTTTGTTGCAACATAGTCACCATGATGCAAAGAAATTGTTTCGAAATGGGTGGGTTACCCTGAGGATCTTTGTAATAGGTAATGTTGCTGATTGTTGAGAGGAGTTTGAGTAAATTAAATCTGATCGAAAAATACGAATGATATTTAATGACGAGAAGCTATCAGCTAGGGTTGTACACTCAAATGAGAGAAAACCTTTTGCAAAAATAGCAGCAATGCATGCTTTTGCAGCAGCAGGATGGAGGAGATTGTTCCTGCAAGTTAACAATAAAAAAGTATTTGGTGTTTTAAATAGTGCCACATACTGGAGGTTCCTGTTTCTGCAGTGTAATTTCTAACTCTCCTTTCACTTACTCTGTATATGCTACAAAAGTGTCTATCGTCTTGCCCCTTTCTATCGCTCATCTTTACTTTGGGCCTCATTATGACCCAGGCGCTAAGTGGTTAACGGCGCCGTAAATGGCTGCGGTGCCGTTAACCACTTAGCGCCTTATTACGAGGTCCGTTTGCCGGACCCGACCTCAACGGCTGGTCTGGACCAGCCGTTAAAGTAGGCACCCGCAAAGGGACCTCGCAGGCAATTACGGTAGCGCAATTTGCGGTACTGTAATTGCCGCCTTCCCCATTCTCATTGAGCCCTATGGGGCAAAAATGGGAATGGGGAAGGGCCATGGTGAAATGGGGAAATACCGCCCCGCCAACCTTGGAATGGGGCGGTATTTCCCCATTTCACCATGGCGGACTCGTTACAACACCGGCACCAACCTGCTAATAGCGCCATGGTTTAGCGCCGGTGTTGTAATGAGGGCCTTTCATTTTATTCTGCATTCCACACTCTCTGATCTCAGTTCCTCTTCCTTCTCACTGTACCAAAAAAAAACCTGTGGCACTTATCAGTTTCACTCTTCATCTCTCCTTACCCAAAAACCTAGCAATGCACTTTCCTTGTCTGTCTGCTCTTCGCCTTATTATCACACCTTTTACACTTGTGTAAAAGCATATCTTCTTACCTCTTTTACAAATGTTTAAGTAGTCTGTTACCTGGATACATTTGTTTTACCATCATTTCACTTTAATTGTAGTGCATTATTGCAATCACTGTATAGCACTCTGGCGAAATCACTTTATAAATCTCACTAAAATACAATGAAATACATTTCTGCCCTTTCAGATTCGTGCTGTCAGGAATGTGCTCTTGTGCAGTTTACATTTTGGCTACCTCTCTTCTCCTCTTCTCTTGCACTTGTACCATCACATTAAGTGAAAAATACTAAAACTGTAAGGCAGCTCAGACTTCACCACAGAGCCCAGAACTTATTCTCACAAACTAGAGTGCACTTGTTAGTAAAACATAATATTGTGATCTATATCTGCATTAGTAGGACTGTGTGTGATTTGGGGGATGGGTGCAGATGAAACATGTGTTCCATGGTTAATCCGGCCCTTTCCAGACCTTTGATAGCCAACTATGTTTCGAGAGGCTGGCCTACTGTGAAAAGTATTGAGCTGGAGTTTCTTCTTTTCCCAAAGGTCCAGGAAAAGTTCTCTTTAGAAGGTGTCAGCCTGTGGTTTATTTATTTATTTAATGGGCATTTGTAAGGTGCTTATACATCAAGTAATTGTGTTTCAAAGCACCCACAGGGCAATGGGAAGGGAACAAAACAAGACCATGGAAAAATAACAGTGATGAACAAAAGACAACAGCGGTCCTACTAGGCCTTGTGAACATTTGGGGTGTACATGGAGAGAGAGAGAGAGAGAGAGAGAGAGAGAGAGAGAGAGAGAGAGAGAGAGAGAGAGAGAGAGAGAGAGAGAGAGAGAGAGAGAGAGAGAGAGAGAGAGAGAGAGAGAGAGAGAGAGAGAGAGAGAGAGAGAGAGAGAGAGAGAGAGAGAGAGAGAGAGAGAGAGAGAGAGAGAGAGAGAGAGAGATGGAAGTTCAACAGAGGGGAAGTGCCAGAGAGCCATTTGCAAAGGCAACAGGTAAGTGCCAGGTGGTGACCACTTGGTAAAAGAGGGGAAACCCGCCAGTATAAGTGCAGGCCTGTGAGGCAACACGGGCCAGGACGTGCCCAAAGGCAAGTGCATGAAGGAGGTTGGATGCTCTGGGCAATTAGACAGAAATCCAGGACCTAGGAGGACACGTAAGGGCCCAGACCAACAATCTACATTAACTGTAGGGTTTAGCATGGGAGGGAGAGAGGGACAGAGGAGGAGAAGAGGAAAGTCTTGAGGTGCTTGCAGAATTTGCGGAGATCCAGCCCAAGATGTAGAGAAAGGGGGAGGCTGTTCCAGAGGAGAGAGCAAGTTGAGGAAAGAAAACCACCACCTGCTTGCTGCTAAGTGAAGCGCTTGACAAGCAGAGAGTTGCAGCCAGAGGATAGGAGGGATCTGGAAGGAGAGTATTTGGTTAGAGCAAGTTGCAGATAGAGTGGTCCCCGGCCCCAGACAACCTTATGGATGATGCAGAGGGATTTCAATTTGATCCTTGCAGCAACCGGGAGCCAGTGGAAAAAGTTTAGGGCTGGAAAGATACGGTCCCTGGGCTTGAGGCCAAGGATCAATCTTGCAGTCCTATTGTGGATTAGCTGGGGTAGTGGAAGGTAGATTAAGGAAGAGGCCGTTGCAATAGTCCAGCCTGGAGAGAAGTAGAGCTCTGGAGACATTAAGCTCCTGGGGAAAAGTAAGGAAATGGAGGATGCCTCTGAGGAGGTGGAGTTGGAAATGGGCCGTCTTGCCAAGGTCCAAGATGTGAGGAATGAAAGAGAGAGAGGAGTCGGAGATAGGTTTCTGGATTCAGAGGAAAGAGATGGAAGAAAACCCATAGAGGGTGGCCAGAGTGAAGGGAGAAAAGAGGGAACAGGAGTCCCGATAGGAAGACGCTCTGTCTTGCTGGCATTGAGACAGAGATCATTAGGGGTGCACCAAGACTGGATAGTGGACAGGGAATCAGAAATGACAGAGGTAGTATGAAGAGATCCAGAAGGTAGTTTGAAGAAGAGTTGGGTGTCATCTGCATAACACTGGTAGTGCAAGGAGAAAGTGGAGATAAGGTGAGCAAGAGGGGCCAGGTAGATGTTAAAGAGCCAAGGCGAAAGGATAGAGCCATGGGGAACATGACATATAGAGATAGATGTGGGTGATGCGAAAGGACCCAGGATAACCTGGGAGGTACAGTCAGTGAGGAAGGAAGTCAACTCCAAGGGTGTCATGGAGCTGCTTTATGACGATGGAGCGGTTGACTTACAAAAAGCAGAGGGGAGATTGAGTAGGATGAGAACAGTGTGTGAGTTACAGTCAAGAGATGCAAGCAATTCTTCACGGGTGTTCAGGAGAGCAGCTTCTGTGACTCTGAATGCTCAGAATCCAGATTGATGGTGGTGCAAGCAACCAACGAGCTAAGTGCGCTGGGTCATTTGGGGAGAGAGTGATTACAGAAATCAGCAACTTCAGGGGCAAGGATGCCAATGTTGTCCTTAATAGTTCTGGAAGAACAGGGGCAGACCTGTTTGGAAGAGACCTTCATAGAGCTAACAGCTCTAGTGACTTTGTCCGATGTGATAGGGGCAAATGAGGCAATAGTGAATGAGGGAGCAGGAGAGGCCAAGGGTGGCAAGGTGATGGGAGGTGGGGAGCGGGCGGAAGAGCGGGAACTCAGGATGTCCTGAGTTTCAGCAGATAAATCGGTGGCCAGTGCAGTGCAGAGTGCCTGGGAATTAAGAGGCAAGGTATGGACTGCAGATGGATTGGCTAGTTCCTTGCAGATTTTAAAGAGTTTAGTCGTGTTGTTAGAAGCAACAGAGATGCAAGCCTGGATGTGAGCCCTCATCTTGGAGTGAATGGAGAGACGATATTGCCTTTCGGGAAGGTGACAGGTCAGTTTATCAGATGATGAATTCGAGGTGTGCCATTTCCATTCAGCAGCTGTGGACTTGCATTTTAGGGGTGCAAGGTCAGAGTCATACCAAGTGTTACCAAGTGTTACACTCAGTGACAGATTTCAAGCAGATCCTCATGACAGTGACAAGAATGTTGAGAGTCTTTGTGATAGAGAGATGGAGATTGTTGAATGCAGAGTCAGCAGTGGGAGGAGGGGGTGGAGGAGTGAAGGTGGAAGCAAAGGCAGCAACTGACACTTGTTTCATTGGACAGGTGTCCTCAAACAAGTCTGGCAGAGCTGGGGGAGGTTCATTCAGAGTGGTGAAAGGTCCCAGGTGAGAGGAGAGGAAGAAGTGGTCAGGCCAGGAGATCGGGGAGCATAGAGGGGAAGAGAGCAGCTCTGTGATTGGACTCCTGTGATTAGACAGGAGTGTGTGGAGGTTAGAGTGAGGTACAACACGAGGGTGGAGAGGATTCCACAGAGGTTTAGCTGATAAAGTAATTTTGGAAAGAGACAGATGCAGAGTAGGCCATTTTGTTTGCTCGAGAAGTGTGGGAATTAATGAAAGACCCGGTGTATGGGCCATTTGGGAGAGTAATCTCCAACGGCCCTGTCCAAATTGAGACTATAAGTAGCACAATAAAACTCACCACCACTCTATACTATCACACATCTCTCCCATACTCCAAAAAGACAGTTCCAATCAAAGACTTCTCTGCTGGAAAATCATGCTATGCCATTCGTAGTGTTGACCAGTGTGAGTTTAGGTACGCTGGTCCCTACACAGACATCGTGTGGCACTACAAGTGTCCCTAAGTGGCCCAAAATGGCCTGAAATAACGCTGATGTTCGTAAGCTACATCCATCTTACTTTGATCTATTTAAAAATGCGTTTCCTTGCTAAGATATGAACAGATCTTGGACTGAAATGTAGCATCAATTTGGGTAAAGATATGATGGTTATTAAAAAAGCTGCAATAGATTTTCTGTTGAAATTGGTGAACGTGCATGAGCTGCGAGAACAGCAACTAATGATATCATGCCTACCAAAAGAAAATTCAAATCTTCATAATTGCCTTTGGTACTATAATATATATCACAATGAGAATACTTATTGTCTGCAATGATTTATGCGTTACAGAAGAAAATTACAATAGGTGCATAATTAGAGGGAATTGTATCATTATTTTCTGACAGCGAATTGTTTTAAATAAAAGAAGCGTGCAGAATAGATGGACCTGATAATGCTCTTCTGCTGTCAGATTCTTTTGAAGGATTTTTTCAAACCTTTCTTTCATACTTTTTTCCTAGTTCCACATTAAAGCGTAGTGCAGCATTTTGGGTGATTTAGATCATGCATTATAAAAAGCATAGGGTTCTGCACTTATTGAAGACAAGCATATGCTACTAATAGTCTGTATAATTCATTTAACAGAGCAGATTATTTAAAAACATCCCAAGACCCACATTGATGTAGAAGATCAAAGGAGGAAAATGTACATTTCCGAATTCTAAACATCCAAACTCGAGAATATCCATTGGTTGTGAACTGGAACATACGCATGTCAATTGCACCCCACACAGCTGCTCCATTTGCCAATTGGAATTTGATGGTGCAGAATAACCAAACATACCAGAAAGTGTTCAACCATACATTCCATACAATTAGGGACTATGAAGGCAAAGCAACTCAGAGCCCACAAACCCATGGAGTACGGTAAAGCAAATACAGGAATCACTTTGCCCTAAAAGGCTCATCATTAAATCATAGGGTAGAAGGAGTTGTATGCATTTTAAGTCACTGGGGACACACTAATTGGTAGCTCCAAACGATTAAAATGTAATACAATTTAATCAAATGTAAAAAAAAAAAAAATAAGAACACTCTGCGAGCATTTTTTAATGGGTATCCATACGTAGGGGCGGGTACTCTCAAAAGGAAACATCTACTTGAGAAGCAGAACTGTGGGTGCAGTCGCCATTGAGTCCAAGGACGGCACCTTCACTTCGCCAAATAAGTGTATATCCTTCCATGTTAATGCCTACGACCCATATGGCAATACGAACCTGTCTGCAACCCTTTTTGCCACTCCTCTCTTCGACCCACACTCACATTCTTTGATCCACACCCAACTGCTTTGACAATCGGTAGCCCATGAACGTTTTATATTATATTTCTATGCACAGTTGCATTGTACTATGGCCTGGTTGATCTATTGTCTATGTGCGTATTGTATACTGGTATGTTTATGCATTTTTGTTTCTTGCACTGCACTTAATCGGTCTGAATGCTTATCCAACTCAAATACATGCATTTACAAATACATAAATTAATGTGTAAATGGTGCATTTAAAAAATACATTTCTGGCCAGTATATGTAGCTCTTTAATCACTACATAAATGACATAACATACTAAGTACACCTTTCTGCTGATTGACATATTTAACACAGAGTGAGCAGAATTGATTTTTACAGACGCCATCTTATACATGCTTTTCTAGAACACGTTATTTGTACTCTCATACAATGTTCTGTACTGCTCTTTCTGAGCATACCCTTTTCCTCTCAATCCCTTACTGGTTCTTTGTTCCTAGGAGAGCAGTGTGGCGCTGACTGAAACCAGATTGTTCATATATAATAGGAGAGAAAGAGAGCGACAAAGAGGGAGATAGTTGATTTATATTCAATTCGATACATTTTATTTGTTCAACCAACATTAATTTTTACAAACAATAATACAAGTTTAAAAACCAAGTACAATTGTTTTTCTTACAACCTAGAAAGCATTAAACAGTTGAAGGAATAACTTTTAAAACCCAAAGAGCCTCTAGGAGAGAAACAAACATACAAATATACAACAGCTTAATGCCCGTTGTATACTTATCTCTGATTCATCCACTAGTGTGCTCAAGGGTCTATGGGCCGAATACTAAAATAACGAAACGACTCACCTGTGTATCCCATCACCAAATTGATTATAACAAATATAATTGAAATTTAAAATTAAGCACAATACAGCAATGTATACTATCCGTTTGAAGAAAGTCCTTGGTTAACTATTTTTGGAGCTAGGTGTTCACTTCAAAAATAAAATGTAGAGGACCAAAATACCAAACTTTTTTTTCTTCTACCCCATTTCACCACATGTTTATGCAGGGGAGACCACCGTCGCTCCACCAAACCTCTCAGACTTATTTTATTGACTTACACTCCCCCATACCTCTGCACCTTTTTTATTCACTTAACCCACCCGCCTCCACATATATATGTGGTGAAATGGGGCTGTCGAAATTTGGTATTTTTGTCTCGCAGTAATTGCATTCAACATTTTTTTTGTATACCCTATTTCTTCAGATTAAGCTATTGCATGCAATCGGGCATATTACTAAATAAAGATGGGACTAAAGTATATCCTTCATATTATTGTGAAATAGAAGAACAGGTATGATAACTGTAACATAACAGTATTACAGATGTAATACCAATACACAGGAGTAGGGTCCGTGCTGAACATTAAAGGTCACCAAGGTAAGGATGTCACTCGAAGGTAAGGAAGTCAAAGGAATCATATACAAAGTAAAGCACATAGGCTAAACAAGGAATTCATTCCTTAGAAAACTAGCTGAATTATATGACTGCATGGACAATGGTCATGTTAAGAGAGGGCGATGGAAGTAGACTCCTTATTTTTTCGTCAATGCATTAAATGCTGCCCACACATAGAAGATTATATATCAACTCTCACTCTCCATATATACGTTACAAGGTCTGTGGTAGGAACCCTGTAGGAATGGTTAAGTTGTTCTTCCCAAAGGAAGAGCAGTTTTTGGGTGGCTTATAACATTGGCGCCGTTAAACTGATCCTCATGAAACTTTGCAAAATAAGTATAGAGCCAACTCTGAACGATTTTGCTAAATTTTGTGAGGTTCTGTCAATGGGGGATAAGTGATATGGGAGGTCCCATAACATTTGAAATCCAGACAGACATGAATGGAAAAAGGTTTCCTCATGTCTTGATCACAAACCACTTGATGGATTTGCACCACACTTGAGTGAGGGGCAGTGGACTAACACCAAAAGTGTGCTTTTGTAACTTTGGTGTAAATCCGTTCAGCATATTTTTTTTAAATGCCCAAATTGTAGGGCCCAAAACATTAGTGATATTTCCATCCAGTCCGTGGACTCATTTCCTGATTCGGGTGCCTTTGGACCAATCAGAGAGCCACACATTTGCAGACATGGTACGCAGCTGATGATTGGTCAATTGAACAACGTGAAGAGAGTCAAAAGTTTCGAAAAGGACGCAATGTTGGGTTTGCAAACTTTGCTCCTAGTCCATGGACATTGGATTAGAAATAACTGTGAACAATGAAAGATGAAAAGGAACATTGTATGAGTTATTTTGGTAGAAATTGCTGCAGGGTTGTCGCCAAGTTTGTTGTAATTTTTTTCTATCAGAGGCCAATATAAACGTCACTGTGTGTTCGCAGACATCCATTGAGAATGGTGGTGTTATGTTATATGTTATATGCAACAACAATGCTTAATTTGGATTTTATATGTATGGAATGAAATTAGTCTGTGTGACTAATAGTTATGTACATTTCTGGTTGTTTTTAGGATGAAACACTGTCTATGGAGGGTAAGGGAAAAAAGAGAAGTTAAAATATATTTGTCATTGTGTGTAAAAATAGCCATAGGTATTTCTCTGAATATGAATATAGTAGTAGAAATAACAATATATAATGCTGTGGAGAGACTTGGCCCACAACTCATATGATAAAAATAATCCAAGAGGTCGAAATAACCACTGCACCGCTTTGCAAGGGAAAACAAGGTTTATTAAATGAAAAAGTCGCGGACGGTCACGTATATCCGAACTGACTTGTAACTTGTCAAGCCCCAAGAAGTTACAGGTTATATAGCTCAAAACTGCACATTATCAAACAGAGGTTACAAAGTCATCCTACGACCCTCGTTGGCTACCACCTACCACCTCTATGACCTGCGCTAATATCCCCCTAGAGTCCCCTGAACAATTGGCCACACGTTATTTAAGCCCATTCCCCTATTCACAGGGCCCGCTACATTGTCGCTATTGAGTCCTAGTACATGATTAGCTAGCAGGTATATTGATACACTAATAAATCTCAACCGTCACGTGATGTGCACCCCTCGACCCAGGCACATTCAAAGTAAGACTGGCAAGGCCAACCGTGCTTTGATAAAACATTGGGTTTTCTCATTATACCAGACACTGTGACACTCACAAGCTGCTCCTCTGACCTTGGACTAAATTCACTGACATCACCTCTGCTCCCTCTATCTCAAATCATTGTGTGTTCCAGACACGTCACCCCCATATCACCTTCAGACCCCAGATGCCCATTAAAGACGTGACCGGGGCACTAGTCTTGTGCTTCAATTTGAGGGAATTATTTGCTTTGTTTATGCATCTACTTGTATTTCAAATGGGATGACCGCTCCTTGGGTGAGGGCAGTAGTGCTCCAAATCTTCACCTGGCCTGTTGTCATTACAAAACCTTGTGCCCTGTTCTCATTAATTTGTCCTTCAAAGGGTGCGTTTTTACCTGCCCGTCCCACATCTGACATTCCATTCCCACTGGCTGCAAGCTCTGTAGATGGATACAATTAGTGTTAATCTGCGCAGCATGGGTGCCTCTGACTTTGGCTTCTCTCTTGGAGGATTGAATGGGGATTTGTCTTCGGCCCAAGATAAATAGAGCTGCAGCTCCACATCAGGGCCTTCCTTCTGCTAATCATGTATTAGGCCTTAAAATCCAATATGGCGGCACTCTTGCCATTTTGACTTGCTCACCTCGCTTTTACCACAATACCTTTCTGATTCCATCCTCGACCTACTTCTGATCCCTCCTCGCACCATCCTCGAAATTTAACTTTGAGTACTATTTCTAAACACAGGGCCTATTCCACACTGCCCTATCTGTATCCACTGCAACCACACCATTAATACATGTGTTGCCCACTCTTTGTTGCTATGTGATGTATCAATTAGGTATCAAACCTAACTGCAAGTGATACATAAACCATATGGCACACAAAACCGCCCAAACTGCTCCACACTGTAGCTTTTATTAATAGGTTTTTCTCAGCCTAAACCTTTTTGACTGGCTGGGAAATTATAGGTGCATCTCAACATTGACCCAATGTTTACTTTGTATTGAATGTGTGCAACAAGGTGGCTACTGCCCATGGTTACAATCGTATGTTTTCTTTGGTTTGAATGCCTTTAAAAATGTGACTACTGGCTATGTGCGGAATAGTATGTTTACTTTCAGATAAATGCCTGCAACAATGTGGGCAGTGTGTTGGGTATAACCTGACCACTCGATGGGCACCATAGTATGTTTACATTGGGTTGAATGCATATTATGTTTAATTTGGATTAAATATCTGCAAAAATGAGGCTACAGGCCATGGGTACAATAAGGTGCTTAGTTGGAGATGGTAACAGCGGAATTAGGCCATAATAGTATTTTTCTTTGGGTTGAATGTGTGCAACAATGTGGCGACTGGCCATGGTTACAATAGTATGTTTACTTTGGTTTGAATGCTTGCAACAATGGGTTGAATACCTGGAAGAATGTGCCTGCTGGCTATGGGCATAATAGTATGTTTACTTTGGGTTAAATGTGTTTAACAATGTGGCTACTAGCTATGGGGTGAATAGTATGTTTACTTTGGTTTAAATGCCTGCAATTATGTGGGTAATGGTGTTGGGTAAAATCTGGCTACTGGCTATGGGTACAATAGAATGTTTACTTTGGGTTGAATGCCTGTAACAATGTGGCTACAGGTCTTGGGTACAACAGTGTGCTTAGTTGGAAATGGTAACAAGGTAATATTGTCCGGGGCATGGCTGCATGGAGTATGGATGCAGTAGTAGTAATAACAATACATATTAATGTTGCCGTAGCCAGTGGCTAGATTGTTTGGAGCATGGCCTGAACAATGTGGCCACTGGCCATGGGCAACATAAGATGTTTGCTTTGGGTTGAATGGGTGCAACAATGTGGCTACTGGCCACGGCTAAATAGTGCGCTCAGTTGGACATGGTAACAAGGGAACAGCCATGTTTTTCTGTAAATTAAATTAAAATATATTAAGTTAAAGAACCTGGTATGGAAGGTATAAATACTTAAGGTTTTACACATACATTTACTATGTATTGTCCAAAATGTGTGTGTGATACACTGTTGTTGTATTAACATATTGTAGTCAACGGGTCACAGGAGAAATCTAAGGTTAAAGGAAGAAAACATTATGTACATTTTCCACTTAATAACATTTACATTTGGGTCAAATGTTGCTCAACATTTCCAGACTGTTACATTTTTGAAAGGGAGACACATTTTGTATGTGTAGAAACTAGTACAGTGGTAGTATGGGTGTATTGAGTAATTACAAAGGTGATGGAGTTTTTTAAGTGTAATATTGTTTTGTGTGTTTGTTTATGTTTAAAATTGTTAGATACCCATTGGCATATTCTAACTGTATAGTATTGTAAAAGCAGTAAAGTAGTATCGATATATAACATAATTACAAAGGTGATTGTGTATTTTAAGTGTATTGCAGTTACGGAATGTTTGCTTTGTCTGCGTATGTTTACATTTAAAGTAGGTTCATACCCATTAGTGTATTCTAAGTTTATAGTATTGTAAATGTGAATTTCAAGCATAATATAATTACTAAATGTGAGTATTATGAATATTAAGTAGGCATGTGTTGTTAGTCTTGTTTTCTAGTAACAGAAGTGTTGTTACATTCAAAATAACCAGTTTTTTCACATATGCAGTATAGTGGCATGGAGTTATTGTGAGACAAGTGTGGTATAATATGCCTACTGTTGTGTATGTTTTCTTGACAGGAGATAATTGGGCATCTGTGAAGTTAGTGAGTTTATAGTTATTTTTTGTGCCATTTGCATTGTATCTTACAAGCTTTACTATTACATATTGGGCATGGGAATCTATTTGCATGTTTGAAAGATTGTCTCAATTGCACAATTAGCATAATATGTCATGGTTTGCATTTCGGAGAAGCTGTTGAAATGGCATTTAATTACAATTTGGTATAGATACATCCACAAATCATTTATTAGGGACATGCTCTTGTTAAACATGGTTTCAGAGACTGCATGTATGTTTCCAAGTGTATGAAATATACAAGATTTCATTCATGGGGATGTTTTCGGGCTCTATTGTTTCTATTAAGCATATTAGGAATGCTTGCAAATCCTTGTATGTGTTTCTGGTGAATTTAACAATTCTTGCACAGTGATCCAATTCATGACTTATCGCTCAGACACTGTACATTGTGTGAGGGTTGTTAGCGACATGTATGTCCAGGGTGATGACTTGTAAACATAGCATTCTGATCATGTAAATAAATATTGTCCACAATTGGTGGCAATTAGAATAGAAGATTGATTGCTACATATGCATTGCAATTTACTACAGTTGTGTTGCTGAATTTAAATAGACCAGGTCATTTGGTCTCTATTTAGTTTGAAGATTCTGTTAATTCTTCGTACTTCAGTTGCAGCTTCTTCTAACAATTTGTAATATTCTAATGTATTTTGGTGTTCTACTGGGTGGTTGTAAACAGCTATACCTATGCGGCAGTTACAACAGCTGAAAGGTTGTTATTTGTGTTGTCTTCTAAAACATTACTGATTGTTTTAATTAAGAAGGTTTTGCAGAACCAGCTTCATTGCTTGCATAAAAGAAAAGAGGTTTCTAATTTTTACAACTGCAAGTAGTATTTTCATATTTTAGTCCATATTCCATTTCTTCAGTGGCTCCTAGGTAAATGGTGAGTAGTTAATCATTTAACTGTGATTTGAGCACTGACAAGTCTTCGTTAAATTGTTAGGATTGATATATGGTGTTTTCTTCCTCATTCCTTGCTATTTGTACTTCGTTTTGAACACATGTTTCTTGGTGTGGTTCTTGGCTTCCTGTAAGAGATGGTTGACTCCCTTCAGAAGTGATTTTATCTAGTTGTGTTTCTACTTCTTTTTCTTGTTAGCCTTCATTGTCTAAGATTTCTTTTTATTGTTTAAAATATCCATTTGTTATGTTGTTTTCATTTGCCTTGAATGCAGCTTCAAATGTGTAATGGTCACCCAACAATTCCTCCTCTTTTACCCAGGTTTAAATATTAGCAGTAGGGCCATGTAATACAGTTACCTATGCTCTGCACATTTTAAATGATCATTTAGATGGTTGCTTAAACTGGACCTTTGTAGATTTCCTTCATAGTTTAATATTGAGTGTTTGCGAGTTGTCTCATTTGGCATAACATTATTTTTCTATTTATAATTTTGGGCTATATCATACAGGCACATACTGTGTGTCAATCAATTGTTTATAACATGTCCTGGCTGTTGGGATTCTCTGTGGCTATAGATCTGATTTAAGCACTGTTTTTTTGTGATGAACCTGGACCAAGGTTAAGCCAGAGAATGTTTTCATATTTCCCAGACAAGGCTTTACCTGTTAAACTATCTGCAGCTTCTTAGGACTCACACTATCTATGCAACAGCATTTTTATACCAAAGTTATACAATGTTTGTGAAAGAGCTTTGTCAGATGATCTGTCATCCCAGAGATCTTTAAGCTCGTTTTCTCAGCTTTAGTATGATAGGCTTGACATACCTTGCAACAGCAGTTGAATTGGCTGCAATGTTTTGAATGTCTATGTTAGCATTCCACAACAGTGCAATGATGGTATTCTAATCATTGATGCATTTGGATGCTTCATCTCTTTTGATGTTGTATGTGTCTTGTGGGGATTTCTCTTTGACACTCTGCCTTACAAAATACATTAAGCTATCTACTTGAACATTTGTACAAAGTGGTCTATGTTATCAAAAATGACATTTGGTGAAGTATTTTCCTTTGTTTCTGTATCAACCTGGGCAGCATTTGCCACACTCATGCTGTTGGAAAATGTAGGATTTTTGTTCATAAATCATTATGAAGGTCTTCGGAAGGGATGTCACAGGTAATGTGAAACAGTGTCATGTAATCCACAAAAGCAAGTGGATGTGTGGTGCTTCTCTGGATTAATATTCTTTGCTTCAAAATAAGTGTTCTACTTCTATGAGTGGAGGAGAGTTTTTATTATAGATGAAGTGCAACATGGCAATGAAATGATGGTAAAAGTATCTTGAGACAGTGACAGGATTGAGAAAACAGAGTTCCCCTGTACTTTGTATGTCTATTAGTTCTTTACTTTGGGTTGCAGTGAGTATAAAGTCATGTCAGTCATCTGATGTATATTCTGCACAATTTAGAGTAACATAATATGTGGGGCCTATGTTCCTTAACATGCAACATATGTCAGCATGATGTCGGAACCAGTAGTCCTTTGTACCACATATATCTGCCACGAGATCCTTCCCATTGGGACACCAGCTCCCTGCTTCTTCCCCTCACTCTGGCCTTCCTCCTTGGGCACTCCCCCTGCACCAGCTACTGAAGCCAGAAACCGTGGAGTCATCTTCGACTCCTCTCTCTCCTTCCTCACACTCTGGACAGAAGCTCTTCCTTCTCAGAGGATTTTTACCTTTTCTCACTTTCCCTCAGAGACTCAATGTGACCCAAGCACTGGAACTCTCTAGGCTTCACTACTGCAATAGCTTCTTACTGAATCTACCATATTCCACTCTGTGACCCATCCAGCTAATCCAGAATTGGGCAGCAAGACCTATCCTTGCCCTCAAGCCCAGGGGCTGCATCGACTCTGCACTAAAACATCTTCACTGGCTTCCGGTTGCTGCACAGATTAAATTCATATCCTTCTGCATCATTCACACGGCTGTTTGGGCCCGGGGACCACACTATCTTCAATTTTATCTCACTACATACTCTCCCTCTAGACCACTATATTCCTCTGGCACCAACTGTTTGTGTGTAAAGCATTTTGCTAAACAGAGAGCAGGTAGTTTCCTCATTGGGCTCCCTCCATTTGAATAGCCTTCCCCTCCCCCATGCCTTGAGCAGGATCTTCTCAAATTCCAGAACCTCCTTAAGACTTTCTCTTTTCCTGCTCCTTCCCTTCTTCTCTCCTCTGCTAATCCCACAGTTGCTGAATCCGTGCCCTGTGCCCTTATGCAATTCTCAGGCCCTGACTCTCCGCCCTATGCAACTCATACAGAATAGGACTGCAAGACTTTTCCTTGGCCTCAAGCCCAGGGATCGTATCTCTCCAAGACTGAAATCTCTGTACTGGCTGCCAGTGGCTGTGAGGATTAAGTTCAAAACACTCTGCATTGTCCACAAGGTGTTCTGGGTCCTGGGGCCTCATTACCTTCAACTCTATCTTCCTAAATATCTTCCCTTACAAGCTCTTTGCTCATCCGCCTCCAATTCACTCAGGGTCAGTCGTTTCTCCAAGGAACGAGTTGGCGGTAGATCTCTTTCTTCGGCTGGGGCCTCCCTCTGGAACAGCCATCCTGCCTCCCTTAAACTTGAAAAGAACCATCTCTGGTTCCTGAAGCACCTCAAAACCTTTCCCTTTGCTTCTGCTTTTTTCTCCTACTCTCCCCTGCTGACTTCCTGGCTGATACTGAAACTGCACTGGTTACCTGGCCACCCTCTGAGCTCAGGCCCAGGTCCTCTCCCCGGCCAGTCGCACACCTGCACTGCGCTCCTGGCAACCCCAGCACTTGGTGAATGTTTTCTGTATCTCTACAGTCCCACTACCAGCACTTGACATCTGATGTCCGCACGTACCCTTGCATTTGCCACCTGCTGGCCGTACTTTTTACTTATTGTTATTTAGTCTATTAGTCCATGTACTGCACTGTCACCTCCCCCTGTCCCCCACTCCTCCCCCTTCCCCCTTTCCCATGTACTTGCGTGATCTGAATGTCACCTGGCCTAGTAGGATCACTGTCTGTCTTCCCTCCGTTTCCCCCTCCCTTTCATCATCGCGCCTTGAAACACTTGTTTATAGGTGCATTATACAAGCCATATCATATCATATCATACCAATTAACCCCAGCTCCTGTCTATCCACAGCACTTGCATCTGGATACATTCCACCCTGGAGGTTTGCACTTACATTTCCCATGACCCCAGTCTGTGTAACACTCAACATTCCTAGCACTTCATCTGTGGCTCACCCATTGATATTGATATTGATATTTTATTTCTATCACGCTCGTACAGTGTTTCAGAGCACGAAACTCCAGCACTTACCCCCTCGTCCCTCTTCCTTGCTGCACTTGCTCACAAGGCATAGTAGGTTTGTTCCTTTTATCTTTTCCCCATTCCTCTTAAATTGTGTGTTTTTAATTTGAAGTTTATTTATTGAATATACTTATAGCACATAGCTTTGTATATCATTTGATTTAAAAAATAAAGCACACGCTCATTACAATTAACAAATAGATAATACAATTCATACCTAGCAGCTTAAAATACATTTCATCATTTTACAATTCATAACGAGCAACTTAAAATACATTTCATCATTTTACAACTATTCTCAGTAAAGACATTTAAAAATCTCAACAATGCGCACATAAAATCTAACAGTAAAATAGATCAAATTAATGTCATCACCTTGTAGAAATTCATACCATAATCGTGGAGAATCAGATATGATGACAGCATTGGTGTACGATTTAAAATATTGCAGACGGAGACAATTTAGGTTTTCACATTCAATTAATAGATGAAACAATGATTCTTCTAGCAGATTGCCACATAATCTACAATATTTGTGGTTGTATTGAATTTTATTTAACCAACTTTTAGGTTATAATGCCACAGATGTATTGAATTTCAAGATTACCTGAAATATATTTGGGCTTGGATATGCCAATGTATACCTCGGGGTAGCTTCATGTGCTCGTTTTTTTTGACAGTAATCTTTGGCAGATGTTAAAGATTGAAGATGGTTGATATTATGACAGAAAGCCGATATAGCCAATTTCTTTTTGAGCCACAATTTAATGTCACCTGTAACATAAGGATAATTGTGTGTTTTTAATGTACTTCCCACCCTTGCTCCCCTCCTCTTTTGTTGGCACTTTGAAACAGTATTTTCTTATTGTATAAGCGCCCAACAAGCAAACAATACATTAAATAAATAAATGAGATTTGTAATACTTGCCTGCAGCACTTCACCTTTGTCTCTTATCTTTTGAAGGAGTATAGGAGCTAAAATGTTTTAAAAATGGGTGCCTGTTTTAGAGTGTGCCTAACTCTGTAACATAGGGCCTCATTCCGACCCTGGTGCTCCCGTAATGAAGGGTGCCGGTACGGGACGGGCACTGTTCATTAAGGGATGCCCTATTACGAGGTACCCTTGCGGGACACGCTCAGAACGTCTGGTCAGACCAGACGCCCTTAGCGGGTCCTGCAAGAGAACCAGGGAGCTAATCACGGGCCCTTTATTAACGGGCCCGTTATTAGCTCCCTCCCCATTCCCATTGAGCCCTGTGGGGGCTCAAATGGGAATGGGGATGGGTTTTTTCAATGAGGAATTACCGGGTCCTCCATGGTTGGAATGGCCTGGTAATTCCTCATTGAAGGAACCCAGAGCTGGAACCCGGTATGGAGGCAGCCATGCGCTTACTAAGGGCATGGCTGCCTCCATACTCGTAATGAGGCCCATAGAGTTGCTAGTTAACTTTCAAACAAGAGATGGAAAATGTATTCACCATTTTGCTCTTATGCCATTTCGAGCTATCAATAATAACTTACAGATATTTGCACTTCCAAATACTCTGCAAAAACATAATTTATATGAGAGTATCATAACTCAAACAGACTACCCATTTCAAGCATTAATATGTCTGCAACCCAAAACTGCCAAATTGTCTCCATCACAATTACTTAAAGGCATTTGCGGGAGAGTAGTATACATACCATTAGTACCCCGGCGAGAGACAATCAGAATGCAACAAGCATTCTGATTGGCTCTCGCCAGGTCCCTACCCGGCCTCGAATCCCTCCGTCAGGATTCCACGGCCTTTGTCCCCGCGGCTGAGAGGCTGCCTTCGCCCCCCGCCGGGGACTCGGGTACGTATTTTTTTTTTTTTTTCTTCCCTTCCCTCCCCTCACATTCAACCCCATTCAACCCGGCCCCCCAACTTACCTTCATGATCCTGCGTCCCCGGCGGGGGACGAGGGAAGCCTCCAGCCGTGTGGAGACTCGGAGCGGGGCCCCCCGAGTTTCCACATGGCTGGAGGCTTCCCTCGTCCCCCGCCGGGGACGTAGGTACTTTTTTTTTTTTTCTTTTTCCCCGTCCCACTCCCGCCCTCCCAACCCCACTTACCTTTTTCTTAATCCTTTTTCGGGAGCGGACGCGCTGGGAACACTTGTGTTCGGACTCCGTTTTCCCTTTCCATGGCGGCGGCCATTTTCTTGGTCGTTTTTTTTTCTATCCCAAAACGCTGCAGTGTTGAAACGCTGCAGCGTTTCGGGACAGAAAAAAATTGCTTTTAGTACCCCGGTCACGCAAATTTCTGCGGGCTGGGATACTAATAGCAATAGAACCCTTGCGGTGGGAGCATTACTGACACTGGTAATACCCCGGGGCCTTCGGTAAGGCCCTCGCTTCGCTCGGGTCCTTCCCTATGGGCCCCAAGGCATGCCCACCCGCCTTTCGGGTTCTATTGCTTAATTAGACTTTAATTAAAATGTGTAAACAGGAGTAGGGCGACCAGTACAACCATCTTAG
The DNA here is from genome assembly GCF_040938575.1 of Ambystoma mexicanum. Lineage (NCBI taxonomy): Eukaryota > Metazoa > Chordata > Amphibia > Caudata > Ambystomatidae > Ambystoma > Ambystoma mexicanum. The sequence continues at coordinate 875,855,008 of NC_090941.1, forward strand.
CTTGTACTAGTTAATTGTGTGCCAACAAAAAACAAAACAATTGGCAAAAAATATTTGACTTAAACAAAGTTAAAGAAGACCTACAGTATCTTAAACAAAACAAAGAATACTACCAAGAAAGCATAGTAGAAAACTTACAAAGAAACAGCACACATAATTGAAGATGCACCACAAACAAGTCAATTTGAACATGTTGATTCATTTCACTAAGTAGAGCATTCTTGACCAGTATACAGTATTGAAGATGCATTAGAAACATATCAAATGCGTCACACCAAAGGTGTCCAATGAGTATATGTCATATGGATAATCGATAGCCTTGTAAACAACTGAATATATTTAGAAAGCTCCACCAACCTGGATCCAATGAAGCAGCTAATGGTAAGCAATCCCCCCAGGAGCTCTGTGGTCCCCAGTCTGTGTGACCTGATCTGAGGAGTGCAGAGGACGCAGGGAAACCCTCTGGGTTAAAGGCCCAGGTCTCTGGAATGAGGGTCGATGTAGCTTGAGGTTACGGTTGCACAGGTGAGTTGTGTGCAGTCTGGAATCTCCTCTGTGGTTCAAATGGCGCTGCGGGGGAAAAAGGTTCTCACGAAGGGACAATCGGGATGTGCTGAGGCTGTTGCTGGAAGGCAGTGATAGAGGCGATTAATGTAGGTCATAGATAAGAACAGAAGGCGTAAGTATAACATGAGGTAGTGTGGATATATAAGTCCCTTAGCTGCAAAAGGACATGATTAGAAGATCAATCCTGGAGCTGATGATAATCGTGCTCGCGAGTGCTCTCACATGAATTGTGTGCAGGCTGAAAAGACAGTATAAGTGAATACCGATCGCATGAAGAGCGGCGCTCAGCAGGAAGGGTTACAGCTTGCGCCTACCATAACACTGATGAGAGCGATCCCTCCTTAAATTCGAAGGCATAGTCTCCTTCTGAGTAGATTACCGATGCAATACTGGTCAAGCTCCAAGCGGAGAGGGAGGCAGTCTGAATGGTGGGTAGCGGAGGAGCCATCTACTAAGCCATCTACAAAGGACTTGGAGACACTATAATGCATAAGATAGGTTTACAAGAAGCAAGATAGAGTAATATAGGGATAGTCAAAGATCAGGAGCAAATTTATGCAGCATCTGGAAAAGTAGTAGCAACGCGTCCAGCTGCGGGCATCCACCGCAGATATGCTGGATGCGCAGGTTGCCAGGACAGAGCCCCGCCGATGACTAGTGCGTGCAAAGTCCTCCACGAAATTAGTGATCGGGCGGCAATCCTGGGAGAAAGAACATGCAGAGAAGATACATGTGACCACATCTTGTGCTGGCAAAACTAACGAGGGGTGCATGAACCCCTGCCGCCGGCTTGCAGTCCACAGGAGAATACCCCTCCCAGTCCACCAAGTACAGGAGACAACCCCAGTAGTAAAGGGAGTCGCAAATGTTTGATACTTTGAACTACGGGCCAGTAGCGGTGGACACAGGAGGGAGATGAGATGAGGTACCACGGTGGAGGCGATCCGGAGGAGCAGGCTTGAATTGAGACAGATAAAAAACTGGATGGATTCAAGACCGCGAGGGAGACAACTGGAGGAACACAGCCGCAGAACCAATCAGCTGACAAATCTTGAATGGGCTGAAATAGCATGGGGACAATGTGGACGGAACCAGATGTCGAGGTAAGAAACGGGAGGCTAACCACACAAAGTTCCCAACCGAGTACTTCGGAGCAGGCTGCCTAATCTGATCTGCATACCACTTGATGCGATCCTGAGAATCTTCGAGGGCCTTGTGAGCCGATTGGTGACCTTGCTGAATGTCCATGACAAGGGCATCCACATCAGGCATGTGAGAGATGGACGACATTGCAGTCGTAAAACAGACAGGATGTAACCCATATGAACATAAGAAGGGGCTAGAGTTGTATGGGGTGAGTTATTGTATGCAAACTCCACCAATGGTAGGAGACTAACCCAGTTGTCTTGAGTTGCAGAGATAAAGCAACGCACATAGCCTTCTAGAGTTGTATTTAGACACTCAGTTTGACCGTTGGTCTGTGGGTGGTATCCTGAACTAAGGGCACAGCGGATATTGAAGAGTGAACAAACCGTACACCAATACTGGGAGGTGAACTGAGAGCCTCAATTGGAAACTATTTTGCAGGCAACCCATGCCTAGCAAAAACTGCTTGGATGAAGATTCTAGCCACGTGAGAAGCTGTTGGAACTCCCGGTAATGAAACAAAATGAGCCATCTTGGTGAAATATTCAATGACGACCAGAATAGTGGTATGTTGTTCTGAAGGAGGGAGGTCTACGATAAAATCAGTAGATATGATGTGCCACTGTTTATCAAGAATGGGCATATGAAATAAGAGAGCAGATGAATGATGTCTGAAGTCTTGGTCTGTAGGCAAGCAGAACAAGATGAGACATAATTTCATACATCCGTAGTCAGGGTGGGCCACCAAAAGTACTGTCTTATAAGGGCTAAGGTATTGGAAAACTTCTATGTCCCACGGCCAGGGATTCATGACACATGTGCATTATCTCAACCTGAAGTGCGGGAGTTCGAATCAACAATTGTTGATTGTGAAAGAAATATCCTCCTTCCAAGTTTAAGATATGGAGAAGGGCCATGGTTTGACATTCTGCTGATTGAGCCAGGGTTTCCTGCTTAACTCTGTGTAGAAAATCCATGATGAAGTGTACAAATACAGCCTTGGGGAAGATTTTCTCTGACTGGAACTTCACTGTAGGATGATTCTTATGGGACAAAGCATCGGCCCGAAAATTTTGTCTGCCAGGAAGTAAGGTAAACAGTATATTGTAAGGTGAAAATAAATTAGCCCACCGGGCCTGCCTGCTGTTGGTGGTCTGGTCATACGGAAGTACTTTTAGATTTTGGTGGTCGGTGCGAACCCCAATGGGGTATTTAGACCCTAAGATGAGGTGCCTCCACTCTTCAAAGGCTTTCTTGATGGCCAGTAACTCTTTTTCAAGCAGTATAAAATGTAATTCTGACAGGCTTAAGGTTTTTGAAAGATAGGCTACAGGAGATTCTAGTCCAGTGTCGTTTTCCTGTAGTAAGAAAGCTCCAATGGCATGGTGGGAATTGTCCATCACTAGGATGAACTTCTTGTTCTGGTCTGGTGTAATGAGTATGGGTTCCATGGAAAAGTCTTGTTTTAAATGCTCAAATGAGGACTGAATGTGAGAATCCCATAGAAATGGACCATCCTTCTTCAGCAGTCTGGTAAGGGGCAAGATGGTATCAGAGAAATCTGGGATAAACTTTCTATAAAAGTTGCTGAATCCCACGGAATGCTGGATTTCCTTGACTGAGGTAGGTGGTGGCCAGTCAAGAACCAGAGAGACTTTGGATGGATCCATGGCAATTCCTTGAGCTGATAAGATGTATCTGAGATAAGAAACCTGGGTACGGCTAAATTCACATTTCTCCATTTTACAACAGAGGTGATTTGACTGAAGTCATCCTAGCACTAATCGTACATGCTTGACGTGCTCTTCTTCTGTGGGGGAAAATACCAGGATATCATCTAGATATATGACTACACAGTGTAGCAATACATCAGCGAATAAATGATCCATGAACCTTTGAAATATTTCTGGTGCATTAGAGAGCCCAAACGGCATCACATGGTACTCATAATGTCCGAACGGCGTGCGGAAGGCCATCTTCCACTTGTCCCCTTCTTCAATCTGTATCAAGTGATAAACTCCCCTTAAATCGAGCTTGGTATATATCCCTGCTCCATTAACTGCCTCCAAAATGTTGGGATAATAGGCATTGGATACCTATCTGGTACTGTGATTTTATTAAGGCCCCGATAATCCAAACATGGACGAAAGTCATCAATGTTTTTCTTAGGGATAAAAAACAACGAGGCACCCACTGGTGAGGTGGATTCAGCAATCAATCAATTCTGAAGATGTGTCTGGAGATATTCCTTCAAGATCTGCTTCTCCTTTTGAGAGAGCATGTATGTACACGCGCCCAAAAGGAATGGGTTGACCAGGTACCAACTTGATATGGCAATCATCTCTTCGATGAGGAGGTAGTGACGCAATTTGTGGTGAAGAGAATACCTCAGTAAATTCTGAATTACTGGCAGGGAGTCCACACATTTGGCTGAGAATCACAGGGGAGTTATCATGAGGGCAGGATGGAAAGGAATGAATCCCTATGAAACCCTGGGTTAAACAATGGGTAACACAGTTTTCAGCACCTAGAAAAATAGTGCCTGATGTCCAATTCACGTAGGGATTGTGTAAAACAGTACCAAGGCAAACCCAAAATGATAGGGAAATTGGCTCTCCTTATGATCTCAAAGCTGATCTGCTCCACATGAGATGAAATCTTATAAAAATAACATGTGAGTCTTTTCTTTAATAGGCCCTGACACTAAAGGGCTTCCGTCCACTCCTTGGATGGGAATTGACACTGATTTGGCAATACAACCTAAGCCCTTCTCCTGGGCCCATTGGTCATCAATAAAATTGCCGGCTGCACCGCAGTCGACTAGAGCTGGAATATTCTGAATGATTCTGTCTTCGAAATGTGGCTGAAGTAGGATAACTACCATATGACTTTCTATAGTAAACTTGCACCCGAGTTGTGGTTATAGGGTTTCCCGATTTCCTGGATTCAAACCTCCAAGGTGGTACCACTGGACATTCTCTAACGATGTGTTCCGATGAACCACAGTACATGCACAATCCTTTAGATTGCTGAAAATCTCTTTCTTCGGGTGACTGGGGTCCTCTTGTAGTTCCTAGTTGCATGTGTTCTTCTGTGGGTAAGAGCCATGTTGGTGTTGGTGGAATGTCAGCTCTAGAACTGCAGTACCTCCCTCTTCTTCTCTATTATTGCCTCTCTTGTAGTCGATAATCTATCTGCATGGTAAGTTTTATCATTTCTGACAGATTGGCGGCTTGTGGTACTTGAGACATCTCGTCTTTTAGTTCTTTTACAAGACCATGTCTAAAGAGGGTCACCAAAGCATCGTCCGGCCAGTCGGTTTCTACTGACAATCGTTTAAATCCGGTGATGTAATCCAATACATTCTGTGAGCCTTGACGAAAGTCTAAAAGCTTTTCTTGGGAAGACACAGATATTTCTTGACGACTGAACATGATCCTTAAACTGTTTACAAAGGCAGGGAAAGCATCAAGTATGGGGTTATTGGAGATAACAAATGGAGTAGCCCCAGCAAGTGCAGGTCCCAAGAGATGTGAGACCAACCTTATCTTGATCTGTTAGAAAATAGGTGGCTTTAAAAGTAAATTGAAGGGTACAACTATCTAAGTACTCTTTTAATTTATGCGGGTTTCCATCATATTTACCCCCTGGTAAAAAGGAAGGGGGGAGTTCTGGACCAACTGTGACCTGAGCTACCTGTTGTCTGAGGTATGTGTTTTCTTGTTTCAAGTTCTGGACCTCATGAGTGAGTGATTGCATGGGCTGCATTAGCTGCTGCATTTGATCCATTTTGCCTGAGTCAGGGGCGTTGCAATCTGTCTTATGGATAATTGATAGCCTTGTAAACAACTGAATATATGGAAAAAGCTCTACCAACCTAGATCCAATGAAGCAGCTGAGAGTAAGGAATACCCCCGGGAGCCCTGTGGCCCCCAGTTTGTGTGACCGGATCTGAAGCGCGCAGAGGACCCAGGGAAACCCTCTGGGGTAAAAAACCCTGGTCTGTGGAATGGGGATCGATGTAGATTGAAGTTAAGGTTTCACAGGTGAGTTGTGTGCAGTCTGGAATCTCCCATGTGCTATAAATGGCGCTGTGATGCAAAGGTTCCCAGGAAGGGACAATATGGACAGGCTGTGACTGCGTGCTGGAAGGCAGTGATAGAGGAGGTTAATGTAAGTCAAAGATAAGAAAATGGCGTAAGTATGACAGGAGTTAGTGTGGATATTAACCTATGTATAAGTCCCTTAGCTACTAAAAGGACGCGAGTAGAAGATCAATCCTGGAGATGATGATAATCGTGCTCACGAGTGCTCTCACATGAATTGTGTGCAGGCTGAAAATACAGGATATGTGAATACGGATTACATGAAGAGTGGAGCTCAGCAGCAAGGGTTACGGCTCATGCTTACCATAACACTGATGAGAGAGACCCCGCCTGCAATTCGAAGGCGTACTCTCCTTCGGAGTCGATTACTGATAATACTGGTCAAGCTCCGAGCGGAGAGGGAAACAGTCTGATCGGCGCATATCGGATGAGCCGTCTACTAAGCCATCTACAAAGACACTATAATGCATAAGATAGGGGAGTTAGGCCGAATTATATGCATTACCATTTGGTAACACAACACACAATTAAGACTACAAGTGACAGTACAAATTCACCTTTGGTACAAGCCTGTACTACACAGTAAAGTGGTAGCGATGGCTGAGCAGCCAGACTTATCTCAAGAGTAAGTGAGCAGTATCAAGAGTTACACAAAGGACAGCAGTTACTGTGATTCAAACAAACACTGACTCAAGGTTTCTTAGTAAAAGCATGTACATTTATTTACACATCAGTTGTAAAACATGTCACTAAAGTAAATCAGTTGAAAAATCACACTCTTAATACACCACCCCACTCCCAATACATTCTGGACAAGTTAAACTCAAAACGAAGTGTGAGCAAAATTGCACTCCAGCAATTTAAATGGGGAGGGAAAAACAAAGTTAGACTAAAATTGAGCAGCACCAACAGGTAAGTAAGCAGGGCAATCTAGAAAGAGGAACTACAGTGATGGAATCAAATCAAAAAGGCTTAGGGCCAAAGTCAATAGGACAAAAGTCTTTTGCTCAAGATCACACAGTTCAGGGTAGTTCGCAGTTAAGTCTTGCCAAGAGTTCCGGACGAAGTTGGTCAGCAGAAAAGTTAATTGAAAGAGTAGAGAAGGACAAGCCTTCGGATTGGTGAAAGGTTTCACACACCTTCACTGCGGCTGGACGAAACAAACAACCGGTTTTGCACAGTACCTTTAAATGGAAAAGAAGCTGTAGCTGTGGCAGACGTTCCTGGCAGTTCCAGAAGGCTCACGGGTCCTGAAGTAACTGTTGGACTGACATGAAGTAGGAAGACTGGAGGGTCCTGCACTGCCCAGGGAAGACACCAGCAGCAGAGCAAAGCAATGAATAAAAGGTGCACTCCTTAAAACCCAAGCAGGGTTCGACCTTCCTGGCTATCCGGTTCACTGTAGCTCTGTACAGCAAATTTGACCAGAGGAGGGAGTCCTGGCTTGCAGTTTGGGTGAACTGGTTGGTCCCACCAGCTCTGAGGAAGAAGATTCCTGGTAGATCTCCTCTGTGTTGGAGTCTGAAGATTCAGAACCTGCAGCAGGGCTTCACTGGGTGGTTCAGTCATTGTAGGGGTCCTCTTCCATCAGCTCCTCGTCGGTTCTTTCATTCCAATGGTGACTCTGCCTTTCCAATCACAGAGACCTGCTTTTTATGCAGTTTTCCCCCCTACACACAACCTGGCTGTCAATCACACAGAAGGGTGGCTGTCCTGGTGGGACAGTCACCTAGCCAATCAAACAGGAGTATGACTTGGGTTACCAAGGGAATCCATGGCAGGGGTCCTAAAACCCCTTCCTCACATCCTGCCTACCCAGACTTTCAGGTGCCTAAGGAGAGCTTCTGTGTAGAAGCCCACGAAAAAGACGGTGAACAAAGGAACCAAACCTGGTTTGGCGCGCGGAGTAAAACACTAGAAAGACATTTTCATAAAGAAATGGCAAATAAACCCAGCCGGAACTGCATAAAACCGTATATGGTTGTCATGATGCCTACCTCCAAGGAGCCAGGTCCAACCCAGCAACCCCAGAGGCAGGCATCATTCCCCCCAGGGAAGTGCCAGCGGGCCCAAGCGGGGGCCCTTTGGACACAGTCCTGGAACCTTAGGCGCCAGGCTCATGTTGGACCCCTGTCCTGGCGCCTTAGGCGCCAGGCTCATAAAGCTAGACATGTGTTCAAGTGATTTAATGTGCACTTACCTGGGGCAGACCATGCTGCTACATCCAGGCCCTCTTGAGGCCTGAATGGAACTACTTTACCTGTGGGACTACTTTCCACCTGGGTGTGGTCGGGGAAGGATACATACCTGATCGGTGGAAGGATACATACCTGGAACTTCTTCCAAAGCTATTTAAACCACGCCCGATCAGCAACTCACGCTTCGCGTTGTTCTGCTCCTCGCAGCTGGATGCTCACCGTGTCAGCTCCTGCATCTGGACTTCAGCCACGCCTGTCAGCATCCTGGGTCGCCTGCAAAGGGAGATAAGAGAGAATTGGAGAGAAAGAAGACCTTACCTGCTAAAGCTGCATCACACAGACATCACACCGACGATCCTGAAAGGGAAGACATCATTTTAAAAGCATTTCGCTTTGATCGCTGCAGCGCTGCATTTCACTCACCTTTCCTGGGCGCCTCCATCTTCAGCAGCGATCATCCGGATCCGCACCCACTTCCCAGAGCCTAGAGAGAAAAAGACAAGAAAACAAGGTGAGAGAAGGAAGGGAATAGGAAAGGCTCAGTTTCCTTCTAAGACTTACCTGTTGGGTCATTCCCATTTCATTTCGGGTCCTGCCGCTTCCTGGCATTCTGGACCCCGGCCCCTATGGGGAAAAAAGACAAAGACATTGAATGAGCGAATGCAAAGACATTACCTGAACGCTCATCCAGAACTTACCTGTCATTTACTGGAACTGCATGTTTCACTTCGGGTCAACGCCATATCTCCGGCTTTCCGAACCCCGGCCCCCAAGGGGAAAAAGACATAAGCATTAGCGCTTGCTGCAATAAAACAATGAACATTATTATTAAGCTTGAACTTTTGAACTTGCAACAGAACTCTTACAGTGCCGCACCTGAATAGTCAAGCTTATTTTGAACTCCCATCAAACCTCAATCCAGTGAAGTAACTGGGTTTCAACGCGCCCCTGCATCAGAAGCAGGATGGAGAACTCATCCTTCCAGACCCTAAGGTGAGACTTCACGGGGAATCGTGGAAGGGTATCGTGGAGGGTTGGAAGGGAGTGGGAGGCTTGAGCATTATTCCGTCAGTAGGTAATACTCCCTTTTCACGCACAGGGGAATATTCCTGCAAGCCAGAAAAGCCAGAGTAGAGGGGCCCTTCCTGTCCATCTTCAGAGTCCTGCGCTTCACCATTGAAGAAGCATCAGCACTCGAAGCCAGACCTGCGCCTCCATGGGAATCAGGTGAGCGTGACAGAACGCGAAGCCTACCCACAATTTCCCACCCGGGCGCTATGGAGACTTCCGAGACAGATCAGCTGGCCCAGCTTTTGGGGGAATTACGGGCAGAAGTGCACTCAGCCCACCAGGAGACTAACGCTCTCAAAAGAGAACTGATCCTATCAAAGGAAAGAACAGATGACCTGGCCAATAGGTTATTGCAGGCCCAGGCAGGGCACACTCCTTTACCTAATTCCGGAGGTACTTCCACATCAATGGGTTTGAATAACCCGGTACAAATCAATCTACCTGGACACATGCCTTTGGCCCCGCCTGAACGTTTTGCGGGGGATCCCAAGAAATATGCCGTCTTTATGAACCAATGTCGTTTACACTTTCTATGCAGACCCGGGGTCTTCCCTAATGACCAGACCAAGGTAGCCTTTATACTATCTTACCTCAGTGGCAGTGCTGCCGATTGGTCTATTCCATTGGTAAATCAGGATGATCCCATTCCCCAGGATTTTCAGGGCTTCCAGGCCTGCATGGAAAGATTGTTTGCTCGACACTCTCAAGGACAGGCCCTTGATAACGAACTGCTATCCTTACGACAAGGTAATCAGGATCTCCTGTCCTACGTTGCCACCTTTAATAGACTGGTTGTGGAAACTGGATGGCCAGAAAACAAAAGGATCACATTGTTTCATCGAGGCCTGTGCGGAGAGCTTAAGGATGTTCTAGCTCAGATTGTAAATCTACCCCAGGTCTGCGCAGACTACATAGACTTGGTGGTTCAACTTGATCGCAGACTTCAAAATAGAAAAGCAAATCGGTTCAAGTACGAAACCCGAGTACCGATCAAAACCCACGCTAACTCCAAGAGTACCGACGTATCCGAACCTACGCAAATCGGCGGTGTTAAAGGACCATTAACGCAGAAGGAACGAGAGAGAAGGCGGCAAATGCAACTTTGTCTGTATTGCGGGACTTCCAGTCACTTTCTTCGAAATTGTCCAGCCAAACCACCTAAGAAGGTTGTTGGAGCCACTGATAACGATTTATTGACACCTGATTCGGGAAACGACCTAGCCCGACAAACGTAGTGGTCCGCTTGCCGAGCTTGAAAACAAACTCTTTGACCTCGCATTTTGTCATGCCAATGGTGCTCGTGGACCCAAAACAGCCTCAGCAGTTGCATGCTATAAAAGCGTACATCGACAGCGGAGCTATTGGAAATTACATAGACCGTGAATTGGCCTCCAGGATTAAGCTCCCTCTCCGCCCGAAAGTAACCCAAGATGTCATTACTACAGTAGATGGAACCGAAATAGCCTCAGGGCCTGTAACGCATTCCACTGTTGAAGTGACACTGGTGGGTCAGGATGGACATCGGGAAGCAATCGTGTTTGATGTGATCAAGGCCCCACAATTTCAAATAATTCTTGGAATTCCTTGGTTAGAAACACATAATCCCAGAATTGACTGGCGAGCAAAGAAGATAGGTTTTCCTGATTGTGAATCAACTTGTTATCCAAGAAATCCAGCTATGGGTCTAGCCTCAGCAACTTCCACCCCTGTACAGCTACCGTCAGAATACCAAGAATTCCAAGCCGTTTTTCAGAAGGAACAGGCTAACACGTTACCTCCCCATCGGTCTTATGATTGCCAAATCGATCTGGTACCCAATGCTCAACTACCTTGTAGTAGGATTTATGCTCTTACGGAACCTGAGAACCTGCATTTGCGTCAGTATTTAGATCAGTACCTAGCCAATGGTTTTATTCGCCCGTCTAAGTCTCCTGTCTCCTCAGCTCTGTTCTTTGTGCCGAAAAAAGAGGGCGACCTTAGAACATGTATAGACTATCGCGCCCTAAATCAAATAATGATTAAGAATCGTAATCCTCTGCCCCTGATCCCTGAGCTTATCGACCAGGTGAAAGACGTTTGTGTGTACACCAAGTTAGATCTCAGAGGAGCTTATCACCTGGTGCGTATAAAAGAAGGCGACGAATGGAAGACTGCATTTCGCACCAAATTTGGGCTCTTCGAATATCAGGTGATGCCCTTCGGGTTGTGCAATGCACCTGCCGCCTTTCAGTTCTTTATGAATGATGTTCTTCAGGAACTTATCGATGTCTGTGTCATTGTTTATATTGACGACATCCTGGTGTACTCTTCTACAGAATCCGATCACAGAAAACATGTTAGGGCAGTTCTTGAGAAATTCGCCAGCACAGGGTATTTGCAAAGCTCGAAAAATGCGTTTTTCATACCACAGAAGTTGAGTTTCTCGGATTCATCCTGACACCTCAAGGAGTCCGAATGGACTCGCGAAAGGTGGATGCCATCCTCAAATGGCCATCTCCTAGCTCGGTGAAGGGAGTTCAGAGCATGCTCGGCTTCGCCAATTTTTATCGAAGATTCATCCCGGAATTTTCCCGAACAGTCCAACCCATCACAGCTCTCCTAAAGAAAAACAAACGCTTTGAATGGACTCTTGAGGCCGAACAAGCCTTTCAGTACCTGAAAACCAAATTCACCTCTGCACCTGAATTGAAGCACCCACACCCAGATCTCCCTTACATTGTGGAAACCGACGCATCCAGTTCGGCCATGGGAGCTGTCCTGTCGCAAAGAGACCCAGAAACTAACCAACTACACCCTGTGGCCTTTTGGTCCAGGAGATTTTCTCCTCCTGAAATCAACTACGCAATTAACGACAAAGAGTTACTGGCTATTAAATCTGCTTTCAAGGCTTGGCGTCACTACCTTCTCGGGGCAAGACACACCATCACCGTAATTACGGACCACAGAAATTTACAGTATTTAAAGACGGCTAAAGCTCAATCTTCACGACAACTCTGATGGGCTCTATTCTTTGCGGAATTTGATTTTGTAATTACCTATCGCCCTGGCTGCAAGAATGGTAAAGCGGATGCCTTATCCCGGATTGGCATGGAAGAACCCAATTCGAGTTTAGAACCTGTGCCAATCATACCTGAACAAAGAATCTTAGGCCTAACTTCATTGCAAACTATTGAGGACATCCAAACGCAAGTAAAACAACTTCTAGACTCTTCAGCCTTACTGGAATGGAGTCAAAAGGGTCCTCATTACACCATTAAGGTTGATTTACCCTACTTCCAGGAGCGGTTGTTTCTGCCAAGTAAAGAATTGCAAGAACTTGTTATTGCCCATCATCATGAATCATTAATGGAAGGACACCCTGGTATCGCTAAAACGGAGGAAAAAATCAAACGCCACTTCTAAAGGCCTTCTTGGAGAAAAGACATAAAGTCTTTTGTTTTGTCTTGCGGAATTTGCGCCCAAAACAAGGGTCAAAAGAAAAGGCCAGCCGGCCTTCTTCAACCCTTGGATATTCCACCGGCACCATGGCACACCTTGTCAATGGACTTTATAACTGATCTGCCTCCTTGTGGCAACACTATCCTTGTAATTGTGGATCTATTCTCCAAAATGGCCCACTTTATCCCTTTAAAAGGTTTGCCTTCAGCTTCCACCTTGGCCAAGGAATTTCTGGAGAATATAGTTCGCATACATGGTTTCCCTTCCATATTAGTCTCGGATTGTGGAAGTCAATTTATCTCCCATTTTTGGAAGAAGTGTTGCCAACTAGCACAAATAGATGTGCGGTTATCCACCAGCCACCACCCCCAGACCGACGGACAAACCGAGAGAACCAATCAGACTCTCGAGCAATATCTTCGGTGCATGTTACGCCAATCCGAGTTAAATTGGAAAAACATCCTTTGGATCGCAGAATATGCATACAACAATTCAGTGCATTCTGGAACCGGACAAACTCCTTTTTATACTTTGTATGGTCACCATCCTCGGACCTCTGACCTAGAACCACCTCTGACCCTGGAAATGCCCGCAGTAAATCATCTGCATTCCACAATAACCCGAGCCTTCAAAGAAGCTGCAACTCATTTATAGCAAGCCAAGAAAAAGTATAAAGAAAACGCTGATTTGCACCGAAGTAAAACTCCTCCTTACCAAGTAGGAGGCCAGGTATGGCTAGCAACGAAACATTTACCCCTCAAGGGCCCGCGAACCTTCAGATTCATAGGACCTTATCCCATCAAGGCTATAATCAATCCTGTGGCCTTTAAACTGGATTTACCGTCCAACATGCGTATTCATCCAGTTTTTCATGCATCACTTTTGAAGCCAGTACAACCAGGGACCCGACTGTCCAAGCCTCCAGACCCAGTTCAAATTGAAGGGGAATTAGAATTCGAAGTTAAAGACATTTTAGACTCCAAGGTGTTAAGGTCGAAACTCTTCTATCGTGTTGACTGGAAGGGATATGGACCTCAGGAGAGATCGTGGGAGCCTAGTAACCATGTTCACGCACCTCGATTAATACAAAGGTTCCACCGGAGATTTCCGAACAAGCCAAAACCCCCGGAGGGAACAACCTTGGGAGGGGCCTTGAGGGGGGGTACTGGCATGATGCCTACCGCCAAGGAGCCAGGTCCAACCCAGCAACCCCAGAGGCAGGCATCATTCCCCCCAGGAAAGTGCCAGCGGGCCCAAGTGGGGGCCCTTTGGACACAGTCCTGGCGCCTTAGGCGCCAGGCTCATGTTGGACTCCTGTCCTGGCGCCTTAGGTGCCAGGCTCATAAAGCTAGACATGTGTTCAAGTGATTTAATGTGCACTGACCTGGGGCAGACCATGCTGCTACATCCAGGCCCTCTTGAGGCCTGAATGGCACTACTTTACCTGTGGGACTACTTTCCACCTGGGTGTGGTCGGGGAAGGATATATACCTGATCGGTGGAAGGATACATACCTGGAACTTCTTCCAAAGCTATTTAAACCACGCCCGATCAGCAACTCACGCTTCGCATTGTTCTGCTCCTCGCAGCTGGATATTCACCGTGTCAGCTCCTGCATCTGGACTTCAGCCACGCCTGTCAGCATCCTGGGTCGCCTGCAAAGGGAGATAAGAGAGAATTGGAGAGAAAGAAGACCTTACCTGCTAAAGCTGCATCACGGAGACATCACACCGACGATCCTGAAAGGGAAGACATCATTTTAAAAGCATTTCGCTTCGATCGCTGCAGCGCTGCATTTCACTCACCTTTCCTGGGCGCCTCCATCTTCAGCAGCGATCATCCGGATCTGCACCCACTTCCCAGAGCCTAGAGAGAAAAAGACAAAAAAACAAGGTGAGAGAAGGAAGGGAATAGGAAAGGCTCAGTTTCCTTCTAAGACTTACCTGTTGGGTCATTCCCATTTCATTTCGGGTCCTGCCGCTTCCTGGCATTCCGGCCCCCTGCCCCTATGGGGAAAAAAGACAAAGACATTGAATGAGCGAATGCAAAGACATTACCTGAACGCTCATCCAGAACTTACCTGTCATTTACTGGAACTGCACGTTTCACTTCGGGTCGGCGCCATATCTCCGGCATTCCGAACCCCGGCCCCTAAGGGGAAAAAGACATAAGCATTAGCGCTTGCTGCAATAAGACTATGAACATTATTTTTAAGCTTGAACTTTTGAACTTGCAACAGAACTCTTACAGCGCCTCACCTGAATAGTCAAGCTTATTTTGAACTCCCATCAAACCTCAATCCAGTGAAGTAACTGGGTTTCAACGCGCCCCTGCATCAGAAGCAGGATGGAGAACTCATCCTTCCAGACCCTAAGGTGAGACTTCACGGGGAATCGTGGAAGGGTATCGTGGGGGGTTGGAAGGGAGTGGGAGGCTTGAGCATTATTCCGTCAGTAGGTAATACTCCCTTTTCACGCACAGGGGAATATTCCTGCGAGCCAGAAAAGCCAGAGTAGAGGGGCCCTTCCTGTCCATCTTCAGAGTCCTGCGCTTCACCATTGAAGAAGCATCAGCATTCGAAGCCAGACCTGCGCCTCCGTGGGAATCAGGTGAGCGTGACAATGGTCTAGCAGGTTTAATTTGAGGCTACCAAGATAGCCTAAAACAATACCAGGGTTATTTAAGATAACCGCAGTAGGAAAAATAGGGTAGTTACCACTGCCACCAGCCAAGTCTTGAAGAAAAAGGAAGAGAAATAATGCTCCAAGAGAAACAGATAAAAAGGATAAGTATTAACCCTTTCCAGTACTCTATGTAAGATGTTTGTACTGGGTCTGTGGATTTAAAAGACTAATAAAGTAAATGGCTACTTTACATGTTCTGGGAGACAGTAGTCAGTCCCAGAACATGGTGTCTGAGTTGGGAAGTCTAAAAGACAACCCTGTGTTACTGCACTGAAGGTGCTGTGTAACACACAGTAAAAAGATGATGTCTATGGAGTAGGTGAGACTCCACAGTCTATGAACACAAGAAAATGTTAAACACACACAGCAAAAAACATGTAAGAGTGGGAAAAAAGGCTCACACTCTTATCAGGTGAAAAAAAAATCCTAGATATCCAGCAAAGCTGCTGAGGGACTCATTAGGTAAGGGAAATAAGCCATTCTGAAGGATTCTCCCTAACAAGGGGGGTTACAACAAGCAAGGTAGAGTAATACAGGGATAGTCAAAGATCAGGAGTGAACTTAAGTAGCATCTGGAAAAGGAGTAGCAATGCGTACAGCCGTGGGCATTCACCGCAGATATGCCGGAAGCGCGTGTTGTCGGGACGGAGCACCACCGGAGACTAGTGCGTGCAAAGTCCTCCATGAATGGAGTGATCAGGCAGCCATCTTGGGAGAAAGAACACGCCGAGTAGATGCAAGTGACCACGTCTTGCGCCGGCAAGAGGTCATGACAGTATATGAAAAAGAAGTTTAGAAGTGCATTGTTTTCCACTGCTCTTCCCTACGGAAAAAGAGGGAAGGTACAATGAAAGACCCATAGAAATCAGTGCATCAGAATATTGTTCTCTACAAATGTATTCTGAAGATACAAGTATCATCAGGCTTACTATCCAAAAATAACTAAGGGATCAGTTATGTTTTATGTATGTTCTGCTGTCGAATATAACACCAATTGGGACCATTGTGATTCTTCATTGTCTTCTATATTGTAGAACATATCTACTATTTTTGTACTTTTCTTTTTGAAAGTTCTGCGACAACAGACACATACTTTGTCATTTCAGCAGACTTGTTTTCAAAAATTGCTATTTCTTTTATGTGGGTGTTTGTACTAAAGTTAGGGCCTCATTCCAAGGTTGGAGGTAGCCATGGTGCTATTAACACCATGGCTACCCCGTTACTGCATACCGGGTCCGGGTTCCCTGAATGGGGCAATTCCAACCTTGGAGGGCCCGGTAATTCCTCATTCAAGGAAGCCGGACCTGGTACTTCCCCATTCTCATTTGAGCCCCATAGGGGGCTCAAATGGGAGCAAAAAAAAAGGGGGGCAAAGCCAAACGATCCCTGCACTGGTTGCCTGTCAGGCAACATGTTTCCTTTAAGATCTTGACCCTCAATTTTAAGTGTCTGACCCTTGCAGCGCCCGTCTACCTCTCTGAAAGCGTCAAACGTTATTTGCCGTCATGATCACTTAGGTCCCTCAATCAGGCTAAAATCATCCAACTCAGATTTAACTTAGCCAAATTTGGGAAGACAACATTTGGTGTCTTGACTCCAGTGACATGGAACTCCATCCCTTTGTATCTGAAAAAAGATCACGTCCCTGGTAGACTTCAAAAAGAAGTTGAATACATTTCTCTTTAGGTCCCCTTAGTGTCAGCTGTTGCCTTGATTGACACTGTTTTCACTATCTTGTGATGTGTGTCTTCTTGTCATTTATGTGCTCGCTGAGGCCTCTGGGCGATTTGGCACGTTATTAAGAATCAAAATAAATAAATAAATAAGACTGCAGTCACAATTCCAAACGCACTTGTATGCTACACTTAAAGCAATGTTTTGCGATCCCGATTGTCAAAAGCAGTTTAAGGACTAACAAGATCAAAATAGATGACAATTATGCATGAGGAGCATAAAGAATAGAAGAATAGAATATGAAATATTAAGAAGTGGTATCTTGGCAGAGCTTTCTTGGGTGAAAGTCAGTTGGATTAGAAGAAAGTAGAGTATGCAGATGTAGATAGGAAGTTACTTAGAATGGAAGTTATATAATATTACTTCACAATATTACTTAATCATGGTCATATTAATTTACCACTGATGTATTACTGAACATTCATCCTTTATTTATTTTATTTATTTATTTCTATAGCGCCGAAGCCCGCAGGCATCAGGGCGTATTACATGAAGACAAGCACAACAGAAAAGTGACGGGACATTAGGGTAAGATTACTGGTTCTGAGTCGGACATTAGTGTTTATGCAGGTCCTTTATTTGAATAACAGTGTCTTCAGTTTCTTCCTAAAGGATAGGTATTCAGATTCTAGTCTTAGGCTGTTTGGGAGCTCGTTCCACTGTGATGCCGCTTTGGTAGGGAATGCTCGTCCAAGTCCATTGGCTTTTTTGGAGTGAGTTATTTTCACAAACCCTTGCGCCTTGGATCTTAAGGTGTGGCAAGGTTTGTATGTGGTTATTTTTTTTTTAGGTATACGGGTGCAGATCCATATATACAGTGATGGACAATGGTCATTGCTTTAAAGGTGATCCGGTCTTCCAGGGCTAACCAATGAAGGGACTTTCTATATTCTGTGATATGTGCATCCCTTTTTTCCTTGGTAATTGTCCTTACTGTATTGTTCTGTATGACCTGACATAGTTTGATGCATTTTTTATTGGCCCCCATAAGTAGTGCACTCCTGTAGTCCAGTCTGGATACGATTGTGGCTCTGGCTATGATGGTGCAGTTTTGTTTACTTAGTAAAGGCCTGATGCAGCTGAGCAGTTTTAGGTGGTATCGACAATTGTCTTTCAGATATGTCACATGGGCTTCCACTCCTAAGTATGCTTGCAGGAAGACACCTAGTGCCTTGCCCTTATCAGAGACCCTTAGATTTGTGTCTTTGATCTTAAAGGTGGTGTATTCTGTGTCTAGCTTAGCTCTTGCCTGGTGTTATCCAAAGATCATGAGCTCAGTCTTGCTTCCATTGTGGCAAATCCAATGTGTTATCATCCAGGCTTCGATGGTGCTGTAGATGCAAGCAACCTTATTATTGTCAGTGGTATGACAGCCGGACAGTTCAATGACAAGTTGTGTGTCGTTGGCAAAATTTGTAAAGAAGATTCCTAAGTTGGTTAATAGGGTACATAGTCACCGCAGATAGAGATTGAACAAAAGGAGTGATGGGCTAGCCCCCTGGGGTACGCCATGAGTCATAGTCAAGGTGTGGAGAAGTGGTCACCCCAGTGGAGCTTGGAGCTCTGTTCTTTGAGGAAGTATGTTACCCAGCTGATGGCTCCTCGAGAACAATTACCTGATTTGTCTAAAGCCTCTTGGAGTTTTTGATGGTCGAGCAAATCAAATACTGCTGAGAGGTCTAATAGTATCAGCATCACTGTTTTTCCCCTCGTCTTGTATACTGAGCATTTTAGTTTGAAGGTCGAGCAGGGCCGTCTCTGTACCATGTGCTCCTCTAAAGCCCAATTGTTGGGTGTGTAGGAGGCTGTTCCCGTCGACATAATCTTGGAATTGGATGGTAGCGACTTTGTCCAAGATTTTTATGAAATAGAAAATAAGTTTGTGCATAAGGCCCAATCCACTTATGAAGGCTATTGACAAGAAGGGCAGTATCAGCAAGCCTCTACCACATTTTATTTTTGCACCTCAAAATCCCTCCACTCATGATGTAACTCTGAGTCTCAATAATAAGAGTGTCTCTGAAAGTCAATGTGCAATGGTACATATGCTAGAGAGTATGTCAGTTGTATATGGGAGCCAGTCCCTAACACAATTATTATGTGTGATGTACAGAGATTGAAGCCAGTACACTTTAAAGATAAATATCTCCTTAACACATAAATGTATTCATTTGTTAAATCACATCAGAGGCTGACTTGAGGGGTTACATGGTGATATTGTCTCGGTTTCAAGATTATCTTCCCTTGGGGAAGGTAAACTTGATTGTTTTAAGATTGTGTTAGCTGATACTTATCTGATTGAGGGTATATTGGCTATTGAATGTTGAACCCTTCCTCGCCTAATTCACTCATTCAATTAGGTGCGAGTGTCTGCTTCCAAGTGTCTTCAAAAGCAATTCATGCTATCGACAACAACTTGACCCATGTTATTTTGAAGTTGACTAAATGGAACCTTAATTTTTTTTACTGATGTTACGCCCAATTCCCAAGCAGTTTGATGGTGAAAGTGTATAGATTAATTGGGTAAGACTACAGCTGCTCTGAAAATGTCAATATTTGTGGTGTCATTTGATAGGCACCAGAGCCTTTCAGTGAGTTGTTTTCCTTCTCATCTTGCTCAGAATGTGTATTCCTAAATTGAAGGAAAGCAGGAAACCTGGCCTCATCTTAAGGAGAGCAATAGTAACAATGTAAAAGTTGTTATATGTAAAACCAATATGTTACCTGCAACACTCGCACCTGAAAACCTGACATTGAAAGTGGTGTATAATGTGACCAATGAGTATGTTCCAACATCTGATAAAACTGAAGAAAATATCCAAAACCCTAAGTCTACTGATTGGTCTGCTTTGTCGAAGAATATTTCAGTTATAGGGTCTGATGTAGTGGATCCTATCTGGCCTTCCTTCATACTTTGTTTTGATATGAACTTTTGCAGGAAAATTGGGAGTTAAATAGGCCTTTCTCATGAATTATTTTTACTCCTGCCAAAATTGATAGAAAAGGTTGACCTAATTTGGACTAATGATTTTTATCAAGGTTTCAATGGCTTCAGATTTTATTTTGTTCTCTGAAAGACACAGGAGACCCCACACTCTGGATAGGAGTATTAATATGACATTGGATCACGGAAAGACATCCAAAGGAAACAATTCAAGGGTTGTGGTATCAAGGATTTTTATTAAACCTGATACAAATTTAATATATGAGACAAATCATGATTTAATCTGCACTTGTAAAAAACAATTTACATAGCAGGAAACAACTTTTGTTTAAAAAGAAAACATCTAAATAGTAAAAATCATCCTATTCAATCGTCCGAGCATTCATCCACATACATCCGTCCAACAAGCCACTCATACCAAACACCAATGGGTTTACAATGTAGAATCTATAAGAAAATTCATGACATATAATTCATCTGAAGAATTTATAGAAAAAATGTTCAATCGATCTGACGGGCCACAAAAGATAACATCAGTGGCCTAGGCAATTGAGATGGGTCCCAGAGGTTTCCGACCACAACCTCATCCCAATCCACACTCAACCGGTTTCAACGTATATACTTCATTGTAGTGACGTCTTCATCAGGAGTACAAAGTTTACATTCTACCAATGGGGGAGGAGGGAAGAAGAAAGGAAAGGGAAACATCAATACAAAAATTCCCTTTGCTTAGATAATGACATGAAACGATATATAAACTCTAATTCAACAACCACTATATAACATTATTAAAAATAATCAATTAATAGACACAAACAACAACCTGCTCTCCACCCAAGAGTTCTCCGGGGTGAACCTGAGGTGTCAGACAGAAAGCAGTGCTACCCTCATGAATTGATGTCTCAAGGTAACAGTGGAACCAGGCCATGGACAGAGCCGATACCAATTGCATACATAAAAATAATTTTTAAAAATCTGGGCACAGAAAACCGTAGCAGGCCCAGTGGTGAAAAAATATGGAAGAAACACTCAGACCACATACTTATTGTCTAACCCAGAATTGTCCTAATTGTAGGCTACTACTAACAGCAATGGTGGTTGAGCCCCCAGATGTAAAGCCGGGACAAGGGTGGAAATTCACTGACCTTAACATACATATGGGGAGGCTGTTCGTATCTCCCTTTCATTTGTGGCTGGGTCCACCTGTGTGAACTAATTGACAGCGTCCTAGAGGAAGTTCCTGCACACACAATTGAATATTTTTAATAATGTTATATAGTGGTCGTTGAATTAGAGTTTATATATCGTTTCATGTCATTATCTAAGCTAAGGGAATTTTTGTATTGATGTTTCCCTTTCCTTTCTTCTTCCCTCCTCCCCCATTGGTAGAATGTAAACTTTGTACTCCTGATGAAGACGTCACTACAATAAAGTATATACATTGAAACCGGTTGAGTGTGGATTGGGATGAGGTCATGGTCGGAAACTTCTGGGACCCATCTCAATTGCCTAGGCCACTGATGTTATCTATTGTGGCCCGTCAGATCGATTGAACATTCTTTCTATAAATTCTACAGATGAATTATATGTCATGAATTTTCTTATAGATTTTACATTGTACACCCATTGGTGTTTGGTATGAGAGGCTTGTTGGACGGATGTACCTGGATGGATGCTTGGACGATTGAATAGGATGATTTTTACTATTTAGATGTGTTCTTTTTAAACAAAAGTTGTTTCCTGCTATGTAAATTGTTTTTTACAAGTGCAGATTAAATCATGATTTGTCTCATATATTAAATTTGTATCAGGTTTAATAAAAATCCTTGATACCACAACCCTTGAATTGTTTCCTTTGGATGTCTTTCAGATTTTATTTTGCCACCTGAATGATCATTGAAATTTAGACTTTTATCTGCAGAAGGTAGGTTTATTATTAGTCTATATATTAATTGTGGAGATGCTGCTTCCCAAACACAGAGTTTTGATGAATTGTATAATGTATTTAAGCAAAATATTAATACTTATGGCCTTACTTGACTGTCTGGTTTTTGTGTTGATGTTGGTATTTCAATGCCAGAATTGGCACAGGTGACTACAGTAGTAATATAGATAGACATATATTGGAGGTATGGAGTATACCAAATATGCTTAGTAAGTAGGGTTTTATTAATAGACAAGGTAAACATCTTTTAAAACTTTTTTATGATTTTAATTTATGTTGAATTAATGGAAGATCCTTATCTAATAAACCAGTTAAATGCTCATTTATTAGAACCCCAGTAACCTCGCCTGATTACTTTATAGTTCGGACTTGCGCTCACTGGCAAGTTATCAATGTGATAGTTATTAATAGAATTGAAAGTGATCGCTTTCCTTTATTTTTAAAGGGGTCAATGCCAAATAGACCTACATTGGTGCCTAATGTAATTGTTCCTTTGATAACTATGAATAACAGTCAGAGGAGGGTTAAATGGGCACTATTTAAACAACCTAATTTGTCCAAAAAACTATTCAGAAAGGTAGTAATCATATAAAGGCTTGACATTTTTATGATAATGATGAACTATTGATTGTGAAAACATTCACTTCATCATATAAGGTTATTAAGAATGCACTAACATAAAAACACATGGTAAGGCCATGTGTGCTAAACACAATTGGTATACCAATGAATGAAGAATTGCACAAAATGACTTCTCTTAACAACATATCCAATCATGTGCTTACAAAGGGTCTTCCTGGCTGCTGATTTATGCAGTGATGGAACAATGGGATCCACTTTGAATCAGGCATTGCCTACATGTTTCCAACAAGAAGGTGAAAACACCTCACACACATCCACACAAGTTGTGTAATCCAAGTTTGTGTCAGGCCTTGATATAAGCTGGGCCCTGCAACCCTTCAGCCCACAAAGTCTCAGATACATGTCCCAATGACAAACCAGGCCAGCTCGCAATACATAACTGAAACCCATTTCTCGAAGCCCCCAGCAAGGGGAGGAGAGTCCATACTCTAAAACTAGCTTGCTCAGTCAGAGAGTTATACTTAGGAGTTTGATGGTATATAGTTATCATCTGGAAATGATGGATGGAGAGAAGAATGCATTCACTCCTACTCCTCATTCTGCTCCTCCTACTCAATTCCCCCTACAACTTCCTCCTTTTCTATCTCTATTATACAATTCACAACTGTAAACTCGTACTATGCCATCTCTTTTCTCCTACTTCCAAATCTAGGCAAATCTCTCCTAATACCTATCCAATTTGCATCTCTTCCTCTGAGAGTCATCCTATAGTCTCCCTAACTACATCGATTGAGCATTGCACTCTGGAAGGCATAGTTTGTATGCAACAAAACTTACTTTATCTCTGACTACTTTCACACCAGTGCTCCTCCCCTAGACCATCATATTATCACTGAACCCTGGATTTTTCCATCTGCCATTGCCACTCTGGTGGGCCTACATGACACTCAACCATTTTTAATTCGCTCTCCTTGTATGACTGGCAGAGGTGGAGGTGTTGGACACCTACTCTCTTCCTGCCTCAATGTCTCACAGATCTCCAATGCCACATCCGCTCCTACCTCTTTTAATTCACCATCTTTACTATTGTTTCACCTCACTTGGTTCACATCATCTCCATCTATTGCCCTTCCGGTCCCACTGGGCCATTCTTTAATGAACTCGGACAACTCCTTGATTCTCTTTCCACTAAACATCACCTCATTATCTTAGGTAACTTTAACCTTCCCTCTCCAATCACTTCTCAGAAATCTGAACTTCAGTCTTTTCTAAGTGACCATGCTATCCTCTCTCTCCGTAACCAACCTAGCCATTCTGTAATGATCACCTGGTATCCACGGGGACGTCACTCAGCCTGTTCTGACCTCTTACGACCTCAAACCCTTCCTTGTAGTCTACTCGACTGGAGACTGGGCCTGAAGCACAAGATTGGTAGAGTTTAACTCCCTATTGTCTGTGTGCTTGAACCCCTTCTTCCCCGGGGTCCAACCCTTCCCTTTGATCCACAGCTCACCTTGTTTTCTTCAAAAGTGTGCTCTCCGTCCTGCTTTCAGCGCAGGGGCGCGTTAATTGATGCAGGCTCGTTGCTGCCTGGTTACTTCACTGGCAAGAGTCCCACAGGTACGTATAATGAGTCTTTTGAACAGTTCCTTTCCTTCCTTAGATGATGGCCGGCGCCCGGGGATGGCGACGTGCTGCTGAGATGAGTAGCGCTGAAGGTGAGTGAGAGTGCGATGCGACCCTTTTGTATTTGTATTGAACTGAGTTCTTTTTCTGTGTCTTTTAGGTTGCGCAACGTTTTCAGCGTGGATGCCAGTTATGAAGAAGAAATGCGGTGAGTAAGGGTGGTATGCGGCGCCTCTAGATGTTTCCACGCTAACCTGGAGTGTCTTTCCCTCTTGCAGATAGATGAGAAGTTCCAGAGAAAAAGTTCCCCCAGAGCGGCTGGGATTCAGGTAAGCGCTTGAAGCTCGTACAGTCTTTAAAAATAAGCAAAGATTTGCTGAATGCTTACTAATGCCTTTTTTCTGTTCTTTTCCCTTTTCCTTAGGAAGCGGCATGCCGGGATGCGAATGACACCGCCGAAGATGCCTGCAGAACAGAAGAAGCGATGAATGATGGGCAGAAGCGCCGAAAGGTAAGGCTGTTCCTAACAGTGTTCTTGTTCTAGCAGGAGCTGAGCACAGAAGAAAGATGCAGGCCTACTGGAGACTGATCCAAACACAGTGAGTGTCATGCTGCAGGTGCAGAAAACACAAAGCATGTTTCTCAGCCTTGGCGTGGCTTAGATAGTCTATGGGTATCCCAGGTGTCTCTGGGCTGAGCCACACCCAAAAGACTAGACTGCACATGCAGTTCTGGGAACTGAAATATGTGGGGGCATCCATCTTGTCCCCATCAATGCACTACAAGTCCAATCCCCAATGGTATTCTATGGGAGTGAGTGAGTCACTCCAAATGGGTCTTTGGAGGGATGGAGAGGCACTTGAGGGCCATGTAGGTGATCGTGGCCTGGCACATCTTGGAGGGCTGGGGACATGAGGGGCAGGAATCATGACACATACTGGGGGTAACTCTATGGATCTCTTATTCATCTCCATCACTCTATCAGCCACTCATACCACTGCCACATCATTCCTATCTGGTCACTACATTGTTTCCACCACCATCTCCTTTTCACCCTCGTATCTCTCCTCATCTCATCAACTAAAAGGAAATGTAAAACTTCTATAATTTTCCCTTTCTCTCTGACCTACAATTCTCACTCTCCTCCTTCACACCTGATGCGTCTTCCACTAAGACTGCCTTCTCCAGCTTCCAAATCCCTACTATATCTCATTCTCCTCTATCTTCGCACTGCTAACTTTGACGCTCAAGTTACAGCATCCTCAACCATGGGTCATTCCATTCACACACTCTCTCTGCACTGACATGTTTCGGCTGCTGTGCAAAATGGAGGCACAAGCACTCACCTGCACTTCTACCTCTCTGCCTTGATCTCTCAAGTCTTGTCTTGAAAGAACAAAAAGGGCATTGTACCTCACCCTCATTGACTCTCACTTCAACCAACCTTGTTGGCTAAAACGCCACCCTAAACTCACTCCTCACTCCTCCTAAACCTATGACTATTTACTCAACTCTCATAGCTAATGACCTAGCGGAATACTTCACTGCAAACATTTCCAAAATTAGAGACTGTCTCCTCACATTCCTGACACTCCCTCCCCCTACATTCTACACTCCATCTATCATTATCTTCTGCCCCTTTCTCACACTTGGTTCAAACTGATTCCGAAGAAGTCTATCTCTACTGATGTATGCTAACCCCTCTTGTCCCCCATCAGACACTTTTGTGTCTAAGCTAGTTAAGCTTAGGGCCCCATTACAGGCCTTTCACCTCACTGAAATCTTCAACCTGGCCTTCAGCTCTGCTCGTGTTCCCTCTTTTTTCAAAATGGCCCTGGTCATCCCCCTACTAAAAAATCAAGGGGCTGAACAAAGCCTGTCAGTTAGCCTTTGCACTGTGTCTCTCCTTCTGCACTTCTCTAAAGTGTGCCAAATGGTTGTATCAACCATCTTCCCAATGTCTTAGACATCCACAACCTTTGAGAACCTCTACATGCAGGGTTTCATACCTGTCACTCCACGGAAACTGCTCTCATGAATGTCTCCAATTTCATCACCTCTGCTAAGCACTCCAACCTTTTGTCTATTCCAATTTTCCTTAACATTTCTGCTGCCTTTGACACTGCTAATCATCTGATCTCCCTAATACACTCTTTCTTATTGGGATTTGGCGATTGAGCCCTTGCCTGGATTTAATCCTACCTGGCACCTTGCCAATTATCTAACTCATTGAGCAACAACAGCTCTGAACTCACACCTCTAACTGTAGGTGTTCCACAATACACTCTCTTAGATCATCTGCTCATTACACTCTACACCTATTCTCTTGGGGCACTAATCGTCTCCTTTGTATTCTCACACCAACTGTTCATGGATGGTATTCAAATATGGATGAATGACTCTCCAGATAGGTTATTGCCGGAAAGCTGTCACCTCTCCTTATATTGTTTGGGTTGGAGTAGATGGAAGATGGAGTAATGAAACATGGTGGACAGGTGACCTCACTGATGCTTGCAGCGTGAGTCTGCCTGGTAATTAGGTGGAAGGCACGATACACCCCAATCTAGAGAGAGTGAATTGGAGTGGCCACCAATATATGGACAATGGAGAGAATTACAGCTGCTCTTCAAGGAAGATCGGCTCAACATGAAATATTGTGGAATGACTAAGCAAGTACGTTTGTTACTGACTCTGTAAACCACCCGGTATGAATGGACTCCAGGCTATTGATGAACCCTTAATCATGCTCCAATGACCTCACAATACGATGCTTCCAGCAATAGATCCAATGCCATGTCTATAATAATGATCATCTTTGTATTGTTTAACATGTCAAGTAAGAAAGATAAATAGCCCTACAAGATCTAGTAGTGCCTGCAAAACAATGTGACTTACCGAAGCCACTGACCGACCAAGGGGGAAGGAGGGTGGGATAGAGGGAAATTGGAAAATGTATGCGGTTATTGTATCATAAGTATTCATTTTGAATTTATAACTCGGTTTATGGTTATAACATACCACTTATGCCATATATGTAATGTTATTCCTTATTGTGAAAAACCAATAAAACCAAATTTGAAAAAATGTTTTATATAAAATTACGAATCAGATAAAAAAATATACACCCTTTGTCGGCCAATATATTGAGAAAATATTGGCAATGAAGATCCTTTTGATAATATTTGCATTTGAATATGAATAATAAGATGCCTTCCTTTTTCCTCATTCTCTCTCTCTTTTCTCTCCCCATTTCCCTCTGTACCCCTCTGTTTTTTATATTGATGCTAATGATTTTTGTATGGTTTTTCATGCCTACTGTAATGTAAATATATTTCTACTGACCGTTTTTCAAATGTATCGTACAATTTGGATGTAGTATGCTTCGACGACCATTTGGGACCAGGTGTATATTATTTTGTCCTCTCAATATTGAACTCCACCACCCGAAGCTCTAATATGGTATAGTCACTTAACTTGTTTGACTGCATCGTTAATGATCTAACATATTTAATTAAATCAGAGTAACGCAAAAAACGATCCAATGTTGTTGTACTACTGCCTCCCTTCCATGTTTAATTTCCATGAACTCATTCATGAATTCCATCCAGTGGGCCCCTGCTTATTGCCACATGTTTGCCTCATATTACATTGTGCACTTATATACTTAGAATACATAAAGAATGATCAACTACTGTAGTTCTCCTATTGGGCGTGATGATCTCTCATTGTATATTAAGTTGCTTTCCGATCCCAAAGATTTAAGACAATCCTTACAGGTCCTACATATTTTAGTGGAGCATGGAATAGGTGATTCTCCGTCATCTGGTATTGCATCTATTGATACATTTACCATATCTAATGGCATCTCTGACTCTTGTTCATTTTTGGCCACATCAGTGGGTTTCAGGAGCCATCTTATGAGTGTGCCTTCCCTTTTTTCAAGGTGTTTTCTATGGTGGTTTACCTCCTTGGAAGCCTTTTTATTGTTTTTATTTTGACGACCTCAAAAATAATCACATCCTCCTTGGACATCGGGGGAGGAGGGGATTTCGGGAGAGGTGATTTGTCAATGGCCGCCTTTTTTCCCATTTTGGCCTTTTTATTCTTCAGCCTTTTCAATTTCCTTCTCTGATTTTGGGAGTTATCGAAACCCACTACTTCCACATTTTTTGTCGCTGTTCTACAACCCTCATTTATGTTTCCAGATGGTACAAGTAAAATCCCCTCATTTGTTTGTGGAACCTCCAAATCACTGCAATCCACCACCAGCCCAGTGATGTTTTATAGCATCATTGCCCTCAATCTGTATGCCTCATGACCTATGTTCTGCTCCAGTTGATTTATCATTTGTCCTTGCGTGTTAAGATTTGCATGAATTCTACCTCATAGCTTCAAAAGGGTTTTTACGGCAAACTGTAGCATGCCAAGAGTTCTACTGAAAATTATCAAACTCTCCGTTACTGAAGGATTGTTACTAACATTACTTTTTTACCGCAAAGAGGTTAGGCATTGCTGATCAACTACTCTTTGTGATCTGTGAAAACATGTCCATCCTTGCATGTGCCTTGGTTAACTCGCAGACTGACTACTGTAATAGTCCGTTGGCGGGCACCACTCAGTCCAATTTGCCCACCATTCAGGTCACACAAAATGGCGCGGTCAGAGCAGTGCTAGCCATCTCCAGATGGCAGTCAATTAACAAAGCCAAACGATCCCTGCACTGGTTGCCTGTCAAGTAACGGGTTTCCTTTAAGATCTGTACGCTCAATTTGAAGTGTCTGACCCTTGCAGCGACCATCTACCTCTCTGAACGCATCAAACTTTATTTGCCGTCATGATCACTTAGGTCCTTCGATCAGGCTAATCTCATCCAACTCAGATTTAACTTAGCCAAATTTGGGAAGACAACATTTGATGTCTTGGCTCCAGTGACATGGAACTCCATCCCTTTGGATCTGAAAAAAGATCACGTCCCTGGCAGACTTCAAAAAGAAGTCGAATACATTTCTCTTTAGTTTCCCTTAGTGTGGGGACCAAGCTTCCTTCACATATTTCACATTGTACATCCTCCTCTGAGTGGTCCATTGATGGTACAGCCACTCCCCAGTCACTTCTTGCTCATCTTTCTCCAGGTGCTTCGTTAAAGGCACCACCCAATCTCACTTTGTAGCAAATAAAGTAGCACCAGTAAAGAGTCATAATAAATCAATATTTCGCAAAAGGCCACATGAAAGCATGCTAATTATGCCATGTGATATAAAAGGTTAGCAGAAAAACTTCATTGCGTTGTGGATGGTAACACTAATGAGCTATTGGTAGAGGGGCCCAGTGTGCCTCTAGAATTGAGTAAACAGTGCCAAATTGGTAAAATAATTGATTTCTTCTGTCCAGACAAAGAGCTGAATGTGCCTACAACTGGAATAGCCAATGTGACTGTGAAAAGTAGTGCACACCAAAATCCAAGCACACAATCTCAGGAAGGCTAGTGGCATGTACCTATTGTTGGAGGTTTACCAAAACTCACCCTTCCACCGAGTTCCAATGCTGTATCTTGGACCAAGGCTCCCAGGGGTGCCACAGCAGATGCTTCAGACTGCAAAGACTGCATGAATGTAGTCACACTTCCAAACGCACTTCTATGCACGTGCTGTACCTCTGATCTTAAAGGTCCCATGAAGGTGAGCAGCACTCCGATCCTCCAGCCAGAAGTAATGGATGTAAGGTAACCATATTTGCTGCTCTGTTCACAGAGTCTGTACTGCAAGTCTCCCCGGAGTATGCCACCTTTGCCATCTCCAATGTCATCATTCCTGTGGCCAAGAGCGTCAAAACGCTTAGCGTCACGCTTGAGTCTGAGCTCACCATGAGGCAACATGTTGCCAACACCCGTGCCTCTTGTTGCTGGATTAATAAACAGCTGGGTTATCTGCATCAGTTCCTCTCTGTGAAAACATGTCCATCCTTGCATCTACCTTGGTTAACTCTCAGATTGACTACTGTAATAGTCCGTTGGCGGGCACCACACAGTCCCATTTGCCCGTCATTCAGGTCACACAAAATGGCGCGGT
Source organism: Ambystoma mexicanum (assembly GCF_040938575.1). Classification (NCBI taxonomy): domain Eukaryota; kingdom Metazoa; phylum Chordata; class Amphibia; order Caudata; family Ambystomatidae; genus Ambystoma; species Ambystoma mexicanum. The sequence goes on from NC_090941.1 coordinate 875,885,117, forward strand.
CAGAGCAGTGCTAGCCATCTCCAGATGGCAGCCAATTACCAAAGCCAAACAATCTCTGCACTGGTTGCCTGTCAGGTAACGGGTTTCCTTTAAGATCTTTACGCTCAATTTGAAGTGACTGAACCTTGCAGCGCCCGTCTACCTCTCCGAACGCATCAAACTTTATTTGCCGTCATGATCACTGAGGTCCCTCGATCAGGCTAATCTCATCCAACTCAGATTTAACTTAGTCAAATTTGGGAAGACAACATTTGATGTCTTGGCTCCAGTGACATGAACTCCATCCATTTGGATCTGAAAAAAGGTCACGTCCCTGGCAGACTTCAAAAAGAAGTTGAATGCATTTCTCTTTAGGTCCCCTTAGTGTCAGCTGTTGCTTTGATTGACGCTGTTTTCACTATCTTGTGATGTTTGTCTGTTTGTCCTTTATGTGCTCGCTGAGGCCTCTGGGCAATTTGGCACGTTATTAAAAAATAAAAAAATACATAAAAAAAAAAAATAAGACTGCAGTCACAATTCCAAACACACTTGTATGCTACACTTAAAGCAATGTTATGTGATCCATATTGTGAAAAGTTTTTTAAGGACTAACAAGATCAAAATAGATGACAATTCTGCACGAGGAGCATAAAGAATAGAAGAATAGAATAGGAAATATTAAGAAGTTCTATCATGGCGGAGCTTTCTTCGGTGAAAGTCAATTGGATTAGAAGAAAGAAGAGTATGCAGATGTAGATAGGAAGTTACTTAGAATGGATGTTTTGTAATATTACTTCACAATATAATTTAATCATGGTCAAATTAATTTTCCACTTATGTATTACTGAACATTCATCCTTTATTTTATTTATTTATTTCAATAGCGCCAAAGCCTGTAGGCATATGAGCACATTACATGAAGACAAGGACAACAGAAAAGTGATGGGACATTAGGGTAAAATTACTGGTTCTGAGTAGGACATTAGTGTTTATGCAGGTCCTTTATTTGAATAACAGTGTCTTCAGTTTCTTCCTAAAGGATAGGTATTTAGATTCTAGTCTTAGGCTGTTTGGGAGCTCGTTCCACTGAGATGCCACGTTGGTAGGGAATGCTCATCCAAGTCCATTGGCTTTTTTGGAGTGAGTTACTTTCACAAACCCTTGCGCCTTGGACCTTAAGGTGTGGCAAGGTTTGTATGTGGTTATTTGGTGTTTTAGGTATATGGGTGCCGATCCATATATACAGTGATGGACAATGGTCATTGCTTTAAAGGTGATCCGGTCTTCCAGGGCTAACCAATGAAGGGACTTTCTGTCTTCTGTGATATGTTCATCCCTTTTTTTCTTGGTAATGTCCTTACTGCATTGTTCTGTATGACCTGACATTGTTTGATGCATTTTTTATTGGCCCCCATAAGTAGTGCATTTCCATAGTCCAGTCTGGATAAGATTGTGGCTCTGGCTATGATGGTGCTGTTTTGTTTACTTAGTAAAGGCCTGATGCAGCTGAGCAGTTTTAGGTGGTATCAGCAATTGTTTTTCAGATATGTTACATGGGCTTCCGCTCCTAAGGATGCTTGCAGGTAGACACCTAGGGGGTAATTCATAGAATTTAGCACACAAGTGGGACACGCGGCTGGCGCACAGTGTGCGCGTGCGAATCTCTGTGCCAGCCGCGTGTGCTAAAATCCATTTCCGCGCACAGCGTATTCATGGATTTCAGCTACCAAAACCAGCCGTGGCGCACAGTGGCGCAGCGACCCTGCAGCAGTGCCAGTTACGCCCCCAAGAACGCCCCTCGCGCAGGGAAAAGCCATCAAAATCCCCAATCCAGCGCAAAGGGCTGCACTAACCCTGGACCAGCACGGCAAGTGGGGTACGTGTATTACTGGGGTTTGCGGGAAGTTTCACATGAGATTGGCTCTGTGCGAGCAGGGTACGTGTATATCAGGGGTGCACGGGAAGTTTCACACATGATTTCAGCAGGGTATGTGTATTACAGGGGTGTGCAGGAAGTTTCACACGTGATTTCAGCAGGGTAAGTTTATTTCAGGGGTGCGCGGGAAGTTTCACAAGTGATTTCAGCAGGGTACGTGTATTTCAGGGGTGCGCAGGAAGTTTCACACGCGATTTCAGCAGGGTACATGTATTACAGGGGTGCGTGGGAAGTTTCACAAGCGATTTCAGCAGGGTACGTGTTTTTCAGGTGTGCGCGGGAAATTTCACACGCGATTTCAGCAAGATATGTGTATTACAGGGGTGCGCGGGAAGTTTCACACGCGATTCCAGCAGGGTACGTGTATTTCAGTGGTGCGCGGGAAGTTTCACACGTGATTTCAGCAGTGGACGTGTATATCTGGGGTGCGCGGGAAGTTTCACACTGAATTTCTGCAGGGTATGTGAATTTCAGGGGTGCGTGGGAAGTTTCACACGCGATTTCAGCAGGTTACGTGTATTACAGGGGTGCGCGGGAAGTTTCACACGCGATTCCAGCAGGGTACGTGTATTTCAGGGGTGTACGGGAAGTTTCACACACGATTTCAGCAGGGTACGTGTATTTCAGGAGTGCGCGGGAAGTTTCACACGCGATTTCAGCAGGGTACGTGTATTTCAGGGGTGCGCGGGAAGTTTCACACGCGATTTCAGCAGGGTACGTGTATTTCAGGGGTGTGCGGGAAGTTTCACACGCGATTTCAGCAGGGTACGTGTATTTCAGGGGTGTGCGGGAAGTTTCACACGCAATTTCAGCAGGGTATGTGTATTTCAGGGGTGCGCGGGAAGTTTCACATGCGATTTCAGCACAGTACGTGTATTTCAGGGGTGCGCAGAAGTTTCACACGCGGTTTCAGCAGGGTACGTGTATTAGAGGGGTGCGCGGGAAGTTTCACACGCGATTTCAGCAGGGTACATGTATTAAAGGGGTGTGCGGGAAGTTTCACACGCGATTTCAGCAGGGTACGTGTATTTCAGGTGTGTGCGGGAAATTTCACACGCGATTTCAGCAGGATACGTGTATTACAGGAGTGCGCGGGAAGTTTCACACGCGATTCCAGCAGGGACGTGTATTTCAGGGGTGCGCGGGCAGTTTCACACGTGATTCCAGCAGGGTACGTGTATTTCAGGGGTGCGCGGGAAGTTTCACACGTGATTTCAGCAGGGGACGTGTATTTCAGGGGTGCGCGGGAAGTTTCACACGTGATTTCAGCAGGGGACGTGTATTTCAGGGGTGCACGGAAGTTTCACACTGAATTTCTGCAGGGTATGTGTATTTCAGGGGTGCGTGGGAAGTTTCACACCGCGATTTCATCAGGGTACGTGTATTTCAGGGGTGCGCGGGAAGTTTCACACGTGATTTCAGCAGGGGACATGTATTTCAGGGGTGCACATAAGTTTCACACTGAATTTCTGCAGGGTATGTGTATTTCAGGGGTGCGTGGGAAGTTTCACACGGCGATTTCAGCAGGGTATGTGTATTACAGGGGTGCGCGGGAAGTTTCACATGCGATACCAGCAGGGTACGTGTATTTCAGGGGTGCACGGGAAGTTTCACACACGATTTCAGCAGGGTACGTGTATTTCAGGGGTGCGAGGGGAAGTTTCACACGCAATTTCAGCATGGTATGTGTATTTCAGGGGTGTGCGGGAAGTTTCACACGCGATTTCAGCAGGGTATGTGTATTACAGGGGTGCGCGGGAAGTTTCACACGCGATTTCAGCAGGGTACGTGTATTTCAGGGGTGCGCGGGAAGTTTCACAGGCGATTTCAGCAGGGTACATGTATTTCAGTGGTGCGCGGGAAGTTTCACACGCGATTTCAGCACGGTACGTGTATTTCAGGGGTGCGCAGAAGTTTCAGATGCGATTTCAGCAGGGTATGTGTATTACAGGGGTGCGTGGGACGTTTCACACGTGATTTCAGCAGGGTATGTGTATTTCAGGAGTGCACGGGAAGTTTCACACGTGATTTCAGCAGGGTACTTGTATTTCAGGGGTGCGCGGGAAGTTTTACAAGCGATTTCAGCAGGGTACGTGTAATTCAGGGGTGCGTGGGAAGTTTCACACGCGATTCCAGCAGGGTACGTGTATTTCAGGGGTGCGTGGGAAGTTTTACATGCTATTTCAGCAGGGTACGTGTATTTCAGGTGTGCAGGGGAGTCGTACACGTGATTTGGCAGTGTGGGTCCTCCCAAGTGTTCCCTGTACACCCTCCACGGCCCCTGCAGGCAGCCCACACCACAGGGGACTACCCTGCACCCCTGGTCATGTCCCACAGGCAGCCCACCCAACATGGGCATGCCGCCCAGCAAAGGCACATGTCTCCTTGCACTACTGATCACCAACTCATGTCCCCTTGCACCCCCACCCCCCAGCAGTGCGGGGCACCTGCCAGCAGGCCCCCACTCATGTTCCACTCATGTCCCCTTGCACCCCCACCCCCCAGCAGTGCGGGGCACCTGCCAGCAGGCCCCCACTCATGTCCCACTCATGTCCCCTTGAACCCCCACCCCCAGCAGTGCAGGGTACCTGCCAGCAGGCCCCCACTCATGTCCCACTCATGTCCCCTTGCACCCCCACCAGCCAGCAGTGCGGGGTACCTGTCAGCAGGCCCCCACTCATGTCGCCTTGCACCCCCACCAGCCAGCAGTGTGGGGCACCTGCCAGCATGCCCCCACTCATGTCCCACTCATGTCCCCGTGCACCACCACCCCCCAGCAGTGCGGGGCACATGCCAGCAGGCCCCCACTCATGTCCCACTCATGTCCCCCTGCAACCTCACCCCCCAGCAGGGTAGGCACCTGCCAGCAGGCCCCAACACATGTCCCCCAGCCAATACGTCATCACAATCTAGATACCTGGCCCTTATGGGCAGCCTCCACATATCAAACATCCACCCAAGTATTGCATCCACCCACTTAAAAATGCCAATTAGATGATACAAACCCAATGGCAAGTATCTAAATGAACACATGTCCGTCACATACACACAATGGGTGCAAGTGAATGTCAAAACCCATATCATGACATGCATGAAACCAATGAGATGATACCACACATCGAAGTTTGATGAAAAAATGTATTAAAAGCAACACAAATGGAATTAAAATCAAACAAACGACAATGGAAATTCAAAAAGAAAAGCTGCATGTCTGTAAAATAATGAAAAACAACAAATCATAATCCAAAGGAAAGGTGTCCAAAGTCACAGTTCCAAAAATGAAATCCAAGGACAAAACAAAAAAAGCAGTGCGGGGCACCTGCCAGCAGGCCCCCACTCATGTCCCCTTGCATCCCCACCCCCCAGCAGTGTGGGACACCTGCCAGCATGCCCCCACTCATGTCCCACTCATGTCCCCCTGCAACCTCACCCCCCAGCAGGGTGGGGCACCTGCCAGTAGGCCCCGACACATGTGCCCCAGCCAACACGTCATCACAATCTAGATCCCTGGCCCTTATGGGCAGCCTCCACATACCAACCACCCACCCAGGTATTGTACCCACCCAATTAGAAATGCCAATTAGATGCTACAAACCCAATGGCATGTATCTAAATGAACACATGTCCGTCACATACACACAATGGGTGCAAGTGAATGTCAAAACCCATATCATGACATGCATGAAAGCAATGAGATGATACCACACATCGAAGTTTGATGAAAAAAATGTATTAAAAGCAACACAAATGGAATTAAAATCAAACAAACGACAATGGAAATTTAAAAAGAAAAGCTGCATGTCTGTAAAATAATGAAAAACAACAAATCATAATCCAAAGGAAAGGTGTCCAAAGTCACATTTCCAAAAATGAAATCCAAGGGCAAAACAAAAGTGAAAACCATTGCTCCATGGGGAAATCCAAAGAAAAAAGTAGAATCCAACAGTGAACTATATACAGATGAACAATCCAGGGTCGATGATCCCAACTGAAGAAATGAAACCTAATAAAAAAACTATATACAAAAACGTGGTCCATTGTCCTAAAGGTCCAAAATAAAGAAAAAAACAAAGGAAACCTAACACTATCTAACTATTTACAAGGGCAGCGGGCTAGTCTGACGGCTCACTTTTGGATGTCCCCGGCCAGGGCATCATCGAACTCCTGCTCAATGTCCCGGAGGCGGTCCTCTTCCATGGCCCGAGGGTTCGCAGGGACGATGACATCTGGAACTCCAGGTCCCTGCGAATGGCCTCGAGGCACTCGGCCTGCCTCAGGGCCCTACGCATGGAGTTCTCCGCCCTGACCATCGTGAGCCGTGCCTCTTCCGCCTGCTGCCGCTCCGCATCTATCACATGGCCCAACCACTGCCACACGGAAGACACTTCCCGTCCAGGGTCCTCCTGCCCTCTGGCCGATGCCTGCCCCTCCGATGATGAAGGCCCCGAGCCATCATGGCTCCCACCTTGTTGCTGCTGCTGCTGTGCTGCTGCCTGTGCCCTTGCTCCTGCTGCCTGCACATCCTGCTCCAGCTGGGGTGCAGTTGTGGAGGTGGCCACCCCTGCTGGACGTCCGACTCCCGACTGTGGAAGGGATCTGTTGTCCACCAGCCTGGCCGCAGGGTCAGAGGCAGCTCCATAGGGCACCCAGGTGATACATGGGTGGGAAGAAGGCATGAAGGACGACTGGGGCATAGGGGGTTCAGTTAAGGAGGGGGTCGGAACAAGGTCCAGGAAACGGAGGAATCCGGCCCTGGTGAGCTGTCCCAGTGGGTCACTGCGGTCAACGAGCCATGCGAGAAGACATGCAGTCTCCTCATGAAAAGACTGCAGGTCACCTCGCATGGCATTTGGACGCAACGCCACCCCACCCAGGACAGGCTCAACCTGGTGCCGGATAGCCGCATCCGCAGGGAGGAAGGCCAGTTGGTGTAAGCCAATCCCCTCCCTGAGAACGGGTCTGGACGTTGGCATCCTTGCTGGTGCAAGATGATGCAGTGACAGGATCAGGGACAGGATTGCACACAGGCACCTCCGCGGTGGCCTGTGCTGCCTCCTGTCCCTGTCCTGCACTGCACCACTAGCACCAGTGGAATCCCCACCTCCAGGCCCCGTCTCTGTCCCTTGCACGGCCTCCTCCTCCACCAAACCCCCCACCAACCTGGATGACTCCATGCCATCTTCCTCCCTTGGGCCCTGTGGGGTCTCAGCTGCCCCTTCTGAGTCCAACTCCGACCTCCCCCTCTTGGACCTCCCCTCAGCAGCTGTGGCCTGGGACGCGGCACCAGACTCCTCACTCCCCGAAGAGATGACAACCTGGGAGGGGAGCCATTCCTTGCGTCTCCGGCTGGCAGTGCGATCCCTGCCGCTATGCTCCACAGCACCTTCTCCGCCCTCTTCATCAGTTGACGCTGCAGACAGGGAGAAATAAAACGCAGGCATCAGAGCAATGTACAATGGACTCATACACACATGACAGTTCCACATGAGTGGATTGTCAAACTTCAGACATGGCATCACAATCCCCAACACACATGTCATTTTGACTCACACACATGAGCTATTCCACAGCCATATTGCAACAGCCAGCATCATCCATACACATACAACAGCATGAGCAGCCAAAGGTGAGCCGACATCACATGAAACACAGGGAGTCCACTACACATGCACACATGCCACCACACTTACATGCATGTGTACACCTCCGCCAACTGTCGCAGTGTTGAGATCGGCATCCATGTCACATCTGCAAATCAGTTTTCCACATACCAGTGTCACATGCATCCATGTTGCATCACTGTCGCACCCTTGTTAAATAGACACACATGCCCATCTACACGGTGCACATACATGCAGCTGGGACCAACATCCATGTGTGACACCACAACCATGCCAACTGGCATACACAGTAATCCAAACATGTCTGCTCACATATCTGCATTTGGCTTGCATGCTTACCCACACATACACCAGCCATGTGTCTCACACATGAAAGGACTTGCATGTGTCTGCCTCACAGCCCTGTACATACACATCCATACATGGCCCTAGAAAAACACATGTACAACCTGCACACTACTGGCACACCACCAGACGCACAGCTTCCAATCAGTATGCATGTACACTTACCGCTCGACTCCAGACGGGTCTGCCTCTCAAGGACCTGGATGTGGAGCGCTGGGCATATGCGTTCCAGGACCCTCATCTGATGTTCCGATAGGTGGCCCAGGCGCCCCTTAGCATCCGCTGCCTTAAAGAGGCGCCGGGCCTTGTTGAGGGTCCTGGACCTGAAGTCCTCCAAGCGCTTCTTGACATGTTGGAAGTCGCGGACTGCCACCCCCTCCGCATTGATGGCATTCACGATGTCCGTCCAGATCCGAGTCCTTCCTTCCTTGTCGGCACGGGAACTTCCAAAGAGGGCATCATACTGCCCCAGGACTTGCTCCACCAGGACACCAACTTTGGTGGCAGTGAAGCTGGTGGCCCTCTGCCTCTCTGGCTGGGGGTTGCCAGTGGTGCCAGATGGTGTAGTGCCCGACATGGCAACCCCAGAGGCAGGAGTGGGTGGGCAACTGGGTCCTGGGGCTGGGCTGTGGAGCGATGGTATCCCAGTCGGGAGTCTTCTGTTCCAGCAGGGATGGTCACAGCAACAGCACCCCTGGCTGATGTGCAGGCAGCAAATAGCAGGACACGTGGGCAGCAGGCAGGCAGGCGGCAGCAGATGGCAGGTGGGAGCGTGCTCGGGACTCTGGGGGGCAGTGATTCGGCCTTTTGGGCAGGAGCGTGGTCTTCCGTGTGTGAGCGTGTGGCCAGCTTGATACGGAGTGATTTGGCACGTGAAAAATTAGCATGTCAGCGTGTGATTCGAGGAAAGGCCCCTAGTGCGTAAGTGCGTCAGCACTCGTACGCACTTTCATTGGACCTAAGGCCCTTCAAGCGTAAGTGCCTCTGTGACATGACGCGCGGGCGTGCGTGGACGTTTCCCTCGTGACGTTAGCATAGTGGTTCAGCGGCGCGTGAAAAACTGCACGTCTGCGTGTGAATGCGTGTAATCCAAGAAAGGGCCCATGCGCGTAAGTGACGTGACGCGCACGGCCGTTTCCCTCAGCACGGGTTAAAGGTGAGCGGGGGCAGCAGTTCGCTGTACGTGCCTTTCGTGGAGACCGGCGTGTGTTGCTGCTTCCTGTTGTTTCGCGCGCCATCACAACTTCACAGCTATCAAGGAGTATCTCTTCTTTTGGCGGGGGTATTGGCTACGCATGTTTTTCTGCATCGCGCTAGTCAGACGGTGAGTCGCACACGCTATTTTTCCCACTGCGGTGCCCCTGTGTATCTCACCCATTTTCGAGGTCATAGTAGCCTGCGTGTCCCACGCGTACGCGTTATTCCTGTTACTGGTTGCCACCGCGTACTGCGGGAGGTTGATTCGACGCACGTAGGCTGCAGGGTTGCGTGCACGGTTTTACTGCAGTTTTGGGGTGCCTGAGCATTGCGTGACCCGTCACTACATCACCGGGGTCACATACAGCCTTGCAGGTACAGGGGGGCTGTTAACATCTTGCTTCCCAGCCCCTTCACCCCAATTGCCCAGGTCAATTTTGTTGTACACCTCCCATTGGCACTACTCCATCTGTGCCGGCACTACTCCATCTGTGCCATTGTTGGGAGGCCAGCAAAGGTGAGGGGCGCCTCAGCTGGGCGTACTCCTCGTGGCGGGCGTGGTCGGGGATGTGGCCGTGGTGACCAGGGAGTAGGGGACTCCAGGGTGACGAGGGTGGCCACAGAGGGGGAAGAGGCAGGGGTGCGCCACTTGAGCACAATGTTGTGCTTTGTGTCGGTGCAGTCATGCCACGACCCCCTGTGGTTCTGGGAGATGCAGCTTATGCATCTGGCACTGGCGCCCGCGTGACCCGGCAGCCCGTTCCATCGACTGCCACGGGCCCAAGGGTAGTGGTAGCTGCAGGTGCAGCTGTGCACACCACCACCCAGGCTCAGGGTCTGCCAGCGCAGGCTGCGTTGGCACTTGAGGAGCCCTTGGAAGATTTACAACAGGCCAGGAGGGATACCGTAGGGGCATGCAGGTCTGCTCTGACCAAGACATGTGTCCCTGGGGCAGTTATGTAATCTGCTGCCCCGAACAGCCGGGTGTTGGCAAGTGCAGGGGCAGATGCACCCAACAACACCCCGGTTGTGAGTCTGCCAACCAGAACCGTTGCGGTCAATGACCCTGCCACAGCGGATGTTGCTGCTCAGACCATTACAGGGCACCCAGCTGCCACTGACACAAGTCAGGCCTTTGGTCGTCCCTCCACCTGCCACTCCCTTGGCTCAATCCACCGAACCCACTGGCCATACTGGTCAGGGCGGCATTAGCCAGCCAGGGTCTGCGCCACAGTCCAAGAGGAGGAAGGTTGCACCTGCAGCACAGGCTGGGACCCCACACACAGCCACGACCTCCTGCACGCTGGAATTGGACTTCCTCGTGGACTACGTGCGGGGCCACACCCGTGACATGATAGTGGGTGCCAATAGTCAGACTATGACTGCCCACTGTGACACCCACTGGAAGCCTGTTGCGGAACATGTCAGTTCATACGGCCATGAGGTGCGTACGGCGCAAGAGTGCAAAAAGTGTTGGAATGACCTCAAACGCAGCGCTAAGGCTAAGCGTGCCTCAAATTACAACTTGACTCTGGTGACTGGCGGTGGGCCTGCACCAGAGGAGAAAGAGCTCACTCCACATGAGTCACTCGTTGCGGAGTTCATACCACCTGAATCTGTCGAAGGAGTGGGAGAGATGCTGGACTTTGATGCCCAGTCCAGTGAGTGTTGATGCGTGTTTGTTGAGGACGTGTGCGTTTTACTTGTGGGATGTGTTGTGCATGATTGCCACTACATGTGACGTGTACATGGTTCTGATGTGTAAGTAATGCAATGCTTCTGTGATGCATGTCTGCTCTGCTGGATGGTGGACATGTGGAGCAGACGGGGACTGTCCGCATCACCACTATTGCACCCTACTCACATGCTGGTTACCAGTATACACCTTTGGTCCATGTTCCAGCTCACTGGCCCTTCTGCATGTGGTGTGCGGTGACCTTCCTCTCAGCCCAGGCACAATGTCATAGCATGACTGACGTGCATGTGTCCTCTGCCTACATGCGGGTACTCCATGTAGGCATGCTCCCTTGCCCCTCCTCCGCCACTCTGCACCCCAGTTCCACCTTTGCACTGGTCTGCTTCAATCTTGCCATTGTGTACTTTCCTGTTCATGCATCCTGTGTACATGCTAACGTCCAGCGTACAATCTGCCAGACATATGCTGTGTGGTACAGCCTTAGTACTTGATGCAGGGTATCTCACTTGTACTGTGCATAGGTCAGATGCCCCGCAGGAACATGAGTGCCCATTCATGCTCCATGTGCATTGCACGCATGCCCCTATGTGTCCTTGACTGGATGATCACTGTAATACAAGTCCTGGGTGACATACATTGCATGGCATCTCATCAGCCTTCCCATGTCAACTGTGGCTCAGTACTGCGTTGCACACATGTTTAGGGTCTGACAATCTGTGTGGGTCAGGCCTCAGCCTGTTTAATGGCCAATGACTCTGTCCAACTGTTGTAGGGTCTTCTTCACACGTGGGCGGCCTCCAGAGTTTTCATCATGTGCCCTGCTTACTGTCCCATCATCATTTGCAGTGTTGTCATTTGAATCACATTAAGCTGTTGATGCCAGTCAACACTGCCTGTCAATACACAGGTCTATGGTCAGCCTTTTGATACCATGCTAGGCATCCCTGCTTTTGTACTTGGGTGGTGGGGTGTTTTGCTTGTAGATATGCTACCCATTGAATGCACAGTGCACGTGATGCCTGAATTTGACCTTGCACTGCCTTCACATTTCCTGACACACACCATGGAGTCCTCGTACATGTAGGTAGTGAGTGACATACACATTTGCTGCACTGCATAGACCCACTTCTATGCAAACTGCCACCTTTCAACAGGTCTGATCACAGAAGTGATTCAAAGTTGACCCAGCATTCATGCCAGGTTCTATGTCTATGCCTGATGTGTTTGTTGTCGGTGTGTGTGTGTGTTGTGTGCTTCTGACATGTGTAGTGACCTTTTTTCTCTCTATTTTTCAGGTGATGACGCAATGGAGGCGGAGGATGGTGTTGTCATGCCAGACACAGGGTTGTTACCACTACATCAACCCGGCAGAAGTGGGGGTCGTGGGGTGGTAGGCCACGAAAACCCCCAAGTGCTACAGTCCATCTTGTCTCTGGCTGCCTATGAGTCCAGCCCTGATGACGACTCTGACGTCCATGTCGAGTTGGATGAGCATCAAGTCCATGTGTCAGGGGTGAGTGATTCTGATGTGGACACTCCTCTGTCCACGACACCTGTACTGAGGGGTCAGACAGTCTTGGTTCCTCCGCCTGTGGTGGATCGGGACGCAGGGTCACCCTCCACACCAGTCACTGATGTGCCTGGGCCATCACATCGACGGGGGCATGTAGTCGTGCAGCCGCGGTCGGTGCCAACACAGCGAGGACACCCGGTCCTTGGGTCCCACAGGGGTCAAGCCCAGCAATGCAGTCGCCGTGCGCCACCGCAGTATACTGAGTGGGAGCAAGACATGACTCCCAATTCAGAACGGCAGGGGGCAGCAATGGAGAACATTGCTCAGAGCATGGAGCATGTGGCCCGATCTGTGCTCCCCCCTGCTAGGCAGGTGCTTTTCCAGCAGCAGGCGGCAACGTCCTCGGCCCGCTCGCTCAGGCTGGGCATGGCGGCCTCAGACAGGGCACGCCAGGCTGAAATGTCGTCTCTGCATCAAGCAATTGCTGCTCACGCAGATGCGCACATGGATGCCCTGAGGGAGGAGTATGCTTCCCTCAAATCCACTCTGGGTGTCCTTATGATGTCCCAGAGGCAGCGGGCAGAGGAGAGGTTTGCACAGCTTGAGCGTACCATCTCGGCTGAGCTACAGGCTTGCCGGGAGGTGCAGCGGTTGTCCAGCCAGGCCTTGCAGGAGGAACTCCGTGTTACAAGTGCTACCTTGCAAGAGGAAGCACGTGTATCACGTGATGTTCTGCATGCAGGCCTACGTCACATCGCCACACAGAACCAGGCTCACCCGTCCGGCAGACTTGCTGCCATCGAGAGGCAAGCTGCAGCTAGGCGTGGCCAGGCTACTGTGCCATGTCCTTCTTTCCAGGATGAGCCAGACTCGGACGACCATCTATCTCCCACATAGGTCGGGCTGTGCAGGCGTTGAGCCCATGGAGGTTTTTTTTAGGCTCAGCATCATCGCATGTGGGTGTTGAGCAGCACCCTGTACCTCCCCCCTCCTGGGTGCCTCCCCTCCCCCCGGGTCGTATGTGGCCATTTTTGATTTTTCTTTTAGTTTAGTTAGTTAAATTTCTGTTTGATAGTTTAATTAGGTAATGTAGGTTTTTCATAGTTAGTGTAATTAGTTAATATAGTTTAAATTGCTTGTCTATTGTGCTTTCATGTGACGGTGCAGTGCTTTGTGGCTTTTGAAAGCATCCACTGTCTGTTCCAGCTGGGCCCTTCAGGCTTGTCTTGTGTATGTGTTTGCTGCTTGGGGTCCTTGACTCACATATGCCACTCCTGCCTCCCTTATCCATGGGCTCGCAAGGATGGTTCGGTGTAACAGCCTATTACACAAGGGCTTTGGACTGTCATATCTGTGGCATGTCTGGTGCTGTGTAACTTTTGTTAACACCCCTAGTGGGGATGATTGCGGTGTTATTGAACACTGTTCTGCTTTTGGTAGATGGGGTGTTTCATGATTAATGTGTACATTCATTGCTATGCATTGTGTAGTATGTTTCTTATCTTTACTGTACACGTACTTGTTGTAATTCATGCCGTAGATAGTGTGTTCCACACTTTGGATGTGAAAGACGGACTGATGGTGTGATTTCTGATGTACGCCTCTGACATGGTCCAGTAATGAGATGCCTGAAGAGATACACACAGATGACTCTAAAGCATTAATCATGTGTTTCATGCCCTTTCTGCAGGGGGATGAGCCTCTAGACAACCGTTGCCAGCAGACATGGCCCATTGGACGTCTGGATTCTGGACACGTTTGTTGGTGCCCACATGCACATGTGTGCGCAAGCAGAGGCACAGGGATTGCAGACATACATCCTAGAACTGCTGACGTGTTCCAAGGAACTCCAGGCAAGGTGAGCAGCACAGGGGGGGCCACAACACAGCAAAGCTTGCACCAGGCCAGTTGCACATGCAGGCTTAGTAGCAGCACTGAGGGTGAGTTTGGACGAATATTGGTGTTGAAGCACACAATACAGCTCAGATGTGTTGGTGGACTGATGGCTAATTGATTGTAAGGTTGTCTGGGGCACCTGCAGGGGCAGTGGCACATACCCTCCGGTCCACCATGGGCCATTGAGGCACTTGTATCACCCATGCTGCCTTCCGAGACATGGAAAGGAGCAGCTCACAGGGACAAACAGCAAGGGACAGACTCGAGAGCAGTGCATTTAATTTCCATGTACATTTTGAAACATGCACTGCCTATTTTTTTATGGTCATTGTGGGACACGACTTTTTCTGAAGTCATATCTTGCTATATGCGTTTGTCTGCTTACCCAGGGAACATTGCATGTTGTGTGAATCGTGACACATTGGTGTTCCATTGGCCATGCACCCACCGGCGCCTGACTTACTGCATTGACTGTGTATGAACCATCACAGGGGGAATGTTACGTATGGGTACGAAGCATCCACACCAGATTGACTGTTTGTAGAGTATTTGGTTTGTGTGTTTGTGTGTTATGGGCACGCACAGATTATTAACTGTGGCTCTCTTTGCAGCATTGAAGTGCTCCTGTAACCGGACCTGAGAGTGCGCAGGCAGGAGGCCAGCACTCAAAACCAGAGCTGAGTGTCTTGTTATTTTTCTTTCAAACTGCTCTACATAGGCTTGCTGAGGGGTGCACTGTTGCATGGATGAATGTGTGATTGAATTTGGTATGTTTTTTTTCCATAATCACCCCGAGTCCTATCCAATTTTAAACCCTGTACCCTCTACCCGGTGTTCCTGCTTCCCGTACCTATCCAACCAATGTTCCCTAACCCTCTTTCCCCGCTGGGGTTGCGGATGCCTGTGTAAGCCCCAAGCTTGCAGGCGCCAAAACCCTAGAGGGGGTGGTTGGTTTGTGCCATTCCTGCGCCTTGACTCCGGAAGGCCCTGACAATGATGTAAAAGTTTGTTATGATTGTGTATGTGTTAATGTAAGTACTCCATTTTAGTGCATTCCCTACTTTCACATGTGATTCATACTCCCCTCTCCTGCCCCTCATTCCAGTTATCCAGTATGCCAACGGCTGTCCCAACTGCATATCCCTGACCCTCCTTCCCCACCAGGGTCTCAGAGGCCTGTGTGAGTTTGACCTTGGAGGCACCCAGGCCACGGTGGGGTTGGTTGTTTCGTGCCACTCCTGCACCTGTACACGGGAGCTGTGACAGTACACATCCATTCGTGGTGCATCATTGTATGTTATGTACCACACATGGCTCACATCCTGTTGTGACATTGTTTTACTGTGCTACCTTGGTTGTTACATCATTGTGGTAGTACTTGGACTTTGTGAGGTACTGCTACTTCAAGTCATCTACTGGAGGCTGTTCAGGTTCGTTTTTCTGCCTTGGATTTTGTGTCTTTGCAAATGAAGGTGGACTCTGAGGGTGCAGGCAACTTTTGACACACAAGGTGGGAGATGGTGACGAAGGGGAATGGTGATCCTGTGGCCAGGTGAAATTGAGGGTTGAAGGCTCCATGACCCAGGTGCAGTTGTTCAGTGGGCCATGGTCATTTGTGAGGGAGGGGGGTGTTTTGTTGTTGATAGTTGCCTTGCCCTGTAGTGTGATGGGAACCCTGACATTGTAATTGTGGTATCCTATGTACATGATGTGTTCTGTTGATCAATGCATGTTCATGTGTTGTATTTACCTTTCAGGTGTGAGGGGATAGTTGTGGTTTGACATGCTGGGGTATACACATGGTGAATGTTCACATGTGATGGGTAGAGGACACTGATGGTCAATTGATTGCACATGCATATGTTGAGTGCATGTCCTTGCTGACCCGCACACTCGCACTATGATGCACTACATGTACAACCACCCTTCAATATCCACATGTACACTCTGTTTGCCTTCTGCTGCCCACTGTGTCCCTGTAACACATGGGGCCTCATTACGACCCAGGCGGTAAGTTACCGCCTGGGCCGTGACTTTACCACCATGGCGTAAACTATGTTTACGCCATGGTGGTTGGCGGACTTACCGCCCCATTCCGACCTTGGCGGGGCGGTAAGTCCCCAATCCCCATTTACCCTTCCCCATTCCCATTATTGCCCCATAGGGCATAATGGGAGTGGGGAAGGCGTTAATTACGCCACCGTAAATTACGGTGGCGTAATTAACTCCATGGTCCCTTAGCGCCATGGATTTTAACACCTGCTAAAAGCAGGTGTTAAAAGCGCCATGGCGCTAAGGGACCTCGTAATTGGCGGTAAGGGGTCGGCGCAGCTAACGCTGGCGTAAACCCCTTACCGCCAGGGTCGTAATGAGGCCCATGTTCTGTGACCAATTATGGATCCTGTACATGCCTATTTTGCTTTTTGATGTGGTTTGTCGCTTAGATGTGATGCTCAGGGTGTGCATCACACACAATGGCTGTTCACTGTGCTGTGCCCTGAGCAGTGTGTTGCAGGAGTTGGACACAGCACACAGAAGCTGCAGTGTTGATTTTGCAATGCACAATGTGCATGTAGACAGGCATTCTTTGTTATGTTGCGGTTACTACTTTTGTGATGCATTTGGGAATGACTTTTTTTGGGTGGGAGGTTGTTGGTCAGCATTTTATCTGATTCCATGTCAGGCATCATTGTCTGATGCCAATTTACATTTTTCACATGGCAATGTGTACCTTTTTGGTACAGTGTTGGTGTATGGCTATTGCTTGCCATGTCATGTTGTGGTTTGGGAGGGTTTGAGTGACATGACAGTAATGGTCATGGCCTGTTTTGCAGGTGTGTGTGATTCACACCTTGCATGTCAGGGTCAGCCGCTTCTCGAAGCAACAAGCTGGGGGTAGATCTCTCTCTGCCGCAGGGACCTCCCTCTGGAACGGCCTTCATGCCTCCCTGTAACTTGAGAAGAACCATCTCCACTTCAGGAAGCACCTCAACACCTTCCTCTTTGCTTCTGCTTTCTCTCTCCCTCTCCCTTGCTAATTTCTTCACTGAAACTGCACTGAATCTGCAACTGGGCCACTCTCACCGACCTCGGTCCCTGCCCAGCCAATCTCAACTTGCACTGCCTCCCTGACAACCCCTGCACTGCGGGACTGTCTCTGTATCCCTACATCCCCTCCTTCACAGCACTTGTCTGCACTTACCTTTGCACTTGCCACCAGCTGGCCTATTTATTTTTTATTCTACTTACCCTGTACTGCACTCCCCCAGTCCCCTTCCCCTTGCACGTTTCCCTTCCACCTACCCATGCACTTGCTCAATCTAAATGACACCTGGCCTAGTAGGATCGTTGTCTGTCTTCCCTTGTTCCTCCCTCCCTGCCTCGTTGCGCCTTGCAACACTTGTGTATAGGCGTGTTACAAATGCCATATCATGTCATATATCATATGTGTGCCTTTTGGTCACACAGGATAGCTTGTGTTTAAGTAGCTAGGGATGCACACAATCTGGCACTTCCATGGCAACAATCTCAGGGTGGTAAGGTTGTGACAGTTGACTGTCTCTTTGTCATCATCGATTGTCACCTGGTATGTGCCAGGCCTGTGTACACTCCACAGGGGTGGGAGTTTAGGTGAAAAATGTGGCCACAAGTTGGTTCCGGGCTTCCTCACCACGTGCCCTATCCCCTCCCATGGGCAGCGCCTGTGCCTGTGGTTGGAGATGTGGGGGCACCACCATATCCACCAGTACGCCCTGCTGTGTTGCAACATTGTGCAGGACACATGCTGCCACAATGATCCTGCACACTACTGGGGGTGCATAGAGTAGCTTCCCGCCAGAGCGGTCAAGGGAGCGGAAGCGTGACTTGAGCACTCCGAATGTACGCTCCACTATGGCCCTGGTTGCAATATGGGCCGCGTTGTATCTTACCTGGGCTGGTGTGGTGGAGTTCCGGATTGGCGTCATCATGTGGTTGCTCAGAGGGTAGGCACTGTCCCCTGGGGAGGTGTAAATGGTTGTGATTATTGGGGTTTGTGTATTTGTACTCACCTAGGAGCCATGTGTTGCCATGCTGGCCAGCTTCCAGGGCCCGGCTCAGGGCGGACATTCTGTATGTGAAACTGTCATGGGTGGAGCCAGGGTAGTTTGCATAGACAGAGGTCATGATTCCCTTTGCATCGCATAGCACCTGTACATTGATGGAATGCCAGTGCTTACGGTTTCGGTAAATGTGCTCAGTGGCCCTAGGTGGATGTAGGGCCACATGGTTGCAATCTATGGCACCGAACACTTTGGGGAAGTGTGCCACCCTGTAAAAATCCGGGACAACGGCCTGCCTTTCTGCGGGTGTTCTGGGTATGTATATGTGCCTGCGGACTGTGGGACGCGCTGTCATGATTGCCAAGACCTGGTGTAGGCAGCATGACTGTGTGGCCTGTGAAACCCTCCCACTATGGCAGTAGTCCGCTGAAATGACCCAGTGGCCGAAAAAATGCAGGACATTGAGCACCTTCTCCAAGGGGCTCAATGTTTGGGAGCAAAGGGCGGGGGATGTAAGGTCATCTTCCCACTCCCTGACCAGGTCTAGGATGATATGGGGTGGAAACCTATACCTGCCGTAGACCTGGTCATCAGGCATCCCAAAAAGGCTTGTCCGTGGTGCGAAAATGCGTGCCCTGGCTATTCTCCTCCTCCTGCGGTGTCCCACGATCAGTGCTGCGACAAATGGGGCATTCATCGTAGCTGTATATACGTGTTTGTTGTTTGCGCGCACTTTTATACTGTGAGCGGGGACGCTTCCGCCTGCCTTCGTGTGGCGGACGCGTTGACGCCTGTGTGCGTCTTTTGCCGTGCGCGGGTTTCCCGTATTCGATTCCATGAATATGGGTTGTTCACGTGCGCTTGGGCGTTCCGTGTAGTTCCCTGCAGTACTTCCCCAGTTACGCCTTCTTTTTCACACGTTATTCCCCTTTCCACCTGTTATACCCACTGCTCCGCCCACTTTGGTTGTGTGCGCCGCACTATGTGCGCTTTTGCTGTGCGCATAGCACACGCTGTTTGGTGTAGTGTGTGCCCGCGTGCGCCTTGCAAGGATTTGGCGCATGGACAGCGGGAAACACGCGCAGCCTCTTCTTTGAATCGCACGCTTGCGTCACCTTGCACCTGCTTGCGCCTGCTTGCGCTGGGATTTTCGGCGCACGTTTGTTCCATGAATCGACCCCCTAGTGTCTTGACCTTATCAGAGACTCTTACATTTGTGTCTTTAATGTTAAAGGTGGTGTATTCTGTGTCTAGCTTAGCTCTTGCCTGGTGTTATCCAAAGATCAGGAGCTCAGTCTTGCTTCCATTGAGGCAAAGCCAATTTGTCATCATCCAGGCTTCGATGGCACTGTAGATGCAAGCAAGCTTATCATTGTCAGCGGTATGACAACCGGACAGTTTGATGACAAGTTGTGAGTCGTCGACGAAATTTGTAAAGAAGACTCCTAAATTGGTTAATAGGGTACATAGACACTGCAGATAGAGATTGAACAAAAGGGGTGATAGTTTGGCCCCCTGGGGTACGGCATGAGTCGTAGGTCGATGTGTGGAGAAGTGGTCACCCCAGTGGAGCTTGGACCTCCGCTCTTTGAGGAAGGATGTAACCCAGTTTTTGATGGTCGAGCAAATAAAATGCTGCTGAGAGGTCTAATAGTATCAGCATCACTGTTTTTCCCTCATCTAGTATACTGAGCATTTTTGTCTGAAGGTTGAGCAGGGCCGTCTCTGTACCATGTGCTCCTCTAAAGCCCGATTGTTGGGTGTGTAGGAGGCTGTTCCTGTCGACATAACCTTCAAATTGGATGGTAGCGACTTTGTCCAAGATTTTTATGAAATATGAAATAGAAAATAAGTTTGTGCATAAGGCCCAATCCACTTATGAAGGCTATTGACAAGAAGGGCAATATCAGCAAGCCTCTACCACACTTGATTTTTGCACCTCAAAATCCCTCCACTTATGATGTAACTCCCAGTCTCAATAATAAGAGTGTCTCTAACTTCTAAGTCAATGTGCAATGGTATATCTGCTAGAGAGTATATCAGTTCTATATGGGAGCCAGTCCCTAACACAATTATTATGTGTGATGAACAGAGATAGAAGCCAGTATACTTTGAAGATAATGGGCCTCATTACAAGTCCGGCAGTAACCGCGTTGGTAAAACCGCCTGTTACCGCCGGACTCGTATTACCATTCCGCCTCCGTGAATCCCGGATTTACCGGGGCATTACAACCCCGGTTTTGCAGGAATCACGGAGGCGGAATGGTGTTAATCCCCATTCCCATTGAGTCCTATGGGACTCGATGGGAATGGGGATCATGGCAACACCGGGAGCATCTCGTAATACTGCCGGTGTTTCCTCGTCCGCCTGCAGGCGGGCGTTGTTAAAACCGCCAGGTCAGACCTGACGGGAACATCACCTCCCGCCTGCAGTAGTCGGGATCAGGCAGTCTGGAAACAACGGTGGCGGCGGGTTTACCGCCACCGTTATTTCCGGACCGCCTGAGTTATAATGAGGCCCAATATCTCCTTAACAAATAAATATATTAATTTGTTAATACACATCAGAGGCTGACTTGTGGGGTTACATGGTGACATTGTCTCGGTTTCAAGATTATCTTCCCTTGGGGAAGGTAGACTTGATTGTCTTAAGATTGTTTTAGCTGATACCTATCTGATTGAGGGCATACTGGCTATTGAATGTCAAACCCTTCCTCGCCTAATTCACTGATTCAATTAGGTGTGAGTGTCTGCTTCCGAGTGTCTTCAGAAGCAGTTAATGCTATTGACAACAACTTGACCCATGTTAGTTTGAAGTTGACTTAATGGAACCTTAATTGTTTTATTGATATTTCGCCCAATTCATTTGATGGTGAAAGTGGTGAAAGTGCATAGATTAATTGGCTAAGACTACAGCTGCTCTGAAAATGTCCATATTTGTGGTGCCATTCGATAGGCACTAGAGCCTTTCAGTCAGTTGTTTTCCTTCTCATCTAGCTCAGAATGTGTATCCTAAATTGAAGGAAAGCAGGAAACCTGTCCCCATCCTAAGGAGAACAATACTAACAATGTAAATGTTGTTATATGTAAAACCAATATGTTACCTGCAATACTCCAACCTTATATCCTGACATTGAAAGTGGTGTATAATGTGACCAATGAGTATGTTCCAACATCTGATAAAACTGAAGAAAATATCCAAAACCCTAAGTCTACTGATTGTTCTGCTTTGTCCCCTAGAATATTTCAGTTATAGGGTCTGATGTAGTGGATCCTGGCTGGCCTTCCTTCATGCTTTGTTTTGATATGAACTTTTGCAGGAAAATTGGGAGTTAAATAGGCCTTTCTCCTGAATTATTTTTTCTCCTGCCGAAATTGATAGAAAAGGTTGACCTAATGGGGACTGATGATTTTTATCAAGGTTTCAATGGTTTCAGATTTTGCCACCTGAATGATCATTGAAATTTAGACTTTTATCTGCAGAAGGTAGGTTTATTATTTGTCTATATGTTAATTGTGGTGATGCTGCTTCCCAAACACGTATACCAAATATGCTTGGTAAGTATGCTTTTATTAATAGACACGATAAACATCTTTTAAAACATTTTTATGATTTTAATTTATGTTGAATTAATGGAAGATCCTTATCTAATAAACCAGTTAAATGCTCATTTATTAGAACCTCAGTAACCCCACTTGATTACTTTATAGTTCGGACTTGCGATCACTGCCAAGTTATCAATGTGATAGTTATTAATAGAATTGAAAGAGATTGCTTTCCTTTATTTTTAAAGGGAAAATGCCTAATAGACCTAATAGACCTACATACCTGCTTAATGTAATTGTTCCTTTAATAACTACGAATAACAGTCAGAGGAGGGTTAAATGGGCCATATTTAAACAACCTAATTTTTCCAAGAAAATTATTCAGGAAGGTAGTAATCATATAAAGGCTTGACAGTTTTATGATAATGATGAACGATTGATTGTGAAAACATTCACTTCATCAAGGTTATTAAGAATGTACTAACATAAAAACACATGGTAAGGTCATGTGTGCTAAACACAATTGGTATACCAATGAATGACGAATTGCACAAAATGACTTACTGTTAGCACATGCGAATACACCCTTAAAAAGTATATCACTTTTTCCGCTTACTCCAATTATACATTTTTTTTTGGGTCTAGCCAAAAACTCCTATGATGTTACACCACTGCAAGGCCCGACATACCAAATGTTTTTTGCACTTGATCGCAAAGAGTTCTAAAGGAAATCTGGTGGATTGAGTGGTTGCAGAATTGTATGGTTCTAAAATTATTAGTGATTTTGAATGTTAACCAGCCGTGTCTTTCCAGAGTCTCAAACGTGGGTTGTGAATATTTCATTACAGCATACAATAGATTTTCTTTATCAGTTAGGTTCTTCGTAAGGTCTGGGACCTGATGGAGTCTCGGGTAATCTTTTTGAATTGAATATAGAAATATTGGATCATAAGCTCTAGAAATGGAAATATTTTTCCTGAGTATTAATTAGGTTTTTGTACTGACTGTGTAATGTCTCAATTTACCATTATTAATTGATAAATATTATGGGGTCGAAAAATATAAATATTAATCTGACATTTATGGACATATCCATGGCTTTCGATAAAGTGGACAGACGTTATTTATGGTGGCATTTTATGAAACTGGGTATTGATTCTGATTTGCTTAGCTTTTTCAGCCAGTTGTATTCACAAATTGAAGCCTTTCTAATGTGTGAAACAGCGAGGGAAATCAATTGGCACTTTCTGTATCAATCATGGTATATGAGAAGATACATAATTGCACCGTGAGTTTTTAAATAAGCGGGTGACTTTTTTCAAACTCTTAAAATAGATGTACCAAAATCTATGCATAGGCTTCTACCATGCTTAGGTTACATGTATTATGTTGTGTTGCTAGCGAGGATGGCTAACACAGTCTAGGAAATATTGGAGGCATATGTGGATTTTAGCATATCAAAAAGGATGCTCGTAAATAGAGCCAAGTCGCAGTTTTTAACTTAGCAGAGACACATAATGAAAAATTCTACTTTTTCTGTGGACTGGGTTGTGTAGAGTGACAAACTTTGATTATTTAGCAACTCGATCTTTAGCTCCTAAATTCGGGCACTCCCAGATTGATTGTGTTGCTTCCCACATGAATCAGGCTTATACGGTATCTTTTTTGCTTTTTTATATCATATGGTGGTCAGTCGGTGGTCCCTGACTTTAAAGTATATGAGTCAAAATACATAGGCATTTCGGAGTATGGTAATTTTTGGGCAATTAATAACCTTTGCATCTTGCCATTAACAAAACATAAGGTCCAGAAACCTATATTCAAAGTAGCATCTTCAATATCTGAAGAGCTACTGTATTATGAGACCCAAAGTCTTCCCATATCTTTTGAAATTAACTCTGCTCTACCCCGTTTATGGACTTCTGTCTGGGCTAGTGATAAAACACACTTAAATAAGTTCGTTTTGAAAGATGTATTGAGATAAGAGAATGCACAGGATATTGTATGGTTACAGTATGTTGAAAAAAATTTGACGGATATGAGCTGAGAACACTTGTGCAGCCAACGTGTGGTAAATAATGATAATTCTAAAAAACGGTTAAATCAGGCTATAAAATTAAAGCAAAAATGTATTTGCACATCATTGGATCATCCCAAGCCGACTGTTAAATCTGATTTACCTCCTCAACATGTCTCTCTGATGGTTGATAATTAAATAATAAAACATAGTCTAAGAGACACGCTAGAAAATTAATGTCTTCAATTTTATCAACTTCTCAAATGTTTAAATAGACATGCTTTGTACAAGGAACAAACTATATTTTGTAGATTTGATAATAATCCAGTTGAATCTAATATGGTATTTTTAGCAATTGGTATATAGCCCCTGGTATATGTTTTTTACTGCAACTATTGAAATTGTTTATTTTCAGACAATGTTGTGGGGTAACATTTATTTAATTCAAGCCCAAGATCAAAGTGCCTTTTAGGGACACTTGAACATTTCTTAGTTGTTCCTAGTAGTTCCTAGTGCAATGCAAACTAGAAAAATAAAGGTTGATAGTGCAAATAATTTATTGAGGCCACAGATGTGTAAATAAAGATTTAAAGAATATGTTATTGTAATATAGAGTTCAAATTTCTATTTAAATCCACGAAAAAAGCTGTAAAAAACATTGCACAATGATCAGTTGCGGGTGAGAGGCAAGAGAGGCATGAACGTATTTGTGCAAATCTGTTAGGTCTTTAGTGAAGCTAGCACCATTTGATGTTTGCTGATTTGTCTTAGAGCTATAGGTACAAGATGGCAGAGCTATAAGACAAGAAAAGCACAAGTGTATATTATTTTGTGCATACTGGCAGGCACAATGCCCTTCTTATCTGCATTATACATACATTAAGCAGTATTTGACATGCAAATGTTTAGCAGAGACTTATTTCAGCTATGATGGTACCTACCTTGTAATCCAGTGTTTGTGGTATCAGCTTGATGTGTACCTATAGATACAAACATTAGTCTACATGAATCTGACAACTTTTTTCAAATGGTTTGCTAAGAAGAGTCAATAGTTTCAAATGTAAGTGTTGCTGTCTGGATCATTATATTATGAAGTCACTTCTAGTCATGCAGAGTTGTGGTTTGATTGGGTCAGTCTCCTGAAATAAGGTGGGGTAAAAGTATGACCAAAGCTCAAGTTAAATTGAGCTGTCAATAGTTGAAAGAAACTCAGTGGGCCTCATTCCAGGTTCGGAGCTAACCATGGAGTTATTAGCTCCATGGTTGCCTCCGAAACCGTCCCAAATCCGGCATGGTGAATGGAGTAATTACCGGTCCATTCCAGGGTTGGAGGGACCGGTAATTCCCCATTCACCTTTTGCCCTTCCCCATTCCCATTTCTGCCCCATAGGGCTCAATGGGAATGGGGAAGGAGGTAATTACGGCACTGTAAATTACGGTACCGTAATTACCTCCAAAGTACCTTTGCGGGTCCCGTACTTTACTCCTGCTAAAAGCAGGAGGTAAGGAAGGACCCACAAAGGGACCTCGGAATACGGAGGTAAGGGATTACCGGCATCGGCGCCCTTACCTGTTGCGGTAATTCATTACCTCCAACCTTGGAATGACCCCCAGTATCTTTTAGTAATTATTACACTTGCACTTTAAGACACCAAATCTATAGGCCAAATCTTTCTGCACATAAATTGTTGTGTGACTCTACAAGATGGCTACAAAAGGTATCTTTACAGGCATTCAGTTTAGCCTTTCAGAAGCAATCACATGCTAATCCCACCCACTCCCTAGAACTACGGCAATAGATTTTATTGTTTGCTATTCTGCTTTCCTCTTCAATTTTAGAGTAAGCAGATTTCTGCATTTCGTTTCGTCTGAAATACATATTAGGGGTTTCAGATAGTCATTGCATGTTTGAGGCTGAGTATACTTTGATTAACGTGTTGTAAAGTATGTGACAGTAACATTTGAATGCAGGACTCCTTTTTCTCAACCAAAACATAACACCACTATTTTCACTGCAAATTCTTCTGAAAGTGAGACCGATACATACATGCCAAGGACCATCTATAGTTTCACCTCTAGGGTGCAGCTTATAATACAAATTTAATATAGCGATATTACAAATGTAATTTCCCAAGAAGTAATCTACATTACTGAATCCCTCCTGTTATCATTGTTTCAGTCTGGCCAATAACTGTTTAGCAGCTTCTAACTCATGCAGAACATGATACTCCACAGATAAAAGGTTGTGCATAACAGATGAAGTGATGCTTAAGTGCAGAGAGATAAAAACAACCAAACATTGTTCTCCCGCTACTGCTAACATCATAGGAACTACAAAGATGCCAGTGCCCTGTGAAGAAAGGTCTCTTTTAACAACATATCAAATCACCTGCTTACAAATGGTCTTCCTGGCTGCTGATTTATGCAGTGAAGGAACAATTGGATCCACTTTGAAGCAGGCATTGCCTGCAAGCATGCATCCTAACTGTTGAACACCACCCCATCCGTGCCCCCTTGTGACTGTTTTTTTTTTAATATAATGGTTTTGTAGTGGTTTGGTTTACAACAAGAAGGTGAAAACACCTCACACACATCCACAAAAGTTGTGCAATCCAGGTTTGTGTCAGGCTTTGATATAAGATGGGCCCTGCAACCCTTGAACCCACAAAGTCTCAGATACATGTCCCAATGACAGACCAGGCCAGCCCGCACTACATAACTGCAACCCATTTCTCAAAGCCCCCAGCAAGGGGAGGAGAGTCCATACTCTAAAACTAGCTTGCTCAGTCATAAAGGTATACTGAGGAGTTTGATGGCATATATTTATCATCTGGAAATGATGGATGCAGGAAGATGCAGAGTAGAATGCATTCACTCCTGCTCCTCATTCTGCTCCTCCTACTCACCTCTCCCTACAACGTGCTCCTTTTCTATCTCTATTATACAACTCACATCTGTAAACTCTTACTATGCCATCTCTTTTCTCTTACTTCCAAATCTAGCCAAACCTCCCCTAACACCTATCCACTTTGCATCTCTTCCTCTGAGAGTCATCCCATATTCTCCTAACTGCATCGACTGAGCATTGCACTCTGGAATGCATAGCTTGTATGCAAAAAAACATACTTTTTCTCTGACTACTTTCACACCAGTGCTCCCCCCTAGACCATCATGATATCACTGAACCCTGGATTTATCCATATGCTACTGCCACTCTGGTGGGCCTACATGACACTCAACCATTTTTAATTCACTATCCTTGTATGACTGGCAGAGGTGGAGGTGTTGGACACCTACTCTCTTCCTGCCTCAATGTCTCACAGATTTCCAATGCCACATCCTCTCCTATCTCTTTTAATTCACCATCTCTACTATTGTTTCACCTCACTTGGTTCACATCATCTCCATCTATTGCCCTTCCGTTCCCACTGGGCCATTCCTGAAGAACTCGGACAACTCCTTGATTCTCTTTCCACTAAACATCACCTCATTATCTTAGGTAACTTTAACCTTCCCTCTCCAATCACTTCTCAGAAAACTGAACTTCAGTCTTTTCTAAGTGTCATGCTCTCCTCTCTCTCCATAACCAACCTAGCCATACTGGGGGTAACTCTATGGATCTCTTATTCATCTCCATCACTCTATCAGCCACTAATTCTACTGCCACATCATTCCTATCTGGTCAATACATTGTTCCACCACATCTCCTTTTCACCCTCGTATCTCTAGTCATCAACTATTAAAAGGAAATGTAAAACTTCTGTAATTTTTCCTTTCTCTCTGACCTACAATTCTCACTCTCCTCCTTCACACCTGATGCTCTTCCACTAAGACTGCCTTCTCCAGCTTCCAAATCCCTACTATATCTCATTCTCCTCTATCTTCCCACTGCTAACTTTGGCCCCCGAGTTCCAGCATCCTCAACCATTGGTCATTCCATTCATACACTCTCTCTGCACAGACATGTGTAGGATGCTGTGCAAAATGGAGGCACAACCACTCACATAGGGACTGCAACTCTACCTCTCTGACCTGATCTCTCAAGTCCTGTTTTGATAGAGCAAAAAGGGAATTGTACCTCACACTCATTGACTCTCACTCCAACCAACCTTGTTGGCTAAAAAGCCACCCTACACTCACTACTCACTCCTCCACAACCTATGAATATTTACTCAACTCTCACAGCTAATGACCTAGTGGAATACTTCACTGCAAACATTTCCAAAATTAGAGACTGTCTCCTCACATTCCTGACACTCCCTCTATCATTATCCTCTCCCCCTATCTCACACTTTGTTCAAACTGATTCTGAAGAAGTCTATCTCTACTGATGTATGCTAATCCATCTTGTCCCCCATCGGACACTTTTGTGTCTAAGCCAGTTAAGCTCAGTGCTCTATTACTGGCCTTTCACCTCACTGAAATCTTCAACCTGTCCTTTAGCTCTGCTCGCGTTCCCTATTTTTTCAAAATGGCCATGGTCATCCCCCCACTAAGAAATCAAGGGGCTGAACAAAGCCTGCTAGTTAACCTTTGCCCTGTGTCTCTCCTTCTGCATGTCTATAAAGTGTGCCAAAGGGTTGTATCATCCATCTTCCCAGTTGCTTAGAGATCCACAACCTTTGAGAACCCCTACATGCAGGGTTGCATACCTGTCACTCCACGGAAACTGCTCTCATGAATGTCTCCAATTTCATCACCTCTGCTTGACACTGCTAATCATCTGATCTCCCTAATACACACTTTCTTATTCGGATTTGCGATTGAGCCCTTGCCTGGATTGAATCCTACCTGGCACCTTTACCAATTCGCTGACTCATTGAGTAACAACACCTCTGATCTCACTCCTCCAACTGTAGGTGTTCCACAATACTCTGTCTTAGATCCTCTGCTCATTACACTCTACACCTCTTCTCCTGGGGCACTAATTGTCTCCTTTGGATTCTCACACCAACTGTTCATGCACAGTATTCAAATATGTGTCATTTTTCCAGAATTCTCCTTTGCTTTCCCTATCAACGTTTCCAACTGACTCTCGTCTGTCATTACATATTGAATGGCATTACAGTTTTTGATGCTAAAATCTACCATTCGAATCAGAGGATCAGTAGCCCATGGCCATCTTGTTCGGGCTCTCACGTGACCTCCCAGATTGGTATTGTTCACCAAAATTCAACTTGATTTAAATTTAAATGTGTCCACGTCATACCAATATTTCCGTTCATTTAAGGAAGGCCCACAGCTTAAGATTTTGAAGTTTATTCAAAGTTTTATACTATTTGTCTTATCTGTGTAGGTGTACAGAGTCCACCCAGAGTGTTCATTAGTCTGTGTTTCTTCCTTACCAGTATTTCTTGCCAGTTTATATTGCTGGACCTGCCCCCTCTTGCTCCGAAAACAAAGGCATTTTACCTGCCGTATGCCATGTTGGATTCTCTGAGTTGGAGGGAGTGCCTGGTCTTCAGTTGGTCCTGTGCACACTTCTGTATATCCTCCTGAAGCTGCATGGCAATGCATGGGCAACGATATGCATTCAGTTTTGGCGATTTCGTAAACAATCACAAGTTGGTTCAGGCACTTATTTTATGGCTTGAATCCCAGAGATCACATCCTTGAGAGTGTCTGGTTTGTAAAATGGGGTTCTTAGTGGGCTAAATTGAATATGCTGCCCAGCCAAACTCACTAGCAGTTTCGGTGCTTTCAGTAGGATCCTCCCCAAGCTGCCATCAGGCCCTGCATCATGTGGAGGCGGCACCATACCCCTGGTTCACCCATCACCCAAGTCCTAGAGCAATGTAGGTTATGTCATCACAGGGGGCCTGCTTATAATTTCTGCAGCCCTAAAAGTCTACTTGGGACATATGGGTGAATTAATCAATTGTCATCTTAACACTAAGTGACCACAGCCCAGGAAGACCAACATTTGCCAATAAACACTTAGTAAGAGCCCACAAACCCAAAAGGAACTGTGAGCGACTTTGAATAATGTGTTTAGAATACTTAACCCTGACTAAAAACCTGGATTTAACATTATTGTTACACTCTAGATGTGGTTCTACTCTCCTTTGCCCTCACACTTATATATGGGGTATATGTCATCCCATTTCCTGGCACCAACCTCGCATTTGAACTGAATAAATCATTGTGTTTGGAACGTGTTTGTGCCTAAAGTCATCCATTAATCATTTAGCCTGTGATACAGAGCAATCATACCGAAAACGATACAGGTCTCCCATATAATGGGTTCATTCCAGGGAGATGACTATGAACTGTAATTTCAGGTAAATACCTATGCCCAATGGCTGATCATTGTATCCCAGATTCATTCATTAGAAACATCATACATTTTGACATTCTCCCATTACTAAAGAAATGTCTAGTTGGACATGCTTGTGGAATTTTTAAAATAACTGTGTTAGGGTGCATATCAAAATACATGTATAAATCAACTCACATTAATGTTTATCCCAATTTCTTCACACACATGACAGACCAATATCAACTTTTCCACTTGAAATGCAATCATATTTCCTAGCTTCATTTTAGCTGTACTTTCTGACGTTGGTTGACTACAAATGAAAGTCATGCCCAAAAATAAATCATCAACGTTATTTTTCCAGAATGAATGTGCACAGAGCTATAACTGCACCATTTTCAATTTATTGGCCTCAATATGCTCTTACATATAAATGCCTGAACAATGCGGCACCTTGCTACCTGACAGAAAGACTCACCATGAAACCTGCAACAAGAACTACTAGACTATCCAATAGAAATTGCCTCTTAGTCCCTAGAGTGAAGCTATCTAGAGTCGAGGTCAAAGCAGCCCAATTGTGAAACTTTCTACCCACCCCACTTAGGGCAGATCAATCATACCAAGATTTCCATCAGAGCATAATAAATTGGCTCAAAGACGCTGACAACTTGGTCGGCCTATGACACCCAAGACCAACCCGCCTGCCTTCATGTAAATAAGTCTAGCTATTCGTTACATTACTGACTGTCTCTTGAATACATCCTCTATATATCTCCTCTCTACGGTTCATGTCATATCCATGAGTTCCATGTGTTTTCATTCTACTTGTATACTGAACTACATGTATGTATATAACTTGTATGTATATAATTGCCCTTGCTGTGTAACTAACTGTATTTTGTCTGTGACTATTATAATGTGTAACCAAGCTGTGAGTGATCTTATCCAATGCGCCCTGATACCTACAGGTCTGGAGCGCAATACAAGTAATAAAACAAACAAACAAATACTTCGGGCCTCATTTTGAGTTTGGCGGTGCAGTAAAAGAGTGATGGTAATTCCATTGGTAACACGTTTTATGGCATTAATGGAATTGTCACTTTTTTCACTGTAATGCCACACTCCTAGGTTTACCTTGAAGCAAATGATTTAACTCCAGCATAATGCTGGAGGTAAATGATCCACTTCAAAACAAAAGATCTGCAGAATGACCTCTAGGAATGACTGCTCACATTAAATCCACCAACATATACCCCAGGAGTTCTATTGTCTGCAAAATGGGGGATTTATACTGTCATATCAAAACTGACACTCCCAAGGTAAGCCATCAGAGATGAGTGGTGGTAATGGTAAAATGATTTTGCGGTAAATCAGTGGAGTTACTGCAATGAGGTATTAGGGATCTCTAAGTTAGCCACAAGTAAGAAGAGGAATTTGCTGAATTGTAGAGAGAGAACAGTAATGGCAGTCATTCGAAGAAGCCCTTCAATGTCTCTTGGTGTTTGCTATTTCACACACAAACAAATAAACAAATACCATGAAGTCCACAACAAATTCTCCCAATTACCGTATCATTATGGCAATATTTGATGATATGAATCATTCACTATTTAACGGCGACATTTGTACTTATTTCAACACGTCTCAGCACCATGTGGCCCACAATCTTTCACCAATACATGGCCTATATAGTCTGCAAGATGTCTATAATTTCGCAACTATGTGTCTCTTGTTCCATTATACTTTTAAAAGAACTTCAGAGGCGGCTATCCCTGCGAAGTGTCTAGATCCGTGGCAGGCAGGATTTAAGAAGGTAGTGTGCACATTGTGGAATTGCTTTGTGCTCCAACGTTTAGCTAAACAAGTCAACTTGACTAAATGATCTATATATTTAAAAATGTTAGATCTCTCACAGGTCTTTGACTGTGGTAACACATTTAAGTTGCAGGATGAACTTTGGACATTGGGTAGACCCTCCCCCTTGTTGAGCATACTGATAGCTCTCCACTCGGAAACTATGATAAAAATTAGACTGGACCAGCAGGGCAATTACTCAGAGTGGATAGAAACACACCATGGATTATGCCAGGTGTATAATCCTGCTCCATTTTTTGTTTAATGTCTACATCTGTGATATCTGATCAGTTTTACATCAGGTCCAAGCTTATCCACCATGCTTAGGAGGATTAGGGATTCAGCATTTGGCAACAAAAAAAAGAGGCGTATAGCAGGTAAGTTAAAAAAAAGGATAAATAAAGTAGAAATGAGTCAAGAGTTCCAGATTGGCGTTTGTTTGGTTTGGTTTGGTTTGGTGTCACAGGTTTGGTAAGTGTCACAGGTTGATGTATGATTATAATAACAGGTGTTTTGAATTTGTTTCTATTGTTTCTTGATTGAAAATGCTGTGTTGAACTTTATGTTTAACCTACACGCGTATTTACAGTCAGTGATGAAAAGAGGTTTCATGTTGTATTTTTATGCTTAATCCATGTGTTATTTACAGGTGATCATGAAGAAAGTACCCTTTAGTCAGATACCAGCATTGTATATAGTATATTTTATATTGCTTATTCCATTAAATTTCAGATAAGTTCCAAAAGAAAGGAAATTAATGAGTTTGGTGTACTTGATTCTTAATTGGTCTATTTCTCTTTTGGCCTAGACACTAACTTATTGCCCCTCAAGTGCTTCTGCAGCTGGCCACCAGATTCTAGGACTCAGAGGAAGGCCCTGAGACCCTGGGACTGAAATCCCCTGGACCGTAGAAGGGGGAAAAGATGAGAGACTGGCAAGCCCGAAGGAAACCGCACATGCAGTGCACTTGATTCTGCTCTAAGGAAATCTGTGGCAGGGAAACAGTGTTACGCTCACCTGGACCCCACAGGGGTGTCGATCGGACCCGGACAGCTGCGGTCTCCTTCAACGTGATGCGTAGTGCAGAGATGACTGTCTGGACTGGCCCGTCTAGTCTTGTCTGCTGGACCCAAAGAAGTATTTTCCTGCAAGTGGAGACAGGGATTAACCACCTGTGGGTTTTAGTGATGGCCTCCCAACTTTTCTCGCTCTCCCCCAATAATCACCTCCGATATCCCCTTAGTAACCTCACCTTATGTTCGTAAAAGATAAGGTTTAAATAGCCTCCAAAGTAGTTCCAGGTAAGAAGTTCCCTAGAGCCACGCCCAAGTAAAAAATAGTCCCTGTAACAAAATAGTCCCATCCAGGCCTCATGTAGGCTTGGACTCTTTTGCAGCATGGTCTGCATCAGGTAAGTAAACTCTATGAGCCTGGTGCCTATGGTGCCAGGACTGATTTCTATGATGAGCCTGGTGCCTAAGGCACCAGGACTGAACCCAGACAGCCCCTAGCCGGGGATGCTGAGGTTTAAACAAATGTCTGGATGCCTGCTCCCGGAGCTGAGGGCCTTGGTCCTGATGCCCGGGGGTAGGCATCATGACAGCACTCCCCCCCAAGGCCCCTCCTAAAGTTGTTCTTCCCCCTGGCCCCGGTTTGTCTGGGAAGTTCCGATGGAATCTTTTCACCAACCGAGGTGCATGAACGTGGTCGCTAGGCTCCCATGATCTTTCTTGTGGTCTGTAGCCCTTCCAATCGAACAAATAAAAAAGTTTTGATTTAATCATCTTGGAGTCCAGGATATTTTTTACCTCAAATTCAGGTTCTCCATCTATCAAGATGGGGTCAGGTGGTTTGGTTAATCTTGTCCCTGGTTGAACTGATTTTAGAAGTGAAACATGAAAGACAGGATGAATTCGCATATTAGAGGATAATTCCAATTTGACGGCCACCGGGTTGATAATGGCCTTAATGGTGTAAGGTCCCAAATATCTAGGATTAAAAGTCTGAGTTCCCTTCAGAGGTATATGTTTTGTAGCCAGCCAAACTTGATCCCCAATCTGGTATTGTGGAGTTTCACTTCTATGTTGATCAGCATTTTTCTTGTATTTCTCTTTTGCTTGTTTCAAATGTTCTGTGGCTTCCTTAAAGGCTTGTGTAATAGTAGAGTGCAAATCGAGTTCTGAGATTCGAGGGTGATGTCCATATATGGTATAAAAAGGGCTTTGTCCGGTTCCTGAATGAGTTATTGTATGCGTACTCGGAAATCCATAAAATATCTTTCCAATTGCTTTCGGTCAGGTGTAGCATGCAGCGTAGGTACTGTTCAAGGGTCTGGTTGGTCCTTTCCGTTTGACCATCGGTCTGGGGATGGTGACTTGTTGATTTGTGCCAGTTGACAACATTTCTTCCAAAAATGCGAGATAAATTGACTACCTCGGTCAGAAACCAATACGGAAGGGAATCTGTGTAATCGAACAATGTTTTCGAGGAACTCCTTGGCCAGAATCGAAGCAGAAGGTAACCCCTTTAAAGGAATAAAGTGGGCCATTTTGGAAAAAAGATCCTCAATAACTAGGATGGTGTTAAATCCATTACATGGAGGTAGATCTGTAATAAAGTCTAAAGACAAGGTGTGCCATGGTGTAGGTGGAATATCCAAAGGTTGTAAAAGGCTAGCAGGTTTTTTCTTCTGGCTTTTGTTTTGGGCGCAAATGCCACAAGACATCACAAATGACATCTTTTCGCCAAGTGGGCCACCAGAACTGTCTCTTAATTTTCGCTTCAGTTTTTGCGATACCTGGGTGCCCTTCCATCAGGGTGTCATGGTAATTGGAGATGACTAGTTCTTGTATTTCCTTGTGTGGTAGAAATAGTCGTCCTTGATAGTAAGGTAGGTCATTGACGACTGAGTAGTCCGGGCCTTTCTTTACCCAGTCCTACAGAGTTGCTGGATCGATGAGTTGTTGGATTTTTTAATGAATATCTTCTAGTGTCTGTAGAGTAGTTATGCCAAGAATTCTTTGCCCGGGAATTATTGGCACCGGTTCCGGGTTTGCATATGCTTCTCCCATCCCGATTCGGGACAAGGCATCTGCCATTTTTGCAGCCTGGTCGATAAGTGATCACAAAATCGAATTCGCCAAAGAACAATGCCCATCGAAGTTGTTGCGATGATTGGGCTTTGGCTGTTTTTAAATACCTGAGGTGATACTAATTCCAGAAACAACGGAGCCCAAAAATCAAATATTTGATATATTCAAGGGAACTGTACCCCAGAAAGCAGATCACAAGGGGCCCAAACCAGGACTGCTGAAAAAAACTAAAAATTAAAGAACTAAAAACCAAAGAATTGGCAACAACTCAAGAAAATTCCTTCGTAATCTAAAAACTGTCAATGTAACTGTTAATAACACTCGGACAGATGACAGAGATCCAACAAAGAAAAAAGACCTTACCATTGCAAACACTTCTGCAAAGCCTGTAGAATCTGTCCCTCTCCCTGAACCTACCGAGGATCAATCCATCGACTTAATCAACCTGTCTCTGTATGAAGACTTGGAATCAGAGGATAAGGTTTCTGAGATGGGTGCTGAGGATGCGTCACTTGCGGATGCACAGCCGGTAGTTCCAAGTGACGAAAATGACTGAGTGCTTATCCGGATACCAGCTGGCGCTGCAAGAACATGTACTCTTTTCGAAAAGAAGCCTAAACAAGACGAGCCTCACATAACTCCCTCAAGTCCCATATTTAAAACATTGGAAGAAAGGCGAAAAGCCCTTGCTCAATCTCAGACGCTGTCTAAACCATCGTTAGAAAGGAAGCATGCTCTGAAAGAGGGCCTGTGGCCTCATAATAAATCAAAAGATACATTTTCCGATGGCCTTGATTACAACAAAGACAACGTAAACAGAGTAGGACTGGCTAGAAACGAGATCCTCGACACACGGCCTGGCCGTGAGAGAAAGGAATGGCGCAAAACGAACAGGACGGATAAAAGCGCCGGCGACAAAAGTCAAACTTCCCACAAGGTGAGGCTAGAACGTATAGAAAATGGAGAGAAACTCATCTTAAATCGCACAAACGTTATATGTCTCTTTCAACACGTGCCTTCTCTCAGAAAGATACGATCTGAGGACATCAAGACGGTGGAATTCAAAAATGAGGACCAAGATGATAAAATCATCCTCCACTTTAGATCCAGAATTGTTCTGAACATTGTACTGGATGCGGGCTCCGCTCTTATGTCTATGGGCTTCGACATCTCAGAAGTGTCTGAGCAAGCTGAATTCGATCACAGAGCAGACTCTCAAAAAACTAAACGCGACTCGTTCTATCAGGAACCACTGTTTTCTAACAAAACCGCGGAAAATGAGCTTCCCCGAAACGTGGAATCGTTGTTAGAACGTGATCTGCATCCTGGTTCTGGAAGCATGAAAAAGACAATGGCCAGTAGTTCCCCTGAGACTGTACCAGGGAAACTCCCCACAGAGGAGACCATCAAAATCACCATTAAAGGAGCTGGCACGACGGATCCGAGTCTTGGTGACTCGCAAAGCCCACAAGACCAAAGCGGAACACAAAAGGATTGGTCCTGGCTGGCTGAAGCATTAGGCAGATCCTCAAAACGGTAACGCCAAGTGGTAGAGGAGCCAGGGGAATTTAAGATCGGATCCTGGAACACCAGGGGCTTCTCCCACCTATCTGTATAACCCTGGCCGGACGCGCTAGATGTGGTCTGCCTTCAAGAGACGTGGATGACGAGTTGCCCAACTGTGGATGCCTATGAAGTGGCCTTCAACTAGCCTTTAAAAAAACTAGAGGAAGACCAATGGCAGGTCTGTTGACAATTGTAAAAAAGAGCTCGGGTTGTCGTATCACAAACTCTCTAAACCTATCACCCTTTATACTACTGTCAACGATAGCTTTGGATGGGTCCCGAACTGACAACTCGACTCTTTTCCATATATTTAATATACACTGGAATCACATTCAGGCCGGGTCAACTTCCTTCATAGATCTAGTCTCATCTAAAATCGACGATCTCTTACTTGAGAATGAGTCAACAAACATAATAATTTGTGGAGACTTGAATATCAACTGTCTGGCAACAAGAATGAAAAACAACGAAGTCGTGTACGTATCTAACAACGTGGCTTCAAAATGGATGGGGGAAATTGAAGCTAGAAATTTAGCAATGCTCAATGGAAATTCTGTCAGCGATATACCAGCTAAACCTACGTGGCGACGAGCAGATCAGAATTCCATCTTGGACTACTTCTTCGCCTCATATAAGATCCAACAATCCATCAAGTCGCTTGAGGTAATACCGATGACTCAAAGCGATCACGACATGGTAATTCTCACCTTGTCAGCCGTAAATCAACCGCCCCAAGAACGATGGGAACATCGGATATTGGCTGAGCCAAACCGAGTGAGGCTAACACTGCTCTCTGCTGAAGTCTCCACAATTTCAGAAACTTTCATCAAACTGGATTGTGGAGTCGAATACGCACATCTATTACATCTGTTTGTGGAAAAATAACAGGGACTGAGAAACCATGGCTTTGCTAACAAACATAAATTCGATGTTGAGATCATGAGAAGAAAGAGAGAACTACGCGCCTCTATCAGACTCCTGAGATTCAGAGATTCTATAGACTCAGCGCGAGAAAAACGTGTCGCAAAACAGAAATACAAAAATTGGATAAGATCCCATGAAGCCCTTATGTTCCAAAACGATGCAGAATTAATGATGCAAAAAATGAACAACAAAAATTCGGCAGAGTTCTGGAGACTTCTAAACAACGAAGGGGCTCCCCAATCCGCATTCATGTCAAATATGGTACCAGCAGCAAGGTGGTCATCACATTTCAAAAACTTGTACAGCAAAAAAGGTACCTGTCAGGCCCCTATAACACTAACTTTAATCAAATGGGACCTGACCTTCTCTAAAGCTGACATACTACAGATAATTAAGAACGCCAGTGCCTCAAGGGCTCCTGGCCCTTATGGTCTGACTAACTTTACCCTAAAACAAAATCCAGAGCTATGGGCAGACTTTTGTGAGGAACTCTTCACTCGAATCTGTAGAAGACGGGAATCTCCAAAGTCTTGGAAGAAAGCAATAATTGTGCCCATCTTTAAAAAAGGAAATCGGCTCGAGCCAAAAAACTATCGACCAATAGCTCTTTTGGATGTATTGGGCAAAGTGTATGCAAGCATGCTGCAACGAAAACTTTCACAATGGATTGTTGACAGTGGTCACCTTGATGAAAGACAAACAGGATTTGTAAAGGGGGTCGGCTGTGGTCTTAACCTTCTGCTGATAAATTTGTTAAAAATGGAAGCCATTAGAGCTGGGAGAAAGGTCTATCTTGCTCTGATAGACTTTTCCCATGCGTTTGACTCCGTCGATCGAGAACTACTTTGGACAAAAATGTCTAACTGGGGGTGTCCTGAGAGTCTGTTAGCCGCCATCAAAGAAATCCACTCTGCCACCACCATCAGAGTACGCCTTGACCAAGGTGGACTGCTCACAGAAGAAATTAACACTTTTCGTGGTGTCAAGCAAGGTTGTCCTTTGGCGGCGATCATTTTCAACCTTTTTCTTTCGGACATTGGTTTCGCAATTAATGAGCCACGATCCTTCTCCCCCATGTTACACGGCTCTGCATTAGGCTGGATGTTGTATGCCGATGATTTGATCTTGTTGGATCCTACCCCAATCGGCCTCCAGCGCAAAATAAATGCAGTTGAACGTTACGTGGAAAACAACGGATTGCTCATTAACAACTTAAAATGCGAAATACTAACACTACAGAATTTGCAAACTGGATGCCACCGGAAAAATAACAAATTCAGATGGCACCTGGGAAAGGAAACACTTACTACGGTGGAAAGCACCAGATATCTTGGGATGCAAATTAACACAAACATAACTGATAGCCCCTGGATGGAGATCACGAAGACGAAATGTCGACAATTAGCTTCCCAAGCATCGATACTAAACAAAAAATATGGAAAGTTTTCACTCACCAGTGATAGCTTTCTATCAGCAGAAGGTTGTTCCAGCCTTGATATACGGTGCAGAGAATACCTTTGGATGCTCGGCTGAATTCTGGTCAACCCTAGAACACATTTTTTGGGTACAAATTCTACATCTTCCGAACAGCACACCCACATCCTGCATACGCTACGAGTTAGGCATGATCTCGCTTGAAGCTCGGATCATGTGGAACACCTTGGCCCTATTCAGGAAAACTGTGATGCCTGCAACAGCACCTCAATTTAAAATACTAAGCAATCCTGTCAATGCCAAGCCAGACTGTCTCCTAGCCTTGTGGTACAAAAGATGCCAAGAACTGTTAACCACTCATGGAACGAATATCAAAACTCTTCAGGCCAATCCAGACCTGGTGAAGAAAAAGATCTGGGAAGCAGACTGGATTCAAACTAGTGAAGACAGAAGAAGGACTAAAGCAATGAAGGATGCCCCAGCTGAGGCACGAGCATTTAACATACTACAAAACTACGTAGTCTTGTTCCCGGACAACGCAAAAAGGGCCACATACATGAGATTTTGCCTAAACCTATTCAGAACTAAAGATCGGACAAAGAAATGGATAGGAAAAGTTGTTTCGAACACCGTATGTAGGTATTGCAAAATCTGCGATGAATCACTCAAGCACCTTGTCTTATTCTGCCCATTCTTTAAACCACAAAGAACTAAACATCTGGGACAAATAGTTTCTGAGCACGCAATAAGGAATGCAGAAGAATGGTGGCAGCTGATGTTTTCTGGTTCCAACACAAAACTGACAAGGGTGCTAACCGTGTTTTTGCAGGAAATTGAAGAGATCCTTGATTCGGTGAATACCGAAGAGGAAGGTTGACGGTACAGGCTCGTACGGCTTGTTATCAAATAAAGCTCAACCGGTGTCATATGTCAAGGTTCCCTTGGCCCTTGCTGTGGACTCCTGCTTTCTCATGTCTGTATCTTGAAACGTGATCTCATGTATGTTTCTGAACGTGGAAATGGATGACTTGTGTTTTTTTTTCTTTTTTTTCTTTTAAAGGTTTTGTATAAACCAATAAAAATAAAATAAAAAAAAAAAAAATAAATACTGCAGGTTCCGGTGATCAGTGATTACGGTAATAGTATTCCTGGCACCAAGAAGATAGTGCCGCCAAGCCTTAAAGACGGATTTGATGGCTTATAGCTCTTTATCGGTAACCGCATAGTTTAACTCAGGTGCTGAGAACTTTCTGGACCAAAACGCTACTGGGTGAAGTTGACTGGTTTCAGGATCCTTCTGGGACAGGACAGCTCCCATGGCTAAACTTGATGCATCAGTTTCTACTATGTATGGAAGCTCAGGGCGTGGATGCTTTAAGACAGGTGCTGATGTGAATTTCGCTTTCAGCTCTTGGAAAGCCTTTCCAGCCTCTTCGGTCCACAAGAAGCGTTTGTTTTTTCGCGAAAGTGCTGTGATAGGGTGTACAACATGGGAGAAGTCCGGAATGAATCTGCGGAAGAAATTAGCAAATCCGAGCATGCTTTGTACCCCTTTGACTGAACTGGGTGAGGGCCACTTAAGAATTGTGTCCACCTTTCGAGAGTCCATTCAGACTCCTTTTGGAGTCAGGATAAATCCAAGAAATTCAACTTCCGTAGCATGAAAAACACATTTTTCCAATTTTGCATATAACTTGTGCTGACATAGTTTCTCAAGGACTGCACTCACATGCTTAACATGGTCTGATTCTGAGGAGGAGGAGTATGCTAGAATATCATCTATGTATACGATGACACAGACGTCAATAAGTTCACGAAGGACATCGTTCATAAAATACTGGAAGTCTGCTGGTGCATTGCACAACCCGAAGGGCATCACCTGATATTCGAATAATCCGTAC
The DNA here is from genome assembly GCF_040938575.1 of Ambystoma mexicanum. Taxonomy (NCBI): domain Eukaryota; kingdom Metazoa; phylum Chordata; class Amphibia; order Caudata; family Ambystomatidae; genus Ambystoma; species Ambystoma mexicanum. The sequence continues at coordinate 875,925,930 of NC_090941.1, forward strand.
TTGGTGCGAAAGGTAGTCTTCCATTCGTCGCCTTTTTTGACACGTACCAGATTATATGCCCCTCGGAGATCTGACTTAGTGTAGATACAAGCATCCTTTACTTGGTCTAGTAATTCGGGGATCAGAGGCAATGGGTATCGTTTTTTTACCGTAATCTGATTTAATGCGCAGTAATCTATGCACGTTCTAAGGTCACCTTCCTTTTTTGGCACGAAGAATAAAGCTGAGGATGCAGGAGACTTGGAAGGACGAATAAAACCATTAGCAAGGTATTGTTCCAAGTATTGCCGTAGGTGACGATTTTCAGGTTCCGTGAGGGCATAGATTCTACTGCATGGGGGTTGTGCACCGGGTAGGAGGTCGATTTGACAATCGTATGATCTGTGAGGAGGTAATGTATTGGTCTGTTCTTTTTGAAAAACATCCTGAAATTCTTGGTATTCCTGAGGTAACTGCACGATTGGGTTAACGACTGTAGCCAGGCCTTTGTTCAAAGTTTTCTCTGGGTAACAGGTGTGTGCACAATCCGGGAAGGTTATTCTCTTCTCTCGCCAATCTATACAAGGATTATCAGGCCGATTCATGGAATAATTAGCGTGGCGCAAGTGGCCAAAAACGTGCGATTCGCAGTGGAATAGCGAAAATCGCTGTGCAAGTGCGAAAATCGCACGAAAAGCAGCGCACATCGATTCATGGAAGGCCATGCGCGAGAAAACCATCGGATGTACGCTAAAAAGTGCGCGGCGCACGTTGTCGCACAGGCCATCTAACGGCGTGTGCCAGGTCACAGCAAAAATCGCACAGGCCACAGTAAAAATCGCACATAGCGCGGCGCACACAACAAAAGTAGGCGGAACACGAGGCGTAACACTCGGAATGGGGAAAAACTTGCCAAAATGTGGGCGTCACGGGGGAAGTGCAGGGTGCAAGTGTGCGGAACGCCCACACGCTCGCCTACAACACGTATTCATGGAATCGAATAGGGCAAAAAAGCGCACGGTCAAACCAGCGCACAGGCACAAACACGACCGCCACAAGAAAGCAGGCGGTAGCGTCTCAGCGCCTGTAATAAATGTGTGCCAAAAGGTGCGCCAACAAATAGCACCTATATACAGCCATGATGAATGTCCTATACTGTGGCCCTCCAGGACAAATGACGTGCAAAGGGGTACCCACAAACACGGACACCCGCTGACTGAAAAATAACGTGTGCGTGTATTCCGGGGTACGCGGGAACTTTCACACGCGATTTGGCTGGGTACATGGATCTCAGGGGTGCGCGGGAAGTCCCACACGCGATTTGGCTGGGTACGTGGATCTCAGGGGTGGCGGGAAGTTCCATACGCGATTTGGCGGGGTACGTGCGCGAGAATTCACACACGCAACTTGGCTGGGTACGTGGATCTCAGGGGTGCGCGGGAAGTCTCACACGCGATTTGGCATGGTACGTGGATTTGAGGGGTGCGCGGGAAGTTCCACACGCGATTTGGCCGGGTACGTGCGCGGGAATTCACAGACACGATTTGGCTGGGTACGTGGATCTCAGGGGTGCACGGGAAGTCTCACACGCGATTTGGCAGGGTACGTAGATTTCAGGGGTGCGTGGGAAGTTCCACACGCGATTTGGCCGGGTATGTGCGCGGGAATTTACACACGCGATTTGGCTGGGTATGTGGATCTCACGGGTGTGCGGGAAGTCCCACACGCGATTTGGCTGGGTACGTGGATCTCAGGGGTGCGCGGGAAGTCTCACACTTGATTTGGCAGGGTACGTGGATTTCAGGGGTGCGCGGGAAGTCCCACATGCGATTTGGCTGGGTACGTGGATCTCAGGGGTGCGCGGGAAGTCTCACACGCGATTTGGCAGGGTATGTGGATTTCTGGGGTGCGCAGGAAGTCCAGCACGCGATTTGGCCGGGTACGTGCACGGGAATTTACACACGCGATTTGGCTGGGTACGTGGATCTCAGGGGTGCGCGGGAAGTCCCACACGCGATTTGGCTGGGTACATGGATCTCAGGGGTGCGCGGGAAGTCTCACACGCGATTTGGCAGGGTAAGTGGATTTCAGGGGTGCGCGGGAAGTTCCACACGCGATTTGGCCGGGTACGTGCGCGGGAATTTACACACGCGATTTGGCTGGGTACGTGGATCTCAGGGGTGCGAGGGAAGTCTATACGCGATTTGGCAGGGTATGTGGATTTCAGGGGTGCGTGGGAAGTTCCACACGCGATTTGGCCGGGTACGTGCACGGGAATTTACACACGCGATTTGGCTGGGTACGTGGATCTCAGGGTTGCGCGGGAAGTCCCACACGCGATTTGGCTGGGTACGTGGATCTCAGGGGTGCGCGGGAAGTCTCACACGCGATTTGGCAGGGTACGTGGATTTCAGGGGTGCGCGGGAAGTCCCACACGCGATTTGGCTGGGTACGTGGATCTCAGGGGTGCGCGGGAAGTCTCACACGCCATTTGGCAGGGTACGTGGATTTCAGGGGTGCGCGGGAAGTTCCACACGCGATTTGGCCGGGTACGTGCGCAGGAATTTACACACGCGATTTGGCTGGGTACGTGGATCTCAGGGGTGCGCGGGAAGTCCCACACGCAATTTGGCTGGGTACGTGGATCTCAGGGGTGCGCGGGAAGTCTCACACGCGATTTGGCAGGGTACGTGGATTTCAGGGGTGTGCTGGAAGTTCCACACGCGATTTGGCCGGGTACGTGCGCGGGAATTTACACACGCAATTTGGCTGGGTACGTGGATCTCAGGGGTGCGCGGGAAGTCCCACACGCAATTTGGCTGGGTACGTGGATCTCAGGGGTGCGCGGGAAGTCTCACACGCGATTTGGCAGGGTACGTGGATTTCAGGGGTGTGCTGGAAGTTCCACACGCGATGTGGCCGGGTACGTGCGCGGGAATTTACACACGTGACTTGGCTGGGTACGTGGATCTCAGGGGTGCGCGGGAAGTCCCACACGCGATTTGGCAGGGTACATGGATTTCAGGGGTACGCAGGAAATTCTACACGCGATTTGGCTGTGTGCACCCAGGTATTCCCTGTACACCCTTCACGGACCCTGCAGGCAGCCGACACCACAGGGGACTACCCTGCACACCTGCTCATGTCACCCAGCACCCCCACCCCCCAGCAGTGCAGGGGCAGCCTCCACCAGGCCCCCACTCATGGCCCCTATCACCCCCACCCCCCAGCAGTGCAGGGGCAGCCTCCACCAGGCCCCCACCCATGTCTCCCACCACCCCCACCCCCCAGCCACCATGGGCATCCCCCACCAGGCCCCCACTCATGTCCCCCTGCACCCCCACCCCCATCATCCAGGGGCACCCTCCACCAGGCCCCCACTCATGGCCCCTATCACCCCCATCCCCCAACAGTGCAGGGGCAGCCTCCACCAGGCCCCCACCCATCTCTACCACCACCCCCACCCCCCAGCCACCATGGGCATCCCCCACCAGGCCCCCACTCATGTCTCCCACCCACCCCCACCCCAGAGCCACCATGTTCAGCCCCCACCAGGCCCCCACTCAAGTCTCCCACCACCCCACCCCCCAGCCACCATGGGCAGCCCCCACTCATGTCTCCCACCACCCCCACCCCCCAGCAGTGCAGGGGCAGCACCACCAGGCCCCCACTCATGTCCAACTCATGTCTCCCACCACCCCCACCCACCCAGCCACCATGGGCATCCCCCACCAGGCCCCCACTCATGTCCCCCTGCTCCCCCACCCCCCAGCATCCAGGGGCACCCTCCACCAGGCCCCCACTCATGGCCCCTATCACCCCCACCCCCCAGCAGTGCAGGGGCAGCCTCCACCAGGCCCCCACCCATGTCTACCACCACCCCCAGCCACCATGGGCATCCCCCACCAGGCCCCTAATCATGTCTCCCACCCACCCTACCTCCCCAACAGTGCAGGGGCAGCCTCCACCAGGCCCCCACCCATGTCTACCACCACCCCCACCCCCCAGCCACCATGGGCATCCCCCACCAGGCCCCCACTCATGTCTCCCACCACCCCCACCCCCCCAGCAGTGCAGGGGCAGCCTCCACCAGGCCCCCACCCATGTCTACCACCACCCCCACCCCCCAGCCACCATGGGCATCCCCCACCAGGCCCCCACTCATGTCCCCCTGCACCCCCACCCCCCAGCATCCAGGGGCAGCCTCCACCAGGCCCCCACTCATGGCCCCTATCACCCCCACCCCCCAGCAGTGCAGGGGCAGCCTCCACCAGGCCCCCACCCATGTCTCCCACCAACCCCCACCCCCCAGCCACCATGGGCATCCCCCACCAGGCCCCCACTCATGTCCCCCTGCACTCCCACCCCCCAGCATCCAGGGGCACCCTCCACCAGGCCCCCACTCATGGCCCCTATCACCCCCACCCCCCAGCAGTGCAGGGGCAGCCTCCACCAGGCCCCCACCCATGTCTACCACCACCCCCACCCCCCAGCCACCATGGGCATCACCCACCAGGCCCCCACTCATGTCTCCCACCACCCCAACCCCCCAGCAGTGCAGGGGCAGCCTCCACCAGGCCCCCACCCATGTCTCCCACCACCCCCACACCCCAGCAGTGCAGGGGCAGCATCACCAGGCCCCCACTCATGTCTCCCTGCACCCCCACCCCCCAGCCACCATGGGCAGCCCCCACCAGGCTCCCACTCATGTCTCCCACCCACCCCCACCCCCCAGCCACCATGGGCAGCCCCCACCAGGCCCCAACTGATGTCTACCACCACCCCCACCCCCCCGGCAGTGTGGGGCACCCTCCACCAGGCCACCACCCATGTCTCCCACCTCCCCCACCCCCCCAGCTACCATGGGCAGCCCCCACTCATGTCTCCCACCACCCCCACCCCCCAGCAGTGCAGGGGCAGCACCACCAGGCCCCCACTCATGCCCAACTCATGTCTCCCACCACCCCCACCCACCCAGCCACCATGGGCATCCCCCACCAGGCCCCCACTCATGTCCCCCTGCACCCCCACCCCCCAGCATCCAGGGGCACCCTCCACCAGGCCCCCACTCATGGCCCCTATCACCCCCACCCCCCAGCAGTGCAGGGGCAGCCTCCACCAGGCCCCCACCCATGTCTACCACCACCCCCACCCCCCAGCCACCATGGGCATCCCCCACCAGCCCCCACTCATGTGTCCCACCCACCCCACCCCCCAGCAGTGCAGGGGCAGCCTCCACCAGGCCCCCACCCATGTCTACCACCACCCCCCAGCATCCAGGGGCAGCCTCCAATAGGCCCCCACTTATGGCCCCTATCACCCCCACCCCCCAGCAGTGCAGGGGCAGCCTCCACCAGGCCCCAACCCATGTCTACCACCACCTCCACCCCCCAGCCACCATGGGCATCACCCACCAGGCCCCCACTCATGTCTCCCACCACCCCCACCCCCCAGCAGTGCAGGGGCAGCCTCCACCAGGGCCCCACCCATGTCTCCCACCACCCCCACCCCCCAGCAGTGCAGGGGCAGCACCACCAGACCCCCACTCATGTCTCCCACCACCCCCACCCCCCAGCCACCATGGGCATCCCCCACCAGGCCCCCACTCATGTCTCCCACCACCCCCACCCCCCCAGCAGTGTGGGGCACCCTCCACCAGGCCCCCACTCATGTCTCCCACCACCCCCACCCCCCAGCAGTGTGGGGCACCCTCCACCAGGCCCCCACCCATGTCTCCCACCACCCCCACCCCCCAGCAGTGCAGGGGCAGCACCACCAGGCCCCCACTCATGTCCAACTCATGTCTACCACCACCCCCACCCCCCCAGCCACCATGGGCATCCCCCACCAGGCCCCCAATCATGTCCCCCTGCACCCCCACCCCCAGCATCCAGGGGCACCCTCCACCAGGCCCCCACTCTTGGCCCCTATCACCCCCACCCCCCAGCATCCAGGGGCACCCTCCACCAGGCCCCCACTCATGTCCCCCTGCACCCCCACCCCCCAGCCACCATGGGCATCCCCCACCAGGCCCCCACTCATGTCTCCCACCACCCCCACCCCCCAGCAGTGCAGGGGCAGCACCACCAGGCCCCCACTCATGTCTCCCACCACCCCACCCCCCCAGCAGTGTGGGGCACCCTCCACCACGCCCCCACTCATGTCCCCCTGCACCCCCACCCCCCAGCATCCAGGGGCACCCTCCACCAGGCCCCCACTCATGGCCCCTATCACCCCCACCCCCCAGCAGTGCAGGGGCAGCCTCCACCAGGCCCCCACTCATGTCTCCCACCACCTCCACCCCCAGCCACCATGGGCAGCCCCCACCAGGCCCCCACTCATGTCGCCCTGCACCCCACCCCCCAGCAGTGCAGGGGCAGCACCACCAGGCCCCCACTCATGTCCAACTCATGTCTCCCACCCACCCCACCCCCCCAGCTGTGCAGGGGCAGCCTCCACCAGCCCCCCACCCATGTCTACCACCACCCCCACCCCCCAGCCACCATGGGCATCCCCCACCAGGCCCCCACCCATGTCTACCACCACCCCCACCCCCCAGCCACCATGGGCATCCCCCACCAGGCCCCCACTCATGCCCCCCACCACCCCCACCCCCCAGCAGTGTGGGGCACCCTCCACCAGGCCACCACCCATGTCTCCCACCACCCCCACCCCCCAGCCACCATGGGCAGCCCCCACTCATTTCTCCCACCACCCCCACCCCCCAGCAATGCAGGGGCAGCACCACCAGGCCCCCACTCATATCCAACTCATGTCTCCCACCACCCCCACCCTCCCAGCCACCATGGGCTTCCCCAACCAGGCCCCCACTCATGTCCCCCTGCACCCCCACCCCCCAGCATCCAGGGGCACCCTCCACCAGGCCCCCACTCATGGCCCCTATCACCCCCACCCCCCAGCAGTGCAGGGGCAGCCTCCACCAGGCCCCCACCCATGTCTACCACCACCCCTACCCCCCAGCCACCATGGGCATCCCCCACCAGGCCCCCACTCATGTCTTCCACCCACACCCAGCCACCATGGGCATCCCCCACCAGGCCCCCACTCATGTCTCCCACCACCCCCACCCCCCCAGCAGTGCAGGGGCAGCCTCCACCAGGCCCCCACCCATGTCTCCCACCACCCCCACCCCCGAGCCACCATGGGCATCCCCCACCAGGCCCCCACTCATGTCCCCCTGCACCCCCACCCCGCAGCATCCAGGGGCACCCTCCACCAGGCCCCCACTCGTGGCCCCTATCACCCCCACCCCCCAGCAGTGCAGGGGCAGCCTCCACCAGGCCCCCACCCATGTCTACCACCACCCCCACCCCCCAGCCACCATGGGCATCCCCCACCAGGCCCCCACTCATGTCTCCCACCCACCCCCACCCCCCAGCCACCATGGGCAACCCCCCACCAGGCCCCCACTCATGTCTCCCACCACCCCCACCCCCCCAGCAGTGTGGGGCACCCTCCACCAGGCCCCCACCCATGTCTCCCACCACCCCCACCCCCCAGCAGTGCAGGGGCAGCACCACCAGGCCCCCACTCATGTCCAACTCATGTCTCCCACCACCCCCACCCCCTCCAGCCACCATGGGCATCCCCCACCAGGCCCCCACTCATGTCCCCCTGCACCCAGGTCCTCACAATCCCCAATCATGTGCGTTATGGTCAGCCTCCACAGCCAAAAGGCCCTACCAAGTAACCCATTCACCCACATGGAAATGGAAATTACATGTTACACCCCCAATGTTCATAAAGCAAATGAACCCATGTCCCACACACAATGGTTGCAATTGAATGGGAAAACACCCAACATGACATGCATGAAACCAATGAGATGATACCACACAGTGAAGTATGAAAACAAAATTGTATTAAAAAAAATTGAATGCAAATGAAATGAAACAAACTACAATGGCAATGAAAAAAAGATAAGCTGCATGTCCGTCCAAAAAAATCAAAACTACAAATCCAAATCCAAAAAAATGTTGTTCAAAGTCACATTAAAAATAAAATCAATCCGAGAGAGAAAAATAAATGCAAAGACCATTGCTCCATGGAGAATAAATTAAAAATAAAAAAATAAAATCAATCCAATGAAGAACTATGTACAAAACATCCAAGGGTCCATGAGCACAACTGAACAAAGGAAACCTACAAAAAACCCTAACTAAAATCCAACTATATACAAAAAGTGGAACAGTGTCCGTCGACTCCAAATCATAAGAAGAAACAAAGGAAACCTAAAACTAAAGAACTATATACAAAGGCGGCGGGCAAGTCCAGCGGCTCACTCCGTGGTGTTCCGGGCCAGGGCATCAAACTCCTCGTCTATGTCCCGGAGGCGGTCCTGTTCCATGGCCCCGAGGGTCCGCAGGGACGATGCCATCTGCTCCTCCAACCCCCTGCGGATTGCCTCAAGGCACTCGGCCCGCCTCAGGGCCCTCCGCATGGAGTTCTCCGCCCTGACCATCGTGAGCCGCGCCTCTTCCGCCCGCCGCCGCTCCGCACCTATCTGCTGGCCCAACCGCAGCCACACGGAAGACACTTCCTGTCCTGGGTCCTCCTGCCCTCCGGCCGATGCCTGCCCCTCCGATGTTGATGGCCCCGAGCCATGATGCCTCCCACGTTGACTCTGCTGCTGCCTCCGACGCAACTGCCTCTGCCAGCACAACGGCATCCAGGCTGATGGAATCCACCGACGCCGTCGTGCACGTGCCCTGCCTGATGATGCCGGCACATCCTCCATCTGCTGGGGTACAGTTGAGTGGTGTCCACCCCTGCTGGACCTCCGACTCCCGACTGTGGCAGGGATGGGATCCCCACCGAGCTGGCTGCATTGGTCAGGGCAGGTCCACAGGGGGCCCTGGTGGCATCTGGGCCGGAAGACGGCAAGGAGAACGACCGGCGTATAGCCTCCACAGAGGAGGAGAGGGCCGCCAGATTGGCAGACACATGCAGGAAACCCCCGAACATGGAAGATCCCAATTGGGCCACGTCGGCACGGTGCTCTTTGTGATGATGTGCGTGCTCCTCCCGGGAAGCACGCAGGTCATCACAAATTGCACCCGCGCGCATCGCGACCCCAATCAGGACCTTCTCCATACGGACACGGGTCCCCTGTCCGCAGGTGGAGGGGAGTCAGGTGACATGGGCATCCCCTCTACCTGCGGACGGGCCTGGGACGGGGCATCCCTGCTGGTGCATGGTGGTGCACTCATAGGGTCAGGGACAGCGACATGCACAGGCCCCTCCACGGTGACCTGTGCTGCCTCCTGCCCCTGCCCCTGGACTGCACCACTTGCACCAGCAGGGATGCCCCCACCAGGCCCCATGTGTGCCCCAGTGGCGGCCTCCTCCTCCTCTGTGCAAACCACCAACCTGGATGGCTCCTCACCGTCTTCCGCCGTAGCAGGCCCCTGTGGGGGCTCACCCACCCCTTCCGCTTCAGCCGTGGGGGCATCCCCGCCGCCTTGCACCACAGCGCCGTCTCTGCCCTCTTCTTCTCTAGCCGCTACGTAGAGGGAGACATAGAACACAAGCATCAGGGTACTGTTCAATGGTCCCCTAGACAGGAAGCAATAGCAGATGAGTACCACTGTCAAAGTACACTTCCATCATGTCCCTCCACAACACATGGGTCAGTCCAGGCAAAACACACACAGTAACAGGCATGGTGCATGCCATGGACATTTCCATACATGTCCAATGGACTCTTGAAACATACAGTGATATGGAACTCACATGCATCATGGGTCATGCCTATCACATGCACACACTTCACCTCAGTCACATCCATCTGGCCTCATACACCCCAAACACAGCGGATACAAGGGTAATTAGGCTGCATCAGTGAATCTGTGCATTGTCACACACATGTGTCATGCATCCATGGCATCCACAAGTCACAGACACGCAGGTCAGGCACACAGACATGGCTACCATATATGTACCCGCATCAGCACACATCCCTCACCCCCACCCATGTCCAGGAACAGAGACTGGCATGCTCTCATGTGTAAAATCTGCATAGGGCTCCCCATTTCGCATTTAAACACATGCAACAACCATGTGGTTCGCACATCACTGTTCGCACATGCATTACCATGATGTCCCTGCACACATACATGCATACATGGCCTATGTCACACATACAGGCAAGTATCAGACAACCAGCACACCGCAACATGCCCTGTCTCACACCGCAATGCTTGGACACTTACCGCTCAACTCCAGACAGGTCTCCTTCTCAAGGATCTGGGCATGGAGCGCTGGGCGTACGCGTTCCAGGACCCTCATCTGGATGGAACTCATGCGGCCCCGGCCCCCCTCCACGAGGCACCGGCCCTTCACGAGGGTCCTGGACCTCAAGTCCTCCCAGCGCTTCTTGATCTTCTGGACGTCGCTGGTTGCCACCCTCTCCGCGTTGATGGCAACCACACAGATCCTCTCCCGTCCTTCCTTACTGGCGCGGGACAATTGAAAGAGGGCATCATACTGCCCCAGGACATGCTGCACCAGGACACCAACTTCGGTGGCAGTGAAGCTGGTGCCCCTCTGCCCATCTGGCCTGGGGTTGCCACTGGTGCCAGATGTGGAAGTGCCCGACATGGCAACCCCAGAGGCAGGAGTGGGTGGGCAACTGGGTCCTGGGGCTGGGCTGTGGAGCGATGTAATCCCAGTCGGGAGTCTTCTGTTCCAGCAGGGGTGGACACAGCAACTGGACCCCTGCAGATGGCTGATGTGGAGGCAACAAATGGCAGGGCACGGTGGCAGCAGGCAGGCGGGCAGGCAGGCAGCAGCAGCAGATGGCACGTGGGAGGCTGCTCGGGGCACTGGGGGCAGTAATTCGGCCTTCTGGGCAGGAGCGTGGTCTTCCGTGTGTTTTCGCGTGGCCAGCTTGATACGGAGTGATTTGGCACGTGAAAATCCTGCAAGTCAGCGTGAAATTCGAGGAAAGGCCCTTAGCGCGTAAGCGCGTCAGCACACATACCCGATTCTATTGGACCAAAGGCCCTCAGCGTGTAAGCGCGTCTGTGACGTGACCCGCAAGGGTGTTTCCCTCATAGCACGTGATGACGGAGCACACGTGGAAAGACTGCACGTCAGAGTGTCATCGCGTGTAATTGGACAAAAGTGCACGTACACGCGATTGGCCTATGTACGTGTATTTCAGGGGTGCGCGGGCACTTACACACACGAGTACATCAGCGCACGTGTATACCCGGGTGCGCGGGAATTTCCACACGCTATTGGCCTGGGTACTGGATTTCAGGGGTGCGCGGGAAGTTTCACACGCTCGCCTACAACACGCGCAAAGAAACACGTACGCCAGTAGGAAGCAGGCATACGTCGACCCGCGACGCATAAATTTGCGCGCAAATAAAATAACAAGCTCAGACGCCAGGATGAATATACCATTCCTAGCAGCAGTGGCCGTGGGCTACCAAAGGAGGAGGAGGAGGATAGTCAGGGCCAGAATATTCACACCCAGAACCAGCCTTTTCGGGATGCCTGATGACCAGGTGTATGGGAGGTACAGGTTTCCACCACACATAATACTGGACCTGGTGAGTGAGTGGGAGGATGACCTCACATCACCCACCCTGTGCTCCCAAGCACTCAGCCCCCTGGAGAAGGTCCTCAATGTACTGCACTTCTTAGCCACTGGATCATTTCAGCGGACAAGTGCCATAGTGGGTGGGGTGTCACAGGCCACGCAGTCACGCTGCCTACACCAGGTCTTGAACATCATCACTGCACGCCCATCAGTCCGCAGGCACATATACCTGCCCAGAACACCTGCAGAAAGGTATGCTGCCGCCCTGGATTTTTACGGTGTGGCACGATTCCCCAAAGTGCTAGGTGCCATCGACTGCACCCATGTGGCTCTACGTCCCCCCAGGGCATCTGAGCACATCTATAGGAACCGCAAGCACTGGCATTCCATCAACGTGCAGGTAGTATGTAATGCCAATGGAATCATCACCTCAGTATATGACAACTATCCCGGGTCCACCCACGACAGCTTCATTTACCGAATGTCCACCCTAAGCCGGGACCTAGAAGCTGGGCGACATGGCGATACATGGCTGCTTGGTGAGTATGAATGCCACTGCACATGCATGCATGTCAGATACTGAGCAAGGTCACAACCCCACCAATGATACCAATCACCACCTCCACAGGGGACAGTGCCTACCCTCTCAGCCCCCACATGATGACGCCAATTCGGAACCCCACCACGCCACCCGAGGTAAGATATAACACAGCCCACATTGCAACCCGCGGCATAGTGGAGCGCACATTCGGAGTGCTTAAGTCACGCTTTCGCTCCCTTGACCGTTCTGGCGGGCAGCTGTTATACGCTCCCCCAGTAGTGTGCAGGATCATAGTGGCAGCATGTGTCCTGCACAACGTTGCAACACGCCGGGGCCTGGCCGTGGACATGGTGGTGGCCCCACATCCCCAACCACATGCACGGCCGCTGCGCATGGGAGGGGAAAGGGCTTTGGGGGAGGCAGCCCGTAAACAGCTAGTGGCTAATTACTTCACATAGAAATCACACCCCTGTGGAGTGCACACTGCCCTGGCACATACCATCTGACAATCAATGATGACTCAACCTGACACTGATCCTGAATGTCTGGAGAATCAACCGTCCAAACCATATCAGCCTGAGATTGTTCACCTGGAAGTGTTACAATGTGTGCATCCCTACCTACACAGACACCACCAATGCAGTTTCGTTAAAAAATACATTCATGCAGCTAAAATGAATACCCACTTGCAAAATGCAACATGAGGACAGTGCCATGTCACCCAACCCATCCCCAGCACCGCCACACGACACACCGTGCCATGTCATGCTATTTGCAGGTGGTAAACAAAGTAATCCCCACAACATTACACAAGTGTCACAATGTACAGTGTCCCTAATTGAAACTCGCGACACCTGATATGCTCACAGTAATGCAGGACCAACAACACACTTGAGCAGGTATTTAGCAATAACACTTATCAGCCACTGACCCTCTAAACTACCATTAACATGACATTACGAATGTAAGGAATTAGTAGTCTCACCACCTCGAAATGCCTGCACTCCCACCACTTCCAACTGTACAGTGTTGCCGCCATGTAGAGTTGTAGGTGCACTGCTGCCAACATGGACCCCGTCTCCAAAGTACAGGGCCTTCTGTAGACATGAGGAAAGGACCTGCAAATTAGGAGGTAGACAAAGATGATGAGTTACACATCAATGCAACATGCAGTGTACAACACAACAGCAACATGCACTAGGAATGTATACACAGTATTGACTAGACTACCCACACATGTAGTGGGAGTCCAATGTCACCATGTACGTCAATGTCACTTGGGCACACCCTTTGCAAGACCATGGAAACGGGAAGCAGGAGGGGTGTGTGTGACAAAAACCCAAGCATCTGAACCAAATACATGACAAGCCTGCATATGCCCAGCCACAATGCAGCGTATGCCCACAGGAGCCACAGAAGGCAACACATTGTCCCAAAAAAAAAAAATATTTAAAGAAAAAAAAAATAAATGAAAATCAAAAATGGCCATTAATGGGCCTGTGGGGTTTGGGGAGGCCACCCAGAAGGTCCGAGGACAGGGTGCACACCAAAACCCACCTGTGTGGATCTTGCGAAAAAAAAACACCTCCATGGGCTCATGGCCCACACGGCTACCCTATTGTGGGAGTATCACTGCTGTCGCTATTATCACCCTGTGCAGCTGCATCCGGAGGTGGTTGCACTATGGGAGGCAGCCCACGCAAGGCCCTAGTCTGTTCCTCCATGGCTGCAAGCATGCAGGTGTGGTAGGTCTCGTTCTGGAGGATGAGTGTGCAGAGGTCCCCATGCAACAACTCACGGGATGCCCGGACCTCCGCCCTAGTTGCCTGCATCTCAGCTGAGAGCGTACGGGTGAGATGCTCCAGCTGCTTTTCTGTCCTTCGGTTTGTTGAAGCCTCAAGCTCAACAAGAGTCGTCCTGAGGTGAAGGAGCTCCAGCCTCAGGGCTTCCCTGTGGCCCTGGGACTCTATGGAGATGGCTTCCTGCAGAGTCGCCAGTGCCGCCCGCCTGTCCCTGTTGGATGCCAACATGTCCTCCCTGTGTGACTGGCAGATGGAGTCGGTTGCCTGCTGTAGTCGCTCCATCAGCCTTTCGGGGGGGACAATGGAAATGGCCACCCTATCCATGGCCTGAGCCATCATTTCTGATGATGCTGCCTGTTGGGTTGCCATACCGTAAATGGATTGCTCCCATGCGGTATTGCCAGGTGGCGTACGCCCACCACGTCGGCGGGCACCACACCTGTCTGGGGCAAGGCGAACTGCGCCTTGCTGTGCCGGCACTGCCTGAGGCTGCAGGACTGCATTCCCCCTCTGATCTGCTGGCCCAGGAACAGGATCAGATGTCGCGGAGTGTGACCCTGCATCCGTAACCAACAAAGGCGTAGCTGCCAACACTGACATCCCCATTGAGGGTTCTGACCCTGGTGCAGGTGGGTGGGACAGAACAGATCCCTCCCAGGAACACTCACCTGCGACGGCACGTAGGTCTCATCATCTGAATCAACACCTGAGTACAGCTCGGGGGAGGTGCAGCCAGAGACACCCCTTGAGAGCACGACCTGCAGCACTTGTGGGTTCTCACCCACCACCACACCAAGTCCCTCACTGGTGGTTGGTCGGCCCTCGGACCCCTCCTGGGTCTGCACCATCTCCACAACCCTAGCAGTATCAGGTGCGTCTTCCCCTGCAAAGACATACAAGCAAACAAATGGAAACAGGCATTAGCACCATGGCACACAATGAGGGCTGAGAAGCAACAGAACCAGTACTTGATTGACACATGTCCCACATGACTAAAACCCTCCCATGCATGCACCCTCACTGCGTATGAAGGGCAGGCAAATGGCACACACTGATGACACCAAGATGGAAGATGAACACATTTTCTGCATGCTGCCTGGCAGTGGCATCACACATTGGCCTGTGATTGCCAGGTGAAATACACATGCCATCACACAGATGGCATGTACCATTGCTATTGAGTGAAGTTGGAGAGGAGGGCAGCACTTATTCATTCAGTCCAGTTCCCTCATGTAATAGCTTTTCTAACTCAAACAGGTCTGATTTTTCACCTGGAGCTGCCAGTCCAAAATGGTCCGATTGCACAGGGACATGTGTGAACAAATGATATCCAGGTAACAAAGTCACTCCACTTTACCATAGCCATGTCATACATGTGACTAGAGGACTGAGAAATGCCTAGTAAAAGTGGTGGAGTGCAAACAATCTGCCTGAATGAACAGAGAAAAATAAGCAACAATGTTGTGGCAAGGTGACACTTCAAGGTCAATTGGCGTGCTGTTGGGCTAGATGTCTACTGTTGGCAGAAGGGATACTGCTATGGCCAAATGCTGCTGCGCAGAATGTATTGCATGAAGCACATGGGTGACCCAAACGACTCAGGCGCACACACCCTCACCTGGCACACAAACAGAAGCCCTCACACACACACCATGCACATGGATGACACACACATGCATGTGCACTCACCGGACAATGCCTCATAATCAGGCAGATCTCCCACATCTTGGATCTGTTCCTCCGTGACGTAGGTCCCAGCGACTGACTCATGTGGAGTGAGTTCCATGTCTTCTACTGGAGACCCACCTCCAGTCACTAGAGTTGCGGCATGACTTGAGGCCAGCTTATTCTTTGCCCTGCGCTTTAGGTCATTCCAGCGCTTATAGCAATCATTGGCTGTGCGCCTCACGATTCCAAGGGCACTGACGATGTCCGCAACGGTCTGCCAGTGTGCCTGGCGTTGTGCAGGTGTGTTCTTGGATCCTGCAACAATGACCATCTCGTTGTCATGTGCGGACACATACTCGACAAGTGCATTCAGTTCGGCATCCGTGAAGCTGGGCTTCCTCGATGGGCCGGACTGTGTAGCCGTGTCTGGGGCATCAGCCTGTGCCGGACGAGCACTCTTCCTCTTCCGCTTGGAAGGTGGTGGTGATCCTGAGTGTCCTGCGCCGCTCTGGACACTAGGGGCAGGAGCCCTGGTGGACTCTGTATCAGGAGTGTGGGATTGCACACTCAGCATGGGAGTTGGTGCAGGCATTGGCTCAAGTGTAATGGTGTCAGGGGGAATGTCAGCAGGATGGACTAGGACCGACACTGTCCTGGCTGGGTGTGTGAGAGCTGGGGTGGATGGAGCCGCAGCTGCCCCTGCAGCCTCACCACCCTGCCTACTTGGGGCAGCAGATGACCTTGCTGCCCCTGATCCACGTGGCCTGATGACATCAACGTGCACCAGCGCACGTGTCATAGGCCTGCTGACCTGGAAGTCAGCCATGGAGTCAGCCAGGTCTGGTGCCACAATGGGCTGGTCCAACAAGGGCTGAGCATGGATGGTGTCAGCCACATCAGCCTCAACCAGAGGGGTGGGGGGGGATTATGGGTGCCCTTGACTGGTCCTCCACACATGGGGGGACAGGGTCACCCTGCAAGTAACGACCACGTCCCCTACCGGATCCACCACGGCCACCACTTGTGGCTCGTCCACCTTTGCCACCCTTACGGAATCCTCGCCTCCCAACCATGGCACTGATGTTAATGTGCGTATGGGAGTGGCTGTAAACTATTGTCCTGGGCAATTGGGGGTCAAAGGGGTTGGGTACCAGATGGTAATTGTACCCTAGTGCTCTAGCAAGGCTGAATGTGACCCCTGAGGAAAGATGACGGGTCACGCAACGCACAGGAAGCCCAAAAAAGGGAGATGACGTGCACGCAACCCCTCCTAGACCACGTGTGTGGAAATAAAAACCTGCACTACGCTGTGGCACCCAGTAACACAAGAATGAACGTATGCGTGTCTGCCAGGAAAAAGAGCGTGAAAAAGAAGCGCGTTTGGTTGGCAACACCCCCGCCAAAAGAAGATTTGTACGCTGTCTGAGGATACAGGACAACAGTAGAAGGGAACACTGTTTGAGGGAACAGGCCCAGGAAAACCAGAAAAAGAGAAAAAAGAGAAAAAGCTGTCAGAGGTAACAGGGAGTACGAACTTGAAACGCTGTGAAGTAAATTGCGTGTGAAACGACAAGAAGTACAGAATTCACCCACTCGCTCTCCACGAAAAGCACGTACAAGGAAATGGTGTTCTACACGTACCTTTTATGCAGGCCCACACATCCAGCGTCACTTCCGCGTGTACGCGCTAGGGCCATTTCCACCAATTACAGCTTTGTCACTTCCGCCTGTACCCGCTGTATCCACCAATTACACGCTTTGTCACTTCCGCGGGTACGCGCTATTTCCACCAATTACACGCTTTGTCACTTCCGCGGGTACGCGCTGTTTCCACCAATTACACGCTTTGTCACTTTCGCGGGTACGTGCTATTTCCACCAATTACACGCTTTGTCACTTCCGCAGGTACGCGCTGTTTCCACCAATTACACGCTTTGTCACTTCCGCGTGTACGCGCTTTTTCCACCATTTACACGCTTTGTCACTTCCGCGTGTACGCGCTGTTAGGGAGAATTCTCTGTTTAGGCTGAATTTCCTAACCTAGTGAGTCCACCAGCAGCTTTGCTGGATTTCTGGAGTTTGTTTTTTTCCATCCTGCCAAGAGTGAGACTCTTTTCTCCCACTCTTGGACATGTATGTGTGTAATTCCTTTGAAATGTCAATGTGTTCGATGGGCTATGGGGTCTTTTACTCCATAGGGTCTCATATGTTTTTCTATGTGTGTTACACCGCACCCTACGTGTCGTAACACAGGGACGCCCTAGAGGGTCCCCCACCATAGACTCCATACCCGGGGACTGACTGCTGTCTCCCCGGGCATGTAAAGTCACCATTGGCTTTACTAGACCTAAATTTACTAACAGAACTAGTACCAACCATCTTATTGTGGACGTACTAGTAGGGGTAATTCGATTACTCCTGGATCTGTTACTCGAGGGGGCACTGTCCCGTCCCCCCTCGTCGAGTTTTGGCTGGTGGCAGTGGAAACTACTTGTTATGTTCGATCCCAAACATAACCCTATGGGATTCGTCCCATTGTTGGAGATTGATACTTGTTCTCATTAATCTCTGACGTACCACCGATCTACTTATTTTAAATAAGTTTATCGAGTGGTATTTTCTGCCAGAACTCGGTTTTAAAATGGCGTCTGTGTTCGTCTCTGTGACTCCTAAACCAAAGGTTGAGCCCTTTGTTCCACTTTTGGCGGGCCTCTGTACAGAGACCCTCCAAATTGGTGCCATTCTGTCTGGGTTACCTCAGGGGTGTGGGAGGGGGTTTAGGCACCCTGGACCGAGTTGCCTTGCCAACTCAGGTCGCTCTCTGGAGTGATTGGCCCAAGTGGTGAGCGTTTCTGCGCACCACTTAGCATGTGTTGATTGACAGCTAGGCTGAATGAATAGGGGTTTTCTGCATAAAAGCAGGGCTTTTGGGACTGGATCTTCAGAAGTCGGCACAGGACCTAAGAATCCGACGAGGGTAACGCTGAGCCGACCTGCACGACGACACCTCCGGTGGAGCTCTGCGGAACCGACTCACCACTTCCTGACGACAGAGGAGATCTCCCTGCCGGAGAGTCTCTTCCCCTGACTGGTGGGAACAACTAGTCCCCTTTGCTTTTTATTCGCCTCAGGACGCAGTGGTCGAATTGCCCGTGCAGAGCACCTCGGCAACCGGATAGCCACCACCCCTGTACAGCGACCAAAAGGTGGTGCCTTGTGACGGAGCACTCCGCGGCTGGTCTCTTCCCTGGTGGTGCACCGGACTTTACTTTCCTTCGACGACAAGATCATCTCTACTCTTGGCAAAGACCCAACGTGCATCCACCACCAGGAACAACTGCCCCCGCCGGAGCTGCCCTCCACAACAAGGTACCGTGTCCGCCTGGCTTCCCTTTCGTTCGGTTTGAGTGAGGTGTCTTAATCCTCTCCGTTCCGCTGGGTCGCCTCCAAGCTTTGCTCATTCTTTGTTCTGAACTGGTTCAATCTGCCGATAACAATTTGCTATCAAGACTTGAATGCATCTCCACTAGAGACTTTTCGGGACATCGCGCCTTGCCTCTCTCCGAGTGGGCCTGGCCTCTGAACTTTATGATCTATAGCTATTCTTGCCTTCCTGCCTTGCATCTTGTCCGCGTAAGAGTGAACTGTGTTGATTTCATAACCTGCCTATCTTTTTCTCTCCCTTCCTAACTAATATTCGAGTGTCATCTAGGTTGAGGTATACACCTCTGTCTGAAAATAAGTGGTACCAGTAGAACCTAGAGTTGTCGATATTTTGCTAGGGGGATTGATCGTTTTCTACTTCGTAGAGTAATTGTGTTTGATTTGTTTGCCGTGATTTGCTTTAGTGTTTTTCATAGACATTTTGTTATAAATAAATACCTTAATATCTTTACACTAAGCCTCGTTGCGTGTTTGCTTGTCTTGCTGTGAAGAATTGCCCTATTTTGTATACTCCACATACTGACCAACTTTTCTTGAGAGAAGTCTGACTGCTCAGCCACAGCTACCAAGTGAATCTGTGTGGTGCAGACTGCTACCAAGTGGGTTCACCGCCAACGCCTGTAGTCCTAAACCTTTTGCAGTGGTCCCAGAGGGAACTGCACAGGTTTCCGCCTAACACTGGTGTACAGCGGTGGGATGTGTATCGAGTATACAGTTTAGAGTGCTTTTCGACACTGTAGGATAACTAGCCACAAAACTTTGCACAAAAAGCAACTTTCAAAAAACATGTCTACGATGGAAACTTACAGTCAAGAGTCTTTGTCAGGTGAAAATACTGAGAGTTTGCGAGCTCTCTGTAGGCAAGAGAATCTTCTTGTAAGAGGCAAGAAGTTAGAACTAATAGAGAGATTGCTGGCGAACCAAAGTCTGGGTACTGGTTCAGAGGAACCAATTTCTCCAGCAAATGTAGACGACAGTAATGGTGTTGATCTGAATCGTAATTCTGATGATAGCGATGAAGAGGCTGACGAGGACGGAGAGGCTAACAAAACTGTCTCCCCCGCTCCACTACCTGCCTTACCAGCTGTGCCTACGGGGCCCATACCAGTTCCCACAAGTAACCCTTCTTATTTTGAACTTGAAAAAATGAAGCTCGAATTAGAATATAAACGGTTCTTGGCTCAATCTGAACGAAACCAAGACCTCGAGTTCAGACGGATGAATGCCCAGGCTGAGCAGAAGCAAGCTGAGTTAAGACTCAGGGAAATAGAACTTAATCACGAGTTAGAGATGAAAAAGTTGTCTATCGAAAATGCTTCTCTCTCCTCTGGTTCCTCTAGGAGCTCCAGTCCCAAAAGACCCCGGATGCCGAAGGAATTAGTGGGTATGTATGAACCGAGATTGGATGTGTTGGATTGGTTGAAACTGTTTGAATACAATCATGGGCTCCAGGACATCACCGGGAATGCGTTGCTTCCCTGGTTGTTCTCTAGGCTCCCTCCTGTTGCGACTGATGTGGTAATGGAGTTGGGAGAGGCGGATAAGACAGATTACGAAAGTGTGAAACTAGCTTTGATAGCTAGATTCGGGAAGACCCCTTCCCAGTATCTTAAGAGGTTTAGAACCCTCAAAAAGCATGATGGTACCCCTTGGGCTACCTGGGTGAGTGAAGGGTTGAAAAACTTAGAGGGATGGATTAAGGGTTACAAAGTGAACACTTATGAGGGTATGAGAAATCTTTTTATGTTGGAGTCTATTTATGATGCCTGTTCTCCTGAGCTCAGACAGCACTTGGCTGATTCGAAGGAATTGGATTCCGTGGCACTAGCTAAGGCTGCTGACTTGTGGGTTGCCAACAGGGCTACTTATAAGGATTCTGGGGCAACTAAGAAAAAGGATGAGGGAAAACAGCCTAAAAAAGACTCAAAAGAGAGTTCGAATAACTCACATTCCAAAGAGGGCCCCAAACAAAACCAGAAGGGTAAGCCACTGGGAAAACCACAGCAGAATAGTGTGTCTTCTGGTGCCAAACCGGAAGGAGGTCAGAACAAGCCACCATTCCAGAAAGCATTCGGTAAATGCTTTGTTTGTTGCTCGACTGACCACGTGAAAGGAGATCCCAGATGTAAGGGTAAACCTTCAGGGGTCCAGCTTGTCTCCTTAGCCTTCGCTCCAGAGGAGGAAGTCCAAATGGCAAGTGGAAACTTTCTACTGCTAGTTGACGAACCCATTGGAGTCTCAGCCAGCGTTTCTTTAGTATCTCTGGGGTTGTGGGAACAACAGAATTTAGATGTCTATAATTCTATCCCCGATAATACTAAAGAGTATTATAAGGACAGTTTCCAGGTGAATGGTCAGGAGACTCCTGCCATTAGGGACACTGGGGCCAGCATAACTGTGGTGGATACATCGTTTTTTCAGGCTGAGGATGTTGCTAAGGCACCCAAACGCCTCACCAAGTTAGCTGGATGGCCTGTGCAGATGCTTCCCCAATTACCAGTTCTCATCCAGTGTAACGACATGACTGTGAAGATACCTGTCAGCATACAGAGTGAGGTACCAGGACGCGTACTGTTGGGTAACGATTTGAAAACTCTCGGAGTTGTATCGCATACTCCCAGACCTCCTAGTAAACGGTTACAGGAGCTAACCAGACCCGCACGAGAGAGGACCATGCGCGGTACTCTCCCGGAGATGATGAAGAAAGAAAACACTCCTGCTCCACTGGAATTGTCGGCCGCTGTCTCCAAGAAATCAGAAGCAAAGGGGAAACCTAAGACTTCTATCCCGAAACCAGCCGCCAGCACTCCAGTGCAGCCAACACGGACTTCCCCGCGGTTGTCCAATGTCACACCCGTAACTCCACCTCCAGCCGAGGCTGAGAGGGAGGTACAACCCTGCGTGGTAGAATTAGACTCTGAGGAAGAGCTAATGGAAGGCCAGGAACTCATTGGAGATCTGGATCCTGTTGACCATCCTTAGCTGCAGTCTTTACTGGCAGAAGGTGGACCCAGCAGGGCAGACTTCAGTAAGGGACAGAGAGAATGTCCAACTCTGGAAGGTCTTCGCCATCAGGCAGAAGCTCAGGCTGAAGGGCAAGAGCCTGGGAAATACAGGTTCACTGGGAAGATGGCCTCTTCTACAGTGAACCGACCGAGTCTGCACCTGGAGACTACAAACGCCTTGTAGTACCCCAAGAGAACAGACCACAGTTCTTGCATTTAGCCCACGAGATTCCTTTGGCTGGTCACTTGAGTTTCAAGAAGACTAAGGAAAGGCTCTCACTCTACTTCTATTGGCCAAAGATTGGGGCCGAAGTAGAAAAACACTGCAGGAGCTGCCCCACCTGCCAGATCTCTGGTAAGGTTGGATCCAAGAACGTGGCACCGTTAGTGCCTCTCCCGGTTGTGGGAGTCCCATTTGAGAGAGTAGGGATTGACATCGTTGGTCCCCTTGATCCTCCAACCTCCTCAGGCAACAGGTTTATACTTGTTGTAGTAGACCATGCTACTAGGTATCCTGAGGCAATTCCTATGAGGACTGTTACAGCTTCGGCTGTAGCTAAGGCCCTCCTTGGTGTTTTTACCAGGGTCGGGTTTCCTAAGGAAGTAATCTCTGACAGGGGGTCAAACTTTATGTCCCACTACATGAAAGCCATGTGGAAAACCTGCAGAGTAACTTACAAGTTCTCAACGGCTTACCACCCACAAACCAATGGGTTGGTAGAACGGTTCAACCGAACCATGAAGAGCACGATAGGTGCTCTAGAGGAACCCCTTAAGCGTAAGTGGGACCTTCTATTGCCAAGCCTTCTCTTTGCTTATAGAGAAGTCCCTCAGGAGGGAGTAGGTTACTCTCCCTTCGAACTACTCTATGGTGATCCTGTCAGAGGTCCATTGGCCCTGATTAAGGAGGGGTTGGAGAGTGCTCCTTCCCCCAAGCCAGTCAGAGTGACTGACTACGTGATAGGTCTCCGGAGGAGAATGTCGCACATGATGACTGAAGCAAGCGATAACTTGAAAGCTGGACAAGCATTGGTCAAGCACTGGCACGATCAAAAGGCTAACATGGTTGAGATTGCTCAAGACCAGCTCGTTCTCGTTATGATCCCAACAAGGCAGAGGGCCTTGCAAGATAAGTGGATGGGACCCTACCGAGTAGTGGGTAAACTCGGAGAGGTTAACTATCTGGTGGACTTGGGCAATCCCAAGGAGGTTCCGACAGTGTTTCACACCAACCGACTTAAAGCGTATGTCTCACGACCTGATGTAGGAGCGTTGCTTCTAGCATCATCCGAGGAAGAAGAAGAGAGTGAAGCTCTTCCGGATCTCCTCAGAGGCTTACCTTTAGATGAAAAAATTGAAGGAGTGAATCTCTCCTCCAATCTGACACCCGAGCAACAAGAAGAGTGCAAATCTATGTTGAATCAGTTTGCCTCTCTGTTCTCGCTTTCACCAGGCTTGACCCGTTGGGGCCAGCACGACATACTCACTGGTGACTGTCTGCCGGTCAAAAGCAGAGGATACCGCATGTCAGAAAACGTACGAACCCACATCAAAGGTGAGGTCAGCAAGATGCTTGATCTCGGGGTAATAGAGCCCTCTACTAGTCCATGGTCTAGCCCAGTCGTGTTAGTACCAAAGGCCGGATCTAAAGAACTTAGATTCTGCGTGGATTATCGAGCTCTTAATGCAGTCACCACGACTGATGCCCACCTTTTGCCAAGAACAGATGAGTTGGTGGATAAACTCGGCGCCGCCAAGTTCCTCAGCACATTTGACTTGACGTCAGGCTATTGGCAAATAGCCCTGACAGACCATGCCAAGGAGAAAACTGCATTTTCTACCCCCGTTGGCTTATACCAGTTTAAGGTAATGCCTTTCGGACTGAAGAATGCACCTGCTACATTTCAACGGATGGTAAACCAGGTTCTGAATGGGATGGAGGACTTCTGCATGGCATACTTGGATGACATTGCAGTGTTCATCAATTCCTGGGAAGAACCTGTAATCCACCTGAGAGATGTTTTGCAGGCTCTTGGACGAGCCAATCTGACCATAAAGGCAAGTAAATGCCAAATTGGACAGAGTAAGGTAGTCTATCTTGGGCATGAGGTAGGCGGTGGAGAAATAAGGCCTTTGCTCAGTAAGATTGAAGCTGTGCAAAATTGGACAACACTGACTACTCAAACCCCGGTGAGAGCCTTCCTAGGCCTCACTGGGTATTACAGGAATTTCATAGAGAACTATGGGACGATAGCTTCTCCACTGAATGTCATCTCCTCGCCCAAATTTCCTAAAAAGGTTAAATGGAACGAGGAGTGCAATCAGGCTTTTGAAAACCTGAAACAGGCTCTTTGCCAAGCCCCAGTACTCAGAGCTCCTGATTACCGCCAACACTTCATTGTGCAGACAGACGCTTCCAATGTAGGGATAGGTGCCGTACTCAGTCAACTGGATGGGAAAGGTAGGGAGCACCCCGTTTGCTTCATCAGCCGCAAGCTGAAGGATCCTGAAACAAGGTGGGCAACAATCGAAAGAGAGTGCTTTGCTATCGTGTGGGCTCTGAAGAAGTTTAGGCCGTACTTGTATGGTTCTACTTTTGTTATTCAGACTGACCACCAACCCTTGAGATGGTTAATGCAAATGAAAGGGGAAAACCCAAAACTATTGAGATGGTCGATCTGCCTGCAAGGGTTTGATTTCACCATTGAGCACAGGTCAGGGTGTCACCACCAAAATGCTGATGGTCTCTCTAGGATGTATGTCATCGACTAGAGGTATGAGATTCATCCAGGAGTGGATTAAATCCTCCTTTCCCTTAGTCTGGGGGTGGCGAGTGTTAGGGAGAATTCTCTGTTTAGGCTGAATTTCCTAACCTAGTGAGTCCCCCAGCAGCTTTGCCGGATTTCTGGAGTTTGTTTTTTTCCATCCTGCCAAGAGTGAGACTCTTTTCTCCCACTCTTGGACATGTATGTGTGTAATTCCTTTGAAATGTCAATGTGTTTGATGGGCTATGGGGTCTTTTACTCCATAGGGTCTCATATGTTTTTCTATGTGTGTTACACCGCACCCTACGTGTCGTAACACGGGGGCGCCCTAGCGGGTCCCCCACCATAAACTCCATACCCGGGGACTGACTACTGTCTCCCCGGGCATGTAAAGTCACCATTGGCTTTACTAGACCTAAATTTACTAACAGAACTAGTACCAACCATCTTATTGTGGACGTACTAGTAGGGGTAATTCGATTACTCCTGGATCTGTTACTCGAGGGGGCACTGTCCCGTCCCCCCTCGTCGAGTTTTGGCTGGTGGCAGTAGAAACTACTTGTTATGTTCGATCCCGAACATAACCCTATGGGATTCGTCCCATTGTTGGAGATTGATACTTTGTCTCATTAATCTCTGACGTACCACCGATCTACTTATTTTAAATAAGTTTATCGAGTGGTATTTTCTGCCAGAACTCGGTTTTAAAATGGCGTCTGTGTTTGTCTCTGTGACTCCTAAACCAAAGGTTGAGCCCTTTGTTCCACTTTTGGCGGGCCTCTGTACAGAGACCCTCCAAAGTGGTGCCATTCTGTCTGGGTTACCTCAGGGGTGTGGGAGGGGGTTTAGGCACCCTGGACCGAGTTGCCTTGCCAACTCAGGTCGCACTCTGGAGTGATTGACCCAAGTGGTGAGCGTTCCCACGCACCACTTAGCATGTGTTGATTGACAGCTAGGCTGAATGAATGGGGGTTTTCTGCATAAAAGCAGGGCTTTTGGGACTGGATCTTCAGAAGTCGCCACAGGACCTAAGAATCCGACGAGGGTAACGCTGAGCCGACCTGCACGACGACACCTCCGGTGGAGCCCTGCGGAACCGACTCACCACTTCCCGACGACAGAGGAGATCTCCCTGCCGGAGAGTCTCTTCCCCTGACTGGTGGGAACAACCAGTCCCCTTTGCTTTTTATTCGCCTCAGGACGCAGTGGTCGAATTGCCTGTGCAGAGCACCTCGGCAACCGGATAGCCACCACCCCTGTACCGCTACCGAAAGGTGGTGCCTTGTGACGGAGCACTCCGCGGCTGGTCTCTTCCCTGGTGGTGCACCGGACTTTACTTTCCTTCGACGACGAGATCATCTCTACTCTTGGCAAAGACCCAACGTGCATCCACCACCAGGAACAACTGCCCCTGCCGGAGCTGCCCTCCACAACAAGGTACCGTGTCCGCCTGGCTTCCCTTTCGTTCGGTTCGAGTGAGGTGTCTTAATCCTCTCCGTTCCGCTGGGTCGCCTCCAAGCTTTGCTCATTCTTTGTTCTGAACTGGTTCAATCTGCCGATAACAATTTGCTATCAAGACTTGAATGCATCTCCACTAGAGACTTTTTGGGACATCGCGCCTTGCCTCTCTCTCCGAGTGGGCCTGGCCTCTGAACTTTATGATCTATTGCGATTCTTGCCTTCCTGCCTTGCATCTTGTCCGCGTAAGAGTGAACTGTGTTGATTTCATAACATGCCTATCTTTTTCTCTCCCTTCCTAACTAATATTCGAGTGTCATCTAGGTTGAGGTATACACCTCTGTCTGAAAATAAGTGGTACCAGTAGAACCTAGAGTTGTCGATATTTTGCTAGGGGGATTGATCGTTTTCTACTTCGTAGAGTAATTGTGTTTGATTTGTTTGCCGTGATTTGCTTTAGTGTTTTTCATAGACATTTTGTTATAAATAAATACCTTAATATCTTTACACTAAGCCTCGTTGCGTGTTTGCTTGTCTTGCTGTGAAGAATTGCCCTATTTTGTATACTCCACATACTGACCAACTTTTCTTGAGAGAAGTCTGACTGCTCAGCCACAGCTACCAAGTGAATCTGTGTGGTGCAGACTGCTACCAAGTGGGTTCACCGCCAACGCCTGTAGTCCTAAACCTTTTGCAGTGGTCCCAGAGGGAACTGCACAGGTTTCCGCCTAACACGCGCTATTTCCACCAATTACACGCTTTGACACTGGGACGTGTCTTTCATTTTTTTAACACGCAACATTTCAAACGTGTGCCATATTCAACGTGCACGTGACTTCATAGACCCGCATACGCTGGTGACCTTTGGGCCAATGAATGTACAGACGTGTGCTGACGCGCTTACGCGCTAAGGGCCTTTCCTCGAATTACACGCAGACGTGCAGAATTTTCACGTGCAAAATCACTCCGTATCAAGCTGGCCACGCGTTCACACACGGAAGACCACGCTCCTGCCCAGAAGGCCGAATTACTGCCCCCCAGAGCCCTGAATACGCTCCCACCTGCCATCTGCTGCTGCCTGACTGCCTGCTGCCCACGTGCCCTGCCATTTGCTGCCTGCACATCAGCCAGGGGTGCTGTTGCTGTGACCACCCCTGCTGGAACCGAAGACTCCCGACTGCTTTTCCATCGCCCCACAGCCCAGCCCCAGGACCCAGTTGCCCACCCACTCCTGCCTCTGGGGTTGCCATGTCGGGCACTGCAACATCTGGCACCAGTGGCAACCCCCGGCCAAGGAGGCAGAGGGGCACCAGCTTCACTGCCACCGAAGTTGGTGTCCTGGTGGAGCATGTCCTGGGGCACTATGAAGCCCTCTTCGGAAGGTTGCGCGCCGACAAGGAAGGACGGACTCGGATCTGGATGGACATCGTGACTGCCATCAATGCGGAGGAGGTGATAGTCCGCGACTACGAACGTGTCAGAAAGCGCTGGGAGGACTTCAGGTCCAGGACCCTCAACAGGGCCCGGCGCCTCCTGAGGGCAGCGGATGCTAAGGGGCGCCGGGGCCACTTGTCGGAAGATCAGATGAGGGTCCTGGAACGCATATCCCCAGCGCTCCACGTCCAGGTCCTTGAGAGGCAGACCCGTCTGGAGTCGAGCGGTAAGTGTACATGCATACTGATTGTAAGCTGTGCGTGTGGTGTGCCAGGAGTGTGCAGGTTGAACATGTATTTTTATGTGGGCAAGTAGGGGGGGGTGTACAGGGCCGTGAGGGTGACACATGCGAGGGGTCTCATGTGTGACACATGGATGGTGCTTGTGTGGGTGGGCTTGCATGGCACAGGATGTGGAGGAATGATTGTCAGGTGTGACATGGATGTCGATCGGAACACTGCGACAGTTGGCGGAGGTGTACACATGCATGCAAGTTTGGTGGTGTGTGTGCATGTGTAGTGTACTCCCTATGTTGCATGTGATGTGTGGATGACCTTTGGCTGCTCATGCTGTTGTATGTGAATGGATGGTGCTGGCTGTTGCAATATGCCTGTGGTATGGCTTATGTGTGCAAGTTGAAATGACATGTGTGTTGGGGATTGTGATGCCATGTCTGAGGTTTACCAATGCCACTCATGTATGACTGTCATGTGTGTATGAGTCCATTGGACAGTGCCCTGATGCCTGTGTTTTCTTTCTCCCTGTCTGCAGCGTCAACTGATGAAGAGGGCGGAGAAGGTGCTGTGGAGCACAGCGGCAGGGGTCGCACCACCAGCCGGAGACGCAAGGCCCGGATCCCCTCCCAGGTTCTGATCTCGTCGGGGAGTGAGGAGTCCAGTGCCGTGTCCCAGGCCGCAGCTGCCGAGGGGAGGTCCAAGAGGTGGAGGTTGGAGTTGGACTCCTCGGGAGCAGAAGGGGCAGCTGGGACCCCACAGGGCCCAACGGAGGAAGATGGCATGGAGTCATCCAGGTTGGTGGGGGGTTTGGAGGAGGAGGAGGCCGTGCAAGCGACAGAGGCGGGGTCTGGAGGTGGGGATTCCACTGGTGCTAGTGGTGCAGTGCAGGATCTGGGACAGGAGGCAGCACAGGCCGCCGCGGAGGTGCCTGTGTGCAATCCTGTCCCTGCTCCTGTCACTGCATCATCTTGCACCAGCGGGGATGCCTACCTCCAGACCCGTTCACAGGGAGGGGATTGGCTTACAACACCTGGCCTTCCTCTCCCTGCGGATGTGGCTATCCTGCACCAGGTTGAGCCTGTCCAGGGTGGGGTGGCGTTGCGTCAACGGGCCATGCGAGCTGACCTGCAGTCTTTTCATGATGACCCTGCACGCTTCTTGCATGGCTCGTTGACTGCGTTGACCCACTGGGACAGCTCACCAGGGCTGGATTCCTCCGTTTCCTGGACCTTGTTCCGACCCCCTCCTCCACGGAACCCCCTATGCCCCAGTCGTCCTCCATGCCATCTTCCCACCCATGTGTCACCTGGGTGCCCTGTGGGGCTGCCTCCGACTGTGCGGCCAGGCTGGTGGACAACAGATCCCTGCCACAGTCGGGAGTCGGACGTCCAGCAGGGGTGGCCACATCAACGACTGCACCCCAACTGGAGGAGGATGTGCAGGCACCATCGGACAGGGCACATGGACAGCAGCAGCTGCATCAGCAGGAGGCTGTAGGTGGGAGCCAAGATAGCTCGGGGCCTTCAACATCGGAGGGGCAGGCTTCGGCCGGAGGGCAGGAGGACCCTGGACGGGAAGTGTCTTCCGTGTGGCAGCGGTTGGGCCACGCCATAGATGCGGAGCGGCAGCGGGCGGAAGAGGCGCGGCTCATGATGGTCAGGGCGGAGAACTCCATGCGGAGGGCCCTGAGGCGGGCCGAGTGCCTCGAGGCAATCCGCAGGGAGTTCGAGGTGAACATGTCGGCCTCCCTGCGCACCCTCGGGGCCATGGAACAGGACCGCCTTCGGGACATAGACGAGGAGTTCGATGATGCCCTGGCCCGGAACACCACTAAGTGAGCCGCTGGACTGGCCCGCCGCCCTTGTATATAGTTATTTAGTGATAGGTTTCCTTTATAGTTTATTTTTATTTGGAGTCGACGGACACTGCTCCACTTTTTGTATATATTTCCATTTTAGATAGGTTTTTTGGTAGGTTTCATTTCTTCTGTTGGGATGATGGACCCTGAATACTTTGTACATAGTTGGACTTTGGATTTGGATATGTTTTTTACTATGGATATTTTTTTCCATGGAGCAATGGTTTTCATTTTCTTTTTTCCCTTCATTTCCTTTTTATGGACTTAAACTTTGAAAGAAATTTTTTAGGATTATCATTTATTGATTTTAATTTGAAAAGGGACAGCCAGCTTGATTTTGTTATTTTTTTTACTTGTGTATTTTGTTTCATTTTGATTGCCATTACTGTTGTTATTAATACATTATTTGGATTTTTTCATTCTTCAATGTGTGTTTTCATCTCATTGTTTTCATGCATGTCATGATATGGGTTTTCAGGTTCACTTGCAACCATTGTGTGTGTGTGAGACACATATGTTGATTTACATTGTTTCCATTGGAGTAGTATCATGGGTGCATGTAATACTTGGTTGTGTCTTTGGGCTGTGGTGGCTGGCCATGAGGCCCATGCTTGAGGATTGTCAGGGCCTGTGGGCAGGGGGACATGGGTGGGAGCCTGGTGGGGGCTGCCCATGGTGGCTGGGGGCTGGGGGTGGTGGGAGACATGAGTGGGGGCCTGGTGGGGGATGCCCTTGGTGGCTGGGGGGTGGGGGTGGTGGGAGACATGAGTGGGGGCCTGGTGGGGGATGCCCATGGTGGCTGGGGGGTGGGGGTGGTGGGAGACATGAGTAGGGGCCTGGTGGGGGATGCCCATGGTGGCTGGGGGGTGGGGGTGGTGGTAGACATGGGTGGGAGCCTGGTGGGGGCTGCCCATGGTGGCTGGGGGGTGGGGGTGGTGGGAGACATGAGTGGGGGCCTGGTGGGGGATGCCCATGGTGGCTGAGGGTGGTGGGAGACATGAGTGGGGGCCTGGTGGGGGATGCCCATGGTGGCTGGGGGGTGGGGGTGGTGGGAGACATGAGTTGGACATGAGTGAGGGCCTGGTGGTGCTGCCCCTGCACTGCTGGGTATGGGGGTGGTGGGAGACATGAGTGGGGGCCTGGTGGGGGCTGGCCATGGTGGCTGGTAGGTGGGAGTGGTGGGAGACATGAGTGGGGGCCTGGTGGTGCTGCCCCTGCACTGCTGGGGGGTGGGGGTGGTGGGAGACATGAGTGGGGGCCTGGTGGAGGCTGCCCATGGTGGCTGGGGGGTGGGGGTGGTGGGAGACATGGGTGGGGGCCTGGTGGTGGCTGCCCCTGCACTGCTGGGGGGTGGGGTGGTGGGAGACATGAGTGGGGGCCTGGTGGGGGATGCCCGTGGTGGGTAGGGGGTGGGGGTGGTGGGAGACATGAGTGGGGGCTTGGTGGGGGATGCCCATGGTGGCTGGGGGGGTGGGGGTGGTAGGAGACATGAGTTGGACATGAGTGGGGGCCTGGTGGTGCTGGCCCTGCACTGCTGGGGGGTGGGGGTGGTGGGAGAAATGAGTGGGGGTCTGGTGGGGGATGCCCATGGTGGCTGGGGGGTGGGGGTGGTGGGAGACATGAGTGGGGGCCTGGTGGGGGATGCCCATGGTGGCTGGGGGGTGGGGGTGGTGGGAGACATGAGTTGGACATGAGTGGGGGCCTGGTGGTGCTGCCCCTGCACTGCTGGGGGTGGGGGTGGTGGGAGACATGAGTGGGGGCCTGGTGGGGGCTGCCCATGGTGGCTGGGGGGTGGGGGTGGTGAGAGACATGAGTGGGGGCCTGGTGGGGGATGCCCATGGTGGCTGGGGGGGTGGGGGTGGTGGGAGACATGAGTTGGACATGAGTGGGGGCCTGGTGGTGCTGCCCCTGCACTGCTGGGGGGTGGCGGTGGTGGGAGACATGAGTGGGGGCCTGGTGGGGGCTGCCCATGGTGGTTGGGGGGTGGGGGTGGTGGGAGACATGGGTGGGGGCCTGGTGGAGGCTGCCCCTGCGCTGCTGGGGGGTGGGGGTGGTGGGAGACATGAGTGGGGGCCTGGTGGGGGATGCCCATGGTGACTGGGGGGTGGGGGTGGTGGGAGACATGATTGGGGGCCTGGTGGGGGATGCCCATGGTGGCTGGGGGTGGGGGTGGTGGGAGACATGAGTTGGACATGAGTGGGGGCCTGGTGGTGCTGGCCCTGCACTGCTGGGGGGTGGGGGTGGTGAGAGACATGAGTGGGGGCCTGGTGGGGGATGCCCATGGTGGCTAGGGGGTGGGGGTGGTGCGCGACATGAGTGGGGGCCTGGTGGGGGATGCCCATGGTGGCTGGGGGGGTGGGGGTGGTGGGAGACATGAGTTGGACATGAGTGGGGGCCTGGTGGTGCTGGCCCTGCACTGCTGGGGGGTGGGGGTGGTGGGAGACATGAGTGGGGGCCTGGTGGGGGATGCCCATGGTGGCTGGGGGGTGGGGGTGGTGGGAGAC
Source organism: Ambystoma mexicanum (assembly GCF_040938575.1). Taxonomy (NCBI): domain Eukaryota; kingdom Metazoa; phylum Chordata; class Amphibia; order Caudata; family Ambystomatidae; genus Ambystoma; species Ambystoma mexicanum. Next base: position 875,958,193 of record NC_090941.1, read on the forward strand.
ATGAGTGGGGGCCTGGTGGGTGATGACCATGGTGGCTGGGGGGGTGGGGGTGGTGGGAGACATGAGTTGGACATGAGTGGGGGCCTGGTGGTGCTGCCCCTGCACTGCTGGGGGGTGGTGGGAGACATGAGTGGGGGCATGGTGGGGGATGCCCACGGTGGCTGGGGGGTGGGGGTGGTGGGAGACATGAGTGGGGGGCTGGTGGGGGATGCCCATGGTGGCTGGGGGGGTGGGGGTGGTGGGAGACGAGACATGAGTGGGGGCCTGGTGGAGGCTGCCCATGGTGGCTGGGGGGTGGGGGTGGTGGGAGACATGGGTGGGGGCCTGGTGGAGGCTGCCCCTGCACTGCTGGGGGGTGGGGTGGTGGGAGACATGAGTGGGCGCCTGGTGGGGGATGCCCATGGTGCCTAGGGGGTGGGGGTGGTGGGAGACATGAGTGGGGGCCTGGTGGGGGATGCCCATGGTGGCTGGGGGGTGGGGGTGGTGGGAGACATGAGTTGGACATGAGTGGGGCCTGGTGGTGCTGGCCCTGCACTGCTGGGGGGTGGGGGTGGTGGGAGAAATGAGTGGGGGCCTGGTGGGGGATGCCCATGGTGGCTGGGGGGTGCGGGTGGTGGGAGACATGAGTGGGGGCCTGGTGGGGGATGCCCATGGTGGCTGGGGGGGGTGGGGGTGGTGGGAGACATACGTTGGACATGAGTGGGGGCCTGGTGGTGCTGCCCCTGCACTGCTGGGGTTGGGGGTGGTGGGAGACATGAGTGGGGGCCTGGTGGGGGCTGCCCATGATGGCTGGCGGGTGGGGGTGGTGGGAGACATGAGTGGGGGCCTGGTGGGGGATGTCCATGGTGGCTGGGGGGGTGGGGGTGGTGGGAGACATGAGTCGGACATGAGTGGGGGCCTGGTGGTGCTGCCCCTGCACTGCTGGGGGGTGGGGGTGGTGGGAGACATGAGTGGGGGCCTGGTGGAGGCTGCCCATGGTGGCTGGGGGGTATGGGCGGTGGGAGACATAGGTGGGGGCCTGGTGGAGGATGCCCCTGCACTGCTGGGGGGTGGGGGTGGTGGGAGACATGAGTGGGGGCCTGGTGGGGGATGCCCATGGTGGCTGGGGGGTGGGGGTGGTGGGAGACATGAGTGGGGGCCTGGTGGGGGATGCCCATGGTGGCTGGGGGGTGGGGGTGGTGGTAGACATGAGTTGGACAGGAGTGGGGGCCTGGTGGTGCTGGCCCTGCACTGCTGGGGGGTGGGGGTGGTGGGAGACATGAGTGGGGGCCTGGTGGGGGATGCCCATGGTGGCTAGGCGGTGGGGGTGGTGGGAGACATGAGTGGGGGCCTGGTGGGGGATGCCCATGGTGGCTGGGGGGGTGGGGGTGCTGGGAGACATGAGTGGGGGCCTGGTGGGGGATGCCCATGGTGGCTGGGCGGTGGGGGTGGTGGGAGACATGAGTGGGGGCCTGGTGGGGGTGCCCATGGAGGCTGGGGGGTGGGGGTGGTGGGAGACATGAGTTGGACATGAGTGGGGGCCTGGTGGTGCTGGCCCTGCACTGCTGGGGGGTGGGGGTGGTGGGAGACATGAGTGGGGGCCTGGTGGGGGCTGCCCATGGTGGCTGGGGGGGTGGGGGTGGTGGGAGACATGAGTGGGGGTCTGGTGGGGGATGCCCATGGTGGCTGGGGGGTGGGGGTGGTGGGAGACATGAGTGGGGGCTGGTGGGGGATGCCCATGGTGGCTGGGGGGTGGGGGTGGTGGGAGACATGAGTTGGACATGAGTGGGGGCCTGGTGGTGCTGGCCCTGCACTGCTGGGGGGTGGGGGTGGTGGGAGACATGAGTGGGGGCCTGGTGGGGGATGCCCATGGTGGCTGGGGGGGTGGGGGTGGTGGGAGACATGAGTTGGACATGAGTGGGGGCCTGGTGGTGCTGGCCCTGCACTGCTGGGGGGTGGGGGTGGTGGGAGACATGAGTGGGGGCCTGGTGGGGGCTGCCCATGGTGGCTGGGGGGTGGGGTGGTGGGAGACATGAGTGGGGGCCTGGTGGGGGATGCCCATGGTGGCTGGGGGGGTGGGGGTGGTGGGAGACATGAGTTGGACATGAGTGGGGGCCTGGTGGTGCTGGCCCTGCACTGCTGGGGGGTGGGGGTGATGGGAGACATGAGTGGGGGCCTGGTGGGGGCTGCCCATGGTGGCTGGGGGGTGGGGGTGGTGGGAGACATGAGTGGGGGCCTGGTGGGGGATGCCCATGGTGGCTGGGGGTGTAGGGGTGGTGGGAGACATGAGTTGGACATGAGTGGGGGCCTGGTGGAGGGTGCCCCACACTGCTGGGGGGTGGGGGTGGTGGGAGACATGAGCAGGTGTGCAGGGTAGTCCCCTGTTTTGTGGGCTGCCTGCAGGGGCCGTGGAGGGTGTACAGGGTACACCTGTGAGGACCCACCCAGCCTAATCGCGTGTGATTAATCCCGCGCACCCCTGTAATACAAGTACCCAGCCAAATCGCGTGTGATAATTCCCGCGCACCCCTGTAATACACGTACCCAGCCAAATCGCGTGTGATTATTCCCACGCACCTCTGTAATACATGTACCCTGGCTAATCGTAGAACTTCACGTGTACCCCTGTCATACACGTACCCAGCCAAATCGCGTGTGAAAATTCCTGCGTACCCCTGTAATACACGTACCCTGGCTAATCGCGTGTTTAACTTCACGCATACCCCTGTCATACACGTACCCTGGCTAATCGCATGTGAAACTTCCCGCATACCCCTGATATGCACGTTACCCGCTTTGCGTTCCTTGTTTGGCAGCCCTATCAACTGGTCCAGGGTTAGCGCAGCCCTTTGCGATGATTTAGCGATTTTGATGGCTTTTCCTTGCGCGAGGGCGTTCTTGGGGGCGTTACTGGCGCTGCTGCAGGGTCGCTGCGATACTCTGCGCCACGGCTGGTTTGGGAGCCTAAAATCCATGAATACGCTGTGCGCGGAAATCGGTTTTGGCGCACGCGCCTGGCGCAGACAATCGCACGCGGACACTCTGCGCCAGCCGCTTGCGACACTTTTCTGCGAAATTCTATGAATTACCCTGTATGTGTTTTCAACCATGGCATCCCCAGTATTATCTGGAACTGTGGGGCTTTGATTAGATTAAACACAATAGTCTCCCGATGCCCATCTTGACTCAACAGTGTCATCTCTGTAGTGGAATGAGTTACAGGCCCCGAGGCAATCTCAGTTCCATCAACTGTGGTGATGACATCCGAAGTGGTCTTTTTGCAAAAAGGTAGATTCATCCTTGACACCAATTCGTGTTCCATATACTTTCCTATTGCCTCGCTATCTATGTATGCCCTTACAGCGTGCATACATGATGGCTGCCTGGGATCATGTAGGACCATTGGGATGATCAGATGCAGGGTCTGAGTGTCCTTCTTTAAGCTCGGCAAGCGGACCTCTACGCTTGTCAGGCGTGGTCGTTTCCCAAATCAGGCTCTATGTGGCTTTTATCCGCAACTCCTACCACCTTCTTGGGTGGTTTTGTAGGGTAATCCCGTAGAAAATGTCCTGAGGTTCCACAGTACAGACACAACTGAATCTGTCGTCTTCTTTCTCTTTCCTTTTGAGTTAAGGGTCCTTTAACCCCCCCGATCTGCATAGGTTCAGATGCATCTGTTCCTTTGGGGGCAACGTTGGGTTTAACCAATACCCGGTTCTCGAACTTAGCTTGATCAGTCTTTCGGTTCTGAAGTCGGTGGTCTAGCTGGACCACTAAGTCTATAAATTCTGTGCAATCCTGAGGTGGGTTCACAACTTGAGCCAAGACATCTTTGAGTTCTCCCCGAAGTCCACGATGAAACAATGTAATTCTTTTTTCCTCCGGCCACCCGGTTTCCGCCACCAACCTATTGAAGGTTGCAATATAGGTTAGCAGATCCTGGTTACCTTGTCGTAAGTATAAAAGTTTGTTGTCCAGGGCTTGACCCTGTGAGTGTCTGGTGAATAGTTTTTCCATGTTCCTTTGAAAACGCTGAAAATCCCGGAGAAGAGGATCATCCTGGTTGACTAATGGAATGGACCAATCCGCTGCGCTGCCACTAAGATATGACAATACAAAGGCTACTTTGGCTTGGTCATTTGGAAATGCTCCAAGTCTGCATAAAAAGTGCAAGCGGCATTGGTTCATAAACACGGCAAACCTTTTGGGGTCCCCAGCAAAGCATTCGGGTGAAGCTAATGGAATATTTCTTGGTAAAACCACTTGCACTGGATTGCTTGATGAAACGTGGGTTGGATTTCCCCCATATCCAGGAACGGGCGTTTGCCCAGCTTGGTTTTGCAGTAGTTGCCTAGCCAGATCATCCGTGCGCTCCTTTGAAACAATCAGTTCTCTCCTGAGGGCATTAGTCTCTTGGCAAGCGGCATGTACTTCCGCCCGAAGTTCCCCCAATAATTGGGCCAGTTGGTCGGTTTCCGAGGTTTCCATAACACCCGGGAGTGTATTTGTAGAGAGGCAATTCGTTCTGTTACGCTCACCTGGACCCCAAAGGGGTGTCGATCGGACCCGGACAGCTGCGGTCTCCTTCAACGTGATGCGTAGTCCAGAGATGACTGTCTGGACTGGCCCGCCTAGTCTTGTCTGCTGGATCCGAAGAAGTATTTTCCTGCAAGTGGAGACAGGGATTAACCACCTGTGGGTTTTAGTGATGGCCTCCCAACTGTTCTCGCTCTCCCCCACTAATCACCTCCGATATCCCTTTAGTAACCTCACCTTATGTTCGTAAAAGATGAGCTCTCCATCCTGCGTGTCTTGCAGGGGCGCGTAGATACCAGTTACTTCACTGGTTTGAAAGCGTTGGGAGAGTTCCGGTAAGTATTGACTCTGAAGTCCCTGGCGGGATTGGTAAGTATCAAGTTCAAAGAGTTCAATGTGCCCGATGTTCACTCTTGTCCCCTTCCTTCCTTAAGTTGCAACTGAGTTCGTGAGAAGTAGCTTCTGCTGGCGTTCAGGTAAGAGTCTGTGTTACCCAACGCTGTCCGGTAACTATTGCATGCGTTAACGTGTTGTTTTTTCTCCCTCTTTACAGATGCGGCATATGAAAATGTGGAGAGTTATGGAATTATACCACCGGTGGTAAGAGGTTGTATTTGCGGATTCCCTTGGCTCACCTTGTTTTTTCTTGTGTCCCCTAGGTGCCGGATTACGGTGAAGAAATGATGGAAACAGTGCCGGATCGAAAGATGCTTTGAGAACTGGTGAGTATGGCGCCGTGCTGGAGTTGGCAAAGCGACGTGTGCAGGACTGATGTACTTTCCAGGTCCGGAGATGAAATGGTTCCGGAATTAGGTGAGGAATTTGAAATAAGTTCGTTTTCTAACCTTGTCCATTTCTTCTTCTTTATTCTAGGAGCTCCGGATTCGAGGCGGGCATGGCAGAAGACTGGATGCTGGCTGCAGGCACAGTGAGCGTCACGCTGCTGGATGCAGAATAACATGAAGTATGTGCTGCTGTTCGAGTGTGGTTTAAATAGCCTCCAAAGTAGTTCCAGGTAAGAAGTTCCCTAGAGCCACGCCCTAGTAAAAAATAGTCCATGTAACAAAATAGTCCCATCCAGGCCTCATGTAGGCTTGGACTCTTTTGCAGCATGGTCTGCATCAGGTAAGTAAAGTCTATGAGCCTGGCGCCTATGGCGCCAGGACTGATTTCTATGATGAGCCTGGCGCCTAAGGCGCCAGGACTGAACTCAGACAGCCCCTAGCCGGGGCTGCTGAGGTTTAAACAAATGTCTGAATGCCTGCTCCCGGAGCTGAGGGCCTTGTTCCTGATGCCCGGGGGTAGGCATCATGACACACATGCACTCCTCATGCCTCAGGGAGTCAGCTTTTACAGACAACCTACCCATCTTTATCTATCCTGATTGATAGCTTTCTCAAGGGCTGCTTTCCCTCTTTGTTGCATTGTCACTCTTGAAGACATTGAACATTGGTTTTAGGAGTAAGTCATTTTTAAGACAGACTTTGATTTACACATATTCATTTCTAAATTTGAACTACTACAGCCATCCAGTTGTTGAATAGGGAGCGGTTACGAATAAGGTGGAAATATCTGATGTTTTTAATATTTCTTCAATTTTTCTTTTCGGCAAATGGACTTGATATTCTGAGATTTTAATAATCTAGTTTGTGAACTTAAAAAAATGAATTGTGGTAAATATATTAAAAGAAAAAGAGAAGATTAAAGAGGTTATCAAAAGATTTAAAACCCCCACCATAAAAGGAAGACCACAGAAAATGCAATTTGCTGAGTTAAAAAAATGGAAATCCTTGTTTTCACAAATACGCCCAAGATCACACAAATTGATAAAATCGTTTTTTTCTGCTTGTATCTGCAGAGACTCTAAGATAAGGTCACAACAGAGACAAGAGGGGGGAGTATGAGGCTCTGAATTCCAACTGGGGTATAATGTTATCAATAACCCAGGCTCAGACAGCAATAGGTATGAGACTCTGGTGTGAGACGCTGATAAGAATCTGGTTTGAGTCAGTAGTGTGAGATTATATAAAAACAAAGAAAAAGGGGGAGTGAACCCAGCTTTGCATGGTACCATAGTGCATCACATTATTATATAGCATGGACTGAGTTGCAATGAAGCATAAGTCTAATAATGACTTACTATTAATACCCTTACCTACTAATCCCTTACTAATATTGAAGGCAGCTCAGTTCATAACTCAGGACAGGGGAAAGTACCCATGCAAGTCTAATAATAGCGCCTGGAGACCAAAACATTGTGGGAACTTGGTCACTTCTTAAGGAGTGTCTTATGCGGGACCTTGAGGCATGCTCTAACTTTGAAGACTTCCATACTGGGCTTCTTCCTTTGCCTCAAACACTCCTTTCCACCCCTCTCGAGGAGCGATAAATGCTATCAATGCGTGCCAATAAGTGTGGGAATACTTTGTCAAACCGCAGATACCCTGGCAAGGGTGCAACAAGGTTGTCAAACTTACTCAGAAGAACTTTCTCATAAAAGTCTGAACCTGCAAGCTTCCACTCCAAAAACCACTCCCAGTGTAGGAAACATTCATCTGCCTGATGTAGCCCCTTTGTTAAAGACATTTTATTTTCCATTGGGCCCTTCTCTTACAAAGGACATTCATTTAAAGAAGTCTGGTATGACACAAATAGTCGATCCTTCGTTAAGGAGTTTTGCCATGGATCCCAGATATGTGGTTATTAACAATGTCAAGAAGCCAACGGACTATGAATCCAGAGAGTTGCTCAAAAATAAAATGTTAGCTTGGCTTAAGCAAAGAGCGGGCCGCAACTGTATTAGAGCTCAAGACTTAAAAATTCTTTGGAGGATTCAGATTGACGGCTGGTGTTCTTTGGATAACACAGATTGTATAATTGTCGGATGTGGATCCAGTAATCTACCCACGTTTTTGAGAAAACGTTTTTTATCTACAGAATGTGTCATTTTACGCTAAATTGCGAATTGTTGTTAATTGACTTTTTGCTCCCTGGCTTACATGTTTTTCATAACGTGTTCTTCCTTTCTATTGATGTTTTTTCTTGATGTTCTCTCGATGTTTCTTGATGTTATTAATATGGGTCTTATTTAAGTTTGTTATCTTTTTTATGTAATGTTTGTAATGTCTCTTCTTTTTGTATGTGCACTGAGGCCTATGGGCGTGTTGTGCTATAAAAGAAATAAACCAAACCAAACCAAGCTCAGTCCATAACTCAGGTGCAACACATTGGTGCAGATCATTGCTACAAAATGGCCCATTGCATGAGATTGCAAACATAGGCTGTGTGGCGTTGCTTGAGAAAATGCAAGAAATAAAGCTGCGAAGAAGATGTGAGCCAAGGAATGTGAAAAGCCACATTGCTCAAAGTAGCTGCATTGCTCTATTTATAATGCAGGAAGCCAGTATGGAGACATGTAATTCATTGGCATCCATTTGCAGACCTGAATCTCACTGGAAAGGTGACAGGCAAAACGTGTTCTCTGGAACCATCTAGAGGTTTGGCCAGTTGGGGGGTGGTGTCTGATTGACATGTGACATCACAGTCAGGGGCTGGCAGTTCCTATACTTTCCATAAGGAAGATATGTGAAGGGGCATGTTGAAAAGAGAGGCCTTAAAGGGGAAATGCAAAGAGAGAAAAAGGGGCGGTCTCTCAGAGGATCTGGATTAATTTGCTGACTGTGGCTGGTTGGGAGCTTGCTGGGTTTTTACTGCTGAAAGGGAGAGAAGGAAATGAGAAGGGTTTTCTGTGTGCAAGCCTGTGTAGAGAGATAATCCCAGCAGTAGAGGAAGCGGGGGCAATCCGGGTCCAGAAGACAGAGGCAGGCAGCACCTATCCTATGCTGAAGCTACTGGCGAGAATATTTCAGGCATTCTTTAGGTGAGAACATGTACTAATTGAAGTTGTGTGTCTGTATGATTGCATATTATGGGCAACTGCAGACTGGCAAACCTTTTCACTTACAAATGTAGATAGCTGTTTTCATGTGTCTTCTGCTCCGTCCAAGAAGCACATTTCAGATATATAAACTGAAAGCTCAAGGCTCTGCCAAAGTGAATGATACTTTTCAAGGCCATTAGATAGCAGTGTTTTGGTTTGCAGCACTAGAAGTGTAACTGAACTGTATTATGGGAAAGAGGGCTTTATTGCAGGGAAGGTAGTTACCATGAAGTGTGCCCACAGTTCTATTTGGCCCGAAGAGTGGTATCCGCTATCACTGCAAGGGAACATGTGAGATAGCGATGTGCGCTTTCATTTCTGTATTTAAAAAAATGTCATATTGAACTCATTACATTGCATATGCTGTTTTGTAAATCATGAATTTGAATTGCTTATAAAGTGTGTGAAAGATCAGTTTGCCATACTCACTCATGATAACGCATAGACTGGTAGAAAGATATGGAGGAAATGTTATTACCACCCAAGTTAAAAGTAAGGTACACAAAAACCCTGTGAACTGCGTCAAATAATAAGGAGCTGATTTCCCATATTGCAGTTTCCGGGTGATCTGGTAAGTCTATTCGAAGCCTCTACCACCAATGATATGCCACCAATGCAATGAAAATCTATATCATTAGTGCGACTCCCATTACTGCGACCTCGAAAAATCAGACTTTATTTTTCTATTTGAACCCCTTTTACACTACATATATATGTGGGGGGAGACCACCCACAGCCCCCTCTACTTGTATTTTATACAATACCCCCCTCCCACATGCATATGTGGTGTAAAATAAAAAGTTGGCATTTTTGGCTGTCGCAGTTCTGGGGTCGCTGTAATGGTATTATTCCATGCAATACCACTGAGGTGGAGCAATTGTGCTCTAGTGCACACCAAGTCCGTTTTTTGGCTTGCTTCTCATGATGCCAACATATGAATTACACCAGGTAGTCCTGTGTTTCTGGGGCTCACAAAATACACCTACAAAATTTAAATATTGAATTTGGGATTATTTAACACCCAGGACACAAAAGGCAACCTGTTGACGAAGTTATCATTTTCTTCTGTCAGAAACTGCAGGCCGCTTCTTCACCAGCACAATAAATTGGGGAATGCACACAGTTCCCCAACTTCGAGTATCCCCAGCTTGTATGAAATATATTAAGGGATAATTGGATGTGTAGGGTAAAACATGTGGTGGTTCACAGAAGCTGAACAAATGTATATAGGTGGAAATATACAATATGGTGCATTAGAGCATCACCCATGCATGCTATACCCTTCAAATGGCGATAAAGATAAACAACTATACACCTATTCTCTACAATACACATTCTCTTGTTGCAGCGGTTGAAATGGGGTATCAGAATGAGTCTGGCTCATATACAGACATGTGTTTACAATTTGAAAGAAAGGGAGCAATACTAACAGTTTCCCCATTGATAGATGAGCAACTGACATTGAGTGGTACATGCATTTGGCAGCCATGATACTTCTGCATCATAACCAGAACTGAAATGCATATCTGGAATAGGGTCAAAATCTGTTTAAGAGTTATATAGTGTAAAGTGCAGTAAATATGAAAGTAGAAGGGGAGTGTAAAGTAGTCATGGTTTCAGAAAGTAGACACGGACACAAAGATACATGTTTCAACACCTACATTATATTTTGAATGGGGGTTGGAGACTCCCTGGCTGGTCCTAAATCTATATGGGAGTAGTATCAACCACTAAATCAAAGTCAGAGTCAGTCTAGTCAAAAGAAAGCAATATCTATTTCTGAAACCTATGCTTGGCCTCACGCTTTTACAAGAACTAAGTGGTGGGAAACAAGTCAAAACAAAAGAGTGTATCAAAAGTAAGTCAGGATGGCAATGGAGCTGAATAACACTTCCTTCACCAAGTTTGAGCAATAAGAGTTCTTCAAGAGCTTGGATGGCTAGTTCATACAGTTCAACGAGGCACAGTTCTTCCAGGCTTCCACACCAGGCCTGAAATTCACACAGTCCAACAGCATAGAGTTCACTCAGGCTTCACTCATCTGGTTTGGCATCAATTTCTATCAAAAGCACAGTCTCTTCAAAATGCTTTGCAATGGGATTCTCTTCCAGACTAGTTCAATATTTGTTTCACACTGACGTTCCCTTCCCCAACAGTTCAACAATTCTCCAATGCTATTTGTGACAGAGTCATTTGCCAGCCCTGTGCAGCACCACTCTGTCAGGCTTTCTCAAAAATCTCACAATTGTGCCTCTGGCACCTCTTTACACCACAGTTCAGTAACAGAGACTTTTGCAAATGCATAGTATCTTTGTCAGCCCTGTGCGGGTCCACTTTGCTACTGAGGCCGTCTCTACAGTTTATGCTTCTTGCATTCTTTCAACATTTCATTTGGTTGTTCCCTCATCACTGTACAGAGTTCATGCTCTTATCTTCAATATAACACTTGGTTGTGCCCCCGGCAAAGTACACAGTTCACATCTCTTTGTGGGTCCTAGACCAGTATTTTAATTCTTGTTGCGGGTCACTGACCCTCTTCTCAGTTCTCATTGCGTGTCCCAGACCCACTACAATGAGTTCACAAATATCACAATTCTTATTCCACTTCTACTTCAAGCCGTTTTACAGCTTCCCTTCACTTTAGTAAAGCAGCTTTCATAATTCATCATTCTGAAAAAGTCTCTCTTTGCTAATGTACACTTGCACGCAGCCTCGCTGCTTGTCGTCACTTTGTTTCTTTTCAAACTGATTTAACAATGGACAATGGACAATTGAAGCTTTCACCTCATCGCATCTCTCACCATACGCATGGGGACTTGCTTTCGGGAACACAAGGCTGTGATCAGCAATGCACTGGTCTTGGCGACCCCGAATTGCAAGAAGCAATTCTTTCTGTTTTCGCATTCAAAGTGTCAGGTCGTGACAGTGTTCCTGACGCAGCAAACATTGCTGGGCCCCAAACCTTTAGCATATTACAGCAGACTCCTAGACCCAGTGATGCAGGGACAGTTCTCTTGAAAGCAAGCTCTAGCAGAAGCAGCATTTGTGATTCAAAAGTCTTCAACCATTAATTACTATGGGTTGCCCAATGGCATTGTACATGGAGCATGCAGTCTTCGCGATTCTAGAAAAATATAAGTCCAAGTTAACTACTCATAGTCGGGGTATGAAGTCATTTTGTCAAATGCATTATTTCATCCCATGCGATGTCACCTAGTAAATCCCACAACATTTGTGAAAGATTGTGGAGCCTGGGGATATTGTTCATGATCGTGCCATGTATGATGTGTAAGAGGAAGAGAGGGTGTATGTGAAAGAGGATGCCCTGGAGGGGGGGTGAGGTGATTTTTGTTGCTAGGTCTTTGACCATCAACCAGGATACAGTTAAGAGACATACGGGTGTAGCTGTCGTAGGTCTGAAGAGACGGTTGCCTTCTCATTACTCTGCATAAGCGGCAGAACTGATGGCACTTATCGAAGTCCTCGAAATTAGTAAGGGGGAGGCAGTCCCTGTTTATTCTGACTCTGCATATGTAACCTCCACAGGCCATTTTGGGTTCTCAAGATGCTGGACAAGAGGGTTTAGGAGGTCTGATGGGTCACCTGTCCAGCATACTGTGCTGCTATCCTGGCTAATTGAAGCTTTAACCTTGCTATCAGAGATAGGTCTAGTAAAATGTGCTGCCTATACTAAAAACACTAATTCAATAGCTCTTGGAAATGTTGCCACAGACAAGGTGGCAAAAAGAGCAGCATAATCTACTTTCTCAGATTCCCAGAAAATGGAAACCGTGTTCCAACAGGTACAGCTATCAGCCCCGTACAACGCAGTCCCAATGCTCCAAATAATAGAAATGCAAGGGAAAGCCCCTAGAGAAGTACCGGGGCTCTGGAAAAAGAGAGGATGTGTTCTCTCACCCACATATTTGCTTTGGAGACAGGAGGCAACAGGGAAGGTAGTAATGCTGGCTGATTTGTTTCTTTTGGCTCTAGAGCAACTACATCACCTGTTGCATACTTCTAGATGGCAAATCGCAGCAGAGCTCCAGGAGGACTGGTTTATACCTAAGTTACAAGAACAGGTAAGTAGATTCATAAGATTTTCCATGAGGTCAGTGATGGGGTTCTTGCCCAGCCCCTCTGGTCCATTCAAGGAGCTCCACATCAATGTTTTGTGAACATAATAACGAGGTGCAGCAACTCCGGGTGTCGAATTGTTGTGGCATTCTCCCTGTGGCTTGAGGTTGGTCCATGCACACATCCTGATGCTAAATTGTCAAGATTTCTGGTAATAAAGGCATTTTGAAGATGCAGAATATTTGAGGTCCTGAAATCTGATCATGCAACCCACTTATTTAATGCCTTTTTCGCAGAAATCACTGTGCTGCTAGGATTTAGCAGGCCAATGGGATCGCACAGAGGCTCAATGGGGTTCTTAAGGCCTGTTTAGCCAAAACATGTGCAGAGTTAAATAATACATGGTATATTTGCCTCCCAGTAGCACTGCTTTATTTTCGTAATCAGCCGGGGAGTGACCACTACGTGAGCCCCAACAAAATTGTGACTGGGCATAGGCTACATACACCTACATGTATGACATCAGACACACACAAGACCACAGCAGGAGAGGAGTTTAGGGAGTGCCTTAGGGTGTTCACAGGTTGTGTCTTCTCACCAAGAGACAACAGGAGAAAATGGCAGAACTTTGGACGATCAACACAAGACACAGCATCACTCCGGGGATCACTTCTACATTCACACCTTTGTGCGTTGTTGGAATGAGCAGCGTTTCTATGGGCTGCATAGAGTAATCTATGTGACTCTGACTGCCGTGAAGATGGAGGGCAACAAGCGTGGATCCACCTGAGTGACACTCAAAGGGATATTGGCAGTCCTCCACTGTCACAGGAGCAGGCATAGAAGTTAAGTACGCCCTAAGGATTCACTGTTTGTTTCAGTGCAAAGGGGGGGAGCAACGAGAGATCTGGAATTTAAATAATTGGGTTTAGGAAAAGGAATGTCAAAACTTGTAAATTGTGTTTTTATGGTTGTTTTGTTCCTTTTGCCATCATGTTCAAGGATGACAATCAGTGAATATATAAACATTTAAATTGTCAATTTGTATGAAGTCTGAGGATAAAGTTATAAGAGGAAAAAGAAATGTTGACAATTATATTTCTGATGATGGAATTGATAAACGAGATCCCACAACGTGTGCACATGGTTTTGCACTAGATAACATATGCTATAGCCATATGAGGAAGGTGGGGAGAGAGAGATCCGTAGGATATTGCTACGTCTGCTATCTTATCCCCCATGCTTCTGGCGTTCCTAGGGTATTTATCCCGAGTGAAGTAAAGGTAGCAGATGCACTATACCTATTGCACCTAGACATGTACAGAGTTCGAGGGCAGTTTAAAGGGCAGTCAATTATCGCATCAATCATACCAAGTGACGATGATTGTTCATTTGCCAAGCATACAGAACACACAAATATTAAGTGTGTTCAAAGAGCCCAATTGAACTTGGAAAGAGGTATTTTTTATCAATGGGACCAAGGGGTGAAGAGTTGCAGGGATGGAGTACTGAGGGGATTCTCAAAAGAAGGGGTGGCATGAATAAATCAAGAGTGTGGGACAGTACGAGGAAATCATTTACAGTATCTGATGTTGCTCAAAGAGCCAGAAAAGCCTGTTAAGATACAAACACTTACCCATTTTCTTTTGTGTTTTAAGGACAATAGCACAGTGCCCGTTGGCACAAATGGGAAGTGCAGCCGCATGCTTCCCATCACTCATCTGGTTGGAGTTACAGCTGCTCTTCTTGATCGTTTTTTGACCTGGAGATCGTATGCATACAGGCAATTGCCTCAAGCCTGGCAAAGTGTGTGCAGTCTCTCAACCTTTCATGTGCTCGTCTTCGTGATCCCTGAAGGACACCTCATTTAGGACCGTTCAATGCCCGAAGTTACATCTGTGCCCCTTCGTCCCGTGTGTCCCTTGCGTTCCTTTCAGCACCTTATATGGACAAATCGAAGACTATGCTTGATGGCAAAAATCACGAACAATTGCAATGCACAAGAAGATCAAACTACCTTTCAGCATCCTCATCAATGGATTTAGCAGACATGCCTGATCCATATTGGCTGTTTAGCCATACCAAGACTATCTTTGCCTCACTACTGGCACCTGCCGACCAAGCAGCGGCAAATCCCAAATGACTCCAGGTGACCAGGTAGAAACTACTACTCTTCATGAACATTTCCAGGTCAGTGTTCAGTGCCATTGAGGCTCAGGAGGATAGCTCAGGGGCAACGCGCTCGTCTTGGAAGCAAGACAAAGCCGAGCAACCCAGGTTCAATCCCCGGGTCCGCGCTTAGAAACCTCTGGTTATTAAGCATGTTATAAATAACCAATTACAATTACATTAGGGAAGAATTGAAGGCACACAGGCTCATGAATTTGCAAACCGGTATATACTCAACCTTCTAACAGCAATGGAGGGTGGGGTATGCCGGAGAATCAGGAGTACCCGTTGCACGTTTCTGCCTCCTAATGATACGCTCACCAGAACTATTGCTGCCTTGCACAAACTGAAAGTGATCATGGAGACGGAGGCTGGGATCACTGATTCATGAATTGACTCTTGTTCTCATGGGGACCTTTTTGGTTGATCCTGACCGCAAAGATTCTGTTTCTTATTTTTGTCTTTTTTCTCATTCTTTTTTGTTACTGTCAATTGCTCTTACAATGTTGCTCTGCCCAGGTACCAACAGTTGCTGCCATGATGACCATGACCCTGTACAAGGCTACTGTCACCACCACTGCACCCAATTTGGGTAATGAGACTGAAGTAGTCTTGTGTCCTCCACCAAATTGGCATGCTTATGTGGAGCAGTGGGTAGATTGTTGGGATGGTGGGGGGACGAGTTGGGTTTGTTTGGCGGGGGAGTCTGGCCCAGTCGATAATTCTGACGCGATTTGATGCACAACACTGAACAGGTAAGCTTTGAATGAGTGGTCACTCTTATTTGCCCTTAATTCATCCCAGTTCCGTGTATTTAAATGCACCTTTTTGCATCGTTTTAGAGAGCTGTATTCTGCTGTATATTCTGAAAGCCTGGCGCTCTTTTTGTTTTCCAAACGAAATAGCGTTTCGCATGTTGGTTCCCCCGAGATATTCTCAGATAAGTAATTTGTAGTTTAAGTTTCTCCGCTTGCGTGATAAATTGCTTCCGCCGCTATGCTCTCTCTAAAATGAAACCCGAGACGTTTCTTGGACCCATTCCTCTATTTCTTTTTTTAGAATCTGATGGAACCGGACACTGTAGCTTCCGTCAACACTGCATAGGAGATGTGATTTTCTATATGCCCCCTTGCATAACCAGCGCAAAGGATATAAGATTTGTGTGAAACATAAAATGTTATCCTGCAACGTTGGGTCATAAGGAAGAAGCTGTTTAAATACTGTCTGCTCTGATAGATGCATATTACAATAATACACAAATAATATAAGGAACATTAGCAATTTCGATGAGGATAATTGAGATTTTGACTATTTGGAGACTAATAGTAATTAAAGTATATAAACAGAAACATTTTTTTTTCAAAACTGTTAAAAGAACAAAGATTGCATAAGTCAACTTGGTGTTGAATAGAAGAGATATATCAAACAGCAAAATGCAAAAAAATATGTTATGCCTTGTCGGATTTCAAGGGAAATTGTGATGACCTTGACAAGACTGACCGTGGCCGCTTGTTCATTTGAAGCATCCCACGCAAACTATTGAATTTGACTGGCCACAAGTGGGCCAGAAAAAACTGCTCATGCCTTTAGTTGATGTAAGTGAAGGATTGGTTTTGCTCATTTCTGTTTCTTACAAAAATGTGTTGTTTGTATGTTTGTACTTACTATGGTATAATCAATTGAAACTGCTAATAATGTCTAACACAGTGCTTAGAAATCCTAGTGAGGCAGAAATCCCAGTGAGGCAGGATGTATTATTTCGAAGTCAGAAGTTTCAAGATCAACTTAGCACCTCTAAGCCACTATCTCTAAAAACATTTGTTTTTATTATTTTTTCGAAATTGGAAAAACAGTAATGGGGGTGTAGAGGAGGTCCCAAATAAAGCCTGCACTCCAGTCGCCCATTTTGAAGTACCAGGAACATTCACACCGAAATATGTGACGTATGAGGAGCAAATAAACCAACAGAGAGCCGCAGTAGGGCTCTGCCCAGTACCTATCAGAAGAACAATAGCTATTGAAGTACCAATAACCAGACAACCATGGAGAGTAAGGTACCCATTGAGAAAACCATACCAGCAGTTTAAACAAAATGAAGATTGCTTAAGTACTGTCCACGAAGAAACCAAAAAGTCCTTAATGGAAGACGAATGGTGACATCACAAGGGCCTGGACTAACACACCCATAGAAGATATGACGAACCAAGGATGACACAAAGAGACGAAATACCAGGAATATAGATATTGTGAAACTGAAAGAAGAGAATGTTGATGAAATATAAAGAAACTCAAGCTATAAAGCAGGATGAAGTCATTCAACCAGCTAACGCCTGTACGTATGCTTGAAACCACAAGAAAGCTAACAAAACAGTGTAGTTTGCTATGCGAAGTAGAAGAATAGAGCGGCAAGCGCCATTGTAAACAATCTACCTCAAAACAAAGCATGTTATATAAGTGCAACCCAGGTTATTATAGGCCAAACGCAAGAAGATTCATATTCTAGCATACACGAGGAAAGAAGGCTGAATCGAAACTCGGCAGAGTCAGCTCGTGCCAGGGAAGCCAAGGTCATATCAATAGAAGCTATGAACAGTAGTTACTTTTAATTGAAGCTAAGAACAGAATATCCTGCCTCTGAAGGATCGAGATAAGAAGGCAAAGGCAGGTGGCGGGTGAAACGAAAATCAAATACACAAATTGAGAGAAACGAGGCCCATTCACGTTGTAGTAGCATGTGACCATCCAAGCGAGAAGAGGCACGGGTTCACAACTACGCTTGGCAGCCGCCCAGACAGAGATATCATAACATTTCCTGACAAGAAGACACAGTTTTGAGGCCGACCACAGCCAACTAATTGACACATAGACACTAAAGTGATGATGGATAGAGGGAAGGCCGGGTGAATCTTAGGGCACCCTGCACCTGGTTGACCATTCTGTGTGCTGCTAAGTAAAGTGGAGATTTATGCATGGGTTGAAACCAACCCAATCACAATGGACCAAATAATCTAGAGTTCTCTAGATAGTAGAACCAATGGGACATCATACTCATAGTGACGTCTACTAGAGTAATGTTAGAAGGAAGGGCTTAGACGCCCACCCGATAGTGTTCATCCAATCCTCTTACTCTATTACCATATGCAGATACAGTACCTATAGTAAAGTAACCTTTTCCTAACCAATAGAATTGCATATTAACTTTTGAGTGTTACACGTCAATGATGATGAGTTTTGGGTATAAATGTTGCTGTTTGTATGAAGTTCGAGGGAGTTGAAGTGAGACAGACTATCGCATCACTGTTGATTTCCATGTTTCCCCAGTTTTTTGTACTTTAAACGGACTCCCCTTTGCCAAACCATTGAGTTGTCCTTATTGATTGGTGTTGGAGTAATATACCTGCATCCCCATCCATCTCAAAGGTGGAGCCATCTTGTCTTAAAGTACTCTGGAGCAAACCCCGACTCTATGGGCCAGCCGGGGGTCTCCCCAGTACACTTGGTAGCAGGGATTTGATGGTTATCGACTATCGATTATTTGACTAAAATAAGACACCTATTGACCGTCGACATAAAGTAACTCTAGGTCTTCGGCAATACCGCAAGTCCTTTGCCATTCAGCTGAGTAGACCGTGAAGCTTGCCGTAGACAATGGTAGCGTAAGCAAGAGTCTGCAGAAAGGGCCTGAAGGGACCCGTTTTCCCACACTTCCCTTCCCATTCCTACGGGCAGCTGAGCGAGAGAAAAGCTGAAGAAGGTGGTAACAAAGGCGGTGATCCTGACGGACCGGAGACGAACCATGAGAACGGTGAGTGAAGCAAAAAATGTAATGCTTTGGAAAATAGTGTATGCCTTAGAATAGGTAAAGGGAAAAGGTAACGGAGGGAGGAGGGAAAACAAAATATAGTTAGAAGTAGAGAAGACTGTATATATATAAGGGGACAATGACTCGAGAGGAAAAAAAAGAGAGTTTACCGGGGTAGACACCCGAGAAGGGAGAGGTTACCGGGGTAGACACCCGAGAAGAGAGAGGATTCGCCTTATTCCTGCACTTTAATATAGCGGCTAGGAGAAACGTGTACCCAGAGTCCCACATAATGGGGAATGACTAGGCTACCACCACGTTTAAAGATGTTGTGAAAGGGGTATGTTTACACTCCATGAAGGGGTAATGATTAGAGGCAGAGATATTTGTGTCCAGCTGGTGTCCATCTAGTCTGTTAAATGTCTGTTTTACATGTTTCTCTGTTGTGATGTCACACATATGTATTGAACATTTTTTGAGAAAACTGATTTAAAGTTTTTTTTGCAATTTGATAGCTGAGACAGAATCGCACATGAATTGATGTTTTTGAACAAACCAGTAGTACAACATTTTTGTGGAAAATTTGGGTTGGAGCTTGCGATATTTGGTGCTCGCTCATATTGTTAAAAGCTGTTTAAACCACACAAAAGCATTGACAAGTATTATATAAGAGGAAAGGGAACAGATTTGAGCATGGAAGACATAACTCCATCGGCACACTTATCCAAGCAATTGTCCAAACACGCACCCAAGCTAAGGAAATATAGTACAGAGTGGGTTAAAGGTACCGCCCACAAGATGTTTATGCCATGGCCACAAAATGGGTCTTTATCTAAAGCCATTTTACAACATATGACAACATATTTGCATGCCACATATACAGGCAAGAAGTTAGAAAAATGCCTTGCTGTTCTTGAGTTGTGGAAAATGTACAAACAGGTAAAGGAGGAAGAGCCGCCAACAGATTGGATACTTAATGGATGCCCAGAGGGGAGTGAGACACCTACCGCACCACCTGCCCCACCCAAAGCGAGAGTTGAAGAAAGTAAGGACAAGGGATTATACCCGCTAAGGGAACTTGAAGCAGCCACAGTGTACAGCAACCTCCCATATGAGTCACCTACACATAGTAGTGACGAGAATCAAGGGAAAGATAAGGACGCAAATATTACCTCCACAGTCCCAAGGGACAAGGGGAGGTGCAATGACGAAAGGAAAGATCAGGCACAGACAAGTGCATCTCTCGACAAGGAGAGAGAAGGGAAGAGATGGAAGGGAAGCAAAGGCTGAACTGATGAGATAGCATTCGCAAAAAAAGAATGGATGGGAGGACAAATCTTATTGAAACTCTATGGCAAAGGCATTGATGATGCGAGACAAAAAGAGAGGTTAGACAAGACACAGAGAAATAGGAAAGAGAAGGAGCTAGCAGATGAAAGGATAAGAAGGAATAACAGAAAAAGGCGAGAACAGCTATATCACGAAGAGCAAGACAGACAGCTCGATCGCAACCCAAGAGCAGGCAATGACCAAGACAGACAGAAAAAGCAAAGGTTAGAAGAAGAGCAAAGAATACATGAGAAAAGAATAAGAAGACAAAGAGATGAGGAAATTCGAAGGGCAGAGGATCGTAGAAATGAAAAGAGAAAGGCAGAAGATAGGGTCAGAAAATAGGCGAGGAAGCGCAAAGAATTTGATAACGATATCGAATGTAAGCGAGGACAGAGAGCACGCAATCTTGAATATCTGGGGAGAAAGGTTAAAAAACCTGCTCCAGTTGTAGACTGGGAAGACATCGAAGAATTCTTTCCTGCGTACGATTCAGTACCTGGCACATTCAGGACAAATATTGATGATGACTTTAACACCAGAAGCATTGGAGAAACGATCAATAGAATATATGATGAAATGGGGCTAGACCAGACACCCCAAGGTGAGGGGGAAGACGAGCGCCTGGAGTGCACTCAGCTGTACGACACTGAGGATGTCAACCAAAGTAGTGGGAAAAGAGAGTTGTCCCTGGATAAATTAGAAATAAGCAGAAGCAAGGAGGATACAAGAAGTTGTGTGAATTGGGGACAGACAATGTCTGACTCCGAAAGGGAAGAGCGCGAACAAAAGAAGGGATAGGCGACTCCCAAGGGAAAAGGAAATAAGATGGTCAGACGCTAGTGAGTCTACACCAAGAGCGTCAGATTCCGCCACGCAGCCTGACCGATATGAAGAAGCATTTCATGGTCAGAGGGGGGTGCCTTCGCCACCTTATGTAGATAGACTAAGGACATCGCCAGGTAGACGGCGACGCAGGAATATTACCCTGCAATAGACAGAAGGACAATGAGAGAAGAGAAAAAGGGCTACACATCACAATTTCCGCTACTAGAGAAGGGGGGAGTAAGACCACAATATATTCCATGGCCACACTTGGATCGAGAAAACTTCAAAAACAAGCTTCCATTGCTGACATCGGGAGCCGGAAAGTGGATACATGAGATAGAAAAAATTACAGGAGGAAACACGTTAGCTATAGGGGACATTAAGTGCCTCCTTATCGCCATACTTGGTGAGAGAGCAGACGATATGTGGGCACAAGCAGGCTACCCTGGTGTAATCAAAATTAATACCACACATGACTGAGCGCCATTTAAAAATTGTAGAGCAGCAGTATGGAAAGTGCTACGAGTGCTTTATCCAGAGCTTCTGATATGGGAGCTATAATGACTCGGAAAATGAAGGATTCTGAGGATCCGTTAATTTATATACAGAATTTCCTAGATGCATGGGTACTCGAGACTCATGAATCATGGACAAAATCAATACCTGTGTTTTACCATATACCGTGCCAAGGGTTGCCAGAGCCGGTGCAAAAACAACTCAAGAAATTGGTAGGAGTTGAGGCTTAACCTTGAGGTGAAATACAGTTGACTATCGCACATTATTGTAGACTGCTGCAGGAAAAGAATCGCAAAAAGGAAGCAGCTCAAAAAGGCGAGGAAGCAAAATTGGTGCAGAAGAAATGATCAAAGTATGCCGTGGAAGGAGCCATGATAACTAGCACAGTTGAATCAAGCATGTAGCAGGTGGATAGTCCACAACAAACTAATCAGAGTGACGTAATCAGAGTAATCAGGGCACTGATGCCTGCAGGCTGCCGGCGCTATCTGAGCACACATAACATAACAACATAACAACATAGGGTTTTACCCATGGGGAAGAGGATTTAGAGGAAGAGGAATCAGGGAGGCTTCCAAAACATGCAAAATAGAAACCCGGATGTCAAATGGGCAAATAATCCGACCACCGCCAGTATGTTGGTTGTGTGGAATGACAGAGCATTTGGCGCGCACATGCAGAAATCAAGGCATGATACAGAACAGCCAAGGAATGGGAGCAGGCATGGCGAATCCTACTGCAGTTTTACAACAGGGCGTTGCACAGAATCACACAGTGCAACAACAAGTGCCAGGAGCGCAACAAGGAGTGCAACCACAAAGCATGGGGAATTTTCCACAAGGACAATCCCAACACGCACCGCTGCAATTATCACAGACCATGAACCCTGGAATGGATGTAACAATGGGAATGGGGGAAATCTACCAGCACACAGTGGGCCGAATTTATATATAAGTTAGGACAGCTCATTGGGAACCCTAATGTGCTCTATCCTATCAGTGACACCAGACCCTCACAGGGAATCTAGGGTGGACGTCGTTATAAGGGGTAAAGAATATTCCTTCCTAGTGGACACAGATGCGACATGCTCGTGCATACGTGAAGGCAAGTTTTCATTGTCCGGCGAGGCCATAGATACTCAGAGTTTTACAGGAGCTCACAGTCGAGTTCCCTTTACAAATGTACTCCCAGTCTCCATAGGAGAGTGTGAAATGAATGTACCTTTATTATATTAATTTCAAACCCCAGGAAACATTTTGGGTCGAGACTTAATGACAAAGTTGAACATGACAATTTCGTTCACTGAGGAGGGCATAATATGTTCCACTCCAGGAATGCACTACTCAAATGTATGCAAAATGATTAGAGCATACTCAGGACACACTGCCATGAGGGCTATACCATTAGAGCTAGAAATATTTGCATATGGCATATGTGTTTTAGCTGCCAAATCCACCCTTCTGGTGGCATCCGTGGTCCCCGTTCCCCCCCCGTAGCCCATCCGCCTCCCATTTCCTCCACGCATCCATTTCCTCATTCCCCGGCCCTCCCGCTCCCGCCCACCCCCTCCCATTGGTCAATCCAACCCTCGCATCTACCCTAGCTACTCGCGTGCCTGGCCCGGCTCCCATAGCCCCCCAGAGCCTGGTGAGTGCAGCCGCCTGTGTTTTAGCCGCCGAATCCACCCTTCTGGTGGCATCCGTGGTCCCCGTTCCCCCCCCGTAGCCCATCCGCCTCCCATTCCCTCCCCGCATCCATTTCCTCATTCCCCGGCCCTCCCCGCCTCCCGCTCCCGCCCACCCCCTCCCATTGGTCAATCCAACCCTCGCATCTACCCTAGCTACTCGCGTGCCTGGCCCGGCTCCCATAGCCCCCCAGAGCCTGGTGAGTGCAGCCGCCTGTGTTTTAGCCGCCAAATCCACCCTTCTGGTGGCATCCGTGGTCCCCGTTCCCCCCCCGTAGCCCATCCGCCTCCCATTCCCTCCACGCATCCATTTCCTCATTCCCCGGCCCTCCCCGCCTCCCGCTCCCGCCCACCCCCTCCCATTGGTCAATCCAACCCTCGCATCTACCCTAGCTACTCACGTGCCTGGCCCGGCTCCCATAGCCCCCCAGAGCCTGGTGAGTGCAGCCGCCTGTGTTTTAGCCACCAAATCCACCCTTCTGGTGGCATCCGTGGTCCCCGTTCCCCCCCCCGTAGCCCATCCGCCTCCCATTCCCTCCCCGCATCCATTTCCTCATTCCCCGGCCCTCCCGCTCCCGCCCACCTCTCCCATTGGTCAATCCAACCCTCGCATCTACCCTAGCTACTCGCGTGCCTGGCCCGGCTCCCATAGCCCCCCAGAGCCTGGTAAGTGCAGCCGCCTGTGTTTTAGCCGCCAAATCCACCCTTCTGGTGGCATCCGTGGTCCCCGTTCCCCCCCCCGTAGCCCATCCGCCTCCCATTCCCTCCACGCATCCATTTCCTCATTCCCCGGCTCTCCCGCTCCCGCCCACCCCCTCCCATTTGTCAATCCAACCCTCGCATCTACCCTAGCTACTCGCGTGCCTGGCCCGGCTCCCATAGCCCCCCAGAGCCTGGTGAGTGCAGCCGCCTGTGTTTTAGCCGCCAAATCCACCCTTCTGGTGGCATCCGTGGTCCCCGTTCCCCCACCGTAGCCCATCCGCCTCCCATTCCCTCCACGCATCCATTTCCTCATTCCCCGGCCCTCCCCGCCTCCCGCTCCCGCCCACCCCCTCCCATTGGTCAATCCAACCCTCACATCTACCCTAGCTACTCGCGTGCCTGGCCCGGCTCCCATAGCCCCCCAGAGCCTGGTGAGTGCAGCCGCCTGTGTTTTAGCCGCCAAATCCACCCTTCTGGTGGCATCCGTGGTCCCCGTTCCCCCCCCATAGCCAATCCGCCTCCCATTCCCTCCCCGCATCCATTTCCTCATTCTCCGGCCCTCCCGCTCCCGCCCACCCCCTCCCATTGGTCAATCCAACCCTCGCATCTACCCTAGCTACTCGCGTGCCTGGCCCGGCTCCCATAGCCCCCCAGAGCCTGGTGAGTGCAGCCGCCTGTGTTTTAGCCGCCAAATCCACCCTTCTGGTGGCATCCGTGGTCCCCGTTCCCCCCCGTAGCCCATCCGCCTCCCATTCTCTCCACGCATCCATTTCCTCATTCCCTGGCCCTCCCGCTCCCGCCCACCCCCTCCCATTGGTCAATCCAACCCTCGCATCTACCCTAGCTACTCGCGTGCCTGGCCCGGCTCCCATAGCCCCCCAGAGCCTGGTGAGTGCAGCCGCATGTGTTTTAGCCGCCAAATCCACCCTTCTGGTGGCATCCGTGGTCCCCGTTCCCCCCCAGTAGCCCATCCGCCTCCCATTCCCTCCACGCATCCATTTCCTCATTCCCCGGCCCTCCCCGCCTCCCGCTCCCGCCCACCCCCTCCCATTGGTCACATCAAGAGGACTTCCATTCATAGCCAATCCCCCCAGGGCAGCCCCTGCCCGGCAGCCCCATCGGCTAAGGGCCCCAAGGCCAAGGGCGGCTCCAACAGAGGCGGCTCCAAGATGTGTCTGCAGGTGTCAGCAGGGGAAGCCAATGAAGCCAGCAACTAACAGACACCACCAAAACCGTGAGTGTGGTATGGGTGGGGGAGTAGAGCAATCACTCCACTCCAGAAAGCCCATGCCACTCTATTTTACCTACAAATAACATAGACTGCCATAATGTTAGCATGTCCACTCTTAGAAAGAACTGTGAAAGTTAGCATGTCCACTCTTAGAAAGAACTGTGAAAGTTAGCATGTCCACCCCTAGACGGAATTGTGAAAGTTAGCATGTCCACACTTAGAAAGAACTGTGAAAGTTAGCATGTCCACTCTTAGAAAGAACTGTGAAAGTTAGCATGTCCACCCCTAGACGGAATTATGAAAGTTAGCATGTCCACACTTAGAAAGAACAGTGAAAGTTATCATGTCCACTCTTAGAAAGAACTGTGAAAGTTAGCATGTCCACCCCTAGACGGAACTGTGAAAGTTAGCATGTCCACACTTAGAAAGAACTGTGAAAGTTAGCATGTCCACTCTTAGAAAGAACTGTGAAAGTTAGCATGTCCACTCTTAGATAGAACTGTGAAAGTTAGCATGTCCACTCTTAGAAAGAACTGTGAAAGTTAGCATGTCCACCCCTAGACGGAACTGTGAAAGTTAGCATGTCCACACTTAGAAAGAACTGTGAAAGTTAGCATGTCCACACTTAGAAAGAACTGTGAAAGTTAGCATGTCCACTCTTAGAAAGAACTGTGAAAGTTAGCATGTCCACTCTTAGATAGAACTGTGAAAGTTAGCATGTCCACTCTTAGAAAGAACTGTGAAAGTTAGTATGTCCACCCCTAGACGGAATTGTGAAAGTTAGCATGTCCACTCTTAGAAAGAACTGTGAAAGTTAGCATGTCCATTCTTAGAAAGAACTGTAAAAGTTAGCATGTCCACCCCTAGACGGAATTGTGAAAGTTAGCATGCCCATACTTGAATAGAACTGTGAAGGTTGGCATGTCCACTCTTAGATAGAATTGTGAATGTTAGCATGCGCTCACTTGATGGGACTGTGAAGGTTGGCATGTCCACTCTTGGATGGAATTGTGAACGTTGGCATGTCCACTCTTGATGGAATTGTGAATATTGGCCTGCGCCGCATCTAGATGGAACTGTGAAGGTTAGCATGTGAAAGTTGCATTTAGAAAGTGTGCCCTACAGCCTCTCCATCAAGCTTAGACATGTGCCCAATAGCCTCTCCGTGAATTTTAGAAATGTGCCCAATAGCCTCTCTGGTAAATTGAATTTAGAAGTGTGCCCAAGATCCTCTGTGAAAGTTTCATTTAGAAGTGTACCCAATAGCCTCTCCGTGAATTTTAGAAATGTGCCCAATAGCCTCTCTGGTAAATTGAATTTAGAAGTGTGCCCAAGATCCTCTGTGAAAGTTGCATTTAGAAGTGTGCCCAATAGCCACTCTGTGAAAATTGCATTTAGAAGTGTGCCCAATAGACACTCTGGAAAGCTGCATTTAGAAATGTACCCAATAAACACTCGGGAAAGTTGCATTTAGAAGTGTGCCCAATAACCTTGCTGTGAATTTAGTAGTGTTCCCAATAACCACTCTGTGAAAGTTGCATTTAGAAGTGTGCCCAATAACCCCTCTGTGAAATTTAGAGGTGTACCCATTAGCCTCCATGAGAGCTACATCTAGAAGTGTGCCCAATAGCCACTCTGTGAAAATTGCATTTAGAAGTGTGCCCAATAGACATTCTGGAAAGTTGCATTTGAAATGTACCCAATAGACTCCCTGGAAAGTTGCATTTAGAAGTGTGCCCAATAACCCCTCTGTGAAATTTAGAAGTGTACCCATTAGCCTCTGCGAGAGTTACATTTAGAAGTGTGACCAATAGCCACTCTGTGAAAATTGCATTTAGAAGTGTGCCCAATAGACATTCTGGAAAGTTGCATTTGAAATGTACCCAATAGACACTCTGGAAAGTTGCATTTAGAAGTGTGTCCAATAACCTCGCTATGAATTTAGTAGTGTTCCCAATAACCACTCGCTGAAAGTTGCATTTAGAAGTGTGCCCAATAACCCTCTGGGAAATTTAGAAGTGTACCCATTAGCCTCTGTAAGAGTTACATTTAGAAGTGTGCCCAATAGCCTGGTAAATTGAATTTAGAAGTGTTCCCAATAGCCTCGCTGGAAAATTGAATTTAGAAGTATTCCCAATAGCCTCACTGAAAATGGATCTTAATAGTGCGCCCAGTAGCCTCTCTGTGGAAAACTGAATTTAGATATGGGCCCAATATCCTCTGTGAAAGACGCATTTGAAGTGTGCCCATTAGCCACGCTGTGAAAGCTGCATTTAGAAGTGCTACCAATAGCATCTGTGAAAGTTGATTATAGAAGTGTATCCAATAGACACTCTGGAAAGTTGCATTTAGAAGTTCGCCCAATAACCTCTCTGGAAAATTGAATTTAGAAATGTGCCCAGTAGACGCCCTGCGAAAATTGCATTTAGAAGTGTACCCAATAACTTCTGCGAGAGTTACACTTAGAAGTGTGCCCAGTAGCCTCGCTGATAAATTGAATTTAGAAATGTTCCCTATAGCCTCTGTATGGAAAATTGTACTTAAAAGTTTGCCTAGTTGCCTCTCTGTGGAAAATAGAACTTAGAAGTTCGCCCAGTACCCTATCTGGGAAAGTTGCATTTAGAAGTTTGCACACTGAAAGAGCATATAACCAGTCATACCACACCCCACGCTTACTCTCTCCTTTACATCACCACTCAACTAGAACACAGAGATACTATGACACCATTCTGTATAACTGTTCTCATACGAACATCCGCCGCTTACTCCACATCATTCTATGTAAACACTGCTGGTCTCACACCCTCAGCCAGGCGTTTTCCCCAGGCCTAACGCAGCCACATCCGTTCCGGATTAATCCTGCCAGAACGAACACATTCTCCTGATCTCTCAACCACCACACCTACCGATAAGAATCAGCTATTACACGCGTACCGCACGAGCTGCACACATATCCGGTGCACACACGCACCTTTTTGACTCTCCCTACTCTCTCTACTGATCTGAACTTCGGTTCCCAAGGGCGTTCAACCTACCAGCGCCTTCAGACCATACCAATGGTATATAAGGCGCTATATAAGTGCAAAATAACAATAACAACAATAACAATATGTGTGCTTATGGCAGGATGCCAAGCCTTGGGGACAAAATCATGAGAATCCCTGATGAGTTCCTATTTAGACAAAGAATAAGTATTTCCCTTGATAATACACACAGCCGGAGTGCGAGGAAAAGTGGCAGTGGTTGACGGTTACAATGACGAAGGCAGACAATGGTGCGCGATAATCGCCATTGAAGAAGGATATCGAGTGACGTCCCCGATAACGATCTGTTTGAAGAGAAAACAGATATAGGAGAGACAATGGTAGATGTAAGTCTCACCTTTTTGGTAAAGATGATTAAAAGAGAGGTACCTCAGAGAATGATGTTGGCACTAAAACGTCCTGAATATTTTGATGACAATATAGCTAAAGTGCATGTCTCAGTGTGGACTACCGGACCCTAGGATGTGGGTCTCTTGAAGGGGGTTGGAGAAGTAAGGATTAAACTGAAACCAGGAGCAATTCTACCAAGAGCCCGATAATATTCCATGTCCAGAGAGGCAGATGAATGGATTTTTAAGACAATGGGGGTTATTACGAGTATGGCGGTAGCCATGTGGCTGCCTCCCATACCGTGACCGTGTCCGGTGTTGTGCAATGGGGACTTACCGGTCTAGTATGACCCTGGCAGGACCGGTAAGTCCCCATTGCACAAACCATTCCCCATTCCCATTTGAGCCCCCATAGGGCTCATTGGGAATGGGGAGGGCGCAAATAAGGGTCTCCCGAATGGCAAGCCCGTTATTTGCACCCTGGTCCCTTAGCAGGACCCGTAAGGGATGTGTGGTCCGACAACACGTCCCTTGCGGTTCCCGTTATGGGACCTAAGAATCAGGCGGTAGGGGATTACCGGCGCCGGCCCGACTCATAATGACCCCCAATTTCCGCCATTATGGACCAGGGCATCTTAGTGACGTCAGAGTCACCATGTAATACCTCAGTGTATCCTGTCAAAAAATCAAAGGGAGGGTCTTGGCATTTAATTCAGGATTTACGCCCAATAAATGATATTGTTGAGTTCCCTTTAGTCCCTAACCTGGCTACAATTCTATGTAATATACCTGTTGAGGCAAAATATTTCACTTTTTCTCAATCCCGTTGCACCGTGACTCACAAGATCTGACGTCATTCACATTCAGACAAATGTGTCTGAAAAGCACGAGGCTGCCGCAGGGGTACTGTGAGTCCCCTTCTATTTTCAACAGAGTCCTGCAGATGGATTTAAGCAATATTGCATTAAAAAGTGTCGTCCTGCAGTATGTGGATGCCATCTTAATCTGCAGCACAACAGAAGAGCAATGCAGCCACGATTTTGTTCAGCTACTGACTATACTGGCTGAGAAAGGATATAAGGTTGACAAGGAAAAGTTACAATATTGTCAACAGGAAGAGCTGTACATAGGCCAGCGGATCTCACATGAAGGAAAGAAAGTGACCCCAGAAAGGGCAGAAGCCATATTGAACACGGCTAAGCCACACACGATAAAGCAGAAGCAGAGCTTTTTTAGGCCTATGCAACTATGTTAGGGCATGGGTCTTTGACTACAGCTCTTATACTAAGCCTTTACTTCAAGCCCTAAAGAAGGCCCAAGTGACGAAAGAAAAGATTGAATGGTCTGAAACCATGGAGAAAGGGTTTGCTGAACTCAAGAGAGCTATTTGTACAGCTCCAGTTCTCGGAAATCCCAATTATGCAGAGGAAGTTTACCTGTTTTCACACACAAATGGCAGCATCATGACGGCAGTGCTTGCTCAAAGAACCTTCTTAGGGTACAAGCCCCTGGCATACTACAGTGGGAATTTGGACCCAGTAATGAGAGGCCACTTCCCATGTGAACAAAGTTTAGCTACCACAGCGTTCGCCATAGAGAAGGCGACAACCATTGTAATGGGATGCTCCATGATGTTTTACGTTGAGCACTCGCTATTTGCCATTCTAGAGAAACCAATGGGCACATTGACATCTCAGAGACCTTCTGCTTATGAAGTAATCATATCAAATCCATCGATTAAGATAGTCCGATGTAAGATAGCGAACCCAGCTATTTTTATAGCAGAGCCAGTCACTGAAGGAGAGCCAATACATGACTGTGCAAATTATGAAGAATTCTAGGATGAAATCCCCAGGGTGAAAGAAAATTCCTTGGCAGGAGGAGAGGTCATCTTTATTGACGGGTCTTCAAGGATCGACCAAACTGATGGGCAAATATACAAAGGCATCGCTGTGATGAATCACACAGCAAATGGAGAGTTTCAAGTGCTTCTTAGTGCTCGAATACCATCTCATTATTCATCACAGGCTGCAGAATTATTGGCGCTGATACTTGCCATGGTGAATCACGCAGACCAGGAAGTAACGGTGTACAGTGACTCTGCCTATGTGACGTCAACAGAGTACGCAGGCTTAGCACTCTGGAAAAGGAGGTGTTACCTCTGAGCAGACGGCACGCCAGTGCAGCCCGCAGCCTTATTGGACAGGCTGATTAAGGCAATATGCTCCCAGTGAGCATAGCGGTCGTGAAATGCGCCACCCACACAAGAGGGAAAGATTTTATCTCACGAGGAAACCAAGCAGCAGACACGGAAGCCAAGCGTATTGCATCCAAAAGTGAGACGGTTATGGCAGTGGAAGCTATCCATACCAATGGGCTAATGATGCTTACATGAACCGCACCTGAAAGTTACACCAATTTGGGGCAAACACAGCTAATGGAACTCCAAGGGGAGGCACCAAGGGAAGCGAAGAACCTGTGGAAACATCAAGGGTGTTCTTTAAACCCCTCTGACAGCTTGTGGTGACACAGACAGCAATGGTAAAACAGTAATGCCTGTAGCCCTACTAAAAATAGCGCTGGAGCAGTTACATTACCCAGCTCATTTGACTAAGGAGAATCTAGCAGCAACGCTCGCGGAAGACTGGTTCATACCGAATTTAGCAGAGCACATTGCATTTTTCATGGTGAACTGTTTAATTTGCCAGCAATATACAGCATGGCACACATTTAAAGTAATGAGAGGAGTCATCCCTAGGCCAAATGGGCCTTTTCAGCACTTGCACATCGATTACGTCAACATGATTCAAGTATGTGACGGCTACAGATACTTAATTGCTCTGGTTTGTCCATTCTCTAGATGGATTGAGGCAGGTCCATGTACACACCCAAACTCTACCTGTGCAGACACATTTTTAGTGAGGGAAGTTTTCCCCAGATGGGGGGTCTGCGAAGTCATGAGATCAGATAATGGTCCTCATTTTGTCAATGCAGTGTTCGAGAAGATTAGCTTGTTGCTTGGTATAACGCACAAGTTCTCTTCGGCATGTCATCCACAAGGTAATGGGATCTATGAGAAGCTCAATGGCTTGTTAAAGGAAAGGATAGCCAAGTTGAAGCTTACTCTAAAGAAGGGATGTTTGCACTACCTTCCACTGGCACTGTATGCTCTTTGGAACCAACCCGGCTCCGACCATCATCTTACACCACACGCCACAGGAAGAAGATGATGAGAACTCCCCCAACACCCCCAGATAGAGCTAGATGTGATACCCAGTCAACAGGAGAGGTTTTAAGGTCTGAAATGCAAAACTATCTGAACTGTATGAAATCTTGCCTTACTGTAATTTCAGACCAGCTGCAGCGACGACGAAAAGGGTGCAGCGCAGCACAGAACACAGAAGGAGACACTATATCAGACTCAGTTCAAGGTCCTGGAGACGCCGTCCTTGTGAGAAACCATACAAGGAAAAGGTGGGACGAGCCAAGATTCAACAGTCCATTTATCATAGAAGACTGCACTCCGTCCGCTGTGAGGCTACGGGGCAGGAGAGCGTGGATTTTTCTCAGTGATATCAAACCCTACATTGGAGAAGGCCCCCTGCCTGCACCCCAATGAGAGGAATGGAAAAGCAGCGGGGAAGAACCACAGCACGTGCAGAGGAGATCCATGACGAGGAAGAAGGACAAATGACCAGCTAGACAAAGACAAAGAAATTTTGTGCAAAAAGTTGTCGCTTCATTTTGGACATTCCTCTATTCAAAAAAGGGGTTAAGGACATGAAAACAGACACTTCTTCGTATATCCTGTACTGCTGCGCCCTCTTACCTCCAGGTCTGGTGCGCATTATAAATGAATAAAACAAACAAACAAACAAACACTTTGTGCATCTTAGTTGCATGGTGAAGAAGAAAATTGCACGTGTAAGCCACAACATAGTCTTTTAACTTTGAACTTTGCACTGAAGCACGCTGAAGCACTGATGAGAAAAAGACTATGGCAAATTTTGACCAAGGACATTTACATTGGAAACAAATTCAGTATCCCAATTCATTCAGCACCGAGACCTTATCCGAAATCACTTATGGTGTCCCACAGTAGAGACATTACAAAGGACGTGGTCACCTATTTCAACCTAGTGCTAAAATCATACCCGTCTTTGGTAGGGAGGCTCACAAGTGTCACATACTTCTTCAAGATCCCGAAAACGAAAAAATAATAAGACAACTGCTTACTGTCATTGCCGAACAATTTATTATAATCCCTGCGTACAGTAAGGAAGAATCAAATGTACCCAACACAGGCGGAAATAAATGAGCTTGACAACACACTGTTCTTTCGTATAATCGAAGACTGTCCAACTCTTATTGGAAGAATGACAGACACACTCACATTTCATCAAGACCCAGCAAACATTGCAGATTTAAGCCATCTTTTAAATAGGATCATAATTTTGGTCACACTCCACACAACCGGACAGTGCAGACATTGTTTACATCAAGGAAAAAACATATAATCCTGAACCCAGCAAGACAGGACAGATGTCCCTATCACCAGAAGACAGCAGATTGGCACACAATGCACTCTTTCGCCTAGTCACTGACTTTCCAGAGCTAGTGGGGAGACTTATCGAGGTTGACATCCTCACCTTCATCAGAGATCCATCTAATGTTGCACAGATGAGAATGCTCCTGCATGGAATTATACTCCAAGTGGAACTTTCCAATCATCAGAGAGATTATCTGAGGAGATTTTAAGAAAACGTTCTGCGGAGGGACAGATCGAGGGAGCAGAGTCAAGAACTCCATTTGTTAGATTTGTTGTTATTTTTTCCCTATTTCGTCATACTGACCAGTGTCCAACATGTCCCCAGGACTGAAGCAGATTCGAGGGGTGGACTGGGAGCTTACCTACTTTGAATATGCACAGTAAAGGGACTCACTGAAGAATTACTTAGTTAGATTTTTCCCATAGTCTTGCAAAAGAACTGTATAAGAAACAATTGTCACTCGTAAGAGGGGGGACACTTTTGGTACACCAGACACTCCTAACACAGAACTCGAAAGACGATATTGGTTACGAGAATAATAACATTGACATTTGGTGAATGATCGAGATGGGGTCCAGAGCAGCAACCTGGTGCTCCCACAACCAGAGAGGCACCCCCGCTTCTCTGGAAGAAAATGCTGCCGCATAACATACAAAACTATCATGTACCTATGTATCGTATTTATCATTATTTTACTGTCATTAATCAGAACTGCATTCTTTATTGGTGCACAAAGCGTTCCAATTTCAGTGCACCCACCTGATGATACATGTGTGAAACCCACAAATGCACCCAGACCTTATATAGTCATTCCAGTCCCTAGAAAATCTGATGGTAGAGTAAATTAACTTGAAATGAACGTGATTAATAGTGATATGCACACGCTTATGGTAACGAATGAGCAGGAAAGCTAGAGACAGGGTCGGCATGAAATGAATGAAGACAACTACACTGACAACTATACGCACACACACACTGAATGCACATGAAACAGGCCTATCGTCAATGACCGCAGAACCACAAATGAAAGCAGCAGAGAAGATGAGACTGCCGGCCATAAGGAACTTCACAGAAACTGTCACGAGAAAGCAAGAAGAGTTAAGAGAAAAGCCAACAGAAGCAGTCATATCAGAAACTCTTGAGAAAACAAGGGCCAACTCAGAAAAACTCTCTGCAAGGACACTAATGTTAGTAGACTTATTATTCTCGCACATAGCCAGAGCGAGGAAACTGCATGAGGAACTGAAAAACAAAACCGCAGAGACTGCATTACCCATCATATATATTCCAACACAAGGGACAAGTAATAGTTCCACAATACAGCCATATGCCGGACCAGTGTCAGGCTGGTTGGCATGTGCATTTGCACGCAGCAGAGAAAAGATGCATGAGAACCAAGAAAGAGCTGCCAGACTCCTGTCCACTCAAATGGCGCAGATGAAGAGACCTGCACCATGGACCAGGGTACCTGAGAACCCCCCAGCAAGAAAAAGCCATACAGATGCATTCAGAGATGTAGTAATAGCAAACTACATGAAGACCTTAAGAATCAAGAGAAGCATGCGAGAAGACGACAATGAACTGAACGATTACCTGGATAGCACAGCACACCTAGGTAACAACATTTGGTACCAGCACATGAAGGAAGTTGGAAGACGAAAATCCGAAGGGGAATGCTTTATTTGTGCACTTCTACCGTACAGCATGGGGAAGTCCAAGATCTTCGTGGTTGTAGAAATTGATGTTCCGACAGCACACTGTCTCTCACACATAGGAATGTGCAATACCAGAGGCCAGTTCATGGGAAGTGATGCCTCATTGATATGGGCAACTGAAGCAGCTTAGCCCGATGAAGATGATTATGTCCAGGACATTGAGACAAGAAACAGAGCTCATACTAGGAATCATGTGATCAGGTACGAGAAGCCTGGAGTTAAAGGAGCATAAATAAGATGGGAAGTGAACCCAAAACTAAATGTCCAAGGAAAAACTCCAGAAGAGGCTCAAAATTGGAAAAACAGAGGCCAAATGCAGATTTGGGGAACAGTGCTTTCACCAGATGGTTTGGAAAAAGGAGTAGTGATCTGCAGATCATGAATGGTCCTCAGAGCCTGCAAGGATGCAATTGAAAACTCACAAAGACTGTGCAAACCACTATTGCCTAAACATACAAAATTACTGACATGGGTCGAAAACAGAGGAGGACCCCTGCAGATAGTGCCACTAGAAAGTCCGAAATTGTGCTTCAAGAACAATGGCACAAGAAAAATGGGGGAGAATCAACACTGCGGATGAATTTTTGAGGCTCCAGGAATGACTTATGGGACTGCAGTGATCATGGATCATTATTGGGCATGCGAGCCCAAAGCATACATCAGACTGCCAAAAAACTGGGGAGTTATATGCACAATAGTGAACGTCCACGCTCCAGCATTAGTGATCCCGAAAAGAGACCTGAACATTGATAGTTTCCCAAAAGCAGATGCTCACCTAAGGAAGAAGAGATCTGTGGAACTGATGTCATGAACTACAGAACACGTCCCTTTTGGACTTCCTGGTCCTTGTCACAACGGGGCTTGGACTCCATAATACTCCCATCATGGTCGTCCAGCGTGAAACCCCTTTCTCGCTCCACGCGCTGGACGTAACATATTCTATTAATAGACCATGCCTTCTGCGGCTCCGCGGGTCTCAATGCTATTGCAAAGTAGCGATCCGACGTGTGTCCCGTAGCTCTCGGTATTGTTTCCTTGTATCTGTCTATCTACCCGTTCCTTGCCCCTTCCTTTCCTCCTATTTCCTGGACTCGTGTGCACCTTTCCTAGTTTCCCGAATTCCTGGACCCGCGTCCCGGAAACTGAACGCACTCTGGAGTCGGAAGAGACTCAGGCAGCCTTGTTCAAAACCAGGTCCATCCGCAAGAAGGCAGAGACCAAGGACTCCAGCAAAGAACAGACCCAGGTTAGAAGGGGGGAACTCCTTGTCAGTTTGAGACGCCACCCGACCGAACTCGATAGCGACATGGAAGCCGCTGTTCAGAACCTGATGCGTGACATGCAAGAACTATCATCCAAGGTCCAAAATCTAAAGGCGGAAAACGCTGCACTCAAATAATTGGTCCTATCCCGGGATTCGGCCACAAAAGAAAGTGTTTTGTTGGGCGGCATTGTTGAAAAATATGATGGGTCGACAAAACCCCTTTGTAGATTCCTGGATTCATGTTTGGTCCACTTTACATTTAAGCCTTATTACTTTTCGACTCCCAGGGCTAAGGTGGGGTTCATAATTTCCCACCTTTCCGGGAATGCCTTAACCTGGGCTACACCCCTCGTTAACTCTGGCGATGCCCTCCTAGATGACTATGATGGGTTCATACAGGCCCTTAAAAACATGTTTGATCGCCCTGAGCAGGTCTTTAGTGCCCAGGAACGTCTGTTAGACTTTCAGCAGGGTTCCTAGGATATGCTCACTTATGTGACCCGATTCAAACAATTGGCCAAGGAAGCTGATTGGTCCTCTGAGGTGAGTTTCACCCTGTTCAGGAGAGGACTGAATGATGAGATTAAGGATGAGTTGGCCAGAGTGGCTCGACCAAACTCATTCCAGGCACTAATGGACCTTGCCATGCAAATAGACTTCCGTATCCAGGAAAGAAAGGCTGAAAAGAAGAAATCCATGGGAAATCCTTCCAAGGTGTCCTTTGAGAGCACTGTCAGAACGGACACAAACCCAGGCTCAGTCACAGAACCAGAACCCATGCAGGTAGGAGCCTTCCGTGGACCCATATCCCAACAGGAAAGGATGAGAAGGATTTATACGGGGTTGTGTATGTATTGTGCTTCGGACACACATTAGGTTAGGGAATGTCCTCTAGCCCCCCCCTCGGCGTTCGGGAAATGTCAGCTCCCGATCCTAGATGGTGCAGAGCTTCGGGAGAGAGATGTTTGCTCCACATCAATTCCATCCTTGAACTCTCCTGGACAAAACAAATTGGTCATACTACAGGCATTTCTATCACCCTCCAAGAGCAAGACCTATCCCATTTTGCCCTTGGTAGGCTGTGGAGCAATGGGGATCTTCATTGATCATGATTGGGTTGCTAGTCACCAGAGTCCGTACGAGACACACAGTACCTTGCAGCCTGTGGAAGCCATTGACGGAAGACCCCTCACTTCAGGGCCCATAAGCCTGCAGACCAAGGAGATCCAGCTCTCAATAAATCACCATCAAGAGCTGATTAGGTTCGACATCATTAAGTCAACCCACTACCCCATGGTATTGGGTATGCCCTCGTTACAAAAACATAATACGTATATCAATTGGACAGCAGGATCACTATTCCTAGGCTCAGAGTTTTTTTATGTCTCACTGCCTGTTCCTGGAACCTTCATTAACACCCCCTAAGGAACCGCCTAAAGACCAAGAAACACCACTCATGGTTTCCAATATCATACAAGTCCCTGAGGCCTACCAAGGTTACGCTGATGTGTTTTCAACTGCCATAGTCCAGGCCTTACCCCCACACAGGCCTGAATACTGCGCAATAGAAACAGAACCCTCAGTAGTGATTCCCTTCGGCAGGATGTTCATCCTTTCTGAGCCCGAGAAAAAGGCCCTCAAAGAATACCTGGATACCAACCTTGAAAATGGCACCATAATACCTTCAAAATCTCCAGCAGGTGCTTCGTTATTCTTTGTTCCCAAAAAGGATACCCAGGAACTCAGACTCTGCCTCGATTATCGTGGCCTAAATCAATGCACCCTAAAAGACCGATACCCACTACCCTTGATTACAGATATCCTGGAAGCCGTAAGAGGCGCGGTAATATTCACCAAGTTGGATCTCCGTGGTGCCTATCATTTGATCCATATCCGGGAAGGAGACCAGTGGAAAACCGCCTTTAGAACACCCTTTGGCCATTACGAATACCTGGTCATGCCCTTTGGACTAGCTAATGCCCTGGCAGTCTTCCAACGTTTTATGGATAGGGTGTTCTCTGACATGTTGTTCCTCTTCGTCATTGTATATCTGGATGACATATTGATCTTTTCCAAAGACCCTTAAAAGCATGAAGAACACGTAAAGGCAGTACTACAAAGACTCCGTGAACACCAACTCTTGGCCAAACCCAAAAAATGCTTGTTTCACGTTACCTCTGTTCACTACCTAGGATTTATCCTTAGCCCAAAGGGAATTGGTATGGACCCTTCAAAGGTAAAGGCCATTCTGGCATGGCCTGCTCCCACATCCGTGAAACAAGTTCAATCCTTCCTGGGACTTGCCAATTTCTACCAAAAGTTCATATCCACCTTTTCCGTGATTGTTCAACCGATCGTTGCTCTCTTAAAGAAGGACACCCCTTTTATCTGGTCCACATAGCAAGACACAGCGTTCCAGCGTTTGAAGACCGAGTTTACACAAGCTCCTATATTAGCCCAACCCGACATAAGCCAACCATTTCTAGTGGAAACGGATGCCTCTAATTACACCATAGGAGCAGTGTTGAAACAGAAATTAGAAGATAAGCTGGAACACCCCATTGCTTATCTTTCACGAACCCTGACTCTGAGTGAAACACACTACTCTGTCCTGGAAAAGGAATTGTTAGCCATCCGCCAAGCCTTCACTGAATGGTGGCATCTACTTCTGGGAGCTAGACTTCCAGTCCAAGTCCGTACGGACCATCAGAATCTTCAGATTCTACAGTCATTGGAATGTAGAAATAGTCGTCAGGCGCGTTGGGCCTACTTTTTTGCCCAGTACCAGTTCCACATCACTAATGTCCCTGGATCACAAAATCTGATTGCTGATGCCTTGTCTCGACGTCCTGACTACGTAACCACTGAAGATAAGGCAAATCCTAAGATGTTTTCCCCCACGATCTTCGTAGCTCAAGCAGTCAACCTCCTGGAAGAAATCCGAGCGCAAACCCAATCCTCTGAGTTATGGAAGGATATGTCAAGGAAAAATCACTGGAATCTAAGAGCCAAGGAAGGATATTTATTCAAGGACAATGCACTGCTCATTCCTACACAGAAATTACAAAAGAAAATAATAAACCTCTGTCATGACACACTTCACTCTGGGCATCGTGGCATCACCAATACCCTCCGGCTTATACAGAGACAGTTCTGGTGGCCTAAGATGAAGACTGACGTACAGCACTACGTCCAAGCTTGCATTGTCTGTGCTCAAAATAAGCATGATAACAAGAGACCGGCGGGTCTTCTACTGCAACCAACACTGCCAACTAGGCCATGGGAATTAATCGCTACTGACTTCATTGTGGAACTACCACCATCTCGAGGATACACTACTATCATGGTTACCATAGACTTGTTCACTCATATGGCTCATTTTACGCCCCTCAGTAAACTACCATCCTCCTCCGAGCTAGCTGGAATCTTTCTGGAACACATATTCCGCCTGCATGGACTTCCTTTCAAGATCATATCTGATAGAGGACCTCAATACGTCTCACAATTCTGGAAACATCTCTGTCGAATTCTGGGAATTCAACGTGCCCTCTCTTCAGGGTATCACCCCCAAACCAACAGAGCCACAGAACGTGCGAATCAGACCCTGGGACAGTATCTTCGATGTTTCGCCACCAAGGTCCAGGATGACTGGTCACTCCTGATACCCGTTGCAGAATTTGCCTACAAAACTCCGAACATTCAGCGCTCAAAACCAGTCCTTTTTATTGTAGTCAAGGGTTCCATCCATCGGTTTTACCCTCTGTTCTTCCTCATTCTACACCGGTTTATACTGTTGACTCCTAGATTTAAACCCTCGTCAGCATACACCAGGGGGCCAAGGAATACTTAGAGAAGGCCAGATCGCAGACCAAGAGATATGCGGAATCCAAAAGAAGACCAGGCCCCTCTTATGCAGTCGGTGACCAAGTATGGTTGTCATCAAAATTACTACCCTGACATCTAAGACCAAAAAAATTGGCCCCCTGGTACTATGGTCCATTTCCCATCAAGGAAATTATTAACTCCGTCTCATACCGGATCAAACTACCAGACTCCTAGAAGAAAATTCATCCAGTTTTTCATACCTCTTTATTGAAACCCTACATTCCATCCTCCCGGAAATCCTGTAGACCTCGTCCTCTGCTGGTCGACAACCAACTGGAATATGAGGTATCCCGGATTTGCAATTCCAGGTATAAACAGGGCCAGCTTCAATGCCTGGTTGAATGGAAAGGATACCCTCCTAGTGAAAGAACCTGAGAACCTATTTCTAATATCAAGGCCCCTCGGTTGCTCAGAAGATTTCACCTCATACACCCGGGCAAACCGAAAGGACAATGTAGTTAAGTGGAAGTAGAAGAAGCATCAAGTCCATGTAGCCAAACTTTGTTTTTTTTCATGAAACAGTAGAAGGAAGGATCAGTTCTGAGTGTGGTGGGTAAGGTATTCCATAATTTAGCAGTGAAAACAGGGAAACAAGATCATCCGGTTGTCTGCAACTTGTAGCTGGGTATGGTGAGTGTCTGTATATGTGCAGTCCTCAAAGGCCTGATAGCAGTGTGTCGCTTGAAGCGGTTGGTCAGGTATGCAGGGGCCAGATTGTTCTGGGCCTCATGTGTTAGGACAAGAGTTTTGAGAGAGATATGGTGGGCTACAGGTTGCCATTGTATATTGCGTCTTGTGTCAGAGATGTGGGATCTCCTTGGGAAGTTGAGCGCTGCCCTGATGGCCTTGTTCTGAGTGACCTGTCAATGCTTCTTTGGCAAGTCCCTAAGTAGAGGGCATTACAATAGTCAATTTTAGACATGATGAGGGGTCTGGCAAGGATAATGCAATTGTCAGTCGTAAGGAAGGGTCTGCAGGCAGTGATGAGTTTGCAGGTATAGGCCAAAGTGGAGACTACAGCATTCGTTTGTCTGTTCAAGGAGAGTGAGGAGTCTAAGTAGATGGCAAGAGTTTTTGTATCCTTAGACACTTTGATAATGTTCCCATTGATCGTAAATGATTTGCAGGCTGGGTCAGGATTACTTAGTTT
The DNA here is from genome assembly GCF_040938575.1 of Ambystoma mexicanum. Classification (NCBI taxonomy): domain Eukaryota; kingdom Metazoa; phylum Chordata; class Amphibia; order Caudata; family Ambystomatidae; genus Ambystoma; species Ambystoma mexicanum. The sequence continues at coordinate 875,998,923 of NC_090941.1, forward strand.
GATGTGGGAGCCAAGGATGAGAAGCTCAGTTTTTTCATCATTGAGGCATAGCCCGTGATGAGCCATCCATGTCTGGATGGCTGAGTAGACTTTGTTAATGGCTTTAGAGTCCATTGCATAGTCACCAGAGATGGGGATGAGTATCTGGGTGTCGTCCGCATAATTGGTGTATGAGACACCCTAATAGTCAAGTATGTCAAAGAGTGGTTTACTAAACACGTTATATAGTGTTGGGGATACACAGGATCCTTGTGAGACACCACACATGACTGGGGTTGGTTCAGCGGAAGCAGACGGGGAGAACACCCTCATGGTTCTCTTAGCCAAGAAAGAGCTGATCCATGATGTGGCGGCCTCAGAGAAGTGGGGAGCTGTTTTAAGATGGTGACAGAGAATGGGATAATCAACCAAATCAAAAGCAGCTGAACGATCAAGAAGGAGTAGAAGTGCCATCCTGCCCTTGTCTTTCAGATAATCAATTTTCCTAGTAATACTCCAGTAATAGATACATACAGCTATTCCCAATAGGTTCTGCCTTGAGCCTCGGGCTACGGATGATCTTTCAATGTTAGCCACTGCTCCTCTGTAGAGGGCGATACAACACAGTCCCACTGCCCATTGTGGAGCATCAGCCTTTGAATAAGAATCGCTGAACGGACTGCAGTAGGAGTATCGGTCCACCAACAATGACCACAGAGTTTGCTAATGTTGTTTGCTAGACATTTCTTAGTAGAGCTAAACCAGACACCTCTTTGGGGACTATGGAAGTTATTTGGGCAACTCCGTAATTTCTAGCTTGTCAGTTAATCGGCACTGAAATAAAAAGATAGCAGTATTTTCATAAGAAACATGTATCAATTCATATATTTCGTTATTGTTGACAATGTTGCAGATAAAAAAATGGTTTCAAGTTTCCTAAATGCAGCACAGCCTGGACTCGCACAGAGTCGCGTGAATTATGTTGCCGTACTTGATTGCTACTTACGGCTCAGATAGAAATGTGTAAATAAAATGCATTAACAATTTTGTTTTATTACAACGACTCCTATACTCAGTTCTAATGGCTTAAGAGCCTGTGATTTCCTTCGTTTATAATGGATGTTCTACTAAACGTAATACATAGATTTCCTAGCCCCTGAAAAGTACTGACTGGCTTGACTAATTTGGGTGAATGTGTATTTTTCGTGGTCAGCAGTTTGCGTTTGATTATGTATTGTATCACAGCTTTAGTCATAGAGAATAATATACATCTGTGTGCAGAGTAGTAAGCAGTAATATCTACTTTGCACAGGTACACGTTTCAAAGATTTCATTTCGAAATCAAATATCCTCTTTTCAAGACTCCCATTTATTAAAAGGAGAATTAAAACATGTTCAAAAAGAAAAACTCAGGACAGTTAACCTCATCACAAGTGATTACTCGTAAGTGCATTAAATGTAAACCCAAATAGATAGATAGATAGATAGATAGATAGATAGATAGATAGATAGATAGATAGATAGAGAGATAGATATACATATGTACTAATTGCAAACATATTATTGGGCAAACAACTTTCAAGGCGCTACATAGCTAGTACAAGGACCAGCCACAGAGAAAACAGATAAAACAACATTTTAAAGACATAAAAACAACGCATGCCACCGACAATGCGCAGCAGTTTTTCATCTACCATATAATTAATTCAATACAATAAGAAGACAAGTGCTTTTTTGACCTAGATTTATAACTTTGCGCAGTAATTCTGTTTCAAATTAAGATTGGAAGACCATTCTGACGGCAGCAGCCCAATTTAGCAATTATTTTACCTCCAAAGCCTTTAGTGATAGATGTGGCCAGTTGCAGTAGATCTTTCCCGCCCGATCTGAGTACCTCAGCAGTGACAGAAGGCTGTGCAAACATGGACAGGTATTTGGGTGCCTTTCCCTGTGTGCGTTTCCAAATACGTGTCAAAACTCTTTCAAAAGTGGTCTATACTGAGATGCTTTTAATAATGTAGGGTATATCCCTCTCTGAAATGGCACATTTATAATGTTGGCTACATCTTGCATCGAAACTGAGATGTACCCTTTTATAACTCTGGGAGGAAAAGGGTCATAAAATGAGTCAGACTGCCGGCCCTTATTATTATATTCCCACTTGTTAAAAAGTCAACAATTGTGAAAGATGTAGGCCTTTCTACAATGTCTTTTCTGGGACTCTCATGAGTTCTGGCTTCAACTGTTATAGACTTGCATAGCTTGACAATTTTAGACACACACAATTAGGCTAGTTAATCACATAGCGATTGAGATGGGATAACTTACTTGACCACTCTGATGATGATGATGATGATGATGATGATAAGCATAATATGAACACATGGGGTCGGTTTGAAGAAAATGTGACAGAAATGTAGGGTTGATGGAGAGTATTTATCCACGGGGTCAAGGTGAGATGTAAGCGTATGTGCTGTCTAGGTACTATTTCAAGAGTAGGGATTCAATTCCTTTCTTGAAATAAAGGGGCATACATGCTGTTCTGGGTGCGGATGGATCTTGCTTCATGTTGCTGGTGCATACTAGGAGCCAGACTTGGCGATAGGATAATTCCTGGTGGGGTATGATCTACCAGACATCATGATTTTAGCAATGTGATGGGGCTCAAGGTTCTGAGGGCTTGGTAAGTAATGCAGGTTGTCTTGAAGATAGGACAGGCAGCCATGAAATTTCATGAGGATAGTGCTAAGCTATGTGAATCTTGTTTTCTTTGACTAGGCTGGGCTGCTTTCATTGGTGCAAAGTGAATGGCTGCAACTCCTGAAGGGATTTTGCTTAGTCCATCGAGGTGTGTTAAATGGTGAGGGCTTGGGCGGTAGTACATCACTTGTGGGAGAAAGGCCTCTGTATTTTGTTGGAGAGAGAGAGAGAGAGAGAGAGATGGTCCTAATCAGTTTGGGCTTTCGTGGTAATATGATGTTCAAGAGATAGTTTGTTGTTGATGGTGAGCCTGAGGGATTTGGCACATGGATCCAGGGCATTCTTGAAGACCTCTAGACTCCTTTTTAACCTGGCATTGATTTGCCTCTTGTACAGAAGGGCTCCTGAGTACAACAGATTAATTTGTAGGTAGGTAATAGTCAGCCAAGGTTATAATATTTGACAGGCATTCCCTGGGGTATTTGACGTGTTATGCACAACTAACTTAGAGATACAACTGTGCGTTGTCTGCACAATGATGTGTTGACCTATTTTGGTCAGTCAGCATTGCCACTAAAGGCTCCCTGGAAAGCATGAAGATGACTGGCAACCTATGGGACTCCTAATGTTGCTGGGTGGTGTACAGAAGTGGGTTTGACTATTTGAACTGCCTTGTGTTCATCTGTGAGTCACAATGAGAACCAGATAAGTGTAATATCGGCAAACCCCTTGTGTGAGGTGAGCAGAACAATTAATGTTTTATGTTTGGCTATAATGCAGCTGAGGAGTCAGGGAGATATACATTTTCTGAATCAAAATAGAAAGAAAGATGAAATAGAATTATTTTTTTTTAAAACGTAAGAAAAAGATACAAGTTACAGGAAACTTACATAAATATTCTCCTATATTGAATTCATATGTGATGGATTACATATAATATTAAGGGAAAGCTTATACAAATAAATGTAATTTATTTACTTATTATAAGCACAATGAACATATTGTCTCGTTAGATTTAGTCTGCAGGCATTGATTTATTTTATTTATTTATTTGCATTTTTAAAGCGCTCACACAGGGGCGCTGTTACAGGAATTGTTTTTTTTTGTTGCAAAGATGTTTTTTTTTTGTCTTAGTTGCGTATTTATAACGCGCCTAAATACCCAGAAGTTTCTAAGCAAGGACCCGGGGATCGAACCTGTGTTGCTTCGTGTCGTCTTGCTTCCAAGGTGAGCACGTTGCCGCTAAGCTATCCTCCCGGGACCAGCTTTGATATTTTACTAGGACCCGCTGTGTTTTTATTCATTTTATAGGATTTAATTTTAATAATATTTCAATGTTACTGATTTGTGAACTAGTGTGAAAAGGATTGTGTGATGTGTGTGACATTAAGCTAGCTGCTGCTTACCTTGCTAGCTTCAGTGAACTTCCAACGTGGTCATATCTTTGCCACAAACGAGTAACGGAAGGTGCTGTAGTTTAGAACAACAAGCCACAAGATTGCTTGTGTCACGTTCCCATTTTACATTAGCAGGGCGTGACACATGCTATAATTGGTTGCACCCTGCTGAGCTTGTTTTAGCCTGTTTCTGCCTGGGTCGCCAGTTGGCAGGAGATGCTGCTGGTTGTAACCTCTGCCCAGTAGGACCGTCTCTCAGTTGTACAATTTCCTTCACAGCGTTAGGACCAATGTGTATAATGAATTGTTTTAGTAACATTGCTATTGACCTGAAGGAATTTGATCATTCTCGTGGATATATTTCACTTAGAACATTAAACAGTGACTGTGGGGACTACTGTGAGCTGCAAAGCAGCACTATTGAAGGCAAGATCAGCACGGGCGCATGCCACTGAGTTTGCTGAGCTTATCAAATCTCATGATTTGGATTTATTATTGATCACAGAAACATGGTTCACAGAGTCTTCTCCAAGCATATTCCATGAGCTGGTTCCAGATGATTATTAGATCAAATATATTAATAGGGCCTCTAAAAAAGGCAGAGATATTGCAGTCATTCCGAAGGCTGCACTACTTATTTCACATTTACACGCTATTGATTGGGGAGATGAGGCACAAGTTGGGAAAATTACTTTTCAGATTTCCCCTAAAGTTACTATTCATATCATTCTGGGCTATAGACCCACAGTCCCTTGCAAACATGTTCTGGAGAACCTTGATGCCTTTCTCAGCAGTGAGGGGAGCAAATATAAGGAAATGCTCCTAGTGGGAGACTAGAACATCTGGCTAGACGACCAGACAAAACCGGACTCGAAAAATCTATGAGATTTACTGAATGTTCATAGCCTCCACTCTTTGGGGGTGCAACCCTTGCATATAAAGGGTCATTGTCTGGATGTCATTATAGCAAGAGGTGAATACACCTTCATGAAGGATATTATGCCAGTTTATTGGTCTGACAACTTTGTGAAGTTCTTTTCACTGTGCCTGCCCGAGTGGGTTAAAGCTAACACTAAGGATACATTGGCTATACACTCTCGGAAAACCAAGGATTTTGATACATTTATTGGTAATGAAATCAACGGGGTTCTTGCCTCTATTGATTCCCTACTTTCGTGCAATGATTTTTTTGCAGCAGGAGCATCAACCTGGGGTGCTATTTGTAATAAAATTGCCCCTTTGAAATCTAAAATTAAGAAAGCTTCTCAACCTTGTTCCACAAAACCTACACTATCTGCATAAGCTAGTTAGCAAGACTAACCAGATTTGGCAACAGAAGTCAACTTCGGAGAACAAAACTTTGGCTAAGAGTGCATTATTGGATTACAAATTGGCTATTTTGCAAGACAAAAAAGATTCTCTGGGAAAAAAACTTAAAACTGCCAGTAATCAGCCAAGGGAATTGTTTTCCATTATAACAAAAATTTGTAACCCAAGCTGCAAAGCAGCACTGTCAGACTCCTCTGCGGTGCAGGCCAACCATTTCAATTCTTTCTTTGTTGATAAGATTGAACACATAAAAGCTGATATTGAGTAGACGGTTATCATATGCCCACCCGCGTCTTTATATAATCAATCAGTGATCAATACGATTGATTTACAGAACCAGAGGTGAACACTTATTTTTGATTTTCATCTGGTTTTTGAAGATGATATATATCAACGTATGATGACCCTCAAGCCCACTATTGACTCTTTATCTACTTTGTCAGCACATGCAGCAAAGAGACTGGTGCAGGACCTGATTACATTTGTGACTACCTTTGTTAACAAGTTTCTAACAATTTGGACTGTTCCGGAGAGTTTAAAGCTCTGAATTGTTTATCTTCTATTAAAAAAGCCAACATTGGATGCAGAGATCCCACAAAAGTACTGTCCCCTTGCAGGGCTATCCTGGCCGGCTAAAATCCACGAAAAGGTTGCCACTAGCTAGCTGCAGGAATTTTTTGAACATGAATCACTATTGGATAAGTTCCAATCAGGGTTCAGACCAAATAACGAAACTGAGACTGCTCTCCTGGTCATACAGGATGACTTGTTAAGGGCCGCAGGCCAAGGTGAACTTTCCCTTTTGGTGATGTTGGATTTGTCCACGGCCTTTGACACAGTGAACCAATCCATCCTTTTGGAACAATTGCAGGAAGTAGGAAGAGTCTCCGATTCGGCAGTAGGTTGCTTTAGGTCTTTTCTGACTGACCGTCAACAGCGGGTGAGATTGGGGGAGTGCCTGTCAGACGCCATCAAGTTGAATTGTGGAGTCCCACAGGGATCTTCCCTATCTCCACTGTTATGTAATCTGTATGTTCGGCCCCTTCTGGAAATCCTGAGACGCTATGGGTTGAATTTCCACTCTTACGCGATGATACCCAGATTTGTATCCAAGTTGCTAACCTTGGGGAAGCATTCAGAAGATTGGGACAGTGCCTGGATGAAGTAAGTGGATGAATATCAAGAAAACACTCACAGCCTAATGCAGCTTAGAATGAACTTATTTTGTTCAGACCTAGGCATTTGATGACTACAGTTAAGAAATTGCTAATCCCCATGTATTAGGCAAAAGCTTAAAATGTGTATCTAAGATAAACATCTGGCCTGTGTATGGCAAGAGGATCTTGGTAGTGAAGCTCAGATCGGAGCAAAGATCCAGGCGGTGCACTTCGCTCTGAGACTTCTACATCAATCACTCCCTTACACCCCTAAAGAAGATCACACGTCCATGGTGGGTGCACTAAGCAGTGCCCACTTGTCCCATCCAAACAACTTCAACGACTCCAAAAAGCACAAAATGCAGCTGTTAGGATGACATTCAAGCTGAACAGAATTGCTCATGTGTCTTCACTTTGTTGTGAGCCACATTGGCTTTCAATTGAAGATTGTATTAGGTTTAAGGTAGCTTGTATCATTTTTAAATGTGTAAATAGTATCGCTCCTCTATATTTGAGAGAGCTAATTCAGCCATACCATCCTGTGAGACAACTGCGCCCTAATGACGGTCACCTCCTTGTTGTCCCCCATTCAATATACAAATCAAGGGGTGATAGAAGATTCTCTGTTTTTGGACCAAAGTTGTGGAACTCCCTACCATTAGAAATACGGACTCTAAATTCACTTTTTCAGTTTCGTCGAGCGTTGAAGACCTTCATGTTTAGATAGAGCAGTCGTGTATCTGGGGGGGTCCTGTATGGACTTGGCTGGGTTCTCTATCAATTACTATCAATTACTGTTTCCATCTGCACTGCTATATGGTTTGTTCTGTTCTGTGTGTGTTATAAATACTAAAATAATAAAATACTAAAAGACAAATACAAATACTAATTAAAGGTATTCTATAACTTATTGCTTTGAGTTCCCCTATGGCCATGTGAATATTTTTGATGAAACACTATGTGCTAGTACACATGTTGAAAGTATTACAGAAAATTTGAAAGTGTACGCAAAACACATGCGAAAGCCAGTAAAGGTTAACCAAAGAGAGGCAATATGATCACATTCCCACGCTCCAACGACCAAGAGGGCTGCATTATGTAAACTGGCTTTTCATGGTGCTAGACATGAGGTTGGCACACTACTGAAGAAAGCAGTGCCCCCTTCTAGTAGAGAGTTAAATGAAGCATATGATGGCATTCTAAAATCAGCAGCAGTCAGAATGGGCGTAACCCTTCTTAACAGTGCCAGTTGATAAGCTTGGGCCAGATTTGTGTTGTGAGGATGGGACCTTAACTAGGAGTAAATCATCCATCCATGTGAACATGCAGATGAATCCAGGATAGGGGAAACCCCCAAAGCAGGGTTATTCTTTAATGTGTGATGTTACACTCCTTTTTCTATGACAGTTAAAGAAGAAGGCACCTGACTCCCCAAATGTTTACACTAAAAGGTACACATATTTGTGGTCTGTGTATTGAAGAAAGAAAAGAAAAGAGCAAATCCTGTTTGGACCTGTTCAGACCAGGAGGACCCACGGCCCGACCCCCTGCTCAGACAGCAGGTAAGCATGTACCAACATGTGTTTACCCCCTCTGTCCCCACAGGCCATATCCACCCCCTCTGGTCCCCCTGTGATGTTCCCTTGTGCGACCCACCCTTCTCACACACTTGTGTTGCCTGTTTTGTTTGATTCTTCTACCCTGCACCCCCCTCCTCCAGTCTGCTTCTGCAGGACTCTGTCCTAATACATTCTGGTTTCACCATCACCGTCTTGTGGCCAATGCTGGATTTGACTTTTATGGACGTCATTGATTCACAGTGTGTCACCCTTTCTCAACTCTCATGCTGGACTTCCTTTGCATCTTTTACTCATTATGGCCCTGAATCATGCTGTTCCCATCTTCCTCTTGTATCCTGGCTTGCACCATTATGTTACTACTGACTTCTGCAATTGTATTTTCTCTCCCCTCTTGCTTCTCCACTCTTTTTGACTGCTTACTCTCTGTTCTCTCCTCCTTTCCCTTCTCCATTTTCCTATCGCCTTCCGTCCTCCCCTTACTTTCTTCTATGCACTTACTCTATCAGATATTTCCCTGAACCTAGTATGATAGCAACCTCTTCTTTCTCCTCCCCCCTCTCCTTACTTGTTTTTGTCCTCTCACCACCCTCCCACTCCAGCACTATCTGAAATGTTGTCAGGCTTAGTACAATAGTCGCTTGTTTTGTTGCTCCCCCCTTTCTGCACCAGTCTCCCTCACCTTTTGTTTTTCTCTGGCTGAACAGAAATGTTGTCAGGCCTAGTACGGTAGTCGAGTGTCTGTTTCCAATTCCTTTCCACTCTCCGCCACCCTTCCATGTCTATGTCTTAGCTCTTGCACTATCTGAAATGTCATCAGGCTGAGCACGATAGTTAATTTCACATCCTTACTGTTCATGGCCTGTAAGAATGTCATTGTATTTTCCCTGGTTCCCTCCCTTGCCTTGAAGCACTTTGAAACACATTGTGTATAGGCGCTATATAAATAAACTATCATATCATATCATACTGTTACACAGATAATGTTGTGCTGTGCATATGATTTCCCAGCATCTAAATGTTTAATAACATGCAAGACAGAAACAGCCCATGCAGACCTGTCCAGAGCCTTGCATTGGAAGGAATTATGGCTGGGTCTACATTGACATATTTAGAAAACCATCACAAGACTCACCAACCAATGTGCTGACCCGAACCTATTGGCTAATTTTTGCCCTGTGTCTCTCCTTCCACACTTCTCTAAAGTGCTCAAAAGGCTTGTGCTCTACGTCTTACGCATTTTTTAGACATCCAAAACCTTCAAGACCCCATACAAGCAGGTTTCCGGCCCTGTCACTCCATGGAAACTGCTCTCATGAATGTCTCCAACTTGATAACCTCTGATAAGCACTCCCACCTATCATCTGTCCGAGTTCCCCTTGACCTGTCTGCTCCTGTTGACATTGTCAGTCACTCTTATCTCCATAATACTCTCTTTCGTCTTGGGATTGGTGATCAAGCCCTTGCCTGGATTGAATCCTGGCTAGCACCTTTCCAATTCTCAGTCTCCTGGAACAGCAACACATTTCAACTCACTCCTTTAACTGTTTGTGTTCCACAAGGCTCTGTGTTGGGCACACCCCTCTTGACACTCTACACATCTGCTCTTGGGGCCCTAGTCTCCACCTTTGGCTTCTCGTACCAACTCTTCATGGACAATACATATATATTCTTCTCGTTTCCTGAACGCTACTCTGATCTCTGTCAAAATGTCTAACTGTCTCACTGCCATTAAATATTGAATGGCTTTGCACTCTCTGATTTTAAAATCTACCAAAACAGAGGTGCTCTTCTTCCCTGCCAAATACTCTCTCTCTCTTCACCCTGCCCGTCCAGTTCTCACCTGACACTCTCCTTTACTCTTCTTCAGCTAGAAATCTTAGCTTCATCTATGACCCTTCACACAATTTATCTACTTTCATTTCCAAAAATGCAATAGCTAGTCACCTCAACCTCCTAAATATCTTTGGTCTCCTCAAATATGATTTCTGTTTGCTCAACAAGATGATTACCTCTGCTGCTAAGGCTCTCTTTGAACTCGCTCAGGACACACCTACTTCCTCGTACATTACCAGGCAGGATGGTACATTACCGGGCAAAACAGGGCCGGAATTACATTTCTTCTCCTGGTTCACAAATCTATCCACAGTAAGTCACCAATGTATCTATCCTCCTCTAGCCAACTTGATAAGCCTTTTGGTAATCCCTGCTCTGCCTCCTCTCCTACCCTTGTGCCAGCTTGCCCTCTCTGTGCTTGCTCTCGCTTCCGACCTGTCACTCTTCTAACTCCACTTGTATGGAATTCTCTTACCCGGACATCCGATAAATGGTCCACAATGATTTGTTCAAAACCAGACTAAGAACCTACCTCCTTGCCTCCGAGTAACCCTCTTAGCCTACCTCTTATATGGTGTCTAACCTCAAACCTGGCTCTGTCCCTCACTTTGTCTGCCTTCACTCTAGCACTTTATCCATCATGATCACATCCCTAACAAAGTTGTCTGTACCGCCAACCTGCACTTAAACATGCCTAGTGTTGGTTGTCCTTAACCTATGTATGTCCACCCATGTATTGTCCCCAGTGACCATTCCATTTACTCCCCTCCACAACCTGGTCACAGTGTCACTAAAACTCACCCCATTGTAAAACCTTACAACTTCCCGTCAAATCGGATTTCTCGTCTATTGTACATTTCTTGTGATCCAAAGAGCATTATTCCTCCTTGTTTATATACAAACACCATGCCAGTAAAAAAGGGCCACAATAAACACCATCAACAGATGAGACACAAGAAAAATTAGAAATAAGCATAGTGACTGCCATTGATTTGGTCAACTTTCATTCAATTTTTTTTCATCCTACTTGTACCATTACAAATGGGAATTACCCACATGCAGATCTGACTTGATCCCACCACCAAAGGGAACAGTTCAGCCTGAGATAATAAAACATATTACCCTTGTTGGTCACAGGGATGGGCAGCCTGCTTTGCTAGATGGTTGGAAGCTTAATTGGTTGGCACCCATTCAGGGCAATTTTAAAAAAGCACATCAAAACGAGAATCACATACCTACCTGTTTGGTATTCTTAATTGGATAGGATAAACCCTGGTTTAATTGCTCCAAAATACAAAATCCCACCCACATCATGATACAAGAAGTAAACTATATTGTAAGAATTAGTTTGTTTCAAAACTCACTTAATAGAAAAATATGTCCCCCACAATACAGATTTAGAGCATGTGTGTCAATATTTACAAGCATATTCTTAGAACAGAGGACTAGATAAATGCAATGCTTACATATCACTTGCAAGAATTAAACAACACATTTTGGAAACCGTATTTATAGTGAACAGCATAACCTCTTATAGGTTATTTTCAATCAAAATATATGGGGATCACTACACTACTCTGAATTAACATGTTGCCTGATATTTTTATTAAATAGCAAATTACTTGTTTCAGTATAGACAAAAGCAATGCATTTAAGTTCCAATTCAATACATGTGTGATACAATGAGAAATTAACCTCATAATAGGGCACAATTCATACGATATTGCCCGTAGGCCGCCAGTGCCGGCAACCTAGACTTAAGTTTCCGGTATTAACGGGATATTACGGGTGGCAATGCGACAGTATGTTCCCATTCCCAAGGGTATGCTGAACATTACTAAAAAAACATGCACAAATAATCATAGGTAGTAGACACCCTTTGCCGTATGTTTTGCAGCAAACAGTACTGAAAAAGAGCCTGATTCATTTTTGACCGCATGCAAATGTTTTTAGACAATATGGATTGTGACAAAATCTGGTTGCTTCCTTTTGCATTATCAAAGCATTTGTACACTTTTTAGCACTGGCCCCTATTTGGCAATGGATTTGGCCAAATGCATTCTAGTTATGAGCATGGTATTGCTAACCCACATATATTCCTGCTGAGCCACTTAAACTTTAAAGCATGATACTCAAACATGAAAGTTAGTGGGGATCATTACGACCCTGGCGGTAAGGATGCCGGTGCCATTAACCCCTTACCACCACATTCCGAGGTCCCTTAGCGGGTCCCACTAAGACAGGCTGGTAAAATCAGCTGTCCTTAGCGGGAGCCGTTAAGGGACCAGGGAGCTAATAATTGGCCCATAATTTAAGGGCTCGTTATTAGCTCCCTCCCCATTCCCATTGAGCCCCGTGGGGGCTCGACTGGGAATGGGGAATGTTTTTCTGAATGCGGATTTACTGGGCCCTCCAAGGTTGGAATGACCCGGTAAGTCCCCATTCAGAGAACCCAGACCCGGACATGAGTTTGGAGGCAGCCATGGCGCTAATAGCGCCATGGCTGCCTCCAAACTTGTAATGACCCCCAGTGTTTTGATTATCACAAGGTGAGGGTAGCCATGCCCATAATAAGGGCATGGCTGCCTCCAAACCCGGGTCCGGGTTCCTTGAATGAGGAATTACCTGGCCATTCCAACCTTGGAGGACCTGGTAATTCCTCATTCCACAAACCCATCCCCATTCCTATTTGAGCCCCGATAGGGCTCAATGGGAATGGGGAGGGAGCTAATAACGGGCCCGTTAATAACGGGCCTGTTATTAGCTCCCTGGTCCCCTTGCGGGACCTGCAAAGGACGTCTGGTCTGACCAGTCGTTCAGAGCGGGTCCCGCAAGGGAACCTCGTAATAGGGGGAATGGGTTTACCGGCACCTGCACCATTACCGGTGCTGTTAAACCCATTCCGCCCACCTCGTAATGAGGCCCAGAGTCTGGAATTGCTTGCTTTTCTTGTGCATGCATCTGCAATGATGTTCAGCATGATCTTGGAGATGGGACACAGCTTCCTCAAATAGGATGATAAGGCAATGACCCACCACCTACTGCAGAACTGGAGCAACTGCATAAACAGTGCTGCCTAGTTCTGAAAAGTAAATATAAGACCAAGAACAATGATTTCAGTGCTAGAGGTTGCTAACAGTGTTTTTGAGAAAAACAGTGTATTGTTGTGCTAAATAAGAACCGGCATAACTGCTCAGACAGGTTATATGGGCTCCTCTGAGATCAACAGACCTTCAGTTAGAAAAATGCCTGTAAAAAAAACGCTGGACACCTTTCATGATTGACATTTTTTTCAATATGTGTTTTACTTCCTGTTATTGAAAACGTGTGCATGTACATACAATACGTGTTAAGAGAAGTGTGAATAGCAGCACAGGCACCGTTTTTTGTTTAACACTGTGTTTCATTAGTCTGCTTTATTAGCCTATTGTTCTGTACTCACTTTAGTTAAGTAGTTAAGGTCAACCACATCATTGTGAAACACCTATGAAATTCATCGGATGTTGGAAGTGACTACAAATTAAGTAAGATTCCCCCCTCTGAATGTCACCCGTAATGTAATTTTGATCTCTTTGTCAATGCCCCCTCTTATCTCATGTATGTGCTCACGGGCTCAGCAATTATGATTTAGCTTCACTGTCTCTCAACTAAAATGTTTTCGCTGAATTTCAAGGGTGATGCCTGATTGTGATATATCGTATATATTGCCCTTTCCATGACATTCAGATCTGGCTACGGGCCACATCACACCAGTTATGCTCATCTTCCATGGGCCACTAGCCATGACTCCCTGCACCCCCCCCATTCTTTCATTCATGCAATATTGGTACTGCTGATAATTTCCAGCTGCAGCCTAACAGCAATCATTGTGATGGGGTGTTGTCTTGCTGCGGGAAAGGATTCTGCTGAAAGCAGTATGTTTTCCATCTTCCCCATCCCCAATGCCACTCAGCATGCTCACCCCTTCTCACTTTGCAGTTCCTCCTGCCTTCCCCTACTGTTAAAATGCCTCATAAATCTCTATTATAATGAGTGTTCCGCCTCTCTTTCACATGGGGTAGTTTTCTTCCGACTGCATCTTGCTACTTTTCCGGTCGAATCCTGTGGAAAGCCCTGTGAATTTCTGCATTAAGACACAAATGACCTAATTAAAATGAACTCTCCGGTCCTCCCAAAGTGCCCACCTAACTATTTGGTCCTCGTTCACCCTCCCCAGCCCTAAACGAAGGTGAAACCACCCCTTTGCATGCTTCAAATATCATTTTTAACACTTTCCTTGTTTGCATTCTCATGGTATGGCAAGACATGCTTTCTGAAGAGCCTTATTGAAGCAATGTGCCTTGAGAGATACACACACTTTTTTTTTTTACTTGAGGTACACCCATCTCCATTAAAGTTTTTTAAAACTACTAAAGGAGGCAACACCAATCCAAAAAAAGAAAAACCTCAACACTTTGTGCCCAACTTTCTTTCTTAATTGGCGCAAATCCATCCAGTGATTATTGCCAAGCACATGTTCAAAGTATGCACCCATTTCTCTATGGAAAATTAATGGGCATAGACCAATAAAAAATGTTTTATTCTAAAAGTAATAACATTTGAACCATCACACTAAATTATTTTTATTTAGATAAACCAGTGCCAGACCATTCATGTTCACAACAGTCAAGGGTTTCATCGATTTTATCCTGTGTTCACTGCATTGCTGCCCAATGCACATTACATATATCTTCTCCTGTCTTTCGTGCTGCATGCTGTGATGTCTTGAATGTTCTGAGTATGGCATCCTGTGTACGTTTCACCTGCGCAGAGTTCCTTGAGTGACAGGTAAACAGGGACCAATGGATGGAGAGATTGTGCAGCTGGATCCCCCTTACTTGGGTCTTCCCTGTGATACTTCTGGGGTCCACACTAGCCTACACCTGCAACAGAGAGAATAAAGAAATAAAGAAACTTTCATTGTGTACCTGAAGATTCTGTTCATCCTTTGAAAAGGCATACCACAATAATGTGCCAAAGTAGTCCACTACTGCTGTACCTATAGGCCTGCAAATGATTTGGCATGCAGGACCCACATCAAAAAGAACCCCTAATTCTCTGGGGAGGTTTGGTGGCATGACAAAAGGCCCAGCTCATTTCTTTTTTTCTCTCTAGGTTATGCTTCCTTGGAAAAGATGGTGAGTTGTGCTGTAGCCACTGACAGCATTTATGGTGTGACTTTTTGACATTAAATTCCCAGTTTTTCACTTTATTCTGTGATGGTCCTGTGACGTTCCTTCCCTTTGGGAAACCATTTTTTGTTGGATTCTTAATCAATGACCCTTTCCTTTCTTCATTTCACGCCATAAAAAAAGCTTTTGTGAAAACACTTCATTAAGCTCTTTGGCATTTTCTTTTTTTAAAACGTTCCTTAATTGTCACTATTCAACGACCATAAAAATTTAAACAAACAAATCCCCTTTCCCATAGTTGTATTTTTAATGCCTTTCACTTCCCACTCTTCCAAAACAGAAAAAAGAGACACCTGTTGTGAAACCCTTTGTGAAAACGTTTCCATTAATGCCCAACAATTCTTTAGAAACACGTGCATCTTTTTAGGCGGATGTCATCTTTGGGCGAGGAAGAGGGGCATCAGCAGGGAGAACATGATGAGGCAGATATAGAGGTTCAGAAGGAGGTGTGACAAATTCCCATGTTATAGTTTGTGTGAGGGCTGTGAGGTCCATGGGGGCTACGTGCCAGCACCAATTCTGTGTTGCAGGTTCCAGAGGCATTAAACTGAACATCCTCATAGGTTCATAGACCATCCCAAGCTATGAGTGCACCATTCCCCAATAGAAGCTCAGTACATCCCAAGATAAGACAGTAAAACTCGCTGGAAGCCCTACAAAACTCCAAACGACATCTGAGGTTGAATCAAGGTGATGAGGTGTTATGCAGAGATATGGTCACTGGTACCCTGCAAGAGGAAGAAACCCCCAGTGGGAAAGCAAACTTAATTTTCACTAGATGAAACTTCTCACTGAACTTGTGGAAAACACTCCCAACAATAGCCCATGCTGTATCTCGTAAAAGCAGAACATGGTAACTAAAAACAGTGTGCACACAATTGATTTCCAAAGTGTTTGCAATACATGCTTGCATGCTCCCCAGATGTGTGCTACTAACAATTTCCCCAACATGCCTGACAATTCGATTGTTCTAGCCCTGCACTTGATGGCGGTCTGTAGACCAAGAGAAACACCACCAAGTGAGAGAAACTTTCGAAAGGAAATTTCTTTGGTGACAGTAGCTTGTAGAACAGCAAAAATGTGCCCCCATCGACACACAGAGAACATTATTCAATGTTTGTTTGTTTGTTTGTTTGTTTATTTTATTTAAATAGCGCTCCAGACCCGGAGGTAGAAGGGCACATAAGTAAGCGGTTACAGGGTGGCATATATACATTTCCATAATCCCTCCAAGTGGGATATGTGCAGTTTTTAATACATATTCAAAACATCGATATTTACAAGTTGCAAACAAGATTAAGCATTTTGTCATATGTTTGGGTAGCTGATGGTCAGTAGCCGGTCAATTACATGTTTCCGAAAAATCTGAAATGACTCAATGGTTTTTATGTTGAGAGGTAAAGTGTTCCAGAGTTGGGAAGCAAGTACTGAGAAGCTGGTGCCGCCTGCTCTTTTTAAGGAGAATCTAGGTACTGTTAGGCAGAGTGTTTTGGAGGATCTGGTGGTTCTGTTTGAGGATTTCAAGGTGAATTTATTGGTGAGATATGGTGGGGCTAGGTGGTTTAAAGCCTTGTAAGTGAGGCAGAGGGTTTTCAAGTCTATTTTTTGTTTTATGGACAGCCATGTGCATGATTTTATGATATCGAAAATATGCTCTCGCTTGGGGATGTTAAGAGCTGCTCGTAGTGCATTATTTTGGAGCACTTGAAGTTTGGAGATTATGGTTTGGTTGGCACCTAGGTACATGCTGTTACAATAGTCAAGTTTGGACTGTATGAGGGCTCTGGCAAGAGTATGGCAGCTTTTGGGGGATAGGAAGGGTCTGCTGGGCCTGATCAGCTTGCTGGTGTAAGCAGTGGCTGAGGCAGTCATATTAATTTGTTTGGAGAGGTTGGTGTTAGCACCGAGGTAAAAGCCTAGGGTTTTTACGCTTTTAACAATAGGGATAGTGTTGCCATCAATGAAGATGTTGTTGTAGCTGGGGCTCAATTTAGACAGGTTACTAGGAGAGCCGACAAGGAGAAGCTCTGTCTTCTCATCGTTCAGGCAGAGACTGTGTGTAGCCATCCATGCCTGAATGACGGAGAAGATTTCATTAATCCGGGTGACGTCCATGCTGTAGTTGTCTGGGATGGTAAGGAGTATCTGAGTGTTGTCTGCATAGTTGGTGTAGACGACGCCCAGACGGTCCAGTTTGTCGAATAGAGGTTTTGTAAATATATTGTAGAGCATGGGGGAGATGCAGGAGCCTTGTGGGACTCCACATGTGATGGGGCTGGGGTCTGCTGCCGCTATTGTGGAGAAGACCCTCATAGTTCTGTTCGCCAAGAAGGATTGTATCCATGCGGAGGCGGACGTGGAGAAGTGGCTGCAGAGGATTTTGTGATCAACTAGATCGAACGCCGCTGAGAGGTCTAAGAGGAGTAGGATGGCGGCATTACCTTTGTCCTTGATTTCATCAATCTGACTTTTGAGGTCAACAAGGGCAGTTTCTGTTCCATGTTGTGGTCTAAAGCCAGATTGACGTATACCAAGCAGCTGGTTAGATTCCAAGTGTTCTTGAATCTGGAGGTAGGCCACTCAGTCCAGTATCTTTAGCAGGAAAGGTTAATTAGTTTGGTGATAAAAGGGGAGAGATCTCTGGCTGCGTCTTTTATGATCTGGGCAGGACAGCTGTCTCCTTTGTAGTTGGACAGTTTTAATGAGGTGATGATTTTTTGAACTTCTAGGATGGTTACTTTTTTAAATGTGAATCCTGCGTCTGTCTCGATGGGAGTTGGTATCCCAATATTGTTGGATTTTCTACTAGAGAGTATGTTGGTTTGCAAAGTGAAGAAGACAAGCAGCAGTTGCGAGACTCACACATGCCAGTGTGAGAGGAGCCTCAATGATCACGGACATCAGCAACATCACCCGTACATACTCTTACTGCAGAAGTGTCTGGAGATGCAGGACCAATGAGCAGAGACCACAGTGAAGAACGAACATCCAAAATTGCATACATTGCAGTCGAAACACCAGATTACAACACATCACCAGACTCCATGTGTGGGCCCACTTAAAAAAAAGGAATAATTTAATCATGCTTAATGCCAAAGACCAGCCTCTATAGGTAGGGCTGGGCTTAAAATGCATGGCACTCTGCGCTGTCTCACTTCCAAGACAAGCTTGTTGTCTCTGAGCTATCCTCCCAGCACCACTTCTGTAGAAAAACTCCCAGAGTGCAGAAAGGGTTGTGGAAGATAGAGGGTGCAGGTGTAGCAAGAGAGAGGTAGTAGATCAGGGCAGCATGGAGGTAGTAGAAATATGATATGATATGATATGAAATGGCATTTATAACGCGCCTATACACAAGTGTTTCAAGGCACGATGCGCAAGAGCAGAATAAGGAGGTGTTGGAGCACAATGAGAATATGGATAGTGAACAGGAAGAGAGAGAGTGAGAGAAAGAGATGAGGAGGCAGGTAAGATCAGGAATTGCTGGAGCAGAATGAGGTGGAGGAAGAGGAGCTCGACAAGCGATTGAGAGAAGCAGAAATCGGGAAAGATCCAGAGCTGCTTATGAAGAATGCAGAGGATGTGGGGGAACAGAAGAAGTGGAAAAGAATGAGGAGCCAGGAGAGTGAGGGAGGCACAGGACTGGTCAAAAAGAAGGGGGAGGAGTGGAAAGTTAAGAGGGAGATGACGATGGTGTTAACAGTTTGGAGTATTGAGGAAGACGGAAAAAGACCCAACCCACCCTGGTGCTGGCAGAGACTGTGCTGGCAGAGACTCTGCCAGTACAAAATATGTTACATGAGCTTTCATCTCTGGGCACTGAGTGATCTTGACCAGTATTACAAAATAATTAATATTTCCAAGATGGTGGAATCTGCTAACAAGGACAGTAAGCTACTGACAAGTGTAATGGAGGAGTGAACAAGAATAAGTCAAGAAAGACAAGTCATTGATGTTATAAGGCCACAAACAGTGAGTGACCTTGTTTGATCACTAGCTGGCAGAGCCAAAAGGAAGAAAGGGGTCACCTGACTGACTACAGCCCTTAAGCAAATCATAATTGCATAATTGCTGACCATTGTTTTTTTTTTAGTTCCCCATAACCTTGTTTTTGGTCTATTCTAAACCCTTTGCACGTGACTTTGTAAAATATACTCTTTTGGCATGGATACTTTGGACTATGAGTTGTCTCGGTTCTATGTGAAAATGTTCCCAGGAACATGCAGTTAAGTGAAAATGCAGTCAGCAAAAAGTTATTTTTAAAACAATACAAGCAATCCAAAGTGTGAAAATGTTGTCAATAATAATGTTGCCTAAACAGCTATTTTTAAGTATACAAATGTACAAGGCTGCAACCCTAAATATGACCCAACTCTCTAACGAAACCGCCACAATCACCCTAACTACATTCTTAGGTTCCCTAACTCTAATTACAACCCTTATCCCACCCTGAACTCTTACAGAACAATAAAACTTCAGCGTGCAAATACATTTTATGTGCATGTTACTCAGTAAGTAATAAGTAGAAATGAACAATGAACCTATCTCCAACCCCATCACCAGCTCTCTACAAATTGCATAGCCCTTGCCCTAACCCAAACCCATCTAACCTTAGCCTAACTGCAACTCCAATACTTACCCTAATACTTACATTACCCTAACACTAGGTTTATCCTAACCGCTATCCTACGCTAAGATCAACAGCCCATGCCAACCTCTGTATCCCTTTCTTGAACACTTACCCAAACCCATACCCTTTCACCTTCCCTGACACTTAATACACCCTAATCACTAACAAGCCCCAACATATTTACTCAAACCCTAACCCGTATCCTTACCCTATCCCCTATCCTTACTCTAAGATCTAATCTTATCATAATCCAGACAATCACAAGCCCACTAAACCCTCAGCCCTAATAATAACCGTTGTACCACTACATTTTTGGCTTCTTTTTTACTGTTTTTTGGACTCGTTTTTGATTGGCAACTTTTTCACTGCAGTGCTATTTTCACCATAGCTTTTTCACTGACATGTTTGTTGTCTACATTTTTATGGGACACCATTGTCTCTTGTTTTCTTACCATGACAGTGATGGAACAAGAGGAGAAAGCGATGGATGGTCCGTAGGAGGAGGAACACAAGAAGGCAGAAATCTTGAGCAGCATCAGGCACATGAACAGTTGGATGCAGAGCAGGAGGAACGAAAAAAGAAAGCATTTGGGAAGCAGGTTGTGTACATGTAGAGGGGTGGAGCAGCATCTGGTGCAAGCAGGACAGCAGGGGGCAGAACAGTTGGCAGATTCAGGGGAGGAGAAGGATATAGACCTATGGCAGGAGGAAAGGGGGATTGAGGAGCTGGACCAAGCTGATGCTATAGGCCACCCTGCCCTGGAGAAGACCATACATATGGACCAGAGACTAGGACAAAGAAAGGGGTCCTGCCACATCACTGTCTTGTCATGACCCCACCTGGGAGTGACAGTACATCATTCTTTCCTGGAAAAAGGCACAGGCACAAGTATGTTTATTTGTGAACCAACTATTCAATAAGGAAGTGTGAAAGAGCAAAAAAGTGAGCATTATGCATGGGCGCAAGATATTTCAAACTACCATAAACCAATGTCTCAGAGCCATGTTCATCTGCGGCCTCTGCCCACATCATAGCATCTACCAGCATGTCTAAAGATGCAGATCCTCCCACCATCATGACGTAGAGCACAGAAGTGTGAGAAAGAGTTCCAATCACAGTCTACACAATTGGCGGCAATGATCAGTCTTGTGTTGCTTCAGTTGGCTCCAAACCTCATGCAGTGTAAAGGTTGGCTTTGCCAACATAGGAAAGCAGCAGTCATGCTTATCTGTCAGAGCATGGAGATTCATATTGCCTACATTGCGGGATTGTGGGTTCCCGGGAGAGCTGGGGTCAGTGCAGTCATAGATGCTCTGGAATCTGTGTGCCTGTAACACAAACAACCCTCACTAAATTGATCAAGGAAGAAAACGTCAACAATTGTTCCCTATATCAACAATGTCTAGCCTCCCATGACCTGGATGCTACTATCTGTTACTATTCATCCAGCACTCTGCAATCTAGCAACCTCCTCGGCCACTCCATCTTTGGCCACACCAGTGCATTTTCTTCCTTTGGCACCTTCTCAGGCATTGCCCCAACTCCCTTCCTAACATAAAAGACACCACCAACACATTTGCATTCAAGCCTGCGCTAACTCCTAAACTTGGAAGGCTCTCTCACACTTTCCCAGCACATATGTCTACTAACATCTTCCTGTACACACTCCTCTTCCTTTCCCAGTCTGCCTAAGATCTGTCCCTTGTTCATGTTCTATATTTGCCGTTACTAGGTAGAGCCTGCGAATAATGGTATGTCTACATCTGTCTCATATAGCACATGTGGAGTCGAACAAATGCTCACATTTCTGACTTTAAGGTAGCAGGGGGACTCTGAAAAAAGTCCCATGTTGACAATTCTCAGATAGTGGATAACATAATGTTTATACATTCTCATGCTGGTGGCCGTTTGATAGCAAGGAGCACCCAGCACATATTCATACTACTGGCTATCAGGCAGTGGTGGGAACCAGAACAACTATCATGTTGGTTTCTCTCAGCCCACTTGAAAGTTATCTCTCCATGAGGGGGGGCATTGTGCAACACCTAAGAAAAAAGCAGAGAAAACACACATGCTAATGGTATCACGTTAAAGATATGGCAAGCAAGCTCACCCACCAGCAGTCAATTACCAAAGATATCTGTTTCAAAACTGCATGCCCAAAAAATAGCTGTATTCAACTATTCTGGGTGTGCTTTACAGTGGTCAATAAGTGTCATCATCATAGGTGTGTTGGCTATCGGAAGGTGTCTTTCCACATGCTTCCTTCATGTTTTTGTTATTTTACCCCAAAGAAATACAAAAATAAAACTCTTACATGTATACACATAGCTAGAAAAGTTTTCACAAATTAAACACAAAGTAAAAAGTCCATACATTTCATAACATAAACCAATATTTATACAATTGCATTCATAGGCCAATAGCAACAGCCTGATGTACAGATAATGAATCAAACATGTCCTTAGTCCTTGGCCATACACGATGCGCAGCTGCAGTAAATACTAAGAATCAGCCCCAAAAATGGCACACCAAAACTGATCAGTAATAGAGCTAACTAATTTTGCATAAGCGCTGCAATATTTTGACTCCATTATTGGACAGGCCGTTAAAACGTGTCTTGCAGTTTCAACACTACCCCCACAAAGACAGCACAATCGATCTTCAAGAGGGGTGCTCTTCTAGGTACCTACATATTCCAATAACAGCAGAATGCTGAAGCGCAGGTATGTTGTGAAACGAATTAGAGCAGGTCTACGTAGTTTTATTAAATAACTACGTGTGACGTTGTAAAAATACCATGGTGTACATAGAGGTTATACATTTTCTTAGTTGATAGGATAAACAGTGTCTGTGAGCAGAAAGAAGGCAACTTCAATGTCTGCAGGGAAGACCATGTTAATATCCTCAAGGTGGGCTGTTGCTCTGGCCACTAATACCTAACACACAATATCAGCCGACTTGAGCTTAGTATGCCCTACAATCAGACCCAATAATGATCCCTTAGAGCCAGCGACCTTAACAATGTTTAGAAGAAATTGACATTTTGCCATTTTCCATAAAGAAGAAAGCAACTGAAGTACCATTACTTCTACTGGGATATCACCCAGCAGGTCCAATAGGGAGTGCAATATTTTTGCCTTTGCCTTATCCAACCACTTGACAGATCTCACTGGCAGGACCTCCAATGCATATAGATTGCCAGGAGCAAGGCATTTGTTATATACCTCTAGCATAGTGTCAATGGAATGGCCACCATGCTTACAGATCGCACTTTTGATCAACATGGGAGACTGCATAGCTTCTCATGCAGTAGGATGTGATAGCCCCACCAGCACTAAAGACGTGTTCCTACTGTACACAGGCAGGGGTTATTTTGTGGATGTTATCACAACGTTGACCTGACAGACTGACTACTGAAAAATTACTCAAGTGTATCCTCATCCCTATTCATGTGATATGCATCAAGTAGATGTGCATCCACCATTAGAGGTGATGGAGGGCCATAGTATGGTATTTTTGGCCCACCCATATTGAGGATTTCCAATTAAGCTAGGATTGTATTTGACATGTTCTGCCCTCTGTCCCCAGCTTCTTCACTATAGTCATTAGTGTTTTAAGAAGATGTGTTAGGTGGTGCAGTTTACAAGAGTAATGTACCCTCTGATGACAAAGAAGTAAACGTTCTTGACATCTCTGATGGTGTGTTGAGCAAAGGGGCAATTGTATGTTCTTCCTGATATGTCCTTCACACAGTTTTATTCCTATGCACTGCATCAATGCATTAGTGCTTATTTTCACTGTGCACATTCTGCTTATTTTTCAGAATTTATATGTGATTGAAAAGCAGCCACTTTGATTTTGCAAACTTGGCCAAGAAATTACGTCAGCAGGAAATCAGTGTATTCTTTTGATGAGAATGTGTGTGGATTCACACGCTAGGTTGAGAGCGCACTCCTTCCCAGCCCAGGTATCCATCTCAGGTTGAGAGCCAGCAGGTACACCAATGCCGGTACCTCACACTCTTGCTGGCCTACGCAAATGCCTGCAGCACACAGAAATTGGAAGTATTCTACTACTGCCTTGCTATGAGTAATGCCCAGTTTAATAGTCATTTGTGACTGTTGAAATATTCACTGATACTATTGCATTATTCACTTAGTTAGCCCAATATGTGAAATATAGAATTTCAGTGGGTGGCACCGGAATACTTCAAGATGTTATGTGGTGACTTGGTGCACACCATGGCCAATTTAACTGCTGAAGCACATTTTTTACATGGATGGCCCATAGCTAATTGTTTGGCCATATCATGAAAACGTGTGTCATGTTTAAATACGCCACACACAAAAGTTGTTTTGGTTAATCCACAGGCTGACAAGCATTGTCTAATGAAATGCATCCAAATAGAATGGATAGCACTCTCAGAGCCTGATTCAGAGGTCTGTGTAAAAATAGAAATGTGTTGTTCCAAGCAGGAAAAACACATTTCTTAAATGCACCATATTCTGGCAGGGAAAGAATGTGGTGCAGGGACATGAAAGCCTCGGCTTTTGCATGCGCCTGATTTATGGCTACAGCCCTAAAAACCATCAGGAATGCAGGGCAGCCACATGGAGGGGATTCTCCTCCCAGCATAACTGGTTTAACACATCAATAAAAGGAGTTAAAATACAACCCCTCTGAGGTGCTGTTAACCGCTGCTGCACACATGTTCTCTTTTATAAAGATAGCATTTCTGAGACTGCAGCAGCACTTTTCTAGTTTAATGAAAGTTTAAGAAAACGTTCTTAAATTAGAAAAGTGGCAGTCCTTAAAGAAATGCTGCAGTGCCACTGGGGCACGTGTCCTGCACAACGGGAGATTTTAGAAGCTTTTGATGCTGGAACGTACATCTACCCTCCAATACTTCCACCGACTGCAGAATGGTGGTGATGGAAACTGGAGGGGAGAATGTCGTATTTCCACACTCTTTTCATCATCAGCTCAGAATCAGGCCCCTAGTGTAGTTGCACGGCTTCCACTAACAAAATAGACTAGACAAAAACCAGAATTCTTCAATTCAACGTTGTTCATTTCATCCCCATGTGTATATATGTTTGAATGTGATTTATAAAGTCTGAACCTAGCTGAAAAGCAAGAGAGTTCTGTTCAATGTGGTCGAACCCAGTGTGTTACAAATAAGGCTGTTGGTGTAGCAGAGTACATGGGGTGCATAGGGGAAGCAGAGTGGAATTTGGCTTGATCAGCACTTGAAATGATGCCACTTGAGCAGTAGGGTCCTCGTGTCCTTCATGAAGTGTAGTGTGGAATGGGTTTGTCACATTTGTATTAAAAAAACAGAGACAGGGTGCATAGAAGGAAAATCATGCTTTCCCTCTGGTCCTTCTTTGCTTCCAGCCTGGTGATATTGTGGCTTTTGTGTTGCATTGGTCTCTGGAGAGGATGAGTGTCTTAGCCAGATAGAGAGGTGCTTTGGTTGTGACTACTTTGTTGGTGATGAAGGCAGTCTTGAAAATGATGGACGGATGAAACGTTTCCAATACAGGTACTTAAGGATCGGGGTGATGTGGTCAAATTTTGTCAGTCCGCAGATGAGTTATGCTGCCATGGGCTGGACACCTCTCAGAGGAGCCAAAGTGGCCTCTGAGGCTCCTGTGAGTAGGGTGTTGCACCGTCCAGTGGGGAGACGTCCACGGCTGGGACGCTGTTCTGAAACTCAGGACAGGTATGAATGGCGCAACATTGTGGATGAGAGCAGACTGGTACCATGCAGCATGGTTCTTATTGGTGGAATGTGATGAAAGAGCGTCCAACATTCCTTATGAAACTGACAGATTTTGCACTGGGGAAGAGTTGAGGCATGAATCCATGGAGCTTCATGCCAGTCAGTGAATGCAAGACTTGGGTATTCTTGCTGTTGTCATTCCTAAAATAATGAATGCGTTGTTCATCTGAAGTGCCAGGCTATTATGCAAGTCTATGCAAAAAGGACAAGCATACTCATCCTTGGCACTTCATGGGTTAAGCTGCAGTTGCTTGGCAGCCAGGCTTGGATGAGGGATGGAAAGCCCATATTTCATATGACAATTCTAATCTTGACACATTTATGGGGGAGGAGATTTAACATCCAAAATATTGTTTTCTATCTGATCAGCATCAGATTGCATTTCGGACAATTTGACCTTCCTCGGGTCTACAACTATGGAAAGCCAATCGTCACAGCACACCACTGCCTTTCCTGACAACTATTGAGCAATTCAAGTAAAGAACCACACAATAGAAAAGCAAAACATGACACTTTGAAAAAGACTAAAATGTACTACAATGCAAGGAGGTGTACAACTTTTTCTCCACACACAAAAAGTCTGCACAACAGTAATAGACCATGCCTATACTCTCTACCTCCCACCAAAGAAATTGAACCCTTTTGTAAGCAACGAATAAGTATGCTCTCCAACCACACAAAGTAATGGACACACTTTAAACCATCGAATCCACTATCATAGTTCCAAATAATTACACGTGTTTCTATGCAAGCCACGAGCATTTTCCTTGACTACAAAAAGATGGAACACCGAGTTATAGCCACGAAATGAAATCTCCTGGCTGTCACTTCGTGAAAACAAGTATGTGGTAACCTTGTGCTCAACCTAACAAGAAATGGCTCGTGTTTATGTCACGCAAGACAGGCAATAGTCATCGCTCTCATTTCACTGCTACTTTATTTGTATACTTCACTGTCAACTAAATCCTATCCGTGTTCAGATCATATTCCTCCTGCCCCACCCTTTGCCTACACTACACTAGATACATTCCAAAATCGAACCATGCATGCCCTTTTACATGATGTGTTCGAATTTGCCAAAATTGAACCATACATGCCCTAACTTATGCTAGTTTGCCCAAAAGTCCCAAAACGAACCATGCATGCCATCTTTATACTATTCTGGTGGAAAATACCTAACATTGCCTACCCAAACCGTGCGCAACGTTTAGGGACACCAGTTTCAGGAAAAACAGACATTATTCAATTGATTCTATATGCATCTACTATGTTCAGCCAAGCTGACAAACAGGTGCTGTGTGTATTCTCCTGCACATTTTTAGCTGGGAGCAGATAGCTCTCCACAATGAGGGATAGCTGCTACTTGGAAACCAGCTTGATACTCCTGTACACCCATTCACGCCTTCATCCTTCTAAGGGCATG
This sequence comes from Ambystoma mexicanum, assembly GCF_040938575.1. Taxonomy (NCBI): domain Eukaryota; kingdom Metazoa; phylum Chordata; class Amphibia; order Caudata; family Ambystomatidae; genus Ambystoma; species Ambystoma mexicanum. The sequence goes on from NC_090941.1 coordinate 876,025,968, forward strand.
CATGGATTACCACAAACGTAGTAAATATTGATTATAATTAGTAACACCTGTTATGAAGTGCTATGAAAAAAAGCGATATGCCTGGTGTGCAGAGCTATACAAAACGTCAAACATTATTGTTTAGAAAGTATTATGTTTTGAGTAATACCATAGCTTAAAATGCTCTTACCATTTACTTTAGTCCATGCTTTACCACTTTGTATTAACACATATACTCTTCAAGTATTTATAATGTGTATATCCATAAATATATATAAATACAGATACATATATTTTAAACAGCCACAGTACTGGCTGTGTAGATATGGTTAAGTTGCTAATCCCATAGGAAGAGCACTTTTTGGGCGGCTTATAACTTTGCTCTCCCTGGACGAATCCTCACCAAACTTTGCAAAAAAAGTATATGGCGCACTCAGTTTGGTGAGGTTTGGTCCGGGGGGGCGGGCAAAGATATTGGGGGGGGTCACAAAATGTATTTTTTTCCCATAGACTGAATGGGGAAAAAACTTTGCTCACGCCTATAGTCCAAACCGGTGAACGGATTTTCACCAAATTTGTGGCAGGAGCAGCAGCTTGGTCCTGAAAGTGTGCTTTTTTAAATTTGGTGAAAATCCATCCCGTTGTTTTTTTTAAAAAATGACCAAAAAGTAGGTCACAAAAAATTTGTGATATCTATGTCCGGTCCGCTGACACACTTCCCTGTTCGCTAATCGGCTTGCGTCATGTCCTCAGACATGCAACGTGTTTGCTAATTGGATGGTGAAGAGCATGGAGTGCGTCAAATTGTTTCGATGAGCCCACCATCTTGGATCCGTGGACATCTGCGGACAGCGCAGTGATAAAAGGAGAAGAAAGACAATTTTGTCAAGTGTGTTGGTGTGTAAGACTGTTTGGGGATGGCGGGGGAGTAAGAGATGGGTCAAATGTTGTATTTATAGAATCGTGGGGCAGTTAGATACCTGTTGGCGTATTCTAACAGTTTATAGATTTTTTATTGAAGTTTTTTTAATGTTGAAGTACAGATTAGTTATTACATTTTGGTTTTAAGAAGATTAAATAAGTGTTTTTAAGATTTGCAGGTGATCTCTGCTTTAGAGTAATGGTACTATCATTACATTCAAACCATCCACATTTCTTTTTAATATATGCAGTGTAGTGACGTGCATTGGTTGTGGCTCCTGCGTGGTAGATTATACCTACTGTTGTGAAGGTTTTCTTACCAAGTGATACTTGACCATGTGTGAATCCAGTCAGCTTGTAGTTGTTTTTGGTACCATCTGCGCTGTAACGTAGAAGCATTAGTATTACGTATTTACTATGTGTTTGTATTAGTAAGGTGGAGCGATTATCTGAATTGCAGATAGTACATAATCTGCCATGGTTTGCATTTTGTACAAGTTGCTGAAATGGAATGGATTCACAATTAGGTATGGATACATACACGAAGCGCTCATTAGGGATGTGTTCCTGTGTCACATAGTTGCAGAGAGTGCATGTATGTTTCCACATGTATGAAATCTGGAAGATTTCATTTATAGGTATGTTTTTGTTTTCTAGTACTTGTAGTAATTACATTAGAAATTCTTGTGGATCTTCTTGTGAGTTTATAGTGAATTTCACCATTGCAGCACAGTAGTCCAATTCTTGTCTTATCCCATGAACACTGTTGTCCGGATTGTTTGTTGCGTTTCTATGAAGTACTAACATTTGCAAACACAATTGGTCTGTACTGTGTAAGTAAATGTTGTCAACAATTGGTTTTAATTGAAATAGAATATTCATTGCTACATTTGTGTAGCAACTTACACCAGTTATATTTGAAAATTTGAATGGACCAGATAGGTCTGTGTCCAAGACATTTTTTCGGAGTGTGTGTTGCTTCTTTGAAGTAGTACCTGCGTTACTTTGAGTAATAGGTTCTTCTATGGTTGTGGTAATTGATGAAGTATTAGCTTCTTTTCCTCTCTTTGTAGGATTTGCATTGAGATTCTGTTGCATTCCTGTTTGAATTAGTTTTCTTTTACAACGTTTTCCTTTTTGTGGAACAGGATATGTTTTTAGATGGGGGGTGTATAGTGAACGTAGTCTATTGTATTCTAAAATGCAAGGAACATCAGCGTTTACTTTACTTGCATCAAAGTTGATTAGAAATAGACCATCAAGTGTGCGTAAGCGTGATAGTGCTACGTAGCTCATGCCTTATTTAAAGAATGGTGACTGCGTATGCTAGAGTTAGAGAAAATTGTTCTCTGTGTACATACATGTCTTTGAAGAGAAGGAATCGAGCTGTTGAGCGCTTTATCCTTTTTATTTCTGAAAGTTTGTCAAAGAGAATATTGACAAACTGAATGTTGTTGTCAGGTGGGTAGGTTTGAAAGCCAACAACTGTACCCTGTGCTCCATGAACTTGTCCTTGCTCTACGTCAAGGTTACGTTTAAGCATTACTCTACAGTTTAAGGATAATTTCAATATTTACTCCAAACCAGCTGTGTTGGAGTTAGACATTTCTAAGGTATTTAGTCTTGTTGTGGCTTGTTGACGCATGGGTAGTGTCATACCATGTACGTCCAGTTTGTCTGTGGAGCAAATTTCAATTATTGGTTGCATTTCTTTTTTCAACATTGTTTCATTGAATTTGGAACAGCTTGCAAGAGTTGGCATTAAGGACATAAAATTGACATTTTTATCGCTAATTGTTTCATAACATTAGTAGCACATGAGTTATGGCCATGAAGTGCATGGATGTGCCGGGTTTTTAATATTGCTTGTGCTTCTTGAGATAGTACACCAACTCTAATACTTTTTAAAATGTTGGCGTAGGTGAGGTCTGCATACTGTTGCATGTTTTCAGTTAATTCTCTGTATTGGAAATGTTGCCAAAGGTTGACATTTCCTATGCTGCCAACAGTTTTAATGCAGAGTTTGTGTCCTAAGGTTTTAAAAATAGGTTCACCTTTAACCAATGTCAATTGAAGAAGATCTCCAAAAACAATAATGTGTTTTCCTCCAAAGAGCTCTTCGTAGTTTGTTTTAAGTACTTCTTGTAATCTGAGGTGAATCAAAGCCAACATTAGGTTGGAGACCATGCTCACTTCATCTATTAGTAACATTTTAATTTGTTTTAACACTCTGCGTAGTTACATTGCAGCTTCTGTAGAAAGTTTGTAATAATCTAATTTGTTTTGGTGTTCTACTGGCAGGAGTAGTAATCGGTGTAAAGTGACAATGCATATGTTTTAGGAAATAAACCTGTGGGGGCAGTTACAATAGCTGACAGTTTGTTGTTTGTCAGTTGTTGAAGGAACTTGCTGGTGATTTTGATTAAGAATGTTTTGCCTGAACCAGCTTCACCACTGACGTATAGTAGTATAGGTTTGTAATTTTGGCAGGTACATTCTTTATTTTCATGTTGTACACCATATGCAATTTATTTTGTTACTTCTTGAAAAATGCTATGCTGCCCTTTGTTTAGTTTTGATTGTAGTATAGTTAAGGCTTCTGTATCTTCATACTGACACATGGTGTTTTCTACTTCTGCCATACCTAATTCTGCCTCATTTGCTATTAGTGGCTGTCCCAGTGGTTCTTGGCTTCCTGTTACAGAAGGTTGACTACTGTCAGGAGTGTCCTTATCTAGTTATGCCTGGAGTTCTTCTTTGTGTCGCTGTTCATTGTGCAACATTGTTTTGTACTGCGTAACGTTTACATCGGTTATAGTGCTTTCATTTGCTTTGAAAGTGTCTTCATAGGAGTCATAGTTATCTAGTATTTCTTCTTCTTTTCTCCATGGTTTAAGAGTTGTAGCAGGGACATGTAATATAGTTCTTTATGTTGCAGAGTTTTTAATGACAATTTGATATGATTAATTAAAATTGGTTTGGTAAGTTTTACTAAGCTTCCTTCACAATTTGTCACTCTGTATCTACCTTTTTTTCATCGGATTTTATATTATTTTGGTATGTGAAGTTTTGGGCTATGTGGTATAGACACATGGAGCCTCTTTACGAGTTTGGAGGTAGCCATGGAGCTATTAGCTCCATGGCTTCCTCCAAAGCGGGCTCCTTTACTAGGTTCCTGCAATGAGCAATAACCGGGTTATTCTGACATAGGATGACCCGGTAATTCCTCCTTGCAGGAACCATTCCCCATTCCCATTTGAGCCCCCATAGGTATGAATGGGAATGAGGAGGTAGGTAACAACAGGCACATTACATGTGTCCCGTTGTCACCTCCCTTTTCCCCTTACGGGACCCGCACAAAGCTTCTAAGGTTAATTTTCTATGGTAGTTTTTAAGGGTTGTGCATGATTTGTCTCCCGTTTTTATAAGATTCTGAAGGACTTGTGGCGGAACATTTTTGCTAATATACTTTTTTTGCTATGGTTATTTCCTACTATATCAAGATTTATAGGAGCAGTTTTAGCAGTAGTGGTAGCTGCATTTATGTTAATCATTTTCTGTTTTCTTTTACGTTTTGATAGAGGAGGCAAAGTTTCTGTACTGGAAGATTGTTTTATTTTGCAAAATTACTGTATTAGCTGTTTCGTTTGAACTTTTTCTACAAACTCTGCTAGAGATGAATGCTTATTTTAGACATTTATATTTTCATTTGCTCTATTTCTGTGCTGCTTTCTACGGATTTGCTTTCTGGTAGGCATTCTGTGGGGTCTGTTGAAACAGAAAAATAGAAGGTATGGGTTGGGCTGTTGTGCAATGTATGTGTGCTGTATGCATGAGTGTCTGAGTATGATGGTAAAGATGTATCTGGTGGTGTGTGACTGTGCATTGGGCAGCTACAATTAGTTGGGAAAGCTACTCTTCTATTTTTGTGTTCCTATACTGCAGTTCAGATGACAGTAGAAAGTGAGCTAGTGGTGAAGATAAGCACTAATAATAAATCAAATGGTATAAAATTAAAACAATACTTTGTTTTGTAATACTAATATTCTAGGGGATGAGTTATGTTATTTGTGCTCTGAAAAACAGGGATTTTGTGTGCCATTATGTGTGCTAATCCCTGTTTAATAAATGGTGATTTGTGGGCAGAATGGTGCACACAGCTTCGTTTTTTTGTGCACAAATTACATGAATCACCCGCACAGTGTGTTTGAGTAACACATTATAACAACAAGAGGATACATATAACAATTAACATTATAACAGTAACAGTGGCAGCAATTTACAGTTGAGAATCAGATCAAGAAAACAGTAAGTAGAGCAATTAAACTGAATGGGAGAAGGAGAGTAGTGCAGTAGAAGTGAGAGAGAGGGAGGGGTGGGGAAAAGGAGGAGGAGGGAAACAGATGGGGTTAAGGGCGAGAATGGGGTGAGGGGGAAGAAGAGGGAGATGATTAAGGAGGTAAGGCAAGGGGGGAGGGGGCAAGAAGGTGGGAGGGGTTTCATGGTGGAGAGAAGGAGAGATTTGAGGTAAGTTCAGAATGAGGAAAAGGTAAAAATAGAGCGGAGTGAGAGAGGTAAGGAGTTCCAGTGCAGGGGGGCTAGGAGATGGAAGGATCGGAAACGGGATGTGGCACAAGGGGAAGGAGGAACAGTGAGAAGAAAGTGGTTAGGAGAGTGAAGGGAGTGGGAGGGAGTGTAGAAAGAGAGGAGAGATAAGGGGGAGCAAGATTGTGGAGAGATTTAAAGACTAGGCAGAGAAACTAAGATAGTATTGTACTTACTCTCTTTTGTGGAATGAACAGAAGGATGTGATTTACAGGGAGTGGTGTTATTGCAGCTGGGAGCATTTCAATGAAAGTGTCTATGTGTGTGAGTGTATGAAGATGCATGAAATTTTACTGGCTGTGTGTAATTTTATGATACACTACTAAGTGTTTTTCCACAGTAATATTGTGGTCAAGTGGCACAGCGAGTAGAGCGCTCGCTTTGACATCCGTGCAGAGCCTGCTAACGCAGGTTCGAATCCTGGCGGGGCCAAACTCAGCCTTTCATCCTTCCGAGGTCGATAAATGAGCACCACACACCGTGGGTAATAATAAGCAGCGCTCAGATACCTGAGGGTTTGTAGCGCTATATAAATGCCAAATTATTATTATTATTATTTCTTCCATCTCCTAATATTATAATTTTTTAGATAGTTGTGTGTGTAAAAAAAAATAGATAGCAGACAAGTTTGGAAGTGACAGTTGATTATAGCAGATGGAAAAAAAATGACAATAAATTCATTTTATAGGCTATCCAGGTTAAGTGTCAGTTACTCTGTTTATATGCATTTATACGGGTTGTACATGTAATGTGCAGAAAATATGCATACCTGTAGTTTGTATTCATGCATGTGGATATGCATGCAGGTGCAAGTAGAAATCTTGGAGACTTGTAGAGTAGTTTTTGTAGTAGGTGCTTTCCAATGATATGAGACTTGTACTCAGAGTGATCAACAGTACATTTGAAGTGCTGAACTCTGATGATGGAGTTAGATGTAGAGGTCTTGGATGTGATTGGTGGATGGTTATGTGACTCGTTAGCTGTATCCAATGAGGGAATGGCACAGAGAGTGAAGTGGAAATGGTAGAAGGGCTGTCTAAGATACGATACGTCCGCGGACATGGCAGTAGTCCGCGGACATCGCCTATTACATACAGGGATTTTGGAGTGGAAAGGCTTGCAAATGAGAATGAGCAGAGCAACTGATTGGTCGGTACAGTTTAGTGGGTGTGTTGTGTAAGGAGAGAGTTTGCCAGAAAGTCTTTTTCCTGAGAGAAGAACAGTTAGCTATGGCTGTGTGTTTCAGAAAACAGATTGTCTGGATTTTGGGAGACTCATGGATACATTGGTTGGAGATGCATGCAGAACGCTGTGGAGTAGCTGCAGATCTTGGATTCCCTCATGTGGAAGTGCACTGGCATGGAGTGCGTGGAATGAAGTGGCTGGACTTGGTACCTCTCTGTGCTAGTTTGCTTCATCCAGACATAATTATAATTAATTGTGGAGGGAACAGTTTAGGACATGTGTCAGGAATTTCTTTGCAATTTGCGATTGAAGAAGGACTTGGGAAGGTCATGGACTTGTTTCCAAATTCCCAAGTAATTTTTTCTCGTATTGCGCAGAGGCAAATGTAGCTGCATTCTTCTTCATTTGGTCCACAAATGGAGAAAGCAAGGCAGAATGTTAATTAAGCTGTTTGTGCCTTTCTAAGAGATGTTAGCATGTCCTCTTTCCACAATGAAAATACTATGTTTCGTAGCACATATAGTTTTTGTAGAGATGGAGTTCATCTTACTTATGCTGGTAATAGGATTTTTCTGAGAAATGTACAAAATGCATTGCAACCTTTTGTGGATTTACAGCCATCCATTTTGCAGTAGGTGTTGACAAGTTTTTGAAACACAAAAAAACACCACCAAAAGGCTCTTTTTCAGAGCCACCACTTCCTCCCAGAGAAAAGTGCAATGGTTTTGATAGGGCAGCAAGCCAAAATTTTAGATGTCCGTGAACTGTCAGCGGACTTCTAAAAAAATACACAGGGCCCTGCTACATTTATTTACCACTTCTATTTTTACACTGTGAAAGGCAGCTCTGAAAAGATGCTTTTTTGGGGATTTTTATTGTTTTATATTTTTTGTTTTTTACACACGACACACTAGGAGAGGAGGGAAAAGGAGGGTAAGAGGGGGACACCAACCATGGGGATAAGAAACAGCAGGTGGAGAGGAAGATGTAGGGTGGGCCTTATTTAGGTAGTGGGCAGATCTTCTTGTGTTCCGAGACCGTAGTCTCGAAAGCACTTTGAAGTCTCTCCCCCCTGCAGATTACATACACAAAACTGTGACCCTCGAAAGGTAAGGGTCATCAGCATTGTGAATGGCCTGTCAGGCAGCTGGCGGGATGCTCTCTCCTACAGGAGTGTCTCTTGTGGTGAGAGGAGCGGAAACGGAAGATATAGTAGAGGAACTCAACCTACTATGTTCCTCACAAGGTACAACCTTGCGAACGGCCCCACCCGTGGAACAACCTTAGGTGTCGCTTCATAGTTGTCGTACCAAAGCTGTACAAACTAAGCCTCCCGTGATTCAGCACCATTTTGCACTGGTTGCAGGTGACTTTGTTCGCACGCGCCTTGGGTACATTACCATGAATGGTAAATAACCGCCACACCCAAGACTCATAGCGAGTGCTGGTAGTAGGGACTTCCACTACCTCATCCTCGTCATCCTCTTCATCCTCCTCCTCTACATCCTCATGCCTGTTCGTCTCTTCAGGCCCTTGGGGAGGTGTTGGTGGTGGAGGGGGTAGGGGTGGTACTGAGACAGATGTAGCACCAGCTGGAGCAGCAAGCATTGATGCCATCAGGTCTGATGGAAAGCAGCAGCAAGAGCAGCAAAATACCAGCCAAAGTAGACAATGCTTTGTCAGATAGCCAAAAGCACAATGAGGATGAGCTCTGGGGTTTGGAGTTTTAAAGGGGTGCATGTGCACGCTTCGCGGACAGCCGCGCTGTCCACGGACAGTTCGAACACCCAAAAAAGGCTCCAAAAGTTCCAAAAAGTATGTGGAAAGTCAGGGTCATTGTCTGGGACATGAGCTATGGTGAATTTTTACTATAAAATACTGTGGATTGCCTGAAAAGGTACTTTTAAAATGTTCGGGCATCCGGACAGTGTCCGCAATTGTGGACACATGCTCAGCGTGGGTGCGGTCACATGATGGCGTTGCAAACATGTCCGCGAATTGAACGGGTGTCCGCAGGACACCAAATGCACGGGAACGCTTGTGCGCATGCACGCGGGTGTTCTACGGAAAGTGTTCGGGTCCTGAAACCAATTAAAAGTGCGACACAAGTGAGGTGAACAGTTACGGACAGGCGCAATGTTCGCAGAACTTATGAGTGTAGTGCGCATGTGTGTAGATGTTCTTCAGGCAGTACGGACAGGTATAGTGTCCTCAGGACACCCCCATTTTGTTTATTTACGGACATCCCGGACACCACGTTTGTTCTTAGAACAGTTTCAACTTGACAGGGGACAATACGGACAGGCATATTGTCCTTAGAACACCCCCATTTTGTTTATTTACAGACATCCCGGACACCGCGTGTGTTCTTAGAACAGTTTCAACTTGACTGAGGACATTACGGACAGGCAGAGTGTCCTTAGGACACCCCCATTGTGTTTATTTACGGACATCCCGGACACTGTGTGTTTTCTTGGAACAGTTTCAACTTAACTGCAGACATTATTGACAGGCATAGTGTCCTTAGGATACCCCATTTTGTTTATTTACGGACATCCCGGACACTGCGTGTGTTCTTAGAACAGTTTCAACTTGCCTGCGAACAGTACGGACAGGTATAGTGTCCTTAGGACACCTCCATTTTTGTTTAATTGCGGACATCCCGGACACCGTGCATGTTCTTAGAACAGTTTCAACTTGCTTGCGGACAGTACGGACAGGTAGAGTATCCTTAGGACACCCCCATTTTGCTAATTATGGACATCCTGGACACGCGCGCTGCCAACTGCCTTATAAACATTTTTTAAAAAATGACTGAATTCAAACACACATTACATTTTTTTTAATTATATATAGATGTACAATTTATGAAAGAGAAGGGGAAGCAGAAACGAACACACACACAGGGGAATTGGGCGTTTCAAGAGGATGGATAGGAGGAGATGAAGGGATGGAAGTCTCATCAAAACATTTTTGTTCGTGGAGAGGGTTTGGGGATAATTGACTGGGATATGGAGGGGGGGACAGGTACATGTGGGACAATGGTATTTCATTTTTTCTTTTATGTGTTCCTCCACAAAAATATTTTCAAATGGTTGAAATTTGCCATGAGCATGTCCATTTTTTCTTCCATGCGCTGGAGAGTCTTTTCCAATGTATCTTTTGGTGCACTATTTTCAATGTTTGTATGGTCTGTTAAATATATGTATATATATATATATATATGTTAAGTACACATAAAGTAATGCTTATTAATTTGGTTATGTAGAGAAGTGTCTACCATTAGTACCACTATCTTCAGACATTTCCTCACGTGGGAAATTCTCCTCAAGCCACTCTAAAGCACTGGACATTTATGTGAAAAAAAAAATATTACATGGCCACGGTAGTGGCCATGTAGTTATGGTTAAATTGCTGTTACCATAGGAAGAGCACTTTTTGGGCAGCTTATAACTTCGCTCTCCCTGGACGGATCCTCACCAAACTTTGCAAAAAAAAGTAGTTGGGTCACTCTGAATTTTTTTGCAAAGTTTGGTGAGGATTCGTCCAGGGGGGGAAAATTTATAGGGGGGGTCCCAAATTTTTTTTTTTTTTCCCATAGACTGAATGGGAAAAAAATTTGCGCAAGGCTACAGCCCGAACCGCTGGACGGATTTACACCAAATTTGCGGCAGGAGCGGCGGCCTGGTCCCAAAAGCGTGCTTTTGTAAATTTGGTGTAAATCTGTCCAGTAGTTTTTTTTTAAAATGACCAAAATGTAAGGCAAAAAAATTAGTGATATCTGCGTTCGCTTCGCGGACGGACTTCCCTGTTCGCTCCGCGGACAGCACCCCGATTGGCCCATGGGCTTGCGTCATGTCCGCGGACATGCCACTTGTTCGCTGATTGGATGGCGAGGGGCGTGGAGCGCGTCAGATTTTCTGTGGCGCCCGCATTCTTGTATTCGCAGTCGACCGCGTACAGCGCAGTGAAACGTGGCTAAAAAGTTGTATTTAGTGCCGTGTGTTGGTGTGTAAGAGTGTTTGGGGAGGGTGGGGGAGTATGAGATAGGTTCAATGTTTTGTTTTTTTATGTGCTAGACCTTTTTGTTGCGTTCGATTTGTCCGCGGAGAACACGGCTGTTCTGACATTTTGTAAATAAACTAAATGGTGGGGTGTTTAGAGGACGGAGTATGTGTCATTTTTGATCGCAAGGAAGGTAAAAATGAGCTATGAACACTCGCGGTGTACTTAATTGTTCGTAAATACACAAACTGGGGGTGTCCTCAGGACGCTGTCCGTATTGTAATCTGTCTAGTTGAATGTGTTCTAAGAACACTCGCAGTGTCCCGAAATGGTTGCAATTACACAAAATGGGGGTGTTCTGAGAACGTTGTTTGTATTGTTCGTTGTCATGGTTAAAGTGTTTTAAGAGCACTCCTTTTGTTCGCTAATAGTACAATTTCCTAGGGGTGTCAACCGACTTTTTGTCCACTAAAGAAACGATAAATCCGGCTGGTGTGCGCCGACATTATGTGATAATCCTATGACTGGCACTATTGACCTGGCTGACTTGCTTTTGCGACACTAAATCATATCTCCCGCCCTTAATTCTGATATTATCAAAGCATTCATATTCCCCGCCTTTCTCCGTGACGTTACAGGGTGCGTAATGAAACGCGCCCAGTCGTCTCCAGTTCTACGCGACTTTACACAGAACCCGGAAGACAACACACATTATGTCACAACACAGCGCGCCACAATTCGGAATATGAAACTGTGATTTAAAAGCAAAGAGCAAGATTGTAAATGTTGTAAAGTACATTTATTTGACATCAAATGTTTAGAGAATATTCAGCAATTTGCATTTGTCTTTGTTGTTGATCCGCAAAAGTTCATGTTGAGACACGCGATGTTCCTTTGCGGTACAGAGAGTGTTAGATCAGCTTACAACTCAGTGCGCCACAATTCGGAATATGAAACTGTGGTTTAAAAGTAAACAGCAGGATTGTACATTTGGTAAAGTACATTTATTTCACATGAAATGTTTAGTGAATATTCAGCGATTTGTTATTGTCTCTGCTGTCGATCAGCAAAAGTTTATTTGGAGCCACGCATTGTTCCTTTGTGGTAGATAGGCTGTTGGTTTATGATAAAAGCAGTAAATGGTTGCTCTGATAATCGGGAGGTTGCTCCAACAACGAGCCATTAGACCACCCTATTGGTTGGTATGTTGTTTTTAGCCGCTAGTACTGCGTAAGGGCATCCTTGGCAATTGTCCCATAAAATGGTGAGGGTCGTGAAGTTGCATATTTGGACTTGCACCTGGCAGTTAAAGACCCCATCCGCTGGAGTCTGTAAATCGTGACATAGACAAAATGGGGCCACGTACCTGTTTTAAAAAACATAAATTAGTCTCACCAGCCGATCTTCATTAAAAATCATCATTATATTTATTAGGGCGTGAAACTATTTGCTATCGAAGATAGTGCAACAGAGTATGTTAATAATAAAATAATAATATTTTCCCATTCATATAGCGCTAAGAACCTTGAGGTATGTAAGCGGTGCTTATTATTAACCACGGTGTGTGGTGCTCATTTATCGACCACGGAAGGACGAAAGGCTGAGTTTCGCCTTGCCGGGATTCAAACTTGCGTTAGCAAGCTGTGCACGGATGTCAAAGCGAGCGCTGTACTCGCTGTGCCACTTGACAGGCTACAGTGAAGTGGCACAGCGAGTAGAGCGCTTGACCGCCTATAGACCGGTTAAATTATTTCTATTAACCCACCCTGTGTCGTCTGCCTTTTTCAGAGCCCTCTAAACGACAGGGGATCAATTCGGCGGTGATAGTGCGCGGTAGAAAACATGCCACTTTCAACGAACAAGTTCAACTTGAGCGGACTTTTATGCTACGCTATTGTAATTATATTTGGTATAAAGTAATCTAAAGGGTTACTTACAGTACAATTGCAATTTCCATTGTCTACGAGTGGTGCAGTCCCAAAATACGACTCTGCGTGTGCCAACGATCTTTCGTATAGTGATATAATATATAAAAGTGGTTTTGTTTCAGAAATGTCATCTTTATCTTCTCTTACGTTTTAGCAACACTCCTTCAAGAGAAGTCTTTCATCACAATCTCTGTCTGTCAAGGCAAAACACAATACAACCTTATAGTCCGCTTTGTGAGCCTCTCCGGGGCCTGAGAAAAAAATGGAAGCAGCTGACCTTCACTGTGAACGAGCATAAATTCTTACTTTGCAACATTCTGTGTAAAGCCATCTGTAGAAGTTGTGGAAGCAGCTGACCTTCACTGTGAACGAGCATAAATTCTTACTTTGCAACATTCTGTGTAAAGCCATCTGTAGAAGTTGGTTTTTGCACGCCATGTTTGTATATTGTTTGCGTGATATTAAAAAAACTTTGTTAAAGGGACATTATGGTTAAGTTGCGCTATTGAAAACCTATGAAATTCAGTGAAAAAACTTTGTTAAAGGGACGTTATGGCTCAAAGTGAAACCGAAAAACTCCTGAAATTCGCCAGTTATGGTAACATAAGCAACCATAACTCGCGCCACCGTGCACTACTAACACTAACACCCAGGACATCAAAGATGACATCACAAATGTCATTGATGACATAACTGATGACATCACATGGCTGGCTCTCCCTTTTTATCCTTTACTGACATATCGAAGCCACATAGTTTTCTTCAGTAACAGTCAGGAAGTAAAAATTGAAAAGGTACTATATTTGTAGTCTTAGGGTCCTGTCACATCATATGAAACATGTACATAGCGGAAGATACAGGCTTGAAAGAGAGCAATCCTTTCTGTGCATGAAGATAATCATTATGGTTATCAGCACTTTCTCATAGTTTTATTTGTATTACTCTACCTTCGCTCTATATGCTCATATTTGTATACATTATACTCACTCTCCATAGAGTGAATGGGAAAAAAATGTTGCTCGCACATACAGCCCAAACCGCTGGACGGATTTCCACCAAATTTGGACCAGGAGCAGCGGCTTGGTCCCGAAAGCGTGCTTTTGCAAATTTGGTGAAAATCCGTCCAGTAGTTTTTTTTAAAATGACCACAAAGTAGGTCAAAAAAAATTAGTGATATCTGTGTTCGGTTTGCGGATACACTTCCCTGTTTGCTCCGCGGAAAGTGTCCTGATTGGCCAATCGTCTTGCGTGATGTACGCGGACATGCAAAGTGTTCGCTGATTGGACGGCGTGGAGCGTGAAGCGCGTCAGATTTTTCGGTAGCCCCCTCCATATTGGATTCGCGGACGTCCCCGGACAGCGCGGTGAAACTTTGTTCAAAATGTGTATTTTGCAGAGTGTGTTGGTGTGTAGGAGTGTTTGGGGAGGGTGGGAGTGTATGAGATAGGATGAAAGTTGTGTTTTTTATGTGTTAGACGTTCCTTTTGTGTTCGATTTGTTTGCGGCCATCACGGGTGTTCTGAAATGTTCTAACTAAACTGAGTAGGGGGTGTTCTAAGGAGTCAATATGTGTCCGTTTTGTTCGCAAGCAAAGTGAAACTGTTCTAAGAACACTCGCAGTGTCCGGGGAGTGTTCGTAGGTGGTGTCCTGAGGACGCTGTCCGTATTGTTCTCTGTCAAGTTGAATGTGTTCTAAGAACACGCGCGGTGTCCTGAAATGTTCGCAAATAAACAAAATGGGGGTGTTCTGAAGACGTTTTTGAGAACACTCCCGGTGTCCTGAAATGTTTGTAGGGGTTGTTCTGAGGACGCTGTCCGTATTGTTCTCTGTCAAGTTGAATTTGTTCTAAGAACACTCGCGGTGTCCTGAAATGTTCGCAAATAAACAAAATGGGGGTGTTCTGAAGACACTTCTAAGAACACTCGCGGTGTACGGGGAGTGTTCGTAGGGGGTGTCCTGAGGACGCTGTCCGTATTGTCTCTGTCAAGTTGAATGTGTCCTAAGAACACTCGCGGTGTACTGAAATGTTCGCATATAAACAAGATCATTGGGTCTGTGGGAGAAAAAAAAATCCATGTTGGAGTAAAAAAAAAACCTTTTTCTGTTATGCTACAGTTTATTTGTTTGTTTGTTTTCAGTGTTCACTTGTTGTTTCTGGCTAATGCTTTATACTTTGCTTTGTTGTATTTTTTTTGGAGCAGTAACAGATTCTTCATTTGTTTTGATATTATAAAATTTTGGGACAGTTAGATACCAATTGGCGTATTCTAACTGTGTATTTTTTGGCCTAATTTAGTGGTATTCATTTATCTGATTAGTTGTTGTAGAATCTTTGAGCTGTTAGATAGCTTTTGGAGTATTCTAACAGTTTATATTATTTTAACACAAATTTATAATTTTGGGACAGTTAGATACCAATTGGCGTATTCTAACTGTGTATTTTTTGGCCTAATTTAGTGGTATTCATTTATCTGATTAGTTGTTGTAGAATCTTTGAGCAGTTAGATAGCTTTTGGAGTATTCTAACAGTTTATATTTTTGTAACACAAATTTGCTTAAAGGTTTAAATACAGTTTATTTATCAAATTTTGGTTTTAAGAACATCAAATAAGCGTTTGTAAGATTTGCTGGTAATCTCTACTTTAGAGTAATGGTACTATCATTACATTCAAACCACCCACATTTCTTTTTTATGTATGCAGTGTAGTGCCCTGAATTGGTTGTGGCTCCTGCGTGGTAGATTATACCTATTGTTGTGAAGGTTTTCTTACCAAGTGAGATTTGACCATGTGTGAATCCAGTCAGCTTGCAGTTGTTTTTGGTACCATCTGCATTGTAACGTAGAAGCATTAGTATTACGTATTTACTATGTGTTTGTATTACTAACGTGGAGCGATTATCTGAATTGCAGGTAGAGCATAATCTACCATGGTTTGCATTTTGTACAAGTTGCTGAAATGGAATGGATTCACACTTTGGTATTGATATATATATGAAGCGTTCATTGGGGATTTCTTCTTGTGTCACATTGTTGCAGAGAGTGCATGTATGTTTCCACATGTATGAAATCTGAAAGATTTCATTTATAGGTATGTTTTTGTTTTCCAGTACTTGTAGTAAGTACATTAGAAATTCTTGTGGATCTTCCTGTGAGTTTATAGTGAATTTCACCATTCCAGCACAGTAGTCCAATTGTCGTCTTATTCCAAAAACACGATATGTGTTGTCAGGATTGTTTGCTGCATTTCTGTGAAGTACTAACATTTGCAAACACAATGGGTCTGTACTGTGTGAGTAAATGTTGTCAACAATTGGTGGTAATTGAAATAGAATATTCATTGCTACATTTGCATAGCAACTTACACCAACTATATTTGAGAATTTAAATGGTCCAGGTAGTTCTGTATCTAACTGCTTTTATTGGAGTTTGTCTTCCTTCTTTAAAGAAGTACCTGCTTTACTTTCTCTAACTGATTCTTTTTTGTTTGTGGTACTTGATGAAGTATTAGTTTCTTTTACTCTCTTTGGAGGATTTGCAGTGACGTCCTGTTGCATTTCTGTTTGATTTAGTTTTCTTTTACAACGTTTTAGTTTTTGTGGAACAGAATATGTGTTTAGATGGGGAGTGTATAGTGAGAGAAGTCTATTATATTCTAAAATGCAAGGAATATCAGCGTTTTCTTTACTTGCATCAAAGTTGATTAGAAATAGACCGTCAAGTGTACGTAAGCGTGATAGTGCTACGTAGCTCATGCCTTCTTTAAAGACTGTGTTACCAAAATCTATCATTGCTTTGTCTAGGGTAAGACCTTGTGATTTATGAATTGTGATTGCGTATGCGAGAGTTAGAGAAAATTGTTCTATGCGTACATACATATCTTTGAAGAGAAGGAATCTAGCTGTTGAGCGTCCTATCCGTTCTACTTCTGAAAGTTTGTCAAAGAGTATATTGACAAACTGAATTTTGTTGTCACGTGGGTATGTTTGAAAGCCAACAACTGTACCCAGTGCTCCATTAACTAGTCCTTGGTCCACGTCAAGGTTACGTTTAAGCATTACTCTGCAATTTAAGGATCATTTTAACATCTTTTCTAAGCCTGCTGTGTTTGAGATTGATTTTTCTAAATTATTTAGTCTTGTTGTGGCTTGGTCACACATGGGTAGTGTCATACCATGTACATCTAGTTAGTCTGTGGCGCTAATTTCCATTATTGGTTGCATTTCTTTACTTAGCATGATTTCATTGAATTTGAAACAGCTTGCAAGAGTTGGCATTAAGGCCATACAATTGACATTTTTGTGGGCTAATTGTTCCATAACATCTGTAGCACATGCATTATCGCCATAAAGTGCATTAATGTGACGGGTTTTCAATGTTGCTTCTGCTTCTTTAGAAAGTATACCAACTCTCAAACTTTTTAAAATGTTGGCATAAGTTAGATCTGCAGATTGGCGCATGTTTTCTGTTAATTCTCTGTATTGGAAATGTTGCCAAAGGTTGACATTTCCAATGCTGCCAACAGTTGTACGGCAGAGTTTGTGCCCTAATGTTTTAAAAATAGGTTCACCTTTTACTGGTGTTAATTGAAGCAGATCTCCAAAAACAATAATGTGTTTTCCTGCAAAGAGCTCTTCATAGTCTGTTTTGAGTACTTCTTGTAATCTGAGGTGAATCAAAGCTAACATCAGGTTGGAGACCATGCTCACTTCATCTATTAGTAGCATTTTTATTTGTTTCAATACTCTGCGTAATTCCATTGCAGCTTCTGCAGAAAGTTTGTAATAGTCTAATTTGTTCTGGTGTTCTACTGGTAATAGTAGTAATCGGTGTAATGTAACACCACCTATGTTGTAGGCAGCTAAACCTGTGGGGGCAGTGACAACAGCTGACAGTTTGTTGTTTGTCAATTGTTGAAGGAACTTACTAATGATTTTGATTAGGAATGTTTTGCCAGAACCAGCTTCACCACTGACGTACAGTAGTATAGGTTTATAATTATGGCAGGAACATTCTTTATTTTCATGTTTTACACCATGTACAATTTGTTTTGTTACTTTTTGAAAAATGCTACTTTGCTCATTGTTTAGTTTTGATTGTAGTATAGTTAAGTCTTCCTTATCTTCATACTGACACATGGTGTTTTCTACTTCTATCATAGCTAATTCTGCCTCATTTGTTATTAGTGGTTCTCCCAGTGGTTCTTGGCTTCCTGTTACAGAAGGTTGTCTACTGTCAGGAGTATCCTTATCTAGTTGGGCTTGGAGTTCTTCTTCATGTTGCTGTTCATTGTGCAACATTGTTTTGTACTGTGTAAAGTTTACATCAGTTATAGTGCTTTCATTTGCTTTGAAAGCATCCTCATATGAGTCATAGTTATCTAGTAATTGTTCTTCTTTTCTCCATGGTTTGAAGAGTTGTAGCAGGGACATGTAATATACTTCTTTATGTTGAGGAGTCTTCAATGACAATTTGATATGATTAAATAAATTTGGTTTAGTGAGTTTACCTAAGCTGCCTTCACAGTCTGTCACTCTATATTTACCTTTTTTTTCATCGGGTTTCATATTATTTTTGTATGTGTAGTTTTGGGCTATTTGGTATAGACACTTGTTTTCCAAAGTATTACTTCTGTTTGGTTAGTATGTGTCCAATAAATTGTTTTTTTAAAATGTCTTGGCTGTTGGGATCATGTTTGGCTATTGTTTCTATATCTTCATATGATTTTAGAACTCTTTTTCTAGATTTAGCTGGAACAAGACTTAGCCATACTATATTTTCAGATTTACCATACAATGAAGTACCAGTTAAACGATCAGCTGCTTCATAAGATCCACATTCTCTATGGGTGAGCATTTTTATGCCCAAGCTATATAATTTCTGAGATACTGTTTTATCTGATGACAGGTCATTCCAGAGGTCTTGGAGCTCCGTCTTTTCTGCTTTAGTTAAGTATGCTGTGACATATCGTGCAACTGCAGTAGAATTGTCTGCAATGTACTGCACATCTATGTTTGCATTCCATAAGTGGGCAATGATTGCATTATAATCATTGATATATTTTTCTTCTTCTTTTCTTTTTATGTAATATGTATTTTTAGATGACTTACCTTTAACACTATGTCTAACTGAAGACATGAGGTTGTTTACTTGACCTGTATTTGTAACTGGTCTAGGGAAACCAAATCGGCATTTGGTGTAGTATTTGCTTTTGTTTTTGTATTTGCGACGACAATATTTTCCACATTTGTGTCGTTGAAATTGTAAAATTTGTGCACACAGATTACTATTTGTGGCTTCTGATGGAATTTCAAAAGTGACATATTTTTCAATAAACTGTAAAACAGTGGCATCACTGTCTTGAACAAATTTAGGAGCATCTTTAATCCATAAAAGCATGTGTATATGTGGTGCTCCTCTGGCTTGGTATTCTTTTCTCCAAAAGAAGTGTTGCACTTCTCCAAGGGGAGGAACAGTTTTATTACAAATAAAATGTAGCATAGCAATGAAGCGATGGTGAAAATATCTTGAAACATTAACAGGATCCAAAGAACAAAGTTCTCCAGGTGTTAGAATATCTATGTTTGTTTTGTTTTTATTTGATATGCGTAGGGAATCATGTAAATCTTCCCATGCATATTCTGCACAACTTAATGTAACCTTGGCCCACCCAAGTGGGTGGGCCAAGGTTTCTGATCATACAACGTACATCTCCATGACGTCGAAACCAGTACTCTTTAGTACCACGCATATTTGCTAATAGATTTGTAATATTTGATTGTAAAACCTCATCCTTTTGTTGCACTTTCTCTAATAATTGTGTAGCTGTCATATTTTGAAAGTGTGATCCTGATTTTAATATGTGTGCAACTCCGTAACATAAAGTTGCTAGTTCACTTTCAAAGAGTAGGTGGAATATGTATTCCACATTTTGTCTAAATCTGGGATCTTCAGAAAACATCCGTAATGAGCGGTATTCTGAAGCTGATATTTGAATAGGTCTATCATCATACCTTCCTCCTTTGCCAGTAGGAAAGAGTAGAGGAAAAGCACGTGCTTCTATACTTTTTTCCCATATACTGATTGGCGATCCTTTTGTTTGACGCATTTGGTAAGTTTCCAGTACATCTTGCACGGTGTCATTACAGTGCAAAGGATGAATTGTATAATGGTCTAAAGTATTTGATATTGTAGCAGGATCTATTAGCTCAAATTGACCAGCTTCTTGTGTTTCTTGAATTATTTCAGTTGTATCTTTCAAGTTTTCTTCAATATTAATTTCTTTGTAATATTCATTATTCTCTTTAAGATATTGGAAGGCTTGTCTAACTTTATATAAATCTACCAGCTGTTGTCATATTTTTTTGTCTTTTGTAGGTACTCCATTTACTAATATAATTAAAGATTGCTGCATTTGACGTTGCACTCCTAGAGTATGCACATCTTCTTTTAGATTTAATGGTAAATAAACTACTTTTCCACGAATGCCTTTTACCAATTCAGAGGGAGGTAATTTTGCTGTTTTTGGTTGAAGGTGTATTGTTGCTTGAAATGGGTGTACTGTTTGAATTATGATGCTCTCATATAAATCAAGTTGTTGTAGAGGTTTTGGTACTGGGTATAATTCCAAATTATTTGTGATAGAACGTGAAGGAGTTTGGTTGTTGTCAAGTTTTGTAGTGCAATAACTGCAAAGTATTAAGGGCTCAGTTATTTCATATTTGTTTTCTGCTAGAAGGTAGAGAGCTAATTCAAACCATTTAGAATCTTCATTGTCTTCTATTTTGTATGATAGGTCCACAGTTTCTGTGTTACTTTTATAAAAAATTCTACGGCAACATACACATGCATGGTTTGGTACTTCAGCTGATGTACTTTTAAATTTTAGTATTTCTTTTTTGTATGTGTTTAGCAAAAGGTTGCCATGTGTAGAATTGTTGCTTAATTGGTTTAATGCTATTTCATTCTGTAAATGGCTTTCACTTCCAAAATATTTTTTCTGGATATAGTGCATTTCTTCAAGTAGGTCTTTTGCTGTACCATGTAGAAGGATGTTATTTAACTTTGCTAGTGCTAAAGCAGGACTTTTAGCATAGTACAGTTTATAGACTAGATTTCTTATAGTTGAATGATGTGTTGATATCCTTTTGATATCATGGAAAGTGGTTTTACAAGTAGGTCCTGTAATGCAGGCCAATGAATGTCCTTGTAGTCTTGTGTACTTGCGCACTGGACAGGTATCTATATTTTGCAGTAATTTAATTTTGATTTTGTCTATGCTTTTTACATATTTATTGAGGAATTGGTGTAAAGATTTGAAACATTGTTTGGGAATGTTACACATTGACGTGCATGGCCATTTGTACACTAGACGTTCTGATTCAGTTGAATGGAGGGGTAATTCTAAGTTTTCAGGGCATATTTTTGTAAGGAGTACTTCTTGTTCCATTATGGTATTATTCACTTTTTCATAACCTCGACCACTGCTATTTATGGCAATTGTATTTGTTTGCTTTTGTTTGTACGCGTCTTCATTAAAATATGGTTCTGTGCTCATAGTGTGATTCCATTCACCTCCGCAGATACTTAAGAAGTTCTTTCTGTTGACATTTCGCTTATTGAGAAGTCTTTTTTGTAATTTAGTTATTAGTTTTGTTAGTGGTTTCATTTTGTTTAACAGTAAAATAAATAAATTTGTTTTGAGAAGAATTGCACTGTCCATCAATGCCTCTAAGATTAATTTCCTACGATAGGTTTTAAGCTTTGAACCTGATTTCTCTCCTGTTTTTATAAGATTTTGAAGGACTTTGTGACGGTATATTTTGGCTAAAATACTTTTCTTGGTATGCTTACTTTGCACTATATTAAAATTTGAAGAAGTAGTTTTATCTGTACTGATAGAGGAAGCAAAGTTGTTGTACTTGAAACTTCTTGTGTTTCACTAAATGATTGTATTAGCTGTTTTGTTTCAACTTTTTTTACAAATTCTGCTAGAGATGGATGCTTATGTTGGACACCTTTATTTTCATTTGCTCTAATTTTGCGTTGCTTTCTACGGAGTTGTCTTTTGGTAGGCATTCTTTAGGGTCTGTTGAAAAAAATAAAGAAGATATGGGTTGGGGTGTTCTGGAATGTATGTGTGCTGTGTGCATGAGTGTTTGAGTAAGATGATAAAGATGTATGTAATGGTGTGTGATTGTGCATTGGGAACTAAAACTAGTAGGGATAAGTATTCTTGAATTTATGTGTCACTAAACTGGGGTTCAGATGACAAAAAAAAAGTAAGCTAGTGGTGTGGAAAAGTACAAATAGTAAATCTAATGTATACAATTAAAACAGTTGTTTGTTCTATAATATGAAAATTGTAGTGGTTCAGTTGGCTAATTTGTGTGTCCAAAAATAGAAATTTGTGGGCCATTCTGGTTGTAAATCGCTTTTTACGACATGGACATTTTTGGACAAAATGGTACAAAATCTCTATTTTAAGAAACCAAAATAGCTGGTATTAATGTTATAGTATATTTGATTAATAATATAAATATTATGTTGATATTTTACTTACTTTTTAAAAAAATTTAAAAGGTAACTTCTTAGTTTTTCTTTCTTCTTCGAATTCGGCTGCTTCTTTTCAGGAAACTGGTCTTCACTGCAACTGTAAAAGCTTCAAATTAGTAACTTTGTTTGTATATAGCACTGTTTTTAATTTAGATATTGATTTTTTTAATTGAAATCCTCAGTGCCTTCTGTAAAACCATTAAACTAATTTATTTACATAAGATACATTGCATCAGTTCAGTACATATGATATGTTCTTAATGAACAAACTGTATTGAATGACTAACTGTAGCAAAAATAAAATATCTTTACTATATCTTGTGAAATTTATAATATATTAGTGAATACCACTATTTCTGTAAGTAAACTGTTCTAGGTAATAGCGCCTCAATGTCATGTCTAATTTAAAGTAATTAAGTAAATAAATAAATAAAAACAAAAAATATGAAATTGTATAAGTATTATTATAAAGGTTTAAATACAGATTGTGTTTGCATGCAATTTTGTTTGAATATATGTAGTCTATATATTTCATTTAAAAAATGTTAGTTTAACATGATTTGAGTGTGTGTGTATAAAGAAAGTAAAAAGTATAAAGGTGTATAAGTGATAGTTGATTTTAGGAAATTGAAAAAAGTACAGTAAATTCATTTTACAGATTTTACAAGGTAAAAGTCTGTTTGAAAATGTGTTAATCTACCATAGCTCTCAACTCACACGCTTTTGGCGGGTGTCACACGCCTTGTAAAGGGCAGACTCACCCGCCAAGCCTCCTGCACGCCCATTCATTCCAATGGGCGTCTCACCCGCCAAAAACAAAATCGGGTGATTTCACCCGCCTGTAAAACAAAAATGGTTGAGAGCTATGTCATCTACTATACAGAAAATATGCATACCTGAAGTTTGTGTTCATGCATATGGATATGCATGGAGCTGCAAGTAGAAATCTTGAAGACTTGTACAGTATTTGTGGTAGATGCTGCTTGCCAATGATATGACACTTGTACTCAGAGAGATTCAGAGTACATTTGCAGTGCTGATCTATGATGATGCAGTTAGATGTAGAGGTCTTGAATGTGATTGGTGCATGGTCATGTGATTTTTGAGGTACATCCAATGAGGGAATGGCAGAGAGAGTGTAGTGGAGATGGTAGAAGGGCTGTTCATGTTACGATATGTCCGCGGACATGGCGGTAGTTCCCGGACATCTGGAGTTACATCCGGGGATTTTTTGGTTCAGAAGTCATGCAAATGAGAATAAGCACTGAAAGGGATTGGTCAGGAAAGTTTGGTGGGTGTGTTGTGCCAGGAGAGATTTTCTGAGATACTCTTTTTGCTGAGAGGACAAAAGATAGCTATGGCTGTGTGTTTCAGAAAACAGATTGTTTGGATTTTAGGAGATTTGTGGATACATTGGTTGAAGGTGCATGCAGAAAGCTGTGGAGTAGCTGTAGATCTTGGATTCCCACATGTGGAAGTACACTGGCATGGAGTACGTGGAATGAAGTGGTTGGATTTGCTACCTCTCTGTGCTACTTTGGAGACAGAGCAACATCCAGACATAATTGTAATCTATTGTGGAGGGAACAGTTTAGGGCATGTGACTGGAATTCTTGTGCAATTTGCTATGAAAGAAGGACTGAGGAAGGTTATGGACACGTTTCCTAATTCTCAAGTGATATTTTCACAGATTGCGCAGAGACAAATGTGGCTTTGTTCTTCTTCATTTGGTCAACAAATGGAAAAAGCAAGGCGCAATGTTAATAAGGCTGTTTGTGGCTTTCTAAGAGATTTTGGCATGTCTTCTTTTCACAATGAAAATATTATGTTTTGTAGTACATACATTTTTCGCAGAGATGGAGTCCATCTTACTTATGCTGGCAATCAGATTTTTCTGAGAAATGTACAAAATGCATTGCGACCTTTTTTGGAATTACAACAACGATTTTGAAGTAGATGTTAAGCATTTACAATTTTTGACTTACAAACACCACCCAAAGGCTCTTTTCAGAGCCACCACTTCTTTCCAGAGAAAATTACAATGTTTGTGATGGAGTAGTAACCACATTTTTTTAATGTTCGCGAACTGTCCGCGGACTTCTAAAAAATACAAAGAGCCCTGCTTCATTTATTTTCACTTCTATTTTTTAACTGGGAAAGGCGGCTCTGAAAAGAGCCTTATTTTTTTGGGATTTTTGTAATTTTGTATTTTTTTTTGGTTTTTCAGACACGACACACTAGGAGAGGAGGGTAAAGGAGGTTAAAGGGGGGGACACCAACCACAGGGATAAGAAAGGGCGAGCTGAGAGAGGAAGATGTAGAGTGGGTTTTATTTGGGTAGTGAGCAGGTCTTCTAGTGCTCTGAGACGATAGTCTCAAAAGCACTCCGAAGTCGCTCCCCCCTGCAGAGTACTGTGTCACAGTACATACATACAACTGTGACCCTCGAAAGGTAAGGGTCATCAGCATTCTGTATGGCCTGTGAGGCAGCTTGAGAAAGACGCTGTCCCACAGAGGTGGTCCTTGTGGTGACAGGATCAGAAACAGAGGATGAAATAGAGGAAATCAACCTGCTACGTTCTTCGCAAGGTACAACCCTGCGAATAGCCCCAGAGTGAAATGTCCTCAGGTGTCGCTTCATAGTAGTGGTCCCAAAGCTGTAGTTAACGTGCTTCCCACGACTGAGTATCATTTTGCACTCATTGCAGGTAACATGGTTCGCACGAGCCTTAGGACCATTCCAATGAATGGTAAATAACCGCCACACCCAAGTCTCACGCCTAGTGCGGGTAGTAGGGATTTCCTCTACCTCATTCTCATCATCCTCTTCTTCCTCCTCCGCATCCTCAGTCCTGTTCCCCTCTTCAGGCCCTTGGGGAGGTGGTGGTGGTGGAGGGGGTGGTGGTGGTGCTGAAGCAGGTGCATCACCAAGTGGCAGTTCAGCAGCCAAGGATGCCATGTCGATGATGGTGTAGTCTGCAGGTGGCAGCAAAAATCACTGTGTTCTGAAGAATAGCCAGAAACACAATGGGAATAAGCTCTTGGGAGTGGTCTTGTATAGGGCTGCTTGTGCGCGGTCCGCGGACATGCTCACTGTGCGCGGACAGATCGAACACAAAAAAAGGATCTGAAAGTTTCAAAAGGTATATAGAAACTCAAGATTGTTATGTGGGACTTGTGGCATGGTGAGATTTTATTGAAAAATATTATGGATTAACTGAAAATGTACTTTTAAATTGTTCAGGGACACGAACAGTGTCCGCATTTCAGGACACACGATGAGCGTGGGCGCGGTCATATGATCTGTTTGCAAACTAGTCTGCGAAGGAAGCGCCTGTCCGCAGGACACCAAGTGCACGGAGATTGGTTAGCGCATGCGCATTGATGTCCTACGGACACTGTTCGGGTTCTGAAGTAATTAAAAGTGCGTCACACGTGAAACAAACATTTCAGGACACCGCGTGTGTTCTTAGAACAGTTTAAACTTGGTAGCGAACAGTAAGGACAGATATAGTGTTCTTCAGGACACGTGTAATTTAGTTTATGTACGAACATTTCAGGACACCAATTGTGTTCTTAGAACACTTTCAATTGGGTAGCCAACACTACGAACAGTTGTACAGTTGTTCAGGACACATCATTTTCGTTTATTTACAAACATTTCAGGACACCAATTGTGTTCTTAGGACAGTTTTAAGTTGATAGCGAACATTACGGACAGATATAGTGTTCTTTAAAACACTTTAATTTTTGTTTCTTTACGAACATTTCAGGACACTACGAGTGTTCTTAGAACATTTTGAACTTGCATGAGAACATTACGGACAGACGTAGTGTCCTCAGGACAGTTACATTTTCGTTTCTTTACGAACATTTCTGAACAACCGCGGTGTCCGTGGACACCTAAATTGGTTTCATTACAAGGAACTGAAAGTAATTACAACACAATATAAAAAAGTAACTTTATTTAACATATATAAACAATTTATGACTGAGAAGGTGGGGCAGAAACGGAAACAAAAACAGGAGAATTAGGGTTTTCAATATTAGTGGGATCAGGTGAAGAAGGGATGCGAATCTCATCAAAGCGTTGTGGTCCATGGAGAGAATTTGGGGATAAACGAATGGGATATGGTAAGGGGGGACAAGTACAGGTGGGATAATGGTATGTTGTTGGTGGTTTTAGGTGATCTTTCACAAAGTTCTTTAAATCCATAAAATTTGCCATAAGTTGGTCCATTTTGTGGGTAATGTGTTCAAGAGTGTTATCCACCACTTCTTTTTCTTTGGAAGTTGCAATTTTTGTAGGGTCTGTAAAAAAATGTATATGTTGAATGTATACAAAATAATATTTATCAATTGGTTTATACAGTAAAGTGTGTACCATTAGGTGGACTATCTTCTAACATTTTGTCTCGTGGGAAATGTTCCTATAGCCAGTCCACAGTACTACACATTTCTGTGAGAAAACAAACAAGTAATATTTTTTTTTTTTCTAATATAGAAAGTTTATAAATATATGAGTAAAAAGAAGTGCACTTACTATGTCTGGTGAGATATGTAATCAGTAGTGTATACGTCTGGTCTTGCTGTTGGTTGTGGAGCGTCTGTGAGGTAATTATGGTGGAAGCCACTTTATCTTCTTTTGGTATATTCCATTTTAAAACATATTGTATTTACATGAATGGTTAGTGTGTTACATATATGGGTAACATTTTTTAAGTATTACTACATATACTTTGTATGTGTGCTGCTTTGTGAATTTGTTAAATGTTCCTATGTTATGATATAACTATTACACATCATACCTCCCCAGAGTTTTTAGGTGGTGGTACTGTTCTCCGAACATGTCCGTGAACATTAAATAAGTTCGCGGACATCAAGTTCATAAGAAGAGATCTAGTCAGTTCCATATGACATGTATATAAAGTCAAAGTCATTATTGTTAAGTTGTGCTACTAAAAAACTATGAAATTCAGTGAAAAAACTTTGTTAAAGGGACGTTATGGTTAAGTTGCGCTACTAAAAACCTATGAAATTCAGTGAAAAAACTTTGTTAAAGGGACGTTATGGTTCCAAGTAAAACCGAAAAACCTTTGAAATTCGCCAGTTATGGTAAGCTAAGCAACCATAACTCGCGCCACCACCGTGCACTGCTAAGACTAACACCCAGGACATCAAAGATGACATCACAAATGTCATTGATGACATCACTGATGACATCACATGTGTATGTACTTCTCATGAAGTATGTGTAGAAGGGATTCTTATTATGTTGCGAAAAAAGTGTCAAGAATCATTGCAAGAAATATACCCTAATAAGTGCATTGAACGATGCATTGATATAAATAGCATCCTATTATGGGGTTCTATCTAGTATACTAAGCTACTCATACAGAAACATAACATTGTGTGCAGCGTACAAGATGAAGGTATGATATTCGTAATGTTAATATGTTGAATAATGAAATGATAATTGTTTTCTTAATAGATTTTTGTGTACTGTGAAATATGTAATAAGTAGCTAATAAAACCCATGTATTACATAATTGCATTACTATAGACAAAACACAAAGACACAAGAACACATACCAATATGGGTATATACAGGGAAAGTGAAGTTAGCAAAAAAGCACAAGTAGTAGCAGAAACAATTCATAACTTAACTGATTAGTTTCATGCAAATAAATGATTGCTCTGTTTCAAAGCTGCTATTTACCCTATGTATATGTATCACTTGATGTGATTGGACCTTAAGGAAAGTAGTGTGAGTACAATGTATACAAATATGACCATGTACAGGGAAAGTACAGCCATAAAAAAAAACAACAGAACTATCAGAAAGTGCTCATAAGTCTAGTGATTATCTTTATGCACAAAAAGGTTTGCTGTCTTTCAAGCTTGTGTTTTCCCATATGTATATGTTTCATATGATGTGACTGTACTCTAATGGAATTACTGTAAGAACCTACTAGAAGGATACGTCTACAAATAAAATAACATTCTTAGTTTCTGACTGTTACTGAAGAAAGCCATGTGGCCTAGATATGTCAGCAAAAGAAAAAATAGTGAGCCAGACATGTGATGTCATCAGTGATGTCATCAGTGACATTTGTGATGTCATCTTTGATGTCCTGGGTGTTAGTCTTAGCAGTGCACGGTGGTGGCGCGAGTTATGGTTGCTAACTGGCGAATTTCAAGGGTTTTTCGGTTTTACTTGGAACCATAACGTCCCTTTAACAAAGTTTTTTCACTGAATATATATATATATATATATATATTACTTTTATTGTATCTAATAAAGAGTTTTTAGAAATATATAAGAAAAATTAAGTTTACTTACTAGCTTCTGGTAAATTGTGTTCTTACTTGTCTGTAGATCTGCTGTTGCTCCTAGTTGTGCAGTTCTGTGAGGTAATTATGTCGGAAGCATATCTTTGTTGTTTTGGTATGTTCCATTTTAGTACATATGGTATTTAATGGATGGTTGATGTGTTAGATATATAGGTTCCACTTCTTATTTATTACTACATATAATGTGTTTGTGTGCTGGTTTTTGAACTTATGCCATGTTCATATGGCATGATATAACAATTTAAGATACCCCCTGAGTTTTTGGGTACTGTTGATGTTGTCTGCATCTGTCCGCGGACATACGCACAGTTCGTGGACATAAAAATCACTAGCTGGGGGTTCAGTATGTTTTATGTTACATGTATATAAAGTCAGGTACATTATATTTAAATTGCGCTACTAAAAACCTATGAAATTCAGTAAAATAACTGTGTTAAAGGGACATTATGGTTCCAAGCAAAACCAAAAAATATCGGAAATTCGCTCGTTATGGTAAGCTAAGCAACCATAACTCACGCCACCACCGTGCACTGCTAAGACTAACACCCAGGACATCAAAGAGGACATCACAAATGTCAGAATTTCTATGAGTTATTCTCAGCAGCTGCATTAACCAATTCCTGCCAAGAATCTTGCTTAAGTTCAATTTTCCTCCTAATGAGATGATGTTTATAGTTGTCTCTTGTCTTAATAATGTCTGGTTTGGATGGGGAAGGATTTGTTAACATATTAAGCAAGCACATTCTGGCTTCTGTGCATTCACTGTTAAACCAACCTTTATGCACCTTTTTCCCTTTATTTCCAGATACAATCTGGAATTTAGCTGAAGCCTCCACCTTTAAATTGTACCATTCTATGTGGTGATTCGGGGCCATCTAATAGGAAATTGATTATTTGGTGGTTTGAGATGACAATGTTCATTGGGACAACAAATGGGTCAGCCATCTCCACCTGATACTATGCTTCAATGTGGGAAGTCTGGCCAGTGACAGATGTGGGCTGCCATTGAAGTGTGTGTTGCTACACCAATTACATTTTAATACTATTGGGTGATAATCAATCAGAATATCCTCATCCGCATAGAAATCGTTCAATGAACCCCAAAACTTGACTGAAAAATAGAAATAATTGATGTAGGAATGCCCCTGCATTGCACAAACCATAACATTAATTTAATACTCGTCTATAAGTAGAGCCTAGACCCCATTCATAAACCCACAACCATATTGTCAGCCCATCAGAAGATGTACATGGGTCACTTATGATGGTTTCAGAGATACCTGCAACCTTATCTTCCATATCATCAAACAGAAAAGAAGGGGGACGATTTCTAATTCTGAAATTAAAGTCCCCCCAGAATCAAGATTTCATTTTTTGTCTCATATTGTTTCATCAGTTCAACTACTATTCATTTTATTTCTTTTGGCTATTCATATTTGTCATAGGATTACAGGTTGCAGGTAGGTGTTAATCCAATCAGATGTATGTTTATTAGGCAACTTGTTGTTAGGGAGAATTTTCCAGATTTGCTAATTTCCCTTACCTGTTGAGTCACTCAGCAGCTTTAGAGTGTGAGCTTTTTTTCCCACTCTTACATGTGTTTTCCTGAGTGTTGTACATTTTATGCTCATGGGCTATGGAGTCTCACCCACTCCATAGGCATCATCCTTTTACTGTGTGTCACACAGCACCTTCAGTGCAGTGACACAGGGTTGTCTTTTCAGACTTCCCACTTTAAACTCCATTTTCTGGGACTGACTCATGTCTCCCAGAACATATAAAGTTGCCATTGACTTTACTAGTCTTTTTAAATCTACAGACCCAGTACACCCTATCTTCCAATAGAGTACTGGAAGGGTTAATAGTTATCCCTTTTTGTCTGATTCTCATGGAACATTATTTTGTTCCCCTTTCACTAAAATTTGGCTGGTGGCAGTGGTATCTACCCTTTTTATTCTACTGCGAGCTATGAAAACAGCCTCGGTACCGTTAGAGGCTATGGTGGTAGCCTCAAACTCTAACCCGCTGGACCCCATTTATTTTATTTTGGTTCTGGTTGAGTTTATTCTCCATTTCTTTTTGTAAAGGTCTTTCTCGTGTTTTACCCTGTGCGCCAAACCCGGTTTGGTTCCTTTGTTCGCCGTCCTTTGGCAGGCTTCTGCACAGAAGCCTTCGTTAGGTGCTTGAGTGTTCAGGTGGACAGGATGTGAGGGAGGTGTTTGAGGCCCCCTGTACAGGGTCTCCTTGGATACCCAAGACACACTCTAGTTTGATTGGCAAGGTGACTGTCCTGCCAGGACAGCCACCCTGCTGTGTGATTGACAGCCAGGCTGTGTGAATGGGGGTTTTGGTGCATAAAAAGCCAGTCTCTGGGACTGGAAGGCAGAGTCACCACTGGATCGAGAGAAACGAAGAGAAGCTGAAGGAAAACAACTGCTGCAACTACTGGACATCTCGTTGAAGCCCTGCTGTAGGTCTGAATCTCCTGAAACTTCAATGACAGAGAAGATCTGCAAGGAATCTTCTTCCCTTGAGCTTGGTGGGACCAACCAGCTGGGCAAACACCAAACGCCGGCCTCCCTCTCAAGGTCGATTTTGTTGTGCATCGCTGCAGTGAAACGGATAGCCAGAGGGAACGTAACCTCTTTGGGTTTTAAGGAGCGTACCTTTTATTCGACATTTTGCTCCGCTGCTGGCTTCTTCCCTAGGCAGTGCAGGACCATCCAGACATACTCCTTCTTGTCACCACAACAGTCACTTCAGGAACCATGAGCCTGCAGGAACTGCTGAACAACTGCCTCAGCTACAGCATTCTTCTCCATTTAAGGTACTGTGCAAATCCGGTCGTTCGTTCTGTCTGACCGCGGTGAAAGTGGTTGAAATCTTTCACCTCTCCGAAGGCTTGTCCTTCTCTTCTCCTTTGAATAACTTTTCTTTCGACCAACTTCGTTTTGAACTCTTGGCAAAGACTTAACTGCGAACTACTCTGAACTGTGTGATCCCTTGCAAATACTCTGAACCATTAACATTGGCCCAGGCCTATTGACTTAAATCCTAGTTGTAGAAACCTTTTCTAGATTGTCCTGCCTATAACTAGTTGGTGTTGTTGATTCTGAATAACCTTGTCTTTTCCTCCCTTTTAAATTACTGTAGTGACATTTTGCTCACACTTCATTTTGAGCTTAACTTGTCCAGAATCGATTGGGTGTTGTGTAGTGTATTAAGACAGTGATTTTCTGCTGATCTACGATAGTTAACTTTTTGTTATGACTGATGGTGTAAATAAATGTATATTCTTTTACTCAGAAACCTTGAATCAGTGTGTGCTTGAATCATAGTAATTGTTGTCCTTTCTGTAACCTCTTGTACTGCTCACTTTAATCTTGAGATAAATCAGGCTGCTCAGCCATCGCTACCACTTTACTGTGTAAGGCTTGTACCAAAGGTGAAATTGTACTTCCACTTGTAGTCTTAATTGTGTATGGTGGTCCCAAAGGGTACCGCATATGATTCTGCCTAACACTGGTGTACAGTGGTGAGGATAAAGTAATAAAGTATATTGATTACACTTAGAGTGCTGCTATTACCTTGGCTCAACTAACCACAAGGCTAAACAGCACTAAAATCAATGTTAATCATGTCTGATATGGAATGCTACAGTCAGGAGACCCTCCTTACTTACACTGTTGATCATTTGAAAAATCTGTGTAGAGATAGGAATCTCCCTGTTAAAGGCAAACAGTCAGAATTAATAGAAAAGTTGTTGGAGAACCAAAGTCTGGGGAGTGGGTCTGAAATACCTAACCCTCCAGACAATGTGGAAAATGATAAGGATGATAATGTGTCAAATATTATGGAGGAGTTAGATGAGGCCGATGAATCTCACAATGTAAGCCCTATTGCTCCTCTACTTGCTCAACAACCTAAACCTTTGTCCACTGGGACCCTGTCAGGTCCTACACTCAGTCCTGAATTCATTGCTCCAGAAAAGATGACACTTGAATTGGAATTCAAACGTATTAATGCTCAAACTGAACAAAAGCATCAAGAACTTAAGCTCAGAAAAATGGAGTTGAACCATGCATTAGAAATGAAAAAGTTGTCTATTGAGAATGCCTCTCTCCCAGAGTCTTCTAAGTCTTCCAGTCCTAAGAGACCCTGTATGCCTAAATACATTGTTGGTATGTATGAGGCTAAGCTTGATATGTTGAATTGGTTGGCAATGTTTGAGTATAACCATGGGATTGAAGACATTACAGGGAATCAGTTTCTCCCTTGGCACTTCTCTAGGCTACCCACTGTTGCATCTGACGTTGTGATGGAGGTGGAGGAGGTAGATAGGAGGGATTATAAGTGTGTGAAGATAGCTTTAATTGCTAGATTTGGGGAGACCCCTTCCCAGTACCTTAAGAGGTTCAGGACCCTCAAAAAAGCATGATGGTACCCCTTGGGCTGCCTGGGTGTTTGAATATTTGAAAATCTTAGAGGGTTGGATTAAGGGTTACAGAGTTATGAGAAATCTTCTTATGTTTGAGTCAATATATGATGCCTGCTCTCCTGAGCTCAGACAGCACTTGGCTGATTCTAAGGAGATAGGTCCAAATAAGTTAGCTAACGCTGCTGACTTGTGGGTTGCCAACAGGGCTAATCACAAGGATTCTGGGGCAACTCAGAAGAAGGATGAGGGAAAGCAGCCAAAGAAAGATAACAAGGAGAATTCTAATACCTCCAATCCAAAAGAGGGCCCCAAATATAACAAGGGTAAGCCACAAGGGACACCGAATTAGGCTAGAACACCATCTGGACCCTAACCAGATCGAGGTCAGAACAAACCATCATTCATCAAAACATTTGGTAAATGTCATGTGTGTGGGTCAACTGACCATGTGAAAGGGGATCCCAGGTGCAAGGGTAAACCTTCAGGGGTCCACACTGTCTCCTTAGCCTTTTCCCCAGAGGAAGAAGCACATATGGCAAGTGGAAACTTTCACCTACTGGCTGATGAACCCATTAGAGTCTCAGCTAGTGTTTCTTTAGTGTTCCTGGGTTTGTGGGAACAACCAAATGTATATGTCTATAATTCCTTCCCAGATAATACTAAAGAGTATTATAAAGATAATGTTCTTGTGAATGGCCAGGAAACCCCTGCAAGCAGAGACACTGGAGCCAGCATAACTGTTGTTGACGACTCATTTTACAAGGTCGAGGATGTTGCTAAGGCACCCACACACCTAACCAAGTAAGCTGGAGGCCCTGTGCAAATGCTTCCCCAGTTACCAGCTCTCATCCAGTGCAATGACATGACTTTCAAGATACCTGTTAGTGTGCAGGGTGAAGTGCCTGGGAGAGTCCTGTTGGGTAATGACCTGAAAACTCGTGGAATTGTGTCTAGTACCCCCAGGCCCCCCAGTAAAAGGAAACAAGAGCTCACTAGGCCTGCAAGGGAGAGTACCTTGAAAGGCTCTCCAAGGGAATTGATAGAGGAAACTATCACCCCCAGTCCACAGGCCTTACTAACTGCTATTTCGAAAAAGAAAGAGGCAAAGGGGAAACCTAAGACCTCTCAGAAGAAAGCAGATAGCACCTCTGTGGTACCAACCAGGACATCCCCAAGATTGTCCAACGTCACACCGGTGACTCCTCCACCAGCTGAGGCTGAGTGTGTGTTACAACCCTGTGTGGTTGATCCAGCTACTGAAGAATCATATCTGGAAGAGGTCCTTACTCTAGTTGGAGATCTGGATACTGCTGACCATACTGAGCTGCAGTCTTTACTGGCAGAAGGTGGACCCAACAGGGCAGACTTCAGCAGAGGACACAGAGAGTGTCCTACTCTTGAAGGACTTCGCCTACAGGCAGCTTCTCAGCTCGATAGGCAAGAGCCTGGGAAGCACAGGTTGCATTGGGAAGATGGCCTCTTCTACAGTGAACCAACTGCGTCTATCCCTGGGGACTGCAAAAGACGTGTAGTGCCCCTTGCCAACAGACTCCAGTTCCTACAGTTGGCCCATGAGATACCTTTGGCTAGTCACTTGAGTTTCAAAAAGACCAAGGAAAGTCTTTCTTTATACTTCTACTGGCCTAAGATGGGTGCAGAAGTTGACAAATTCTGTAGGAGCTTTCACACTTGCCAAACCTCTGGCAAGAATGGAGCCAAGAATGTGGCACCATTGGTGCCTCTCCCAGTGGTAGGAGTTGCTTTTGAGAGGGTAGGAATCAACATTGTTGGTCCCATTGACCCTCCCACATCTTCAGGAAACAGGTTTATCCTGGTTGTAGTAGACCATGCTACTAGATATCCTGAGAGGATACCTATGATAACTGTTATGGCTCAAGCTGTGGCTAAGGCTCTACTTGATATTTTTACCAGAGTAAGGTTTAAGGAAGTGATATCCGACATGGGATCCAATTTTATGTCCTGCTACATGCAAACAACGTGGAAAAATGGTGGTGTCACTTGTTATCTACAGCCTACCATCCACAAACAAATGGACTGGAGGAGGTGTTTAATCGTACTATGAAGAGCATGATAGGTGCTTTAGAAGAACCCCTTAAAAGAAAGTGGGACCTTCTACTGCCATGACTTCTCTTTGCTTATAGAGAAGTCCCTCAGGAGGGAGTTGGATATAGTCCCTTCAAACTTCTTTATGGCCATCCAGTCAAAAGGTCCTTTGGACCTAATTAAGGAGGGGTTGGAGAGTGCCTCTTCCCCCAAAGCCAGTCAGTGTGACTGACTATGTGATAGGTCTCCGGAGGAGAATGTCACACATGATGGCAGAAGCTAGTGATAACTTGAAAGCAGGTAAGGCTCTGGTCAAACATTGGCATGACCAGAAGGTCAACATGGTTGAGTTCGCTCAAGACCAGCTTGTGCTAGTTATGATGCCAACAAGGCAGAGGGCCTTGTAGGACAAGTGGATAGGATCCTTCAAGGTTGTGGGAAAACTTGGAGGGATGAACTATCTGGTGGACTTAGACAGACCTAAGGAGGTTCCCAGAGTCTTTCATACTAACCGTTTGAAGGCCTATGTCTCAAGACCAGAAGTGGGAGCTTTGCTTCTAGCTTCAGCTCAAGTGGAGGAGGGGAGTGAATCTCTACCTGACCTACTCAGAGGCCAGCCTTTGGATGAGAAAATAGAAGGAGTTAATATTTCTTCTAATCTGACATCAGAACAAAAGGAGGAGTGCAAGTTTCTGTTAAATCAGCTTGCCTCCGTGTTTTCGCTATCACCAGGCATGATCCATTGGGGCCAACATGAGATTCTCGCTGGTGACTGTTTACCTGTGAAAAGCAGAGGTTACAGAATTTCAGACCATGTAAGGACCCACATAAAGGAGGAGGTCAACAGGATGCTTGATCTCGGGGTTATAGAGCCATCTACAAGTGCATGGTCTAGTCCAGTTTTTCTAGTACCAAAGGCAGGATCCAAGGAGTTGAGATTCTGTGTGGACTATAGGGCTCTAAATGCAGTCACAAAGACTGATACCCATCCTTTACCAAGGACAGATGAACTGGTGGATAAACATGGTGCAGCCAAGTACCTCAGTACATTTGATCTGACAGACCATGCCAAGGAAAAAACTGCATTTTCGACCCGAGCAGGTCTCTATCAGTTTAAGGTTATACCTTTTGGATTAAAGAATGCACCTGCTACATTCCAAAGGATGGTTAATCAAGTTCTGAATGGGATGGAGGACTTATGCATGCCATACTTGGATGACATTGCAGTGTTCAGCCCTACTTGGAAAGAACATGTTGACCACTTAGGATATGTATTGCAGGCTCTTGAGCAGGCCCATCTGACCATAAAGGCAAGTAAATGTCAAATTGGTCAGAGCAAAGTGGTCTACCTTTGTCATGAGGTAGGAGGAGGTGAAATAAGGCCATTGCCTAGAAAAGTACAAGCTGTACAAAACTGGGCCACCCCTACTACTCAAACCCAGGGGAGAGCCTTCTTAGGTCTCACAGGGCACTATAGGAACTTCATAGAGAACTATGTGACCATAGCTTCTCCCTTGAATGTGGTCTCCTCTCCAAAATTCCCTAAAAAGGTGAGATGGAATGAGGAGTGCACTCAAGCCTTTGAAAACCTGAAGAAAGCCCTTTGTCAAGCTCCAGTCCTAAGAGCTCCTTATTATCACCAACACTTCATTGTGCAGACAGATGCCTCCAATACTGGTATAGGTGCAGTCCTTAGTCAACTGGATGAGAAAGGTAGGGAGCACCCCATTTGCTTCATCAGCAGGAACCAGAAACAAGGTGGGCAACCATTGTGCGTGAATGCGTTGCTATTGTGTGGTCTCTGAAGAAGTTTAGACCATACTTGTATGGATCTACTTTTGTGATTCAGAGAGACCACCAACCCTTGAGATGGTTAATGCAAATTAAAGGGGAAAAGCCAAAACTACTAAGATGGTCAATTTGGCTGCAAAGGTTTGATTTCACCATTGAGCACAGGTCAGGATGTCACCACCAAAACGCTGATGGTCTCTCTAGGATGTTTGTGATCAACTAGAGAGAAGAGATTTATCCAGGAGTGGATTAAATCCTCCTGTCCCTTAGTCTGGGGGGGCAGTGTTAGGGAGAATTCTCCAGAATGGCTAATTTCCCTTACCAGCTGAGTACCTCAGCAGCTTTGCCGGATTTCTAGGATTTAATCGTTTTACCTGGTTAGAGTGTGAGCCTTTTTTCCCACTCTTACATGTGTTTTGATGTGTGTTGTACATTTTATGCTCATGGGCTATGGAGTCTCACCCACTCCATAGGCATCATCTTTTTACTGCGTGTCACACAGCACCTTCAGTGCAGTGACACAGGTTCGTCGTTCCAGACTTCCCACTTTAAACTCCATTTTCTGGGACTGACTCCTGTCTCCCAGAATATGTAAAGTTGCCATTGACTTTACTAGTCTTTTTAAATCTACAGACCCAGTACACCATATCTTCCAATAGAGTACTAGAGGGGTTAATAGTTATCCCTTTTTGTCTGATTCTCATGGAACATTATTTTGTTCCCCTTTCTCTAAGATTATGAAAATATCCTCGGTATCGTTAGAGGCTATGGTGGTAGCCTCAAACTCTAACCCGCTGGACCCCTTTTATTTTATATTGGTCCTGATTGGGTTTATTCACCATTTCTTTTTGTAAAAGTCTTTTTTGTGGTTTATTCTGCACGCCAAACCAGGGTTGGTTCCTTTGTTCTCCGTCCTTTGGCGGGCTTCTGCACAGAAGCCATCCTTAGGCGCCTGAGTGTCTGGGTGGACAGGATGTGAAGGAGGGGTTTGAGGCCCCCTGCACAGGGTCTCCTTGGAAACCCAAGTCGCACTCTAGTTTGATTGGCTAGGTGATTGTCCTGGTTTATGGTCAAAGTTTCGAATCAAAAGATTCATAAAACAAAAGGTTTGAAACAGAAGTTTTGAAAACAAAAGGCTCAACATACTATTTTTAAAATGCAAAAGTGCATTTCTTTCTAAATCAATCCATCGACAATAGTCTTGGATTGGTTTCAATTGAAATGCATTTTTAAATGTTAAAAGTAGCTTTTCAATGCTGTTTTGTTTCTAACATTGGAACGTTACATGAAGCTGTCCAGCGCTAAAATTACAGGACTGGACAGCTCCATGTAACATTCCAAAGTTATTTGTGTATATTGGCATTAAAATGCCTTTTTTTAAAACTTTGAAACATCTCTGGGACTGGAAGGCAGAGTCACCACTGGATCGAGAGAACTGAAGAGAAGCTGAGGAAGACGACTGCTGGAATTACTGGACATCCTGGTGAAGCCCTGCTGCAGGTCCGAATCACCCGAAACTTCAATGACAGAGAAGATCTGCAAGGAATCTTTTTCCTTTGAGCTTGGTAGGACCAACCAGCTCACCAAACACCAAACACATTTGCTGTGCATCGCTGAAGTGAATGGGATAGCCAGGAGGAACGGAACCTGTTTGGGTTTTAAGGAGTGCACCTTTTATTCAATGTTTTTCTCCGCTGCTG
This sequence comes from Ambystoma mexicanum, assembly GCF_040938575.1. Classification (NCBI taxonomy): domain Eukaryota; kingdom Metazoa; phylum Chordata; class Amphibia; order Caudata; family Ambystomatidae; genus Ambystoma; species Ambystoma mexicanum. The sequence goes on from NC_090941.1 coordinate 876,064,492, forward strand.
TCTTCTTCCCTGGTCAGTGCAGGACCCTCCAGATGTCCTCCTTCTTGTCACCACAACAGTCACTTCAGGAATCGTGGCCTGCAGGAACTGCCAAGAACAACTGCCTCAGCTACAGCATTCTTCTCCATTTAAGGTACTGTGCAAATCCGGTTGTTCATTCCGTCCAACCGCAGGGAAAGTGCTTAAAATCTTTCACCTCTCTGAAGGCTTGTCCTTCTCTTCTCCTTTGAATAACCTTTCTTCTGACCAATTTTGTTTTGAACTCTTGACAAAGACTTAACCGCGAACTACTCTGAACTGTGTGATCCTCTGCAAAGACTCTGAACCATTAACATTGGCCCAGGCCTATTGACTTGAATCCTAGTTGTAGTAGCCTTTCCTAGATTGCCCTGCCTATAACTTGTTGGTGTTGTTGATTTTCAATAACCTTGTCTTTTCCTCCCTTTTAAATTACTGGAGTGCCATTTTGCTCACACCTCATTTTGATTTTAAATTGTCTAGAATTGATTGGGTGTTGTGTAGTGTATTAAGACTGTGATTTTCTGCTGATTTACGATAGTGAACTGTTTTATAACTGATGGTGTAAATAAATGTGTATTCTTTTACTCAGAAACCTGGAATCAGTGTTTGCTTGAATCATAGTAATTGTTGTCCTTTCTGTAACCTCTTGTACTGCTCACTTTACACTTGAGATAGGTCTGGCTGCTCAGCCATCGCTACCACTTTATTGTGTAGTACAGAATTGTACCAAAGGTGAAATTGTACTTACACTTGTAGTGTTAATTGTGTGTGGTGTTCCCAAAGGGTACTGCAATTGATTCTGCCTAACACGTGTCCCTTCCCTTTGACCAGTTGGTAAGGAAGGAGCTTGCACAATTACGCCCACAAGTGGGGGAGATGCTGGTGGCAGAAACAGAGACTGATTACAGGTCACGTAAACTGCTCCAAGATTCCTCCTAGCTGGGTTTTGCAATAAAATACTGTTATGGCCTACTAAAGATGAATTAACACTTGTGGTTATAGGAGTCGGATGATTGGGAGGCTTTGTGGATAGTTTTGAGATAAGAAGAAAAGAGTCTTGCTTCATTTTTGAGTCATTGCTGTTCGACCCCTCAGCATGGGGGCGACCCCCCCTAGAGGGTGCATGACCAGGATTCGATCTGTCCAGGATTGTCTTCATAGCTTCTGTTTTAAAAGATATTACCAGATCAGCTAAGATAGAGAGTGTATAGAAAAACATTGTTTTTAAAATTCACCATAAAATCCATGACTGATTGTCCGTAAGAATGAGCATAGAGGTGCACGTTTCTTTCAAGAGGTTAGTCAGAGCATCATTACAGATTAGATTTTAGTTATCCTCTCTTAACAGTTGGTTAGCCTGATCGACATGTGTCATAATTTTTGCAGGTCTTTTCACATGGTGGGTCATAGAAGATAGTGTGTTGTTTTGTTTGTGTTCTAATATTGGTGGCCCTGTTGTAATCGTCCAAGAAGACAGATCAGTATGCTTGGCAAAGAGGATTGAAGTGGTTGGTATAAGATGTATGTAGTACCCTGATTCAAAATGAGTGTGTGCCTGACTGGTGGGCTCAGCTAGATCATTCCAGGGCACTGATCTAATGGGGTATGTTCAGTATTTAAACCTGTGGGGATAATTGCACTGTTTGCAACGTATAGTGCCACACTCTGCCTCCATTATTTGCTCATTGATTATCCAAGCAGTTTGTATCAAATAAATGGCCAATGTCAATTGGGGGTTCTCTACCCTTTTTTTACCCATTTCCCTAGATTTTTCCCTGTCACTGCATCTTGCATCTGAATAGGCTTACTTTTCCCCATGCTGTGGAACAACTGGGATAACCGGATCTAATTGGTTTGACTGTGACTAGTGCAATTGCCTCAATAACTTTCTTCAAAAACTGTAGGTGAAAGAACAATAAGGAGGTTCAAAGGTAGTTAGCCCGCAGTTGCCTCTCACAGGGTATTGATCATGCATATACAATCGAGGGCATCACCCTTCAATTTGCAGTGCACAGTGGACCATCATAGAGTGTTTAAGTCCAGTTGGACAACCTACTACTTTAATGGCATGAAAGTAATTTTTTGTCCTCACCCTCAAGCCGACCAATCAGCCAACACTGTCATTCTCATAGAAACATTTTTGAAGGCCAACTCGAATGAAAGGCCATCTGTCTATCTATAGGGACAGCCCAACATTGCAATACGAAGCTCAGCCAACACATAGAGGCTCAACAACCAAGCTCAACCTCCATGGTCCTGACCACCAGACAGAGAATATTGAGTTATTTGGAAAACAAGATTGAGGTGACCCCCTGGGGCCTCCTCTGCAACCAGACGTCCAGCTTGAAAAGCAGCAATAGCCTGCTCTGCTTTGGTGGGCCAGAGGCTACTTTTCAACAGGCAGTCAGTGTCTGTGTCAATGAGGCTGCATAAGCTCTACCTCAGTGGGACTCAGGGACAACTGCAACTGTGGGAACAGCGTGCTATGGCACTGCTCCACTCTATTAGAATATATTCAAATATTCAACCATTTCTGTAAGGAAAAGATCAATACAAGTCACTAAGTGGTTGAGAGATCTAATAGTAAGAAAAACAGTAAATGGTTTGAAAGGGGTGCGTGTTTATCACACTCAATCCAAGGAACCACCACACACTGGACCCAACTAATAATTTGCACGAATGGAAACACATTGTCATTGCTATTCCCTTTGCTTTCATAGATTGGCCAGTCCCAATATGTAAACTCATCTGAGGCTGAATACCCTATATTTGGGCAAGCAGATATGTAACTTTTTTCAGGTGAATTTGCTTTAGTGATGGCGCAAATTCAGCGCACATTCACCTGTACTACCACTAATGCACGTATGCATTAGTATTTGTGGCTAACCAATATAAATCCACTGCAATCCAGTCCCTAAGTTGCTAAATTATGATGGGAACACAGTCAAAAATGTCAGAATGTTTGTTCTGGAACATGGTGAAGTTTTGAAATGTACAGAAATATATTAAGTATTTGGTTTAACTTAGTATCACTTTATAGTATGCTAAATCATATTACTATGGGGCTGCATTGTCCTAAATGTAACACAAAAATATACACTTAGCAACTGGTGTTACCTTTGAAGGCCGGTAACATAGCTCAGTGGGTTCAGTGCTCGCTGCTGCGATCTGAGCGTGATCTACAGGTCGCAGGTTTGAATCCCGGCAAGGCCAACTCAGCCTTTCATCCTTCCGAGATCAATAAATGAGTACTAATTTCAGTTGGGTGATATTGTATGTAAATATGTGCTCTGTATAGTGCTTTGGATTAAGGCGCTGTATAAATAACACATCATTATCAAATCAGGCCTTGTCTTTGCATTACTTTAGAGAGTCCATGGACTGCCATGTATGCAGCCGAGTGAGCTAGCAGCATAAATATTAACAATTTTATCAAGACGTAGGCATCTGAGTGTCCCGCCATGTTATTTGAGTGCCTCTGCTACTTAAAATTAGATTCCATTTCTACTGCATCCTAGAGAGCCTTCAGGCTGCCATGTATATAGCAGGATGGCCTTGCAGCACACATATCAGCTAGTATTCTAGTTAGGCCTCTGTCAAGCTTTTTCATGAAATCCTTCCCACGGGAGTCACCCTCACTGTGAAATCATGTTATTGTCCTTGGCTTAGACGCTTAGAGAGATAAGCATGCAATAGCAACAAGGGCATGCCTTCCTGTGGGCAAGGAGCAGAGGTGGGGAGTAGCATGGGATGCCAAGATATATGGTCACATGGGAAGGAATGTCCTTGTATCTAGTTTGTTGCTGAGGAGGGCAGATTTCCTCTTTGTATTGACTGTGCATGCTTAGGTCTTCTGTGGGGGGATTCCCATATAAATGTAACCTGTTATTGTACTAACCAATCTGAAAAGGACAATGTACTAACCAATTAGGATATAACAATTCATGTTGGTTTAGGTTTCATATTGGCAGTAGCCAATAGGATGATTAGAATGTAGTGACAACTAATGTTTAGATTGTACACAAATGTATTCTAATGTTGTGTTTGTTGTCTTAAAATACTACACTCTGATGTGGGTGTGTCAAGAGCTTTGCATGTTGTGGTTTTACAAAACCTGCTACACTTCCGGACGTTAATTGCATTTGTATTTAAGTTGTGTTTTCTACAATTTGGGCCCTCTCATCAATATTTGGATTTTGTTAAGGCTCTACAAAGTGGTGACCATGATATGATCTCCAGCACCTGTCAAGGGTGCCGGGGGTCCCGTGCTGTATATCCCGGTCCACCACACCTGCCACCAGAGAGCAGTTGTGTTAGAACATAAAAACCTACAGTTGAGCAAATGCTTTCTAAATGTCTGCCTAATCAATGGATCGGGGTTGCCGTGCCAGGCTGTGCAGGCAGTTTGTGGGGCATGGCATCAGGGGTACTCGGAGGACGCATATTAAGTTGGGCACATGTTTTGTATAAAACACAGTGTTCTTGACATTTTGTTATTGCTTGTGAATTGCTATTGCTTATGAATTGATGAAGTATTGTGAGTAAAGCTCCTCTTAACGAGAAAAGACAACATTGTCTAATATTGCATGTTTATTGATGAATTATTGAGGTGAATATCCCCTTTAAAGTGTAAAGACAACATTGTGTAATGACAAAGAAGTGTGGAGAATTTCCCATTTAGTAGGGAAAGACGGCATTGTGTAGTGACACCTTATTGTGGTGAAGCTCCCTTGAGTGGGGAAAGATAAAGTTGTGTGGGATATCCCTCAGTTCTAGAGAAGGGAATGGGAGGAGGTTAAAATGCCCTTGTCTCAAGGTAAGGGGACAGAGCAAGGATCTACATCATTGTGTAAATGAATGAGCCTTATTACAGGCATTGTTGAGCCCAGTGTAAGTAAGGTGTTTGTTAGGTATTGATAGCAATTGGATACAGTGTTTGTTGTTAAGTATTATTAGCAGCTGCATGGAGGAAGGTGTTTGGAGTCAGATATTCTTCTCAATTGTGTTTTGGGCCTTGTTTTTTATTGCATTTTGTTAGCAGTTGTGTGAATAAGCAGATCTGCTTTTATGCTTTTCAGTTTTGAAAATAGGAACATCTGGAGCTTTTGTTGAGGCCACTAGGCCACTGTCAGAAGACTTTCTTTTGAGCTTGGTTGGAGAACTGTGACAATATGGATAGGCCATTGGAGCATATGTGTAAAGCACTCCCACAATATAAAGACAGGATTTTGAAGTATCATAAGGAATGGGTGAGGGGAACTGTGGGTAAATTATTTAAACCATGGCACGAAGAGAGCGCGCATGACTAGACTGTTCTAGACCATATCCACATGTATGTATTGGCAGCCTATAAAGGGATACAGTGGAAAAATAGGCAGATCATACTTGGTTCATGGAAAGTGTTTGTGGAGGAAGAGAGTGCTTTTGATAATGGTTGGGAGAGGTCCACCCAGGTGAGCAAAAGATCTACCTCCCCATCACCGCATATGGTTCCTATCCTTTACAACCTGCCGTAGGATACACCAACTCTGAGTTTTCTTGTCCCCAAATGGAAGATGGGAAAGGGACATCAGGGAAGCCTTGGCACACCACCAAAGATCAGACCATTTTAGCAATTAAGAACAAGTCTCACAAGCAGGTGAAGGTGGCATTACAAAAAAAAGAGCAGGATCTGACACAAGCCTTTCAGGGCCAGAATAGACAGCAGGGGCAAGGGGATGGGTAGAGAGTGCCCATATGTTTTGATGAATGGAGAGTGGGATGGATCCTCTTTAAGATCGATGGTAAAGTTGTCAATGATCCCCAGATCTTGTTAGAGCAGACCATCAGTAAGACCACGCTGTGGGGCACAAGTGAGGAATCACAATGTATGGGCGAAGACAGGTGTATGCTGGCTTGGGATTTATTAAGTGGAGAGGAAAGCCAGGGTGAGGACAGTGATGAGTGGGAGTAGGAGACCTCTCAAGAGGTAATCCCCTGGACCTTTAGACTTTGATCGCAGCCTGTCCAAAATAGCCCCATTCAAAATTAAGACGCGAGTGAGAACCTCCAAGCGTAACCAGCAGGAAACCCAGTTCCCATTGTTACAAAAGGGACTGGGGAGATCTCATTATGTGCCTTGGCCCCACATGGCTTGGGTCCTCTTATTGCACACCTGGCCCTCCCTTACTGCAGGAGCTGGCATGTGGATTTACGCCATTGAGAAGCATACAGCAGGCATCAACCTATCCCCATGTTGGAAAATATAATGGACACACAAGGGTTTTCTGGGGTTGTCAAATCGGTTCCTTTTACTGAGGACATACCTATCACCATAGTTACACACAAATTGTCAGTCCCTTTATTGTATTCACAAGATACCCCAGTCAATCTTCTGGGTAGGAACATCATGATCAAGTTGAACATGACCATTTCATTCCCAGAGTAGGGTATAGTGTGTTCTATAACAGGCACATAAAATGCTACGGCAGATGCACTTTGTGGCCATATCACCCTGCGAGGTATACCACTGCATCTTGGTGGGTTCCTCAATGGGGTAGCAAATGTGTAAAGATGGGTGCCAGGCATTAAGGACAACATTTTGCACATACCTGCAGAGTACCTATTCCAACTAGCTGTCCAGCAGGAATGGTCATAGGCTCCATTATCAAGATATAGTTGCAAGCAGTAATCACCAAGCCAGACAATGTAATACTGTCCAGTTTGGATGAGGAGGATCTAGAATAGCACACGTATACGTATAAACCCGTCACAGTGAGGGATGTGTCTGGTGAACAGCTGTTTGAAGACATAGAGGATGAGATGATATTTGAAATCTCCATACCCTGTCAGGTAATAGTGGAAAACAGAGAAGTATTGTACACCCTGCTCCTGGCTTACACATTATCATAACACTTACAGAACTATCTAGACAGTGTGCCCATTCAGGTATAGACCAGTGGCCCACACGATGTAGGCCTGCTGAAAAGCAGAAGGGTGGTTGGCTTTAAATTGAAACCAGGACATTGTTGCCACCAGTAAAACAATACCCCATGTCAAAGGAAGCAGAGGAAGGCATTTAGTCCACCTTAGAGGCCTTATGGCTGCAGGAGATGATATAGCCATCAGAATCCTCATGCAATACGGATATTTATTCTGCAAAAAAAGTGAAATGGTCAAATTGAAGGATTGTGCCGGACTTACACCCATTGAACAATATTATACATGTAGAATCCTGCCACAATCTTGTGTAATATTCCCATGGAAGCTACCTATTTTACTTTGCTAGGTCTCAAGAATGCATTTTTATCCATCTCATTACATCCTGAGTACCATCCCCTTACAGCATGTACTTACAGAGTCCAGAGGTTCCAATAGACTTGATTGCCCCAAAGGTAATGTGATCCCCCCAGTATTTGCAACAGGGTATTGGAATGGATCTAGGGAACTTAGAAATGCAATGCACAGTGATTCAGTTTGTAGACAACCTTCTGGTCTGCAGCACGACAGAAGAGCTATAGTGTCAGTGTGTACCTAGGGCAGATAATGTGGACCTATTGCAGATAATATCATCAGCAGGTAGAAAAAGAACTCCAGAAAGGGCCAAAGCAGTGCAGAACACAGTACAGCCTGCCACATGCAAGCAGATGCAAGAGTGTTTGGGTTTATGTAACTACTGCCGAGCATGGATATTTGTAACGCTCACCTGGTACCCATGGGGGCATCAACCAGTCTGGACTGCTTCCACCTCTGGAACCCTTGATCATCTCTTCCCACCCGGAACCCACCTCCCTCATGGGCCCAATGACCCCTTAGTGCACTTCTCACCTTGCTTTTTGATAAGGTGCACTCTCCATCCTGCCTCTCAGTGCAGGGGTGCATTGGGGACGGGCACGTCGCTGTCTAGTTGCTTCACTGGTGCGGGTCCTTCAGAGTCCAGACCTGCTGCGACTCTGTTCGTTAGGTAAGTCTTGCTTTGACAGTTTGTCCTTTATTTTGTAATTGTCTCTATCAATGTCTTTCGTTTGTTTGTAGGTGCAGATGAAGTTCTTGTGATGTCGTGCTGCCTGAGTTCTGCACAAGATGGTAAGTGAGCGCGAAGCACGGCGCTATGTGCCTTTCTTGTACTAACCTGCTTATTGTCTTTCTTGCAGGCCGCGATGCTGATCCGGACTGTGCATGCCGAGAAGATGGAGAGTGGTCAGTAGTGGTGACCGAACCGCCTACTGGCACTCTGCGTAGTAATTAGTCCTTTCTTTTCTTCTTGCTGGTGGTAGAAGGCCCGGGATGGTAATGGACCCAAAGCGAGTTCAATGCAGGTAAGCGAGCGCCTTTGCTGTTTTAGATATGAAGAGTAAATGCTTACTAATGCTGCTTCTCTGTCTTTTTTCCCTCAGGTTGCGGTTCCCTTGATGGAGCGAGGTACGCCGAGATGCTGGATGTTCGGGTTACTGGAGCGGAGTACAAGAGCAGGGCTCGCAAGAAGGTAAGCGAATGCTAATGGTGTCTTATCCTTGTTCTTGCAGGTAATCGGATCCGGCATGCGGAGGAAGATTCCAGCAGACCGCGGTGAACATAACGCTGAGACTAGCAGAGCAACGCAAAGCGTGTTCTGCAGCTTGGCCATGGCTTATATAGCCTGCATGTATCTCAGGTGCTTCTGGGCCTGGCCACACCTAAAATGCTAGACCGCATGGCTCAGTTAGAGAACTGAGCCATGTGGGAGCATCCATGTTGTAAAAATGCCATTATGGGCCCCAACTCACTGGCTTTCCACATGAGCCTGGTGCCAAATGCGCCAGGACTGACTCCAAGAGAGTCTGGAGGGACATGGAGGGACATGACAAGGCCCTTGAGGCCCTGATGGAGGTTCCTGGTGCAGTCCGATGGCCTGACAGCCAAGGCCTGGGGCAGGAGTCATGACAATATTTGACTATTCAACACATACCAAACCCCTACTGCAAGGGCTAATGGAATTGCATAAAGCAAAAGGGCCCATTGTCTGGACAGACAAGATGATCAAATCATTTCAGGAGCTCAAGAAAGTTATCAGCAGTGGCCCAGTTCTAGCCACACCAGATTATAAAAAAACGAATATTTTGGTTCTCATACTCAAACAGTCAGGTGATAATGGCTGCTATCACACAGAAGATGTCGCTGGGACATAAGCCTCTGGTTTACTACAGTGGGCTCTTAGATCCAGTCATGTAGAGATTCTTCCCATTTGAGAAGGCTTTGGCAGCCGCTGCTTTGCCATACAGAAACTATACACCATCACCATGGATTGCCCTGTAATCCTTTACATGGATCAGGCAGTTTTTGTAATCCTAGAAAAATCTAAATCCTGTCTCACCACCCAACGAGTGTTAGGGTATGAAGTGACTTTGTCGAACTCCTCCATTCACATTGTCAGGAGGCACACTGTTAGACCTGCAACATTTGTCGCAGTGCCAGTACAGCCAAATTACACAGTACATGATTGTACTACATATGAGGACACCACTGATGGTACTGTCTGTGTTAAGGAAGACACACTCAAAGCGGGAAAGGTATTCTTGTTTACGGTTTGTCAATGATTGATCAGAGCATGGAGATAAAACACACAGGTGCAGGAGTAATGAACCTCGAATCAGGGGAGTACCATGTGCTAGCAAAGGTACCACTGCTATCAAACTACTCAGCAAAGCAGCTGAGCTTGTGGTCCTCGTAACTGCATTAGAATAGTCTCAAATGTACTCCACCACCATCTACTCAGACTCTGCGTGTATTACATCTGCAGTACATTCAGGCCTTTCCAGGTGTTAGGGTAATTTCTCACACAAGTGCTAAATTCCCTCTACCTTAGAGACCTCCAAATCTTTTGCTCTATTTTTGAGCTTAGAACTTTTCATTTTCAATGTGTTTTACTTTTGTGTTCTTTGGTTATGGAGTCTCACCCACCCCATAGGCATCATCTTTTTTACTGTGTGTCACCCAACACCTTTAGTACAGTGAGACAGGGTTGTCTTTTCAGACTTCCCACTTTAAACTCCATTTTTTGGGACTGACTACTGTCTCCCAGAACATGTAAAGTTACCATTGACTTAACTAGCCTTTTTAAATTTACAGACCCAGTACACCTTATCTTCCAATAGAGTACTGGAGGGGTTAATAGTTATCCCCTTTTGTCTGATTCTCATGGAACATTATTTTGTTCCCCTTTCTCTAAGATTTGGATGGTGGCAGTGGTATCTACCATTTTTATTCTACCGCGGACTATGAAAAATGCCCCGGTACCGTTAGAGGCTATGGTGGTATCCTCGAATGAAACCCAGTAATCCACGTTTATTTTAAATTGGTTCTGGTTGAGTTCTTTTGTCCTATCTTTTAGTAAAGGTCTTTCTAGTGTTTTACTCTGCGCGCAAAACCAGGTTTGGTTCCTTCGTTCGCTGTCCTTTGGCGGGCTTCTGCACAGAAGCCCTCCTTAGGCGCCTGAGTGCCTGAGTGGGCAGGGTGTGAGGGAGGGGTTTGAGGCCCCCATGAACAGGGTCTCCTTGGAGGCCCAAGTCGCACTCTCATTTGATTGGCTAGGTGGCTGTCATGCCAGGACAGCCACCCTGCTGTGTGATTGACAACCAGGCTGTGTGAATGGGGGATTTGGTGCATAAAAAGCCAGTCTCTGGGACTGGAAGGCAGAGTCACCACTGGAACAAGAGAACCAATGAGGAGCTGAAGGAAGACGACTGCTGCAACTACTGGACACCCGGTGAAGCCCTGCGGCAGGTCTGAATTGCCTGAAACTTTGACGACATAGGAGATCTGCAAGGCATCTTCTTCCCTCGAGCTTGGTGGGAACAACCAGCTTGCCAAACGCCAGACAACGGTCCTCATCCTGGTCGAATTTGCTGTGCATTGCTGCAGTATATCGGATAGCCAGTGGGAAGAGAACCAGTTTGGGTTTTAAGGAGCGCACCCTTTATTCGACATTTTGCTCTGCTGCTGACTTCTTTCCTGGGCAGTGCAGGACCCTCCAGCCATCCTCCTTCTTGTCACCATGACTGAAGCTTCAGGAACCGCTAGCCAGCTGGAACTGCCAGGAACAACTGCCTCAGCTACAACATTCTTCTTCTTTTAAGGTACTGTGCAAATCTGGTTGTTCTTTCCGTCCGACCGCAGTGAAAGTGCTTGAAATCTTTTGCTTCTCCGAAGGCTTGTCATTCTCTTCTCCTCTAAATAACTTTTCCTCTGACCAACTTCGTTTTGAACTCTTGGCAAAGACTTAACTGCGAACTACTCTGAACTGTGTGCTCCTCTGCAAAGACTCTGAACCATTAACATTGGCCCAGGCCTATTGACTTGAATCCTAGTTGTAGTAGCCATTTCTAGATTTCTCTGCCTATAACTTTTTAGTGTTGTTGATTTTGAATAACCTTGTCTTTTCTCCCTTTTAAATTGCTGGAGTGCCATTTTGCTCACACTTCATTTTGGCTTAACTTGTCCAGAATTGATTGGGTGTTGATGTAGTATATTAAGACTGTGATTTTCTGCTGCTTTATAATAGTGAACTGTTTTATAAGTGATGGTGTAAATACATGTATATTATTTTACTCAGAAACCTTGAATCAGTGTTTGTTTGAACCATAGTAATTGCTGTCCTTTGTGTAACTTCTTGTACTGCTCACTTTACTCTTGAGATAAGTCTGGCTGCTACCACTTTACTGTGTAGTACAGACTTGCATCAAAGTTGAAATTGCACTTACACTTGTAGTCCTAATTGTGTGTGGTGTTCCCAAAGGGTACTGCATATGATTCTGCCTAACACCAGGTGGCACAGTAGAGGGTTTAAAACATCAGATGGTGCACCCGTGCAGCATGCCTTGTTACTTTCCAGGCTAATAGAAGCGTTAGCACACCTACAACAGTTGCAGTAGTTAAAATGTGCAGCTCATATGAACAATACAGACCCAATTACTTATGGTAACAGTGCAGGAGATTTGACAGCAAAAGAAGCAGCTTATTTAGAAAACACCAATGCCACAGGGTCCTCTGAATTATCCTTGCAACAAGTAGAAATGTTGGGCCATTACAATGCATGTCCCTTGACCCAGATTATTGAACTACAGGCACAGACTCCTCAGCAGGAACAATTATTATTGACAAAAAGGGGATGCTCTGTGTGTCCTACAGACCTCATATGGAGGTAAAACATTTCAGCGAATCCAGTTATGCCCCAGGAGCTGCTCACTCTCACCCTCAAACAGTTGAACTTTCTCTCACACACATCGAAAGGAATACAGTGCCACTGATTTTCAGCAGGAGTGATTCATTCCAAACCTCCAAGAGCTCATTAGTGATTACATATCAAATTGTATTACTTGCCAAAGGTACACTACTGGTCACACTCTCAGAATGTTAAAAGCAGCATTGCCCTGCCCTTCAGGACCATTTCAACATGTGCATGTCCAATAAGTGAACATGGTTAACAGGTGCAGTAACTTTTATAACCTACATGTTGTGGTCTGCCCATTATCCCAATGGCCTGAAGCAGGTCCTTGTGCCCATCCTGATGGTAAATCAGCAGCCACATTTCTAGTGCGTGAAGTGCTTCCCCGATGGGGAATATGTGATGTCATCAGACCAGATAGTGGGACACACTATTTTAATGAGATGTTTAAAGAAATGTGCTCCTTATAGGGAGTAAAACATAAATTCTGCTCCATTTATCACCCACAAACCAACGGAATTGTAGAGTGAATGATAGCCCTATTGAAGCAAAAACTGTCTAAATGATGTGATACAATGCACAAGTCTTTGTTGCACTGTTTTCCCTTGATCTTTTCACGCTGAGCAATCAGCCAGTTTCGGGCCATCATCTCACCCTGCATGAAATAATCACAGGCAGGAGGCTGTACACTCCTCTCACACCTGCATGCACAGCATCCGATGCACACACCTCTGCTGAAAACTTTGAGGTAGAATTCTTAGGGAACTAACACATTTTGGCAGATTTATATCTCGCCAGGTTGGGCCCCATCAACACGGTCTTGACTCACAAGTAGTTGGGTCATCGCTGGCAACACAATAGTCATCACAGTGTCAGCAACTACAGCTCTTTTGAGGTGACTGTGTTTTTGCTTGGAACTTTGTGCGCAACTGGAAAGACCCTAAATTCGAAGGGCCTTGCATAGTTATCTACGATACTTCCACAGCCATCAAATTCTCTGGAAGAAAAACCTGGATCCCCCTCACAGATGTCTGGAAAGATAATGGTACCATCACCCCTCTCCAACTGCAGCAGAAAGATAAGGGGGAATGACAAGGGGAGTACCAGTCTAAGTTTCATAGATTTGTTTGGGGACTAGACATTTCATCACAAGATTGGGAAAACACGGTTAAACTTGTATACCTTACTTTGTTCTTATTTTTTTCATCTTCTGTTTTCTCATGCGATATTTTATGTGTTGTGTTCCTCAAAAGGGTGGGTCTCATAACTGTACTAACATTGAAAGTGCAATAGCAGTTGTTATTATTGTTTATGTACCTAGAGTTAGGAGGTATATTTATAATCTACGTGTTATCCCAGATAAATCTAACAATATGTAATCACCGTTCAGAGGTACAGATGTGGTTTTTCCCCATGCCTTTAGAGTGACCTATGTTTCATTTTTTCATTGATTTCTTATGCAGCAGCGACACACAGGTTATTCTTGCCTCAAGAGATGTCACCAGAGAAAGCAAGTTGTTTAGTTCACCTAGCTTCATGTATTGTGTGAGGAACAATGCAGGGACACAAATTCCAAGTACAGTCAATGGACGTTAATGCAACAGTGCATAACAACAATTATGTAGAGCTGACAATGAAGAACAAAGGGTTGAGTGATTTTATATGTACCAAAGAAGAGGACAGGCGCAAATGACTGACCTTCAGGAAAAGCAAGTTAGCAGGATTGTGTTGATTTTCACAGCGTTGCCTGCATCATGTTGTCACAATTGTGTAGGGCAGAACCACTCTACTTGTGGGGTTAAACCTAGGTTGCAGATCATAGGTGCTGTTTTCCATAAAGGTGAATGGGTTGAAGATATGATTGGGTGCAGGACAGGAGGAATGTTTGAACTACTGTGATCCTAAAAATAATTGAAATATGTTCTACCATATGGGTGAAATAAGTGAACAGCTTGACATGGATAAATCAGCATGAACTTCCAATAACAATTATGGTTTTCCTTGGGTTTTTGTGTGAACTGCAATAAAATTCTCAACCTCCGAGACATTAGAGGGGGTCCCGCTGCTCTCACGGATATTTACTGGCGCGTGAAGGACTTGCCTATATGCAACTGATACCGGCCTAGGGAGGTTTCTGCTCCATGGATCCACTGAAAGCTCCTTTGCATTGCAGCAGATGTCAGCCTCACCACCATCTACAAGCATCCCATGACCAAACCAATGTACCTATTGCACCAGTGAGTCCGCCAATCTCTCGGCGTGTGTCATCAACACCACGGTAATCATTTCTCTCAAGAGTTATGTGGCAAGCTAACTGCAATATTACAAGGGTATAGGCTGTTTAATCAAGCTGTGATTTGTTTTGCTTCCTTCCTCACTCCTGGGCTGCAAGAAGGAGCAACCACCAAGTTGTTACACATAACAAGATGGGAACTCATTCAGTTTTCCAATGATATAGAGAATGGCTTGAATGCAGTCAGGAAAGAACTTAGAGCTATAAGGATAACCACTTCACAAAATTGCTATGTCGTCCATTTTGATTGCCATGATTGGCATGGTATGTGCAAAAATTGGCACCTCTTGCTGCACTTACTTACCCTCCAACTATGTAGTGAATGGAAGTATCGCCCAAGCAGTAAACACACTGCTCACTCTGCACTCCACCATGGATAAGAAGGTCGGGGGTAGAGAGATGACTGGTTTACCTCAATCTTTTCATGAGTGTCCACATAGATAAGTAACATTCTTAAAGTGTTACTTCCTTTTATTATCTTGCTGGTGGCTCTCTTTTGCACTTGTCAATTAGTTATGGGATGCTGCATGAAAATGATGGTTATGGCAATGCCCATGATGTCTCTTACATTAAAACCGACTGATGACGCTCCTCTTATTAAAGATGTCCACTCCCAGACTGAGCACAGGACTTGTGAGGACACGACTGACATTGTTGAAATATGTCACCCAATTGGTCAACAGGGAACATGGTTTGAGTGCCCTGATGATCCAGAGAACTATTTTGAAACATATGTCCTACTGGGTATGGGGATTTCTGTTTTTTACCCTGTAGCCCAGAAGAATACAAGGGGGATTTGTGAAATGTAATGAAAGTGCGGGTACCAAAGAATCCTTTTGATAAAATGAAAGAGAAAGCTAGCGTAGTTGATAAATCAACTAGAGGAGAGAATGTAATTATGGGGGTGTAACGTCCTAAACGTAAGAGCGAATAAAGGCTTAAGGCCTGATATTAGCATGAGGGTTTCATCCATTTTATTGAATTAGGTCTTGTCTCTGCATCACTCTAGATATTCTATGGACTGCCAAGTATGCAGTAGAGTGAGCTTGTAGCATAAATATTAACTATTGTATCAAGAAGTAGCCCTCTGAATATCCTGCCATGTTATTTGAGTGTCTCTGCCATTTTGAATAAGATTCAGTTTCTGTTGCATCATAGAGAGCCTTTGGGCTGCCAAGTATGTGGCAGGAATGCCTGGCAGCACAGATGGTAGCTATTATTCTAAGAGCTAGGCCTCTGTTACACTTTTTCATGAAATCCTTCCTAAGGGAGTCAAGCACACAATAAAATCATGGTTTCATCCTTGTTTTAGGCAGACAAGTATGCAATAGCAACAAGGGCATGCCTTAATGTGCAAGAGCAGCAAGTGTGGGGAGTAGCATGGGATGACAAGATATCTGGTTGCACAGGAAAGAAAGGCCCTGTATCTAGTTTGTTGCTGAGGAGAGCCTATGTCACTCTTCATATTGACTGCACATGCTTAGGTCATCTGAGGGGGGAAGCACATCTAAATGTAACCTGTTATTGTAATAACCAATTAGAATAAGGCAATGTACTAACCAATTAGGATAGGGCAATTTAAGCTGACTTAGGTTGCATATAGGCTCGAGCCAATAGCATATAGGCACGAGCCAATAGGATGATTTGAATATAGTTATAAATAATTATTAGATTGTACACAATGGTTTTCTAATTTTGTAGGTTTTGTCTTTAAATACTACTGTCTGATGTTTGTGTGTTGAGAGCTTTTAGTTTTGTGGACTTACGAAGGCCTGCTGCACTCTCGGTCATTAATTGCATTTGCATTAAAGTTGCATTTTCTACAATTCCGGTCCTCTCGTCATTGTTTGGAATTTCTTAAGGGTCTACAATCATCTCTCTTTCCTACTTTGCACGCTACTGTGCCTGTATTAGAGAGGACCAATTATTTCCAAAACTGGCTCATCCTGGTCCAAACAGGATATTCCTTCCTGAAATGATACGCTACTTCTTCTCTAGATTCAAAGGAACCCGAAAAAAATATTTCTGCATCTTTAGAATGTATCATTCAGCTATCGACTGGGTGCCAACAAACAGCAGACATGAACATGTCTGGATAATTCATACCACTTAAAGTTACAATGAGCCCACTCGTTGTAAAGGCAATACTTCAAGCTTTGCGTTGTAATTGGCAACGTGTGGCTCCGACACATAAATCACAGACCCTCCCTAACTCCTCGTTCCTCCACTATCATGGTGGAACAAAAGGCCCCCCTGAAATTCGAGGTGAATACAAATTAATATTCTGCTTCTTCCAAGGTTATGGATGTGTAATGTCGATAAAGAACAGAAAGGGCCATTTATATAAGATGGTTGCATGGTGCATGTATTCCCTCTGCCTATGCCTACATGGTGCATGTATTTCCCTCCTGCCAACATTGTTAAAAATGATCGGAGAAGACTATCAAGTCATTTCTTTTCCAGTTTCACACAAGGATAGTTCATGTATGTCATGAACTCTGGGTACTGGGGCGTTTTCAGGCACTCAGATCATCTAAACACAGTTCAGCTTGGCAACATCCATCATAAATTCTGTACTGGTCAATACTCATTGTCCCAAGAGAATATTAAACACCAGGGTCAGATCATAAGCATATTCTTTTTCTGGTGGCATCAGAACCAGGACAAAAGCAACAAACTTGTTTAGTCACACTATGGTATTATCAGACCAATGAGATGTGTGTCCCCCTACCCACTCTAATGTACAATGAACATACAATAACATAACTTAAACAAAGAGCCTTTTTATTTCTACATCCTAACATTGCCCACTGTAATCAAGTGCTTCTCTCCCTTCGTCCGGTTTTAGGTGAATAACATGCAAATAGCCTTCAACCTACTCAAGACAAACACAAGGCAACATACCAAAGTACCATCTAGAAGTTTATGATTGGATGTCATTAAATAACCTCTGCCTGAACCCAGGTAAAAATGAAATCATTTGTTTCAACTATTTTAAACAGCCACACCGCCTCTTATTCAAATGGACTGGAGAACTTGGCCTCTACTAAATCACCACCAAGATAGTAAAGAACCTAGGGATCACCTTCGTGGAGAACCTATCCTCCTCTGTGCAGATTCAGGGACTAGTCAGCAATTCCCACTTCAAGCTGCTCAGCCGGAGGAAGATTTTCCCCTACTTGCGCATTACTCACAATATCAAACTGGCAAATAGTCTGGTGACCTTTAAATTAAATTACTGTATAGGTATATACACATGCATGAATACATGACTAACCCACCAAATCAGTCTAATTCAAGACCACACTGCTTTTATGATCCTGGGATAAAGGCATAGGACCATATTAAAATAATAACAAAATACACCTACCTGTGATTGGCTGCACTCCCTGACGCCAAACACAAGGCTGCCTAATTCTTCTCTCGATCCAACAAGTATGTTGTAAAAACATTTTACACACAATTAATAACAAAAACAATTTTGCAGCTGCAAAGTATTTAGAATTGTGCAAAACTTTTAAATGAAAAAATAAGTCTTATAAAATGGTTCAAAATCGACAACTGAAATCAATTACTCCAATTACATTAATTGAATCACAGTTTGATGGAAGCGTATGCATATGCTATTGACTAGACCATATATCAATCCATATATCCCCAAAAGGGAAAACAAAACACGAGGTTCGTGAAAGCTTTTAAACACAAATAAACATAAAACCACCACCAAGTGACTTAAAGTTACAACACATAAATGCACCAATTCTGCAGAAGCTACTGAATAGCAACAAACACTATTTAAAATATGCATATTTGTCTTCTACAAGATATGTGCAATCCCGAGTTATTTTGCTAGGTCTGGAAAAGATCTTGGGCTACGCTAATGTTGGAACTGTCAGGACTCAGGGCTAGCTAGCCTTTTGGTTGTAGCCCCTGAGCTTCTATCCGGGGCTACAACCAAACGACCTGAGGCTGTAGCCCATCAGCATCCTCGTAGCGATGCCTCTGATCTCAACTGTAGTCACCCCTCAAAGTCCGGAAATATGCTCATAATGGGGTAGTCCATGATCCATGAATTTGGTTAGAAACAAAAAACATGCTGATATTTCTGTGTCAACTCGAAATATTTAGGAGTAGAGCCAAGGTACCTCAAAATATTTGGCTCTGTTTCTATTCTGTTTGTCCTGCTCTTATCAGCCCTTCTCCCATCATGATTGGTTTCATGTTTTACATCAGTTCTATGAACTATATGTAATACACAAGAATACAGTGTGTATAATTACATACAATTGATTGTAAACTGCACTACCCATAGTCCTTCTATTTTCTACCTACTGTTCCCTGTGTTTTCTCCCTTTATACATTTTAGAATGTCATGATTGTGGCTTTGCACTCTACAAATAAAAACACCTACAAAATAAAAAATAAAAAAAAATGTTTTTGCTTACAATGGAACAAATTGGATTTGTCTCTGACACTGTTTAGCCCTTGATGCAGGGATGATTAGTGATGCCTTTAAGTCATACACACTTCTCTTTATTTGACATATTTTATTGAGATGTTTATTAACTTTAATAAAATGTGGTTATTATATAAAAAGTATGCAGAAACAATACATAATACAGCACATCTATTAATTAGATAATAAAAACATAAAATTACATTGCTAGGCCATTCATAGACAAGGATATTTGTGTGCTGCTGTGTCTGCTGGCTGTATAGGATATACATATTGTACACCAGGGTGCTACATGGATGAATAGCCTGCTCAAGTGAACACTCTGTGGAGATGAGAATTAACATGTATTGACATTCCATCTGCTAATGCTTTTCTGCCAAGTCAGTCCAGAATGACAGGACACCATTAAAGGCATGGTCTAGTAAAAATGTTTATTGTCCCTACGGGTCGGCCATGTTTTTTAAAGCCTAAGTGGCTCGATTTTAGAAAACTTTCCTATGGACCTTACCCGAGTTTTCGTCCATTAAACGCATGCGAAAACAAGCACCAGGGAGCCGCCATTTTCTGATAATCCTATCTTTTCCCCGATCGCCCTGGCTGACCTGCTTTTGCTGCACTAAATCAATTCCCCCGCCACTGAGCCTGACATTATCAAAACATTCATATACTCCGCCTCTCCCCGTGACGTTACTGTGCTGCGTAGGCAAACGCGCCCAGTCGTCTTCTACGCGACTCCACACAGAACCCGGAAACCAACACAGATCAACTCACAACACAGCGCGCCACAATTCGGAATATGAAACTGTACTTTAAAATGAAACAGCAACACGGTACATTTGGTAAAGTACATTTATTTGACATTAAATGTTTAGAGAATATTCAGCAATTGACATATGAACTCGGGAAGCCATTTATTTTCTTTTATCTGTATCCGCAATAACTGTTCCGTTTCATCTTGAGTCACACGCTGTTCCTTTATGAACGCACAGGTACATATAAAGAGATAACCGCGAAAGATGCATTGTCCAAAAGAATCAAGGAAAATCCAAATATGATCACATTTCATCAACTTATTTCAACGATTCCTTTACATCTGCATCATCTAAATGAGATGTTGTGATTGTGGTGGAAGCTTCGTCATCTCCCTGAAACACAGCACTTGCATTAATAGGGAAGAAAGTATAGCAAATGGAATCACGTTATATGATCACGCATGATGGAGCTGTCATTATCCATACCTCGTGCTGCTGAAGAATATCTATGGATGTTGCAAATGTCGTGCGCACTTCCGAAAGCTGTTGCGCCGATTCGTATACTTGAATGTCAGGCTCTGTATCAAGTGCAGGGGTTGACGCTCCATCAACTGCCTGAAACGTAGTACTTGCATTAGTGAGGATTACAATTGTGAAAACATAACACACACCTGGGGTCGACAGCACAGGTACATATCAACGGCTAACCACGAATGAAACATTGTGTAGAACAATCAAACGACAAGAATTCCAGCTCTGATGATGATGCTCGATGGAGCTGTCAGTATCCATACCTCCTGATGTTGAAAAACATCTAGAAATGTTGTAGATGTGGTAGACGCTTCAGCATCTCCCTGAAAGACAGTACTTGCATTAGTATGGATAACACTAATTATAACTGAAAACAAACATCAGTGGACGATAACTAAGGTGTATATCAATTGGAAAGCAGTAACCAAACATTCGGTGAAATAATTACACGATAGAATAAAACTATTACTTGACATGGATAAAACAAGTATGTAGCGGATTAGCCGAGTAAGATTACCTGATACGCGCTAGAAGTGGTTGATAACTGCGACCACGTCAAGGATGTAGAATGTTCTTGCTTCAGATTCAAGGGATAGTCAAGAAGTTGTAAAGGTCAATTAATGACAGATAATGAAATGCCAATATTAAAAATAGCCATGTAAGCCGACAGAATACTTGAAAAATGCTCAATACAGCATGGTTCCCTGTCCCCATATATATATACATTGCGTTTGTGGGTTGTGAAATCGAAAAAGAATATATTGATAAATGTCATTATTCAAAAAACTCTACACTCATATCAATATCGAAATTATTACAAGGGATAGAACACCTACAATATCAATTAATCCATTTGGCTACCTACACACTACCGCAAGGCCTAAAGCTAAATCCGGACACTTGACTTACCGGTGACGGAATGTGGACGAATAGAGTGGGAATAGCGTTTTCGCGCAATTTCCGTGTCGTTCGCCGTTTATTCTTCTTTGTTACCCAAGAAGTTGTGTACATGTCCAAGGAAAAGTGCTGGCTGCAGATGCGGTATCGATCACCCCTCTTGTCCTCTAAGACTTGTTGGACTCTACTTTCCAGCTCATCCAGAGGATATCCGCAATGTCTGACCCATTCTCTTATTCGATCAACAGTTTTCGGGAATACATGCATTGTAGTTCCTTCAGATTTCGCATGGGTCTTTGAAGGGCAACCGCTAATCGAACAGGCAGGCATTGTTGATAAATCTGAAAAGTAAATATCGACATTATTATACAATCTTCAAGAGTAAAGATTTGATACAAAATTAAATGAATCATACAATGATCAATGCAAGGTTTGTTTTGGTCGCAGGAACCATACCAGTTCATTATGTGCTGCTTAGTATTTGCCTAAGTTGCAGAAATGTATAATTGATGTGACTGAAATCTGAACATGTGATTCGTCCCTTGGATGTTCTGTCTTGCACGAGAAGGAAACATGCTAACATTATTGACTGGACCCCCGAAGGATGCAATTCAATCACAATAGTCACAGATGAAAATAAATAGATCTATTGATAGCATAGCAATGGAAACTCAAGTCAATACCAATGAGACCAATGAACATAGCACTATTGTATACTCTACTCGAAAATAGATAGAAATTTAAAAATCTGCGAAATATGACCAGGATACATGGCCTTACCTTGACCAATAAACAGTTGGATTCAGCAAGCAGAGCAGTATGTTGCGGGAGAATAGGTGGATGGCCACAGGTAGCGCACTGATGGGTATGCTCGAAGCGGTCACAGAAGTTCACGGATAGCACGACGACGAGCAGATTAGCATAGATCTCAGCGGTTCCCAGGTAGCACGTTCAAGAGTTGACTTGCAAAGCACAAAGATGTTCTCATGAGACATATCGAGTGGTTTTTAAAGTATTAGAAACTGGGGTGTGTTTGTGAATGAATGACGTATGTATGTCGTGGTATTAGGGGGCGGCCTGCCTCAGAGGAGGCCTGCCTGGAGACACGGGGTCTGAGGAGGCCATGTGACCGATGGCCCCTTGGCGAGAGACACCTTTTGAAGTGTACATGCAGTTTGGCACCTTGGCCTTTCGCGCCCCTGACAGCCCCCCATGCCAGTGCTCATCCCCGGGTGTGAACCGCCTTTGATACAGGGGGGTGGGATGGATGGGCCTGGGGCGTGCAGATAAGGCACAGGAAGACTGCTGAATGGAGACACACTTATGTGGATTGCAGGGGGGCGGCCTGCCACAGGGGAGGCCTGCCTGGAGACACGGGGTCTGAGGAGGCCATGTGACCAATGGCCCCTTGGCGTGGGACATCTTTTGAAGTGTACATGCAGTTTGGCACCTTGGCCTTTCGCGCCCCTGACAGCCCCCCATGCCAGCGCGCATCCACCGGCGCGAACCGCCTTTGATAGAGGGGGGTGGTGGGATGGATGGGCCTGGGGCGTGCAGATAAGGCACAGGAAGACTGCTGAATGTAGACACACTTATGTGGATTGCAGGGGGGCGGCCTGCCTCAGGGGAGGCCTGCCTGGAGACACGGGGTCTGAGGAGGCCATGTGACCGATGGCCCCTTGGCGTGGGACACCTTTTGAAGGGTACATGCAGTTTGGCATCTTGGCCTTTCGCGCCCCTGACAGCCCCCCATGCCAGCGCTCATCCCCCGGTGTGAACTGCCTTTGATACAGGGGGGTGGGATGGATGGGCCTGGGGCGTGCAGATAAGGCACAGGAATACTGCTGAATCGAGACACACTTATGTGGATTGCAGGGGGGCGGCCTGCCTCAGGGGAGGCCTGCCTGGAGACACGGGGTCTGAGGAGGCCATGTGACCGATGGCCCCTTGGCGTGGGACACCTTTTGAAGTGTACATGCAGTTTGGCACCTTGGCCATTCGCGCCCCTGACAGCCCCCCATGCCAGCGCGCATCCATCGGCGCGAACCGCCTTTGATAGTGGGGGGTGGTGGGATGGATGGGCCTGGGGCGTGCAGATAAGGCACAGGAAGACTGCTAAATGGAGACACATTTATGTGGATTGCAGGGGGGCGGCCTGCCTCAAGGGAGGCCTGCCTGGAGACACGGGGTCTGAGGAGGCCATGTGACCGATGTCCCCTTGGCGTGGGACACCTTTTGAAGTGTACATGCAGTTTGGCACCTTGGCCTTTCGCGCCCCTGACAGCCCCCCATGCCAGCGCGCATCCACCGGCGCAAACCGCCTTTGATAGAGGGGGGTGGTGGGATGGATGGGCCTGGGGCATGCAGATAAGGCACAGGAAGACTGCTGAATGGAGACACACTTATGTGGATTGCAGGGGGGCGGCCTGCCTCAGGGGAGGCCTGCCTGGAGACACAGGGTCTGAGGAGGCCATGTGACCGATGGCCCCTTGGCGTGGGACACCTTTTGAAGTGTACATGTAGTTTGGCACCTTGGCCTTTCGCGCCCCTGACAGCCCCCCATGCCAGCGCGCATCCACCGGTGCGAACCGCCTTTATATCAATATACAGTATATCGCCTTTATATCAATGATAGTATATCGTTGCTTATCAATAACAAATGCCACATACCGGAGATTCTTGTGAGCACAGACCCACACTTCAACCGGTGTATTATAGTGGTCAAGACTTTATAATCCAATGGTAAATGTTAGTATAGATATATGTGTGACTTTTATAGAGACATAACCTACTGAAAGACTTTGAACAAGTGTGTTTAGTGCATGCATTATCGAGAATATGTTATGTTAGCTTAGATAGATAGTGACCACCCTGCTTCAAAGCAACCAGACCTTCACCCATTCGGAGCACAGATGTCTGACGTCCATCCTTGAATGGAGAGACACTTGATTCATTTAAAAAATCGAGACAACCGTTGTTAAAATATATGTGGTGTTTTATTTTGTATCTTATTTTCATGACACAAGAATACAAGACTTTAAAGATTATACAGGTCAGGTTGCAGCACAGCGAGAGAAAATCCCCTGTACTGACCGCTGTCACTCGGGAACGTTTCTCTAATGGCACGAACGGCACAGGCGGGTATCACTCTTCGAACGCGGTGTCCAAGCCTCCCGTGAAGCTACCATGTAAAGGAACGATAGGCCACCAGCCTGTACCACCTGTGAAAAGGAATGAAACAAACTGTTTTTAAATTACCAAGATAAGTTTAATAAACGTTTGTTGTCAATGACAATTCTTGTAACTAATGACATTTTACACGGACAAATGCTATCTAGACAATGCACACTATTCAACGACTTACATGCGTTACAATGATATGTAGATGTAATTTTGGATATAGTAGAAGACCATGAAATAGGAGTGGCATGACAAGCAGAGTATACTTACTCGTTACTCGGATTACAAGGACGAACAGTTGCTCGAAGTTCGTGCATAAGCACCATCATTATTCTCAACACGGCCCGTTTGAGGCAGGCTGCCCTGAAGTCTGGCAGCTCGGTGATGCATTGCGGTCGTGGTTCGCCTTCCGAAATGTAGGCCAGGCATACCGAGTTTTCTCGGCAGCAGTAGTTCTCGTCCTCAGTTGGCATTAGCTTGCACCGATTGCATGTGCACCAGGTGGAGACGCCGTCCATTCGACTAGACCCAGGCTCTTCATCTGTTGATTCGTCCTGCCAACTGCCGTCCGAATCCCCATCGTTTTCGCGTGCTTCCCTTCCAATAGTTCCTCCTCGGTATACTCAGGCTCGTACATGTAGGGCATTATTGTAGCCATTGTGCGTTAAACAAACTAAAATAATTTATAGCAGTGGTACTGGTATCTGTTCACAAGGGCTACAAGCGGCGAAGGTAGCTGACCAGAGCACTGAAACGAGTCACAGAATACTCAAAGTAACACAGAGAGAGGAATGGAATCGAAAATCGGCTGCTGTGTGTTGTGAAACGGTCTGTTTATACTTATTGAGGAGAGAGGCGTCCTGCCATTTCCATGGCGACACGTCATTAGCTGAAGCGCAGCGAATGTTGACACGAGACGTGCTTTGGCGTTGGGAAATGGGCAGTACGAGTCTGCTGATGACAGGCTCAGGGGCGGGGGAATTGATTTAGTGCCGCAAAAGCAGGTCAGCCAGGGCGATCGGGGAAAAGATAGGATTATCAGAAAATGGCGGCTCCCTGGTTCTTGTTTTCGCGTGCGTTTAATGGACAAAAACTCGGGTAAGGTCCATAGGAAAGTTTTCTAAAATCGAGCCACTTAGGCTTAAAAAAACATGGCCGACCCGTAGGGACAATAAAAATGTTTACTAGACCATGCCTTTAATGTGGGTCATATGTCAGAATACAACTCTGACCCTGGGTGTTTATCTATTTTCCACCACTTCCATCAAGGCTGACACTGGACACAATAGCCCACTAAGGGTCCGATGTGGATCACAATACCGTGTGATGCTGTTGATATGTTAACACTCTGCCATCCATGATTGTGTTTGGGGCAGAAATGTTGGCAACATAAGTAATTCATAGTGTGTAGAAACCTGTTCTCAGCCACTTAACAACGGAAAGTAATAGGCAGATCCTTGCATGGCGATGGGTGAGAGGTTGAGGGACTGAGGCAGTAATAACTCAGGACAGAGCCTGATGCTCCAGTCATATTAACTATGAGAATACCATGGGTGGGAGATTCCCCACACGTGCCCTACAAGGAGTTTCTTTACCACACTGTTATCTTGGAATGAAGTTTAACATTAATGTACAATTTTGAACAAACGTTATGAATAAAATATTAGCAGACAAGAGTAATAGAGATCACACTAACTTTCAGATCACAACCTTTAGAGAAACCTCAAAATCATAGCCAGCAACAGGTTTAATTAGCTGCCGTACAAGAAAATGAACATAACATCTCAAGGGATCATAGCTGCACAGTGGGAAGAACACCACCACTGGCATCTAATCCAAATGATTCAAATGCAGTGTAAGGGGAACCAAGGGAATTTGACAGAACATGTATCTACTTCCCCTGGATATCTCTTAATAGGCATTCATACTACAACACATTAGCGCAAAGCAGAACAGGCACCCTCAAGTTGTTTCAATTGTGCAGTCGGCAGTCAGTGTCCCTGCAGACTTTCCTGTGAATTGTATTATTGGACTATTGGATTGGAGCAGCGCTCATCAATCCATTGCCTTTCCCTTGTGGTCTAGTGGCTCAGCCTGCTGCACAACACACTGTCTTGAGTGTACAAAATCTCTACATAGTGCATCAGTGCACACGTCCTCAAGTGCATTTCAAGTGTGCAGTCGACAATCTGCAGAGATGCGCAGGCTGCGTGGGAGGTTTGTATTTGCACAAAAAAAAAGGAACGCAAACCTGCGGTGAGTCACATTTGCACTATATTGCTACTCTTGGCTTTAATATTGTAGACATCATTTCTGGGAAAGGTAAGGGGAAGAGGAGCGGGCAACGTACAATCTACGTTCTGGAAAGGAAGAGGTGGAAATACGCCATCCCTTCCACAAGGTGGGGTAATAGGAAACACCATGCCCCCTGAAGTACCTGCAAATGGGCAGAAGCTGACAAAGTCAGCCGTGATTGGAAAAATCACAGACTTCTTCAGAAATTACAATCTTGTTAATGTCGAGTTCGATATAATAAGTGGCGCCCCTAGTGAAAAATCAATCATAGTAGACTACAACCCACTATTAAATGTATGTTACTCCCTCCAAAATGAACCCAGGATTTATTTGCAGAAAGGAGCAATGAAATGGACGATGAATTGTCGGAAGCAATGAGGATGGGCCCATAACAAACCTGCCGTATGGATCCCGTAGGTAACATACAAGCTACGGGCGAAGACGAAGACTCCACAGGATGGTACCTGTCTAGGAAAGAACATAGACAGTGTAAAAGGGCAAACGTTCAAAAATCAAGAAAGGGTCAGACTAATCATCATTTTGAAAAAAGAGTAGGTGGAGGGTGAAGAAGTTTGGGCATCAAGGAGGATTAAATCAGAAAATAACAAACTAGCATAAGAAGAGACTTGATAAACAGGAAGGCACATTAAAAAGTTGGGTGTTGAGGAAGAACGCAGGTGGAGGGAATACGCAAGACCCCCCCCTGGACCAGGAAAATCAGACAGGAATCATAAATGCTGATGCAAGTGACTGTGAATTGTAAATATTGGGGAAAAGTAGTGAAAGGTGCTCAATACGGGACATATTAAAAGTCAACAGCAAGCAGCTTTGAAGCAGACACACTGGAAACAGTAGTGGCTAGGATTTGGCAAATCATCAACATTAAATAAATTTGGGGCAGAACACTTTTGGGGAAGAAGGAGTTACTGGTGGTATACATGTCCGCTGCCTCCGTAAACATGCATTTTCAGATAAAAGACTGTATCCCCTGGGGGATGGCACGTCTGGCTTGATGAACCCAAGGGGCGTCACAATAACAAAGTTATTTAAGGAAAATTGAGAGGAGTGGCAACACCGCTCTTATCTATTGCATGTGTTTCATACATGTCCCCCATTACAGGTCCTCCATTCTGGGGATTTAGTGTATGTGAAACCTTTGGCTTGTAAAGATGGGTGGGTGACAAATTTATACTGTCATACAAGTCATACCATGTATTTGATTAAGAACCAGTTGTCAGCATTCTTAATGTGATACGATTTGGGTGGGTGCAGTGAGCACCAGCCCACAGAAGGATGATGATTTGAATTGGCTTTCAAGTTTTCTACCTGTAAGGATGGGTGCAAGACCATATAAATGTAGGATAATGTCATGGAAAAATAGAGGCTCTGGTCATTCTTGTTGTGAGGGAGGCCTACTGTCCTATGTTTCTGATGTGGACATCTTTTTAATCCAGGAGAGGTGTCTGACAGTAGATTACCAGCTTAATGGATATTAAGTGTTTCAGAATAGTGCAAGAAAAGAACCTCTAGGGCATCCATCTGGTGGCGTGCTAATAGGTGTAAAGAAACACAGTAGAGACACACCAGATGCCCATCCCAATTCATGTGAAGAATGTATTGGCTGTTTTGATGATAACTCAGAATGGTTGGGGAAGAATCAAGAAGCTTACTGTCGATATATTTGATCTTCCAGGGGGTACGAGCATGGAAGAAATAAGAAGTAGTGTTCAATTCGGGGTGAGCCGGATAGCACCGACTTGATCGTCGTTGGTGCTTACATAGATGCATGATGTATTGTTGATGTACTTGTTGATGAAACAGCATACATTAAGTCAAATCGTAAAATGTTGAGACCAGGTGGTAATAATCAAGGACGGAGATTGATCAACTTCTTGAAGGAATGCACGTTTTGTATGTTGAATAGAAGAACTGTGGGGATATTCCCAGGGGAAGTGTTGGTGGTTGGTGGTAGTGGGGGAATGTGATAAGGAAGAGTGATATGATTTTAGTGTACTGTAATGAGTTGGTGGTAGTGGGGTACTGTGACGAGGAAGACTGATGTGGTGGTAGAGAGGGATTGTGATGAGCAAGCATGAAGTGTTGATAGTAGTTGACTGTAACAAGGAATAATGAGTTGGTGGTAGTGGGGGACTGTGATGAGGAAGAGTCACATGGTGGTAGTGGTGTATTGTGATGAGTAGGAATGATGTGGTGGATGTGGGGGACTTTGATGAGGAAGAGAGAGATGGTGGTATTGGTGGACTGTGATGAGGAAGAGCAATGTGGTGGTGGGGTTGTGATGAGGAAGAGTGTGGTGGTGATAGTTTGGTACTATGACAAGGAACAGTGAATTGTTGGGAATTGGGCATTGTGTTGAGGAAGAGTGAATTTGTGGTAGTGGGGAACTGTGACAAAGAAGAGTTTTGTGATTGTAGTCAGGGACTGTGACAAGGAATAGTGAGTTGGAAGTAGTTGGATATTGTGATGATGAAAGGTGATGTGGTGGTAGTGGAGGACTGCGACGTGTAAGGGTGGTGTGGTCATAGTGGGGTACTGTGACGAAGAAGAGTGGTGTGGAGGTAGTGGGGGAATGCAATGAGGAAGAATGAGGTGCGTAGTGGGAGACTGTGACAAAGAAGACTAATGCGGTAGTAAAGGTAAGATTACCATTGTGCACTGAGATGAGGAAGAGGGATGTGAGGTATAGCAGTAAATTACTATTCATTACTGGGAAAAGGAAGAAGGATGTGTGGAGGTATAAAGGTAAGATTACTATTCAGTACTAAGACAAGGAATACAGATGTAGGGGTTCAAGTGGGATACTAATGAGGTACTGTGATGAATAATAGGGATGCATGATATTATAAATATCTTTCTTGCTGGCATCAGGAGTGAATCGAGAACTACACTTTTCTGTGGCGTGAAAAGCTTGTCCAATCAAATTAAAGGAGATAGTAAACAGGAATCGGCTTCCCTCGGTCCATAGCTGAGCACTTTATTTTGAAGTAATGAAGCAATTATATGCTTTTTAACACATTTAATATCCCCAAAATAAGAATAGCCCATTAATACTCCCTTCCAACACATTTTAAATTCATTTGGAAAGCAAACCCTGAATTATTTTTATAATAAAATAGAAATAATTTAACTGAAAATACTCCTTTCCCCTAACTACCAATCACAGCGAATGCCACATTTCAATATGTTATAGTGTTGACAAAATTATACTGTTTTTTTCTGTTTGTGCCAGGAAATTGAGCCCAGAAAAATGCTCAAAAATAAACTACACTTTCCCAAGCCCCACCCAAACCTTCACAAATCAACCTTGCATACCCTTCCCACATCTTGCCTGGCTACAAACCTGCCCTACACCTGCCCTACACCCTTTATATCAATTTAGGACACTTTCCAAAATCGATTCACGGCAAATCAACAAAGGATTTCCTTAAAGTGCGTTGAGCCCGGCTTGCTTTTTATTTGGTGCAAATCTGTCCAGGAGAGTGGACTGTGCCCTTGACCAAAAACTGAAAATTTTCCCTATGGGAAAATGAATGTAAAAGTGAAAAGCACACCCTTTGTTTGACCCATTATATAATTTGAACCGTAACATGGATTAACACAAAATGTTCCAGTTTTAGGGTGCCCGGGCATCAGATTAGAGAGGCCAAACATTACTCAGATCTGTCCTACAGCTCAAATGTTATTACCCATAGAATGATTCGATTTCTATGGGTGATAGGGTTCACCTTAACTACAGGGTGAACAGTGTCACCATATAACATATTTTCTTACACATATAACAGTTATTCTTGATAAATGTATGTAGAAACCCATTGTAAAGTACTGTACAATATTTTGTATGTGCACAATTTTAAAAATAGGGAGTACATTATTGTTTGAAAGTGTGAGAAATAAATGGTTTCCTAGTGGGGGGTTTGGGCAATGCTGGTTAGCACTCCAGTGAAATCCCTGTCAAATACATTGCCTCTGTTTTAGCCATGCTTACATGTCCAAATTGGGGGGGGGGGTTAAATGCACCTAGGATATTTGGCTGGGCCATATGGAGTGAATAAGGTCTGTTTGCCTTTAATCATGAAAATGCATTGGGTTCACATAACCAAGGACCATCTGCACCAAGATCCATCAGTTAATGAGTCAGCCCCATCCTTGTGACCCCATTTCAAGTGGAAATTCTAATAAATATGGTCAGAAACCACACAGATTGAAACTGGGCTGCACTGATTTGATCAGACTCCAGACTGTTCACATTGCAAACTATTCAGTTCTCCTATTACTGAGCTTCAAAGAAACCTTGTTACACTTAAAGTGTCACCTTTTACATTATTCAAGGCAATAAAGCTTACCAGAAGTCTAGTTATAGAACATAGACGATGGTGCCTCTGAGAGCTGTTTGAATGACACATCATTCTGAACACAGGGTTTAACAATTCTAAGAAATGAAACTTAAGGCTGGAACATTGCTCCTGAACTATAATGGACCTTTGGAATCAACATTATCCATCCACTTAAACATATATTTGATATAAATCCATAAAAGTTTGTCCTATGAACCAACTGAAATTCCAGTTTTGACTATGACATATTACAAATATTAAACCAAATACAAATTGTCTATGATTCTAACTCATTTTTATAATTATGAATATCAATGAATTAATGAAAAATGTTCCTACATATTCATGCCACGTGCCTCAACTTTCGTGAGTTTCATCAATGTGGTATCTTGCTGCAATGAATTAAGGACTATAAATGTTTTTGCATTCAAAAATATTAAGAACATACATCTCCACTTTTATTCTTTTCACATGTACAGAAGTATGATCAGCCTATGAAGATTGGAGGGTGTATTTCACTGGGAATGTCAGACCAATATGTAAGCCAATGGAATATTTGACCAATTAAAAAGTATGATATTATGATGACAAAGCTTGGGAATAGAATCCAGGATAAAAAGAAAAACACAACCGGGGGAGCTGTATCTGAGATTAAAAATGCATTGGACGGTTAACACCTGATCCAATGGATGAAATCTGGGTTTGGATAATACCTGGAGGATTGGGCCCTATCCATGAGCAGAATGTTACCCAGAGCAGACGTGATTTCCAAGAGGAAGGAGAGGTTAACTAGGAGTTTCCTGAAAATTCACGAGGGTCCATCCTGGCTTAGTGCCATAAAGAAGTATTTTAAAGTGAGTTTACAAATTCCCCAAATGTAATTGGATTAGTCCCCTATAATCATTGCATGCTAAGGCCCTCGAATGGGAGGGGACTGGGGAAGTGATGCGACTATGGGTTTCTGTTTTCAATACAATATTTTAATAGTACTGTGCTTTCTCACTTTATTTACAGCCAATTGAGATTGTAGAAAACAAAAAGCATAGAGGATGATTAAATAGTATTCACATAATGAATATAGGATAGGCGTTTATGTCCTGATTTTAAAATACTAAAGCTGAGGTAGATTATTTTTTTAAATAATATCAACAATGCTTTTTCTGTGCTTTGTTTGCTGATTTTAATGTACTAAAGCTGAGGTAGAGTATTTTTTAAATAATATCAACAATGCTTTTTCTGTGCTTTGTTTGCTGTATAAAACAGAACGCAGAGCAGAGACTGCAGCATTTTATAAATGATAGCTAAAATGAACAGAATTGTGTGGTCAATTTTTTAGGTTGTGAATTGGTGGCCACTTTTCATAGCACTAATAGAGAGTTAATAAATCAACACCTGTGAAAGCCATAGATATTTAAAAAGGCAGATTGGAAGAAAACGTAGCATTTTTATGAATACAAAAAATATGTACTTACAAATAAAGTCTATCATTTCACTAATGATTTTGTGTTGGAGTGACTAACTAAATATGTCCAAGAAATTCAAGGTGGCTTGGGGGACATGGTTGTTGTCCTTTTAGAAAGTCAGAATCTGGGGTGTATACATGGAGTAGAAAAATCAATGCTGTTTTTCCTAAATTGATAACACAGTTCTCCTAAACACATGCCTGTAGATTACAATGCAACATACAAACAATGCAACATATCATACTGTGTATTGGACCTCCATGTATATGTTGAAAAGCCACAACCTCACATTCACACGGGTGTGCAAATCCATCCATATGTGTTTACACAAATTTTATACTTATGTGCAATCCTTCTCGGATGCCAAAGCTTGATTTTGATATTGGATGAAATAAAATATTTAATTTGCTACTTAGTAACAGAAAATAATTGTATTTAAATGTAAACCGAAGACTAATATATTGACCAATAAACTGCAAGCTTTTCATAGAATTAAGAATTCTTAATTGAGGTGGAATAGTAATATTTAGGTTTGGAAATATTAGAAACATATTTGATTGTTATATGGTGTGACTGAATATGTATCCCTGCCACATAATAGCAAGATTGTCATAGGTAGGCCAATTCTAAATGTGTAAACACCATATCAAAGGTCATGTATCTTAGTATGGTGATGGCTCATGCATGAAGTAAGGGGGCTACCTTGATGTACTATCAATTAAAAGAAATGACTACAAATTGCCTGTTTATTGTCCCAGAGTTATGAGGTGGGATTATAGACCAGGGATCGTTAAATACAGTATTGCCACTTCATAAAACTATTAACATATTAACAAATAACTCAACCTCCAGTGAGGTCCTGGGTTCAGGTGTGGCTGGCAGACAGATAGGTCTTGCTCCAGCAGTGGGTCGGACACAAAATGTCCTGGAGATGGGCAATGAGCAGAGCTTGCTTCTGCCTTGGAGAACTCATTTTTCATCCCAATGGATGTAGATGATCTCTCTGAAAAGTTGTCCAAATGAATTCATCTTGCAGTCCAGGAACGAATCAAAGAAAGCGGGGTGGCTTCCTTTATAAAATCTAAAGTCCACAAACGATAAAAGAAAGCCTCTTCAAAGATGCCCAATCCCTGTTAAGTTAACAAGTGGTCTTTGCCTTATCTCATCATACCCAAACTGCTTTGAGCTACTGGAGGTGGAGACAGTGTGGAGGAAATAGATGTCTAGAGCAAAGCCAGATGATGTGCATACCATCATTTCTTGGATGTATTAACCACAAGAGCTTCCCTACCCTAGCTAGATGGCAATCCTTCCCACACCCCCAGCAAAAAAGGTTCTGGCTCATCCTCAAGGTGAGCATATCTACTGAGGCCATCTGGATTAGAGTGCTGTGACCCAGGATTGTGTTGTATGTCCATGACCAATCACTGTAGGGATATGTCCCAATGCAATGACTTGGGAGTCTCTCCCTGCATGGCCATAAGACACATAAGATAGCTGTGCTGTATTTGGCCCATGAAGTAAGACCCACATGTTTAGGGTTTTAGCAGGTCTACTGCCTAAATTACTGTAGAATCCTCATTTTCCATTTCGGACCAATCGCCCTCTCACTTGGTCAAGCACCTACTAAGATACACACATGGCTGCTCTACCTCCTAGGAGATAAGCTGTGCTTACACTGTGCCAATTTTGAATGTATAAGAGTCTATCTGAATGATGAATTCCTGCCCAAAATCTCAGATTTGTATAACTGGTGCTTTGCATAAAACGCTGTTCAAACTCTGGAGGTATGTCTGACAGAGAGGGGTCTAGGTGACAAAGTAAGTAACATTACCCTTTTGCTATCTGGCACTTGGAAGTCTTGATAGTCAAGCCAGCCTTCTGTATTGATTAAAGCACCTGTTTCAGTTGGGAAAGATGGCCTTAATACCTATGGCGGAAGACAGCATCAGCATCATCTAGATAGACAATGCTCAAATCATCTAACCCTGATACAACCTGATTCACTGTCATCTGAAAAGTAGCAGTGATCTTTTTTTAAGATAAAGGGCAAAATAGCGAATGGGCAGTACTCTTCTGGAGTGGTAAATGCTGTCCTATCCTTTGCTTTGTCTGTTAGGCCGACTTGCCAGTACTCGGCCATGAGGTCAAAGGTCCTTGCAGCACCTAATCTGTCAATAGGCTTATTTGCTCTAGGTATGAGGTGTTCATGGTGACAAACAAATCAGAATTCCTGCTACTGGAGCTTTTAGTTAACAATTACCACAGGACTGGCCATGTGCTGTGGGAAGTCTCAATCACCCCTAAATCCAACATCTTGAACATGTACTCATAGATGGGTTCATTAACCTTGTTGGATATCCAGTGTCTTGTGCGCTTCACCAATGTAGTGTCTCCTGCATCATTGTTATGGATTCACAAATCAATTGACCCTGGAGTCAGTGAGTACAGACTCAGTGGCCTACCAGATGTTGTCAGTCCCCCACTTGCTCTTTGCTTGAATCTGGGGAGATATGAACTCCGTCCCAAAACCCATCTATGGACTATGTGTGTAACACATATGAGAGGGAGGGGATTTAGTCTTGTTATCTGTCACGAGAGCCAACAAGTCATCCCTGCTGTAGTGAGGTTCAGCCGTTTGATATGAAAGACCATGTGCATCTGCCTTGGAGTCTTCGTATTAATGAAGTAGCTAACCTCACTGATCTGTTCCATAACAACATAAGGCCCCGTTCATGTATAATGATGTGTGCTGTATTCACTATAACTTTCTAGTCATTCCAGAGCCATGAACCCCTGGCTGACCTTCAGATTATTGGTGCGTTGTTCTTTGCACTTGGACATCTTATATGTAATGTCATGTTATGTAACGTGATTTAATAAGTGCAAGAACCAAGGCCAATATTCATCTGGCGCTAGCTAAACAAGTAAGAAAAAGGAACAGAAAAAGAAGATAGGTACTGCGAGTCTCAGAAGAAAAATAGATTTGAGGGCAATCAAATAATTCCTTATGTCTTGCTAAGGAGGGATTTCCCTTCCATCCTTCATATGCCAGGCTTAGTGGATCCTAACAAGATACCTAAACTGTAGCTCAAAGGGACAGAACTCTAAAGTGCTCAGTAGCACCTCACAGTAGGCAAACAGAAGGCATTGAAGGAGAATATCCCACGTTTTCTTCAGGTATTCTTCCAAACCACCTATCCTGCCTTTCATTCCTGTCAGGGCCTTGTTGAACTAGTCAAAAAACCCACTGATTTGAGGGTGAAAGGCTGTTGAGAACTTGTAGGTTACCACACATTCATCCCACATTCCTTCATTTAAACGCATATGAAGTGGGATCACCTGTCAAAAATAACTTCTTTTGGCAACCCCACATATAATGTACCTATGAAAGCCTTCACTACCAAAGGAGCTTTAATACTTCTCAAGGATACAATGTCTTATGTTGAGTGGAATGATCTAGCACAACTAAAATGATCTGGTTCTCTGAGGTGTTCTGAGGATCCAAAGGACCAACAATGTCCATGCCTATTCTCTTGAAAGACCACCCTACCACTGGTAGTCCAATTAAGGAGGCATTTTCTGCCCTAAAAGACTTATTGGATTCTTGCAAGTATGATAATCTGTAGTTTTTACACCCATTGAGGAGCCAATACAAATGGTAGATATCCTGTCAACTGTCATAGTCACCCGTAAGTAGCCCGTGAAGGCAAGTCCCTGAATGCTCACACCAGAGAGAATACAACCTGCTAGGGAAGAAAGGCCCAAGTCGATCTTGTGAGGATAACAAGTCTTAATCTTGCATGCAGATGAGAGCAACAGCAAAGAACTCTGCTGCTAAGAACGTTCTGCCAAAAAGTAGTACACGCAGAATCTTATAAAGGAAAATATGGTCATAGATGACGCAATGCATATCGTAAAAAGCTGCGCGGCTGGTTGGTGGGTCCCTATGCATCATCCTCCTGCTCCATAAGAGATGCCAGGTCATTGGTTCCAGCCCAGTTTGTGCGTCTTCTATCACTTCTTTTTGCTCTCTGAAACACTTGTGTATTAGCGCAATATAAAAAAAATATCATATCATATCACGTGGGTGCTGCAGTGATCATCTTCTTCTCACATCGAAGGTCAAAGAACAAATTAACTACACTCCTAACATAATGCTACTTTATCACTATACTGTGCACACATATTTCACTCACTCCTTTCTGTGCCATCCAGCACCAAGGTCTACACATTTAAAGTATAATAATAATAATAATAATAATAATAATAATAATAATAATAATAATAATAATAATAATAATAACATAGCATTTATATAGCGCTACGAACCCTCAGGTATCTGAGCGCAGCTTATTATTACCCACGGTATGTGGTGCTCATTTATCGACCTCGGAAGGATGAAAGGCTGAGTTTGGCCCTGCCGGGATTCCGACCTGCGTCAGCAGGCTCTGCACAGATGTCAAAGCGAGCGCCCTACTCGCAGTGCTATCAGACCGGCTGTATCCCTCCCAGCACCTTGCAATGCAAATCTTATGATTGTCGCTTAATTATGTGCCTTGTCGGTCCTCTTTGAACATTCCAGGACTTGTTACTTTGGGGTTGGCGGTCAAGGTGCCCCTGGTGCCATGGACTTCAGGGATCTTAAGGTTTAGTCAGTTATATGGGCTATAACTCGTGATCGCCTGGGAATGGGCCGGGTATTGCTTTGGCCAGTGTGAGATAACATGCACACCAGGCGCCGGGCTGTGATCACAGCCTTGTAGGGAACATTCCTCTTCAGTGAAAAACACATCTTTGCAACACTGTTACAACAATGAATAGGGGTTGTGGTGGTTGGGGGGTGTGGGCTGTCCTCATAGGAGCTCGGGCATGGCTGGAGTTTTCCCTCATCTTGCAATTTGATCCTAGTGCATGCAATGCTGCATTTGTTGCCCGGCCTTAACTTCTACCTATGGTTACTAATATCTACACAAAAATAGCAATGTTGTTGGTGCCCTGCGCTACAATATATGGGTTGAGTATATTTGATTATATTGAAGTGGGTTCCGTTATCTTGGGAGGTTGTCATTTCACCTGCCCTCCTACCCCCTGGCCCGTCATAGTGCTTTGAATGCATCTTGCCTCACTCTAAAGGGCTTAAAGGGGTGGGACTGGGCTGCCCCCTTCCCAACACCTGCCAAAGGAATGTCACAAGCCAAGTCCAGTAGGATCCTCATATGGATTTGGGGTACCACCAACCTCTGGTTGTCCCCAGCCTCAGAATTCCTGGGCTCACTGTACTGTAGACCATTACCCAGAACACCCTGAGCTTGTTTCTCTGCTGCTAAAACAGATCAGCCAGAGTGGCACAATCCCTATGCGCCTTGCAAAAGTCTGCCTGACCTGTCTCCAGCTGATAACAACTCATTCAGTTTTGGAAAGCCCTTGAGGACTGAAACTACTTTGGCTTCCACCTCAGGTTGTTGTTCAATACCCATAGGCAACCCTAAATTCACTCAATCAGGTCTCACCTCTGTAGGCTCCTCAGTGGAAAGTAGGCCCTCTCCAGCAGATGCAGGTGCCTCTGAGGATTAGGGATATGGACTGGGTAATGTTTGCTTGGTAGGTAGTTCATAAGGGCTGCTCCCCACACTGCTTCTTCCACCTGCTAGAGGTATAGGTGTAGTAGTATGTTGGAGATTTATCTTATATCCTTTATGAGGATGAGTGATGGTGCTGCCTTTTATTAGGTTGTTGCAGTTGTTACAATTATGACAGGCAATCGTCCGTTTATGGTTTTCCTCTGTTGTCTTTGCTGCTTTAATTAACTGGTCTTTGATCGATCTGCTTTTGCTGTAGGCAAAA
The DNA here is from genome assembly GCF_040938575.1 of Ambystoma mexicanum. Classification (NCBI taxonomy): domain Eukaryota; kingdom Metazoa; phylum Chordata; class Amphibia; order Caudata; family Ambystomatidae; genus Ambystoma; species Ambystoma mexicanum. The sequence goes on from NC_090941.1 coordinate 876,102,763, forward strand.
AGTGGAGGTTCAGGGAAGAGTCTTTTCATCATAAGATCCAGTGTCAGTGTTGTCCAGTTTTTTTTGATGATTTTTTAAATTTTGGAACTCTGTTGTGAAAAAGTAGTAACATATACCAAATTGTCCACTTTGTTCTTAGTTTTATGTTTCAGAGCGTCTTCTCTGCTGATTTTACTGACCTTTTCTGCACTGGTTATTATATTTGTTGCTTGATAGCCTCTTTTCTCAAACTTTTCTTTCAGATCTCGCTCGAGATAAACAAATAACCATGAGAGAACCGGCTATTTGAAAGTGTGGAAAGAGTTTGGAAGAACATTTGATCTTCTACATCAGTGAAACTGAAGGTCAGAGTTATCTTTAATTTATAGCCTGAGGAACAGTCATATAATATCGAATAATTTCGAGTAAAAAATGAAACTGATTGGATCCTCTCTATTTAAATTTCAGAAACAGAGTTACCAGAATTTGAGTATTGCATGCACCTGATGAAGGGCAAGAATTGCCCGAAACGCGTTGTGCACTAAACAACAGCTTAAAGGCAACTTAAGTGAAAGAAACAAGCCTTACATTTGGACTATGTGACTGAATCCATTATTATATTAGATGCAAAAAGAGAAATGTTTATTTAGGTTATTGAAAATGTACCATGTACATAGAAAACTGTTAATGTTGAATGCATTATGAGAAACACAGAAATTCAATTATTTTTTTAAACACGTTTATACTTTGTCTCAGAACATTAAATAATTGAAAAAATTACTTTTGAGATTGAATTCATAATTGAAAATTTGCATAGTGTTATGCTCAAAAGTGTGCACGGAGATATGGTCACTCATGTGTAGAGTGGCCCTGTTTATTTTGTCTGTTTAGATTAGATTCTGTAGCCCAGAATCAGTCTCTGTAAGCACCTAAACCATATGTAAAAAGTTAACAAAAATTCTTACTAGAAATAGTACATTAACCAAAGGAACATTTGTCACCTATCAGGTGTGCTCCTCTACACCAATATTAACAGTTAAAATGTGTTGTCAGGCCTCATAATGTACGTTGACACTAGCAGTATTACAGAAGGGGCAGAATTGTCATCTATTATTGTGCCAGTCTTTGTGATATATAGGCCCCAGCAACATTGAAAGGAACAAGTGCTGGCATAATTCATTATGACAGGTCTCATATAGTCACTATAGTCATATAGTCACTAGCATCATGAAAGAGGGACAGCACTGGAATTGGGCACTAGAGACATGAAAGAGGGACTAGTGCTGCCATGACAGTCATTAGAATTTTCTTTGGACAACAACATAATTATAATGGGGCTTAACTGTGACTAATATAATGTGTGTTTTACAGTGCTACTGTCATGCCTACAACTGGAATACAGATGCTGTGCTGTTGTAGACCTGCCATCTATTGGAGACATCCATGTGTTTACCTTCAGAACCGATTGTAATTCTTTGGCTTGTCAATTTCATCCGAATATTCAGCGATGCTGGCTATAAAATGCTGCAATATGTTTTCAGTGAGACTTCCCCACAGCTTCTCCAACACGAGTTAGCTCAGGGGAAAGATTTGAAAAGAACCACTTCAAAAATTCACCTGCAGTGGTTTATATATTGTACCTTACAGAAAAATGGACAGGGGGATCATGAACAGATATACATGTGTTGTTGTATCTCCTGATTGTCCCTAATGAAATTACCGGCTGTGTCGAACCCAGCGCACCAATTAGTGAATGCAATAAGCTTCTATCGTTTTGTTAATGCCCTGGTGAAGTACACCACATGAGTAAAAGCCATTCTGTGAACCGCCAGGTTATAAATATTCAGCAATCAAAAAGGTTAAACCACTTTCTCATCTGTGCAAAGTCACTTCCTGATGTATTATTTATGGAAGGGGGGGGCAGCATTGCATTACACGCCTAAAACCATATCTAAAAGAAAGCTGCGGAGATAAATACCTGCGGTGATTATTTTCACTGACGGCAGATGGCAAGGAAGCAACTACAAAGTGGCTTTGAAACTGGGGGGATTGTCGGAACAAAAAGAATTTCGAATGCATTAGGTTCTGCATGCGTGGGCACATCCAAGGGCGCTAAAGGGCTCAGCGCCTTGCTCCGCAAATCACGTCCAATCAAGCGAAGAAGGGCGCCTGATGGAGCCAGTCCTTAGAGCAGACATCCATCCTCCCATCTATCAAGAAGCGGCATATCCCGCAGGATGGGAAAACAAGAAACAACCGGAGCCATGTACTAAAGTTAATCTTTGCGCCTTATTGATTTGCTGCATTAAATATCATAGGGCCTGCCGCGCCTTAGCTCGTTTCCTTTGTGATAACAGACATGCAGCTCTTCTGGGTCGCTCAGATGTGATTAAGACTGATCACTCATTAGGTTTTCGTCAATTTCATGACATGCTATCAGCCCGACTGCTCCCAAGGGATGATTCAAGAATGGCGGAAGTGACCTGCAATTGCTTAATCGCTAAATGTGTTATCTTTCCCTTAATAGTGCATGCCAGCAGACAGACTCATTTAATTAGTTTCCTCAGTTTAGGAGTCACAAGATCATGATGTTTGCAATACTTTGAAAATGCATTCTATTTGACACTTTTTGTGGGTAATTTGGTTCAAAAGATGTGGAGAAGAGAGATATTATAAAAAGCATGTTGGCATTTTCAGCTTATTAACCGTATGGCCCTTTGAATTAGGATACGTTCTAGTTTGAACTACCACTTAGATGCAAGAGGTGCAATTCATCCATTTGAGCTCTGCCAAACAAATTATGCCTGCTACTTCGCCAAAAGAAAAGATTAAAAGAAAATGAGAGATTAAGAAAGAGAGGGAGAGAGGGGTGGGCAGAGATAGAGGGTAGAAGCGAAGCATGGGTGAGTGACAGGGTGTGCAAGGGAGTGAGAGAGGGCAGCACGAGATGAGAGAGGGACATAAAGAGAGGGCGAGAGTGAAAGAGAGCAATAGAGGAGGGAGAAAGAAACAAGAAAGAGGGATGGACTAGGGGTGAGGAGGTAATCAGGAGAGTTAGAGGGGAGAGAGAGGAGGTGAGAGGGAGAAAGGGGCAGAGAGAGGGCAATAGAGGAGGGAGAGTGTGGCTGCGAGTGTGCAGTCTCTGGCAGTCTCTTTACTGTTTCTACGGTTGCTGTGGGTGGTGCTACTACCCTCCTGTACCTACAAGAACCCTTCATTCCGCGGAGCGGGCCGCGGAGTGTGGCTGCGAGTGTGCAGTCTCTGGCAGTCTGTACATGGCTGCCATGGCGGCCGTCTCTGAAACTTCGCCACTTTTGGACATTGCCTCTGCTACCGTGCCAGACTCTATGGACCTTAAGGAGGGCCGTTTGCTTAGAAGCGCTCGGCCCCGAATTGCCCAAAAACAAAACCTTCACCCTCGAGGCGTCATGAGCCTCTTAATCTCGGATTCTTCACACTGCCAACTACAATCTGAAGCCCCCCCTCGGCGGCGGTCCGAAAGTAAAGAAAACAAAGATCCAACCGCAAGAAAAATCCCCGCCACAATGGCGCGAGGAAGTCAGGCTGACACAGAAATTCAGCGCGATGACACACAGCGCGCCGCAGCTCCCCATTCACCTCCCGGTCCGGTGGCGCCGCGACTCCTGTTGTCACTTCTGCAGCCGAGGATTCCTCCCTCACAGCTCCGAGCCTGGGATACCTCCAGAGGGAGGACCGAGGCCCGTGAGCGGGGGGGAGCCCGCAAAGTGCCCTTCAGCCGCCCGCAAATCGGACCCCATTCAGGGGGAGGTGCTTGAAGATGCCAAGGAGGCGGCTCCCGCTGAAGTATCGAGTGTGGAGAGAAGTGGGGGAGGGGACTTCTTCCCCCGCCCCCGGCAAAGCAAACGCCACCATCGCCCCTCCTCGTGGGTCAGAGGGAAAACAGAGAACTGAGAACTGAACAAAGTCCTCAAATTACTGTCGCCAACTCTCTGATACAAATTGAGGCAGAAGTCCACTTGGGCTCGGACTCGCCAGCCCCTATTCTCCTGGAGGAAACCTGCCCCCGCCTTCCGGCGGACCAGAGGGGCGAGGGAACTCAAATTGTCAAACAACTCGATCCCATTTTACTTCCGCTTGCGGATATGAGCCCTTCCTCCTGCACAGAAACTTTAAATCCAAAAAAACCTTGCTGGAAGGAGGTGGAGGCATCTGATTCTAGAAAACCTCGTCTTCTCAGAAGAAAAGGCCTGCTGAAGCAAAAAAACACAAAAAAAAATGTTTTCAAGTCTAGCGTCGAACAAAACTAAACCTAGCGGCCACTCTGTTAAAAAACCATGGAATCCTGAGTCCATAAAGCCCTCAGTGGCAAGTCTAGTTACAGACTTTTTCCACGCCTTCGCTCCGGATTCGTGGAGCAGACAAGTGGACCTCACCGATGAGGAAATCTTGGAAGCAGTTAAAACGTGTCAACCCCCAGAAAAAACAAGGAAAAGGTCCCCGGCGCCAGATCAGCTGCCAAAGATGAAAGACGCCTCAAAGCCGCAAACGGCTCAAATCTCTCCAACTCGGATGCCCCGGGCCCAATCCCCGAAGGAACCGTTTCTTGACCTGCCTGGCGAAGTCTTATCAGCTGAACCAAGTGACAAGGGTGCAGTCGGCCAAACTACACCGACAAATTATAGTGAAAAGTCTCCTTTGGTCCTCACGGGAAAACCAGTCCTGGTCCACCAAACAAATGCACTCGGCACGGTACATGGTTCTACTCATTCAAACAAGCAGACCAACAAAGATCCGCCGGGACGCTCAAGCCCAAGGCGGCCCCATTCCATTCACCCTTCAACAGCCTTAGACCAAAGGGTGGTGGCACCTTCAAAGGCTCGGATGCTTGAAACTACACCGCAAGCGCCATGCCAAGCATCTGCCGATATAAGGCAGCAATCCCGTCTGTATCAGGACAGCCTGTTGGCCGACCTTCAAAATAAACCGACTCACTCGGGCAGAATCAGACGTGGATCCTTAGAGCTAGCATCCTGTCCTGTAGTAAGAAGACTTTTAAATGAGAGTCAAACAACAACTCCAAACCCGAAAGGCCCCACGCATCAACCAGTGTACCAAACAGACTCTCCTTCGCAAAACAAGAGGGAGATTCTACCAATTATGTCAGCGGTCACCATAGCGCTAAATCCGTTTATTAAACTCTACGAGGGGATAAATGAGTCCTTAAAAGACCATACCTCGATTCAAGCAAAGATGTATTCAAAATTAACCTTTTTAGAAGGCTACATCACCGCCCTCGATGGCAAATTGTCAAGCCTAAAATCGGACGTAGTTCAAGGAAACAAGGCTTTGGCGGAAGTTCACTCAGAAAATCAGATGGAAGTCGGGGCGGGTGGTCAAAATAGGCTGGTACAACCTCCTACCATAGCCTCCACCTCGGCTATTCAAAGGCCTACTACTGCGGTTGTAAATAGATTAACACCGGAAGAAGTAATTGACATCACAGATGATCCACCGTCCCTGCCTCCTCTCCAACATTCTCCAGGGGGAACAGATGAATGTGCATATTCGATGTTCTCTCCAACGAGACCAGACCTCCACCCACAAAGAGGTGTGGTCCAAAAAAGAAATAAAAAGATAAACAAGCTACCTCGCGGATCTTTACTCCAATCCTGAGAACAGAGGCAACTCAAAGTACGGCTCAAATTTCTGTTCTACCACCGGTTACACAAAACCTGAAAAAAGCCTCTCCCCGTACAACAGAGGAATTTCTGGCAGAGGCGGACATGATGAACCTCTCTCAGCATCTTGATGACCCTCCAGCCCAGCAACAACTGAAGGAAGGAAAGAAAGCACGGGGGCTTCGCGCTGCTGCTTCGCCAGTGGTCCAGGGCGCTTTGGCTGACTTGAACACTATTGAAGATTCATCAGAAGACGAATCATCCCCAAAGTTCAGCACCCTGGAAGATCGCAGGAAGAAAATACATCAGGGGTCCAAACACAAGCTCCCTAGTTCCCCTAACTTTCGAGTTGTGTCATTTGTGTCCCCCGGGGTCCAAGAGCGCACAAGGCGAATCCCCGGCATACAACAAGCGCGAGAAAAGGTTGGCGCTTCGGTTTGCAACTGGCATTCCACGTCACAGAGCTCCAAACATTCGAGTGGAAAAACAAATGACAGAGGGAAACACCCAAATTTCCACTTTTCCTCACAAACCGAACAATATCGAAAAGCCAACTTACACGTAAGAGCGTCTCCTATTAAGCTGGTCCAGCATCCCAAAAACAAAGACGACATAATCCTAAATAGAAGAGGATTACTTGCATTGTTCAGCCTCGTACCAGCTCTATGTGGAATTAAATCGTCTGACCTACAGTTAGTGGACCCTTACCACTCAAACTTCCGAGCAAAAGCCTATATTTACCTTGCCTCAACGAGTGCAAAAAAGGAAATCGTTCGAGCTGAAGAGGACTTGGCATTCCTTGGTTTCATTTTGGAAAACCAAAATCAGAAATCTCACTCTCACCAGTCAGGAGACCGAGGGTGTAATTTGAGACGAAACGTCAAAGGTCGTGACAACGAAAACAGGAGTGAAAGGAAAAGCCACTCCGATCCCAAGCAAGTTTCTGAAAGCCACATTCAGAAGCCCTCAGCTTCCATCAATGCGTCTTCGAACCGAAAATCTGAACCGCTGGGTATAAAGAAAACCTTTGACTGCAAGGGGCCTTACTCGGCTAAATCGAAAGTCGTAAAGGTGACATCTATACCCGATACTTCCACTGTTCCGAGTAACGCCACACATTGTTCAGCTAACAAAGACCTCTCGGACAGCATCAATCAGCCAAAAGACAAACCTCAGAGTTTGTGGGCCTGGCTCCCAAAGGCTCTCACACTCAAGAAAAAATAGCAATGCGCAGGTCGGCCAAGGGGGCTTTCGGTCACTTCGGCTGCCGACCCAACTCCACCCCCCCTCCGTCTCTGCTCTTGGAACACCCGTGGTCATTTGCACCTAACAATGCCGAGCGACGCAAACCTGGCTGCTTTTGATATCATTTGCCTACAAGAGACATGGCTCGACAAATCGCCTGCTATGGACGGCTACGACGTCATTTTGGCACCAGCAAATAAAGGATTAATGGGCCGCCCGACATCGGGTCTTCTCATCGCCTACCGGCAGGGGAGGGGTCTGAAGATCAAGGCCACCCTCCTTTCCAACCTTTCAATCCTGGCAGTACTATTTGACTGGGCGGATCAACCAAATTGCGGGCCCTCCCAAACCGAAATTATCAACACCTACTGGAACCCAGCAGCCATAAACCAACAGTCATACTTATGCAAAACAGAGAGGGGTCTGGGAAACTCTCTACCAGCACGAACACAGCCCATTGACTTGTTCTTGGGTGGATGGCCCCTGGGAGAGTCTCAACCAAGTCTTTAGCTCACTGTTCTTTTCACAGAAAAGAAATTTCCCCACATATCAGTCTTTGCCCTGCCCAGGGGCAGTCCAGCACCGAAATGCTAGGCAATTCTCCTCTGAACAAGAGTACCACAGCAACCCCATACACGTGTTTCAACCTTGTTGAGCATCATCAGTGAGGTGAAGCTGCGCCCCTCTGAAACACGTGTATGGGGTTACTGATGGTACTCTTGTTCAGAGGAGAATTGCCTAGCATTTCGGCGCTGGACTGCCCCTGGGCAGGACAAAGGCTGATATGCGGGGACATTTCTTCTCTGTGTAAAGGACAGTGAGCTAAAGACTTGGTAGAGTCTCTCCCAGGGGTTATTCACCCAAGAACAGGTCATTGGGCTGTGTTCTTGCTGGTAGAGAGATTCCCAGACCCCCCCTTTGTTTGCATACATTAACTTTGGGTTTCACCCTAAGTTAACAGGGCAATCCAGACGTGGACCCCTTGCTCACTGTTCTTAGAGAGGCAACAGTTTCACCTCACTGATGATGCCCAACAAGGCTGAAACACGTGTATGGGGTTACTGATGGTACTCTTGTTTAGAGGAGAATTGCCTAGCATTTCGGCGCTGGACTGCCCCTGGGCAGGACAAAGGCTGATATGCGGGGAAATTTCTTCTCTTTGTAAAGGACAGTGAGCTAAAGACTTGGTAGAGTCTCTCCCAGGGGTTATTCACCCAAGAACAGGTCATTGGGCTGTGTTTGTGCTGGTAGAGAGATTCCCAGACCCCCCCTTTGTTTGCATACATTAACTTTGGGTTTCACCCTAAGTTAACAGGGCAATTCAGACGTGGACCCCTTGCTCACTGTTCTTAGAGAGGCAACAGTTTCACCTCACTGATGATGCCCAACAAGGCTGAAACATGTGTATGGGGTTACTGATGGTACTCTTGTTCAGAGGAGAATTGCCTAGCATTTCGGCGCTGGACTGCCCCTGGGCAGGACAAAGGCTGATATGCGGGGAAATTTCTTCTCTGTTTAAAGGACAGTGAGCTAAAGACTTGGTAGAGTCTCTCCCAGGGGTTATTCACCCAAGAACAGGTCATTGGGCTGTGTTCGTGCTGGTACAGAGATTCCCAGACCCCCCCTTTGTTTGCATACATTAACTTTGGGTTTCACCCTAAGTTAACAGGGCAATCCAGACGTGGACCCCTTGCTCACTGTTCTTAGAGAGGCAACAGTTTCACCTCACTGATGATGCCCAACAAGGCTGAAACACATGTATGGGGTTACTGATGGTACTCTTGTTCAGAGGAGAATTGCCTAGCATTTCGGCGCTGGACTGCCCCTGGGCAGGACAAAGGCTGATATGCGGGGAAATTTCTTCTCTGTGTAAAGGACAGTGAGCTAAAGACTTGGTAGAGTCTCTCCCAGGGGTTATTCACCCAAGAACAGGTCATTGGGCTGTGTTCTTGCTGGTAGAGAGATTCCCAGACCCCCCCTTTGTTTGGATACATTAACTTTGGGTTTCACCCTAAGTTAACAGGGCAATCCAGACGTGGACCCCTTGCTCACTGTTCTTAGAGAGGCAACAGTTTCACCTCACTGATGATGCCCAACAAGGCTGAAACACGTGTATGGGGTTACTGATGGTACTCTTGTTCAGAGGAGAATTGCCTAGCATTTCGGCGCTGGACTGCCCCTGGGCAGGACAAAGGCTGATATGCGGGGAAATTTCTTCTCTGTGTAAAGGACAGTGAGCTAAAGACTTGGTAGAGTCTCTCCCAGGGGTTATTCACCGAAGAACAGGTCATTGGGCTGTGTTCGTGCTGGTAGAGAGATTCCCAGACCCCCCCTTTGTTTGCATACATTAACGTTGGGTTTCACCCTAAGTTAACAGGGCAATCCAGACGTGGACCCCTTGATCACTGTTCTTAGAGAGGCAACAGTTTCACCTCACTGATGATGCCCAACAAGGCTGAAACACGTGTATGGGGTTACTGATGGTACTCTTGTTCAGAGGAGAATTGCCTAGCATTTCGGCACTGGACTGCCCCTGGGCAGGACAAAGGCTGATATGCGGGGAAATTTCTCTTCTGTGTAAAGGACAGTGAGCTAAAGACTTGGTAGAGTCTCTCCCAGGGGTTATTCACCCAAGAACAGGTCATTGGGCTGTGTTCGTGCTGGTAGAGAGATTCCCAGACCCCCCCTTTGTTTGCATACATTAACTTTGGGTTTCACCCTAAGTTAACAGGGCAATTCAGACGTGGACCCCTTGCTCACTGTTCTTAGAGAGGCAACAGTTTCACCTCACTGATGATGCCCAACAAGGCTGAAACATGTGTATGGGGTTACTGATGGTACTCTTGTTCAGAGGAGAATTGCCTAGCATTTCGGCACTGGACTGCCCCTGGGCAGGACAAAGGCTGATATGCGGGGAAATTTCTTCTCTGTTTAAAGGACAGTGAGCTAAAGACTTGGTAGAGTCTCTCCCAGGGGTTATTCACCCAAGAACAGGTCATTGGGCTGTGTTCGTGCTGGTACAGAGATCCCCAGACCCCCCCTTTGTTTGCATACATTAACTTTGGGTTTCACCCTAAGTTAACAGGGCAATCCAGACGTGGACCCCTTGCTCACTGTTCTTAGAGAGGCAACAGTTTCACCTCACTGATAATGCCCAACAAGGCTGAAACACGTGTATGGGGTTACTGATGGTACTCTTGTTCAGAGGAGAATTGCCTAGCATTTCGGCGCTGGACTGCCCCTGGGCAGGACAAAGGCTGATACGCGGGGAAATTTCTTCTCTGTGTAAAGGACAGTGAGCTAAAGACTTGGTAGAGTCTCTCCCAGGGGTTATTCACCCAAGAACAGGTCATTGGGCTGTGTTCTTGCTGGTAGAGAGATTCCCAGACCCCCCCTTTGTTTGCATACATTAACTTTGGGTTTCACCCTAAGTTAACAGGGCAATCCAGACGTGGACCCCTTGCTCACTGTTCTTAGAGAGGCAACAGTTTCACCTCACTGATGATGCCCAACAAGGCTGAAACACGTGTATGGGGTTACTGATGGTACTCTTGTTCAGAGGAGAATTGCCTAGCATTTCGGCGCTGGACTGCCCCTGGGCAGGACAAAGGCTGATATGCGGGGAAATTTCTTCTCTGTGTAAAGGACAGTGAGCTAAAGACTTGGTAGAGTCTCTCCCAGGGGTTATTCACCCAAGAACAGGTCATTGGGCTGTGTTCGTGCTGGTAGAGAGATTCCCAGACCCCCCCTTTGTTTGCATACATTAACTTTGGGTTTCACCCTAAGTTAACAGGGCAATCCAGACGTGGACCCCTTGATCACTGTTCTTAGAGAGGCAACAGTTTCACCTCACTGATGATGCCCAACAAGGCTGAAACACGTGTATGGGGTTACTGATGGTACTCTTGTTCAGAGGAGAATTGCCTAGCATTTCGGCATTGGACTGCCCCTGGGCAGGACAAAGGCTGATATGCGGGGAAATTTCTTCTCTGTGTAAAGGACAGTGAGCTAAAGACTTGGTAGAGTCTCTCCCAGGGGTTATTCACCCAAGAACAGGTCATTGGGCTGTGTTCGTGCTGGTAGAGAGATTCCCAGACCCCCCCTTTGTTTGCATACATTAACTTTGGGTTTCACCCTAAGTTAACAGGGCACTCCAGACGTGGACCCCTTGCTCACTGTTCTTAGAGAGGCAACAGTTTCACCTCACTGATGATGCCCAACAAGGCTGAAACACATGTATGGGGTTACTGATGGTACTCTTGTTCAGAGGAGAATTGCCTAGCATTTCGGCGCTGGACTGCCCCTGGGCAGGACAAAGGCTGATATGCGGGGACATTTCTTTTCTGTGTAAAGGACAGTGAGCTAAAGACTTGGTAGAGTCTCTCCCAGGGGTTATTCACCCAAGAACAGGTCATTGGGTTGTGTTCGTGCTGGTAGAGAGATTCCCAGACCCCCCCTTTGTTTGCATACATTAACTTTGGGTTTCACCCTAAGTTAACAGGGCAATCCAGATGTGGACCCCTTGCTCACTGTTCTTAGGCAACAGTTTCACCTCCCTGATGATGCCCAACAAGGCTGAAACACGTGTATGGGGTTACTGATGGTACACTTGTTCAGAGGAGAATTGCCTAGCATTTCGGCGCTGGACTGCCCCTGGGCAGGACAAAGGCTGATATGCGGGGAAATTTCTTCTCTGTGTAAAGGACAGTGAGCTAATGACTTGGTAGAGTCTCTCCCAGGGGTTATTCACCCAAGAACAGGTCATTGGGCTGTGTTCGTGCTGGTAGAGAGATTCCCAGACCCCCCCTTTGTTTGCATACATTAACTTTGGGTTTCACCCTAAGTTAACAGGGCAATCCAGATGTGGACCCCTTGCTCACTGTTCTTAGAGAGGCAACAGTTTCACCTCACTGATGATGCCCAACAAGGCTGAAACACGTGTATGGGGTTACTGATGGTACTCTTGTTCAGAGGAGAATTGCCTAGCATTTCGGCGCTGGACTGCCCCTGGGCAGGACAAAGGCTGATATGCGGGGAAATTTCTTCTCTGTGTAAAGGACAGTGAGCTAAAGACTTGGTAGAGTCTCTCCCAGGGGTTATTCACCCAAGAACAGGTCATTGGGCTGTGTTCGTGCTGGTAGAGAGATTCCCAGACCCCCCCTTTGTTTGCATACATTAACTTTGGGTTTCACCCTAAGTTAACAGGGCAATCCAGACGTGGACCCCTTGATCACTGTTCTTAGAGAGGCAACAGTTTCACCTCACTGATGATGCCCAACAAGGCTGAAACACGTGTATGGGGTTACTGATGGTACTCTTGTTCAGAGGAGAATTGCCTAGCATTTCGGCATTGGACTGCCCCTGGGCAGGACAAAGGCTGATATGCGGGGAAATTTCTTCTCTGTGTAAAGGACAGTGAGCTAAAGACTTGGTAGAGTCTCTCCCAGGGGTTATTCACCCAAGAACAGGTCATTGGGCTGTGTTCGTGCTGGTAGAGAGATTCCCAGACCCCCCCTTTGTTTGCATACATTAACTTTGGGTTTCACCCTAAGTTAACAGGGCACTCCAGACGTGGACCCCTTGCTCACTGTTCTTAGAGAGGCAACAGTTTCACCTCACTGATGATGCCCAACAAGGCTGAAACACATGTATGGGGTTACTGATGGTACTCTTGTTCAGAGGAGAATTGCCTAGCATTTCGGCGCTGGACTGCCCCTGGGCAGGACAAAGGCTGATATGCGGGGACATTTCTTTTCTGTGTAAAGGACAGTGAGCTAAAGACTTGGTAGAGTCTCTCCCAGGGGTTATTCACCCAAGAACAGGTCATTGGGTTGTGTTCGTGCTGGTAGAGAGATTCCCAGACCCCCCCTTTGTTTGCATACATTAACTTTGGGTTTCACCCTAAGTTAACAGGGCAATCCAGATGTGGACCCCTTGCTCACTGTTCTTAGGCAACAGTTTCACCTCCCTGATGATGCCCAACAAGGCTGAAACACGTGTATGGGGTTACTGATGGTACACTTGTTCAGAGGAGAATTGCCTAGCATTTCGGCGCTGGACTGCCCCTGGGCAGGACAAAGGCTGATATGCGGGGAAATTTCTTCTCTGTGTAAAGGACAGTGAGCTAATGACTTGGTAGAGTCTCTCCCAGGGGTTATTCACCCAAGAACAGGTCATTGGGCTGTGTTCGTGCTGGTAGAGAGATTCCCAGACCCCCCCTTTGTTTGCATACATTAACTTTGGGTTTCACCCTAAGTTAACAGGGCAATCCAGATGTGGACCCCTTGCTCACTGTTCTTAGAGAGGCAACAGTTTCACCTCACTGATGATGCCCAACAAGGCTGAAACACGTGTATGGGGTTACTGATGGTACTCTTGTTCAGAGGAGAATTGCCTAGCATTTCGGCGCTGGACTGCCCCTGGGCAGGACAAAGGCTGATATGCGGGGAAATTTCTTCTCTGTGTAAAGGACAGTGAGCTAAAGACTTGGTAGAGTCTCTCCCAGGGGTTATTCACCCAAGAACAGGTCATTGGGCTGTGTTCGTGCTGGTAGAGAGATTCCCAGACCCCCCCTTTGTTTGGAACAGTCATACTTAGCGACAATGGAAAATCTAGTAGATGAAATCCAAGCTTCCAATCAGGTCCCTTCGATCATCATTTGCGGTGACCTAAACGCCCACTGCTCGGTCCACCGCACAAAGTTGGGCAAATCTTCTTCGAATCCCGCCGCAAAAAGAGGGAGCTTGTGGTGAACACTGATGGCATCAAGAAAAATAGAAAATTTGGACTCAATTTTCCCCAACGCTGACCGTTCACCCACTTGGGAGCAAGGTGTTCACCACGCCACTATTGACTAAATTTTTGCCTCACGCTACCTTCTTTTGTAGGTAAAAGACTTTGAGGTTCGCAAAACTAAAGCGAGCGACCATAACCAGCTCGCCATGTCTCTGCAATCCCATTTTAATCCAACGGCACCATATGTTGTAGGGGTTGACTCAAATTCACGAGGCAATCGATTGAACCTGACAACGAAATCAGTCTCAGATTTGTCTGCAAAATATGCTTTGGGGCTACGTTCTGGCGGAAAAGATTCTTTGGACTACGTACCTCTTCTTCTACAATATAGGGCCAAATCAAAAACGTCGGCCCCATCACTTACTGTTCCGAGACATTCCTTTGATGCAACACTGGTTGCAAAGAGGCGTGAACTGCGCAGACTGAAACGGCGGCTTGGGACCCTCCCACAAAATCAAGACCAACTAAAGTCAGAAATAAAGGCCTACACAAACTGGGTAAAAAGCCACCGCCACAACTTGTACCAGCAGGACGCTGGATCCATGCTAAAAACACTCTGCTGAAATAAAGCAAAAGATTTCTGGTCTCTGCTAAAAACTTTAACACCTTCTCTAAACAACACGACCATCAACGCCACGGCGGAAGCAAAATGGATCAGTCACTTCTCGTCCCTTTTTCAAGCTCCACTCTCCACAGGCCTGCCTGTTTCGAAATCGAAAAACGAAAATTGGGTGAAATTTGACGACCTGGCGGAAATCAGAGATCAAATTAAAAACCTGAAGAACTCCAGAGCGACGGGCCCGGATAGAATTTCGAACTTAGACTTGAAAAAAAACGCAGACGAATGGGCACCACTTATCCGGGCTATCTTCGCGCAGTGTGCCGCCCAGAAATCGCTCCCTCCATCATGGACGAGGGCGGTTATCGTCCCAATTTACAAGAAAGGTGATATCACCGATCCACTAAATTACCGCCCTATAGCCCTTTTGGATTGCATTGGGAAAGTCTACGGGAGCCTTCTTTTAAAAAGATTTGATGCCTGGTCAAAGTCGGCCCCTTGTAATGACAGGTTTCAAACGGGCTTTAAAAGAAATGTGGGAACAGCGGCTAACATACTTACCATCAGTGTACTGAAAAGCAAGGTCTTGGAGGGCAAACCAAGGATCTTTGTGGCCTTTGTCGATCTCTCCCAAGCCTTTGACTTGGTCGACAGGCAGCGCCTCTGGTACAAACTCGAAGGCTGGGGGTGCCCTCAGGAGATTCTGCAACCAATCAAGGCTCTCCACTCAGAAACCACCCTCAGGGTCCGATTGTCACAAATGGGCAACTTGTCATCTGAAATCCAGACGGGTCGAGGGGTGAAACAAGGCTGCCCCCTAGCTCCAGCACTGTTTCTGACCTATATTGGTGATAATGGCATCTCAGAAGATCCGTCAAGGACTTTTCCGCCTTCCCTGTCCACAGCAAAAATAAGCCATCTATTGTATGCTGACGACCTCATCCTACTCGACCAGACCCAGATTGGCCTCCAGAGGCAATTATCAAACCTCCTGCGTTACTTGTCTGAGAACAACTTAAAAATAAACAAAGAAAAAAACAAAATCTTGTCCCTGGAGTCCGGCCAGAAAAAAAACGCAGACAACTTCAAATGGTATCTGGAAGACTACGTGATCGAGCAAGTCACAGTATACAAATACCTTGGAGTCCTGATAGACAGCACCAAACAAGAAAGTTCAACGCAGGCAAACCTTCAACTTAGAATAAAGAAGTTGACATCTCAAGGAAAGGCGATTGACACAAAATTCGGTAAATTTTCTTGTATCCCTGTGATCGAATTCTACAGAAAGAAAGTCATCCCCTCCATCACTTACGGAGCCAAAGCCATGCCTCTGATTCCAAGTAAAATCTGGCAGAAACTGGAAAGTGTGTTTTGGAAAGGGGTCCTGTCCCTTCCAAAATCAACGTCCATAGCTGCTATCCGGAGAGAACTGAGCCTAGTGTCTCTAAAGACAACAGTTGACATTAGTTCCCTGAGACTGTACCGAAAATGCATCATGGATGGGAGTGATGATATTTTCGGTCTCCTAAATAAGGAGTTAAACTCTGGCAAGGTGCAAATGCTGGCAGTATTGAAGGAAGCAAACTTGGCTTTACTCAACTCAGTCGTCTGCTCGGAAGCCGACCTTACCTCACATCCAACTAGAGTGTTCAAAAAATTGAAAGAGCTTGACTGGATTCAAACCCTTGAGTCTGCTTCAAACAACAAACTTCTCCAGCACTTGCCTCCAACATCCCGTAAGCTAAATGAGCCAATGAAGTACCTTCAAAAATTCCCCAATAGGGGGGCTCGGAATGCCCTTCTAAGGATAAGGATGAACTTGGTGGCCACAAATGAAATTCGCAAGATCAGAGGTTTATCTGATACGAGCGCTTGTCGCTTTTGTGAAAATAAAACCGAATCCATCAGACATTTGCTTCTGTCATGCCCGAAAAACCAGAACCTGAGAGGGGCTTACTTGAATCATCTAATTGTGGAGGATCGAGGGTGGGATGACAACACCTGGTGGAATAGACTGATCAGCGGAGACAGAATAACCTGGCTCCTGGCAACCGTGAAAATATTGGAACACACAATGAAAATGACAACAGCCACAGGGTCCCACCCTGGCTAGTTATCGCGCAATTTACTGCTTCGGTTCTTTTTGTAAAATTCTTTTGAATATACACAAATAAAAAATAAAAAAATAGAGGAGGGAGAAAGAAACAAGAAAGAGGGATGGAGTAGGGGTGAGGAGGTAATCAGCAGAGTTAGAGGGGAGACAGAGGAGGTGAGAGGGAGAAAGGGGCAGAGAGAGGGCAATAGAGGAGGGAGAGAGAAACAAGAAAGAGGGATGGAGTAGGGGTGAGGAGGTAATCAGGAGAGTTAGAGGGGAGAGAGGGGAGAGAGAGGAGGTGAGAGGGAGAAAGGGGCAGAGAGAGAGCAATAGAGGAGGGAGAGAGAAAGAAAAAAGGAGCTCAAGAGCAAGAGGGTTGGAGAGATTGGGCTAGCTTGGAAGGGTGAGAGAAATGACACCAGGGAAGATGGCTAGGGGTGAACTGATTTCATTTAGCAGATTATGGGTGTGATTTACATCAGCACTTGAGATTAAAACTTCTGGGACAAGGTATGTGGGATGTTGCAATGTTTATGAGCACTCAAAGGATTAGGAAGGACAAGCATATGTTGCTGCTTTATTTATGCTCTGATGAAAAAGCAAATGGTGACATGCATGAACTGTTCCTTCCATTTACCACATTACTTTTGGAGTCTACCACACTGGAAACAACTGCAAAACAAATAATGTATCTCTACTGGCCTGATGGAGCCATATATGTAATTTCAGAATTGAAACAAGTATTTCTAAAACTAGAATGAAGTTCTGAAGCGTGGAGACAAGCCGTCCTCTTTTCTTCTTTACCTGGCCTATCTACTGCCTGATTGCACCATCTACCAATCTTCCCCTACATAGTTATTACATTAATGGTGCCACACACTTGGAAGGATTACTACCCCCATCAGTAAGCCAAAAATGTGTTGGCTATGATGCAAATTAGATATACTATGTTATGGACCATTTGGATACTTATGTAAATCTGACATAGTCCTGATACGTTCCCTCCCCACACTTTTTGTAGTTCTCTAGCCTATCGTGACCAGGCTTTTCTGAGTGTCTATGTATGATTGTGTGTCCACACATCAAACTTTCATCGATTATATATCGCCTTTTAAAGGTATGCTAATTAATCACTTGTTTTTGGATCCATTATCCTATAATCCAATTGCAAGATCGAGTATTTCTTAAAGGGAGTGAATCCCCACTTGTTACCTGCAGTGATGGCTACACATGCTCTCAAATGCTTGTTTATCCCATAGCTTAGACGGGTTGGATAACCGCTCAGAGAGATAAAAAAACTCCTGGTCACGTCTAATGCCATTCTTTATTCCATTGTCCCAGGAGGATAACTCAGCGGCAATATGCTCGCCTTGGAAGCAAGACAACACGAAGCAACACAGGTTCGATCCCTGGGTCCGCGCTTAGAAACCTCTCAGTATTTATGTGCGTTTTAAATACGCAACTAAGACAAAAAAAAACAATTACGCAACTAAAAACCAAACAATTCCTGTAACAGCGCCTCGATACCCGTGGGCTGTTTGAGCGCTTTAACAAAAATGCAAATAATGCACATCGAATTCCATTCTTCATGTATTTCCTTTCTTCAGTTTGTTGACATACAAACTTGACAGAATATTTGCGTTTTATACGAAGGTCCAATACCACCACTTTATCATAAATGACATCTTTCATCTGCCTAGGAAATAAATGCAGCAATAAACAACATTGGCTTCTCTACTTCCTAATTTTAGTATTTGTTTGACTTCTGCAAAAAATGTCAATCCAGATAATCCTAAGGGAATGTTGAGAGGCTGTTGAACACGTCATCCATAGCTTCTGCCCCTCTCCCAGTTCAATATTGCACATGTGAGAAATGTAACTCACTAAGACAACCATATGACCCTCATCTCAAGCAGGGAAAGCAGGAGATGGGCACAATATAAAGCTGAAGGTGACACGAGTTAAACCAAACCAACGTTGTGACAATACATGTGCATGCATTAGACACTGAAGCAAATGTGCACTCAAAATGAAGAACATGAACACTAGGTAACACAACTAATGCAGACGAATACATAAACAATGGAATTTCTGTTATAATCAAAAATGTTTGAATACAATGAATGGACCTTCTGATAGAAGTTATGAACAGAAATTATATTGTCCCCTTTAGGAAGCCCATGTGGGGCGAAATATATGAATGTGCACCAGTAGGAAGATGTTGGCACAGGATCTGCAAGTAAAAATTGAGTGCACTAATTTCAACGATGCACTAATTTCAACGATGTTACTGATTTCAACATTGACAGTGCACCAGTTTCAAATGATGTTAACGTTGTAGCATATGCTATGTGTGTGATTTAGTATACTACTACTGATGTGTGGCATTGAGGGTAAACAAAAGGGATCTGCTTTGGAGGGTTCAGGCATTAACATATTAATATATTACAGCATGGGCATGGCATGCATGAACAGCTTTGCTTGCAAAGATTAGATTCAGCAAAAGCAGAAAAACAGAGTTAACATAATTAAAGGATGAGCAGTTTGCTTTGCGCAGTGTAACTAGATGACAGACCTTTGGGAATGAGCACGGGTATTGTTCAAAAGTGCAGGAAGAAAGGATGAGATTTACCCTTTTCTTGCCAGCGCAGGAAGAGATGGTGCAGCTTGCCAAAAGTCAGAGGGGGTGAGGTGGTGCTACAAGACTCTGGAATATTCCCAAAGCCTCTGTCACATGTTTAGTGACACAAGGGGCTGGGAAAATGAAGTGACACCAGCAAATGGGTAGGTAAAATGTGCAATTTCCATATGTGATATAGGAAAAGGGTTGGATTTCTGAGGAAGGCATATAAAGGAATGCAAGCTGAGAGGGAGGGCTTTTGGGGCCATGTGGTTTTTGGTAGGTCCTTTTGCTGAGATAAGAAGAAGACGGGAGCTTTGCCTGTTGCTAATTCCATGAGGCTGTTTGGCTTTTTCCTATTCTGCGATGTCCGTGGTCTGGTGATTTTGCATGGAGCACTTTTGACCCAGGTTTCTCACTTGGGTCTGTGACCTGGCTTTCTTTGATGGAGATTTGTTTTTTTCTTTGTTTTAAAAGAAAAGAGCAGGGTGGTGATATCACCAGCTCTGATTGCAAGCAAAAACCAGGGGCTGTGTTTTTTTAATGTTGAAAGTTTCTCCTTGTGTGTCAGAGACAAGCTACCAGTGCAGCTGAGCTGTCTGAATATAAAGCATCTCTCCAACTCTCACTGGGGTTTGGAACTTCCTGGGAGCAGAGTTTATAAGTGTGAGCTGAGTTCTGAAGTCAGAAGGTGTGGGTGCTGCCGTGACTGGTACTGAGACGGGTGCTGATATTGCAATGAAGTCAGAAGGGCTGGTTGAACAACAGTCACACGTGAGTATTAATAGGGTTGAAAATGTGTTTGAATTTCTTGCAAAGGGTGATTTGACCAGGTCAAGCTGACCTAAAAGGGAATATCTTTTTTTCATGGCACCCGAAGAACAACACAGCTGCCCAGAATGGTCTTGATTATGCTCATAATTCTGCTATGCAAGGACATCTATTGCTGCTAACATCAGACTAACCTGACCTTTGTTTAAATCGGCAAGAGGTAGATAGGAGGTGGGGCTGTTTCATAAAGTGCATCTGCTTTCATAGCCAACTGAATTGCATACCAATGCATTTCCCAATTACATCCCCAATCTATTAATAGTATACAAGAGATTAATCATGATACATATATTATCAAATAATATTATGTAGCTCTTAGGACCCAAAGAAAACTGTCAGTGTGAAATGGTATATTTTGTTTTCCCTTTATAACTGTGTGTATGGTATGTTAATGTTTTGATGATTGGTTTGGCTATGTAACCCTGTGTGGTAATATGTTATTGTGTGGCTTTGTTAATTTATAATATACAGAGTGACAATTTGGTGTGTGCTGTGATGAATCATCCAGAGTCATCACGAAACCCAATCCTAAAGTCTCCTCTCATACGGCCAGGGAAACCCTGGGGATGGAATCAGGAGGGAGGATCACATGGGAGTAGACAGCTGTCAGGAGAAAGTGGTTACTCTGTTAGGATTTCCCTATTGCCTAAATATTGAATGGCATGTTGTTTCGATAAGGCTCCCTCGCCCAGAATTACCCAAAGTATAAAGACTATTTTAACAAACATGAAAATGGCATAAAGAGGGATGAGGAAGTTGAAATTACAACTTAAGTTGATTCTACCTTATGTTCAGATTTCGGAACGAAGGGAAAAACATCAACTCCTTTAAAACCCACCCTTAATTGTAAATCCTCTCAATCACCCAATCAGCTTAGATCAATTAATGAAAGAACAAAAAAGTCCCATAATTCTCTTAGTACTGAGATGAGGAAGAGGGGCCCATGGGTAGTAAACTCTTGTGAGTGATCTAGTTGTTATAATGACCAACACCTGAGCGGGACCTTTAAACATTTAAAGAGCTTTCAGATGCTGGCGACAAAGAATCATCAGGGAGAAGCAGAAGCTGAAGTTACCATTGTGGTGGCAGCAGGATGCTGTGAAGAAGACCTGACTGAGGTTGGGACTCCTTGACTAGGCAGAGGATGCGCAGCGTGAAGCAATATTGAAGCCAACTATTCTGTGAGAGAGAGAAGCACTCTACACACTGTGAACTGCTCGAGTATTGGATTTTCACTGGAGAGTGCACAGAGCTGCGAAAGCTCCATTGACGATGAGTGCGAGTGGCAGCTGATCAATGGGAGCTTTCACGTACAGAGGAGGTCCCGAAGAGTGAATGTTCTGTCTTGATGGTCGCGCAGATAGAAGGATCCTCCGTCCCCATGTACCACACGGGTAGAAGGAAAACCACTACCCGTGCAATCTTTGAGGCCAAAGGTGTAGAGTGTCGTCAGCCTGGAACCGGGAACGCCAGAAGGACCCTCCGACCATTGCAAGGCAAGGTATGGTTATATTACACAGTGACAGTGAGAAGTACTTCAGGGTGATACATGGTTAATACCAGGAGCTTACTTAATGGGAACGGAAGGGGACTCTGAAGAGGATGGAAGCAGGAGAATGACCGCTGGCGGCAGCAGGCTGGCAAAGATCTTGGTGGCACTCTGAAAACACACCGGAGCTGAGGACATATCAAAATCGTTGATCTGTGATCAGTCTAGAACACAATCCAAGGTCAAGTGCCAAAACAGAAACCAGAGCCAAGGAAGTCAGATTCGGTGTCCAGTAAACAAGCCAGAGGTCGATGTCCAGAAAACAAGAAGTTGCGCCTGAATCCAAGGGAGTACCAAAGACAGTCCAGGTAAACATTCCGTGGTCGTGAAAACGTAGGAATTGCAAGAGAAAACCAAAAGCCAAACATTCCTCCGAGGAAGCAGCTGTGAAGCGTTGCTTCCGCGTTTGCTCAATCCATTTGAATGCGAGGAAAGTCACATGACGCAGGTCATGCGACCGCGGACATCGCGTCACGTGTCCCACGATGTAGAAAGGGATTGGTGTTGCCTCACGTGATGCTACTGTAGTTTCCTGATCACGTGACACAATGGCTTCCAATGGCCCATGTAGTGCCGCTGAGTATGGGGGAATCGCCATGGCAACTGCCAATGTAAAAAAGGCTGCAAGAATCCCGGTCTAACAGCTGGGAAACCCCATTTCTGGCTAAACCGCTGCCGCTGCCGTCGGGTACGTGAGTGTGACTGGGGAACACAAGAGACTTGGCGGGTGGTGGATATGTGATCGGACATGACAGTGAAGCAGATATACAGGTGAGTCAGAAGAAGATGCCAAAGCATACCAGTGAGTTGGCCTGAAGCACGTGACCCCAGTGCACTCAGATGGAGATTGCTAGGTACTAATGATTATTTTGAATACCGAACCATTGAATTAAGGCAAACTGGGCACAACTCTCCTAACAAGGGATTCCAAAGAGGGGAAAATTGTAACCCGCATTGTCAAAGCCAGAGAAATCTGATATGTAAACCAAGTGATTACTAATCTGCTAATCAGAGATAGCAATTAGGAGACTCTTTTAATCTACATTGTCAACGCAAGAATGCTAACCTCTGGAATTGCTCTGGACAGCCCTTCAGACCATCGTTCTTCGCCTGCCAAGCCATTACAATAGGGGAAAGACCGTATGCAAACCAGGCTTTGGTGCCACCCCAGAAGGGGCAGTCCAGCCCAAACTGTTTGGTCACATCCCTTCTGCACAAGACCACACACTTCCCCAAATATGTTTCGGCCTTGTTGGGCCTCATCAATGAGGAGTAGCTCTGGCCTGAAGCAGGTGACCGTGGGGCGCTCCGAAGTATTATTTTGAATGCCGAACAATTGAATTAAGGCAAACAGGGCGCAACTCTACTAATGAGGGATTACAATAGGGGAACATTGTAACCTGCATTGCCAAAGCCAAATAAAAGTGATTATAAGGCAAACTGTGCACTACTCTCCTACTAAGGGATTCCAAATAGGGGAACATTGTAACCTGCATTTCCAAAGTTGAAGAAAAGTGATAATAAAGCGGAGTGGACACAAATCTCCTAAGAAGGGATTTCAAATAGGGTAACATTGTAACCGACATTGCCAAAACTGATATGTAAACCAATTGGGTGCTATTCTACTAGTCAGAGATACTGATTAGGAGACTCTTGTAACCCACATTGCCAAGTCAACAGAAGAGTGCTACCAAGGTAATTTGGATATAATACTCACAGAAGGAGATATCAAGAGGGAAAACGTTGTAAAACCACATGGTCAGAAGCCAAAGGTTTTACAGAGAGAAATCAAAGACCACAGGAGCAAAACCCTCCTTGTAAAAGGGATCAAGAGGGGAATAACTGTAACCTGCATTGCCTAAGGCAAACAGACCAACAAGAGAATCATTATCCTTTTGTGAAATGTCCATTTGGAAAAAAAATATATTCAGTATTACAAGTCAAATGACTAACCAGAGAAGTAGTTGTTGGTTCAGATCTCCCCATTGATGATTCTAGTGTGGAGAGTTTGGAACAACCCTCACCACAGAGTACAAATTGTAGTAGTAGGAGTATTTTCCTGGCAGGTGAGTAAACCAGGAAAGGACCAATTGTAGTTAGACCTGGAAGATGAGTACACTGGGAAGAAGAAGATGATGATTTAAAGACTTGTGGTTGTTGTAAACAGGTTGTGGTGGAAAAGAAGTGTCAATTCCATCATCTTAATTGTGATGAAATGTTGCATGACCGAAAGTGATTGTTGGGCAGTCTAACTAAATTGTTTGTTTCGAATGAGACATCTTGACTAAAGTATTTCTTTGGAATGAGACATCATGACTAAAGTGTTACTTATAAAGGAGAAGTATGATGTGCTAACAGGTGCTTGGCCTTTGGAGAAAAGAACACTTGCATTTGATTTCTGAATTTATATTTGGAGAAAAAGACTTTTGATTTACCAAACTGGAAGTTGTGGACACATTGACAATTGAAGTGTGCACAAATCGATAGAAGCTAGATAATCACTTTGCCAAGTGAAATGATCTATTAAATGGACTTTGCATCCTACATTGAGTGGAACTTTGTTATTGAACAGACGTTTCTTGAAACTGAACTTTGTTCCAGAGAATCCTGAATTGATCCAGGGGAAGGTAATCATGAGGATTAATGTTTATAACATTTGAGTTTGAATGTTTATGTTATTTTGTGGAGTTTAAAACAGCCAAACCATTACTATATAATCGTGTTGTGTATATTAGTGTGAGGGCCAGATACTTTTTGGACATTAGGTAATTTTCTTTAGTCTTTGGGCAAGGATATCATTGTTAGGCTAGGGAAGATAGGTGTTTGTCTCTCCCATTTTATTTAATAAAATGACAACTTATGAGAACCCTATACATCTGTGTCCATCTTACATTACTGACACCCGACAGTGCTTAGTGCAGTATAAGCATTTATGATACTTGGCCAAGTATGGATGAAATGGAAGCTGCAACACGCTTCTAACTAAATGCTCAAGGCTTTAAGAGAACCCAAAATGCTGAAATAAAAAAATACAGATCAGTTCAGAGCTCAGACAGTAGCTAGCATCGCAAACCAAAGTTACCATGAATAAGGGATGATAGGAAAAGCAGATAGAAAGCACCAGATAACGATTCTCAAGATACAAGCCATATATTATCAGATTAATTAGGATTACAACGAGCCTTGTAAACCAGATGAGGGACAATCATAAGTCAAAAGAGTCCATGAAGAATAACTCAAGAGTGTTCCCAGTGGTAAAAGAAACCATACCACTCACATAAATATTTGCTAAAATACTAATAAATGCAATGTGAAATAATTCCAAACAGTCTCATCACACGTGACCAATAATTGAAGAACACTATCTATTCTTTAGCAACAAACGTTGATAAGACACCTGCCTTACTCCTTTCTCGTATCGCAAGACATGAGATGCCACACGAGGCCAAATACAAAGGCGTCACCCTGGTGCATGTCCTAGAAATGAGGGATGGTATCTTCTCTTTTTGAAAGGAAAGCAGTCCAAGGACCTTTCTCCCCTTACTCCTGTCTTGCTCATGTATCAATGACTTGTCAGTTGTCCACGGTTGGTGGGTAGAGAGCCTACCCTTCATAACCCCTGATGGTATGCTGTCCATTATGTATTATGGCAACCAATAGTTTATTGTAGAGATTATGGGCCTCATTACACGGTAGGCAGTAAGGGAAAAACGATGCCGGAAAAGGATTACCGGCATCGCTAACCGCTCCTACCAATTCCGACCCGCCTACCCGCTATTAGTGGCACCGCTAAGAACGGTGCTTCTAATAGTGGCCCGGTCACGGGCGGGCGACCCCTCATGGTGGCAATAACGGCATGGCGGAAATAGGAGTCCATCACAAGTCATAGAGACATGCAAATAGCAGCATGGAGTAGGCCCAAAAATTCAATACCGGCATGGCGGAAATACCGGCATTGTGAACCACCCGTAAAGGGCCATTTGCAGTGTTCCCACTGCCACAGGTGCACACAATCAGCACAGGTGGAGGCAATGGAGACTGGGCCATCACAAAAGGAGCACCCCACACCCTTCCCACACCTATTCACACACCAAAATGATTCCAATACTAGTAGCATTACATGGACTGGAGGACATGATTGCATTGCAACAGCAACAACAACAGGCAGCACAGAGGAGACGCAGGAGGAGGAGGAGGGCGAGACAGGCCCAGCAAGCCCCACCAGTGCAGCTAGTTGTACCACAGAGGCAGCCACCAGTCCCCAGGATCAGAGCGATTCCATTCAACCTAACCCCTGAGCAGATACACACCCTGTACCGTCTGGACCGGGATACCATCATCACCATCGTGGACATGATACACAATGACATCGTCAGCCTCATAGACATCCGTACTGCCATCCCCTCTCTACTGAAGGTGGTTAATGTGCTCCACTTCCTGGCCACAGGCACCTACCAGCATACGTTAGGGCAGATGGGAGTGAGTGAGTCTAGTGCCACAAGCGCCAAGTCTGACTCCAAGTGGGTCTTTGGGGGGATGGAGAGGCACTTGAGGGTCATGTAGGTGATCGTGGCCTGGCTCCAGCCTGACATCTTGGAGGGCTGGGGACATGAGGTGCAGGAATCATGACAGTGCCACGGTAGCTGCCTCGCCGATGGAGCTATTTGCAGCGGATAGTGTTTCTTCCGCAGGTGGATCCTGCGTGGTGGGAATTGCTGGAATGGGTGCTGCAATTTCGTCTGGTGGACTTTCACGTCTTGTTTACGTGGGTGGCTGTGTTGGTTTGGCCCTCTGCGGGAGTGCAGTCTTTCCAGCGCCCCTCGATGTGCTGGCCATGGTGCCTGCTTTCATTCCCCTGCCCTGTAGCTTTGGAGGTGGGGCCTGCGTCGCAGTTTCCTGCTCCTCACTGTCAGATTGTGAGCCTGTGGTGGACAAAGAGAGGGACAGCATCGGTGATGGGTCAATGTGCATCATGCAGCTGTTGTCGTCACTGCTGTTCTATGCATTTGGACTTCATGTTTGGCCATACAGGTCGTTAGCCAGATGGGTGGGTCATACATGCATGAGTCTGGGTGGCATGTGTCTGGGGTGCTGCATGCATGTGTTTGTGTGGGGATGTGCACAGCATATGGGCAAGGTTGTGTGCATGTATGTTTGATGGCCCCATCCATGAGCTGATTTCAGGTTCACATTTGGGGGATTACCTAATGTTTCGCAGTGCAGTGTTTTATATGGACACTCACCTCCATCTGACGATGACGGCACACTGTGCTCCATTTCACCTACTCCCTTAATGGGTTCAACCCCAATGGTGCTGGCACAGGTCTCCTTCCACTCATGCAGCTTTATAGGGGATCCTCCTCCACCTCCTGTGCCCATGGCCAGGCTCCTGTTGGCTGCTAGGATACTGCGTACACGGAGGCGTAGATCGTCCCACCGCTTGCGTACTTCCTTCACAGTGCGAGGGGCGGAGCCCACCGCGCTGACTTTACAGGCCACCTCTGCCCAGACCTCCTTTTTCTTAATCAGTGCAGGATGCCGTATGTCGTTTGCAAACATGACCTCTGCGTTGGCAGCAAGTGTATCTGATAGCATTATCAGTTCTTCATTGGAGAAGCGCTCCTTGCGCTGCCATGCTGCTCCTTTTTTTAAGGCCTTGTGCATTCTCAGTGGTTGTATGGATGATTTTAGCAAGCTGCAGTGTAGCTGCAGGTCCTGGGGGCAGAGGATGGCAATGGATTGTGTTTTTGAAGATGGCCGCCATGCTCTTTCCCATTCCTGTGTGATGACGCTACTTCTGGTTCTGCTTATTTACGGTCACTGCTATTAGTGGTCACTGCTCTTAGCGGTGACCGGCAATGCCGTATTCAAGGACGGCGGAAGTGCAATCAGCGATTCCCTAGGTGCCGCTAAGGGACTTTTTGGGGCCTTTAACGGCATGGCGGTAAGGTCCTTACTGGCATGGCGGAAATCTCGTGCCCGCGTACTTGTGATGCCACGCGATTAGCGGGCTGCTTACTACACGGACACGTTATTAGCGCCATGCCGGTAAGGACCGTTACTTACCGCCTACCATGTAATGAGGCCCTATGTCTTTTTACTGTTATCAATTTAGAGGTGGTCTCAGGAGGAGCGCTATAAACTTCTCAATCAAGACCCTACACCCGCATTACAAAGCCTGATTAACAACAAAGTGGACAAAGCGGAGCAAAGAGGATGGATCACAAAAAAAGAGGCAGATTTCCTCAAAAAGGATAAACCACGCATACCCCAATTCTATACACTTCCTAAAATTCATAAATCTATGGCAAAACCGCCAGGGCGTCCAATCGTGTCCTGGGTCAATTCAGTATTAGAACCCCTATCTAAATTTGCAGATACTTTTCTCCAACCAATGGTTCGTAAAATGGCATCTTACGTTCAAGACACCACACAAATAATAAAAGAAATTGAAGGACTACCCTTTGATCCCAATACTGAAATCCTGCTAGGGCTAGATGTGGTAGCACTCTACACCATCATCCCGCAGAGGATATCCATTGAAATGCCGGAAGAGAAACTCCTTTCTGATCATGAAGTTGGTTCAACACCCATCTCCTTTATCCTCTGGTGTGCGGAAATGAGCTTAGTTGAAAACTACTTCCACTTCAATGGTGAATTATTTCAGCAAATACATGGTACGGCCATGGGAGCTACCCTAGCTCCCAGTGTAGCTAACCTGTTTATGGAAGCTTTCGAAACTAACAACATCATGAAACCCACAAATCCCTTCTTTAAACACATACGTATCTGGCGAACGTATATTGACGATATCCTCGTTATTTGGTCTGGCCCGGAAACAACTCTTGAAGAGTTTCTGGTATGGATCAACAGCCAAAACAGATACCTAAAATTTACATCCAATCATAGTCCTCGTGAACTTTGTTTTTGTCAAACCCTACAACAAGCCAACAGACAGAAACTCGTTGCTGCACTATTGCAGCTCTCATCCTAAACATGTAAGGGATAACCTCCCTTTGGGCCAATTTTTGAGGCTCAAAAGGAACAGTTCCAAGAAGGATGATTTCAACGAAGAAGCTGTCAAGATGCAGAATAAGCTACACCAAAGAGGCTATCCACAAAAGATATTTAAAAAGGCCCTCAAAAGAGCTAACAACAACAATCGGGAGTCATTATTGGAATATAAAGAACATTCCGCCACCAAGAAAGATCCCAAAATAATCTTTGTTAACACCTTCAGCAATTTGTCAAATGACATCAAGAAGATAGTTTAGAAAAATTGGTCAATTTTGGAAAAAGGAGAGACACCGGTACCTAGACCTGTTGTTGCGTTCAAACGCAGTAAAAATTTGAAAGAACAGGTGACCAGGAATGATGTACTACTAAGACCCAAATCTACAATGAGCCTGTCCCAGTTATGGTGCCTTCCGAAAATCATGGGGCATTATCCATGTGGACAGTGCGTTTATTGTAAACATACCACAAAAAGTACAGAAGTAGATATAGGGTTGAAATCCAAATGGCAACAGAAAGCGCATACGAATTGTAATTCCAGTTTGGTGGTGTATGCCGTTTGGTGCCCATGTGAAAAAATCTATGTGGGGAAAACAGACCGGAAGGTGAAGCTCTGCTTTGGCGAACACAAAAGCTGCCTAAAAAATCGAACCAGGAATGCACCCATGGTCGAACATTGGATAGAATACCAATACACATTAGAAGATCTGAAATGGACAGTGCTCTTTAAATTGACCCCTAGTATGGATTCCAACAGAGACAAAACGATCCTTTTAAAAAAGAACAACAACTCATTTTTTTAACTAATAGTTCGAGGACTGGGCTCAATGAGAAAACAGATTGGAATCTGTAAACTACTGCATCAGAAATGAATTATAACCATTAGAGTCTAAATCATACCGTGACTGATCGCTAGTGTGCGAATGGCTGACAGATTTCCATTTCTTAATGAGGATCGTCCCACAAGTACGCAGATGGCATGGGCGAGTGTGGTTTGCCGTGAGAAAGGAGGAGCATTTCCTATCTTAATTACTACCTATCCAACTATTGGTACTAGCGTGATACGTCATCTCCATACGTCACGCGGCCACTCAAATCACGTGACACGAGAGACGTTCAAAGACACGTCTTTCTAGGTATATTTATCATGTGATTCATTACATACTTTGGCAATGGTACCGTGAGCACAGACAGAGCATCACCGGTGGCAGTAGATGAAATGGTAAGATCTAGAGCACGGCTATATTAGTAGGCCTAATGCAAAGCCTGCAACTCTTAAGCTAGCCAAACACGGACGTTCACCTAGTCTGATGGAGTGCCGTAGTTAATGAGCCATTACGGCTGTCAGTTTCCCTCTCATGCGTGTATAGTGCCAGGGGTTTTAAACTCCCACTTTTGGCAGCTGAAGTCACGTTAAAGTTTCTATCAGCAGAGATGTTTAGGAGAGTGGTTTTCTTTTTACCATTTGCGGGCATTAATTGCACCTCGTGCTGATATTATTCACAGACCAACAAACGGCATTGGCAGCATTTTGGCGACTTGCAAATACAGGAAAAGCTATTGACCAGCTGTCCTGGGCCCGCCCGATGTAAGCACCAACTCTCTCAGTATGACGGGAATTGACAGGATATGACTCTCTTCCCCGCGTGACTATAGTTGCAAAAAAAGAATGGTAAGCAGTCTACTCCATCATGATTACGAATGTTTTCTACGGCTGCAGAATTTATTGACAGAGACACATTCTGTCTCCCCCTTGTCCCTCTACTGTAGAATAACCAAGGGTGTCCCTCGCAACTTGTGACTGTCGTTACACAGAGTCCAATAACTACCAACTTGGATGATTTGTTCTACACACTGTTGTGAAACTCCATTTCTTGATGTAAGTGATGATTTTGATGCGAGAATTCAGCATTATAGTGTAAATTTGCACCGTCAACAGCTGTGTCTTTGTACCTACTCCCGCTTTGGGGGGTTTTTCTTTGGAGTAATGTAACAGATTGAATACCATACTGCATACAAGTGTCGCGTAAAGAGGATTCCATCCACCTAATCTTGTTCTAGGTAGCACTTTGAATAGTGTTTCCTATCCATCCTGTCAGACTGTATGTGCTGACACCTATCTAGTGTTACCGTCTTCTTGTTCCTTTTTAGACCATGTCTAGTGATAAAATTGCCAGTTTAGACAGTTTATCATTTGTTGACCACTATGTAGCAATTGGGTCAAACTCCAATGTTCATTTCTTTTAATTAACTAGATAATGAATAAATAGGGCATTACTTACCCTCTACCTTGATTTGTTCCCTTTTCAGATATGGAGTCCCTTCCCTGCTGCTGAGTCCCAAACTCCTTTGTGGATCATTTATCGGACAAGAAGAGTTTTTTAGAATACCAATACACTTGTACATGTGCTTATAGCTACTGCATTTGTTACTGTGTTTTTTTAAATGCTGGTAGTCGTATTGTTCAGAGTTTAAGGAGTAACTCATGTTATGTATCCTCACCAACATCAGTAATTGGTGTTTTTGGTTCTGGTAGACGGCAGACTTACCTTGAAGAATTTCTGCTTATTTTTTGTTTACACACACGTTCAGAAAGAAACATGTTGTGAAAATAATGAATGTATGAATGAGAATGTCTGAATTTGAATTAGAATGAATGTAGTGAGCGATTAGGTTGATTTGAGTGACATTTACACAACACTACCCCGGAGTGACCCCACTCTTTATTTACTCCTGGTTTTCACTCGGTTTATTACTATTAATTTTTGGTATCTTTGGTGATTACTATATATATTTTTTTTCTATCTGTTCTGCTGTTTTACCTCCATTCTGTGAAGAGGTACATGGTGCTAGCACTTGCACTTTATTCCAGTTTTCTGGTTGTTGTTGTTTTTAATGATGACTATGAAGTAATTCAAAGTTTTTTAATGATGACAATTAATAAATGAGATATATTTTTTTCATAAACATGTTTGGAATCCAATTAATAATGGGTGACTAATGCCACAGGTATTGGGACACAAATTGAAAAGGGACCAACTTAATCTCCTTGGCACTGTTTTGTTTACGGATTTAGGTTTTTCCTAAAAATATAGAGTTTGTGCCAAGAAGAAGGCTCATATTCCTCTTACCTCTCCTTAGGTGTTCTGTTGTTGGAGCCGTCAGACTGCCATAACCCAATGAGATAGTTTACACGCATAAAGTCTATATGTAGCCAATGCCCTTAACCAATCCTTAGTCCCTGTACTGAGAGATTATTTTGTGATGTCAGCAATAATGAATTTTGAGTAATTAATCCATTGTTTGTATTGAATTAATCAAGAGCTCCATGACTTTATATGCTTGTATGCTGTCCCTGCTGTATTTGGATGATAACAAAGGTGGGTTTTGCCTTGCACTTCCTTTCACTCTCTGACCGGCCTCTCTGGGCCGTCTTCCTGCTCCCACCTGTGAGGCTAAAAACCTTGGGGTCATCATAGACTCCCCACTCTCCTACTCTCCTCACATCTCTGATGTCTCTAAGAAGTCACACTACCAGCTGCACCTCCTCAGAGTTATTCTTCCTTTCCTATCCTTCCCCCAGAAGCTCACTATCTCCAGAGCTCTGGTTCTCCATAGGCTGGACTACTGCAACAACCTCTTTCTAAATTTGCCTTCCTCTACTTTCTGCCCTTTGCAACTCATCCAAAACAGAACTGCAAGACTTGTCCTTGGCCTGAAGCCCAGGGATTGTATCTCTCCAGGAATGAAATCTCTGCACTGGCTCTCAGTAGCAGTGAGAATTAAGTTCAAAACCCTCTGCATTGTCCACAAGGCCTTCTGGTGCCTGGCGCCTTAATACCTTCAACTCTCTTCCTAAATATGTTACTTCTCAAGCTCTTCGATCATTCGCCTCCATCTCCCTCATGGTCAGTCACTTCTCCAAGCAACGAGTTGGTGGTAGATCTCTTTCTTCTGCTGGGGCCTCCCTCTGGAACAGCCTCTCTGCCTCTCTGAAACTTGAGGAGAACCATCTCCGGTCCCAGAAGCACCTCAAGACCTTCCTCTTTGCTTCTGCTTTCTCTCCTCCGAGCCCCTGCTGATTGCCCTGGCCAAAACCTGAAACGGCACTGGTTACCGGGCTACCATCTGATCCCGGGCCTAGGTCCCCTCCCCACCAGTTGCACACCTGGCCTGCCCCCCTGGCAACCCTTGCATTTGGGGACTGTTTCTGTATCCCTACAGCTCCCTACCAGCACTTAACACCTGATGTCTGCACTTACCCTTGCACCCAAATTGCCACACTCTTATTGATTGTCTTATTACTTTACTGTTTCTGATGTACTCCACTGCCCCCTCCCTTCCACCCACACTTCTCCCCTTCCTCCCTGCCCCTGCACTTGTATGATCTCAATGTCACCTGGACTAGTAGGATCTTGTCTCATTCTTCCCTCTGCCCCCCACCCCCCACTTGCCTCATCACGCCTTGAAACACTTGTGTATAGGAACGTTATAAATGCCATATCATATCATATCATATCATATCACTTTGTCTATTTCTGTTAATGAGTTCAGTTTGATCTGGCTCCAGGACCTCTGTGTAATTTGTCACTTCCCAGGTTGGCTTAACATGAACATCTTTCCTTCCCTAAATATCTGCTATGCAAACAGACCTGTTGTAATACTAACAATATAATGCACACATTTTTCAGAGATTGTTTGCTTAATTCTCTTTTCTTGGGACATGTAAATACAGCGTAAACTGTAGGACCATTACTTATGGCCCTCCACTACTGCCATTACAGGCAGTTGCCTGATTATGTTCTCTGTCAGTTTAGACATGCCATCGAGCCTGATTTTCAAAATGTTTTGTGCCATGCAAAGCAACTTTACACTGAAAAAGTGCCCTTTGTGCTGCGCAAAAAGTCTCAATGCAATTCACAGAATTCACTTTACATTGGCCCAGCACACATTGTGCCCTGCCCAAGCACATTGCGCTCCACAGTGCCACATTAGTGAAAAGGCAGGGACAACGCATGGGCAGAGAAGTTGACAGAATATGCATGAAGCCTTATTCGTGTGTGAAAAAGGGGTGTAACATGGGAATGGGCAAGGTGGCACTGGGCAAACTCACAAACATCCACGAAAGGGCAAAAAACCGGACGCACAAAAACTATAGGGCCATCACGCAAACCCCAAAGGCCTTAAGCGTACCATCTATCCGGAGCAGGAGCAAAGTGTAAATGCACCCAGCAAGCACAGGGAAACCCAATGTGAATGGCTGACCACGCAGCTCTCTCAATTGGGCTTGTACAGTAAGTAAGAGGGGGAGGTCTTCCACATCCACATCCACTCCTCCATTTTGGCCATAGTTCTCTAGATGAGGAGGTCTATGGCAGATACCAACTTTCCCCACATGTCATTGTGGACAGGATCAGGGAGTTGGAGGTTGGCCTGGCATCACGCACCATGTGCTCACATGCAGCACCTCTGCATGTGAAAGTGTCTGCTCTTCAACCTTTGCCCTCGAATTTACTCCAGCGGACCACCACCATTGTACCGGGCACATCCCAGCCACACAATCGGTATGCATGCATCAGGTCTCCCATTACATCATTACATGTCCGCATGGCCTTATGGACATACCCCACACCCTGCAGGCAAGGCAAATAGTGTCCCAGGAGTTCTCTGCCATTACACAATTCCTCTGAGCCATTGTATGAATGCATATAGCACTGCAATCCCCCTACAAAAGACAAACAGCATATACACTGGAATAGATCAGATTAGCAATCCATAAATGTTCAGGTCATCTTCTATACAAATGGCCACATAATGAATGCGAATGATAATTTCCTTGTATGCACTATTGACAGCTACACCCTATGCCAGCCTCGTATCCACCTTATGTTTAGGTGCAGTTTGAAAACCCTCTTATTCTGATCTGCATCAGTATGACCCAATTGGATTGGCGAATGCGTGCTTTACAAATTGTATAAGATAACATAGCATAAAATGGGCTACATGAAGGTTTTCCATTAGCTGTAAAATTATGTAGTTGTTACCATTCACATGTGGAAGAGAAATGCAGCATCACAGCCTTATAGACACATGGTAAAAGGATTACATTACAGATAAACTAGCTGCATTTGGTTATAGGGATAATATTCTTCAAAAAATACATTGTCAACTAAGTCTACGTAGGCTCTCAAGGAGTAAAATATCCCTATTTTGGGAAAGTTGCAAGGCATAGAGTGTTGCTGGGCCCACATTATTATGTGTCCATACACAGTGCTGATATGAGTCAATACGTGTTCAGAAAATACGACCTATTCTTAACACCATACAGCAACACGTTTGTATCATGCCATATTTGGTTTCCAATGGCCATTTTCACATAATACATGAAGAGTTTGTCAGTAGTACAATACGGCTGCACATGAGGTTATCTCCTGCACACAGTTGTAGCGTAAGCATGGGGATTTTCTCATCAGTAATGTTCATTTGATATATACCACTCTAAATAGTATAATTGGTGACATACATAGCCCTATGGGGTAAACAGAAAATACGATAGCTACAATAATATGCTTCAAAATCACCATTTGTTTTAAGTACCTTCAATATGGCGGAAAAGGTAAGATGCGTGCACTAAGTAAGGACAGTCTAGTTTTCAATTTGGTATACACACAATACTCTACAAGGAGTGGGGTTACATTTACTTCCGGCCACCCCTGTTTAGCAACAGTAGCACAGCATTTTACAGGACAGCAGATACTATGCCACTGGTAAGAAGCCATGATAAGCAGTGAACGTGGAATGCTTTATTAGAGGCAGACTAGCATTATAATATCAAACCAGAATCAATCGTTTATTTTTTTTTTTTTAACAACACAATGCATAACTACCTTCTGTTTTTAATCTGATTACACTATCTTTACCTAGGTAGTTGGCCGAGACAGATGGCCATTTAAAAGTACCACATCACACCTAACTATCAACTGGGTTTGGTCTGTTTGCCTTGTTTCTACAGACTTATGGGACAACGAAAGGAGAAGAAAGGTCCCCGCTCTGTACATGGGAAGCGCATTTGCCACTGGCAATAAATGCTTGGTAGACGCCTGCAT
Source organism: Ambystoma mexicanum (assembly GCF_040938575.1). Lineage (NCBI taxonomy): Eukaryota > Metazoa > Chordata > Amphibia > Caudata > Ambystomatidae > Ambystoma > Ambystoma mexicanum. The sequence goes on from NC_090941.1 coordinate 876,138,216, forward strand.
GTTTTTCATTACACAAGCTCTTAGGTAAGCATATACAAGTGATCAATCTATATATATAAAAGTAAAAATGTGTTTGTGGCAGGATTCTTGGCAGAGTGTTGTTCCTTATACAAAAACACACTGCCAATCTGCACCAAATTTTACAAAGTGGCCTGTTATTACCCTTCGAACATTACCGGCTACATGACATTTGAACACCACATCCCTACCCCGGATTTCAGCAAAGGTCAAAAAAATGTTGTGGCTTTGTGGAGAAGCTTTGTTCTTTATTCAATTCCACACCGTTTGACCAATCGTCACAAAAATGTGCATAGTTACCTGTTAGGACCATCCAGACACTACCGGCTACATGGCATTTGGGCAGGCGACCCCATTCACTGGATTTCAGAACAAGTCAACATTTATTTGTGGGTTTGTGGCTTGGCAGCACATTGTTCCTTATACAATTCCACACTGTTTCACCAATCTGCAATACATTCTGCATAGTTACCTGTTAGGAACCTCTAGTTATTACTAGCTACATGACATTTGGACATTCCACCCCTTTCGCAGGAGTTCAGCACCTTCACACATGAGACGGTTGCCTGAATTCTGTGAAATGTCATTGTGGTCGTACAAGAACAGATACTGACACGAGGAACAAAACTCGAGGTCCAGGCCCTAAGATGCACGGTTTCCAAGATATTTGCACTGCAATGCACCGCAATGAACTGCACCACACCAGGGTGTGGCGACAGTTGCGGAGAGAGTACAGACGGTCCCAGTATGCAGAAGCACACCAACTCTCGTCTCCTTGCAACGTCTGCTCTGGGGTATGTCAGCCAGCCACACTGACCCATCTTCAGTGCAGCTTCAGGGTGCAAAGCACATCAAGCGATAAGCGAATTGGAACAGCAACCTACAGGATCACTGTTATCATATCTGGCTGCTGAACCCGTTTGGAGAACGAGTACTTCTGCTAGTAAGGTATAAATTAAAAGTATTTTCTTATTGCGCTTCCATTTTTTCCATCATTTTTTTTCCCCACACTTTACCAAACAAGAAATACATAAGTGGTGTCTGTGTTTTTCGCAGGACTTGTCTAATAAAACAAACCGGTTGAAGCGCCAAAAACTTAGATATTGATTACATTCAAGCTGATATTTACTAGCAGTTTTGAAGACTACATCCGGATAGAGGTATGGTCCCAAAGACATTTATTTATTTTATTTTATTGGAGAGTTGTAAGGCGCCTATACAACAAATGGTGTTTCAAGGAGCCAAAAGATAAAAAGTGGTGGGGAACAAGGGAGAATGCTACAATAATGGTCCTGGTAGGCATTGTGACATTCGGATTGTGCAAGTGCAGAACAAGAAGTGTGAGGGAGGGCAGAGGGGGGTAGTGCCAGTCTGTGCAAGAACGAAGTGCTAAGGTGGGAAGGGAAGTAGGTGAGAGGTGAAGTGCAAGTGCTAAGGGGAGGCCAGAGGACAAGTGCCAGGGAATGCAAGTAAGTGCAGCAAAAGGGTTGGGGTGGACTGGGCAGAGGTGCCTGGAGCACTGTAGTACTCAGACGGATCCAGGCAGCCTGTCACTGAGGCAGAAGAAGGTGTTAGCCAAGGAAGGAGAGAGAGAAGGAGGAGAAGAAAGGGAAGATCTTGAGGAGCGTCCCAAACTTAAGGAGATCTGGCTCAAGCCTGAGAGGGGCAGGTAGACCTTTCCAGAGGGAGGTTTCTGCGGAGGAGAGAAATCTACCCCCACATTTTGCTTAGAGATGGGTCTGATTTGGAGATAGCAGACCGAAGGGCTCTAGCAGGGAGGTATTTAGGGAGAGCGAGTTTGATGTAGCGGGGTCCAAGGCCCCAGAAAGCCTAGTGAATGAAGCAGAGGGTCTTGAATTTGATCCTAGCAGCAACCGAGAGCCAGTGGAGAGAAATTAGGTCTGGAAAGATACAGTCCCTACCTCTTCTCTTCTTGTTATCAATGATTGTTACATTGTTTAAGAGCGGACTCCTCCCACATGTTCTTAATTATTGTGTCTGTATATGTACCACGCACCACTCATTAATTACTAGCCCCTGAAGAAAATCCTAAGGGCCATGGTGGAGATCCAGTATTCAGTCTAATAGGAGTCTATATCAATAGACATCATTCATAATAACATTTACTCACATGTCAGCATAAAACTGAATTATTTTTTCGTGATTGGTGCTTTACTAAAATTTACAGGGTAATTCATAGAATTTCGCAGAAAAGTGTCGCAAGCGGCTGGCGCAGAGTGTCCGCGTGCGATTGTGTGCGCCAGGCACGTGCGCTAAAACCGATTTCCGCGCACAGCGTATTCATGGATTTCATGCTCCCAAACCAGCCGTGGCGCAGAGAATCGCAGCGACCCTGCAGCAGCGCAAGTAACGCCCCCAAGAACGCCCTCGCGCAAGGAAAAGCCATCAACATCGCTAAATCATCGCAAAGGGCTGCGCTAACCCTGGACCAGTTTACAGGGCTGCCAAACAAGGAACGCAAAGTGGGCAACCTTCATATCAGGAGTACACGGGAAGTTTTACACGCGATTAGCCAGGGTACGTGTATTACAGGGGTACGCGGGAAGTTCAACACGCGATTGTCCAGGGTACGTGTATTACAGGGGTGCGCGGGAAGTTCAACACGCGATTGTCCAGGGAACGTGTATTACAGGGGTACGCGGGAAGTCTTACATGCGATTAGCCAGGGCACATGTAATACAGGGGTACGCGGGAATTATCACACGCGATTTGGCAGGGTACGTGAATTACAGGGGTGCGTGGGAATTATCACACACCATTTTGCTGGGTACGTGTATTACAGGGGTGCGTGGGAATTATCACACGCGATTAGGCTGGGTGGGTCCTCACAGGTGTTCCCTGTACACCCTCCACGGCCCCTGCAGGCAGCCCACAAAACAGGGGACTACCCTGCACACCTGCTCATGTCCCCCTGCAACCCCACCCCCCAGCCACCAGGGGCACCCACCACCAGGCCCCCACCCATGTCTCCCACCACCCCCACCCCCCAGCAGTGCAGGGGCAGCCTCCACCAGGCCCCCACTCATGTCTCCCAACACCCACACCCCCCAGCAGTGCAGGGGCAGCCTCCACCAGGCCCCCACCCATGTCTCCCACCACCACCACCCCCCAGCCACCAGGGGCACCCTCCACCAGGCCCCCACCCATGTCTCCCACCACCCCCACCCCCCAGCACTGTGGGGCACCCTTCACCAGGCCCCCACCCATGTCACCCACCACCCCCACCCCCTAGCCACCAGGGGCACCCTCCACCAGGCCCCCACCCATGTCTCCCACCACCCCCACCCCCCAGCACTGTGGGGCACCTGCCAGCAGGCCCCCACCCATGTCACCCACCACCCCCACCCCCCAGCAGTGCAGGGGCATCCTCCACCAGGCCCCCACCCATGTCTCCCACCACCCCCACCCTCCCAGCCACCAGGGGCACCCTCCACCAGGCCCCCACTCATGTCTCCCACCACCCCCACCCCCCAGCACTGTGGGGCACCTGCCAGCAGGCCCCCACCCATGTCTCCCACCACCCCCACCCCCCAGCCACCAGGGGCACCCTCCACCAGGCCCCCACCCATGTCTCCCACCACCCCCACCCCCCAGCCACCAGGGGCACCCTCCACCAGGCCCCCACTCATGTCTCCCAGCGTGCTACGTGTATTTCAGGGGTGCGCGGGAAGTTCCACACGCGAATAGCCTGGGTGCGTGTATTTCAGGGGTGCGCGGGAAGTTCCACACGCGAATAGCCTGGGCGCATGTATTTCAGGGGTGCGCGGGAAATTTTACACGCTATTTCAGCAGGGTACGTGTATTTCAGGGGTGCGCGGGAATTCTCACACGCGATTTGGCTTGGTACGTGTATTACAGGGGTGCGTGGGAAGTTACACACGCGATTAGGCTGGGTGGGTCCTCACAGGTGTTCCCTGTACACCCTCGACGGCCCCTGCAGGCAGCCGACAAAACAGGGGACTACCCTGCACACCTGCTCATGTCCCCCTGCACCCCCACCCCCCAGCAGTGCAGGGGCAGCCTCCACCAGGCCCCCACCCATGTCTCCCACCACCCCCACCCCCCAGCCACCAGGGGCACACTCCACCAGGCCCCCACCCATGTCTCCCACCACCCCCACCCCCCAGCACTGTGGGGCACCTGCCAGCAGGCCCCCACCCATGTCACCCACCACCCCCACCCCCCAGCAGTGCAGGGGCATCCTCCACCAGGCCCCCACCCATGTCTCCCACTACCCCACCCCCCAGCCACCAGGGGCAGCCTCCACCAGGCCCCCACCCATGTCTCCCACCACCCCCACCCCCCAGCCACCAGGGGCACCCTCCACCAGGCCCCCACCCATGTCACCCACCACCCCCCCACTGGGGCACCCTCCACCAGGCCCCCACCCATGTCTCCCACCACCCCCACCCCCCAGCCACCAGGGGCATCCTCCACAAGGCCCCCACCCATGTCTCCCACCACCCCCACCCCCCAGCCACCAGGGGCACCCTCCACCAGGCCCCCACCCATGTCACCCACCACCCCCACCCCCCAGCCACCAGGGGCACCCTCCACCAGGCCCCCACTCATGCCCAACTCATGTCGACCACCACCCCCACCCCCCAGCAGTGCAGGGGCAGCCTCCACCAGGCCCCCACTCATGTCTCCCACCACCCCCACCCCCCAGCAGTGCAGGGGCAGCCTCCACCAGGCCCCCACTCATGTCTCCCACCACCCCCACCCCCCAGCAGTGCAGGGGCAGCCTCCACCAGGCCCCCACTCATGTCTCCCACCACCCCCACCCCCCAGCCACCAGGGGCACCCACCACCAGGCCCCCACCCATGTCTCCTACCACCCCCACCCCCCAGCACTGTGGGGCACCTGCCAGCAGGCCCCCACCCATGTCCAACCCATGTCTCCCACCACCCCCACCCCCCAGCAGTGCAGGGGCATCCTCCACCAGGCCCCCACCCATGTCTCCCACCACCCCCACCCCCCAGCCACCAGGGGCACCCTCCACCAGGCCCCCACCCATGTCTCCCACCACCCCCACCCCCCAGCAGTGCAGGGGCAGCCTCCACCAGGCCCCCGCCCATGTCTCCCACCACCCCCACCCCCCAGCAGTGCAGGGGCACCCTCCACCAGGCCCCCACCCATGTCTCCCACCACCCCCACCCCCCAGCAGTGCAGGGGCAGCCTCCACCAGGCCCCCACCCATGTCTCCCACCACCCCCACCCCCCAGCAGTGCAGGGGCAGCAGGCAGTCAGGCAGCAGCAGGTGGGAGCGTGCTCAGGGCTCTGGGGGGCAGTAGTTCGGCCTTCCGGGCAGGAGCGTGGTATTCCGTGTGCGTACGCGTGGCCAGCTTGGTACAGAGTGATTTGGCACGTGAAAATCCTGCACGTCAGCGTGAAAACCGAGGAAAGGCCCTCAGCGCGTAAGCGCGTCTGTGACGTGACCCACACAGGTGTTTCCCACACAGCACGTGATGACAGAGCACACGTGGAAAGACTGCACGTCAGAGTGTAATCGCGTGTGATTGGTGGAAATGGCCCTACACGCAGAAGTGACAAAGCGTGTGATTGGTGGAAATGGCCCTACACGCAGAAGTGACAAAGCGTGTAATTGGTGGAAATGGCCCTACACGCAGAAGTGACAAAGCGTGTAATTGGTGGAAATGGCCCTACACGCAGAAGTGACAAAGCGTGTGATTGGTGGAAATGGCCCTACACGCAGAAGTGACAAAGCGTGTAATTGGTGGAAATGGCCCTACACGCAGAAGTGACAAAGCGTGTGATTGGTGGAAATGGCCCTACACGCAGAAGTGACAAAGCGTGTAATTGGTGGAAATGGCCCTACACGCAGAAGTGACAAAGCATGTAATTGGTGTAAATGGCCCTAGCGCGTACACGCCGCGTAAGTGAGGCTGGACGTGTGGGCCTGTATAAAAGGTACGTGTAGAACACGTTTTCCTTGTACGTGCTTTTCGTGGAGAGCGAGTGGGTGAATTCTGTACTTCTTGTCGTTTCACACGCGATTTACTTCACAGCGTTTCAAGTTCCTATTCCCTGTTACCTCTGACAGCTTTTTCTCTTTTTTCGCTTTTACTGGTTTACCTGGGCCTGTTCCCTCAAACAGTGTTCCCTTCTCCTCAGACAGCGTACAAATCTTCTTTTGGCGGGGTGTTGCCAACCAAACGTGCTCCTTTTACACGCTCGTTTACCAGGCAGATGGTGAGTCACGCACGTATCTAACATCTGTGCTTGCCCCGTGTGTAGCCTACCCCTTCAGAGGTCATTCTAGGCTGCGTGTGACACGCATACGTTCATTCTTGTGTTACTGGGTGCCACAGCGTAGTGCAGGTTTTTCTTTCTGCACACGTGGTCTAGGAGGGGTTGCGTGCACGTCATCTCCCTTTTTTGGGGCTCCTGTGCGTAGCGTGACCCGTCATCTTTCCCCAGGGGTTACAATCAGCCTTGCAAGAGCACTAGGGTACAATTACCATCTGGTACCCAACCCCTTTGACCCCCAATTGCCCAGGACAATAGTTTACAGCCACTCCCATACGCACATTTACATCAGTGCCATGGCTGGGAGGCGAGGATTCGGTAAGGGTGGCAAAGGTGGAAGAGCCACAAGTGGTGGCCGTGGTGGATCCGGTAGGGGACGTGGTCGTTACTTGCAGGGTGAGCCTGTCCCCCCATGTGTGGAGGACCAGTCAAGGGCACCCATAATCCCCCCCCCCGTTGAGGCTGATGTGGCTGACACCATCCATGCTCAGCCCTTGTTGGACCAGCCCATTGTGGCACCAGATCTGGCTGACTCCATGGCTGACTTCCAGGTCAGCAGGCCTATGACACGTGCGCTGGTGCACGTTGTTGTCACCATGCCACGTGCATCTGGGCCAGCAAGGTCATCTGCTGCACCAAGGAGGCAGGGCGGAGAGGATGCAGGGGAAGCTGCGGCTCCATCCACCCCAGCCCTCACACACCCAGCCAGGACAGTGTCGGTCCTAGTCCATGCTGCTGACATTCCCCCTGACACCATCACACTAGAGCCAATGCCTGCACCAACTCCCATGCTGAGTGTGCAATCCCACACTCCTGATACAGAGTCCACCAGGGCTCCTGCCCCTAGTGTCCAGAGCGGCGCAGGACACTCAGGATCACCACCACCTTCCAAGCGGAAGAGGAAGAGTGCTCGTCAGGCACAGGCTGATGCCCCAGACACGGCTACACAGTCCGGCCCGTCCAGGAAGCCCAGCTTCACGGATGACGAACTGAATGCACTTGTCGAGTATGTGTCCGCACATGACAACGAGATGGTCATTGTTGCAGGATCCAAGACCACACCTGCACAACGCCAGGCACACTGGCACACCGTTGCGGACATCGTAAGTGCCCTTGGAATTGTGAGGCGCACAGCCAATGATTGCTATAAGCGCTGGAATTACCTAAAGCGCAGGGCAAAGAGTAAGCTGGCCTCAAGTCATGCCGCAACTCTAGTGACTGGAGGTGGGTCTCCAGTAGTAGACATGGAACTCACTCCACATGAGTCAGTCGCTGGGACCTACGTCACGGAGGAACAGATCCAAGGCGTGGGAGATCTGGCTGATTACGAGGCATTGTCCGGTGAGTGCACATGCATGTGTGTGTCATCCATGTGCATGGTGTGTGTGTGAGGCTTCTGTTTGTGTGCCAGGTGAGAGTGTGTGCGCCTGAGTCGTATGGGTCAGCCATGTGCTTCATGCAATACTTCCTGCGCAGCTGCATTTGGCCATAGCAGTATCCCTTCTGCCAACAGTAGACATCTAGCCCAACTGCACGCCAGTTGCCCTTGAAGTGTCACCTTGCCACAACATAGTTGCTTATTTTTCACTGTTCATTCAGTCAGATTGTTTGCATTCCCCCACTTTTACTAGGCATGTCGCTGTCCACTAGTCACATGTCTGACATGGCTATGGTAAAGTGGAGTGACTTTGTTACCTGGATATCATTTGTACACACATGTCCCTGTGCAATTGGACCATTTCAGACTGGCAGCTCCAGGTGAAAAATCTGACCTGTTAGAATTAGATAAGCGATTACATGCGGGAACTGGACTGAATGAATAGGTGCTGCCCTCCTCTCCATCTTCACTCAATAGCAATGGTACATGCCATCTGTGTGATGGCATGTGTGTTTCACCTGGCAATCACAGGCCAATGTGTGATGCCACTGCCAGGCAGCATGCAGAAAATGTGTTCATCTTCCATCTTGGTGTCATCAGTGTGTGCCATTTGCCTGCACTTCATACGCAGTGAGGGTGCATGCATGGGAGGGTTTTAGTCATGTGGGACATGTGTCAATCAAGTACTGGTTCTCTTGCTTCTCAGCCCTCATTGTGTGCCATGGTGCTAATGCCTGTTTCCATTTCTTTGTTTTTATGTCTTTGCAGGGGAAGACGCACCTGATACTGCTGGGGTTGTGGAGATGGTGCAGACCCAGGAGGGGTCCGAGGGCCGACCAACCACCAGTGAGGGACGTGGTATGGTGGTGGGGGAGAACCCACAAGTGCTGCAGGTCGTGCTCTCAAGGGGTGTCTCTGGCTGCACCTCCCCCGAGCTGTACTCAGGTGTTGATTCGGATGAGACCTACGTGCCGTCGCAGGTGAGTGTTCCAGGGAGGGATTCTGTTCTGTCTCACCCACCTGCACCAGGGTCAGAACCCTCCATGGGGATGTCAGTGTTGGCAGCTACGCCTTTGGTGGTTACGGATGCAGGGTCACACTCCGCGACATCTGATCCTGTTCCTGGGCCAGCAGATCAGAGGGGGAATGCAGTCCTGCAGCCTCAGGCAGTGCCGGCACAGCAAGGCGCAGTTCGCCTTGCCCCAGACAGGTGTGGTGCCCGCCGACGTGGTGGCCGTACGCCACCTGGCAATACCGCATGGGAGCAATTCATTTACGGTATGGCAACCCAACAGGCTGCATCATCCGAGATGATGGCTCAGGCCATGGATAGGGTGGCCACTTCCATTGTCCCCCCAGAAAGGCTGATGGAGCGACTAGAGCAGGCAACCAACTCCATCTGCCAGTCACACAGGGAGGACATGTTGGGGTCCAACAGGGACAGGCGGGCGGCACTGGCGACTCTGCAGGAGGCCATCTCCATTGAGTCCCAGGGCCACAGGGAAGCCCTGAGGCAGGAGCTCCTTCACCTCAGGACGACTCTTGTTGAGCTTGAGGCTTCAACACACCAAAGGACAGAACAGCAGCTGGAGTGTCTCACCCGTACGCTCTCAGCTGAGATGCAGGCAACGAGGGCGGAGGTCCGGGCATCCCGTGAGTTGTTGCATGGGGACCTTCGCACACTCATCCTCCAGAACCAGACCTACCACACCTGCATGCTTGCAGCCATGGAGGAGCAGACTAGGGCCTTGCGTGGGCTGCCTCCCATAGTGCAACCACCTCCGGATGCAGCTGCACAGGGTGATAATAGCGACAGCAGTGATACTCCCACAATAGGGTAGCCGTGTGGGCCATGAGCCCATGGAGGTGTTTTATTTTCCCAGGATCCACGCAGGTGGGTTCTGGTGTGCATCCTGTCCTCGGACCTCCTGGGTGGCCTCCCCAACCCCCCCGGGCCCATCAATGGCCATTTTTGATTGTTTCTTATTTATATTTTTATTTTTATTTATTTTATTCCCTATTTTTTTGGGACGATGTGTTGGCTTCCGTGGTTCCTGTGGGCATACGCTGCATTGTGGCTGGGCACATGCAGGCTTGTAATGTATTTGGTTCAGATGCTTGGGTTTGAGTCACACACACCCCTCCTGCTTCCCGTTTCCATGGGCTTGCAAAGGGTGTGCCCAAGTGACAGTGAATTACACAGTGACGTTGGACTCCCATGAGCTCTGTGGGCAGTCTGTAGTCAATACTGTGTATACATTCCTAGTGCATATTGCTGTTGTGTTGTACACTGCATGTTGCATTGATGTGTAACTCATCTTCTGTGTCTACCTCCCAATTTGCAGGTCCCTTCCTCATGTCTACACAAGGACCTCTAGTCTGGAGATGGGGTCCATGTTGGCAGCAGTGCACCTACAACTCTACATGGCGCCAACACTGCACAGTTGGTAGTGGTGGGAGTGCAGGCATTTCCAGGTGGTGAGACTACTAATATGTAACATTTGTGATGTCATGTTAATGGTAGTACGTGCTCAAGTATGTTGTTGGTCCGGCATTGCTGTGAGCATTTCAGGTGTTGCAGGTTTCTAATAGGGACACTGTACATAGTGACACTAGTGTCATGTTGTGGGGATTACTTTGTTTACCTGCAAATAGCATGACATGGCACGGTGTGTCGTGTGGCGGTGCTGGGGTTGGGTTGGCTGACATGGCACTGTCCTCTTGTTGCATTTTGCAAGTGGGTATTCATTTTAGCTGCTTGAATGTGTAACTTCACAAAACTGCATTGGTGGTGTCTGTGTGGGTAGGGATGCACACATTGTGACACTTCCAGGTGAACAATCTCAGGCTGATATGGTATTCACGGTTCATTCTCCAGACATTCAGGATCAGTGTCAGGTTGAGTCATCATTGATTGTCAGATGGAATGTGCCAGGGCAGTGTGCACTCCACAGGGGTGTGATTTCTATGTGAAGTAATTAGCCACTAGCTGTGTACGGGCTGCCTCCCCCCGTGCCCTTTCCCCTCCCATGCGCAGCGGCTGTGCATGTGGTTGGGGATGTGGGGCCACCACCATGTCCACGGCCAGGCCCCGGCGTGTTGCAACGTTGTGCAGGACACATGCTGCCACTATGATCCTGCACACTACTGGGGGAGCGTATAACAGCTGCCCGCCAGAACGGTCAAGGGAGCGAAAGCGTGACTTTAGCACTCCGAATGTGCGCTCCACTATGCCTCGGGTCGTAATGTGGGTTGTGTTATATCTTACCTTGGGTGGCGTGGTGGGGTTCGAATTGGCGTCATCATGTGGGGGCTGAGAGGGTAGGCACTGTCCCCTGTGGAGGTGGTGATTGGTATCATTGGTGGGGTTGTGACCTTGCTCAGTATCCAACATGCATGCATGTGAAGTGGCATACATACTCACCAAGCAGCCATGTATCGCCATGCCGCCCAGCTTCTAGGTCCCGGCTTAGGGTGGACATTCGGTAAATGAAGCTGTCGTGGGTGGACCCGGGATAGTTGGCATATACTGAGGTGATGATTCCCTTGGCATTACATGCTACCTGCATGTTGATGGAATGCCAGTGCTTGCGGTTCCTATAGATGTGCTCAGATGCCCTGGGGGGACGTAGAGCCACATGGGTGCAGTCGATGGCACCTAGCACTTTGGGGAATCGTGCCACACCGTAAAAATCCAGGGCGGCAGCATGCCTTTCTGCAGGTGTTCTGGGCAGGTATATGTGCCTGCGGACTGATGGGCGTGCAGTGATGATGTTCAAGACCTGGTGTAGGCAGCGTGACTGGGTGGCCTGTGACACCCCACCCACTATGGCACTTGTCCGCTGAAATGATCCAGTGGCTAAGAAGTGCAGTACATTGAGGACCTTCTCCAGGGGGCTGAGTGCTTGGGAGCACAGGGTGGGTGATGTGAGGTCATCCTCCCACTCACTCACCAGGTCCAGTATTATGTGTGGTGGAAACCTGTACCTCCCATACACCTGGTCATCAGGCATCCCGAAAAGGCTGGTTCTGGGTGTGAATATTCTGGCCCTGACTATCCTCCTCCTTTGGTAGCCCACTGCCACTGCTGCTAGGAACGGTATGTTCATCCTGGCGTCTGAGCTTGTTATTGTTAAAGTGCGCAAATTTATGCTTTGCGCGTGTTCTAGGCGAGCGTGTGACCTGCGCACCCCTGGAATCCAGTTCCCAGTCCAATAGCGTGTGGAAATTCCCACGCACCACGGGATACAGGTGCGCTGACGTACTTGCGTGTGTAAGTGCCCGCGCACCCATGAAATACACGTACATAGGCCAATCGCGTGTACGCGCACTTTTGTCCAATTACACGCGATGACACTCTGACGTGCAGTATTTCCACGTGTGCTCCGTCATCACGTGCTGAGTGGGGAACACCCGTGCGGGTCACGTCACAGACGCGCTTACGCGCTGAGGGACTCTGGTCCAATAGAATCGCGTATGCGTGCTGACGCGCTTACGCGCTAAGGGCCTTTCCTCGGATTTCACGCTGACGTGCAGGATTTTCACGTGCCAAATCACTCCGTATCAAGCTGGCCACGCGAAAACACACGGAAGACCACGCTCCTGCCCAGAAGGCCGAGTTACTGCCCCCCAGTGCCCCGAGCAGCCTCCCACGTGCCATCTGCTGCTGCCTGCCTGCCTGCCTGCTGCCACCGTGCCCTGCCATTTGCTGCCTGCACATCAGCCATCTGCAGGGGTCCAGTTGCTGTGTCCACCCCTGCTGGAACTGAAGACTCCCGACTGGGATTACATCGCTCCACAGCCCAGCCCCAGGACCCAGTTGCCCACCCACACCTGCCTCTGGGGTTGCCATGTCGGGCACTTCCACATCTGGCACCAGTGGCAACCCCAGGCCAGAGGGGCAGAGGGGCACCAGCTTCACTGCCACCGAAGTTGGTGTCCTGGTGGAGCATGTCCTGGGGCAGTATGATGCCCTCTTTGGATCGTCCCGCGCCAGCAAGGAAGGACGGCAGAGGATCTGGGCCGACTGTGTGGTTGCCATCAACGCGGAGGGGGTGGCAACCCGCGACGTCCTGAAGATCAAGAAGCGCTGGGAGGACTTGAGGTCCAGGACCCTTGTGAAGGCCCGGCGCCTCGTGGAGGGGGGCCGGGGCCGCATGAGTTCCATCCAGATGAGGGTCCTGGAACGCGTACGCCCAGCGCTCCACGCCCAGATCCTTGAGAGGGAGACCCGTCTGGAGTTGAGCGGTAAGTGTCCAAGCATTGCTGTGTGAGACAGGGCATGTTGCGGTGTGCTGGTTCTCTGATACTTGCCTGTATGTGTGACATAGGGCATGTATGCATGTATGTGTGCAGGGACATCATGGTAATGCATGTGCGACCAGTGATGTGTGACCCACATGGTTGTTGCATGTGTTCAAATGCCGCATGGGGAGCCCTATGCAGATTTTGAACATGAGAGCATGCCAGTCTCTGTACCTGGACATGGGTGGGGGTGAGGGATGGGTGCTGATGCCAGGTACATATATGGTAGCCATGTCTGTGTGCCTGACCTGTGTGTCTGTGACTTGTGCATGCCATGGATGCATGACACATGTGTGTGACAATGCACAGATTCAGTGAAGCAGCCAAATTACCCTTGTATCCGCTGTGTTTGGTGTGTTTGGGGCCAGATGGATGTGACTGAGGTGAAGTGTGTGCATGTGATAGGCATGAGCCATGATGCATGTGAGTTACATATCATTGAATGTTTCAAGAGTCCATTGGACATGCATGGAAATGTCCATGGCATGCACCATGCCTGTTACTGTGTGTGTTTTGCCTGGACTGACCCATGTGTTGTGGAGGGACATGATGGAAGTGTACTTTGACAGTGGTGCTCATCTGCTATTGCTTCCTGTCTAGGGGACCATTGTACAGTGCCCTGATGCTTGTGTTCTTTGTCTCCCTCTACGCAGCGGCTAGTGAAGAAGAGGGCGGAGACGGCGCTGTGGAGCAAGGCGGCGGGGATGCCCCCACGGCTGCAGCGGAAGGGGTGGGTGAGCCCCCACAGGGGCCTGCTATGGTGGGAGACGGTGAGGAGCCATCCAGGTTGGTGGTTTGCACAGAGGAGGAGGAGGCCGCCACTGGGGCACACATGGGGCCTGGTGGGGGCATCCCTGCTGGTGCAAGTGGTGCAGTCCAGGGCCAGGGGCAGGAGGCAGCACAGGTCACCGTGGAGGGGCCTGTGCATGTCGCTGTCCCTGACCCTGTGAGTGCACCACCATGCACCAGCAGGGATGCCCCGTCCCAGGCCCGTCCGCAGGTAGAGGGGATGTCCATGTCACCTGACTCCCCTCCACCTGCGGACGTGGGAACCCCTGGCCGTGTGGAGAAGGTCCTGATTGGGGTCGCGATGCGCACGGCTGTGATTCGTGATGCCGTGCGTGCTTCCCAGGAGGAGCACGCACGTCATCACGAAGTGCACCGTGCCGACGTGGCCCAATTGGGATCGGCCATGTTCGGGGGTTTCCTGCATGTGTTGGCCAATCTGGCGGCCCTTTCCTCCTCTGTGCAGGCTATACACCAGTCGTTCTCCTTGCCGTCTTCCGGCCCAGATGCCACCAGGGCCCCCTGTGGACCTGCCCCGACCAATGCAGCCAGCTCGGTGGGGATCCCATCCCTGCCACAGTTGGGAGTCGGAGGTCCAGCAGGGGTGGACAACACAGCAACTGCACCCCAGCAGATGGAAGATGTGACAGCATCATCGGGCAGGGCACGTGCACGACGGCGTCGGTGGTTTCCATCAGCCTGGATGCCGTCGTGCTGGCTGAGGCAGTGGGGTCGGAGGCAGCAGCAGGCTCGACGTGGGAGGCATCATGGCTCGGGGCCATCAAGATCAGAGGGGCAGGCATCGGCCGGAGGGCAGGGCAACCCTGGGATGGTGGTGTCTTCCGTGTGGGAGCAGTTGGTCCAGCGGATAGGTGCGGAGCGGCAGCGGGCGGAAGAGGAGCGGCTCACCATGGTCAGGGCGGAGTTCTCCATGCGTCGGGCGTTGAGGCGGGCTGAGTGCCTCGAGGAAGCTCGCAGGGAGTTTGAGCTGGACATGGGGTTATCCCTGCGAGACCTCGGGGCCAGGACAGAGTCCCGCCTCCAGGACATCGACATGGAATTCGATGATGCCCTGGCCAGCAACATCACTGAGTGAGCCGCAGGACTTGCCCACTGCCTTTGTATATAGTTATTTAGTTAGTTAGTGTTAGGTTTCCTTTATTAATTTTTATTTTTTTGGACCGCTCGGACAATGGCCACTTTTTTGTATATATTATTTTCATTAGGTAGTAGTAGGTTTCATTTATGGTGTTGGGCTCATGGACCCTGGAATATTCGTGTATATAGTTTGCTTTTTGAAGAAACATTTTTTTTATTAATTATTGTGTTCACCATGAGGAAATGGTTTTTCATTATTTTCCTTCCACATGATATTGCTTTGGACAACATTTGTTTTTGGATTACTTTGTTTTTTTTATTTTTACATTTGTTCTCGGACATGGACTATTTATTTTGTTATCCCCATTGTTGTATGTTTGATTTGTTTACTTATTTTTCATCTTTAATACATGTTTTTTTAACTTTCACTTGTGGTATTTTCTCATTGGTTTCATACATGTCATGATATGGGTTTTGACATTCACTTGCACCCATTGTGTATGTGTGTGTGACGGACATGTGTTCATTTACAGACTTGCCATTGGGGTTGTATCATGTAATTGCATTCACTATGTGGGTGGATGCAATCCTTGCCTGGGTGTTTGTGCTGGGTATGCTGCCCATTACTGCCATGATTGAGTATCGTCAGGACCTGGGGGCAGGGGGACATGTGTGGGTGCCTGGTGGAGGCTGCCCCTGCACTGCTGGGGGGTGGGGGTGGTGGGAGACATGGGTGGGGGCCTGTTGGAGGCTGCCCCTGGTGGCTGGGGGGTGGGGGTGGTGGGAGACATGGGTGGGGGCCTGGTGGAGGGTGCCCCTGGTGGCTGGGGGGTGGGGGTGGTGGGTGACATGGGTGGGGGCCTGCTGGCAGGTGCCCCACAGTGCTTGGGGGTGGGGGTGGTGGGAGACATGGGTGGGGGCCTGGTGGAGGCTGCCCCTGGTGGCTGGGGGGTGGGGGTGGTGGTAGACATGGGTGGGGGCCTGGTGGAGGATGCCCCTGCACTGCTGGGGGGTGGGGGTGGTGGGTGACATGGGTGGGGGCCTGCTGGCAGGTGCCCCACAGTGCTGGGGGGTGGGGGTGGTGGGAGACATGGGTGGGGGCCTGGTGGAGGCTGCCCCTGGGGGGGTGGGGGGTGGGGGTGGTGGGAGACATGGGTGGGGGCCTGGTGGAGGCTGCCCCTGGTGGCTGGGGGGTGGGGGTGGTGGGAAACATGGGTGGGGGCCTGGTGGAGGATGCCCCTGCACTGCTGGGGGGTGGGGGTGGTGGGTGACATGGGTGGGGGCCTGCTGGCAGGTGCCCCACAGTGCTGGGGGGTGGGGGTGGTGGGAGACATGGGTGGGGGCCTGGTGGAGGCTGCCCCTGGTGGCTGGGGGGTGGGGGTGGTGGGAGACATGGGTGGGGGCCTGGTGGAGGGTGCCCCTGGTGGCTGGGGGGTGGGGGTGGTGGGTGACATGGGTGGGGGCCTGGTGGAGGATGCCCCTGCACTGCTGGGGGGTGGGGTGGTGGTAGACATGGGTGGGGGCCTGGTGGAGGATGCCCCTGCACTGCTGGGGGGTGGGGGTGGTGGGTGACAAGGGTGGGGGCCTGCTGGCAGGTGCCCCACAGTGCTGGGGGGTGGGGGTGGTGGGAGACATGGGTGGGGGCCTGGTGGAGGCTGCCCCGGGTGGCTGGGGGGTGGGGGTGGTGGGAGACATGGGTGGGGGCCTGGTGGAGGGTGCCCCTGGTGGCTGGGGGGTGGGGGTGGTGGGAGACATGGGTGGGGGCCTGGTGGAGGCTGCCCCTGGTGGCTGGGGGGTGGGGGTGGTGGGAGACATGGGTGGGGGCCTGGTGGAGGCTGCCCCTGGTGGCTGGGGGGTGGGGGTGGTGGGAGACATGGGTGGGGGCCTGGTGGAGGATGCCCCTGCACTGCTGGGGGGTGGGGGTGGTGGGTGACATGGGTGGGGGCCTGGTGGAGGGTGCCCCTGGTGGCTGGGGGGTGGGGGTGGTGGGTGACATGAGCAGGTGTGCAGGGTAGTCCCCTGTGGTGTGTGCTGCCTGCAGGGGCCGTGGAGGGTGTACAGGTAATACCTGGGTGCACACAGCCAAATCGCGTGTGGAACTTCCCGCGCACCCCTGCAATCCACGTACCCTGCCTAATCGCGTGTGTAACTTCCCGCGCACCCCTGAAATCCACGTACCCGGCCAAATCGCGTGTGTTACTTCCCGCGCACCCCTGAAATCCACGTACCCGGCCAAATCGCGTGTGTAACTTCCCGCGCACCCCTGAAATCCACGTACCCTGACAAATCGCGTGTGGTACTTCCCGCGCACCCCTGAAATCCACGTACCCTGACTAATCACGTGTGGAACTTCCCGCGCACCCCTGCAATCCACGTACCCTGCCTAATCGCGTGTGGAACTTCCCGCGGACCCCTGAAATCCACGTACCCGGCCAAATTGCTTGTGGTACATCCCGCGCACCCCTGAAATCCACGTACACGGCCAAATCGCGTGTGGAACGTCCCGCGCACCCCTGCAATCCACGTACCCTGCCTAATCGCATGTGGAACTTCCCGCGCACCCCTGAAATCCACGTACCCGGCCAAATCGCGTGTGGAACTTCCCGCGCACCCCTGTAATCCATGTACCCTGACTAATCGCGTGTGGTACTTCCCGCGCACCCCTGAAATCCACGTACCCGGCCAAATCGCGTGTGGAACTTCCCGCGCACCCCTGAAATCCACGTACCCTGCCTAATCGCGTGTGGAACTTCCCGCGCACCCCTGCAATCCACGTACCCTGCCTAATCGCGTGTGGAACTTCCCACGCACCCCTGAAATCCACGTACCCAGCCAAATCGCGTGTGTTACTTCCCGCGCACCCCTGAAATCCACGTACCCGGCCAAATCGCGTGTGTAACTTCCCGCGCACCCCTGAAATCCACGTACCCTGACAAATCGCGTGTGGTACTTCCCGCGCACCCCTGAAATCCACGTACCCTGAATAATCGCGTGTGGAACTTCCCGCGCACCCCTGCAATCCACGTACCCTGCCTAATCGCGTGTGGAACTTCCCGCGCACCCCTGAAATCCACGTACCTGGCCAAATCGCGTGTGGTACTTCCCGCGCACCCCTGAAATCCACGTACACGGCCAAATCGCGTGTGGAACTTCCCGCGCACCCCTGCAATCCACGTACCCTGCCTAATCGCGTGTGGAACTTCCTGCGCACCCCTGAAATCCACGTACCCGGCCAAATCGCGTGTGGAACTTCCCGCGCACCCCTGTAATCCACGTACCCTGACTAATCGCGTGTGGTACTTCCCGCGCACCCCTGAAATCCACGTACCCTGCCTAATCGCGTGTGGAACTTCCCGCGCACCCCTGCAATCCACGTACCCTGCCTAATCGCGTGTGGAACTTCCCGCGCACCCCTGAAATCCACGTACCCGGCCAAATCGCGTGTGGAACTTCCCGCGCACCCCTGTAATCCACGTACCCTGACTAATCGCGTGTGGTACTTCCCGCGCACCCCTGAAATCCACGTACCCTGCCTAATCGCGTGTGGAACTTCCCGCGCACCCCTGCAATCCACGTACCCTGCCTAATCGCGTGTGGAACTTCCCGCGCACCCCTGAAATCCACGTACCCGGCCAAATCGCGTGTGGAACTTCCCGCGCACCCCTGAAATCCACGTACCCTGCCTAATCGCGTGTGGAACTTCCCGCGCACCCCTGAAATCCACGTACCCGGCCATATCGCGTGTGGAACTTCCCACGCACCCCTGCAATCCAGGTACCCTGACAAATCGCGTGTGGTACTTCCCACGCACCCCTGTAATCCACGTACCCTGCCAATTCGCGTGTGAGACTTCCCGCGCACCCCGGTATACACGCACACGTTTTTTTTCTGTCAGCGCGTGTCTGTGTTTGTGGGTACCCCTTTGCACGTCATTTGTCCTGGAGGGCCACAGTATTGGGCATTCATCATGGCTGTATATAGGTGCTATTTTTTGGCGCACCTTTTGGCGCACATTTCTTCCAGGCGCAGAGACGCTACCGCCTGCTTTCTTGTGGCGGTCGTGTTTGTGCCTGTGCGCTGGTTTGAGCGTGCGCTTTTTTGCCCTATTCTATTCCATGAATACGTGTTGTAGGCGAGCGTGTAGGCGTTCCGCGCACTTGTACCCTGTGCTTCCCCCGTGACGCCCACATTTTGGCAAGTTGTTCCCCATTCCGAGTGGTACGCCCCGTGTTACGCCTACTTTTGTTGCGTGCGCCGCGCTATGTGCGATTTTCGCTGTGGCCTGTGCGATTTTCGCTGTGACCTGGCGCACGCTGTTTGATGGCCTGTGCGCCAACGTGCGCCGCGCACTTTTTTATCGCACATCCGCTGGTTTTCTCGCGCACGGACTTCCATGAATCGACGTGCGCTGCTTTTCGTGCGATTTTCGCACTTGCACTGCGATTTTCGCTATTCCACTGCGAATCGCACGTTTTTGCCCACTTGCGCCGCGCTAATTATTCCATGAATCGGCCTGTAAATGTGTATTTGTTTGTTATTGTATAGTTGTACTTTATAGGTTTTGGTACCGTATAATTGGTGCTTTGTGCATTGTCTGCAATATGTTGTATGTGATTTATTAATGTTTTCTATTAATTCTTTTTTTTTTACCAGTAATCAAGCATTAGTAAGAACTATATGTTAGTGTTTTAGGGTTTATTTGTTTCTCCCCAGACATAATTGTTAAGAGGATGGTCAGTTTTGCCACACAAGGATCATTATTTGGTTTAGTTTCACTGCCCCCTGACCTACAAAACCACCATGGGGCCCTGCTAGTGGAACATGGAGGAGATTGGTACATAACTGGAGGGTGAGGAGGCCTGAACCACAACTCCCAGAAATCTGCGTGGTCACACACGATTTCTGAAGCAAGTCTCGGGTGCCATGTAGATGCTATGCCATTTAAGCCACGCCAAGAACCAGGTCCGATGTTCTGCATTCTGGACGGCAATGCCCTTAGCTGATGGAGCTCCAATGCTCTCAAAAGCTGTTCTAAAACCTGCACATGCAAAAGAACAAAAAATACATTAGACACACATTAATGAGATAGCAAGGCTATGCAATGCCACACCTGCATACCATACTTACCTCAATGCTGCAAAGTCATTCCATGGTGTGTTTTGGCTAAGTGTCACAGTATCAACTTGATCAGCTTCATGTCCTGCTCTGCGCAACTCCTACAAAAGAAAGAGAACTGATTAGGGAGTAGTATCAGAACAGAAAACCACAGAAAGAACTGGCACAGCCTGTTAGTAAAATATTAGAAAGAGAGCTGAGTCTTTGTAATTTGGAATACAACTTGTACTAAGTACTCCCTCCAGTGAAGCAACTGAGAAGCAGTGGAACAATTGAGAAACACGGAACTGGAGATAATCACACCAGCCTGGATTTGCTGATCTACTCCAGCCGAGACAGTAACTATTCACTGTGTTGGGATGTTTGATTGCAACTGTATCCACACCCTCAGGTATAGAGACGTTAGGTGGGAAGGTGGGCAGTCAGAGGTGCAAACAAGATACTACAGCGTGCCCTCTCATTGCAGATACCCCAGATATCATATGCAAGCAACCCTGAAACAGAAGAATCACAAGGGTAGAAGACATTGGGTTGCAGTAATTCATTCCCATTCACTATGGTGGACTCAGACCACCCACCCCTTTTATCACTCAGGGGACACATAGTCTGGTGGAGGTGATAGAGTTTTATGATGCCTCTGCCAAACATTAATGAAAGGCGGTATACCCCCTCAGGGTGCCGACTCAGGCCTAGCTTTTAGCAAATTACCATTAACCGAACCATGATTAAGCTCTCCCATTCATCCCTATAAAAATCTCCCATATTAACTGCTAACCAGAGCAAACATTATGTAGTCTAGCAGATCTGTGCTTCTTACCTAAGGATAATATAGTGTCAAGTTTCTCTGCAATAAACATAGAAAGCAGGTTGGCACACAGGAACTGGGTACTTCCGATCTGCACCCATTAAAATCACAGGCCTCTCCCACTAATGTCATACCCTCTTTTACAGCTGATTCAAAACGGAAATTCAGTCCAGCTGTCACATAGTTTCTATCATATTAAATACACGTCTTGTCTCTTCTACATCATCTATTTATCTTCCAAAGTCACCAAACTAGACTTCTCTGATTTCTCTATATTGCCTAAACTGCAATTTATGCTGCATGCATTGTGCTGCTCCTCTCTCGTGCTTTTCAGACTATGGTCTGCTGATGGGCCATGCATCCTATAGTGCTTCAATGCCATTACATATGTCAGGAGGCGCTATGTAAATATGACAACACATTCCCCAAATCACTAACAAATGCCAACAACGTCGAACCCCTCTAATATGCATAGTATCTAATCCTAGTATGCTTGTCTGTATTTTTGTATGTAACAAAGCTATGATCACCCACTGTAACAAGCTCCACGATGCCCACGGGCTGCTGTGCGCACAACAAATGTGAATAAATAAATAAATAAACATCATGCAGGAACCCCAGAACATGCATATATCAGGACTTGACACACTGCAAGCAACACATTCAATCCACCCAGGATGCCCCACACAACCTTGACAGATGCACAACTACACAGTAGCCATTCTGGATTGTGGCTACTCTGACCCATGTCCAATTTGTGTACCAACAGCAAACAGCTGGACGAACAAATGCCAGACTGTGGATGCATGAACATCAACAACTGGTAGAACTTTTTCCTATGCTACTCAGTAGACAGTTACAATGGCAGGTAAGTCATCAGGGTTCTGGGTGCATCTACTGGTCATCATGTGAAACTCACCCAAATCAATAGAGTAACTGTGTGAGACACCTAAACATTGAAATAAACACTGGACATCTGCATGCACACACTCTAGGGGGCCTGAAAGGCACTTAGAGGATAGAAATATCACCATACCTGCATACATGGTTATGCCAGTCTTAGAAATGGCATCTGCTAGTATCATACTTCAGTATTATGTCATATGCTCATATCAGGCCTATAAACATATTAGGCCCAGAGAGTGAGCCGTCATGCCTTACAACAAAACAATAAAAGCATGCATGCAGGAATTGCATCCTCAGTACCATCTTCTCTTTCATACATTACATAAGTACATTGGTGTCCTTGCTCATGCACGTATGCAGCTGCAACATGCCTGCCACGAGTACAATGGATACCACTAGGCAGTGTATGCTTGCCACTCGCAGTCTGGCTAAGTGATGACTTATATTCGATCACATGCTTCCTCAGGATTGTTGGTGAGCACAGAAGACCTGATAGCATGTGAACCACTCATTGTACCCCAGCTCCCCCAATGACTTATATGGGCATGCCTAGATGGACAGCCATAAAGTGAAACACATAAAAATGCAAGTGTAGTTGTGCCACATACCCAACCCCTACCCTGACACTGGGATTGTCTGATGGAATGTGTGTTGCATTGAAAAGGCATATTACAGCGTACTCGTCTTCTCTTGTGTGAACATCAGAGTCATGAGTGAAGGCACAGGTATGCTACAATGTCTGGGATGTTGGCTTCATCAGGCTGTCAACAAACCATAACCTGTGAAAGGGCGTGTTCACATGAAATGCGGAATGATTAGAGGAAGAAAAGGACCCATAATAATGTCTCAAGGACATAGGCTCACATGAATCTATGACCAACAACATGCACACATGCCACTCACCTGATATGAAATGTATGCCACCATGCCCCTACTGCACACAACCTGCTCTCTTGTTAAGAAGCCGCTGCCCACTGACCACCCTTTCGATTTCAGTCAGCTCGTGCATCTGGGATAATCCTCCACATGTTGTCTGAGCTGAACTTGTATTCCTTCTAAACCTTTCCTTTGTTTTCTTAGTCAGAGCTCCCATGTGCTTAGAGACCTCCTTGGCAGTGTGATGTTGCACTCCACAGTCATGTATTTGATCAGTCACATCCTGCCACAGGTGTTCATGTTCTGTAAGTAAGTGGGTACTTCCTACCCAATATGCAGGTCCCTCTATCACTCATTCATAATATCTGTGACGTTGGCCAGCTCATCTTCTGTTACTGATTTTTTCTTTGTTGGCCCCTTCCCTTTAGTTAGACCCTTCTCTTTAGTAGCTCCCTTCATTTTAGTAGACTCTTCTCTCTAGTTGGCCAATGCTCTGTGGCTTCCTCTGACTCAAGGTGATGTTCTCTGTCCTAGTCATGCATAGAGTCACGCAGACCTTATCTGTGTACACACCCCCTTCAATAGCAGCAGAGAAACACAAGTATCTCCACATTTGCACCCCTCGTGGTTGAATATCAATCTGTGCATGCAATGCCTTTTCTTACCATTATGCGATGGATCTATGTGATTTCTTCGAGAATATGTCCTCGAAGCCCATTATGTTTATTTTCTGAACACATTCTACTGCAACTCAATGCAGGGAGGAGACCCGTATAGCCCGCCCTCACCCGTGCACCTTAATTAATACCCCAACCCAACCCCCCTATCTACATTGTAGCAAACTGTGTTATACACAATTCAGTATAATGGCCTTTGTTGAAATATTCTGCAATGTAATGGTAGAATGCCTTATGTGATGACACTGTGCATGCATAGTGCATATAATACGCTATGCAAAACCTACACGCTGAGGTATTACCCAAATTGACCTTTTCAAATTGACCTTTTGTCCTAAGTGACCTAATAATAGGGGTCCTAATTGACCTTCTGCACAATTGACCTTTACCTGTATCTTAGTTCTTTTATATAGGTGTGAGGTGGGTTTGGGATAATAAATAATATAAGGGGATTGGGCAGGGGTTTTGGATTGGGTGGAGGGTTGCGGGGGGTTTCCCCCTGCATATATCTCCTAACTGACCTAATAGATTAGATAAGATTTCCTGCGAGCAATTCTCCCATGATCAATTGTAATTAGAGCAATTCGTATACATCCCACGCTGAAGGCATGTCATTGGTTGCTTGGCCACTTCCACTGTCCTGTAGTGACTGTTTGACAACAACAGCCTGTCACTCCCTTGCTGGTGCACTTTGCACCATTTAACAGTCTATTCCCCCTGACCACCTCATCTGCCTCATCTGGACACCAACAACTCTCTTATACAATTGCTGCTCCTGTGTTTAAGTACTTTCAGAACCTACTGGCTCCTCTTCTGGCCTCACCTGTTTTGTGGTTTTGAGGCTGAGGGCTATCCACTTATCGGCCAAAGAAGTTGGCATCCTGGGTGACCACGTGCTGTGACATTAAGGGTCCCTCTTCAGTCCTGAGAAGCAGCTTGGGGCCTGTGACCCTTGAAGGATCTGGTATGATATCATGGATGATTTCAACATGGAGGGGGTGGCAATGTGTACTGTTGAGAACATGAAGAAGCCCTGGGATGACATGAGGATCCAGAACCACAAAAAGGCAAAGGCGACATTGAGACAGGACAAATTCAGGAGGTCCATTCTCATGGCCGCTATCATGTAACATTACTAGAGGTCCAGATCCTGGAGAAGGTGAACCTAGCACATCATGCCCAGGTCCTTGACCTAAAGGTCCAGATCCAAGATGCTGGTAAGTATATAAAGGGAATAGTGTCATGCTTTTTGACAATATCAATGGATGAGATGGCATGAAGGGAGGGAAAGAGTGTGTCTACCAGTAACTGGATGGTGTCAAACATGTTATTTGCATGGTAGATCATTGGGTATCTGGTCATCACATCTAATGCCGTTCCATCGAATGCCATTCCATCAAATTATTTTCATCTAAAAAATGTGCATCAAATGCATGTTTCTTGGGGGTAAGGGGTCCATTTTTGTTCAGGGAGTTTTTAAAGGGTAAAAAACGTGGGTTTGGGGGTACCTCCCCAAAAAAGAAAAAGAAAAAAAATGCATTTGATGCACATTTTTTAGGTGGAAAAGATTCGATGAAAATGCATTTAGAAGCAAGGAATTTGATTCAATGACCATAAACCGATCATTGGCACACTACAACAAAGGCAAGGAACATATTTGCCTAGCGGACCCAGAATGGGCTTGAGTAAAGTAGTGGAAGCAAGATCTGGCTTCTGTCCAAGGTATGCCTCCATGTCATTTTTAGAAACATCTGTGTCCATGTGCTGTTCTTCAGTGATGTTTACATGAAGTGGTATGATGGTCTCAAACTCTAGTGTTGTAGGACATGTCCTCTCATCATCTGGTCACACTACACTCATCTGGTGCAGCACAGTGCTGGCCACATGGGCTTTGAGAGGTGAATGTGACAGGAGTGTAGATTTGCCCACAAGTGAATACATTGCATGGATGTTCATCTTTTGTTTTACATTCCCATGTCAGGCAGACATTTTATTGTATATTTCCATGGCCAGGATTTTGTAGAAGGAGCAGGAAACATTTACAGGGTATCGGGGAACATGTGGACGTTCAGAGTATGTGTCATGGATTGGCCAAAGGTCCACAATCAGCCTCGACTCTTGCCAAATATTCATCAAAACTGTTCAGGATGCTCAGAGCAAGATGGATAGACATTACACTGTGTATTGGAGGTCCAGTGCCTGTGTGACCACGTGAACTCCAGACAACCATTTGTGAAATGTGTGACTGGCCATAAAATCTCAGATATGTTGGTGAAATGGATGCATGGACCCAAATCATGGTTTCCTGTAGACATGTGCAGGATTGATGATTGGCACTTGCCACTACCCATTGCCTAGTGAGAATTGATTGCTGAGTAAGTTATGGTGTTCTGTGTCTATGTGTGGAATTAAGGATGCAAGTGACTTATTATAGTAGCTAGTATCTGGTAGCTTGTAGCATAATATTTGTACCCCATGATATGTGCAAATGCATTTGCATGGGATGCTTATCTCTTGTCCTACTTTTCCAGTGAAACAAGCAGCTAAAGGGGCACCTGCACCCGAGAAAGAGTTTCACCCCAGGAAAAAGGTCACAGACAGCATCCCAGGAACTCCCCATGAAGGACATATTCCTGAGTGGGAGGCTAGGGTGGTTTCCTCTGATGCCACTGTTGTTGAGGAAGAAGACCTAGGTAAGGTTATTCTGGTGGATTCCCCAGCAGCAGAGGGACAGGAAAGTATGTCCTGGGTGACAGAGGAGCCACTGAGCCTGGAGACCTCAGTTGAGGTGTCAGGGTTGGATGTGGATGGGCAAAGGCCAGACATTGAGGACCTACCCAGGGCATCAGGTGGAGGAGATGTGGATGCTGCAGACCTGGTCGTGAGACAGAAGGCTGTACAGGACGCAATGGAGATTTCAGCCCATCCTTCTGTCCCAGGCTCTGCAGCAGCACTGTTTCTTCACTGGTTCTGGGGATTACCACTGTTTTGCCACTGCTGATAGGTGGAGTGTGACCGACCAATGCTCTTTGTGATACTTTACTTCCACACAACAGGAGGCTGGACAGCGTCACAGAGAGATTGCCATGCTCTTCATCTTCATGATAGATACACTGAACAGGGGTGATCTCTTCGGACAAGCCACTTCAATGGCCCCTTCCTCCACCTTCATATCTGTGCCACAGACAACATCAAGTTGGGCTTCCTGTGCCCAGCCTCTTCTCTGGATCCTCTGTTGCTTTCTCACCATCTTCCTCTTTGGCTGTGCCTTTGTCCCTGGAGGAGGTGGCGGTCCATACCGAGGCAAATTAAGTGGCATGCCTTATTGGACTACACAGGGAGGTGCATTCCTCTGGCCCTACCTTGGTGTAGGGTGGAAAACAGGCATTGTTGACCAAAGAGTCAGTCCAGGACAGTGCCAGTTTGGGTTCCTCTCTCTCCAGCAGATCATCTTTTCAGTGGGAGAACCAGTAGCTATGATGGATTGCCAAGCAGTGGGAGTTGCTGAAACAGAGAAGGTGTGACATTGCAACCAAGGCAGATAGGAGGGTGCAACACATCAGGAACATCACCCATGCAAAGCCAGAGACCAGCCTAAGGATGTGGATACAGGTGGATGCTGTTTTGGAAGAAATTAGGCATCAGGAGGAAAGACTGCCAGCACATAAATCTGCCATTGCTTGGGCCTGGTCAGAAGCAGAGGACAGCATAGCCCATGCTTGGACCTCAATCGCAGGGAGTCTCTGAGTCTGACAAAGACATTGAGGTAAGATTTAGACAGGCCCTGGTGAAACTACATCAGTAGAGGAAGCCTGGCTCCTTGAGACCAGCTTGGAAGGAGAGTTCACCTTTGTCTGGGCACTGCACCCTGATGCCCGCGGGCTATGGCGCAATATAAATAAATAAATAATAAGTAATTGGCAACACTAGAGGAGGACATGGAACTTTGCTTTATGTATAAAGCTTTTATTGGTGATGGGTAGGGTTAGGTTTCTTTTGACTTTTTTCCATATAAGTTTGTGCATATGCTCTTATATTTCAGATCATGTCATTTTGAGAGCATTCCTTCCTATTGTATGACAATTCCTGGTGCTGCAGTGCTTTTGTAGCATGTGGTCAATGTGTTTTCTTGCTTTCATATGTGTGTCTCAGTGGGTTAGTATGCACAATGTTATCTGTTTGGCGCATCATCTCCATGATCAGATCATGATTGTTACAATGGTTACATGCAACACTCTGTGGGTCATTCTAGTGGAGCTTGATTAAGCACGGTCGGGTGAACTTCCTTGGGCATATGGGGATGTGCACACATATGGGGCAGTTGTCAAGGGATAATTATATGGGAAATTAACAATTACAAATACAGGAAAATATGTAGTTAGGAATGTGCATGCAAGCAGATGATGTAGGAGGGCATTGAGAATGTCCACTTTCAGGTTGGTGGTGAGTGGAGGGTGAATGGAGGTAGGTGTTTTGGATGGGCCATTTCTTGGTAATTACTGGCTTGTGCTTATACCTGAAGGTTATAAGTGTGGTGGCGAGTCAGATGCTGATGCTGATGGAGTTGCAGGATATATGGCAGTGGACAGAGAAGGCCTGTGTTCCTTTCATTCCTTCCTGCCATCATGGCCCAGCAGACTGGAAGTCTGCACATGTCATTCCTTCTGCATGGTTGTAGGGCTGAAGGATGCATATATTGTCAGGAAGATAGCTTTGTGACGAGGGACACAGACTTGAAGATGGCACATGCTATTTTAAAGGTGACCTTTGCTTAAGGTGTGAGTCATTGCTGTTCAATGAGAGTTGTTTGGCTATATTAGACTTAGCAGACATTTTTATGGGTGATGGTGCAGCATGTTGGACTCCTTTCTGGTGTGTAAAGATGGTGCCCATAAGGGCTTCAATGGGGACATGGGAACCATCAATGTGGGAAGGGACAGAGGTTTGGACAGCAGGACTAATTTATTTTCCTGTGAAGAGTAAATTGTATTTCATTATGGGTGCTGCAAGTGTGCAGAAGAAGGACTCTGAAACAAAGGTGGCATGTGTGGGGCTAAACACATTTATTAATAAACAAAGCAACACAAAACATATCTTTCCTTATTCCTAAGAGGGGTTTCTTTGCCTCAACTAATGAGCCAAGGTGAATGTCAGGATGCCTGTTATGTTCACCCGCCTGTGCCAAGAAAACCTTACTTCTGCTAAAGAAAAAAAGCAGTACTGTTCATGTCCCAGGAGAATTTCCTTTTCTTCTCCCGGGTTATGGTCCAGGTTCAACACAACATTTCCCCGGTGGGCCAGGAGAATGCTTCATTCTCCTGGCATTCAGTCTCAGATAGCCAGGGGGAATTACTCCATTCCCCAGGTCACAAAGTTCCACACAATAGGTCTCATTCTCAAATTTGCCTGGGTGAATGACTCCCTTCCCCAGGCATGTTGGACCTCCCTATGGGTCCGTGTTAGCAGGAGATTGACTCCCTTCTCCTGGTAATTATAAAACAGTCTCTTACAACCAGGTGGGATATCTCCCTTCCCCATGACTTTTCTTCATTATGTTTCACACTTACAACATCAAAATCTGAGTGTTAGGAGGGTCTGCGACTCTGGCTTCTCTTCTTCTTTGATTTGACCGACTTGGTTCACTTCCCTGCCATATACTGCTATGAGGAATATTACTCGTATCACTCTCTTGGTTTGGGTCCCCAACCTGGGTTTCTCTTTTTCTTTGGCCTGGCCCACTTGGCTCACTTTCCTGCCATGTATTGCTACAAATAAGATGACTCTTATCATTCTCTTGGTTTTGGTCCCTGGCACGGTTTCTCTTCTTTGATTTGGCCCACTTAATTCACTCTTCTGCCAAGCACTGCCATGAGAAAGATGACTTGTATCACTCTCTTGGTTTGGGTCCCCGACCCTGGTTTTGCTCTCCTTCTCTTAATATCCCCTTGGCTGACCCACTTGCCAAGTACTGGCACGAGGGGGATAGGCCTGCTCTTTATATCTGTACAGTGTTTTTGCCACTGGTATCTTCCAATCCCTGCCGGTCCCTGCGCCTCTCCCGTTACATTTCTTGTTCCCAGGATGCACGGTCGGTTCTTCCTGGTATCTCTCTCCTGCTCCGTGTGCTGTGCTGGCATCTCTGTGTCTCAGTGCCTTCACCTCACGGATCTCCTGCCGGCCCCTGGACCAACGGTATGGATTGCATTCACTTCACAGTCTGATAGCCTCCCATTATCGTCTGGACGCTGTTGGGCAAATGAGTCCCATTGTCCTCTTGACACTGGGAGCGGACTGCTCTCGGCTCCATCCTGGCCTTCTCTGCATCTCCTTGGTACTTCTCGGGTTTTGTGGTCTATCATGATGGTTGGCTGTGTCTCCCTGATAGGCAGTTCTTTTTTGTTTTTTTATGGCCTAATAAGAACCACGCCTCAGCAGAAGTCTTTACCACTGCAGTTCCTTCTTGGTATTGCTCTTCATTGTTCCTGTGTCCCACCTCATTCCAGATTACCTATGTTCCTAATGTGTCTCCTTTGTCTCAGTACTTTCCGGAACATTGTGGTCTGCCTTATAAGAGTACATATTAGCATTGCTAAAGGAGATCTTTATAGATTTTGGGGTCTCCACAGTGAAAGAATGGTAAGGCTCAGTCATTGGATGATAACTGTTACCCTTAGAGAAAACCTGTTATTATTATCAGATTGTGGGGTTGGAGGTTAGCAAGGCTGTGCCTCAGAGCCAGGTACTTATCCCAAAGTGTAGTTGTCAGCTTGAGGGCTTGGGAGTTAAAAGGGCCATATATCAGACTTGTGTCCTTTTCTACAGGAGGGGAGTCCCCCCCCCATGAGGTCCTCCCACATGTTACCATTCCCACGGGGACTATAGGTTAGCAGCCGCATCTGCTTGGTCTCATGGAAAGTGGCTCTCCTCAGGGGAGAAGTGATACCAACTGAAGGTTCGTCACAGTGCATATTTTGAGTGAGGTTTTTTCCTGGTTTATTGCTATGTGCACCCTGAAGGAGAGATGTCTGTCATTGTGGGAGACAAATGCCATTGCACAGGAGGTCAGCAGCTGGAAGTGGTTGCAGGTAATTTGAACTGTGCCCCTCTCACCTGTGTTGCTGTGCCCCTTGCTGCCCTATCATGCCAGTGGTAGATCAATGGCCTTCTCTCTGCCAGGCATCTTCAGGATAATAGTCAGTCAAAAAGTGTAATTCACATAATCCATTAAAAAAATCATAATGCACAAAACATCACAATAGTCATCCCAATAAATACTTATTTCCAGATCACAGAATAAGAACCATAAGAGTGCAAACTCTAGTGCAGAAAATATGTCAATTAAAACCATTATGAAGCCATTGGAAACATATGCATTACAACATTCCCCACTACATGACGATTGAGGTTACCCAGCATGTACTCAACTGCTTGACAAACACCATTTGTTGGCAAGCTGATCCACACGCACAACTTTTACCCCCTAATGACTGACAAATCTATGTCACCCATTACCAATCAACACACAGAGGCCTGTGGACATCATTGACAATAGCTACTGCTTACTCAAGTCCTTTCATGGATGATGATAAGAAGTATCCCCCATTCACTATAGTTCATAAGCATGCCCACTAATGTACCACTTCACAACTGGCTTGAAAGTAGTTTTGGTGGCTTACCACTTTCAACTACAGATATGGTCAGTTTACACTTCATGTCTGTGAGGAAAAGAGACTTTAAAACGGCCCAAGGACTAAATTTCCCATGAAGAGATAGGGTTTTGGTGTATAGATGCATGCGAATGCTCAGGCACGCTACTTAAAACCTACCTTCGCCCGTGCTGCCAGTTGGTGATTGTTGGTGTGGCAGGCGTGGGCCGGAGGAAACCAAGTTGCAGAGTTCACGAACCCAGGGCCAGGTTGTGAGGAGGTGTGTTCCCGGAAGCCTCTGTACCTCACAGAGGACACAAAGCAGATGACAGTGGTATGACCACTCAACACTGGAGTTATTGCCTGGGGAGGTGCCGGCGAGCCCCCCAGGCCTCAGTTAAGTGCATGCTGGGAACCGGGAGTGTGAGAGTGTTTCTTGGGAAAGTCATTGGGCCTCATTAGGACCCTGGCGGAGAGGGTATTACGCCAGCGTAGTGCATGGCGTACCTCTCCGCCATACTACGAGTTCCCGTAGCGCCATGGAGGTTTTCTCCGCCTGGTTTTACCAGCCGGAGAAAACCATGGCGCTACGGGACCTCGTTGTTAATTACGCCACCGTATTTTACGGTGGCGTAATTAACTCCTTCCCCACTCCCATTATACCCTATGGGGCGAAAATGGGAATGGGGAAGGGCAGAATGGGGATTGGGGATTTACCGCTCCGCCGAGGTCGGAATGGGGCGGTAAATCCGCCAACCCCCATGGCGCTATCGGCGGCTTTCCGCCATGCTTCGCGGTGCATTTAGCACCGCGAAGTCCGCCTGGGTCGTAATGAGGCCCATTAACTTTTGGCGAGCGCCTCATGTTGTTCTTACACATGCGCTAATTGCCAGCATGCTGCAGAGCGCTGAGGCACAGAGCGGTTGGGTGCTCTCACGTGCGTTCCACTGCAGCGTAACTCAGGAACTCAATCAAAGCAAGCCGCAGAAAGCAAAATCTTGCGCTTTTAACTTTGAACATTTGCTGTATTTGTTATATAAGAGCGAGGGACGCTATATGTTGTTTGTGGCTGCTTGCTCTTGTCACATCTTACAGGAAAGAAATGTGTTTTGATTCATGTTGCTCTCTCTGAAAGCTTTATATGGAAATAACCTCTGCCAGGTGGTACAGCAGGAGGTTTTGAATGATCAGTGGGGATACCACTACTGTATGCAAGATGTATATGTTTTACAAGAAAACAAGGGGCAGATGAGACAAAGGCACCCAAGCGCTTGCACGCCAAGAATATAAGTAAGTTATAGGCAGCGTGTGATTGTGTGGTGTAGGTTTTTCACCCTACACTCCATAGTAAGAATAATAGATTTATGAGAATACACAATCACACTGCTCCAAACACTGTGAATTTCATGGCCAGATGCATATATTTGTTAAATATGCATCTGGGCATGAAATTCACAGTGTTTGCCGCAGTGTGATTGTGAATTCTCATAAATCTAAGATGTATATGGTGTCTTCATGCTTTTCCATGTTGTGGGCTATAGCTGTTATCAGGACGTTTCTGATAACACATTATGTGCGTATTTTAGTTGCTGGTTTTTGAATGAAAGGTGTGGGATACAGGTTGTAGGGGCAATATCCAAATCAAGAAGGATGTTAGTCTGTCTTCAGGAGTAGGAGGTGTTCTTCTCTGTACAGGACTGTGTGTTTGTTAGGCATATTTTTCCCTTATGTACCCCATAACTATCCATTTCGAGAGCCCTAAACCTTTTTTTCCAGTTATCCAAAAACACCCCTACCTATCCGCAACCACTCCCTAACACTCTTCCCCCCATTGGCTCCTTCAAGGTTACCTGTGTACACTGAAAATCAGGAGCTTGTGCCAACCATGGTGGAAGAGGTCATCTGCATTTGGCTTCCATGGCTAGGAAGGAGTTGTGAGATACTCCAGGGGTGTGTCAGTGTCACTCCCACACAAGGGAAATCTAGATTAATTAGCAACTTCACAGACTCGCACACCACAATGTCTCTCGTTCACACCATCACCTTCTTCATCATCGTTTATTTATTTATTTATTATTTAATTTATACACAAAGAGGAACAATGCTCTTATGATCACAAAAGAATGTATAATAAGTAAGAAATCAGATTTGGTGGGAAGCTTTGAGTTTCTTACAATGGGGTGAGTTTGAGGGACATTCTGACTAGGTTGTGGAGGGGAGTAAATGGAACAGTCACCGGCGACAATACTTAAGTGGACATACATAGATTAAGGACAACCAACAATGAACATTTTTAAGTGCAATTAGGCCATATGCCCAGCAGTGCTCGGGATATATATGGCCATGATGGGTGAAGTGCTAGAGTGGAGGCAAAGGAAGTGAGGGACAGAGGCAGGTTAAAGACGATGGAAAAATGTCAGCTAGCAGGCAGATGAGAGGTAGGTTTCTCGGAAGTCCGGGGGGAGAGAATTACTTTTAAGTGGAGCAAGAAGAGGAAAGTAATGGAAGCAAGAGGAAGCACAGGGAGTGTGAGTAGCCACAAGGATAGTGGAGGGGCAGAGAGGAGATCACGAGAAGGCTTGTAGAGTTGGATAGAGGATAGATACAGTGGTGCCTTACTGTGGATAGATTTGCGAACCAAGAGAAGACATTTGAATCTGGCCCTGTTTTGCATCATCAGCCATCCAGCCTGATGATGGTACAAGGAAGTAGGTATGAAGTGAGAGAACTCTAAGAGTGTCCTGGTAGAGAAGTTAATGGTCTTGTTGAGAGGACAGAAAGCATAGTTGGGTGACAAAAAAGGCACAGTAATCCATTTTAGAGAAGACAAGAGTGGCTAAGAGATGGTGGTGTTAAAAGGGGAAGCAGTCGGCTGATTTTCCTAATTTTTAGGAGGTTGAGGCGGGCTGCTGTTCCAGTTTTGAAGATGAAAGTAAAGAAGGTGTGAGAAGGGTCATAGATGACTGAGGTTTCTCGCTGAAGAAGCGTGGAGAAGAGTAACAGTTGGGAACTGGATAGGCAGAGGAAGAGATGAGAGAGAGCTTTTGGCAGGGAAGAAGAGTGGCTCTGTTTTGGTAGAGTTTAACACCAGAGAGTGCAAAGCCATCCAATATTGAATGGCAGAGAGACAGTTGGAAATCTTGATAGACAGATCAGAGAAGAGTTCAGTAAAAGAGAAGAAGATTTGGGTGTCATCCGCAAAGAGTTGGTACGAGAACCCAAATGAGGCCATTAGTTCCCCAAGAGCAGTGGCGTAGCGTGTAAAGAGGAGTAGACCTAAGAGAGAGCCCTGTGGAAAACCAACAGTTAGAGCAGTGAGTTGAGATTTGGTGTTGCTCCAAGAGACAGCACTACAGTCTTTCATTTGCACTGTTGGATGTTCAACAAACTTTATTCTGTGAATCAGCTCACTGTGCAAATAGTTTGTGTGGTGCAATCTTTGTGGTGGCACTAAGGTTCAAAAGAAGAAAAAAACAGCGTGTTATGCAATTGCATCATAATAAAGCAGGACAAAAGTATCCTTAGAGTGTTAAGTTATTGTAAAAAAAAACAGTATAGCTGTAAAATGATACATTTAGAATGTTGTTGTCTTAAGTCGGGACTCTTCCATGCCAAATCATGCAGTGCTTCTTTAAATGTTAAATATGAAACATAAATGCATTATTTATGAAATCCATGTTAGTATTTATAAAGATGTATACATCTGTTGTAACATTATAACATTAATCAAATAATTAAATATTGAAATGTTTATTGAAATGTTTAAGATGTACATGATGCCAGTCTTGTATGGACTACAGAGGAATCAGAGAGAATGAACATTAAGGAAAAGTGTAGAAACTGTTTGCTTACATGCATACATTGTTTTCCTTGTGTGTGTATTATTTTTCATGTGTGCAACTGACGAACAAGTAGGCCACTTTGTGAGCATACTTAGCACCTTTATGGACAGAATAATGTTAATGAAAAGGGGCCTGTTAGAAAAAAAGTCAATACGAGTTCATGTGGCACTAGAATTACATAAGTACAGGCCAGGGGAATATGTCTCACACAATGTATGTGTCAAGAGAATCATTTCATTAGAATTGCTGCACCAAGGAGCCTAATTATCAGAACATATGTGCCACTACTTAGCATCAACATTACATTGTCTAGAGAACAGACTGGTAAAAGCAACTATTCATAACTAGCCCTACAGATAATCGGAAGAGCTGACATTGTACTCCATAAAAACAGTCAGGTTTACAAATGTATTTAATACAAGTAAAAACATGTTCTTCATATGCAACTGTCCAGCATGGATTATCCAACATATGCGCATTAAACAGGATGAAAGGTGAAGAGAACAAAACTGAGTTAAGAGAGCAGACTCTGACATGAATTTAACTTTGTTCCAAATAAGAGATCACAGTTTTCCTTCGAAATTAGTTTTAGATTCACAATTGATTTACCAAGATCATGAAACAAAATGTCGTGCTTTTCAAGAATTGATTAAATGCATGCAACTTAGGGGCCGATTCATGGAACAAACGTGAGCCGAAAATCTTCGCGCAAGCAGGCGCAAGCGGAAAAAAAACAGGCGCACGCGTGCGATTCATGGAAGTCCCTGCGCGTGTACACCTCTGGATGTGCGCCAAACCCGTGCATGGCGCACAAGTCACTGCAACATCCCGAAAGGTGTGCGCGACGCGCAAAGTGAAAGCGCACAACCTCGGCGCATACACCAGAAAGTGGGCGGGACACGGGGCGTAAAGTGCGGAATGGGGAACAACGCGCGAAAATAAGGGCGTAACTGGGGATGTACTGCAGGGAAGCAGACGGAACGCCCACACGCACTCGAACCACACGTATTCATGGAATCGAATAGGGCAAAGCCACGCACAGCCAAAGAGACGCACAAGCTGAAACACGTCCGCCACACGAAGGCATGCGGTAGAGTCCCAGCGCATCACAAAAGTGGCAACATACAGCAATTGGGCCTGTGCGAGCGGGATACGTGTATTTCAGGGGCGCGCGGGAAGTTACACACGCGATTGAGCGGGGTATGTGTATTTCGGGGGTCCGCGGGAAGTTACACACGCGATTGAGCGGGGTACGTGTATTTCGGGGGCGCGCGGGAAGTTACACACGCGATTGAGCGGGGTACGTGTATTTCGGGGGTGCGCGGGAAGTTACACACACGATTGAGCGGGGTACGTGTATTTCGGGAAGTCACACACGCGATCTCATCAGGGTACTTGTATTTCGGGGTGCGGGGGGAGTATCCCACGCAACATCAGCAGGGTACGTGTATTCCAGGGGTGCGCGGGAAGTTCCACACGCGATCTCATCAGGGTACGTGTATTACAGGGGTGCGCGGGGAGCAGCACACGTGAATTGCACATGTGGGTCCTCCCAGGTGTTCCCTCTACAGCCTCCACGGCCCCTGCAGGTGGCTCACACGACAGGGGCCTACCCAGCACATGTCCTGCAGGCACCCCATCCACCATGGCCATGCCCACCAGCCAACCCACATGTCAACTTGCACTACTGCCCACCAACGCATGTCCCCCTGCACCCCCAGCCACCAGGGGCACCCTCCACCAGGCCCCCACCCATGTCTCCCACCACCCCACCCCCCAGCCACCAGGGGCAGCCTCCACCAGGCCCCCACCCATGTCTCCCACCACCCCCACCCCCCAGCCACCAAGGGCAGCCTCCACCAGGCCCCCACCCATGACTCCCAGCACCCCCACCCGCCAGCCACCAGGGGCACCCTCCACCAGGCCCCCACCCATGTCTCCCACCACCCCAACCCCCCAGCAGTGCAGGGGCACCCACCACCAGGCCCCCACCCATGTCTCCCAGCACCCCCACCCCCCCAGTCACCAGGGGCAGCCGCCAGCAGTCCCCCACCCATGTCTCCCACCACCTCCACCCCCCAGTCACCAGGGGCAGCCTCCACCAGGCCCCCACCCATGTCTCCCAGCACCCCCACCCCCCAGCCACCAGGGGCACCCACCACCAGGCCCCCACCCTTGTCCAACTCATGTTCCCCACCACCCCCACCCCCTAGCACTGTGGGGCACTTGCCAGCAGGCCCCCACCCATGTCCAACTCATGTTCCCCACCAGCCCCACCCACCAGCACTGTGGGGCACCTGCCAGCAGGCCCCCACCCATGTCCAACTCATGTTCCCCACCACAACCACCCCCCAGCACTGTGGGGCACCTCCCAGCAGGCCCCCACCCATGTCCAACTCATGTTCCCCACTACCCCCACCCCCCAGCAGTGCAGGGGCACCCACCACCAGGCCCCCACCCATGTCTCCCAGCACCCCCACCCCCCAGCCACCAGGGGCACCCACCACCAGGCCCCCACCCATGTCTCCCAGCACGCCCACCCCCCCAGTTACCAGGGGCAGCCTCCACCAGGCCCCCACCCATGTCTCCCAGCACCCCCATCCCCCAGCCACCAGGGGCAGCATCCACCAGGCGCCCACCCATGTCTCCCACCACCCCCACCCCCCCAGTCACCAGGGGCAGCCTCCACCAGGCCCGCACCCATGTCTCCAAGTACCCCCACCCCCCCAGTCACCAGGGGCAGCCTCCACCAGGCCCCCACCCATGTCTCCCAGCACCCCACCCCCCAGCCACCAGGGGCACCCACCACCATGCCCCCACCCATGTCTCCCACCACCCCCATCCCCCAGCAGTGCAGGGGCAGCCTCCACCAGGCCCCCACCCATGTCTCCCAGCACCCCCACCCCCCAGCCACCAGGGGCAGCCTCCATCAGGCCCCCACCCATGTCTCCCACCACCCCCACCCCCCAGCAGTGCAGGGGCAGCCTCCACCAGGCCCCCACCCATGTCCAACTCATGTTCCCCACCACCCCCACCCCCCAGCACTGTGGGGCACCTGCCAGCAGGCCCCCACCCATGTCCAACTCATGTTCCCCACCACCCCACCCCGCAGCACTGTGGGGCACCTGCCAGCAGGCCCCCACCCATGTGCAACTCATGTTCCCCAGCCAACATGTCATCACAATCTAGATCCCTGGTCTCTATGGGGTCAGCCTCCAAATGCAAAACACCCACCCAAGTATAGCATCCACCCACTCATAATTTGCAATTACATCACAGAACAGCAATTGCAAGTTCCGAAACAAACACATTTCCCTCACATACACCCAATGGGTGTTAGTGAATCTCAAAACACATATCATGAAATGCATGAAACCAATGAGATACCACACATTGAAGTTCACCAAAAAAAATATGTATTAAAGGAAACATAAATAGAATAAAAAATGAAGAAACAGAAATGTGAATGTACAAAAATTAAAAGAAGCATGTCCGTGAAAAAAAGCAAAACCAAAAATAAAATTCCAAAGTAATGTTGTCCAAAGTCAATGTCCACAAAACAAAATCCAATGGGAAATAAAAAAGAAAGCCATTGCTCCATGGTTAAAAAGTGAAAAAAAAAATACAATCCAACAGTGAATTATGTACATGGGAACAAGCCAGGGTCCATTATCCCAACAAAAGAAAGGAAACCTATCTAACTACACTAACTAATAAAATAAACTATATACAAAAATGTGGCCAATGTCCGAAAGGTCCAAATAAAATCAAAACAAAAATGAAACCTTACACTACCTACATAACTATGTACAAGGGCAGCGGCTAGTTTCGCGGCTCACTTGTGGATGTCAGGGGCCAGGGCATCATCGAACTCCTCCTCAATGTCCTGGAGGCGGTCCTCCTCCATGGCCCCGAGGGTTCGCAGGGCCGTCTACGTCTCCACCTCCAAACCCCTGCGGATTTCCTCGAGGCACTCGGCCCGCCTCAGGGCCCTCCGCATGGAGTTCTCTGCCCTGACCATTGTGAGCCGTGCCTCTTCCGCCCGCTGCCGCTCTGCATCTATGGTGTGGCCCAACCGCTGCCACACGGAAGACACTCTCTGTCCTGGGTCTTCCTGTCCTCCCGCCGATGCCTGCCCCTCCGATGTTGAAGGCCCCGAGCCTTCATGGCTCCCATCACGTTGCTGCTGCTGCTGTGCCTCTGCCCGTGCACTGCCTCCTGCTGCCTGCACATCCTCCGCTGGCTGGGGTGCAGTCGTAGATGTGGCCACCCCTGCTGGACGTCCGACTCCCGACTGTGGCAGGGATGCCTCCTCCACCAGCCTGGCCGCACCGTCAGATGCAGCTCCACAGGGCACCCAGGTGACTGATGGGTGGGAAGATGGCACAGAGGACGACTGGCGCGTAGGGGGTCCAGTTGAGGAGGGGGTCGTAGCAAGCCCCATCAGACAGAGGAATCCGGCCTGGGTGACCTGTCCCAGCAGGCTGACGTGGTCAACGAGCCATTCGAGAGGACATGCAGTCTCTTCATGAAAAGACTGCAGGTCACCTCGCATGGCCCGTTGACGCAACGCCACACCAGCCAGGACAGGCTCAACCCGGACCTGGATAGCCACGTCTGCAGGCAGAGGAAGGCCAGTTGACGTGAGCTCATCCCCTGCCTGAAAACGGGTCTGGACGTAGGCATCCCTGCTGGTGCAAGATGATGCAGGGACAGGATCAGGGACAGGATTGCACACAGGCACCTCCGCGGCGGCCTGTGCTGCCTCCTGTCCCTGGTCCTGCACTGCACCACTAGCACCACTGGGATCCCCACCTCCAGACCCCGTCTCTGGTGCTTGAACGGCCTCCTCCTCCACCAAACCCCCACCAACCCCGATGACTCCGTGCCATCTTCCCTGTTGGGCCCTGTGGGGTCCCAGCTGCCCCTTCTACTGCCGAGGAGTCGAACTCCAACCTCCGCCTCTTGGACCTCCCCCCGGCAGCTGCGTCCTGGGACGCGGCACCAGACTCCTCACTCCCCGACGAGATCACAACATGGGAGGGGAGCCGGGCCTTGCGTCTCCGGCTGGCGGTGGGATCCCCGCCGCTGTGCTCCACAGCACCTTCTCCGCCCTCTTCATCAGTTGACACTGCAGACAGGGAGAAACAAAACACAGGCATCAGGTATGTGGACACATACACACATGACAGTTGTACATGAGTGGCATTGGCAAACCTCAGACATGTCATCACAATCCCCAACACACATGTCATTACAACTCGCACACATGAGCCATACCACAGCCATATCGCAACTGCCACCACCATCCATACACATACAACAGCATGAGCAGCCAAAGGTGAGCCAGATATCACATGCAACACAGGAAGTGCACCACACATGTACACCCACCACCACACTTGCATGCATGTGTACACCTCTGCCAAGTGTCGCAGTGTTCAGACGGGCATCCATGTCACATCTGCCAATCAGGCTTCCACATACCGCTGTCACATGCATCCATGTTGCATCACTGTTGCACCCTTGTCAAATACACACACATGCACATGTACACAGTGCTGATACATGCAGCCAAAAACAACATACATGCGTGACATCACGGACATGTCAACTTACATACACATTCATCCAAACATGTGTGCCCACACAGCTGCATTTGGCATGCAAGCCTACACACACAAGCACCATCTATGTCTCACACATTCCAGCCCTCGCATGTGTCAGCCCCACGGCCCTGTACACCCCCACCCATACTTGACCCCATACAAACAGATGTGCAACCTGCACACTACTGAATAATCACCACACGCACTGCTCACAATCAGGATGCATGAACACTCACCGTTCAACTCCAGACGGGTCTGCCTCTCAAGGACCTGGATATGCTGGGGATATGCGTTCCAGGACCCTCATCTGTTCTTCTGACAAGTGGCCCTGGCGCCCCTTGGCATCCGCTGCCTTCTAGAGGCGCCGGGCCTTGTTCAGGGTCCTGGACCTGAAGTCCTCCCAGCGCTTCTTGACATGTTGTAAGTCGCGGACTGCCACCCCCTCCGCGTTGATGGCAGTCACGATGTCAGTCCAGATCCGAGTCCGTCCTTCCTTGTCGGCGCGGGAACTTCCGAAGAGGGCATCATACTGCCCCAGGACTTGCTCCACCAGGACACCAACTTCGGTGGCACTGAAGCTGGTGCCCCTCTGGCCGGGGGTTGTCAGCGGTCCCAAATGGTGTTTGCCCCGACATGACAACCCCAGAGGCAGGAGTGGGTGGGCAACTGGGTCCTGGGGCTGGGCTGTGGAGCGATGGAATCCCAGTCGGGAGTCTTCGGTTCCAGCAGGGGTGGTCACAGCAACAGCACCCCTGGCTGATGTGCAGGCAGCAAATGGCAGGGCACGTGGGCAGCAGGCAGTCAGGCAGCAGCAGATGGCAGGTGGGAGCGTGCTCGGGGCTCTGGGGGGCAGTAGTTCGGCCTTCTGGGCAGGAGAGTGGTCTTCCGTGTGCTTACGCGTGGCCAGCTTGATACGGAGTGATTTGGCACGTGAAAAATCTGCACGTCAGCGTGTAATTCGAGGAAAGGCCCTTAGCGCGTAAGCGCGTCTGCACGCATACGCATTTTCATTGGACCGAAGGCCCCTCAAGCGCAAGCGCCCCTGTGACGTTACGTGTACAGACGTGCATGGGCATTTCAGCGCGCGTGAAAAACTGCTCGTCCGCGTGTAATACGAGGAAAGGGCCCATGCGCGTAAGCGCGCGTGGAAAACTGCATGTCCGCGTGCAATACGAGGAAAGGGCCCATGCGCGTAAGCGCGCGTGAAAAACTGCACGTCCGCGTGTAATACGAGGAAAGAGCCCTTGCGCGTAAGCGAGCGTGAAAACTGCACGTCCGCGTGTAATACGAGGAAAGGGCCCATGCGCGTAAGTGACGTGACACGCGCGTGCGTTTCCCTCAGCACGGGTTAAAGGTGAGCGGGCCCAGCAGTTCGCTGTACGTGCCTTTCGTGGAGACCGACGTGTGTTGCTGCTTCCTGTTGTTTCGCGCGCCATCACAACTTCACAGCTATCAAGGACGTATCTCTTC
Source organism: Ambystoma mexicanum (assembly GCF_040938575.1). Lineage (NCBI taxonomy): Eukaryota > Metazoa > Chordata > Amphibia > Caudata > Ambystomatidae > Ambystoma > Ambystoma mexicanum. Next base: position 876,180,038 of record NC_090941.1, read on the forward strand.
TTTTGGCGGGGGTATTGGCTACGCGTGTTTTTCTGCATCGCGCTAGTCAGACGGTGAGTCGCACACGCTCTTTTTCCCACTGCGGGTGCCCCTGTGTATCGCACCCATTTTCGATGTCGTAGTAGCCTGCGTGTCCCACGCGTACGCGTTATTCGTGTTACTGGGTGCCACCGCGTACTGCGGGAGGTTGAATCCACGCACGTAGGCTGCAGGGTTGCGTGCACGGTTTTACTGCAGTTTTGGGGTGCCTGAGCGTTGCGTGACCCGTCACCACATCACCGGGGTCACATACAGCCTTGCAGGTGCAGGGGGGCTGTTAACATCTTGCTTCCCACCCCCTTCACCCCAATTGCCCAGGTCAATTGTGGTGTACACCTCCCATTGGCACCACTCCATCTGTGCCAGCACTACTACATCTGTGCCATGGTTGGGAGGCCACCAAAGGTGAGGGGCGCCTCAGCTGGGCGTACTCCTCGTGGCGGGTGTGGTCGGGGACGTGGCCGTGGTGACCAGGGAGTAGGGGGACTCCATGGTGTCCAGGGCAGCCACAGAGGGGGAAGAGGCAGGGGTGCGCCACTTGAGCACAATGTTGTGCCATGTGTCGGTGCAGCCATGCCACCACCCCCTGTAGTTCCGGGGGATGCAGCTCCTGCATCTGGCACTGGCACCCGTATGACCCGGCAGTCCGTTCCATCGACTGCCACAGGCCCAAGGGTAGTGGTAGCTGCAGGTGCAGCTGTGGACACCGCCACCCAGGCTCAGGGTCTGCCAGCGCAGGCTGCGTTGGCACTTGAAGAGCCCTTGGTAGATCTCCAACAGGCCAGGGGGGAAACCATAGGGGCAGGCCGGGCTGCTCAGACCAAGACACGTGTCCCTGGGGCAGTCATGTCATCTGCTGCCCCGAACAGCCGGGTGTTGGCAAGTGCAGGGGCAGATGCACCCAACAGCACCTCGGTTGTGAGTCTGCCAACCAGGACCGTTGAGGTCAATGACCCTGCCACAGCTGATGTTGCTGCGCAGGGTCCATTAGTGGGCACCCAGCGGCCACTGACACAAGTCAGGCCTTTGGTCATCCCTCCACCTGCCACTCCCTTGGCTCAATCCACCGAACCCACTGGCCATACTGGTCAGTGCGGCATTAGCCAGCCAGGGTCTGCGCCACAATCCAAGAGGAGGAAGGTTGCACCTGCAGCACAGGCTGGGACCCCACACACAGCCACGACCTCCTGCACGTCGAGGAAGAAGCCTTTCTGAAAGCAGGAACTGGACTTCCTCGTGGACTACGCGGGGGCCACAGCCGTGAGATGCTAGTAGGTGCCAATAGTCAGACTACGGCTGCCCAACGTGACACCCACTGGAAGCATGTTGCGGAACATGTCAGTTCATTCGGCCATGAGGTGCGCACGGCCCAGGAGTGCAAAAAGCGTTGGAATGACATCAAGCGCAGCACTAAGTCCAAGCGTGCCTCAAATTACAACTTGACTCTGGTGACTGGCGGTGGGCCTGCACCAGAGGAGGAAGAACTCACTCCGCATGAGGCTCTCGTTGTGGAGTTCATACCACCTGAATTGGTCGAAGGAGTGGGAGAGATGCTGGACTTTGATGCCCAGTCCAGTGAGTGTTGATGCGTGTTTGTTGAGGACGTGTGTGTTTCACTTGTGGGATGTGTTGTGCATGATTGCTGCTACATGTGACGTGTACATGGTTCTGATGTGTAAGTAATGCAATGCTACCGTCATGCATGTCTCCTCTGCCTGCATGCGGGACTCCATGTGGGCATGCTCCCTTGCCCCTCCTCCGCCACTCTGCACTCCAGTTCCACCTTTGCACTGGTCTGCTTCAATCTTGCCAATGTGTAGTTTCTTGTTCATGTGTCCTGTGTAGATGCTAACTTCCAGCGTAGAAACTGCCAGACATATGCCGTGTGGTACAGCCTTAGTACTCGATGCAGGGTATCTCACTTGTACTGTGCATGGGTCAGATGTCCCGCAGGGACATGAGCGCCCATTCATGCTCCATGTGCATTGCATGCATGCCCCTATGTGTCCTTGACTGGATGATCACTGTAATATGAGTCCTTGGTTACATACATTGCCTGTCATCTCATCGGCCTCCCCATGTCAACTGTGGCTCAGTCCTGTGTTGCACACATGTTTAGGCCCTGACAATCTGTGTGGCTCACAGGCCTCAGCCTGTTCAATGGCCAATGACTCTGTCCAACTCTTGTGTCTTCTTCACACGTGGGCGGCCTCCGGAGTTTTCATCATGTGTCCTGCCCACTGTCCCAGCATCATTTGCAGTGTTGTAATTTGAATCACATTAAGCTGTTGATGCCAGTCAACACTGCCTGTCAATACACAGGTGTATGGTCAGCCTTTTGATAGCATGCTAGGCATCCCTGCTTTGGTACTGGGGTGGAGGGGTGCTTGGCTTCTAGACATGGTACACATTGAATGCACAATGCACGTGATGTCTGAATTTGACATTGCACTGCCTTCACATTTCCTGGCACACACCATGTATTGCTTGTACATGTAGGTAGTGAGCGGCGTACACATTTTCTGCACTGCATAGACCCACTTTCATGGAAACTGCCACCTTTCAACAGGTCTGATCACAGAAGCTATTCAAAGTAGACCCAGCATGCATGCCAGGTCATATGTTGTGTGTCACATGTCTGCAGGATGCTTTTGCTGTCGGTGTGTGTGTGTGTGTCGTGTGCTTCTGACATGTGTATTGACCTTTTTCTCTCTATTTTTCAGGTGATGATGCAATGGAGGCAGAGGATGGTGTTGTCATGCCAGACACAGGGTTGGTAACACCACATCAACCCGGCACTAGTGGGGGTCGTGGGGTGGTAGGCCACGGAAACCCCCAAGTGCTGCAGTCCATCTTGTCTCCGGCTGCCTATGAGTCCAGCCTTGATGACGACTCTGACATCCATGTTGAGTTGGATGAGCATCAAGTCCATGTGTCAGGGGTGAGTGATTCTGATGTGGACACTCCTGTCTGCGACACCTGCACTGAGGGATCAGACAGTCTTGGTTCATCCACCCGTGGTGGATCGGGATGCCGGGTCACCCTCCACACCAGTCACTGATGTGCCTGGGACATCACGTCGACGGGGGCATGTAGTCGTGCAGCCGCAGGTGGTGCCAACACAGCGAGGACCCCTGGTCCTTGGGTCCCGCAGGGGTCAAGCCCGGCAACGGGGTTGCCGCGCGCAACCGCTGTATACTGAGTGGGAGCAAGACATGACTGCCAATTCCGAACGGCAGGGGGCAGCAATGAAGAACATCGCTGAGAGCATGGAGCGTGTGGCCCGATCTGTGCTCCCCCCTGCTAGGCAGGTGCTTCTCCAGCAGCAGGCGGCACGGTCCATGGCCCGCTCGCTCAGGCTGGGCATGGCGGCCTCAGACAGGGCACGCCACGCTGAAATGTTGTCTCTGCGTCAAGCAATTGCTGCTCACGCAGAGGCACACATGGATGCCCTGAGGGAGGAGTATGCTTCCCTCAGATCCACTCTGGGTGTCCTTATGATGTCCCAGAGGCAGCAGGCAGAGGAGAGGTTTTCACAGCTTGAGCGTACCATCTCGGCTGAGCTACAGGCTTGCCGGGAGGTGCAGCGGTTGTCCAGCCAGGCCTTGCAGGAGGAACTCCGTGTTACACGTGCTACCTTGCAAGAGGAAGCACGTGTATCACGTGAGGTTCTTCATGCAGACCTACATCACATCGCCACACAGAACCAGGCTCACCCGTCCGGCAGACTTGCTGTCGACGAGGGGCAAGCTGCGGCTAGGCGTGGCCAGGCTACTGTGCCATGTCCTCCTTTCCAGGATGAGCCAGACTCGGACGACCATCTATCTCCCACATAGGTCGTGCTGTGCAGGCGTTGAGCCCATGGAGGATTTTTTTTTTGGCTCAGCATCATCGCATGTGGATGTTGAGCAGCACCCTGTACCTCCCCCCTCCTGGGTGCCTCCCCTCCCCCCGGGTCGTATTTGGCCATTTTTGATTTTTCTTTTAGTTTAGTTAGTTAAGTTTCTGTTTGATAGTTAGTTTAAATAGGTAATGTAGGTTTTCCATAGTTAGTGTAATTAGTTAATAGTTGAGTTAGTTTAAAATTGCTAGTCTATTGTGCTTTCATGTGACGGTGTGGTGCTTTATGGCTTTTGTAGGCATCCACTGTCTGTTCCAGCTGGGCCCTTCATGGTTGTCTTGTGTATGTGTTTGCTGCTTGGGGTCCTTGACTCACATATGCCACTCCTGCCTCCCTTATCCATGGGCTCGCAAGGATGGTTCGGTGTTACAGAATTTTACACAAGGGCTTTGGACTGTCATATCTGTGGCATGTCTGGTGCTGTGTGACTTGTGTTGACACCCCTAGTGGGGATGATTTAGGTGTCATTGTCCACTGTTCAGCTTTTGCTAGATGGGGTATGTCATGATTAATGTGGACATTGATTGCTATGCATTGTGTAGTATGTTTCATATCTTTCCTGTACACGTGCTTGTTGCAATTCATGCTGTAGATAGTGTTCCACACTTTGGAGGTGAAAGACGGACTGATGGTGTGATTCGTGATGTGACTCTCTGACATGGTCAAGTAATGAGATGCCTGATGAGACACACACAGATGACTTTGAAGCATTAATCATGTGTTTCATGCCCTTTCTGCAGGGTGATGAGCCTCCAGAGTACCTTTGCCAGCAGACATGGCCCATTGGACGACAGAATTCTGGACCTGTTTGTTGGTGCCCACATGCACATGTGTGCACAAGCAGAGGCACAGTGATTGCAGACCCACATCCTAGAACTGCTGACATGTTCCAAGGAACTCCAGGCAAGGTGAGCATCACAGGGGGGCCACGACACAGCAAAGCTTGCACCAGGCGAGTTGCACATGCAGGCTTAGTCACAGCACTGAGGGTGAGCTTAGACGAATATTGGTGTTGAAGCACACAATGCAGCTCAGATGTGTTTGTGGACTGATGGCTGTTGATAGTACGGTTGTCTGGGACACATGCAGGGGCAGTGGCACATACCCTCCGGTACACCAAGGTCCATTGAGGCACTTGTATCAACCATGTAGCCTTCCGAGACATGGAAAGGGGCAGCTCACAGGGACATACAGCAAGGGACATACTCGGGTGCAGTGCATGTCTTTTCCACGTACTTCATGATAAATGCACTGCCAACTTTGTTTCGGTCATGGTGGTACGCAACTTGCTCTGTAGTCATGTCTTGCTATATGGGTCTGACTGCTTACCCAGGGAACATTGCATGTTGTGTGAATTGTGACACATTGGTGTTCCATTTGCCACGCACCCACCAGCGGCTGATTTACTGCATTGACTGTGTATGACCCGTCACAGGGGTGATGTTATATATGGGTACGAAGCATCGAGCACAGATTGTCTGTTTGTAGAGTAGTTTGTTGCTATGGGGCATGTTTGGTGTTGTGTTTTTGTGTAATTGGCACGTACAGGTTGTTGACTGTGGCTCTCATTGTAGCATTGCAGTGCTCCTGTAACCGGACCTGAGAGTGCGCAGGCAGGAGGCCAGCACTCAAAACCAGAGCTAAGTGTCTTGTTGTTTTTCTTACGAACTGCTCTGCATAGGCTTGCTGGGGAGTGTACTGATGCATGGATGTATGTGTGGTTCAATTTGGTATGTTTTTTCTCCCTAATCACCCGTGATCCTATGCAATTTTGAAACCTGTACCCTCTACCCGGTGTTCCTGCTTCCCGTGCCTATCCAAGCAACGTTCCCTGACCCTCTTTCTCCACTGGGGTTGCGGATGCCTGTGTAAGCCCCGAACTTGCAGGTGCCAAAACCCTAGAGGGGGTGGTTGGTTCGTACCACTCCTGAGCCTGGACTACAGAAGGCCATGACAATGATGTCTAAGTTTGTTTGGATTGTGTATGTGTTCATGCAGGTTGTACATTTTCATGCATTCCCTAGTTTCATGTGTCATTCCTCCTCCCCTCTCCTGCCACTCATTCCAGTCATCCAGTGTGTCAACACCTGTCCCGACTGCATATCCCTGAACCTCATTCCCCACCAGGGTCTCAGGGGCCTGTGTGAGTTTGACCTTGCAGGCACCCGGGACATGGTGGGGGTGGTTGTTTCGTGACACTCCCGCGCCTGTACAGGGGACCTGTGACAGTACACATCCATTCATGGTGAATCATCCTATGTCATGTACCACACATGTCTCACATCCTGTCGTGACATTGTTTTGCTGTGCTACCTTGGTTGTTGCATCATTGTGGTAGTACTTGGCCTTTGTGAGGTACTGCTACGTCAAGTCATCTACTGGAGGGTGTTCGGGTTCGTTTTTATGCCTTGGATTTTGTGATTTTGGAAATGAGTGTGTATTCTGGGGGTTCAGGCATCTTTTTACACACAAGGTGGGAGATGGTGACGAAGGGTAAAGGTGATCCTGTGGCCAGGAGGAATTGAGGTTTGGAGGCTCCATGACCCAGGTGCAGTTGTTCAGTGGGTCATGGTCATTTGTGAGGGAGGGAGGGGTTGTTGTTTATAGTTGCCTTGCCCTGCAGTGTGATGGGAACTCTGACATAGTAATGGTGGTATCCTATGTACATGTTGTGTTCTGCTGATCAATGCCTGTTCATGTGTTGTGTTTTCCTTTCAGGTGCGAGGGGATAGTTGTGGTTTGACATGCTGGGGTGGACACATGGTGGATGTTCACATGTGATGTGTAGGGAACACTGATGGTCACTTGAGTGCACATGCATATGTGGAGTGCATGTCCTTGCAGAACCACACACTTGCACTCTGATGCACTACATGTACTCCCACCCTTGCATATCCACGTGTACACTGTTTGCCTTCTGGTGCCCACTGTGTCCCGGCAGCACATGTTCTGTGACTGATTATGGATCCAGTACATGCCTAATTTGATGTTTGATGTGGTCTGTCACTTAGATGTGATGCTCAGGGTGTGCATCACACACAATGGCTGTTCACTGTGCTGTGCGCTGAGCAGTGTGATGCAGGAGTAGGACACTGCACACATGAGCTGCAGTGTTGATTTTGCAATGCACAATGTGCATGTAGACAGGCATTCATTGTGATGTTACGTCTACGACTGTTGTAATGCATTTGGAAATTACTTATTTTGGGTGGGAGATTTTGTTGGTCTGTCATTTCATCTGATTCCGGGTCAGGCAGCAGTGTCCAATGCCACTGTACATTTAGGACATGGCAATGTGTACCTTATCGTTACTGCGTTGGTGTATGGGTATTGCTTGCCATGTCATGTTGATGTTTGGGAGGGTTTGAATGACATGACAGTGATGGCCATGGCCTGTTTTGCAGGTGTGTGTGATGCACACCTTGCATGTCCGGGTCATCCGCTTCTCAGAGCAACTAGCTGGGGGTAGATTTCTCTCCGCAGCAGGGCCCTTCCCCTGGAACAGACTTCCGGCCTGACTTGAACTTGAGGGGAACCATCTCCAGTTCTGGAAGCACCTCAAGACCTTCCTCTTTGCTTCTGCTTACGCTCTGCCTCTCCCTTGCAGAATTCTTCACTGGAACTGCACAGGAGCTGCAACTGGGCCACTCTCACCGACCTCGGTCCCTGTCCCAGCCACTCTCCACTTGCACTGCCTCCCTGGCAACCCCTGCACTGCAGTACTGTCTCTCTATCCCTACAGCCCTCCCTTCCCAGCACTTGTCTGCACTTACCTTTGTAGTTGCCACCAGGCGACCTATGTATTATTTTTTTGGGCTACTTCCCCTGTACTGAACTCCCCCCCACCCTTCCCCTTGCACTTTTCCCATTCCCCCTACCCCTGCACTTGCACAATCTCAACGACACCTGGCCTAGTAGTACCGTTCTCTGTGTTCCCTTGTTCCCCCCTCCCTGCCTCATTGCGCCTTGGAATACTTGTGTATGGCCCATATCATGTCATATGTCATATGTGTGCCTTTTGGTCACACAGGATAGCTTGTGTTTAAGTAGCTAGGGATGCAGACGTTGTGGCACTTCCATGGCAACTATCTCGGGGTGGTAGGGTTGTGACAGTTGACTGTCTCTTTGTCATCATCGATTGTCACCTGGTATGTGCCAGGCCTGTGTGCACTCCGCAGGGGTGGGAGTTTAGGTGAAAAATGTGGCCACAAGCTGGGTCCGGGCTTCCTCACCACGTGCCCTGTCCCCTCCCATGGGCAGCGCCTGTGCCTGTGGTTGGGGATGTGGGGGCACCACCATGTCCACCGGGACGCCCTGCCGTGTTGCAACATTGTGCAGGACACATGCTGCCACAATGATCCTGCACACTACTGGTGGTGCATAGAGTAGTTGCCCACCAGAGCGGTCAAGGGAGCGGAAACGTGACTTGAGCACTCCGAATGTGCGCTCCACTATGCCCCTGGTTGCAATATGGGCGGCGTTGTATCTTACCTGGAGTGGTGTGGTGGGGTTCCGGATTGGCGTCATCATGTGGTTGCTCAGAGGGTAGGCACTGTCCCCTGGGGAGGTGATAATAGTTGAGATTATTAGGGTTTGTATATTTGTCTGTGTGTGACTTGCATGCATGTGCAAGGGCATTTGTACTGACCTAGGAGCCATGTGTCGCCATGCTGCCCAGCTTCCAGGGCTCGGCTCAGGGCAGACATTCTGTATATGAAACTGTCATGGGTGGAGCTAGGGTAGTTTGCATAGACAGATGTGATGATTCCCTTTGCATCACATACCACCTGTACGTTGATGGAATGCCAGTGCTTGCGGTTTCGGTAGATGTGCTCAATGGCCCTAGGTGGACGTAGGGCCACATGGGTGCAATCTATGGCACCGAGCACTTTGGGGAAGTGTGCCACCCTGAAAAAATCCAGGACAACGGCCTGCCTTTCTGCGGGTGTTCTGGGCATGTATATGTGCCTGCGGACTGAGGGGCGCGCTGTCATGATTGCCAGTACCTGGTGTAGGCAGCGTGACTGCGTGGCCTGTGAGACCCCCCCCACTATGGCAGTGGTCCGCTGAAATGACCCAGTGGCCAAAAAATGCAGGACATTGAGCAGCTTCTGCAAGGGGCTCAATGCTTGGGAGCAAAGGGTGGGGGATGTGAGGTCATCTTCCCACTCCCTGACCAGGTCTAGGATGATATGGGGTGGAAACCTATACCTGCCGTAGACCTGGGCGTCAGGCATCCCAAAAAGGCTTGTCCGTGGTGCGAAAATGCGTGCCCTGGCTATTCTCCTCCTCCTGCGGTGTCCCACGATCAGTGCAGCGACAAATGGGGCATTCATCGTAGCTGTATATACGTGTTTGTTGTTTGCGCGCACTTTTATGCTGTGCGCGGGGACGCCTCCGCCTGCCTTCGTGTGGGCGGACACGTTGACGCCTGTGCACCTCTTTTGCGTGCGCGGGTTTCCCGTATTCGGATACGTGGTAAGACTGTAGGTCCGAGTGTCATCGCGTGTGATCGGAGGGGAGTTAGCGTATACGCGATTGGCCTGGGTACGTGTGTTTCGGGGTCCGCGGGAAGTTCCACACGCGATTAGCCTGGGTACCTGTGTTCCGGGGTGCCGGGAACTTTCACACGCGATTGGTGGGAATCCACATGTGTTCTGTCATCACGTGCAATGAGGGAAACACCCGGGCCCGTCACGTCACAGACGCGGTCATGCACTAAGGGCCTTTGGTCCAATGAAATCGCATATGCCTGCTGCCGTGCATACGCGCTAAGGGCCTTTCCTCGTATTGCACGCGGACGTGCAGTTTTCCACGTGCGCTTACGCGCATGGGCCCTTTCCTCATATTACACGCGGACGTGCAGTTTTTCACGCGCGCTGAAATGCCCATGCACGTCTGTACGCGTCACGTCACAGGGGTGCTTGCGCTTGAGGGGCCTTCTGTCCAATGAAAATGCGTATGCGTGCAGACGCGCTTACGCGCTAAGGGCCTTTCCTCGAATTACACGCTGACGTGCAGATTTTCATGTGCCAAATCACTCCGTATCAAGCTGGCCACGCGTAAGCACACAGAAGACCACGCTCCTGCCCAGAAGGCCGAACTACTGCCCCCCAGAGCCCTGAGCACGCTCCCACCTGCCATCTGCTGCTGCCTGACTGCCTGCTGCCCACGTGCCCTGCCATTTGCTGCCTGCACATCAGCCAGGGGTGCTGTTGCTGTGACCACCCCTGCTGGAACCGAAGACTCCCGACTGGGATTCCATCGCTCCACAGCCCAGCCCCAGGACCCAGTTGCCCACCCACTCCTGCCTCTGGGGTTGTCATGTCGGGGCAAACACCATCTGGGACCACTGACAAACCCCGGCCAGAGAGGCAGAGGGGCACCAGCTTCAGTGCCACCAAAGTTGGTGTCCTGGTGGAGCAAGTCCTGGGGCAGTATGATGCCCTCTTCGGAAGTTCCCGCGCCGACAAGGAAGGACGGACTCAGATCTGGATTGACATCGTGACTGCCATCAAAGCGGAGGGGGTGGCAGTCCGTGACTTACAACACATCAAGAAGCGCTGGGAGGACTTCAGGTCCAGGACCCTGAACAAGGCCCGGTGCCTCTTGAAGGCAGCGGATGCCAAGGGGCGCCGGGGCCACTTGTCGGAAGAACAGATGAGGGTCCTGGAACGCATATCCCCAGCGCACCACGTCCAGGTCCTTGAGAGGCAGACCCGTCTGGAGTCGAGCGGTGAGTGTACATGCATCCTGATTGTGAGCAGTGCTTGTGGTGATTATTCAGTAGTGTGCAGGTTGCACATCTGTTTGTATGGGGTCGAGTATGGGTGGGGGTGTACAGGGCCGTGGGGCTGACACATGCGAGGGCTGGAATGTGTGAGACATAGATGGTGCTTGTGTGTGTAGGCTTGCATGTCTGTGTAAGCCCCGAACTTGCAGGTGCCAAAACCCTAGAGGGGGTGGTTGGTTCGTACCACTCCTGAGCCTGGACTACAGAAGTCCATGACAATGATGTCCAAGTTTGTTTGGATTGTGTATGTGTTCATGCAGGTTGTACATTTTCGTGCATTCCCTAGTTTCATGTGTCATTCCTCCTCCCCTCTCCTGCCACTCATTCCAGTCATCCAGTGTGTCAACACCTGTCCCGACTGCATATCCCTGAACCTCATTCCCCACCAGGGTCTCAGGGGCCTGTGTGAGTTTGACCTTGCAGGCACCCGGGACATGGTGGGGGTGGTTGTTTCGTGACACTCCCGCGCCTGTACAGGGGACCTGTGACAGTACACATCCATTCATGGTGCATCATCCTATGTCATGTACCACACATGTCTCACATCCTGTCGTGACATTGTTTTGCTGTGCTACCTTGGTTGTTGCATCATTGTGGTAGTACTTGGCCTTTGTGAGGTACTGCTACATCAAGTCATCTACTGGAGGGTGTTCGGGTTCGTTTTTATGCCTTGGATTTTGTGATTTTGGAAATGAGTGTGGATTCTGGGGGTTCAGGCATCTTTTTACACACAAGGTGGGAGATGGTGACGAAGGGTAAAGGTGATCCTGTGGCCAGGAGGAATTGAGGTTTGGAGGCTCCATGACCCAGGTGCAGTTGTTCAGTGGGTCATGGTCATTTGTGAGGGAGGGGGGGGTTGTTGTTGATAGTTCCCTTGCCCTGCAGTGTGATGGGAACTCTGACATAGTAATGGTGGTATCCTATGTACATGTTGTGTTCTGCTGATCAATGCCTGTTCATGTGTTGTGTTTTCCTTTCAGGTGCGAGGGGATAGTTGTGGTTTGACATGCTGGGGTGTACACATGGTGGATGTTCACATGTGATGTGTAGGGAACACTGATGGTCACTTGAGTGCACATGCATATGTGGAGTGCATGTCCTTGCAGAACCACACAATTGCACTCTGATGCACTACATGTACTCCCACCCTTGCATATCCACGTGTACACTGTTTGCCTTCTGGTGCCCACTGTGTCCCGGCAGCACATGTTCTGTGACTGATTATGGATCCAGTACATGCCTAATTTGATGTTTGATGTGGTCTGTCACTTAGATGTGATGCTCAGGGTGTGCATCACACACAATGGCTGTTCACTGTGCTGTGCTCTGAGCAGTGTGATGCAGGAGTAGGACACTGCACACATGAGCTGCAGTGTTGATTTTGCAATGCACAATGTGCATGTAGACAGGCATTCATTGTGATGTTACGTCTACGACTGTTGTAATGCATTTGGAAATGACTTATTTTGGGTGGGAGATTTTGTTGGTCTGTCATTTCATCTGATTCCGGGTCAGGCAGCAGTGTCCGATGCCACTGTACATTTAGGACATGGCAATGTGTACCTTATCGTTACTGCGTTGGTGTATGGGTATTGCTTGCCATGTCATGTTGATGTTTGGGAGGGTTTGAGTGACATGACAGTGATGGCCATGGCCTGCTTTGCAGGTGTGTGTGATGCACACCTTGCATGTCCGGGTCATCCGCTTCTCAGAGCAACTAGCTGGGGGTAGATTTCTCTCCGCAGCAGGGCCCTTCCCTTGGAACAGACTTCCGGCCTGACTTGAACTTGAGGGGAACCATCTCCAGTTCTGGAAGCACCTCAAGACCTTCCTCTTTGCTTCTGCTTACTCTCTGCCTCTCCCTTGCAGAATTCTTCACTGGAACTGCACAGGAGCTGCAACTGGGCCACTCTCACCGACCTCGGTCCCTGGCCCAGCCACTCTCCACTTGCACTGCCTCCCTGGCAACCCCTGCACTGCAGTACTGTCTCTCTATCCCTACAGCCCTCCCTTCCCAGCACTTGTCTGCACTTACCTTTGTAGTTGCCACCAGGCGACCTATGTATTATTTTTTTGGGCTACTTCCCCTGTACTGAACTCCCCCCCAACCTTCCCCTTGCACTTTTCCCATTCCCCCTACCCCTGCACTTGCACAATCTCAATGACACCTGGCCTAGTAGTACCGTTTTCTGTGTTCCCTTGTTCCCCCCTCCCTGCCTCATTGCGCCTTGGAATACTTGTGTATGGCCCATATCATGTCATATGTCATATGTGTGCCTTTTGGTCAGACAGGATAGCTTGTGTTTAAGTAGCTAGGGATGCAGACGTTGTGGCACTTCCATGGCAACTATCTCAGGGTGGTAGGGTTGTGACAGTTGACTGTCTCTTTGTCATCATCGATTGTCACCTGGTATGTGCCAGGCCTGTGTGCACTCCGCAGGGGTGGGAGTTTAGGTGAAAAATGTGGCCACAAGCTGGGTCCGGGCTTCCTCACCACGTGCCCTGTCCCCTCCCATGGGCAGCGCCTGTGCCTGTGGTTGGGGATGTGGGGGCACCACCATGTCCACCGGGACGCCCTGCCGTGTTGCAACATTGTACAGGACACATGCTGCCACAATGATCCTGCACACTACTGGTGGTGCATAGAGTAGTTGCCCACCAGAGCGGTCAAGGGAGCGGAAACGTGACTTGAGCACTCCGAATGTGCGCTCCACTATGCCCCTGGTTGCAATATGGGCGGCGTTGTATCTTACCTGGGGTGGTGTGGTGGGGTTCCGGATTGGCGTCATCATGTGGTTGCTCAGAGGGTAGGCACTGTCCCCTGGGGAGGTGATAATAGTTGAGATTATTAGGGTTTGGATATTTGTCTGTGTGTGACTTGCATGCATGTGCAAGGGCATTTGTACTGACCTAGGAGCCATGTGTCGCCATGCTGCCCAGCTTCCAGGGCTCGGCTCAGGGCGGACATTCTGGATATGAAACTGTCATGGGTGGAGCTAGGGTAGTTTGCATAGACAGATGTGATGATTCCCTTTGCATCACATACCACCTGTACGTTGATGGAATGCCAGTGCTTGCGGTTTCGGTAGATGTGCTCAATGGCCCTAGGTGGACGTAGGGCCACATGGGTGCAATCTATGGCACCGAGCACTTTGGGGAAGTGTGCCACCCTGAAAGAATCCAGGACAACGGCCTGCCTTTCTGCGGGTGTTCTGGGCATGTATATGTGCCTGCGGACTGAGGGGCGCGCTGTCATGATTGCCAGTACCTGGTGTAGGCAGCGTGACTGCGTGGCCTGTGAGACCCCCCCCACTATGGCAGTGGTCCGCTGAAATGACCCAGTGGCCAAAAAATGCAGGACATTGAGCAGCTTCTGCAAGGGGCTCAATGCTTGGGAGCAAAGGGTGGGGGATGTGAGGTCATCTTCCCACTCCCTGACCAGGTCTAGGATGATATGGGGTGGAAACCTATACCTGCCGTAGACCTGGGCGTCAGGCATCTCAAAAAGGCTTGTCCGTTGTGCGAAAATGCGTGCCCTGGCAATTCTCCTCCTCCTGCGGTGTCCCACGATCAGTGCAGCGACAAATGGGGCATTCATCGTAGCTGTATATACGTGTTTGTTGTTTGCGCGCACTTTTATGCTGTGCGCGGGGACGCCTCCGCCTGCCTTCGTGTGGGCGGACGCTTTGACGCCTGTGCACCTCTTTTGCGTGCGCGGGTTTCCCGTATTCGGATACGTGGTAAGACTGTAGGTCCGAGTGTCATCGCGTGTGATCGGAGGGGAGTTAGCGTACACGCGATTGGCCTGGGTACGTGTGTTTCGGGGTCCGTGGGAAGTTCCACACGCGATTAGCCTGGGTACCTGTGTTCCGGGGTGCCGGGAACTTTCACACGCGATTGGTGGGAATCCACATGTGTTCTGTCATCACGTGCAATGAGGGAAACACCCGGGCGCGTCACGTCGCAGACGCGCTCATGCGCTAAGGGCCTTTGGTCCAATGAAATCGCATATGCGTGCTGCCGTGCATACGCGCTAAGGGCCTTTCCTCGTATTGCACGCGGACGTGCAGTTTTCCACGTGCGCTTACGCGCATGGGCCCTTTCCTCATATTACATGCCCATGCACGTCTGTACGCGTCACGTCACAGGGGCGCTTGCGCTTGAGGGGCCTTCTGTCCAATGAAAATGCGTATGCGTGCAGACGCGCTTACGCGCTAAGGGCCTTTCCTCGAATTACACGCTGACGTGCAGATTTTCACATGCCAAATCACTCCGTATCAAGCTGGCCATGCGTAAGCACACAGAAGACCACGCTCCTGCCCAGAAGGCCGAACTACTGCCCCCCAGAGCCCTGAGCACGCTCCCACCTGCCATCTGCTGCTGCCTGACTGCCTGCTGCCCACGTGCCCTGCACATCAGCTGCCTGCACATCAGCCAGGGGTGCTGTTGCTGTGACCACCCCTGCTGGAACCGAAGACTCCCGACTGGGATTCCATCGCTCCACAGCCCAGCCCCAGGACCCAGTTGCCCACCCACTCCTGCCTCTGGGGTTGTCATGTCGGGGCAAACACCATCTGGGACCACTGACAAACCCCGGCCAGAGAGGCAGAGGGGCACCAGCTTCAGTGCCACCGAAGTTGGTGTCCTGGTGGAGCAAGTCCTGGGGCAGTATGATGCCCTCTTCGGAAGTTCCCGCGCCGACAAGGAAGGACGGACTCAGATCTGGACTGACATCGTGACTGCCATCAAAGCGGAGGGGGTGGCAGTCCGTGACTTACAACACGTCAAGAAGCGCTGGGAGGACTTCAGGTCCAGGACCCTGAACAAGGCCCAGCGCCTCTTGAAGGCAGCGGATGCCAAGGGGCGCCGGGGCCACTTGTCGGAAGAACAGATGAGGGTCCTGGAACGCATATCCCCAGCGCTCCACGTCCAGGTCCTTGAGAGGCAGACCCGTCTGGAGTCGAGCGGTGAGTGTACATGCATCCTGATTGTGAGCAGTGCGTGTGGTGATTATTCAGTAGTGTGCAGGTTGCACATCTGTTTGTATGGGGTCGAGTATGGGTGAGGGTGTACAGGGCCGTGGGGCTGACACATGCGAGGGCTGGAATGTGTGAGACATAGATGGTGCTTGTGTGTGTAGGCTTGCATGCCAAATGCAGTTGTGTGGGCACACATGTTTGGATGAATGTGTATGTAAGTAGACATGTCCGTGATGTCACGCATGTATGTTGTTTTTGGCTGCATGTATCAGCACTGTGTACATGTGCATGTGTGTGTATTTGACAAGGGTGCAACAGTGATGCAACATGGATGCATGTGACAGCGGTATGTGGAAGCCTGATTGGCAGATGTGACATGGATGCCCGTCTGAACACTGCGACACTTGGCAGAGGTGTACACATGCATGCAAGTGTGGTGGTGTGTGTACATGTGTGGTGCACTTCCTGTGTTGCATGTGATGTCTGGCTCACCTTTGGCTGCTCATGCTGTTGTATGTGTATGGATGGTGGTGGCAGTTGTGATATGGCTGTGGTATGGCTCATGTGTGCGAGTTGTAATGACATGTGTGTTGGGGATTGTGATGACATGTCTGAGGTTTGCCAATGCCACTCATGTACAACTGTCATGTGTGTATGTGTCCATTGTACAGTGCCCTGATGTCTGTGTTTTGTTTTTCCCTGTCTGCAGCATCAACTGATGAAGAGGGCGGAGAAGGTGCTATGGAGCACAGCGGCGGGATCCCACCGCCAGCCGGAGACGCAAGGCCCGGCTCCGCTCCCATGTTGTGATCTCGTCGGGGAGTGAGGAGTCCGGTGCCGCGTCCCAGACCGCAGCTGCCGGGGGGAGGTCCAAGAGGCGGAGGTTGGAGTTGGACTCCTCGGCAGCAGAAGGGGCAGCTGGGACCCCACAGGGCCCAACAGGGGAAGATGGCACAGAGTCATCCAGGTTGGTGGGGGGTTTGGTGGAGGAGGAGGCCGTGCAAGCAGCAGAGACGGGGTCTGGAGGTGGGGATCCTACTGGTGCTAGTGGTGCAGTGCAGGACCAGGGACAGGAGGCAGCACAGGCCGCCGCGGAGGTGCCTGTGTGCAATCCTGTCCCTGATCCTGTCCCTTCTTCATCTTGCACCAGCAGGGATGCCTATGTCCAGACCCGTTTTCAGGCAGGGGATGAGCTCACGTCAACTGGCCTTCCTCTGCCTGTGGACGTGGCTATCCAGGTCCGGGTTGAGCCTGTCCTGGCTGGTGTGGTGTTGCGTCAACGGGCCATGCGATGTCACATGCAGTCTTTTCATGAAAAGACTGCACGTCCTCTCGAATGGCTCGTTGACCACGTCAGCCTGCTGGGACAGGTCACCCAGGCCGGATTCCTCCGTCTGATGGGGCTTGCTACGACCCCCTCCTCAACTGGACCCCCTACGCGCCAGTCGTCCTCTGTGCCATCTTCCCACCCATCAGTCACCTGGGTGCCCTGTGGAGCTGCCTCTGACAGTGCGGCCAGGCTGGTGGAGGAGGCATCCCTGCCACAGTCGGGAGTCGGACGTCCAGCAGGGGTGGCCACATCTACGACTGCACCCCAGCCAGCGGAGGATGTGCAGGCAGCAGGAGGCAGTGCACGGGCAGAGGCACAGCAGCAGCAGCAACGTGGTGGGAGCCATGAAGGCTCGGGGCCTTCAACATCAGAGGGGCAGGCATCGGCCGGAGGGCAGGAGGACCCAGGACAGAGAGTGTCTTCCGTGTGGCAGCGGTTGGGCCACGCCATAGATGCGGAGCGGCAGCGGGCGGAAGAGGCACGGCTCACAATGGTCAGGGCGGAGAACTCCATGCGGAGGGCCCTGAGGCAGGCCGAGTGCCTCGAGGCAATCCGCAGGGGTTTGGAGGTGGAGACGTAGACGGCCCTGCGGACCCTCGGGGCCATGGAGGAGGACCGCCTCCGGGACATTGAGGAGGAGTTCGATGATGCCCTGGCCCGGGACATCCACAAGTGAGCCGTGAAACTAGCCCGCTGCCCTTGTACATAGTTATGTAGGTAGTGTTAGGTTTCATTTTTGTTTTGATTTTATTTGGACCTTTCGGACATTGGCCACATTTTTGTATATAGTTTATTTTATTAGTTAGTGTAGTTAGATAGGTTTCCGTTCTTTTGTTGAGATAATGGACCCTGGCTTGTTCCCATGTACATAGTTCACTGTTGGATTGTATTTTTTTTCACTTTTTAACCATGGAGCAATGGCTTTCTTTTTTATTTCCCATTGGATTTTGTTTTGTGGACATTGACTTTGGACAACATTACTTTGGAATTTTATTTTTGGTTTTGCTTTTTTTCACGGACATGCTTCTTTTAATTTTTGTACATTCACATTTCTGTTTCTTCATTTTTTATTCTATTTATGTTTCCTTTAATACATATTTTTTTTGGTGAACTTCAATGTGTGGTATCTCATTGGTTTCATGCATTTCATGATATGTGTTTTGAGATTCACTGACACCCATTGGGTGTATGTGAGGGAAATGTGTTTGTTTCGGAACTTGCAATTGGTGTTCTGTGATGTAATTGCAAATTATGAGTGGGTGGATGCAATACTCGGGTGGGTGTTTTGCATTTGGAGGCTGACCATAGGGACCAGGGATCTAGATTGTGATGACATGTTGGCTGGGGAACATGAGTTGCACATGGGTGGGGGCCTGCTGGCAGGTGCCCCACAGTGCTGGGGAACATGAGTTGGACATGGGTGGGGGCCTGCTGGCAGGTGCCCCACAGTGCTCGGGAGTGGGGGTGCTGGGGAACATGAGTTGGACATGGGTGGGGGCCTGCTGGCAGGTGCCCCACAGTGCTGGGGGGTGGGGGTGGTGGGGAACATGAGTTGGACATGGGTGGGGGCCTGCTGGCAGGTGCCCCACAGTGCTGGGGGGTGGGGGTGGTGGGGAACATGAGTTGGACATGGGTGGGGGCCTGCTGGCAGGTGACCCACAGTGCTGGGGGGTGGGGGTGCTGGGGAACATGAGTTGGACATGGGTGGGGGCCTGGTGGTGGGTGCCCCTGCACTGCTGGGGGGGTGGGGGTGGTGGGAGACATGGGTGGGGGCCTGGTGGTGGGTGCCCCTGCACTGCTGGGGGGTGGGGGTGGAGGGGAACATGAGTTGGACATGGGTGGGGGCCTGCTGGCAGGTGCCCCACAATGCTGCGGGGTGGGGGTGGTGGGGAACATGAGTTGGACATGGGTGGGGGCCTGCTGGCAGGTGCCCCACAGTGCTGGGGGGTGGGGGTGGTGGGGAACATGAGTTGGACATGGGTGGGGGCCTGCTGGCAGGTGCCCCACAGTGCTGGGGGGTGGGGGTGCTGGGGAACATGAGTTGGACATGGGTGGGGGCCTGGTGGTGGGTGCCCCTGCACTGCTGGGGGGTGGGGGTGCTGGGAGACATGGGTGGGGGCCTGGTGGAGGGTGCCCCACAGTGCTGGGGGGTGGGGGTGCTGGGAGACATGGGTGGGGGCCTGGTGGAGACTGCCCCTGCACTGCTGGGGGGTGGGGGTGGTGGGAGACATGGGTGGGGCCTGGTGGAGGCTGCCCCTGGTGGCTGGGGGGTGGGGGTGGTGGAAGACATGGATGGGGGCCTGGTGGAGGCTGCCCCTGCACTGCTGGGGGGTGGGGGTGATGGGGAACATGAGTTGGACATGGGTGGGGGCCTGCTGGCAGGTGCCCCACAGTGCTGGGGGGTGGGGGTGGTGGGGAACATGAGTTGGACATGGGTGGGGGCCTGCTGGCAGGTGCCCCACAGTGCTGGGGGGTGGGGGTGGTGGGGAACATGAGTTGGACATGGGTGGGGGCCTGCTGGCAGGTGCCCCACAGTGCTGGGGGGTGGGGGTGGTGGGGAACATGAGTTGGACATGGGTGCGGGCCTGCTGGCAGGTGCCCCACAGTGCTGGGGGGTGGGGGTGGTGGGGAACATGAGTTGGACATGGGTGGGGGCCTGCTGGCAGGTGCCCCACAGTGCTGGGGGATGGGGGTGCTGGGGAACATGAGTTGGACATGGGTGGGGGCCTGGTGGTGGGTGCCCCTGCACTGCTGGGGGGTGGGGGTGCTGGAGACATGGGTGGGGGCCTGTTGGAGGGTGCCCCACAGTGCTGGGGGGTGGGGGTGCTGGGAGACATGGGTGGGGGCCTGGTGGAGGCTGCCCCTGCACTGCTGGGTCTGGGGGTGGTGGGAGACATGGGTGGGGGCCTGGTGGAGGCTGTCCCTGCACTGCTGGGGGGGTGGGAGTGGTGGGAGACATGGGTGAGGGCCTGGTGGTGGGTGCCCCTGCACTGCTGGGGGGTGGGGGTGGTGGGGAACATGAGTTGGACAAGGGTGGGGGCCTGCTGGCACGTGCCCCACAGTGCTGGTGGGTGGGGGTGGTGTGGAACATGAGTTGGACATGGGTGGGGGCCTGCTGGCAGGTGCCCCACAGTGCTGGGGGGTGGGGGTGGTGGGGAACATGAGTTGGACATGGGTGGGGGCCTGCTGGCAGGTGCCCCACAGTGCTGGGGGGTGGGGGTGGTGGGGAACATGAGTTGGACATGGGTGGGGGCCTGCTGGCAGGTGCCCCACAGTGCTGGGGGTTGGGGGTGCTGGGGAACATGAGTTGGACATGAGTGGGGGCCTGGTGGTGGGTGCCCCTGCACTGCTGGGGGGTGGGGGTGCTGGAGACATGGGTGGGGGCCTGGTGGAGGGTGCCCCACAGTGCTGGGGGGTGGGGGTCCTGGGAGACATGGGTGGGGGCCTGGTGGAGGCTGCCCCTGCACTGCTGGGGGCTGGGGGTGGTGGGAGACATGGGTGGGGGCCTGGTGGAGGCTGCCCCACAGTGCTGGGGGGTGGTGGGAGACATGGGTGGGGGCCTGGTGGAGGCTGCCCCTGCACTGCTGGGGGGTGGGGGTGCTGGGAGACATTGGTGGTGGCCTGGTGGAGGCTGTCCCTGGTGGCTGGGGGGTGGGGGTGCTGGGAGACATGGCTGGGGGCCTGGTGGAGGCGGCCCCTGGTGGCTGGGGGGTGGGGGTGGTGGGAGACATGGGTGGGGGCCTGGTGGAGGCTGCCCCTGCACAGCTGGGGGGTGGGGGTGCTGGGAGACATGGGTGGGGGCCTGGTGGAGGCTGCTCCTGGTGCTGGGGGGTGGGGGTGCTGGGAGACATGGGTGGGGGCCTGGTGGAGGCTGCCCCTGCACTGCTGGGGGGGTGGGGGTGGTGGGAGACATGGGTGGGGGCCTGGTGGTGGGTGCCCCTGCACTGCTGGGGGGGTGGGGTGGTGGGAGACATGGGTGGGAGCCTGGTGGTGGGTGCCCCTGCACTGCTGGGGGGTGGGGAGGGGTGGGAGACATGGGTGGGGGCCTGGTGGAGGCTGCCCCTGCACTGCTGGGGGCTGGGAGACATGGGTGGGGGCCTGGTGGAGGCTGCCCTTGGTGGCTGGGGGGTGGGGGTGGTGGGAGACATGGGTGGGGGCCTGGTGGAGGCTGCCCCTGCACTGCTGGGGGGTGGGGGTGCTGGGAGACATGGGTGGGGGCCTGGTGGAGGCTGCCCCGGGTGGCTGGGGGGTGGGGGTGCTGGGAGACATGGCTGGGGGCCTGGTGGAGGCTGCCCCTGGTGGCTGGGGGGTGGGGGTGGTGGGAGACATGGGTGGGGCCTGGTGGAGGCTGCCCCTGCACAGCTGGGGGGTGGGGGTGCTGGGAGACATGGGTGGGGGCCTGGTGGAGGCTGCTCCTGGTGGCTGGGGGGTGGGGGTGCTGGGAGACATGGGTGGGGGCCTGGTGGAGGATGCCCCTGCATTGCTGGGGGGTGGGGGTGGTGGGAGACATGGGTGGGGGCCTGGTGGTGGGTGCCCCTGCACTGCTGGGGGGGTGGGGGTGGTGGGAGACATGGGTGGGGGCCTGGTGGTGGGTGCCCCTGCACTGCTGGGGGGTGGGGGTGGTGGGAGACATGGGTGGGGGCTTGGTGGAGGATGCCCCTGGTGGCTGGGGGGTGGGGGTGCTGGGAGACATGGGTGGGGGCCTGGTGGAGGCTGCCCCTGCACTGCTGGGGGGTGGGGGTGGTGGGGAACATGAGATGGACATGGGTGGGGGCCTGCTGGCAGGTGCCCCACAGTGCTGGGGGGTGGGGGTGGTGGGGAACATGAGTTGGACATGGGTGGGGCCTGCTGGCAGGTGCCTCACAATGCTGGGGGGTGGGGGTGGTGGGGAACATGAGTTGGACATGGGTGGGGGCCTGCTGGCAGGTGCCCCACAGTGCTGGGGGGTGGGGGTGCTGGGGAACATGAGTTGGACATGGGTGGGGGCCTGCTGGCAGGTGCCCCACAGTGCTGGGGGGTGGGGGTGGTGGGGAACATGAGTTGGACATGGGTGGGGACCTGCTGGCAGGTGCCCCACAGTGCTGGGGGGTGGGGGTGCTGGGGAACATGAGTTGGACATGGGTGGGGGCCTGGTGGTGGGTGCCCCTGCTCTGCTGGGGAGGTGGGGGTGGTGGGAGACATGGGTGGGGGCCTGGTGGTGGGTGCCCCTGCACTGCTGGGGGGTGGGGGTGGTGGGGAACATGAGTTGGACATGGGTGGGGGCCTGCTGGCAGGTGCCCCACAGTGCTGGGGCGTGGGGGTGGTGGGGAACATGAGTTGGACATGGGTGGGGGCCTGCTGGCAGGTGCCCCACAGTGCTGCGGGGTGGGGGTGGTGGGGAACATGAGTTGGACATGGGTGGGGGCCTGCTGGCAGGTGCCCCACAGTGCTGGGGGGTGGGGGTGTTGGGGAACATGAGTTGGACATGGGTGGGGGCCTGGTGGTGGGTGCCCCTGCACTGCTGGGGGGTGGGGGTGCTGGGAGACATGGGTGGGGGCCTGGTGGAGGGTGCCCCACAGTGCTGGGGGGTGGGGGTGCTGGGAGACATGGGTGGGGGCCTGGTGGAGACTGCCCCTGCACTGCTGGGGGGTGGGGGTGGTGGGAGACATGGGTGGGGCCTGGTGGAGGCTGCCCCTGGTGGCTGGGGGGTGGGGGTGGTGGAAGACATGGATGGGGGCCTGGTGGAGGCTGCCCCTGCACTGCTGGGGGGTGGGGGTGCTGGGAGACATGGGTGGGGGCCTGGTGGAGGCTGCCCCTGGTGGCTGGGGGGTGGCAGTGCTGGGAGACATGGGCAGGGGCCTAGTGGAGGCTGCCCCTGGTGGCTGGGGGGTGGGGGTGGTGGGAGACATGGGTGGGGGCCTGATGGAGGCTGCCCCTGCACTGCTGGGGGGTGGGGGTGATGGGAGACATGGGTGGGGGCCTGGTGGAGGCTGCCCCTGGTGGCTGGGGGGTGGGGGTGCTGGGAGACATGGGTGGGGGCCTGGTGGAGGCTGCCCCTGCACTGCTGGGGGGGTGGGAGTGGTGGGAGACATGGGTGGGGGCCTGGTGGTGGGTGCCCCTGCACTGCTGGGGGGTGGGGGTGGTGGGGAACATAAGTTGGACATGGGTGGGGGCCTGCTGGCACGTGCCCCACAGTGTTGGTGGGTGGGGGTGGTGGGGAACATGAGTTGGACATGGCTGGGGGCCTGCTGGCAGGTGCCCCACAGTGCTGGGGGGTGGGTGTGGTGGGGAACATGAGTTGGACATGGGTGGGGGCCTGCTGGCAGGTGCCCCACAGTGCTGGGGGGTGGGGGTGGTGGGGAACATGAGTTGGACATGGGTGGGGGCCTGCTGGCAGGTGCCCCACAGTGCTGGGGGTTGGGGGTGCTGGGGAACATGAGTTGGACATGGGTTGGGGCCTGGTGGTGCATGCCCCTGCACTGCTGGGGGGTGGGGGTGCTGGAGACATGGGTGGGGGCCTGTTGGAGGGTGCCCCACAGTGCTGGGGGGTGGGGGTGCTGGGAGACATGGGTGGGGGCCTGGTGGAGGCTGCCCCTGCACTGCTGGGGGGGTGGGAGTGGTGGGAGACATGGGTGGGGGCCTGGTGGTGGGTGCCCCTGCACTGCTGGGGGGTGGGTGTGGTGGGGAACATGAGTTGGACATGGGTGGGGGCCTGCTGGCACGTGCCCCACAGTGCTGGTGGGTGGGGGTGGTGGGGAACATGAGTTGGACATGGGTGGGGGCCTGCTGGCAGGTGCCCCACAGTGCTGGGGGGTGGGGGTGGTGGGGAACATGAGCTGGACATGGGTGGGGGCCTGCTGGCAGGTGCCCCACAGTGCTGGGGGGTGGGGGTGCTGGAGACATGGGTGGGGGCCTGGTGGAGGGTGCCCCACAGTGCTGGGGGGTGGGGGTGCTGGGAGACATGGGTGGGGGCCTGGTGGAGGCTGCCCCTGCACTGCTGGGGGCTGGGGGTGGTGGGAGACATGGATGGGGGCCTGGTGGAGGCTGCCCCTGGTGGCTGGGGGGTGGGGGTGGTGGGAGACATGGGTGGGGGCCTGGTGGAGGCTGCCCCTGCACTGCTGGGGGGTGGGGGTGCTGGGAGACATTGGTGGGGGCCTGGTGGAGGCTGTCCCTGGTGGCTGGGGGGTGGGGGTGCTGGGAGACATGGCTGGGGGCCTGGTGGAGGCTGCCCCTGGTGGCTGGGGGGTGGGGGTGGTGGGAGACATGGGTGGGGGCCTGGTGGAGGCTGCCCCTGCACAGCTGGGGGGTGGGGGTGCTGGGAGACATGGGTGGGGGCCTGGTGGAGGCTGCTCCTGGTGGCTGGGGGGTGGGGTGCTGGGAGACATGGGTGGGGGCCTGGTGGAGGCTGCCCCTGCACTGCTGGGGGGGTGGGGGTGGTGGGAGACATGGGTGGGGGCCTGGTGGTGGGTGCCCCTGCACTGCTGGGGGGGTGGGGTGGTGGGAGACATGGGTGGGAGCCTGGTGGTGGGTGCCCCTGCACTGCTGGGGGGTGGGGAGGGGTGGGAGACATGGGTGGGGGCCTGGTGGAGGCTGCCCCTGCACTGCTGGGGGCTGGGGGTCGTGGGAGACATGGGTGGGGGCCTGGTGGAGGCTGCCCTTGGTGGCTGGGGGGTGGGGGTGGTGGGAGACATGGGTGGGGGCCTGGTGGAGGCTGCCCCTGCACTGCTGGGGGGTGGGGGTGCTGGGAGACATGGGTGGGGGCCTGGTGGAGGCTGCCCCGGGTGGCTGGGGGGTGGGGGTGCTGGGAGACATGGCTGGGGGCCTGGTGGAGGCTGCCCCTGGTGGCTGGGGGGTGGGGGTGGTGGGAGACATGGGTGGGGCCTGGTGGAGGCTGCCCCTGCACAGCTGGGGGGTCGGGGTGCTGGGAGACATGGGTGGGGGCCTGGTGGAGGCTGCTCCTGGTGGCTGGGGGGTGGGGGTGCTGGGAGACATGGGTGGGGGCCTGGTGGAGGCTGCACCTGCATTGCTGGGGGGTGGGGGTGGTGGGAGACATGGGTGGGGGCCTGGTGGTGGGTGCCCCTGCACTGCTGGGGGGGTGGGGGTGGTGGGAGACATGGGTGGGGGCCTGGTGGTGGGTGCCCCTGCACTGCTGGGGGGTGGGGGCGGTGGGAGACATGGGTAGGGGCCTGGTGGAGGATGCCCCTGCACTGCTGGGGGGTGGGGGTGCTGGGAGACATGGGTGGGGGCCTGGTGGAGGCTGCCCCTGGTGGCTGGGGGGTGGTGGTGCTGGGAGACATGGGTGGGGGCCTGGTGGAGGCTGCCCCTGCACTGCTGGGGGGTGGGGGTGGTGGGGAACATGAGTTGGACATGGGTGGGGGCCTGCTGGCAGGTGCCCCACAGTGCTGGGGGGTGGGGGTGCTGGGGAACATGAGATGGACAAGGGTGGGGGCCTGCTGGCAGGTGCCCCACAGTGCTGGGGGGTGGGGGTGGTGGGGAACATGAGTTGGACATGGGTGGGGCCTGCTGGCAGGTGCCTCACAGTGCTGGGGGGTGGGGGGGTGGGGAACATGAGTTGGACATGGGTGGGGGCCTGCTGGCAGGTGCCCCACAGTGCTGGGTTGTGGGGGTGGTGGGGAACATGAGTTGGACATGGGTGGGGGCCTGCTGGCAGGTGCCCCACAGTGCTGGGGGGTGGGGGTGCTGGGGAACATGAGTTGGACATGGGTGGGGGCCTGGTGGTGGGTGCCCCTGCACTGCTGGGGAGGTGGGGGTGGTGGGAGACATGGGTGGGGGCCTGGTGGTGGGTGCCCCTGCACTGCTGGGGGGTGGGGGAGGTGGGGAACATGAGTTGGACATGGGTGGGGGCCTGCTGGTAGGTGCCCCACAGTGCTGGGGCGTGGGGGTGGTGGGGAACATGAGTTGGACATGGGTGGGGGCCTGCTGGCAGGTGCCCCACAGTGCTGCGGGGTGGGGGTGGTGGGGAACATGAGTTGGACATGGGTGGGGGCCTGCTGGCAGGTGCCCCACAGTGCTGGGGGGTGGGGGTGGTGGGGAACATGAGTTGGACATGGGTGGGGGCCTGCTGGCAGGTGCCCCACAGTGCTGGGGGGTGGGGGTGCTGGGGAACATGAGTTGGACATGGGTGGGGGCCTAGTGGTGGGTGCCCCTGCACTGCTGGGGGGTGGGGGTGCTGGAAGACATGGGTGGGGGCCTGGTGGAGGGTGCCCCACAGTGCTGGGGGGTGGGGGTGCTGGGAGACATGGGTGGGGGCCTGGTGGAGGCTGCCCCTGCACTGCTGGGGGGTGGGGGTGATGGGATACATGGGTGGGGGCCTGGTGGAGGCTGCCCCTGGTGGCTGGGGGGTGGGGGTGGTGGAAGACATGGATGGGGGCCTGTTGGAGGCTGCCCCTGCATTGCTGGGGGGTGGGGGTGCTGGGAGACAAGGGTGGGGGCCTGGTGGAGGCTGCTCCTGGTGGCTGGGGGGTGGCGGTGCTGGGAGACATGGGTGGGGGCCTAGTGGAGGCTGCCCCTGGTGGCTGGGGGGTGGGGGTGGTGGGAGACATGGGTGGGGGCCTGGTGGAGGCTGCCCCTGCACTGCTGGGGGGTGGGGGTGATGGGAGACATGGGTGGGGGCCTGGTGGAGGCTGCCCCTGGTGGCCTGGGGGGTGGGGGTGCTGGGAGACATGGGTGGTGGCCTGGTGGAGGCGCCCCCTGCACTGCTGGGGGGGTGGGGGTGGTGGGAGACATGGGTGGGGCCTGGTGGTGGGTGCCCCTGCACTGCTGGGGGGTGGGAGTGGTGGGGAACATGAGTTGGACATGGGTGGGGGCCTGCTGGCACGTGCCCCACAGTGCTGGTGGGTGGGGGTGGTGGGGAACATGAGTTGGACATGGGTGGGGGCCTGCTGGCAGGTGCCCCACAGTGCTGGGGGGTGGGGGTGGTGGGGAACATGAGTTGGACATGGGTGGGGGCCTGCTGGCAGGTGCCCCACAGTGCTGGGGGGTGGGGGTGGTGGGGAACATGAGTTGGACATGGGTGGGGGCCTGCTGGCAGGTGCCCCACAGTGCTGGGGGGGTGGGGGAGCTGGGGAACATGAGTTGGACATGGGTGGGGGCCTGGTGGTGGGTGCCCCTGCACTGCTGGGGGGTGGGGGTGCTGGGAGACATGGGTGGGGGCCTGGTGGAGGGTGCCCCACAGTGCTGGGGGGTGGGGGTGCTGGGAGACATGGGTGGGGGCCTGGTGGAGGCTGCCCCTGCACTGCTGGGGGGTGGGGGTGCTGGGAGACATGGGTGGGGGCCTGGTGGAGGCTGTCCCTGGTGGCTGGGGGGTGGGGGTGCTGGGAGACATGGCTGGGGGCCTGGTGGAGGCTGCCCCTGGTGGCTGGAGGGTGGGGGTGGTGGGAGACATGGGTTGGGGCCTGGTGGAAGCTGCCCCTGCACAGCTGGGGGGTGGGGGTGCTGGGAGACATGGGTGGGGGCCTGGTGGAGGCTGCTCCTGGTGGCTGGGGGATGGGGGTGCTGGGAGACATGGGTGGGGGCCTGGTGGAGGCTGCCCCTGCACTGCTGGGGGGGTGGGGGTGGTGGGAGACATGGGTGGGGGCCTGGTGGTGGGTGCCCCTGCACTGCTGGGGGGGTGGGGGTGGTGGCAGACATGAGTGGGAGCCTGGTGGTGGGTGCCCCTGCACTGCTGGGGGGTGGGGAGGGGTGGGAGACATGGGTGGGGGCCTGGTGGAGGCTGCCCCTGCACTGCTGGGGGCTGGGGGTCGTGGGAGACATGGGTGGGGGCCTGGTGGAGGCTGCCCCTGGTGGCTGGGGGGTGGGGGTGGTGGGAGACATGGGTGGGGGCCTGGTGGAGGCTGCCCCTGCACTGCTGGGGGGTGGGGGTGCTGGGAGACATGGGTGGGGGCCTGGTGGAGGCTGCCCCGGGTGGCTGGGGGGTGGGGGTGCTGGGAGACATGGCTGGGGGCCTGGTGGAGGCTGCCCCTGGTGGCTGGGGGTGGGGGTGGTGGGAGACATGGGTGGGGCCTGGTGGAGGCTGCCCCTGCACAGCTGGGGGGTGGGGGTGCTGGGAGACATGGGTGGGGGCCTGGTGGAGGCTGCTCCTGGTGGCTGGGGGGTGGGGGTGCT
This sequence comes from Ambystoma mexicanum, assembly GCF_040938575.1. NCBI lineage: Eukaryota > Metazoa > Chordata > Amphibia > Caudata > Ambystomatidae > Ambystoma > Ambystoma mexicanum. The sequence continues at coordinate 876,208,183 of NC_090941.1, forward strand.
GGGAGACATGGGTGGGGGCCTGGTGGAGGCTGCCCCTGCATTACTGGTGGGGTGGGGGTGGTGGGAGACATGGGTGGGGGCCTGGTGGTGGGTGCCCCTGCACTGCTGGGGGGGTGGGGGTGGTGGGAGACATGGGTGGGGGCCTGGTGGTGAGTGCCCCTGCACTGCTGGGGGGTGGGGGTGGTGGGAGACATGGGTGGGGGCCTGGTGGAGGCTGCCCCTGCACTGCTGGGGGGTGGGGGTGCTGGGAGACATGGGTGGGGGCCTGGTGGAGGCTGCCCCTGGTGGCTGGAGGGTGGGGGTGCTGGGAGACATGGGTGGGGGCCTGGTGGAGGCTGCCCCTGCACTGCTGGGGGGTGGGGGTGGTGGGGAACATGAGTTGGACATGGGTGGGGGCCTGCTGGCAGGTGCCCCACAGTGCTGGGGGGTGGGGGTGCTGGGGAACATGAGATGGACATGGGTGGGGGCCTGCTGGCAGGTGCCCCACAGTGCTGGGGGGTGAGGGTGGTGGGGAACATGAGTTGGACATGGGTGGGGGCCTGCTGGCAGGTGCCTCACAGTGCTGGGGGGTGGGGGTGGTGGGGAACATGAGTTGGACATGGGTGGGGGCCTGCTGGCAGGTGCCCCACAGTGCTGGGGCATGGGGGTGGTGGGGAACATGAGTTGGACATGGGTGGGGGCCTGCTGGCAGGTGCCCCACAGTGCTGCGGGGTGGGGGTGGTGGGGAACATGAGTTGGACATGGGTGGGGGCCTGCTGGCAGGTGCCCCACAGTGCTGGGGGGTGGGGGTGGTGGGGACATGAGTTGGACATGGGTGGGGGCCTGCTGGCAGGTGCCCCACAGTGCTGGGGGGTGGGGGTGCTGGGGAACATGAGTTGGACATGGGTGGGGGCCTGGTGGTGGGTGCCCCTGCACTGCTGGGGGGTGGGGGTGCTGGGAGACATGGGTGGGGGCCTGGTGGAGGGTGCCCCACAGTGCTGGGGGGTGGGGGTGGTGGGAGACATGGGTGGGGGCCTGGTGGAGGCTGCCCCTGCACTGCTGGGGGGTGCGGGTGGTGGGATACATGGGTGGGGGCCTGGTGGAGGCTGCCCCTGGTGGCTGGGGGGTGGGGGTGGTGGGAGACATGGGTGGGGGCCTGGTGGAGGCTGCCCCTGCACTGCTGGGGGGTCGGGGTGCTGGGAGACATGGGTGGGGGCCTGGTGGAGGCTGCCCCTGGTGGCTGGGGGGTGGGGGTGCTGGGAGACATGGGTGGGGGCCTGGTGGAGGGTTCCCCTGGTGGCTGGGGGTGCAGGGGGACATGCGTTGGTGGGCAGTAGTGCAAGTTGACATGTGGGTTGGCTGGGGGTCATGGCCATAGTGGATGGTGTGCCTGCAGGACATGTGCAGGGTTGGCCCCTGTGGTGTGAGCCACCTGCAGGGTCCGTGGAGGGTGTAGAGGGAACACCTGGGAGGACCCACACGTGCAATTCACGTGTGGTGCTCCCCGCTCACCCCTGTAATACACATACCCTGATGGAATCGCGTGTGGAACTTCCCGCGCACCCCTGGAATACACGTACCCTGATGGAATCGCGTGTGGAACTTCCCGTGCACCCCTGGAATACACGTACCCTGCTGATGTCGTGTGTGAAAGTTCCCCCGCACCACGAAATACACGTACCCTGATGAGATCGCGTGTGGAACTTCCCGCGCACCCCTGAAATACACGTGCCCTGCTGATGTCGCATGTGAAACTTCCCCCGCACCCTAAATACAAGTACCATGATGAAATCGCGTGTGGAATTTCCTGTGCACCCCTGAAATACACGTACCCTACTGAAATCGCGTGTGGCACTTCGTGCGCACCCCTGAGATATGCGTACCCCCAACGGCATGTGGAAATTCCTGCGCACCCCTGAAATACACGTACCCTGCTGAAATCGCGTGTGGCACTTCCCGCGCACCCCTGAGATACGCGTACCCCCAATCGCGTGTGGGAATTCCCGCGCACCCCTGAAATACACGTACCCTGATGAAATCGCGTGTGGCACTTCCCGCGCACCCCTGAGATACGCGTACCCTGCTTGCACGGGCCCAATCGCGTGTGGAAATTCCCGCGCACCCCTGAAATACATATACCCTGCTGAAATCGCGTGTGGCACTTCCTGCGCACCCCAGTGATACACGTAGCCCGCTTGCCGTGCTGGTAGAGGGTTAGCGCAGCCCTTTGCGCTGGATTGGGTATATTGATGGCTTTTCCCTGCGCGAGAGGCGTTCTTGGGGGCGTAACTGGCGCTGCTGCAGGGTCGCTGCGCCACTGTGCGCCACGGCTGGTTTTGGTGGCTGGAATCCATGAATACGCTGTGCGCGGAAATGGATTTTAGCGCACGCGGCTGGCGCAGCGATTCGCACGCGCACACTGTGCGCCAGCCGCGTGCGCCACTTGACTCCACCATCACTGCATCTGTGTCGCAGTTTCATTTCTAATCTTCATCTGCATCCACTTGTGTGTATACTAGCACGCAATGTGGCGCATTGTGCACAAAACTCATGGCAACTCCACCAGGTGTTCAAATCTGCCATCGACATCCACTGATAGCAGCTGTACCTGCTCCACTCTTCCTGGTCATGACGTTTCCACCCAGGATATCTCTGTTTTGACGTCAGATGGTGAGGAACGTCTTGTGTCCTTCAATATTTTAGTCACCTCTTCTCTTTCCGATTGGTTGGAAAGTGAAGCCAGTGAGTGTTCTTCTATTTGGTCAGCAGATGGCAAACCACCGTTCCTATAATGCTGATACATTAAATGTAATAGCACTCGAAAAGGACTGTGAATCCACGAGAAATGCCATGAAATGGGATGTGGAGGTCTTTTGCAATTGGCTTCACGAAAAGCACATTCTAAAGCCTTTTGAAAGTATTCCTTCTTCTGAATTGTCAACCCTGCTTTGCCATTTGTTTGCAGAAGTGTGCACCACTAGTGGGAAAGGTTATCATCCTCAGACCCTAGTTTCTATCAAAGCCGGACTAAACCGCCATCTTTCATCTGCCCGTTTCATCTTCTGCGCAGTAAAGAATTACATCTGGCCACTGACATTTTTTGCTCCATTATCAAGTAATCTCGCCGTGCCGGTCTTGATACAACTCACAAGCCCTACAGCTCATCTGCTGATTTGCAGATTATATGCACTTCCCCAGTCTATGATTGTGCAAAAGCAGGAACTCTCCAAACTAAAGTCTGGTTTGACATTCAGTTACACGTTGCATGGCACGGCCGTGAAGTACTTCGTCGTCTTCCTCACAATGCCTTCACTATCTCCTTTGATGAACACGGAAATAAATTTGCCTCACTATCTTTAATGAACCGACCAAAAGCCATGCAAGTCTAACTGAACATTCCCACACTCTTTTACGCAGTGCAATGTTCGCCTCACCATTACCACCCACTGCCCGTTGTTGTTTTGTGTATCCTCTTAAACTTTCTCCCTCTAATCTTCCACACCTCCACTGTCTGGTATTCTAACAAGCCTCTTGGGAAAACTCCTCTGGGCTCCCTAATGAAGATTATCTCTGTGGAAGTTAATTTGTCCACCATCTACACCAATCACTGTATCCGTGCTACAGTCATTCAATTACTAGCCAATGCTGTTCTCGAAACTCACCAAATCATGTCTGTTAGTGGCCATTGATCAGAATCCTCCATCAAAAATGATTGCCAATCTTTAAGCAAACAACGTAATCAGTGGTCATCCGTTTTATCTAATGTTGTTTTTTCTCTGTCTCTCAAACCCCCAAACCCTTCCTCTTCCTCTGTCTCGACGTTCGTCCCCTTCCAATACTCCCCATTGCTTCCTCTTCCTCTTCTTCTTTTCCCCTGTTTTCCCACTTCCACAATTGCTCCATTTCTTAAAGTTTTCTTTTCCAACATTTTCTTTTCCCTCTGTTTCATTATTCTGTGCAGCCCACCACGGAGAATGAATGAGAACCGGAATGCTAATTCCAACATGGCCGCCACCATTCCTCTCGCCATGTTTCCAACAGCAATCTAGTTCCCATTCATATTCCGTGATCCACAGCTCTCCATGGATGCCACAAGCTGCTCACGTGCCACGTCGCAGCAAGTGTGTTTTTTTTTAATTATTTGTTAAGCTTAAATAAATCAATTTTGCAATAGTTTATCATAAAAATAAAAGAATATGGCACACATTAATTGCAATTAAGAGTCAAAATGATTAAACATCACAGTCAATTTAGTTAATCTGCATAAAATTAAATTCTTTTACATTTTTAAAAAACTCATTGCACCAATTCTAAGAGTAGTGGGCTATCTGCACATAATCATCAGCCACAAGGTGTCTGCAGTCATGTCTCTGTACTCATTTACTGCTGGTTTTAAATATAGAGAGCGTATGTCACACAAGGCTGTACATTCCACTAGTAGATGGCGCAGGGTCTCACTCTGTGTTTTGACTTTGCAGCAACAACACAAATTCTCTTGTGGAGAGATGATCTTGCGTTTGGTCAACACCTCCTGAGTTGGTCACAAATTAAATCTTAATCTTTAAAAGTCCGATCTATGACTGGGCGATGGTGATTTAGTCATATAAGGTTCGGCTGTGCTATATTTCATATGGAGAAAAACATTGCCATTAAAATTGCGGTAAGAAAGACACTTTTCTCTGTTTCTCGACCAATCCCATTGAAATAGCTTAGTTTTAACTAAAGTTGGATCCTGTATCAGAACACTAATGTACACATCGGCATAAACCAAAGCATTAATCCCTTCTTGACACCACTTTCTGGAAAATCCGTCTTTAGAAAGAAGGATTAATCGGGCAGGTGAACCTATCAGCAAGTCTGAGTCACTGGCTAAGAGGCACTTCCTACATAAGGCTATTAGTAGCCACAGATACAGCGTGTACAAGGATGTCAGTCCTAATTCATTTCTAATCCAAGCAATTGGAATACAGGAAGACCCATTATGCATTTCCAAAATGTAGCCTCATATTTGCATCATAAGGTTTCCATCAAAATCTGTAGCGTTTCAGAACCATACAACATAATAGGGGTTACTTTTTGCCAGAAATATGTTAAGGCCGGTGCTAAGGAAAATGTACCATATTTGTCCTAAATGATAATAGATTGTGAGATAGTCATGTCTAATTTCGTCCTCCAGTTTAGCAACTGTTCTTCATTCTTAACGTCAGAAATCACCACACCTAGTTATGTATATTGTTGAACACACTCTAATGGCTTCTCTTGTACAAACAATTTGATATTTTTAATGTTGGTTCTTTTATTTGGGTTGCATTTCATGACTTTAGTTTTATCTAAGTTAACTGTCAATAGATTCTTATTGACATAGGCAGAGAGGGCATCTCATAGATTTCGAAGCCCAGAGGGGTTTTGGATATGAGCACCAAATCATCAGCATAAAGTAATGCTGGAGTAAGTTTAGAAGCTAACTTTGGGGCATCGGATGTGATCCCGGTGAAGGCCTTATAGATGTCAGCTATAAAGAAACTAAACAAGGCAGAGACAAGAATGCAGCCCTGCCACAATCCTCTATAGGTCTTAATAGAGGCGGACAGAAAGCCTTCCATATTTAACCTAACTTGGATGCTAGTGTTAATATGCAGTGCATTAATTAGCGCAGTAATGTATGATGGATAAGATAGTTCTCGCACACCAGTTTTTCTAGCAGGGGTTCACGTGATGCAGAATCCAACACTGAGCGTAGATCAACAAATACAAGGTACGGGGATTGTTTGATTGATTGGTGATGTTTGATAATGGAAGGGATGGTGAGTAGATAGACAGAGGTGCCCAGGCCCACAAAAAAAACAGTCTGGCATGGATCGCACTTAGAGTGATCTAATACCCATTTGTTGAAATCTCTGAGAATAAAGCGTGCAAAAATCTTGCCAGGGAATCCAGGAGTGCAATTGGCCTATAATTAGACAGACATGAGCGATTGCCTTTTTTGGATATATGGACTATCACAGATCTGTGCCAGGAATCTGGGATAATTTTAGATGAAAGTACCTGAATAAAGATCTAATAGAGAATTCTAGCCTATAAATACGGATGCTGTTGGAACATATGGTTGTTCAGCCCGTCGGGGCAAGGGTCCCTTGATCTACTAGATTTGTACGCTAAGTGTAACACATCTTCTTCTTTTATCTGTATGTGGTCAGGGCCTACTGCAAGGTCTGATATCTTAAACTCTGCTAAACCGCTGCTGGCATATAAAGCTGTGTAATATGTGATCCAGTCCGACTCCAAAACCCCATTTATTTGGACCAGTTGCTGTCTAGAATGATTGGCGACATTAAGGAGAGCCCAAATCTTGGCTGTTTTTGGAGCCCACGGTTGACAGTATGGCTTCTGCATCACGTTGGTATAGCCAAGATTTGTGCGCCCTAGTCCAGTTTCTATATTTGTTTTTTAAGGATTGCATTGTCTTGGATCTCATATGAACCAGCAATAACAAGGCTATTTTTTTCTGTCTAGAAAGACTAACTTTACGCTGTTGCACTTCTCTGTCAAATTCATGTCTCTCTGTATAGTAATTGTGTGTCGTGATGCTGGTGCACAGTTTGTATATTTGTAAGGAAGAGTTGTACGGTTCACCTGGCCAACCCGCTCCTGTTCCAGTTTTCAAAATATCCTCATTAAGATATTTTAAGAGCGATTGTTTCCATCAGAATCTGGTCCTTGAATTGTTGACCGCTAAAGAGAGAATACATCGAGCACTGCAAAGCTCAGGCCCAACCCCACTGCTACGCCAATGTGCAGTAAGCAATTCATGGTCACTATTTGACTGATGTAACACTTCAAATTTGGTCACCACAGTAGATGTGTTTGAATCCACATAAATGTAATCGATGATGGATCTACTAGCTCATCTCGGCCAGGTGTATTGGGCCGGTATATCGTTCATAATTGAGCCATTAAGCTTAAGTAAATTGCGATTTTTCATAGTGGTTTTTCAATTAAAACACAATGCATTTTCTTTACCAAGCCTCTTCGTCAAACAATGAAGATTCAAATCACCAACACCAGAGGTATGTGTCACTTCAGGAGCTTGTGCAACCATATTCAACAACCCCTCTAAATCTTGAAAAAAATTCACATCCGGCAATCCAGCTGGATTGCGATAAACATTAATTAGGGCAATTACACCTGTGGCATATACTATTTTGACCAATTGCAAAAAATAATTGGGTTCAGCCCAAGAATGGATTTGAAATCCTAACCCATATTTGACAGCCATTAACAGCCCAGAGGCGGGTCTTCCTCACCCCCATCTTCGCTAGCAAAAGCAGGATGTCATATCCATTCCATACAGGTAAGGTGGTGAGCCAGGTTTCCTGTAAAAGCTATTATGTTATATGCTAGCAAGTTCGTACAATCATTTAACAAATGAGAATAGCCGCGTGTGTTCCCCTGTCGGGAACAGTTGCTCTCGCTCGGGCTGTTAACTGGTGCCCCGGACCATTACCCCCTGGTGTGCATAATGTCAATTTAACATTGTACCATTAACAGTTCCTTGGCAAATAATTGCTGTAAAGTGTCACAGAAAAGTATGCAGCAAGCAAGGAATTTGAAAGTGTGTGGCAGATTTAATTAACCACTGCAGTGACAGCTGTATTTCTGACCTTTGCTGGCTCAAGCAGCAGGTATTGTGACATCACAAAAGAAGCGTAATATCCGATTACGGAGCGGTTGTGATGTAATTTATTTCAGGTCAGTTGTGATAACTAGCCTGTAATATTAACATGATTAGCCTTTATATGGATATTGCAAGTTGCATTGCATTCTAAGCATATCATCTAACCTTCATTCAAAGCACTCTGAGCTGAGTTTGAGATAGTGAGATCTAAAGGGTATGATTGAAAACAAAAGCATTCTAGAAAACAGAATGTCTGAAATGAAAGGAAACGAAAAGTAAGTTTAACAAGAAATTAACAAGATGGACCTCGGCATGAAATAACTCTTGTAGTGAAATGCAATGATTAGGACTGTACAAGCCTTTACGTGTAAAAATGTTACATTGCTCCCGAGAAAGCATATTCCCTTTGTGAGTTTACTCACACAGTTGGTCCACAGACTGCACAGGTAGGTGGCAGGTCTTGGCAAATACAAGGGAGGAGCGTTCTGTGCTCAGGTGTGTCCATGCAGTGAACACCAGTGTAGTTAATGTTATGAACCAGTGCCTAATCATGTATCCAATGAGTGAGTTAGTGGCATATGGATGTTCATGCCCCTGCCTCGAAAAAGATGGCTACAGTTGTCAGAACAGGATATGGCTAGATGTGTGAAACGTGCTTGCATTCAACTTTGAACTCACACCTGGAGCAGAAGCCTGGAAATATGGCTGTGAAAGCTGAATGTGGCAGACCTCATGTAACCTGGGTTACTGTAAAACACTGTACTTGCAACATCCCTGTGATTTTGAGCTGAGAGTCTGCATCCTTAACTTGTCATTCCTAGTGATGATTCCCAAAGAACAGAAGGAAGATAACCTGAAGGAGAATCATAAAGGATACAAGGCACAGCTCTGCTATTTTCTGCAGACACCAACTTTTCTCAAGTGACCCATAAAAAGCCATAAAGGTCACATAAGGTCAGCCACCCATGGTCCTGCACCCTCACCCACTAGTGAGGCAAAACATCTGGGGATCATCTTTGACTCTACTCTCGGACATGTCCAAAAGGTTCTACTATCAGCTTCACCTCCTCAGATGTATTCTGTCTTTTCTCACTTTCCCCCATAGGCTCACTGTCTTCAGAGCCCTGTTCTCTCCAGACTGGACTACTGCAACAGTCCTTTTCTCAATCTTCCTACTGCTACTTTCAGAACCCTTTAACTTATCCAGAACAGAACCGCAAGACTTATCCTTTGCCACAAGCCCAAGAACCGCATCTCCCAGCTGCTGAAATCCTTCCACTGACACGCCATGGCTGCATGGATCAAGTTCAAGTCCCTTTGCATAGTCCACACAGCTTTCTGGGGCCAGGGCCCATACTATCTGCAACATTATCTTCCTAAATACTCTCCTTGCAGAGCCCTCTGTTCAGACTCCTCCAACTCTCTGCGGGTGAGCCGCTTTTCCAAAAAGAGATTTGGGGGTAATCCTTATCCCCTGCAGGTTCCTCCCTCTGGAACAGCCTCCCTGCCTCTCTCCATCTTCAGCTTGACGGCCTTAAATTCTGGAAACTGCTCAAGACCTTCCTTTTCTCTTCTTCTTTCTCCCCCTGTCCCTCCTGCTAACCTCCTTTCTCCTATCTCCTGCTTGCCTCCCTTTTCTCTTCCCTAGCCTGCTCAGTTCACTGATTGGTCACCTGGCGCACCTCCAGAGCCTCACAGGTCCCAGGCACCCCTGCCAGTCCTGCACTTGCCTCCATGGCCCTGCACTCTGCTTTGCACTACTGCACTCAGAGTATGTTCTATGAGAGTGGCAACCACGCTGCACTTACCCAGGCCTCTGCTCGAATGGTCACACTTGTATCCCTCCCCCTCACTCACACCTCATGTCTGCGCACTTGCACAACCTTGATGTACTAGGCTTAGCAGGTCTGTCTGTCCTGTCCTCCCTCTGTCTCCGCTCCCTGGCTTGGTTGAGCCTGAAATACTCATGCATAGCAACATAAACCAACCTTTTTTTTTCTGTTTGTCATCCTCCCCCCTTTCGTTCCCTACTCTTTGTCACGCACTTATACCAGTAGAAATTCCTCTGGCCTAGTATGCTAGTATGCTAGTATGGTAGTTACTGTTGTTACTGTTGTTAGATCATTTGGCATCTTCAAGGCCTAAGAATGACTACTTTATCCCGTTGTTCCCTTCCTGCCTTGAAGCGCTTTGAAGTACTTTACTTATGTATGAGCGCTTCTCTTCTTCTGTTTATCTAGTAGGATCATCAGAGTAGCAGTCACGTGGGATTATCTGTACTGAGATGACTAGCTATGACCTCTGCATGGATCCTCATATGAGAAGGCAAGGACACTGAATAATTACGAGCTCTGACAGCAAGCAGTGTCTGCAGATTGTGGCTAAGCAAGAAGCTCAGCAGAATTTTCAACAACTTTGGGGCTTGTTTTAGCTTTTGCTGCCCCCTGGTGGCCAACTATGTTGCCATCCCTTAACCGACCAAAGGCTACATATATCTCTGCACTGGCCACTTGGATTACTCTTTTCTAGCACAGTGTCAAGAATTGTCTCTATGCATGAACACACTCAGTCAGATACTACAAAGAAACCCTAATGACTAGGTTTTGTAGAGTAGCATTTGGTTCTTCCTTCAGAATAGGCTCACATGCTACACTGTGGCAATGAACAAGCATTGGAATAACATGGCTGCTATGTTTGAAATTAACCACTAGTACAAACATTATAATAGTACGCTATTTCTTCCAAAGGGACATACCCGTCAAAATGTACTATTGAATAGCCTGCAACAAAGAACTGCTGCTACTTTCAAATGTTTGGGAATTGAAGGTTGCCCTTGCAAAAAAGTCCAGTTGTGGGATCCTGAAATACAGCTTCTGGGTTTTTCTCCTCAAAGGGGTTGCTGCTACAATTGAACGATTGCAATAGACGGAAATTGGGAGAAAAAAGGTAAGCTGAAGTTAGATTTTATGCATTGGCTCACTGACTTTTATCTAAAGCCTGTATTTGGGATTTGTGTTCACTGTTATGCTCAATAACATTTAATAAAATAAAGAATGCACCAAATCATCTTTTGTAATTCCAGCTACTTACGTGTTACTGTGCACTGAGCTTTGGAAGCAGATGCCTCAGAAATGGGAAATCAGAAACTGGCGATGTTATGTTTTACTTATGACACTATTTTAATATCAAAAACGCCAATGGGACTCCAAAAACAAATATACAGTTGTAATACTTTCAAGACACCTACACCAATGTCTCCTCTAGACAGATTATCACTGACATTATCTTTGTTGCTCCTTCTTCCAACCTACGGACCCCCCATATGGTCTCTGTCCTCTCCCCTTTCTCCGCCTTACCCATTACTGGCAGCATCAGATGGGAAGTGCTCTTGGCTCACTTTGAATCTTTAAAATGCACCATTAGTGTCTATCATAATGGCACTATCATGGCCCAGGGCTCTCAGCCCAACCTCTGGCTTCTTGACAGGCATCTTCCTTCTCTCTTCAACTTCCCCCCTCTCCTTCCACCCTTCTTTCCCTCATCCCTTCCCCTCACCCCCCCAGTGGTGGCCTGCACCCCTGTGCACCCCTCACAAATCTTTCAAAGGGGGCAACCAACTGCACTTAGCCACCCTCAATTCTCGCTCTTCTATCAAACACTCCTCTGACATCTGTCACCTCCTTGAAGACCTTGACCTTGACGTCTTTGCTCTAAATGAGACGTGGTTCAAGGCCAGCTCAGTTACTGCTTTTGACAACCTTCTCCCTGAAGGCTACAATGTATTGTCCAATCCCAGACCCTCATGGGCTGGTGGTAGAGAGGTTCTGATCTTCCCTGAGTGGGTTGCTGCCTCCATCATCCCCACCCAAACCTACACATTCTTTGAAAGCCTAGTCTTCAGGCTGGCTGTCTCACCTACTTTCTTGCTTACTCTTGCTACCATCTACAGAGCCCCCGGACCATCCTCCCTCTTTCTTTCAGAGTGGGCCGACCTGTTCTCTCTTCTTGCATCCTCCCCCAAAATGATCTTCCTTGGGGACTTCAACAGCCACCTTGATTCTCTCGATGGGGCCACTGTTCTCTTCTGCAACATTTGAGACACTCTAACTCCAACTCACTTGGCTGAACACACTCTTGGTGCTCTCATCTCAACAAACATCCCTCTCTCTAACTCTCTCACTTCCCCTCTCTCCTGGCCTGACCACTCTCACCTCTCTTCTCACCTTGACCTTCCCTGCCCCTGATGCCACCACCAGCACGCCAGTCTCTTTCTCCGCGATTCGACTGATGAAGCGTTTGTCAGTCACTGCATTTGCCTCTTCCTATCCATCCACCGTCCCCATCATTGGATTCTCCCTCTGACTCTGTTCTTGCTAACCTCCACCTTTCTATCTGTAACTTCCTGGGACATCCTTGCCCCTATCATGAGGATCTGCATGAAGAATGCCTCCAAATGCAACTCTTGGTATGACTCTGACTTGGCCGCTTTGAAACGCAAGTGGCTGGCATCTAGCTTATCCTCTGACAAACTGGCCTGCTGCCTACTTCAAAGGCAATACTGCCTCTCCATCTGCTCCAAGAACAGTGCTCATGTCCAAGACCGTATCTCTGCAGCCACCAACAACACACTGAACTGTTTAAAATCTGCAAGGAACTTGCCAATCCTTCCACAGTCTCCTCCCCCACTCTCTCGCAGGAACTCTGCTGTGCACTGGCCATCCAGTTCTCCTCCAAAACGTTGGATATCCTGTCCTCTCTGTCTTCTGCTCCCCCTCTACATTGATATGATATGATATGATAGGTTATTTATAACGCGCTTAATACCCAGAGGTTTCTAAGCGCGGACCCGGGGATCGAACCTGTGTTGCTCCGTGTCGTCTTGCTTCCAAGACAAGCACGTTGCCGCTGAGCTTCCCTCCCGGGACATTCCCTCACCCCCTCTCCCACCTCCCTTGCCCCGCATACTCTCCTCTTTTTCTCCGATTGTGCCAGATGAGATCTCCAGAGTCGTCTGCTCTATGAAAGTCTCCTCTAAACAGGTGCTCCCCTGCTCGTCCAGAACCATCAAGGACAATATTGCCACTCTCGATCCAGCCTTGGCTGACCTCAGCAACTAGTCATTTGCACTGGATCCTTCCCCCAACCCCTCAAGCACTCTATTGTGCACCTTCTCCTAAAAAAAGCCAAATGCTGACAATTCTTGCCCGGCTATCTATTGCCGAACTCCATTACCCCTCTCCTGGGCAAATTCATGGAAAAACTGATTATCCCCCAACAGACCCTCCACACCAAATTGGCCGGCTGCCTCCACGATCACCAGTTCGATGTTAGGTCTGCCAGAGGCACAGAAACCAATCTCCTGCACACCCCCTGAAGATCTACTCTGCAGTCTGGGCTCTGACTCTCCCTCTGTTCTGATCCCCCTTGATCCCTCTTCTGCCTTTGACACTGTCAACCACCCCATCCCCATAAACCGACTCTGTGATACCCTAGGCATCACAGAGCACTGGCATGGTTTACTTCCTTCCTATCTAACAGACCCTCCCAAGTACAAATGGGTCCTTTTCTCTCCTGCACCACACTCTCTATCTGTGTCGTCCCACCAGGCTCCATTCTATCGACATGGCACTTCAACATCTACCTGGCACCTCTGACCTAAATGATCTCCACTTTCACACCTCATTTCTAGTTTATGCAGATGACACAAACCTCTCCTTCAAGCTGCCATCTTCTATCTCCTCCTTCCTCATACCTGACTGCCTGACTGCAATTCAGCCATGTTGCTCTGCCAACGATCTCTGTATTAATGCCAGTAAGACAAAGATCCTACTCATTGGGATGCCTGCTCCTTGTCCTCCCCCCTCTCTCTGGCCAGACTCCTTGGGAACCATCCACTCACCCACCTCTGAGGCAAGCAACCTTTGGATCATCATTGACTCCTCTCTCTCTTTCTCTCCACACATCACAGACCTTGCCAAAAAGTCCAACTTTCAGCTTCACCTTCGTAGGGGCATTCTACCTTTCCTCACCTTCCCCCAGAAGCTCAATGTTTCCAGAAGCCTGGTTCTCTCTAGGCTTGACTACTGCAACATCGTCTTCCTCAATCTGCCTGTTTACTTCCTTCACCCCTCCAACTAATCCAGAATAGGACAGCAAGACTTATCTTTGGCCTCAAGCCAAGAGACCACATCTCTCCTGCCCTAAAATCTCTCCACTTGCTCCCGGTGACTGAATGTAGGAAATTCAAGACCCTCTGAATCATCCACAAGGCTACCTGGGGCTTGGGATCTCTTCACATCCAGCTTTTCCTCCCTAAATACCTCCCAACCAGGGTCCTTCCGTTGTCTGACTTAAACTCTGTGCAGGTGAAATGTTTCTCCAAGCAGAGAGTGGGAGGTAAATCCCTTTCTGTGGCCGGGTACCTCCCTCTGGAATGGCCTCCCTTCCCCCCTCTGACTTAAGTTGGATCATCTAAAGTTCCGGAAACTTCTCAAGACTTTCCTTTTCTCCTCTTCCTTCCCACTCCCCCTCCAGTGCTAACTCTCCCTCTGCCGCTATGACTAGGGACTGGTCCCTTCAGAGTCCTACAGGGGTCAGACCATCCCCACCAATCCCGCCTGCATCCTTTGCCAACATTTGCCCTCCGGCTCCCTTTCCTCGACTAACACAACTCAGTCCACCCTGCTAACTGCACTCACACTCCCTTTCCCCCCTTTTTCCCCCTGGAACTTGCCTTCTTGCCTTCCCCAGCACTTCCCTGTCACCTCCCCTATATGTACCCCACTCCTGCACTTCTCACTCTACCCCCTCACTCCCTGCACTTACAACCTTCTCAAGCACTTGTATGGTAGGATTGTACTAGGCCAATATATTCACCATTTGTTTTGTTTTTATTCCCTTGCTCCTCCCCCCATCTTTTATTGTGGCACCTGGAAACACTTGTGTATAGGCGCCAAACACATGTCCAATACATAAAATAAATAATATAGTTTGCAGAAGAGAAAAAGCTCATAATCAATACATCTAAAACCAATATAATGATTTGTCAACACCCAGGCAAGAAGAACCTCTTCTTCGGCTCTGGAGTTTTTCCCGCCTTTGCACCTCGTGGTGACATGGGAGAGATCTAAACACACTATTGTCGTCCTACTCTGCAAAATGTAAGAAGCACAGACACAAAAGGCTACCTCTTTCAGGTTCTATTACGGTCGGCACTGGTAACCTCTCTGTGCCAAGAAGCAGTAAGAATGTATGCACCAGGGGGATGCATACAATAGCCGGCGACATCAATAGCCGGCGGCCAGTCGAAGGCCAGTATAAGGCCCTGTTCTGCCCCTGTAGGGGCCACTCGAGTTCCAGAAGTGGCGCGGGCAGGAGCCCCCACCAGCAGCCACCCATGCGCTCCAACTCCTGGAGTCAGCGCAGCGACCGCAACCACGACCGCGACCGCAACGGGCCATCCCTCCCAGGCTCAGAGGTGTAACCACCAGCCCTGCGAGGGCCCCTCCATCTGCCCACACTGCCCCCACATCAAGGACAAGCACCGGTGACCCATTTGGGCACGCACCGCACCGCGCCGACATTTCTTCCTGAAACAAAATGTCGGGCGCGATGCGGCATGAAGTCGAGGCTCGGCTTCCCCCGGTCGCCTAGCAACGAGTTCATTTAAACTCGAACTTCCGCCGGCAGGCGGAATAGCCGGCGGCCAGTCGAAGGCCAGTATAAGGCCCTGTTCTGCCCCTGTAGGGGCCACTCGAGTTCCAGAAGAGGCGCGGGCAGGAGCCCCCACCAGCAGCCACCCACGCGCTCCAACTCCTGGAAGCAGCGCAGCGACCGCAACCACGACCGCGACCGCAACGGGCCATCCCTCCCAGGCTCGGAGGTGTAACCACCAGCCCTGCCAGGGCCCCTCCATCTGCCCACACTGCCCCCACATCAAGGACAAGCACCGATGACCCATCTGGGCACGCACCGCACCGCGCCGACATTTCTTCCTGAAACAAAATGTCGGGCGCGATGTGGCATGAAGTCGAGGCTCGGCTTCCCCCGGTCGCCTAGCAACGAGTTCATTTAAACTCGAACTTCCGCCGGCAGGCGGAATAGCCGGCGGCCAGTCGAAGGCCAGTATAAGGCCCTGTTCTGCCCCTGTTCGCTCCGGAGAGCTACTGTTACTGATAGACCCCTGATTCCCCACGCAAAGTTCACAGGCAAACTCCGCATTAAGGAAAAACTTTTTTAAAGCACTGAACGCGGATGATCGTATATATACTGGACATTAATCCACGTGAGTACTGTTACTGCTAAACTGCTATGCTATAACTAGCTACAGTAGTGCCCCCCTGTTACCCCTGTCACGTGCTATGCCCCATGCCCTGGATCAGACACCCTTTGTCCTATGTTGTGCTTTTTGATCGTTATACGGTTCATGCTATGCCTGGTGTTGTGCCTCACGGTAACCCACAAGTGAATTGTGCCCCATGGTCGCCTACAGACCACATTTCAGTTGTGTTGTGCTCCATGGTCGCCTACAGACCAGTTTAGAATTGTATTGTGCCCTATGGTCGCCCACAGACCACATTTCAGTTGTGTTGTGCCCCATGGTCGCCTACAGACCAGTTTAGAATTGTATTGTGCCCTTTGGTCGCCCACAGACCACATTTCAGTTGTGTTGTGCCCCATGGTCGCCTACAGACCAGTTTAGAATTGTATTGTGCCCTTTGGTCGCCCACAGACCACATTTCAGTTGTGTTGTGCCCCATGGTCGCCTACAGACCAGTTTAGAATTGTATTGTGCCCTATGGTCGCCCACAGACCACATTTCAGTAGTGTTGTGCCCCTTGGTCAAATTGCTCTTTTGTGATATTGACTGCCCCAAACTGCCCTGATTTACTTTGTGATCTGACCAACAGCGTTTTTGCCCACCTACCTATACATCTCTTGTTTACCAATGCAGCCCCCTAGCCCACACCCCAAAGCGCCTACATACCTCCCTTCCACTTTTTCCATCTTTCTCACATCCCTCTCCTTTCTGGCCACCTGCAACATGCTGCATGCGCACCCAGACCAACATGCCCACCTTTGCCCTACCCCACCATCTGATCTCATACACAACACACCGTCATATGCACTCCATCCCACTTTCAACCTCCTTACCGATCCGGTCGGACACCACCCACTCCACCTCAGGCTCTGTAGACTAAGAACTCGCACCAAACACCTCCTTACTCTCCGCAGTACTCCACACTCCACACTCCTTAGGAACTACAGACTCAGCTCTCGCACCCATACTCCAGCCGCCCAGACCTCCTTCCCTGACCACGCTCACTACCTTAGCTCGCATCACACTGCATGTGCCACGCCCAAGCCTCACACACCCATATTCACACCGCCCACCCCCAGCACCACCAACACACACACTCTACATCCAAACTTAAGATGCGCTCTCATCAACGCGCGCTCTGTCCATGCCCATGCCATTGAAATCAATGACCTTATCACCACCCACAATCTCGACATACTTGCCATTTCCGAAACCTGGCTCCATGAAGCTCCAGTCCCTCCATTCACCTCGCTCTCCCTGAAAACTATACCATCCTTAGACAGGACCGTAAAAACTTACAAATTGGTGGCGGCGTCGCCCTCATCTTTAAGGACACCCTCTCCATAAGAATGTGTAATCAACAATGGGACAATAACGCCGATCTCCTCACTGCCAAACTAGCCCTTTCACCTAATTGCACCATAAACTTCTTTATCACCTACAGACCACCAGGATCTCCCCTTGACTACCAAAAGCAACTCCTCCAAAACATAGGCAACAACCTCAAAAGCACCACCAAAAGCATCCTTCTAGGGGACATTAATCTTGGTTTAGCTGACGCGAAGGACAAAGCAGCCGCAAATTTAGCTAAAGAATTATCTAACATGGGGTTCGAACACAAAATTACTGCACCCACTCACAGCAAAGGCAGATCCATTGACTGGCTAGCTGATCACAACTGCTCATCTGCAATTACCTCCATCTCAGCCCTTCCATGGACGGACCATCACCTCATCCAATTCACCATTCCTACCACGCCCACTCATAAAACCTCAACTCATGCCCCACCCGCTAAAGTAAGAAGCTTCAAAAAACTCACTGCGGCCAACCTCGCCCCTCTCCTTGATACCCCGCAACTCAAGCATCCATTCCCCCTTGACCCTACATCTCTAGCCAACATCTACTCCAGCACACTCACTCAAGCCATCGATTTCATTGCCCCGCTAGAAGAAAAAAAAGGGAAAAAATCAATACACTGCAATTCCTGGTTCACTGAAGAACTATCCGTCCTACGCACTAAGAAACGCAAAGCCCTATCCAGGTGGCAAGCAGCGCCTAACCAATCCTCGCTTAATGACTTTAAAGAGATCTCTCTGACCTACAAAAAAGCCATATTCCTTGCTAAATCCGAATCTACAACCAGAGAATCACTACTGCCAGTTCCAAATCAAGAGACATTTTCTCCATATTCAAAGAACTCACCACACCAGCATCCAGCCCAGACGAAATCATCAAGGATGAAGCATGGTGTACAGGCATCCAGGCTGCTCTCCTCAACAAAGTTAAATTACTCCAAGACAAAATAGCCTCCCAACGCAAAGCTCTCAACACCCCCACCTGCCCGCCCATACCTCTCACCTACATCTCTCCTTCACAAACACCCCTTTTTGCCTTCAGAGAAGTCTCTGAGACGGAAGTCAAGGACCTCCTTAAAAAAATCAAACCCTCCACATGCAAAGGGGATATCTGCCCACCCTCCGTAATCAAAGAGTGCGCAGAATACCTCACCCCCATCATCACGGCTTTTATCAATGCCTCTTTCGCATCTGGAAGTGTACCACAATGCCTAAAAGAAGCCTGGGTCCGCCCGCTCCTAAAAAAACCCTCTCTCGATCCTTCCTCCCCTAACAACTATCGCCCCATCACCACCGTCCCCTTTCTCCTTAAAATCCTAGACAAAGCCGCACACAATCAAATCCAACACTACCTGGAAACCAACACCATCCTAGGCAAAAGACAGTCAGGTTTCCGCAAAGGCCATGGAACTGAATCTGCTCTTCTAGATTTAAAAAATCAAATTACTAAAATAATGGACACAGGCAAACCTGCCCTCCTCCTCCTACTCGACCTTTCTGCAGCATTCGATCTGGTCGACCACAGCATTCTCACATCGCACCTCTCCAATGCTGCACACTTCTCTCACAAGGCTACCACGTGGATCACATCCTTCCTTGAAGGCAGGGCCATGAAAGTATACTCTGACCAGGATAGTGCTCCCCCCACCACTATCTATTGTGGAGTCCCACAAGGGTGCTGCGCCGCACCGACCCTCTGCAACCTATTCACCAAACCCCTCTTTGACTTACTGGACTCCCTCAACATAGCGTACACCAACTACGCTGATGACACGCAGGTCCTCCTCCCCCTCTCTGGAGACTACGACCTTGACTCAGAAGCCCTCCGCAAAATCTACTCGACTATCCAAACATGGATGGCTATCAATGGTCTCTGCCTAAACAGAGACAAAACCGAAATCATCATCCTAGCCCCTAACGGAACTCTAACCAAACTCAGCCCCGATTATTCGCACATGATCATCGACAGTATTAGCATTCCTGTCTCCTCTGCCATCAAGACCTTAGGAGTCTACATTGACGCGACACTCTCTATGACAAGACAAACCAGCGCCATTGCCTCAGCTTCTGCTCTGACTACCTAACTCATCTATGCCATAAAACCCTACCTCACCAAGCCCAACTGCCTCTCCATAGCCAGAGCTACTATAGGAGCCAGATTGGACTACTGTAACGCCCTCCTGGCAGGCACCTCATCAAAAAACCTAAACAGGCTCCAAATAGTGCAAAACAATGCCCTCCGTGCTGCACTACACATTCCCAAAACTGACCATATCTCACAGGCCAGAAGAGGCGTCCACTGGCTCCCAGTCAAGGAAAGGATCAACTTTAAAATCCTCACCCTCGCACACAAATGCATCAACCACACAGCACCCCCCTACCTATCTGAAACTATAACCAAGAACTCCTCTGTCCGCCCCAGAAGAAGTCATCACGCCAACCAACTCCAAGTACCCACCGTAAAAAGAGCCAAAGCCGGCGGCATTGGCTTCCCTCACATAGCACCTAAGCTCTGGAATGCCCTCCCCAACTCGCTCAGAGCAGAACCATCTCTGTATCTCTTTCGCAAATCCCTCAAAACCACGCTATTCAGCTAACTCCACCTTCCCTTCACCCACTTCAGCTCGCACACATCTGATACGAAAAGTGTTCGACACGAAATGCTTCCTGTAATGAAAATTGCTTTGTAACCATCTTCCTTCCATTGTAACCAGACTATGTATGTACTCATGTAACAACGCCACGATGCCCCCGGGCTGATGTGCGCTTTAAATAAATCTGAATAAAATAAAATAAAATAAAATCTATCACTGACATTTACAACAATCCTCCACTTGACATTGTGGATGTATTTGACTATTTGGGAGTGAGAATTCATAATAAATTAAATTGGCAACCGCAAAAAGACAGAAGCAGCATCATTCTTAGCGAAACGGGAGAAGGTATATTGAAATTATCCAGACAACACAATAGAATGGCAGCATGTGCTTTAGATGTCTATCAGACGCAAGCTGTGTCTGTAGCCATATATGGCGCAGAAATGCAGGGACACAATAATTGCAATTCAATAATGGTAAAAGTGAAAAAGAAATGAAACAGATTGCTGAAACTAGCAACTAGCAGCCCATCAATAGCATCTAAAATGGAGTTAGGTCTTAATGGAATTGAGTCTGTGTTGGGATTAAGATCACTTATGTTCTGAATTAGACTTTGGAACCATGAGGATTTTGAAGCCCTTTTGTAAATCTTTGGTGGATGTTTCAGAACTAAC
The DNA here is from genome assembly GCF_040938575.1 of Ambystoma mexicanum. Lineage (NCBI taxonomy): Eukaryota > Metazoa > Chordata > Amphibia > Caudata > Ambystomatidae > Ambystoma > Ambystoma mexicanum. The sequence continues at coordinate 876,228,783 of NC_090941.1, forward strand.
AGGTGCAGGAACCCTGCCATGGTTCAGAAATGATAGTTCAATGTTAGCCAATTCATGCTTAATTGAATTATGGAATAATCCTTGTTGCTATGGCTCATAAGCCACGGACCTTCTTAAAAGGGCATATAACGAGGGACTAATGTACACAATATGCGTGATGGAGTGGAATTCCTGCGTATGGAAAAATTATCTGGAGTTGAAAATCCCTAAAGGTTTTTTAAACATATTTTGACAGTCTTGGCCCAAAGGCTGGACACTGTAATTGAAAATGAGATTGGGAATCCTGCTCATCAGAACACATACGGCCACCAAGCAAGTAGGTAGCTCCACAAAGTGCCCATACTGTAGTCAACATGAGGAAACCATAATGCATGTTTTAATAATGTGTACCTTGAATAAAACAACTAGGAGGACGTGGCTGTTTCTGATGCTTAGAAGTAAGAAAGTAAGAAATGCCCAAGTGGTCTTAAGTCTTTCTCTGGCATCAAAGGAGCAGATAATAATTGAGAATGTTGCAAAGCATGGAAGAGGAGAACACACTATTGGTTAGTTCACAGTAGTTGTACAGGTCATGTGGGATATCATGTATTATATATAACAGTATTCAGGCCAACTACAAGATATGTAAAAGGTGGATCCATTATATGTTCTGAACTACCACAAAGGGATTCTGCATAACTGCATAGGAAACCAATAAAGGGTTATACATGTCATGCTTCATTTAATGAATTGTGCCATGAAGGAAATTTTAAGGGTTTTGTCATGTCTTTTATTATGTAAATCAAATGAGACAGTAATTTATTGTATGTGATGTTTGCTTTTATGGATATATGTCTAGAAGTTTGTTGACCGAAATAAAGCTTATGATGATGATCTTCAATACATTTGGATAATGCAAATTAAAAAAAATGTATTATTTGATAACTTTCTGTTTATTTTCCAAAGTAGTATCATTTCATACCGTGTTCTGGAGCCCCACATCTCTGCAAAGAGTTCAGCATCGGCCGCTCGGTCACTTCTCCCATAGGTGAGTGGATTAGACTAAAGGCTGCAAAAGCCTGTTTAGGATGGTCGGAAACCTGTTCAGAAACTAAACAGTGCACAGAGAGGTTCCCTCCAACAAGTGCAATACATGTGAGCTTTAAGATCAAAGCAACATTTCAGTAACATTCCTGAAGTTCATGTATGTACATGACTGAATAAACATGCAGGATAGTGGGCTATTTTAAGAAAACCAGGGATACAACTAAAGCAAATTGTTCATTCGACTGAAAAGCTCCAAACCATGACCAAATATGTAATAATTTTCATCGAGTGCCAGAAACCACAGCAAACCCCTGAAGAGCTCAGTTATTCTTTAGCATGCACCATTTCCCTCAATACAACTGGGACATAATTCCAAGAGGTTAACTGTTTCTTCTACTTTCATTCAAGTGAGACATTGATCACATGCATATGTTCATATGCCATGACACAGAAGTGCATAAGGGGGATAGGAAAAGAGACAGAGAATTGTTGGTTGGCCTTGTTTAAGTGATATTAGGGGAAATTGAAGAGGAAAGGGAAATGAGAAAAGTGCAGTTATGATTTCCCCTTTTAAGTCAGGCAACTGGCAACACACTTTCAACACACTGGACAAATACCTAAAGAAAGGGGCACATAAATGAGAAACAAAAATATAGCAGAAACCAACATACTAGCCTTAAAATAGCACCTAACTCTTAAATCTCTTCAATACTTCTCACAACTCCATCCAAAGCACTGAAAACACACACCAAGCACCCTCAAATGAATACAATATGAGGTGTTGCTTTTATAGAGGGTAAATGTTACTTTATGAAATTTGGGGGTATGATTGTCGGAAAAAACCATATGAACTAACCTGAGATTCAACCGAAGATCCTAGGCTCCTGATTGGATTATACATAATTGTGAGAGACCTCACAGCCTTTTACAAGTTTGTTCCAAGATTTCATAATGACAAATACCCATGCTACACTTGTCAGTATAGGACAAACAGCAACAAAATGATTTGGGGTACTTCGGGTACGTTTGGATGAAGTACACACAGGCCTAGTCTGTAATGTTGTGAGCCTATTGTCTCAATGAGCCCCAATGACAGGTGGACAAAAAGAAAATCAGGAAATTGCTGGTATACAGGGCATCAACCCCTTCCAAGGTCATGGGACCTATTCCATTATTGTCATGGGGAAACCAGAAGGAAATAGACATGTATGTACATGCTTCAATGCCTATTCAGTGCTGATAATGGATGCTCCCATGTACATCTCTGTCCTGGAACTGACAACACGTGTATTGGATAATCATTCTGTCTCATGAAGGAATGAAAATGGCAGACTTCTCTTTACCTGAGTGCTACCCTTTGGACTGCATGGTGCACCAACCAGCCTTGCAAAGCCATGGATCAAGCCCAATGGACTCACCAACCATATGCTGAGGCCTACCTAGTTGCCATTGTAATCGTGGAGCCAGCATTTAAGGCATTTACACCAAGCTGCTTAATCCCTATGGAAGGTGGGACTAAGGAGCAAGCCAACAAAGTGTCATTGGGCCCAGCCCACTGTCAAATAGCTGTGATTCCAAGTGGGAAAAGGCCTTGTGCAACCCAAGAATGGAAAGAGAAATGCGGCGCAGAAGATCACGTTTTGGACCAAAATGATAGGAATTGAAGGCCTTCCATGGACTAATTGGGTACTGTTGGTGGATCATCCAGAGATATAAACAGTGTCCGGTTATTTAACAGACAATCTGATGTCTTCACAAGTGGATCACCTACGGTGGACAACACAGGAGGAATTGAAGCCTGAATATGTCATGCTTCCACCCATCCTTATTATGCATAATTTCTCCCAAACGTTTAAGCTCAAAGCCAATGTTTTATTTGTAGGACTGGATGATGTACTCTCCCAGAAGTGTGGAGTTAGTAAACGACCAATTGTTTGTATTAAACAGAATCTGTGTCCAGAAAATGAAATATGTAACAATCGATTTAAGGTACTTATACATTAACTAAGGTATTCAAGTAATACCTTACCAGGCAGACCAATTGCTAATCAATCTTTGTCTTACTTGGCTGGGCAGGAATACAATATCCAATCCCCCATCATGACTTCATTCATGTAATTACATCAAAGTAGGAACTCTGGTGAAGGGGGTTATGTGACAAGGTCACATGTGGGAGTTGAGTGGATGGGATTGAGGCGAACCTGAGACCATGAGTGCTGGGCCCACCACTTACTGTGTGATGTTGGCCCTAGAAGTGAAATGCATGAGCTCCCACAGGTCACCCATCCAATCCCTAGTCTCATTTCAAGGCAAACCACATCACCCTCAGGAACCTACTGTGGCTCAAGAAGCAGATGGCAAGATCTTGAAAACAAAGCTGGCGAAGTAAGTGGCTGACAAAGTAGGACTCTGAAAACCTGACATTTACAGTATTTAATCATTTATGTCAGTAATGAATCATGTATGTGTTAATGTGACAAACATGTGAGGCAGAGGAAATACGTCAAAAGAGCCTGAAAAATGTAGCAGTGAATGATAAAACTAGAAGACACACATATAATAATTTAAAAATGGGTAACTGCCACGTTCAGACCTCAGTATGCAGAGCTGGAAGGTGATGAGCCATAAAACTTAGAGCACTATGGAAAATGTTTTGTAACCAAACTACACTTAGTCGCCTAATTTGGCTACAACACACATACACTCTCTCCCCCCTCTCTCTCTCTTTCTCTCTCATCCTCTCGATCCATCTCTCTCTGAATCTTTCACACACACACACACACAATCATCCACACACACCTAGTGCCCATTTCACAACCCGACTCCAGACCTGCAAGTATATACAAGCAGAACTGAGCACTGAGTGTGACAGAATGCCATCTGTTAAGGGTGTGATTTGTATAACATTATAATAAATTAGTACCCGGCACGCACGGCTGACCAGGAATACTGTGTGGTGATTGGCTCATTTGCGAGCCATACCACACGGTATTCCCGTTCACGCCGTGCGTGCCGGCTACTCTGTTCCTGGTGAGGGGCGTGGCAGCCCCTCAGCCAATGAGGAGGCTCGAAACGGGGCAATTCCCGCTCCGAGCCTCCCCATGGCTGGAGGCTTCCTTCGTCTCCCGCCGGGGACTCAGGTAAGATTTTTTTTTTTCTCCAAGCCTTTCCTCCCTCCTCCCTCCCCACCCCACTTACCTTCTATCCCACGGTCACCGGTGGGGGACGATGGAAACCTCCAGCCATGTGGAGACTCGGAGCGGGGCCATCCCCGCTCCAAGCCTCCACACGGCTGGAGGCTTCCATCGTCCCCTGCCGGAGACCGCGGTACATTTTTTTTTTCTTCCTCCCCAGCCCCTCCCTTCCGCCCTCCCGACCCCACTTACCTTCTTTTTTCTTCTGGTCTTGGAAGCGAACGCTTCTGTTCCCAGCATGCCTGCTCCCGATGGCCGCAATGGAAAGGGAAAACGGACTACGTTTTCCCTTTCCATGACGGCGGCCATTTTTTTAGCCGTTTTTTTTTGTTGTTTTTTTTCTGTTTCGAAACGTGTTTCGGAACAGAAAAAAATGCCATTAGCACCCCGATCCAACGGGCCGGGCTACTAATGGCGATAAGACCCTCGGCGGTGGGCCAATACCGCCGCAGGTAATGCCCAGGGGCTTCGTTAACTACGGCCCCGGGCATTACCTGGGGCGGTATTGGCCCACCGCCTCGGGTCTTATTGCCACAATAAAGCAGGCAATTCAGTATCTGAAAGGAGGAGTCTGATAACGAGAACCCTCTTTCATAAAGTTCCATGTCAACAGCATAGTGCATACATATGGCCTTGCTACCCCAGTCTACTGACAATTGCAGCACATGTTCTTAGTGGCATAGGGCAGCTTCAAAGATCACATGTGAACTCCTGGCAGTTGCTGTGACACCAAATCAATACAGACAGTAATACTGTTCCAACCTTTGCACCTCTAAATCTAAATGTAATGATAGTTTTCTAATGTGTCTGACAGCTTGTTAATCTATAAGAATGAGCCATATCTGATTATAACATAGTTGGCTGATAAGAACACACATTTATATAGGCAATACAAATCTGATATGATACAAGTGCCAGCTCTGTATCAAAGGGCATTTGAAGTTGCAGGCATGGTAAGGGGTGGAGATAGAGTAGCCAACGATGGGCCACTAGAAACAAGGGGTCCAGCATCTTGATTGTATCTGGGATGCTCTTTCCGTCCTGTCCCCTCCATTTTCAAGGCACTCTGAGAATGATAGTAGACGGTAAGAGTCACTTGAGACAGCAACTGGTATTGGAACTCTTACAGCAGGCTTGCTTTTGTCCAATCCCTACAGAACTTTATAAGGAAGGTATCTCCCACTAATTCCTTGCTTGAAGAATACATATCTGAAGCCTTACTGGGTGTCCAGTTCTTTCCAAAGTCCTCTGCCAGAGAGTAGAAGGCAAGTGCCATCCATGGCAGAGGAAAGATGTGCTGCCAAATCATCCCAAGAGCACATTGGTGGTAAACCCTCTGAAGACCAAGGCCTTTCGTCTGCCAGTTGCAAACGTTCCTGGACTGGAAACAGTAAAGTAAGAAGGACTCATCTTGACCTGCAAACAATGTATTGGGACTAGCAAACAATGTATTGGGACTATCAGCAACCAGAAGCCCAATAGTAGCTGTAGTCCTGATCATACAGCTTTCAACCTACTTCAAACTTTGATCAACACTTTTTTGAGTGAACTGGACCCATGAGGCTGCTTTTGGCACTCTATGACATCAAACTGCTGAACTACTTCTTTGAACCTGCTCAATGCTGTTTCACGCCTGCAGTGCTCAGCGGTGCCACATCTCAAACACTGGCTCGCTGCTGCAGAAGCCCTCCACTTGCTGCTACTTGGAGCATCACATTGAACCAATAGGACATTAACTCGAGCAAAATCAAAGCTCAACTTCAAATGCTAAAGGTCATCAAACATAGACATGATCCAGTGGAGAGACCAAGACTAACTGGGTAATTTGGGGGAATTTTAGATCCTGGATACAGACCAATTAAATGCAGCAATTTGCACTCCTGTACGAAGTAATAGGGTTAGTGCCCCTCAAACACAAACTTCAAAATAACCAACAAGCACAACTTTCTTACATGGTTCTCATGAATTGTACTCTCTGTGATGATATTGACTACTAGTAATGAACATTCACTCTTGAATCAAATATTGCCAATTTTAATGTGCATCTGTATCAAAAAATGATGTTTGCACTAGCATACGTGTGGTTTCATTTAATCATATTATCAAATGTGCATACAGAAAGTATTGTATGTTACAGTGTTTAATGTGGCTGCAGAATGGTTGCAATAGCGTTTGCAATAAAGAGCGATACTTGATGGTCGTTAGTATGGACTCTCAAGTAGAATGGTGCTAACAGTAACCGCATATGTATTTTCTAATATGAAATAAAACGAATAGTAAGATTTATCCATCAATAAATGGCTGGTGGAGCTTACTCTGCTCACATCAAGTCATTGTGCCATCATTATACCAAATATATTCTGGCAAAGTGACGTATTTGCTAATGTTACGTTAACTGGCACTATACTGCAGTATTCACACATGAACTTTATACAATGGCGCCTACAGCAGACAGACTTTAGTAGTTAGTCCTTCTTCCGTTTTTCTCTCTGACTATAGGAGGCATTTTCAAATGGCAACCAAATGGCAGTGTACACACGGTTTTCAGCCTGCTCAAAGGCTTCATCTTCATTCCCTTAGGTCATGTTATAGGCAGGGGAAGCATCAGAATATGTTAGATCAATACTATGCATCAGAGGCAACGCCTACGAATAGATGGAAAATACAGTAACATGATTGGGTTCTATTCTCTTTTTTTGGTTATCCCATCTAGTGTAATGTAAAGCAAACAATTAAATATTCAAATGATCCTCAAAGATATTCCTGGCAAGAAATATTTTGTATTAGAGAGAATTGGCACATCAATGGAATAATTATCAAAAAGATAACAAGGTGTGTAATTAAGTGCTTGCCATTGTAAATCCAACGGGTATTCATGTATATCATGATATTTGTATCAAACTGAGTAATTCATTTTCTTGTCTGATTTAGGCAACTATTGGAAAGAAATGAGACCGTCAAATCATGAGCAATATGCGAATAAGACTGATGTAAGTAATTGAGGTTAGATTTAAAATGTATTGTAGTCAGAGTAAACACCATGGCTGGCTAACTGCTAAATCATGTGTACCTTTAAAATATAAATGTTCATTTAGGAAAACAATTGAATGTATGTGAAATAGATGGTATGTAATTGTTGAGTTTTAAAGGGTAATCTGATTAACTGTTGTTTAGACGATATATATGTAGGCAATGCTCGAATGTCTCTCCCATACCCATTGTTTTTTGCAATAATACACATTAGGTCTCATTATAAATACAAGAGAATCAGGCATGTCACTGGCTAATGTGCAGCATGAAGTGAGAGCAGGTTGTGTGTGAATGCAGATGTGTGCGGTTGGGGGGCTATGCCTTGGGAAGGATACAGCTACCGAAGAATGAGTGAACAAGTCATAAGTGCAGCCCACACATACCCAGTGAGTCCCAAACTTATGTGACAGTCATAGTTTAACTGCATTACAAAAACATAGTAAAAGTGATGTTGCACAGAGCCAAGAAGAGACTGTAACAAGTGGGTGATCATGACACATAAATCTGAATTGTGAAATGCACACTACAAAAAACAAAAATGGGGAAGGTTGAAATATCCAGGACAATACAAAAGCAAAATCCCAAATGAAACCTAACACTAAGAACTAAGTACACAGGCAGCTGGCCTACGTGTGCTTCAGTATGTCCTCCAGGGAAGAGTCACATTCAGCACCTTTCTCCTGTAGGCGGGCCTCTGTTCTATCATGGAGGTCTTGCAAGACCTCCATTATCCACCTCTGCTCCTCTTCTGCATTCCTGTAAGCTGCCTCCAGGATGGCAGCCCGCCCCAATTCCCACTTCTCGGACACCTCTGCCCTGGCCCTTGCAATCCTTACTTCCCTGGTGTGCTGTTTCTTTGCCATCAGATGCCTAAGGTAAATTGACCATACACACACCAGATTACGGAGTCGACTCCTCTCCTCCTGCCAAATTTCAACCATGCTCTGCCGCATTTGCTTTTATGGTGGAGATTGGTCCTGCTTGGAGTACCCCTGAACACTCATTATCTGCTGCTGCCTGGTTCAGTGCAAGCTGTGCAGGTACCCCCATTGTCTGGATAACACATGTTGGGAGTACAGTGCCAGCACTGTATCGAAGTGCCAGTAGTCCGACCATTGCCTGTCCCTGTGTTGGTGCCTGGGCAGGCACAGCGACCACCTCATCTGTTGCACATGGTACTTCCACTGGAGGCAGGGACATACTCACCACCAGACCGGCCGGTGTGGGTGGGCTTGGTGTTGTCAAGCCCACTGGGCATGTAACACAACTTCCTCCTGAGCAAAATGGAGGTCGACCTTCTTACCCTCGTTGGCACGGGTTCCTGGTTGCAAATAACAGGTCACCATGCAGCAGCCAGTGGGGGGAAGAGTGCTAGGTAGACGTTGTGGATAGAGATGGGAAGTTAGGGTCACTGGGAAGAGAGTTGGGAAACTTGAAATGGATAGAAAAGGGGAGTCTAGGGAAAATACATAGCATAACATGCCATATGAACATATATAGCCAGATCAAACCATTGTTTCTCCAATTAGGCTCTGGAATCCTCTTGGACACCCATGACTCTCAGAGAGCCCTTCCTTAATTAAGGGCACCTGCCAAGTCAGGTGATCTACCACTTCCTGCCACCTGACCGTACCACCCTCCCAGCATGATTGCATACATAGAGTTTCTTAGCAACATATAAGCACAATAGCCACATACAATGGCCTTCCAAAACATTAATCCAAAAAGGCAGCAGAACGCGAGACATGTAGCCCCAGACAACATGCAAGCAAAGCAAGCAACATATTGAGTTCCTTCATGCTTGTTTGAACATAGTTCTCTGTCCAGTCTCCTTTACTAGTATTCTCAACATTTGTAACAGAAACTACCTCTAGGCCCAACTATTGACCCATACTCCTTTGTCAAATGCATTCATGTTCTATACAACTTTGTGTGCACAGTTTTCACTTTTCTTAAGCCTCCTCAGGTGCTGCAGTGTGCGTGGGAAAATGGTGAATGACAACTTGCTCCAGGTCCGTGCATGCAGGGGGGTGAACGCCTCTGTGTGCAAGTATCCACTTAAGAGCAGACATAGAGCGCAGAGCTCCCCCATCACACTGTAGTCTCACCCATGCTTTCTCCACCATGCGCCACACGTCAGAATTGCTGATTCACCTGCTGTATACTCAGCCCAGGCCTGCATCATCTGAAAATTACCAGGAAGCGGCACATGCCGAGACAGGGCTTAAGAAGCAACCCAGCATCTTGTGCGCATAAGCATTTTGATATGATATGATATGATATGGCATGTATAACACGCCTATATACAAGTGTTTCAAGCGTGACGAGGCAAGGGAGGGGAAACAGAGGGAGGACAGTGACAGAGATCATACTAGGCCAGGTGGCATTGAGATCACGCAAGTGCAGGGGAGGGGACAGTGCAGTACATACGATAACAGTAAGATAAATAAGGACAATAAATAAAAGTGCCTCCAGCTGGTGGCAAGTGTCGGGTAAGTGGTGTCAAGTGCTAGAAGAGGCTGTAGGGATACAGAACAGTCCCTGAGTGCAAAGATTGCCAGGGGGCAGTGCAGGTGTGCAGCTGGAGGGGAGGGGAGGGGACCTGGGGTCATAAGGTAGCCAGGTAACCAGTGCGTTCCTTGTTACATGACAGGCCCAAAATTTCCCAGGCCCATGGGAATTGTAGTCCCAACCACTCCAACTCCTTACAGGTGTACGGGGGCCATGATGGAATGCAGCAAGGAAGGCTCTGTCCATGATGGCTGGGGCACAGAGGAGGATGGGGCAATTGGATGTGCCAGGGCACAGAGACAATCCGAGAGCAGTGCTCTTGCCAGCTGCCTAAGTATTGGCACATTGACTTGTGATCCTTACGAGTAGCTGACACAGCATCATGCATCATGCCCGCCCGCCTAGCCAGACAAGCAAGCAGGGCCTGCACCAATTCTGCAGTGGTCTCCTCGTGCACAAGGGGGGGGCTCATTCTGGGTGGAGGCATCCACAAAGATGGTCACTGCTGCAGCAGATAGACCAGGGACAGGAATTTGTGCAGCAACCTCCATTGTGTACTGCACATCCTCATGTCCCTGTCTCGGGGATGCAGCCTGAAAGACCTCCTGGATGCCCGCACCAGACCCTGTGTGCTGGCCTTCAGTTGCTTCCTCCTCCACCACCACCTACATCTCCCTGGATGACTCCAGAGATTCTGCCTCCCCCGATGGCCCCTCTGTCCCCACACCCTGACCCACAGCCACTGAGGAGTCCCCCACCACAACAACTACCTGGGACTTACCCCCAGCAGCTCCACCTAATGGAACTTGTGCTTACCCAGCCAACTTTCCCTGAGAAGAGGTGATGTCATTGGTGGCTGTCTGGGGTGTGTGCTTCGATCTGGTGATCCGGTCCCTGCCCTTCTGCTCCACAACAAGGCCTCCACCCTCTTCATGAGCTTCAGCAACTGTGATGAAAGGGACTAATGACACTGACATCAGTTACCAGCACAATGCATGTGTGGCATGCACAACATTAACAATACTGTAGAGGAGTAGGTGGACACATCACCCTAGCTCCTGCCCCCTCACCTCCATATTATTGGAACAGTAGAAGAGCCCTAGGTGGGACACCAGGTATCATCCCACTACCGCATTGAGTGTATGAGAGATGATATGCACTCATACAACCAAATCGAATGTGCTCCTGCATTGAAAGAGTGGAAGGATGTCTGCAAACACCATTGGACATCAAAGAGTTATGAGTGAAATCGGACAAGGGCAGAGTGACATCATGAAAGAAAGATACGAAACACACTGACACGATATGCAAATACTTAAAGGATAAAGATGTAACTAGAGTGATAAGAGAAACACGTAATAGAATGCAAAGAAATCATATGTGCTAAAGAAATTAGTGAGTAGAGATTAAGAGAATGTATATACGCAGAAATGCAAAGTAGATGAGACGTATAGCAGCTTTCTGCAGAAGAGAACATAACGTGGATAAGGCGGCCATTAGAAAGGCGGTGATCCCACTAACTCATTGAGTGTATGAGAGATGATATGCACTCAGACAACTGAATCGAATGTGCTCCTGCACTGAAAGAGTGGAAGAATGTCTGCACACACCACTGGACAGCAAAGAGCTAGAAGTGAAATCGGACAAGGGCAGAGTGATGTCATGAATGAAAGATACAAAGACACACTGAAACGATATGCAAATACTTAAAGGATAAAGAAGAAACTATAGTGATAAGAGAAACATGTAATCAAATATGAAGAAATCATATGTGCTAAAGAAATTAGTGAGTAGAGATTAAGTGACTGTATAGAATCAGAAATGCAAGGTAGATGAGGCATATAGAGGCTTGGTGCAGAAGTGAACGTAATGTGGCTAAGGTGGACATTAGAAAAATATGGACGTCAGACTTATGTTGAAATCAATCAAAATACCTCAGAAGCAGACCAGGGCTGCAGAACCAGAAGATGCTGTAAAAACAGTTTTGTGTGAGGAACACAGAGGTGTTTATTGGCCCAGGATCAAAGATGCCACTTTAAGGCATAATTGTAAGGCACAAAGGGAGTGAAGAGGATAGGCCATGTACGTAAGACATATTTCTCTTAGATTAAGCAAAGAAGAACACAACTGCAAGCACCAAGTATTGGACCATTAAAGATGCAAAAAGCATATGAAAGGTGGAGTGAGCAAGTATTCAGAGGCAAAAAGGAGTAATACAACCTATCTTATTTAAATCAATAGCAGTAAATAAAATGACAAAACAAGGGCTATTCATTAAAGCTCCAGATGAAGATGATGGTGTACCTACACTCCCCTAAAAGTCCTAGAACAGAAAATATGCTGCAAGGTTAACTATAAAGAAGAAGCCTTGATTTGGTGCCTGAACGAAGAGAGATGATGGACTAATTGGAAAAGGAGGTAGTAGTCTGACGTTGCTCTCTGTACCTGAGTTTTGTTTTGCTTACACGATGATAAGGAACCGAAAGTCCAAGGTTGTGAAAGAATGCCAACCAATCAGAGGGTCTATGTAGCAACATGTTATACAGTGTTGCACAGGACAACCCGCAGTTGTTATTCTACTATAATCTATATTAAACGTATTTAGAGGTGGTTCAATGTGTGCATAAGAAGCATCCAGTCATATTACTAATACCATATGATATATAGGTACATATGTTCCTTTAACCAGTTCCTCGCTTTAATAGGTTTTACAGTTCGCCACGTAAGATGATGTATTATCTGATGTACATTGAGGTTTAAGGCCTTTGCCTAATCAAAATTGAAGTGTGAGTGCTTGGACTACAGGTTGTTGTTCGCCAGATTGCCCTACATTATTAGAGCTGAGAATAAAGTAGTACTTCATCATATTCTTTGAGTTTGTCTGGTGATTTGGGTCGGAGGTCATTATTGGTATTTCCATCTATCACATGAAATGCTTCAAGGTGCTATAGCACAGTACCATTCATGCAGCATGTGGCAACCAGAAACTGACACACACAATACACCCACGCATGGGAACGCCTATCCAATCTGTATGACCACTGCCACATGAGTGTAGTGTCAATGATGACTCACAGTCATGACACACGCACCTGCCAACACAGCACATTGTCGTATGGCCACAAACACATTACCAAAAACATGCAATACTCCCAAACCAATGCAAAACTGACAAAAGTATGACATGCAGCCAGTAGCATGGGAACTGCACCAGGGCACATGTCCACCCAATTACAGTCAGCAACATGCATCCGTGACAGCCTGACCTGCAAGCAACCAACATTTTCCGGTACACATACCTGTGGATCAATTGCATATGTTGTGTGGCCCAGCACATACATATTGCATGTACACAGTAAACCTGTGCTTCTTATGCAGTGGGAAAATGTTAGGCAGAATAATATGCAGTACCCTTTGGGAACACCACACACAATTAAGACTACAAGTGTAAGTACAAATTCACCTTTGGTACAAGCCTGTACTACACAGTAAAGTGGTAACGATGGTTGAGCAGCCAGACGTATCTCAAGAGCAAGTGAGCAGTATCAATAGTTACTCAAAGGACAAAAATTACTATGGTTCAAACAAACACTGACTCAAGCGGCCTCATTACGAGGTGGGCGATAAGGGATTACCGACACTGGTAAGGGCACCAGTGCCGGTAATCCCTTACCACCCTACTACGAGTTCCCTTTGCGGGTCCTCCCTTAACGCCTGGTTTTACCAAGCGTTAAGGACGGGACCCGCAAAGGGACTTTGGAGCTAATAACGGTACCGCAATTTGCGGTACCTTTATTCCTGAAGTGACTTTTGTGGTGACAAGAAGGAGGAAGACTGGAGGGTCCTGCACTGCCCAGGGAAGAAGACAGCAGCAGAGCAAAGCGTTGAATAAAAGGTGCGCTTCTTAAAACCCAAACAGGTTCCGTTCCTCGTGGCTATCCGGTTCACTGCAGCGAGGCACAGCAAATTTGACCAGGAGAAGGCCGGCGTTTGGTGTTCGGTGAGCTCGTTGGTCCCACCAAACTCAAGGGAAGAAGATTCCTTGCAGATCTTCTCTGTCGTCAGAGTTTCAGGCAATTCAGACCTGCAGAAGGGCTTCACCGGGATGTCCAGTAGTTGCAGCAGTCATCTTGCTTCAGCTCCTTGTTGGTTCTCTCCTTCCAGTGGCGACTCTGCCTTCCAAGTCCCAGAGTCTTGCTTTTAAGCAGTTTTCCCCCATTCACACAGCCTGGCTGTCAATCACACAGCAGGGTGGTTGTACTGCCAGGACAGTCACCTAGCCAATCAAACTAGAGTGTGACTTGGATCTCCCCCTCTGCAGGGGGCCTCAAACCCCTCCCTGAAATCCTGTCCACCGAGACACTCAGGTGCCTAAGGAGGGCTTCGATTTAGAAGCCTGTCAAAGGACGGCGAACAAAGGAACCAAACCTTGTTTGGCGTGCAGAGTAAAACACAAGAAAAACCTTTACAAAAACCTTTACAAAAAGAAATGGGGAATAAACCTGACCGGAACCAAATAAAAATGGAAGGGGTCCAGAGGGTTAGTGTTTGAGGCTACCACCATAGCCTCGAACAGTACTGAGGCTATTTTCATAGCTCGCGGTAGAATAAAAATGGTAGATACCACTGCCACCAGCCAAATCTTAGAGAAAGGGGAACGAAATAATGTTCCATGAGAAACACACAAAAAGAGATAACTATTAACCCTTCCAGTACTCTATGGAAGATAGTGTGTACTGGGTCTGTAAATTTAAAAAGACAAGTAAAGTCAATGGCAACTTGCCATGTTCTGGGAGACAGAAGTCAGTCGCAGAAGATGGAGTTTAACAGTGGGAAGTCTAAAAACACAACCCTGTGTCACTGCACTAAAGGTGCTGTGTGACAAACAGTAAAAAGATGATGCATTTTGGAGTAGGTTAGACTCCATAGTCCATGAGCACAAAATGTACAACACACAGCAAAAACACATGTAAGAGTGGGAAAAAGGTTCACACTTTTACCCGGTGAAAAAAATAAATCACAAAAATCCAGCAAAGCTGCTGAGAGACTCTAGAGGTAAGGGATATACGCCATTCTGGAGAATTCTCCCTAACAGAAAACACACCACATCTCTGTCCCTGAGACAGGCTTGATATTCACAGACATTTAAGCAGATGTGTCACTCTCAATAGTTGTGTTTCCATGGAATCTCTTGCAGGTGTGCCACACATGGAGGTGTTCTTGATGCATGTCCCTCACATGGACAAAACATAGCATACCGGCACCCATACTGTCCCTGCACTTGGTACATGATCTCAAACAGCATCTGCCTGAGTTCAACAAGACATAGAGGACAAATTTGGCAAGTACCCATGCATGTTCCAGAAAACAATGTCTGCCACCACATATGCCCAGTATTGGCATGACACAGCATGCTGCCGTGCCTCACACCTACACACATGCTGTGTATGGGGCACCTACAATCATGCATGTTACACGCACACTGTAGAGCAGTGCTCCACGTGGGTACTTAGCAGCAGCTTTCAGGCATCTTCTCCATGCACAGATCTGGGAGTGAAAGTCCAGGTAAAACCTCTTTAGCACCCACATCTGGTTCTGGGACAAAAGGTGTCTGCCCTGTTCGGTACACCTCCACAGTGAGCTCCATTACGAGCAATGTCTCCTCCTTCGTATAGCTATGGGTCTTGAGATCATCCCATTTCTTCCGGGCGATCTTCATTGGATGCTCTGCCACCCCCTCTGCATTGATGGCAGCCGTAACGCCATTCCAGATCTGCAGACGTGCGCCATGATCCAGCTGTGTTGCAGGGTTGAAGAGGGCAGCATTGGCACCTAGGACCCAATCCAGCAGGATGCCAAGTTCTGTGAGTGTGAACCTGGCTGCCCTCTGCCTCACTGAAGTGGGGGTGTGGCTCTCTCCCAAAGAGGTTGATGGTCCCGACATGGCACTGCCCCTGGTAGGTATGGCTTCGCTGGGTCTTGGATAGGTGCTGTGGTGGTGTTGCTGCGGTGGAACTGCGCAGAGGTGGGAGTCCCAAATTACAGATGCAATGGTCACAGGCCCAAAACAGGAGTTCAGGCAACTGCAGGACAGCTTTCAATCCAACACAGTGCTGGTAGCAAACAGGAACTGAATGTTTGAGGCAATGCAGGACCGGAGCAGACAAAAGCAATAACACCTGTCAGGAGGAACTCTTGTGTGCATCTCTCATTCGAGGCAACCAAAAACAGAGTACAGGCCCTTATCGCATATGTTATGTGTCATGCACTGGATGCAATGTTCCTACGCGGCTTGCAGCAATGACCATGCTAATTAAGGGGTTCAATGTGCATCTGTGGATGTGCATGTAAAGCTATGAATAGTTTCACATACACGCATTTGGGGGTGCTACGCAAGCTGTTTCCTTCAAGTAACGCGTATCACATTTTTCTTGCTGGGGTTACCTCTGCGCATACGCACATGTATTTTTGTCCATTTTAAGGCCTACTGTTTATCACAAAAGCTTTCCAGGTATTGTTTATGAAATTTTTGTGGTGCCTCTGAATATTGTGTACTACTTTTTTGAACTTTCAGAAGATTTCCGGGCATCGTGTACGCAATTTTTGGTTTTGGGTTGCCTATGCATATCACATACTGTTTGTTTCACCTTTTGGAAGCATTCTGAGTATTGCGTATCCAATTTTTGCTACTGGGGTACCGCATATATTTGATTTTGGGGTACATTGGGGCCTTGCTCGACCACTCATCTACGTAACGCACCACATAGACTGTTTCTTTCCTCATATTGTCCAGAACTGTTTGTTGGTGGGCATTGCATTCATCCATTAGATGTGTACCATGAGTGGAAAGGTCCTAAAATGGAAAGGGAGTAAGCAGGCACGTGGTGAGGACACATCTGCCCAAATCTCAGGAGGACGTGGTGTGCTGCAGCCCACAGGTGATCCATCACCTTCACCTCAATGTGGTCGGAGGCAGAAAAGGTGAAGCGCCACGACCTACGTTCACTAGTTTGAAGAAGTGATGCCCTGTGGAGCAGGAAGAGGCTTCATCCCAAGACAAGGCACAGGAAAAGGGTCTGCAGAGAAAGAGACGCTTCACTGATAAGGAGCTCCAAAGCTTCATTGACTATGTTACCGATAACCATCATGAGATGTACCAGCATGCAGGGATCACCCATACACCTGCACAATGAATGGCACATTGGCCGGATGTTACATGACTCATCAATGATTTAGGTGTGGAGAATTGCATTGCTGAACCTGTCCAGAAGCCAATGAATGATCTCATGTGAAGGACCAAGCATAAGCTCAGTGTCAAACTGGCCTCTGCACTGGCCACTGCAGGGGGGCCAGCAGAGGAGGAGCAGCTGAATCCATTTGAAGAGGCCATGAGTCAATTAGTCACCATCGAGCATGTGCAAAATGTTTGACATGCAGGGAACTATGAGGACACATCTGGTGAGTGGTATTCGTGTGCATTGTATGTGTGGACAATCATGGTTGACCTACCAATCACTCACTCATGGTCAGTCATCGCCTGCCACTTCATATGACAATGTCATGGGAATGGTACTGTGATCATACACAATGTGATTTGCCAATGCGTATCCATGAATTGTGCTACGCATACAGCAGGGGACTCACAGACATGCAAATCCATACACAGGGTGCTGGTACAGCTGGTGTCATTACCAGATGGTAACAGTCATAGGTGTAGTCACATTTTGACAAAGCACAGGGAGGCCTTCACTAAGAGGGTTGAAAATTGGCCAGGGCACACATCCCTGCTGCGCACATATCACATCATTTATTGTACATGGACTACGCTCTGTGCAATGATGCAATCAGAGTGCAGAGTCAACGTTGGGCAGAATGTGGCAGTGGTTGGCTTGTTGGGTGGATTGTGAGTATGCCAATGGTGAGGGAATGCATGTAGGTCGTGTCCCAATGCCTAAACAGGAGCACTTTGGCAAGGACATCACTGTTTGGCATCTCAGGCATGCAGCATATGTAGCAATGGAGAGAAATGGATGAGCAGTCCTAACTTGTGATTTGCCATGACATTGTTATCAAGTAAACATGTGTAAGCATGTATTGTCTGTCATATTTTGATCTTGGTAGTATCTGTGGATTCGGCTGGCTAACTGATGCCATGTGCTGGCCTTCTGCATTACAATGACCCATGTGCAGTGGTTGTCCTTGGGTTTTGTGATGAAATGCTTGTGGCATGGCCCATTAGTCATTGTGTATGCCAATTGTGTATGTCTATGTGTCCACTAAGGGCATGGGAAGGACTGGGGTTTGAGGTGCTGCATGTCAGCAAATTCCACGCATCCGTGTCGTACAGATGTATGGGTGTCCAGCCATTTTGTGTTTGTCTGCTCTTTTATGTACATGTGCATGTTTGTCAGGAAACACATGACTCAAAATGTAATTTTCTGTCCACGTGCAGGTAATGATGCAGGAGATACAGAGGAGGAAGGGGAAGAAGAGGAGCTGGTACATCGGTCCACCAGTGGAGGCTTTGGTGTCCTTCACCATGAAAATCCACAGGTGCAATAGGCGATTATTAGTCATGCTCCTGCCAGTGGCAGGGATGAGCAACAGCAGCAAAACATGCAGTCCTCAAGCCACTCCCACAGACTGAGCATGGAGGCGAACATCAAGGGGCAATCGGCTGATCTGAAGTATATGCAGGAGTCTCTGCACGCAGATGCTAATGCAAATAGAGAGGCTCTGAGGCATGATATGCTGGCATTGCGTAGATTAAATCAGAGTGAGATGGGGGCTTGAGGGTTTCCCTGCACGATGAACTCTAAGCCACAAGGACACAGTTCGGTGAGGAGATTGATGCCTTGAGGCAGATACTGTCCCAGCAACTTGATGCATCATGAGTGAGCACACAAACAGACTCTGTGGCCATTCGGGAAGAAGTGCAGCATGACCTCATCACCTTTGAGGTGCTGCTGCATGAATCTGTGTCATGTATTGCCCTGGCCAATGAAGACCAAGCCTTGCCACTGGGTGAACAGGATACACCGCCACCACCACAACCACCTCAGATTCACTGCAGGATGGCAGTCCCAGCACACCCACGCCTCCTCACCCACCTCTGACATGAAGTCCATGAGCCCATGGAGGGATTTATTTTTATTTTTTAGGTTCTTGTGGTCCACTCATGTGAATATGGATATGCACCCTCCCCTTGCCGCCCAGGGTCGACATTTCTTTAAACCCAGTCCAGGATCGACATATTTCTTTTTGTTTTGTACCTGACTGGTGTAGTATGATTTTATTTGTTTTATGCCCCCTTAATCGGGATGGACACATTTTTCTTTTTTGTTCATAACTCTGTCCAGGATGGAGGGATGTGTTGTTTTTCCCCTATCCAAGATTGACTCTTTTTATTTTATTTTTTCCACCTTGAGAGATGTGCTGATGCCCTCTTAAGGGAATAATGAGTCCAGTACTGGAGATGCAGCTATGCACAGTGGTGTGAACTGCCATGGGTGACGTGAGAACAATAGGATGACATGTGAAGGTAACAATGGATTGATGGCCTTTTTGAACATATTTGCAGTATGCATGATTTGCTACTATGGCTGGTGACATACATTGTCCCATGTTATTGAAGTGATCCTGATTCCTCCAGTGACTGCACTCCATGGGAAGTCCACTCTGCCCCAGTTCACCTCCCTAGTCCCCATGCTCTCTCTCAGGCACCAGCCCACCATTCACATATTGTGCAGGTTCAGTTTCCAGTGGAATTGATGAAAGAATAACATCAGGGAAGCTCTGTCAGCAGGTAAGGGTGAGCACTGTCTATCGTGTAATATCTGTATTAGTGGTCACCATGATCTTTTCATGCATTCTCACACATTTTCTTTCTGCAGGTGTAATCATTTAGCCACAGTGAATGTCACTGAAGATGTGTGTTTTTCCATATGTGTGTATGTACCCTTGAATATCAATGCATGCACATTGTTTTTCAGGTTGCACTTCCACAATTGACAGCCTGATTATGGGAATGTGCAGCACTTATCACACTTGAGCCATTGGCAGTATTTGCCACATTCTGAATCTACTTCCTCATTCACGTCCTGTATTCGCTGTGCATCTGGACTCTGTGTTTTTGCTTGTTCACCACTTGCCTCATTGACCGTTCTAATGTCTTCTTATTGCCACCCTTCTCCTCCCCAACCAATGTGTCCTACTGAGCCCTGCAGGACTACTCTCTGTCCACCTTACTCTTTTACCCGTGCCAGAGCCCACTCCACACATTATCCCTTCACATGACCTGCTCTGCTACAATTTCATGTCTTACTCCCACATCAATTGTGAAGTCTACATGTCCTTGGCTGTTCGCCTTCATGGCCTTGCCTCTGGTAACACAGATCTTGGCATTTGTCTCCAATGACTCCACAGGACAGGTTTGGCACACTTGGTGCATCTAGGGTTGTACTGGTTTCTGCATGTGTTCCCCTGACAGACTTTACCTGTGTTCCACAATCAAGTCACGTGTTGTTCATTGTTGTTTTCGGTATGTTTGCTCCACCTGGATGTATTACATGACTTTGTTTTCCAATTACTCGTTGTTCAAATCCAGCACTGTGAGTGAGTACATGGTGTGTGTGTGTACATTGTGGGCACATGCATGCAGTATATTGTCCACTCCCTCCAGCTTCTGTTCATCTGTTGTCCCTGTTGGTATTACCAGTGCACCCTATGCTCCCCATACAGTTATTATGACTTTCTCGTCTAGGGTGTGTGGTCTTTTGGAGGGTGAGACAACAGCTGGGTATTGTTGTCATGTCCATTTACAGTGGTGTCCTCCTCGCACCATGATTCCCCTACCCCTCTCTCTCTCTCTCCACTCCGCAGATACACATTCATCACTCTTTGTCCAGTCTTCCTCTTGCCCTCTGTCATCCTTCACATCAGCTCCCACACCTATACTTCTGTTCCCCAGACCTTGGCCTCATCACATGGTGCCCTTTTTCTCCCATGCATCAATGGGTGACCCAAAGGCACATGTGACACATAACAGTGGGTGTGAAGAACTTGCATGCCTGCAATAAATGGCCCAACTTGTGCCCGCCTCCCAGGGCTGACTGACACCTGTTTCCAGTGTGCATGTCACGCTGTGTTTGACATCTGTTTGCTTCACAGCCAGTGGTTTCTCTGTTGGTGAGTTTTGCTGTTCTAAGGTTGATAGTTGCTCACGCTCTGTTTTTTGTACTTCTGGATGTTGACACTGTGTGGTCCATGGCAGTTACCTTGTTCCATGTGGGAGTTGTCATGGCTGTCCAGTTTCTTTACTTTAATGCAATGCATTTCTTTGTTTGCTTAGAATGTCGTTTCAGGTGGGACATTGTGGATAGAAGACCAGTGGTTACCATGTGCAGGTAAATTGAAGGCACTCAGGGGGGCACAGGTTGTGGTGTAGTTGGTGGCAGGGAGTCTGGCACAGTGTGGGGTGATTTTCTTTTTGCCTTATAGTGAGGTGAGCAGGTCAGGCCTCATGGGTGCTGGAACACACGGTGATGGTAGGCTGGTGAGTTTATGCTTGCTCTTTTTGCATGGAAATCATGGGATAAACTGTCAGTGTAGGGAAGTTATCCTGAGGTGAGCAGGTGTGACTGCATGGGTGCAGGGACACATGGTGATGGGAGTCTGGTGAATGATCGCTTGCAGTTTTTACATGTGTCTTTCCTGCTGAGCAGCATCCCATTCGCTCAGATTTTCATAGCATGCCTACCCACGCTGGCAGTCCGCTCCTGGTACTTCTGCCCCTTCTGGGGGTGCTGTCCTGAGACAAATCCATACACAGCCATGTGTTACCTCCTCGGACCTTGTGTTATATTTGTATACTGAGGCATTCTGTGCTGGAAGATGTTTGCTGGTATTGTGGAGTGCAGTGATGTCAGATGCCTGCACATGACGCGTGATCAGAGTAAACTGTTTTGTGAGCCTACCGATGGGAGGATGGATTGATTCCAGGGTGAAGCTATGGAAAGTTCACAAGGGGAAAGGTGTCGCCATCCCAGGAAAAGTTGTAAATCCTCTTTTGCTCATAACCAGATACAACTTAAACTTAAATATTAATACATTTGTCCTTATAAGAATCCACCATCCTGTGTCAAAAAGTCACTATCTGTGTGCCTTACACTTATAACTAAACTAAAGTGTGTGCCAATGGTGTTGGTCCAGGAGAATGACTCAATTTTCCTGGACTGGGTATCACAGCTACTGGTTGTGATTTGCCTTGCAAGTTCTTTACCAGGGGGAATGATTCCCTTACCCTGGTCCCAGTACTTCACAAATTAAAGACAACCAATCCTATAACACTCTGTATCAGAAAGATCTCTGTTTCTTCACTCCAGGGCGAATGTCTCCCTTTTCCTGTATTAAATGTTTCAAGCACAATACTTGCCCTTCTCCTGGCCTCTTGGATTGATATCTGGCTTGCACTGTTTCAAAGACAAAACCATGAGGAATGACTCCATTCCTCTGGCTGCAGGTTCCGTGGACAGCTTTCTCAATTGTCAAGTGAATTTTCCGTTATCTTGATTGTGGCATTTCTATATCCAGGGGGAATTACTCTCTTCCCCAGGATTCTCAACCCATTTTTGAAGATGTAATACTACCCGGAGAATGACTCTGTTCTCCAGGTATATTGGTGTCACAGTCAACTTCACACTCAACTGTATCCAGGGGGAATTACTTCCCTCGCCTGGTCTCTACTTTCAGCTAGCCTTTGGGAATGAAACCCTTCCCCAGGCATTTCCGGCTTGTGCTGGTTTTCCAAATTATCAGGACAATGGGCCTCATTACAACCTAGGCAGCCATGGAATTAACAGTGCCGGTAAGGGACCGGCACTGTTCATTCTGGGCTGCCCTATTATGAGATCTGCAGTGGGTCCCACTCTGGAACGCCTGGTCAGACCAGGCGTCCTTAGCGGGACCCGCTAGCAGACCAGGATGCTAACAACGGGCCCGTTGTTGGCATCCTCCCCATTCCCATTGAACCCTATGGGAGCTCAAATGGAAATGGGGATGTACCGGGTCCGGGTACCACGAAAGGGATTTACCGGGCCCTCCAGGGTCAGAATGGCCTGGTAAGTCCCATTTTGCTGGACCCGGACCTGGTACCCGGTATGGGGGTAGCCATGCCGCTAAAAGCAGCATGGCTATCCCCATACTCGCAATGAGGTTGAATGTCTCACTTCTTCTCATTTCTTGCTCACAGTTCATTATACCCAAGGGTAATGGCTCCCTTCCCTTGATCTTCCTTTTCAACATCTTTCACACTTGTAACATCCCCTTTGGATTTTTTCTCTTCTTTGCACTGGCCCACTTGGTTCTCTTCCCTGCCAAATACTGCCACCTTGAAGATGACTCGTGTCTTTCTCAGAGTTGGGGTTCCCGGACCTGTGCCTCACATTTGTTCCCTTCAGAGGACTTATGCGTGACCCTCCTGAACCAGACATCGTCCCATGGTAGGCAAGACCTTCTCGTGCCCCCACCTGCCAGCTTGTGCTCTCCCGGTACCTTCTGGGATCGTCCTGCCGTGGCACCAGTCCCTCCATAGATCTGCATTCACTTGCTTCAGGACTTCTCTGGCTTGCAGGAGTGTCCTGGTTACTGCAGCAGCTCTGCTGCTCTCAGCTTCCTGTACTCTGTGCACTAGTTATGGAACCACAGTCCACCTCCACCCACAGGTTGTGCTACTGCCTCACCAGCCTTGTGGGTCTTCTGCTGCATGACCTGATAGAGATGCTCCTTCTCCTCGGTAAGGGTCCCGGTCTCCCACAGTATGGATCTCCCACTCTGAGCTGCTTTCACCAATGCTGTTGCTCCAGTGAGGGTTTGAACCATAGGTAAGTCTTTTCTCATTTTTTAGCCTCCTATTTGGATCATTCCTCCATGACAGACAAGACCGCTTCTGCCATGAGTCATTCGCCATGGCTTCACACTTCTTCTTCATCCCAGTACACAACCCTTCTGCTTGACTGAAACATATGGACCTGATTTGCAAGAGGATGTCAGGAGAAGACAAAAGGGTTCTATGGTGTGGGGAATCAATGGCGTGGCCAGTTGTGCTCCCTAGATTGTCGCCCCTAATCCAAGAGGGGGAGTCCCTCCCCATGAGATCCTCCTGCTGTCTACCACCCTCAGGAGGACTCTTAGTAGATTGGTGTTAATATATGAATACAATAACTACTGTGGCTATCCTACCAGCGAGGAAATGGGTGCATGACAAGTGGGTAGGGAGAGAGGGCCCCCCTCCGCCACCATTTTCATTTCGGCAATGGACCCTGTCTTGTTCATATTTGTGGCCATCCAATATGCTGATGGTGGAGGTGCAGTGGTGACAGACAGGAACCAAGAAAGGAATGACTTAGGGAGAGGTGCAGATTATATACCCCCCACAAATTCCTGCATGTGGATGACTGTTACAGGTTACCATTAACTAAGATAGGGTGCAATGAGAAACATGTATCCACCAGTTTTCACACCTCTTCCATGTCGTGGGCCAGACACCGTGATTGCAAACATGCGTAGATGAGAATGGAGGGGGCAGTAGAAGAATTTTTCTAGTTGGGGGCAAATCCCAGTGTCCATTGAGGAGTTGCTGAAACATTCCTAAATATCATGTGAAGAAAGTGATCCACATTAAGGGTGGCGTCCACCAACACCATCAAGATGCCCCCAGCACTCAGCTATGGAGTTAGAGTTTTAGCCATTTTAACAATATATTTTACCAAGGTCTCCTGAGCACTGTGGATGTGGGGAAGCAGTCCTTTGCTGGATTAGGGTAGGGTGTCGATATCACTGATGTGTGGTGAGATTGTGTCCTGTGGAGTCTCTTTTTCTTCACACAGTCTAGCCCAGAAAAGCTTGCCACCTCCATAGGTGCTCATCTGTCCCCTTTGTGTGTCATCATGGTCCCCTGTGAGTGGCATCAAGATATCAGTGACCAGGTTCATTGGGACACTTTCCACAAGTTACACATTGATAGGACAACCTTCCTGTTGGTTATCACTTTGCAATGTCTATCCCCAACTTCATTTAACATTGCTGGAGTGACAATTACACACATGCTATATGATGTAATAATGTGTGCAGTTCATTGGAATGTCTGCAGAGTTAAAGGACTGTGAACATTCAGAACTCCTCTAAGAAGTGTTTGGACGGGGTTTATCTGTTTGATATTGATACATTTTCCTCTTATGATTTTTATTGTGTGTCACTGTTTACAAAAGAAATTAAAATGAACCACATCTATTTTTGAAATATCATTGTCATAGGAGATGTGCTGTTAATACTAGTGTTTTAGTCGTAATAGCAGTTTTAAGAAGTAGGTTTATTTATTCCCTTGTTTATTCATTGGGTCACTTGAGGTTGCGCTCTGGTTCTCTTGGGTTCTTGGGCTACACACTATTGAGTTACCAGGATGAGAAGTAAGCACACATTTACTGGTCTAGCCCTTGCCATTTGTGTAAGTTGTAATGGTGTGCCGGCTGCAATGCTGTCAGGCGAAGGGGAAGAAGGCTGGGGATGAGGAGTAAAAGGAGATTTATTTCTCCGCACAGGAAGAGAAGGATTCGATATTGATGGATTTGGAAGTAGGAAACTACTCCTCTTAAAGCGACACGCATGCCCAACGACTTACCTGTATTATCTGCAACCGATTATACAGAAATGAGTGCCGTGCTCTCTGACATTTCAATCCATGCGAGCGTTGGTGAGCAAAGTGTGTGCAACAAATCGGGATCACCGGATTACACATCCACTGCTCGATGGACTCTTCATTCCACTCTGTGTCAATAACCTAGCTTGATAAATATAAAAAAGAATTGGAGGCTAAAGAAAATCGTAAATTCAGGAGGGTTCAGGTCTACGAATTAGACGTCATCTATAGCTGGCATGAAAATTATCAGCAAAGAAATCCAAGATTTCATAATCAAGAAATTAGGAGCCCCATGGAACAAAGGGAAGTGACATTTAATACTGCATCCTCAAACTCCTCAAGTGCTGAACTAGAAGAGGTGAAAGAAGACGGATTGGAAATATTGGAGATTGCTCAACAAAGAGAGTCTGGATGGGCCACAGCGAGTGGGTCTAGAACAGCTAGATAAGTCTCTTTTTTAGATGAAGACAGACTAGAAGAGGACAGAAGAAAAAATCAATTACGGAATTCAGAGGTCACAAGGAAGACTGAGTGGTGAACATATCTAGTTATCAGTTATCAACGTTTGGTTTGAATGGAGGGTGCTTCAAAAGGGTCTATCTTTTGTTACACAGCATTATAGCAATTTGCTACATGAAAATATTGACTTTTTTAGACTGATGAGAAAACTCAAGCTTGTCATATTTTTCTTCTCATTGGAGCAACAAAGTCAGAGTGACGAAGAATGTAATTATGAGGAAGTCTATCTGTTACCCACAACAGGCATAGAACTAAAATAATGGGGGTTAACATAAGTCTATGTGTGAGTTGTGAGGTGGAGCACTATTCTCCTGACTTTTGAAAAGTAGATCCTCTTTGCCTTTTAGAATCTTAATAGGAGGAGTTTCTTCACCCCCTGTCCCTAAGCCCAATGGAGGAGTATTCTTCACATCACTTACCTTACCGACAGTTGGAGTCTGGGCCTCATCATGGGTTGGGCACTTACCCTTAAATGCAGCAGTAATGCTATTACATTGCAATTAAGGGCTGGCCCAATCATGAGTTGGGCGGAAAGTTGGAGTTTTACCACCAATTACTGCCAGGATAACTCCAAGGCTGTGATAGAGCCCAATGTCTGTTTAGGATGCTTTTGTATATTCCTAAAAGATAAAAAAGAATTTCGGAGTTCATTGATCAGTGTGGTCTAATTTCAAATCCACACAAATATGCTTCTGTCATCAAAGTCACAGACTAATTGTGTGACCCAATATTTGGAAGGGCATGAGATAATGTTGTCCTGAAGCCCCAACTCCTTGGTATTGACATGCCAAGAAATCTGTGAAAATGCACATTTCAGATCATCAGCAAAAAATCTAGGTTACTGAACTTCATTGCACATAACATCATAGCTACCTTTTAGGCTTCTTTTTTTTTTTCCTATGGAAAAATATTTTAGGATTGCAGCTTTGTAATTGAAGCATTTACTAAGGTTCTGGTGCTCCAGTGCTACAACGAAACTGGAAAATGGAGGAAAGAAGTATAATGTCATGTGTTTTATCTGGTTTTGATCACTTTTCATCACAAATGATGCTATCATCTTTTTTTAACAATTCTAAATGTTCCCACATTTGGCATTTTTGTTTATAAATTTATAAACTTTGTTATGACTTACATTTGTTGGATGGGATCATTGATACAAATAAAGTTGAGATTTATTTTTCTGTTGTTTTTTTAACTTGGGTCCAACTTGCCCCAAAAGAGTAAGAACTGCACTACTTGAACCCTTTACCTGTTAACATATACACTCTCCCCTTTGTGTTCTCTATGGAAGGCTTCTTACGAGCATGATCAAATGGTAATTTCCGTGTTCTTCTCTCATGTGCTCTTCTGGGTGATTAAAACAGACTACTTTCTCAGCTGTGGAATAATACAGCATTTCCACCAGTTGTTCACCTTGTATGCCTCCATGGGAATCTTAAAGGTCCCACCGGCTCTCACAAGAAGGAAGAGTTGTTTGCCATGCCTTTCTTTGGGCTTCATCACCTTGTATATCAAGGTTAGCTATTTTAGCTAAACAATCTACTTTTTGAATCGTGTAATGGAACTCTTGATTCCACAACTAATTTTCACTCGTTCCTAAATATGTTGCTGCTTGGAAGCCTTTTCATTTACACTTCTTATCCACTACCTCATCATCAGTTCTGTCGAGATATGTTTGGGTAAGGGGAGGGGAAGCTGTATACTCCCCTCCCTCTTGGTCAGGCGTAGGAACTTTGGATACACTTTCATTATTCAAGTAATTCTTGGGCATTACAGTGCGGATTTCAGGTACAGGGAATGCATGTACGTTTCTAAAGTACCTGTTTCCTTCCGATTTGTTTCAACCTGTTCTGAAACTAACCTGATTTCTTTCATTTCCTGTCTTAACTTAGAATTCTGGTCCATTTCAATAAGTATTTATCGTGTATATCGAGTTGGTTGTCCTCTTGATTTAGTCAGACAGGCTGTACTCAGTATGCTCTATTCCTAAATGCAGTAATTCTATTGTATTTTGTAGATCCTTTTGGATTCTTATTTTAATGTTGGCAGACCTACATTTTATTTATTGTTTTTACCTTGTCAACTATTTGCTTCTTTGCTCAGTTGCCCTTTTTGGACCTCAGAAATAGTCAGCCAACACTTTGTTTATCTTCTTTAATAATACCACACTTGTATCTGTAATTCTTATCAATTAGTGTTATGATGCTGAAAATGCCTTATGGATGGACAGGGCCTTCTAATCCTTGTCCTACCACTTCTCTGGGTGCATTTTCTTTATGTGTTCTGCCACTTAGGTCCAGCCTGGACCTCTGGCAGTGCAGCTCTTCCTGTTTTCCTTTTGATGAACAACACCCATGTGATAACCTTATGACACCCATGGGTGGGATACTCCCTTGTTCCCCTTATGTGTGTTGTTGGGCAACTGTGTGTTGCCCACAGAGCCGGGTATGGACTGGTGGCAGCTACATGCTCATTTGGAAGTGGCTCTGAGTGTCCTCCATTTTTGGGACACCTAGGCCCTGCCATAGGAATCAATAGGATTCCAGAAGAAAGGCAAGATGGCCCCTGTGGCCTCTTGGTTTCTATTGTCTTTTACCTTGTTTCCCAAAGTCCCGGGAAGCCCTGACTCTGTCCCTTCCTCCTGACTGGCTTTTGGGTGGAAATACCATATATGGCTTTGGGGTTGCCTCCTGTCAGACTGACTGAGGCCTTCCCAAGGGTTGTGTGTTGTGGGTACACCTTTGGGTTGGGACCTGTGTGAATGGAGTCTGAAGTGATCTCACATTATGTTTTATGGGTGTCTGGTTTCTGTGTGTGACATAATACCTGAGAAAGCCCTGACTGAAACTTACATGCAGGCAGTGTAGTGTGCTGACAGGCTGGGTGCTTACCCCAATCCACATTCTTTGTTGTGGTGTATGGGTGGAGTGAATGGCCTGAATGACTATGAGCCTGATTGGCTGCCTGTCTGCATGAATGCCCTTCTGCATGATTGGTTGACTGGGCCTGGCTCAGCCTGTGTGAATGTGGACCAGATGTGTATAACAGGGGACCTCTCACTCACTAATTTGTTCTGAAGTTGAAGCTGAAGCAAGAAGAAGCTGTTCCTTGAAGTCCAGCTGGCGGAGCAGTCTGCTGCTGTATTTTCTTTGTGTAATCCAAAAGCTGCTGTATTCTTCCAAGGACTGATCCAGAGAGGACCTGCAAAGGAAACCTCTCCCGGAGCTATGAGGGACCATCGTGCAACCTGCTGCTCTTCATCTGAAGTAACCGGGAAGTTTGTCCTATCAGTATGGTCAGCTTGCCCGGGACATTGATACTTTCTCAGGGAGATGTCATTTTAAGTATTATTTCAGGGTATTGATTAACTTGCTATCCTTAAAGAAGTTCTACCATTCTTCCTGGACCCTGTCCTCTAGCTCTGTATGCTTCCCAAAAACTACCCTTCTCTGCATAGAGCTGGGCTTTTTAAATTGGATAATCTCTCCCCTTTTGAGATATTTGTGATAAAAAATATTTGTTTTTGAATGTTTATTGGATGCTCGAAATACATGCCATTTCTTCAAACCATTCCCCTAGTCTTTGATTCACCAGGAACATGGGAATCCCTTGGTGATGGAAGGATTTCTCAAATGCATGCCTCTGCTTTACTGGAGAAGGAAATGTGTGTTCTATTCCATCCCTCCTATCAATACAATCATACCAGAAATAGGAGAATTGGGAACATTAATATGACATTAAAATGACATTTTCAATAATTCCACCTTCTTTCAAAATAACAGTAGCAGATATTTTAAAACAAACTATTTCAGATATGAGATGTAGGTTTGGCTAGGATAAATAGAAATTAAGGGCCTCATTACCCGTTAGGCGGTAAGGGTTTACCGGTACCGGTAAGGGCACCGGTACCGGTAAACCCTTACCGCCTTACTAGGAGTTCCCTTTGCGGGACCCGACCTTAACGGCTGGTTAAAAAAATATGGATGCATCATTATCAAGCTAGCATATTTGGAAAGTACTTCAAATGCTAATGACTGTCATATTTTGTTTTTTCTCTTGGTAATCTAGTAGATGGGTTTTTCAGTATAGTAGGGCCAGACCATCCAAAGCTCCCCATTCTACCCCACCAAACGGATTGCCCCATGTTCACTGTACCTTGAATGAGAGGGAAGGCATGGGCTCTGGCTTTTGCACTCCTCCACCAATCCCAACTATTATTCGCACATTGAACCAGCTTGATGTTGCATCGTGCCCAAGTTAAGCCCGTAACCAGCTAGGCCCTAATTGACTTCACGACACTGGGTGCCGATCTGAATCACTGGTGAATTGCCTACAGACTCTAACCACGGGTATCAACCACGACTTGACCTGGCTAGACCTTGAATGGCCACCTCAATGAGCTGTGTCATTGATGCCCTCAAATTCACCACTTTGATGACCGTCTTCTCCCAACTTGAACATCTGAAGCATTACGCATCGACCCCTCTCAGCAGCAAAAGCCCAACTCTGCCTGGCTCAACTGCAAAGAAATACTGGGACTGCCCAGACCTGCATCTTTGATAGCCCCTCTCTGACTGCAAAGGGCAACCAAATTCATCCCTACTAAAGGCTGTCTTGTTGCCTGGGCCACACAATCCCAACATGGCCGAACTGTGCCTGATTCGCACACATCAAGGTTTGACATCGGGACTGAGTCCATCAACCCACTAAAAACTGAATCCAGGTATTGTTAACACCAAACCGCCCCTCAGTCCACTTGGGCCCTAGAGACTGGTTAGGTCACACTCACTCCTGTTTTCACCAACAGCGTATCCTTTTTGTGACTACCACCCGTGAAACTAAATAGCCTTCGCTCGGCCTACATTACCGAAAAAGGTGACGGGAGCATATCTCTTATCTGTCCCTGTTTTACGTTTAAAATTGCATTGGGTTTTGTAGAAGTGTGAAGACTGAGTGGGCCATATTTCCCCGACACATCCTTGTAGCCCTGCGGAGCAGACTCCAATCTGTCACAGCGTGACTCTCTAACATGCTTCTATCAGGGATTCCCAGATCCTCCTGCTCCGCTTCCCAGGTGGTAAATGATGGCACCTGTCTCACCCATTTGTGATAAATGACAGGCACTGACTGGTATGTCACCCACCTCCCTCAGTCTCTGGAGACCACACTTGTGTTGTTTTACCCACTCCAATTCAGTGAAATGTCACAGACGCGGCTTAAGCAAAACCAAACCTAAATCTAACTCTCCGACTGGATCCCAGTCCTTCACTACATCTCCTGATTCTTCCACCTACAACCAATATCAATGCCTGTACCCTTGCCTAAAATAGAACAGCCTAAGCTTACCTCCAGCAATCACATCCCCCTTTTTAAACCATGGGCCTCATTCTGAGTATGGCGGTAAGGGATAGCAGCCACCGGTAACGAGACCGGTGGCTGTAATCCCTTACCGCCATACTCCGAGTTCCCTTTGCGCCCTCGCCCTTAACGCCTGCTTTGAGCAGGTGTTAAAGTCGAGGGCGCAAAGGGGCCTCAAGCCAATAACAGTGACCGTAATGAACGGTCACGGTTATTTGCATCTTCCCCATTCCCATTGAGCCCTATGGGGGCTCATTTGGGAATGGGGAAGAGCCTTGGTGAATGGGG
This sequence comes from Ambystoma mexicanum, assembly GCF_040938575.1. NCBI lineage: Eukaryota > Metazoa > Chordata > Amphibia > Caudata > Ambystomatidae > Ambystoma > Ambystoma mexicanum. The sequence continues at coordinate 876,260,403 of NC_090941.1, forward strand.
AATTACCGCCCCGCCAACCTTGGAATGGGGCGGTAATTCCGCCATCCACCAAGGCGCTGCCGGTCCGGGTACGGCGTCAACCAAGGCGTTAATAGCGCCATTGGTTAGCGCCGTACTCGGAATGAGGCCCCATGTGTATGAAGTTCAGGTAAACTTTTCAAAGAGTTCGTCCGAGGTTCGACCTTGGCGAATTACCTAAAATGCGGGTAATGCGAGTTTATTGTGAGAAATGTCACCCAGGCCTGTGCACAAGTATAATGCTCGTTGCACTTAATTTTCACCCAGTGAAATGTGTTCCATCAAAAATCTTTATTTTTGCAGCAGAGTCAATGTTTGCCCTGTTGCCATTGATGTGCACAATTTCACCTGCACCAGGGTATTGTTTGTAGAATTTGATCTTTGCTCTTCAGGGTAACAGTTTAAAAAAAAAAATCCCCAGAGGGTTTTGCTATTGCTTTTTCGAGAGCTGAGCACGAAACTGATAATACTTAATTTTGCTGAATATCGTGCACAGTAACATTGCCGGGAGAAAAACTTTCTTGCTGAACCATCTAGTTCACTAGGCATTAGGCGAGAGAATAAACATAGAAATACATATTGAGCTTTGACCAGAAAGCAGAGGCTTGCTCTGATTCACTGCCTAATGCGATTATCGGCTGTACCAACTATCTGCGCTCCTGCCTGGTGCCAACAGACAGCTCAGAGCTATCCATCAACTCTGTATCCTCGTTATCACTCTTCATAATCTCGGGAACTGCTTCTTGACACATTGGCAGAGCTCAAGCAACTTGTGGATTATTTTCTAAAAAGTGTCGACAGGATTTGGAGAAATTCCAAGTTTCTTTTTTTTTTTTCCAATGTGACGTTCCAGCGGGTGAAAATAGAATATGAGTTTTCGATTCAGGTTTATGTAACGGTACAGAATAAAAAGATGGTCTGCCCGTTATATTATTTTGTTGCAGAATGGAGAAAGCAGAAATGCTGATGATAGAGTTTAACATTTTGTTTAGGGGCTCCTACAATACAAAACAATCAGCGATTATCACTATCAAAGAAATTATTTAAAGCTGCTCCCCAAGAAAATCTTTTAGATAAATGCATCCCTCTGACAGATTTCCTATAATGATACCATCATACGATGTAGCTTAAGACGGGTAATTTCGTTTACCTGGAAGTTTAAGCATTAGACATTCTCTTCTAGACAATAATCAACACTTCCAATCTATCTATTATTTATCCGATTCTTTATATCAGCCACTACATGTTTGCATTTACTGGCTCACTAAAAAGCACCCATTGCAGATTAGATTTGCACTGGCTCTGTGTATTAACCCAGGGGGAGCAACCACCATTGACATGTTGGAAGGGACCAATGTTACCAAAAGTGCATTTAGGATTGTGCCATTGCAGCATTTTAGCAGCACGACTGAACGCAATTTCTCTGTATTCTCAGTTTCAAAGTAAGCTGTATACAGTGACATGGTTGCAGTCTGCATGAAGCAATACATGAACAATCTATCACCTACAGGAAGGATTGATTCAGCGAGGACTACCTTTAATTTAGGAAGGATGAGATTTTGAAATGGGTTTTTACCTGTGGAAAATATGAGCTATGAGTATTGACCAATCAGCATGGGCCTGAAAGATTGATGGACTCCAGGAATGTGCCTACAGATAGGGAATTGTCAATTGTAGGGGTTGGAGTCTGAAGATTTGCTCATGGACAAACCATTTTCACCCATAGGGGTGGATGAATTCTGGGCTTTATCATTAGGACAAAGCACAACATTTGACCTCTAAGACGTATAGAGTCTACCCATTGACCCAGGCACAAAACACAACATTTCACATGTTAAATTCTCTTCATTGTCCCACTCGCGGGAATTATTTACAGATTGAAATAATGGGTTCAGAGATATTGCCAAGTCCATGGAACAAAGCATGACATATTTCCTGAAATAAGGATTGCACTACAGATTCATAGAGGATAGAAAATCCATCCCCTACAGGAAAGATCTTTTCTGGGAATTTGCTTGGGGACAAAAACAATTGTTCCCTTCTACGAAGCAGGTGATCTGTGGATTCCCCCATGGACAAAGCACCTGTCAAATATTGGAAGGTTCGGAATGGGGGATTCACGTGTGGGAAAAGATCCTGATGCCTGTAGAAAGAAAACGCTCTGAGGAGATAACCTACCATTACAATTTGAAATTGTGCCTATAGGCGCTATAAAAACACACGTTATTTTTACACTGGACGAATGGGTTCTGATGATTAGCAAAGAGGTGATGAGCCACTCACCTATAGAAAGATTGATTCTGGAGAATTTCCCCAGAGTAATCATCCAGAGAAATTGGTCGCCTGAAGGAAGGATGGGTTGAGGGAATTTAAACAGGGATTAAGAACCCATGATGAAGAAACAGAGCAGCTGTAAGCTTAATGACTCATGCTGAGATCTCACAACCCTCCCAACCAACCATAGTCAGAGTCAGGTCAAGTTCCTCCACAAAATACCCCTAGCTTACCCATGGGTAGGATAGATCTACCTCAAGATATAACTCTGCCACATGTGCTGGAGATGAATGACCCAACATTTCAATGCAATTAAGAAAAACAAGAAAATAACCAAAACTTTGTTAATGAAATTAACCCAGGGAATACATTCTGTTTTTCAATTTCAAAATTTGTATTCCAAAGATGTATTTCCAAATTCATACAAACACAATTAATCACAAAACATGCTCACAGAAAATATCAGCAAATCAGAGAGTTAAGGAAATCACAGAAAATCAATGCCAACAATCATCACCTAAAGGGGCCTTAAACACCCTACTCACTGGCTAACTACCTCCAAATGATTAATTACATAATTAACACATTAATTGCTACGCTAACTAACCCCAATAACCAGAAGTTGTAGTAAAAAGAAGAAAAAGAAGAGAAAAGAGAAAAATAGAGAGGAAGAGGAAGATCCGACCACTAGAATGCAGTCAGGGGAAAGAAGCAGACAAGGAGATGGGAAAGAGGACAGGAAGGGAGTGACACACGCGGGAAAGAAACAGATAAAAGATAGAAAGAACAGAGACAGAAAGAACAGAGACAAGAGCAGATACTACAACACCTCCAAGACATTCCAGTAATACAAAACCCATTCCCCTCGGGACATAGCACAAATATTCCTCCTCGAACCATCCGCCCACACCAGTCCCACCTCAGCAGATAAAACATGGAGCCCCTTGTCCTCACCATGTACCATCCTCCCTTGTACCAGCACCTGGCCCCTCAAGTTTCCCCATGGTTCCCCATGGCTTTCTGTGGTTACTCCCCAACACTCACCCCCCTCTCTTCCTGGCACAAGAGCCTGAGTCACAGATTCCACTCTTTCGTCTTCATAAAGCCCTCCAGTAGGGCCTGCACCCCCTTTTTCTGCTTGTTATCCTGGTCCTTCTGTATCAGGGAAGGATTCCATCCTGTGCGTATATGCCACCATGTTCCACCAGAACCTTTTGGACAAAGAGTGTAGGGCCTTCCAGTTGCCTGTGATTTGCTTGAGGGCAAAAGTGATTAACAAGTGCAGCAGGAGGACCTGAGCCTCGCTACCCTTATACCTTGGATGGACACTGCCACACAATATAGCCACTAGGGACAAAGGTAGGGGTAAGTTACGTATTTGCACTATCTGCAGCAAACAGATCCCCAGAAACCAGATGTGAAAATACAATCAAGTATCATGTGTTTCAATGTGCCCTCCACCTCCCTACATGACCAACATAACGTGCTGTGACGCTCTTAGATCCTCCGCCCAACTTCGATGGAGTAAACAAGGCTTTATCGTATATCATAAATAGGGTCCGAGTATGCAACGTCAACCTAGACAGGTGTCTGATTTTTGTCCATATGTCAGTCCAACTATCTACCGGAAACTACTCTCCACACAGCCTTGCGCAAACTTCCTCAATTGCCACATTGGCATGTACTCTAACCCAGGCAGACAGTGCAGAATTTATCGAGGTCACTGACTGGGGTGGACCTGCATTCATACCACTCCCTCCAGGGGCACTCATCCCACCTGTACACCTACCCCGGGCCACCAACTCTCTATACCGCAGAAACTCCCCTGCTGCCAACCAGTACCTGTCTCTCAAAAACTGGAAAGTGACTAAACCCTCTTCCGCCCATATCTGTTCAGCATACAACAATCCTGCAGCACGCCATTTGGGCCTGCTTTCCCGCCCACTTGAATATCCTCATTATACCACAGCGACTGGCCCCGGGTCATCTCCCCACCTGGCCACGTCCCATCGAGCCATATCCCCAGTGCTGCCCAAGTAGCATTGATGACTAAGCAACTCCGCAACCCCTTCTTCCCTTTTAGCCACAGAATTTCCTTGTCCATATGCAGTGCAGCCAATGAGGCACATTCCAATGTGGAACATCTGAGAACCACTCTAGCACCTGTTTTAGGGCTTTAAAAAACTCAGACAGCCACTCACCGGTAGCATCGATGGGGCATACATTTCAACAAGAGGGCCTTCACCTTGGATCACACCTCATCCACATTTGCTTTCACCATGCTCCCCAGTTCCCTCTGAAATGTGATTCCTAGATATTTAATCCCCTCAGGGCTCCACAAGAACCCAGCTCCCTCACAGTGAGAACGGAGACAGAGAGTATTCAACGGCACAATTTAAATCTTCTCCGCATTCAGTTTATACCCAGGCATTGCCGAATACAACCCAATCTCCTGCAAGACGGGGGTAGCGACGTTTGCGGGTCTTCCACCAATAACAAAATATCAACCGCATACGCTGCTACCTCAAACTTCACCTCCCTGGCCCCCACCGCTCAAATCTCTTACCTGGCCCTAATGCATTATGAGAAGGTCTCCAGTGAGATCACAAATAGTAGTGGCGATAGTGGGCATCCCTGGTTCGTTCCACGCTTAAGGGAAAAGAAGAGCAATAACACACCATTTACATACAGAGCTGATCGAGGGTGCCAATACAGGGTACGCAACAAGTCAATAAAGCGTGCATCTATTCCATGCCACTTCAAGGTGTCCATCAAGAAAGGCCACCCCACCCCGTCAAAGGCCTTTTTGGCGTCTAGTGTTACTGCTCCCCAGAGTTTATGGACGTTTCTGCTAAGTCCAATATGGTAGACGACAGATGCATATTTACCACGTATTGCCTCCCTTTCACAAAACCGGACGGCTCTTTACAGACCAGCGCAGATAATACTGGCTCCAGCCATTAGGCCAAACCATGGAAAAACCTTCGCAGCAGTGTTAATCAGGGAAATTTGTCTGTAGTTTTTCACTAGCCTGGCCACACCCATGCTTTGGAATCACATGGATCATTGCTTCTTAGAACGTTCCTTGGGGGTAGTCCCTTTTGATATAGCCTCAGTACAGCTACATCAGTCTTTCCGGCAACTGAACAAACATACAAAAGAAATCGATCTGCAGTCCATCCGAAACTGGGGCTTTCCCCTCTTCAATTTGATTATTGCCAATTACACTTCCTCCCTTGTTATATTCCACCCTAACGTGGTCAGGTCACCCTCGTGTACCCTTTCTTTAAGGGAGGATGGAGACCCCCCCAAATATTGGTCTATTTGACTAGTAGTGGGTGTGGATTCAGGCGTATACAGTGTCCGGGAAAAGGTTGCAAACTCCTGGTCGATCCCCTCTTTATCCGTAATAACTCCACTCGACTCTTCCACTGTGACCGTCCAGTTGTTCTGCCGTCTCACTTTCAGGTAATTCGCCAATAGCTTCCCCGCCTTGTTCGCTGTGCCATAACATGTAGAGGTGTCTTTGAGCAGCAACCCTGCCACCTTGTTGGAGCACTGCTTATTGTAATCAAATGTATTCCACATCAGGGCCATCGACCTGCCCTGAGTCAGGGAATTCATGCACCCCACCTCCTTGCACTTTATAGCTGAGAGCCTCGTACAGGCCTCTGCTTTAGCAATTTGTTCTGCGCTGCTACATAACCAATGATATTCCCCCGAAGCGCGGCTTTATAGGCGTCTCAGACTAAACCCAATGAGAGACCTTTAGCCACAATACACTGATGAAAGTCCTCTGTAAAGGCTTCAATGGACTGAATGAAGTCCGGATTCATCAGAAGGTCCACAATTTGCCTTCATCTGTTATTCTTCCACCGTGCCCTGACCAACTCACAATCTGACACTACTGGAGCACAATCTGAGATAAGGATTGCGGATATGTCTGCACCCTGTATCTGTGCCATCAAAATCTTTCTCACACAAATATAGTCGATTCTGGAGTGTGAGTTGTGCGGAGGAGAAAAGAAAGTAAATTCTTGCATCTCTGGGTTACACATTCACTACACGTCCACTAAGTCATTATCCACCACCAGCCTCTTGAAAGGATTATGCATACTGGTCAACTTTAGCAGGGAATAAGACTCCCTATCCAGAACCAAATCCATTGGCAAGTTACAGTCCCTACCCAAAAGCAATGATTTCCCTTTTAAGCACTGCACCGCCAAGATCAGAGATCCCCAAAACCCACTGTCCTGGTCATATGTGGACCATATGTATTCACAATGGTTAGCGGGTGTCGTCCAGCTTTCCTCTAGCTAATAGCCATCTCCCCCGATATCTAAATGAACCTCCTTCACCTGATACTTGCAGTTTGTGTGTATGAACACCACCACACCCCCTTTACACCCTACCACCTCCGATGCCATCACCTGGCTGACCCACAGCTTCTTCAGCAAGTTTCACCCATCCCTCAAAAGATGAGTCCATTGTAACAGGGCTATCTGCATTCCCAATCTCCTCAATGTGTCAGCAACTTTTGACTTTCAATAGGTGAACGAAAATCGTTCAAATTCCACAAGACAAACTTCACCATGAACCTCAGGAAACCCTGTGTGATATCAGCCTAGCCTCATGAACTTTGCCTCCATTTGATGGGCCTAGCTGCTCAGGAAATGCCCCCCAGGCACCAGCTATAAAGACTATAACCATACGGCATAACAGTAACGGATCAACTCATAATCATGACAACTGTACCTCAACACAAGGATACCTCTCCAAATCCTATAATACCGCACCCCATTCCAGGTCACCTCAGAAGACAGCATCTTGGGTTTCAGTGGAAAGCAGGATTTAACATTTTCATTCACACCCTTCTCCCCTTCATTGCACGGAGCATTGTCAACAGACCTGGATCAAAACCTGTGAGGTGGGTCTTTTTGGAATTTGATGCAAGAGAGGCATGGCAACGCTCTCAGCATCTACCCCACCTCTGACTGCTGCCCCCATCCTGCTCCAGGTGGGCCTGTAATACTCGGGGAGTAGCTCATACCCATGTCAGACCTATTGCGCTCTCCTCTAGTCGCCTTCAGATATCTTTCCAAGTCCACAGGGTCATCGAAGAATTTGGAAAGTCCTGCCGCGTTAGAGAGCTGCATCCTCTACGGAGGATATAGCCCAAATCGCAGCTCATTTCTTCTCAACTCTTCCTGCAAGTCCAGGAACCATCTCCATTTCATCATCTTGTGTCTGGAGAAGTTACAATTGAGATGGATTGGTTCTGCAGAGACAGCTTCACCCCTGCTTATTTCACCTTATCCAGGATCTGCAGTACCAGAGAATGGCGGAAGAAGCAAGCAATGAGAGGCCTCAGGCCCACTCCTCGTTTGGGCTGCAGGAGACGCACTCGGTGAGCTCTTTGAGTCTCTAGTGCCAGCAAAAAATGTATGTTGAGGAAAAAGGGTAGCCATTTTTCCATCCACTTTTTCTTGTCCTGCCCCTCCATACCTTCAGGAATGCCAAACACCCTCATGTTATTTCTGCTGTTCCTGTCTTCTAGCTCATTAACGTTCGCCTCAAGCTCTTAGACCCTCCCCTGCAGGTGTTTCAGACCCTCCATATGATCTTCAAGCATGGAAACCTGGTCCCTATCTCCTGCAAACATCCTGAAAAGTGCCCCATCTCTGCCTGTAGTGATTTAATTTCACTCTATCTCCGAGTGATCAGACTGTTGGAAGATACCTTGTGAATGGGTATGTTATGATGAAGAGGTATATTGATAGAATTGGACCATGATGCAGGGTACACCCCAATTCCCACAAAAAGCAGACTAATTGCTTTGAGCAGATGGACTCACCAGTCATGTGAGTATGTAAATAGTTCTGCTGGTATCATGTTTGGGTTGGGGGCCTGACTGCTTGCTAGATGATTTATGGCTTATTTTTATTGATTGATCTTCTCATGTAAACATATATGCATCATGTAACAGAGGCCCATGACTCAGTGAATATAGATTTGTTTCTTTCAGGCCATTCAGACAATTCCCCATGTCTTACCTGTATGAGCTAGCTGTTCAGCAACAACCGCCCCAAAATATCCATGTGAAATGAGTTGACCATTCATCTTCAGAGATATTTTCATCAATATGACATGTATAGCCCAAGTCCCTGTGCCACCCCCCCAAAAGAATGTATTTATCACTTGAAGCTCTGCCAAGATGTTGCCAACTGTGATTCCCAAAATCCTTCATCTTCTGAACAAAAAGGGATTTGTATTTTTCTTTTTTAGAATAGGGATCTCCTCAGCACTCCCACTTTGTTTAAATGCTTTTTGCAGTGCACTCTTTACATCAGCACATTCATTGTCAAACCAGCCCAAAACATGTTGCTCATTTAAGGACTTGTTAAATTGTTCTCACTTTTCTTTGGAACAAATGGTGAAGGGAAAGACATAAGCACTTCATACAACTGACCCACACCAACTCCATTCCTTCAGCCAGACTGCAAGAAGGACTTGTATAAATGTATGATTTTATAAATCACCTCTCACAACCCCCTTCGCTTCAGTCGGATCAAGCCACAAAGAAAAACATTAGCCAGTCTTGGTCCACACCTAACCCTCACTATTGAGAGTGAGGACCTCTTCCACAGAGTCTGCCCTTCTACGAGTCTCATCTAGATATTTATATAAACAGAGTGCATTATGATAACTCTCAACCCTAGGTCACATTACTAACTTCCCATAGGCTGACCATTCTTCCACAGGAAGAAAAAACATAACCAATCACTGAATTCATCCCTGTTGCTTCATATGTAGGCTGAGTCATAGAATCCAAGACTAATTTATTTTGAGGTTAACATATATCTAAATCAAAACGGTGCATACATTTGACAACCTAAGACCATTACCACTGAATTTCTGATACTGCCCTCCTGGATTCCCCTCCCAAAGACCCATTTTGGCATTCGAATACCCACAGATGAAAAATTCCTCTCTGCCATTCAGGGGGGATATAGCCTCATCCAGTAAATTGACTAAAAGCGGTAAAACGTCATTGACTTCTTGCAATAGGTGTAAACATGTATAACTCTGAGTAGCTCCCCTTTTAAAAGAAGAAACTCTACTGCCATTGCATGTTTGGTGTTGAGTTTACACTCCACAGAATGCCTACATGACCCAGTTGATATTGATAATGATATTGATATTGTATTTATATTGTGCTCGTACACAAGTGTTTCAGTTCTGCATGAGATATGTAAACCACCCAGATTACTTGCCTGCACCTCCTTATCAGCAATTTTCAAAAGAATAAGATAGCCAACCTGGCCCCAAGGTTCAGCAGGATGAATGAGTGAAATCCAAAAATGCAAGCTATAAAATGCAGATGACACCATTTTTGGGGCATATCAGCAACATTCTGTTACATGAGTTTGATATCCAACCAAGATGTACTACAGTACTGTGTGGAGCTTTTCACTACTGTTTTGAGATTTCTGCCCAAGCAGTCACCTATTGACAGAGGTTTGAGGTTTGATCAATGTCAATTGAGTGCTTCTTCCAGGGGTTTGATCTGCCCAGGGGGAGATTTGACATAGACAAAGGACACAGGTTCAGCTTTTGGCAAGTTGAGGACATGTTGGTGGATGCTTCTTGTATCATCAGCAGCCTTGGACGCCATGAGGCTGATCCTATATAGCCTGACACACAACCCTTGTGCCTCCGGTATGCAAGGGTGTAGACTTTATCACATCCGGTTCATAAACACCATTGGGTAGGAATAATCGTTTTCTACAGAAGGGGTTCATGATTGAGTCACCCATTCTAATGAAAGATATCAAACTACATGTGCCACACCCAAGGAGGTTTACATTTTTAGGCTTGTCTAATTCATTTGCTCTCAGCCTGCTCACCAGTTTTAGGTCATATCTCAAGAGTGTACCTTTTCCATGCTTGCTGCTTTACCACCTGTACACCATGGTCCATAAGCCAGCCCGGTTTTATGGTTCTGCAGGATCGGGAATATTAAGCAGTAACATATTTATTTTGTCACCAAGCAAATCTGTTAGGTGAATTCCATGGGCCACAACACCTGGGATACGTGGTGTTTTGCACAGCTTCATTTCTTCCATTGCATGATGAACAGACAAAGGTTGCCACTGAGTCACCAATCAGAATCGATTATTAGATTTTCAGTCACCCTTTGTTTATTTGAACGCGACACTAAATTCAAAGCGGAGACCGATAGTATACATTTGCTTATGTAAATTAGACATGAAGTGGATGGGTCCACTCCTTTGCTCAGCTTGGTAAGCCAGTGCAAAAGATGTCTCCTTGTTTCATTAAATTGTAGATTGGGAGAGGTATTTACCTTTGATGTTTGGGTGGGTTTCAGGGCTTCATTTCTCCTTTCATCCTCCATTGAAACAGTTTGGCAACTATTTGAAGGTGTGACTCGATTGTCACAGGGAACACATCTAACAGATCCGCTCATGTCTGTCAGAGCTATTGCAGTGGTAAGAGCATCAGTGGACATTGTTGGAATGACTTCTAGGGACACAGTAATTTCACTGGCCAACACTCAGCTTTTGGACTGTTTCACACTGCACATTCCTTCCATCTTGGGCCCACTATGGTTCATGCTCCATCTCCTGCTGATGATATTTGAGAAATTGCTTACCCAGGGATCCATTACTACCTTCAAGGTAAGCACAGAGATATTCATTTGGTCAAAAGATGCATGACTCAGAGTTCCTGAGAAATGATTGGATACAACCAGCACCTCTGCACCTTTTCCCCTTTGCACATATCAGAAAGGACCAATTTAGGCTAGGCTAAACTGGACGTGCACATGATCCCCCCATCAGCCACAGGGGCTGTTAACGATACAGGCAGAATAAGAGTTGCCTCAAACCATCCCTTTTCTGTGAAAATGGGGACTTAGGAGATTTATTGAGCTTGACAAGTACCCTCGTAGTCTGCAATTGAGAGTCATTGAGGACTGGGTAAGATTAACTTGACTTTTATGGTGAAACAAACCTTTCAATCTTGTCTGAGTTTTGGCCATTGCCTCCTTGAAAGGGTCAATGGGCCTCATTCCGAGATTGGATGTAGCTATGGCGCTATTTGCTCCATGGCTGCCTCCAATAACGGGTCTGGCACCGGTCTAGTTCAATGGGGACTTACCGGTGCAGTCCGACCCTGGCGGGACCGGTAAGTCCGCATTGAACATACCATTCACCATTCCCATTAGAGCACCAATAGGGCTCAATGGGAATGGGAAGGGCGCTAATAACGGGCTTGCGAATGGCAAGCCCGTTATTAGCGCCCTGGTCCCTTAGCGGGACCCGTAAGGAACGTGTGGTCAGAAAGTTCTCTCCAAGGGACCTCGGAATCGGGCGGTAAGGGATTACCGGCACCGGTCTCCTTACCGGTGCCCGGTATCCCTTACCACCCAACTCGTAATGACCCCCAATGTCTAAAATGTCACCTTGCAGGGTCTAGTCTCTTGCACCTTCATGTTCATGGAACTCTTTTTATTCATTGAGTCCAGTGTCACTCCCAAACCCAATATTGCAGCAATGGTAACCTTGTGGGATGTAGGTTTGACCAAAATATAATGTATCACCAGGAAGAGTATTCAAATTAAATTTGATGGAGGGGAAAGCTCATAGTCTTTCATATGCGAGCCAACAAATACAAACATGATCTTTTAGAATAGAATGGCTAAGACACATTGAGAGGTCAGGTGAATTTGTAAAATCTGGATCTATCTCATTTTGGATCCTGCATCTGTCTGCTGGGATACCACTTTGATAGGTCTATTTGTACGCTTCTAATGCATTCTGAGAAAATGACCTCCACCACCTGCTTTGATCCCCTGTTTTGACAGGGTGAATTACACACCTGCATCTGATATTCTGAAGACAAAGGCCCTCATTACGACCCTGGCGGAAATCGAAAAACGATGGCGGACATGCAATACCGCCATCGAATAGCGCTCGGTGCGATTATGACCCGTCACCGTAAAGTACGATGCCATTAGCGACACCGTAGTGAACGCCAACGCTAACTGCACCAAGTACGCGCACGCGCGCCATGCCAAACCGTAATTACCACCAGGGCGTAATGGTACGCGAATTCCGATCCAAGCGGACATGTACCTAACGCCATCAAGCATGGCGGAATGTACCATTCCGCCATGGTGAGAAGTACGGCTTCGCGAATCAACCGTAAACGGCCCTACTGAGTGCCTGTACACCACTCCCTGGCCACATTGCACAACTCCTCGTAGGTGCAATGAAGACACAAATGCAACCAGTGAAATGTACAAGCCACCCATGCATGCCAACGAACAAATGAATCTAGGGGCTCCAAGTGCCTTGTGAGTGGCCATCCATTCATGCCATGGCACCATTGCCGCACTGATGCAGCACAGGCATGTGAAGGTTCAAGTACAGCAACATGAGCAGAAAAATGAGACAAACAAAAACAGGCCCCCCCATCGACTGACACCAGTGTAAGGCAACATACAAAGCAGTATCCTGAGGGAGACTGCACCAGCCCTGTACTCCTGCCAGTAAACCAACCAACCATCAGCATAAGCATGTGCCACACAAGTTGGCAGAGTGACTGAGCAGCCAGGCACATCTCAAGAGGGGCCAATGGGAGCTGCAGGGCACAGATGGCACGAATACAGAAGCCATTCCAATGGACATGACCTCAGTCTCCCTCCAAGAAACGCACGCAAACACAGGCACCTGTGACCAGCCATATTCTGATAATCACATCATTCCACCAATCCACCTGGATGACCGGCATCTGTTACACAAAAGCCAATCCCCCGCCCATGAGCAGGACATCATTAAAACAGTCACAATGGTAGCCCCTATCCCTGACCACACTGGGCTTCGTAGGCAAACGCGGCCAGTACAGTACCACGCAACTATACTCAGAAGCCGGAACCCAATGCAGATCTTCTCACAAAACATCGCACCACAAATAGGAATATGCTACATTACTTGCAAAGAAGAACGCTACACGGTTAAAATCAGAATAGACATTTAATGCACCACAAAATCACCAAGCCCATAGAGCCATTAGGACATGAACCCCAAAATACATTTCATCATTGTGGGCAGCATCCGCAATAAATGACCAGCTTCTTCTTGTGTGACGCCCTGTTCCTTCATGGTACACAGGGGCTACATTCACGTTCAAAAAGGCAACATGGAAGCGCCTAGAACGGCAGGGCCGTCCCATTAGGTAGGCACTAGTCCAGCTGAAAGCTCGAAATGTTGCTCTTAGCCACTAGTACTGCGTAAGGGCATGTGGCCCATTGGCGATCGTCCCATAAGATCGTAATGGTGCTCCACTGATTAACTCGAAGCAGCAGGTGCCGGGAGTAAAAGCCATCTGCAGGAGTGGCATATAGATGGCAGCGGCAAAAGGGGAGGAGATACCTGTCACCCAAATGAAATGAAAAAGAATAGTAGGCCATCAGAACTTGATTCGTATTACTCACTTCAATGATCACACTAAATCTACAGCCATATGCATGCTAGCCCACTCCAAAGGATTATTCCCACCCAAAAATCACTTGCGAATCATAACTATGAAAATCGAGCTGGAAACACTATTACACACGAGTGCTTGTGTGCATGCGTCTGTCTAAACAGAATCCATTCGATGGGATTAGTAACGTGCATAGACACAAGTGTATGAAGGCGCGTCGAGACAGGGAGGGTACAACAAGGGCAGATAGACGATGGTCCCACTATGGCAGCTCTGCATCACATAGCGCAGGTGAGGTGGATAGATTCCAAAAAGCCCTGTACATGGCAAACTCTCCTTTAAATCATCTGTCCATGCATCCATACATCATTTCCTCATCCCTGTATGAAAACGCCTGATTATTTACTCACATCACATGTGAAATTTCCATTGAGTCTGTGCGTAATGCAGTCTGCAAAATCCACTGTGCTCCAGGCCGGGATTTCAGTGTTGTGAAGTAAGATGTATTTGGGAACGTCCTGCCTTATCGTCCACTACGCTATTGCGCATCCCATACTATTCATATCAATCATTGCATTCTCGCCATGGCCCCTGTCCCAAGGACACTAAACAATAGAACGTTATATTTGCAGTCAGACCTGTGGGCGTCTCCTCGCCGCTAGCTGAAGACCGAAAGCGCCGTCCTTCGAATACCTCATTTGCAACATCACGTCGGAAAGGCATCTGTGACCGCTCGAAATCACAAATTCATCCATGTAGTGCGGCATTGTGTGTAAATGCAAACTGGCTTCACTCACAAATGGGACGCCTCGCCCGTCGGTGAACCGCGGTACAGTGCTGCATGAGGGTCCACCGTTAATCGAGCACTACATTCCACTGACCCTTCACAAGTTTGTTCGCGACTGCAAAGATAGTATGTGAAACAATGGAACCATAGCAGAATGAACATATGAACCAATATTTCACTGCCATCGGGATCATATACATGATTGTAATAGCAAGATGCCATGCGTCGAATTGCAGCGTTGTGTGCGGGACGTGCTCGCCCAAAGGGGATTGCAGCTTGCACAGGTGGAATGAATCACCACAGGTGGAGGCAATAGAGCTTGAAAACACATAAATTGCACACCCAACCCCCTCCCACACCCACACCAAAATGCTACCGGCAGGACTAGCGATGTTGGCCCTGGGGGACCTGATTGCACTGCAAGTACTCCAACTTCAAGAAGAAGACGAACAGCAACTACTACAACAACCGGCCGCACAGAGGAGACGCAGGAGGAGGAGGAGGGCAAGGCAGGGCCAGCAAGGCCCGCCAGCACAGCCACTACCACCACGCAGGCAGCCCGCAATCCCACGCCTCCGAGCACATCCGTTCAACCTCACGGATGAGCAGATCCACACCCTCTACCGTTTGGATCGGGACACCATAACCGCCATTGTGGATATGACACAGGCTGACCTTGTCAGCATGATAGATAGCCCAACCGCCATTCCACCCCTACTGAAGGTGGTGTCTGTACTCCACTTCCTGGCCACAGGCACCTACCAGCACACAGTCGGACAGTTGCATGTCATTTCACAGCCAGTGTTCTCACGGACACTATTGCAAGTGCTCGATGCCCTCCTGAAGCACGCAGACGACTACATCTCTCTACCACGCTCGGAGCAGGAAATTACGAACACAAAAGTGGGATTCCATGCACTTGGCGGCATACCGGGTTGCATTGGTGCCATCGACTGCACCCATGTGGAATTGGTCGTCCCGCATGCCATGGAGGCCCAGTACCGCAACCGAAAACAATTTCATTCTCTGAATGTACAAATGGTGTGTGACTCCAACAGGATCATTACCCATTGTTGTGCCCGATTTCCTGGATCAACCCATGATTCTATGGTTTTGAGGAACTCTACAATACCACGCTACATGGAGCGACACGCAGGGAACAGATCCTGGCTACTCGGTGAGTCTCATTTCATGCATGATAATGTGGGGTATGTGATGCGGCAATGACCTGGCAGGAAGGGGGGGGGGGGCGTACGTAGCAATGTCATTCCACAAACATCCTTTATTGTCCACATACAGGTGATGCCGGGTATCCACTGAAGAGATGGCTCCTTACACCACTCCGGAACCCACAGAACCAGCCTGAGGAGGACTACAAACATGCCCACTCACGTACCCGTGTAGTCATAGAGCAGGCATTCGGCTTACTGAAGACTCGTTTCCGCTGCCTCAGCAGGTCTGGCGGGGCACTCCTGTACCGCCATGTGAAGGTGGCAAAGATGGTCATGGCATGTGTCATGCTACACAACATGTGCGTACGTAGAAATGTGCCCATGCCCCCTGACGCAGAACTGCAAGCACCTGTAGATGGTCATGATGAGGGTGGGGATGTGGCAGCACCTCAAGGAGTCCGCGAGGCACAGGCTTCTAGCACTCACGCCTGGTGGCTGATACATGGACACGGGACTTGTGGCACTGTGTGTGTCTGGAACATGCACAATATGGACTGTACACCTATAATGGCCTCGTACACAAAGATCAATGTCCACACATCTCATTGGATGATAGTGAAATGTTTATCGCATATGTGAAATTATGTTACACACCCCATCTACCCGCCACCCAAGTGAGCCTAACATACCCCCTCCACCCTCCTACCTCCCCCCCGAACACCAGTGTCCAAAGGTGCTCATTGTCAGTGGGCAGACGCTATTGCAAGCCCCCTCTCCGGGTATCAGGGGCACCCCTGCCTGTGGAGCGCAGGTTCCTCCCAGATCTACGTTGGGGGCTGCCCTGGACGGAACTTGCAACGGATGATGTCTCTGCCTGCTCACGTCCATGCATGTCCCTGAGGGTTTGTGAGAGCTCAGTGAGCACACGGCGCACAGCGGCAAGTTAAGCACATACGTCTTTGGACGTCGCATGCAGTTCCCCCCTCAGGCTCTCGGTGCTTCTCTCCATTTGTACTCTCAGGCTCTCGGTGCTTCTCTCCATTTGTACTCTCAGGCTCTCGGTGCTTCTCTCCATTTGTGCCCTTAGTGTCTCTGTACTTCTCTCCATTTCTGCCCTAAGTGTCTCAGTAGATGTTTCTATGGCTGACTTAGTACCCCCACATTCATCAGCATGGTCCTTGAGGAGCGTGGCCAGTTGCTGCTGTTGCACGATCACCTGGTCGAGGGACTGTTGCCTCTGCTGGGCCATGGCCATTTGCGGTGGTGTCACAGAGGGGCTGGTGACCTCATGTTGCCTTGCCACAGGGCTTGTGGGGGATGGCCAGTCGTCGTCTTGTGGGTGCCCCTGCGTGGTATCCTCATGGTGTACGGGATGGAACAAACAGGGGGATTGAGACAGGTCATGGATGGATCTTACTTCGACATCCCCGTTTTCTGTGTCGGAGCATGCTGCCATTAATGCAGTGTCACCTATGGTGCTGCTGCCACCAGAAGCAGTGCCTTCTGTGGCATCCATTGGGGGGACCTGTGGTGGTGCTGTTGTGGGCATGCTGGCTGCTGGGGTGCCTGTTGAAGTTCCCTCCTGTGTGCTGTCACTTGATTTGTGCTGCTGCCATGTCTTGATGCGTGTCTTGATGCGTGCAGCTGAGGTGGAGGGTCTTTGGCCGTTGGTCTTGGCCCTCTTTGCAGGTGTGCTGGTAGGGGTGTCCTGGAGCTCGTCGTTTGAATCGGACCCTGTGGTGGAGTAAAGGAGGGCGAGCGTTATTAATGGGTCTGTTGAAATTGGAATGGCAATGTATCACATGCATTGGGGTGGTACCTGAGGGTGATTTGGGTCGGGGCCTTGGAGGTGGTTTCATTTTTGTGTGGATTGAGGATGAAGTTGTTTTGCAGCCTGCAGTTAGGGTGTGCATGCTGCACGTGTAGAGGGTGTTTTTAGGGTTTTTAATTATTTATGTATTTATTGTGCGTTTTAAAGTGCGCTATCAGGCCAATGTATGTGGACGTTCTCATGGACATGTGTTACTGTTGCACTATGTGGACACATGGTACTTCACATGATTGGACATTGTGGTTTTAGCATTGTTTTATTTGGCCCACCTACCTGATTCTTCGGATGTCTGCACTCCTTTCTCCATCCCTCCGACTCCCTCTATACTCTCCATTCCAATGGTGGAGGCACAGATTTCTTCCCAGGGGGTCAACTTGATGGGTGATTCCGATCCTCCCCCGGTGGCTGTGGCAATGTTTCGGTTGGCAGAAAGTATGCTCCGGACGCGTATCCGCAGGTCGTCCCATCGCTTTCTGCATTGCTGTGGGTTGCGGGGTGCGGTCCCCACCGCACTTACCCGCTGTGCCACCAGGGCCCATATGGCCTTCTTGTTCGCAAGTGCCGTCCTGGTCATTTGCGTCGAGAAGACGACGGCAGCATTCTCCTGGAGGGTCTCTGTGAGCACGGTGAGTTCCTCACGGGAGAAGTGGACCTGCCGCTTGCGGTCGCACGCTTTTTTCGCTACTTTTCCCATTGTTATTGTTTTCACTAGGGTGGATGACGGGTTGTGATGTGTCTCAGGGTAGTATTTTTAATGGTTGTGTGGGAATTCTGATTTTATAGGTGTACGGCGTGCTGTTTCCCGTTCCGGGACCATGTTTTTACTTCCGTTTCCGTATATTTACGGTCACCGTACTTTCCGATTGCCGCTCATTACGGTGACCGCTTAGATGGGTGGCGGAATTGCACCTAGGGCGCCGTACGACGGCGGTGGGGGGCGTTTTGGGGACATTTCCGCCATCGCGGACATTGCACTTCCGCCATGGAGTAGTGCTCGTGCCCGATGGGTCGGAATTAGCCGCACTTTGCTCCGTCGTGCAATGGCGGAAACGCTATTTACGCTGTGGCGGTCCGGTCAGTCACTTTCCGCCAGGGTCGTAATGAGGGCCAAAGTCAGTGATGCAGCTCTGTTTCTGCCTTATTGATGAGCATTCTCTGGGACTAGCCAATTGACAACCCCTTGGGTGTCACCAATAAAATGCATTGCAGTATGAAGATTTATATAATATAATATATATTTAGATATGTGTGGCATTAAGCTAAGGTGCTATGAAGTGCTGTAAAATAAAGAACATGGCAAGGTAGAGCCAAGTAGATAAACACATGATACATTGTCCCTATATGAGTTAAAAGCATGCATACTCAGCAGTTGTTTGCTACCATACCCTTGCCATGCACAGCCAATTCACCCCCTGTGGTGCTCCTGCAGTACCACTCTACAGTGATAACATACCATGCGCCTATTAGAAGGGGAATCTATCACAGCAGCCTCGCTGCTTCTGCTCCTGCATTCACCTCTACTAGGCCATCAATCTGATGTACCACAAGCCACTGCCGCAGCATCAACCTCCAGTACTGGGCTCAGGCAGACTCGTGATGCGATGTGGATTGGCATCAAGCCGCACTGTTCTCTCCCGAAGCAGTTGCTTCTGACAGCCTAGAAATAATTAAATGTAATAAGGTTGACTTATGCTCATTTAAAAAAGAACATATGGTGAACCCGGAAAGATATTTATAAAATAGAGGATTTGAACTTCTTGGGAGGTATTTCTTTTATATATCACGTAAGACACAAATTGGTTGGGAGCTGGAACATTGACTACTGGATCACAAAAATAAAAAAAATAAAACAATCTTCATGCATTCTATCAAAACTGTCTTCAAAATAATTTGTTAAGTTGCTTCAGTAGCTCATTTTTCTTTCCCTAGTGTGTGGATCTGGTTGGCCATTCATAATGTTACCTTTCTGTGGGGTTTGTGAATTGGCTATAAAATGGTTCTGTAGAAACCCAAATCCATCACCTTGTAATCAACCTCAGGCATCAAAGTTAGAGACAGGATTTATTTCCATACAGCTGTGCAGAAATGGACAAAGCGACTTGCACAGTCTCCATGACAAAAATATGTCCCCGAACATAGAAACCTTGGTTTTTTTATAGGGTTTTACATAATGAGACTATCAATGAAGAGTAAATATGATACATTTAGTCAGATACATTAACAGCGAACCTCCTTAAAAAACATCCTCTGACCTTGGAGTACATGGATTTACATCACAGTTTGAGATCTGTACAATTCTTCTAGCCTCACCTGTGTGATGCAGACCCGCTATCTCTTGTGGATCTTTCCATTACACATAAAAAGGCCTGATCGGGTGCTCAGCACCCACGTGGTCCTTGTTTCAAGTCTCAGACAGTTTAACTCACCTTCATTAGTGCTGCAGCATGAGTCACTGACCATATCTGTCCAACGGACAGAGACTAAAGTTATGCTGGAAAGGCTTTATGTGAATTGATATGCCTGCCAAACACTCATATCCCTTACTGCACAAACTCCCAAAATATGATTTTAGTCACCATGTCATCTTCCAGCTATGACTACAGTTTTTCTCTGTCCATGACTCACGTATGTCATGTCGCATTAGAAATAAAATACTTCTGGCATTTACATTTCCCTCTTTTGTGCTCATGGAACAACTTCCATAAATATTGTATGCCCTCATTTCTCACTTTTCTTCCACCTCCAATTAGGCCTCACTGTTCCTTGTTCCTGCACCATATCTATTTATATTGCATTCATATGTTGCAGTGTGATTTGTACCAAATCCGCTTTACAAAGCATTTTCATAAAAAAGTATTTCATCTGTAATATCGTCCACCTTTCATTTTGTATGTTATCCTTTCCGTCAACATTAACATTTGTATATATAAATGTATTGTCTGTTCATTATCTTTACGTATAGGCATTGTCCTTTTATTTTCTAGCTGTAAATAATTGACAAGGCTTTTCCAGAAGCAGCCCCATTTACAGATTATGAAACTGGGTGCAACTCGTATTGTTGAAATTGGTATTATCCATTTATATGAGTCAGCCATTTTTAGCATCTTAGTTGCATGACACAATAATTGCAATATGTTACATAGGTTAACTTTTTGTAGTACTCATTCAAAAGCATTTGTTTCATGATTAAATATTGCTTGTAATTCATACAGTTCATTTTTAATCTTTGATCGACTCTGTATTTCGGGTACCAGTTCTAACACATTTCTGAAATAATAGGGAACAGTATCATGTAATATGTTAAATGAACTTCTTATCTTGATTGTACAGGCCATTATACATTGTGTCACTCAGCCATGGTTAGCGGAAAAAAGCTCATATCAAGTTCCAGTATTTTGCTGGATACATATAGCTCTTCCGCTGGGTAAAAGAAACATTTGAATCTGATTTGGTATCAAACCTTTGTCACTCCCATCCCAGAAGATCTGATCTTTAACAGTTAGTATGTGGCTTTGCTTCACTTTCTCCATAAACTGGATCAGCAAGGGTTTTCCCAGCAACGATTTACAGTTTTTTCTGATCCCGATCCACATGTCTCGCTTCATCCCAGGAACACCCACCAAGCAATGATTAGCGTTTCCTGGAACTGGATCATCTAGCCCTATCAGCTGCTTACCCAGATACCAAGCCTTATCTGATATGCTGCAGCTCAAGTCCCTCAAACTGGCTCATATTCATTGAAGGAACATCTCACAGTCTCGATGTGGCACTGCCAGTTGGAAAGCATACACACATTTCACCAGGCCTCAACTTTGCAGGGACTTCTGATTAGTCTACAATCCCTACAGCTAGGACTGATGATTGAAATTATCATGGATCCATCTAAGCTGGTCATTCTTGCACTTCTCCACAAGTGATGTCCCATGTAATCTTTCGACCTGCAATTGTGTGTTAAATATTAGCCTTGTTTGTCTGGTCTCTAGAGTTGCATCTACATTGATAAATTGCAACCCTGTTATTTGCCCAGTTACTTCCCCTTTAAATATTCCAGGCCACGGCCTCTGAGATTAACCCATCCCAGATCCATCCCACCAGACTTCGTTGTTCTCTTTCTTTCATCATCAGCATGTCCTTCTGCTATGGTAGTATTACTACTGCTCCTGTTGAACAATTTGGAAAATGAGAAGTTGAATGTTCAATACGGACAAGGAGAGGTGCACAGAACTAAGTGAAGTGCTAAAAACTGCCCATTTCTTTGGACCAATCCCATTATGTACAGTTCGGTATCATTGTGTCTGATGCTTTGCCACAATTGTCTCTTTCAAAGGTTTTCTTTAGGGGGCAATAGATTATATGGTGAATAAGGGTGCATATTATCTTTGACATCTGTTCTCTGGGACATCTACCACATTGGTAGGCACACAGAAAACTGGGGCAATCATAGTTTCCCGTTTTCCTGGCAATAGCGTCTGATAATCTAGCTCTCCTTTAAAGTTCACCTTTCACATTACATGCTGCCATTGGTCATCCATTTTATAGCTATACCATGAAGCAGCTTGCTTTTATGTAGAAAATATAGATAAGTGAATCAGTAGCATTTTAAATTAGTTTTTTAAGTTGATATAGGGCACCTTATTTCTTTAAACTTGGTGTGAATTTCCCCTTCACAAATATGTGATCCCGAACACTGAAACCACACAGTTTTTTATAGGTTTTTACACAATGCGCCTTATACAATCAGGATTATACTTTTAGCTGGTAACATTAACAATGAATATCCTGACAGAATTTCCTCTGACCTTGGAGGGCATGACTTTAAAGCACCTTTTGGGACCTGTACAATTCTGCTTGGCCTACCCACTAGATGCAGACTGCCACCTCTGGGGGTATAACACACCTTCACTAAAGGCACACCCTAACCCACTAGGTATACCTGTTCCCCAGACAGAGTCTTTTTTTACGTTTACACTGCTTTATCTCTCTTATGTGCATTCCAACCAATGAAAACACTTACCATGCCATCTTCCACAAATTGGCTGCAGTGGCAGTGTCATCTTCCAACTCTGGCTGTGATTTTGCTCCGGCTAAGGCTCTTGTACTTCAGATACCCATACAAAATTAAAACACTGTCAGCCTTCAAAGTTCAAATGGTGATTTTGCGGGATTTAGGATTAAACATGTTTTATAATGTGTGAGCATACTTTTGTCTGCATCATTGTAATTCTCATACTATTTCCATTCTTATGGGAGGTACCTTTTGTTGCCCTGTCAGGATCTCCCCCCACTCTTCATTGTGCTGCTGTTCTCTTTAATCCCTTTCCTTCCCCTCTAATCCTGAACACTCTTACCTCATGCGTAATGCATTTGATTTATTTTGTATTGTTTTTGTAACTTATGTAGATAACTCAAACAGAAGTGTTGTATAACTTAAATTAATAAATAAACAAGGAATGGTTTGTGTCTCTGTCTGAAGTATTCTACTGCAAGTGTCTTATCTAGAACGCATCTAAGACAGGTTTCTTTTGTTCTGATGTTGGACTGGGAAAGTAGTGATTCAATATCTCTGGCATGAAATGTTTGAGTATTTTAAATAATTTCAAAAACCTTCCTATAAAGTGTGAAGCCAACCCACTACGTCTACCTGGTGCACAATTTAATGTTCTAGTCTGATTATCTAGCCTGGGTTTTAGTTCCTAGATCACAGGCTTACAATAATCAAATATCCATGCATCCATTCGGATGTCTATGTTGTTAGTAAAAATTAAATCAAATATCTCTAACCAATGTTTCAATGCTGACCTCATTTTAATAAGTGTTCATTCAAGGCACTGATGATGGCTTCACTTTCCCTATCTATCATGTCAGTACTCAATAATAAATCTTGCATCCATAGTCCCAGATTCAATTTTAAGATTATGTAAGTGGTTTCATGTGATCTGATGATGGAATATATTTGTGTTGCCCTTGCTCCCATCTATTTACAGATTGGAAAAGACCACCTTGATTTTATCTTGCCTTCTTGCTTTAAATGTGCAGGCATGAGACTGTGCGGCTCATATTTGAGTTCCCCGTACTTTGTCGGCAGAGAGCTGTAAGAGTAGACATGTCTCCACTGCCAAAGTTCCCTCATTTGCATAGCAGAGTGCAAAAAGAGAGGACAAAAAAGGCAGGATACACACTTGCATACCGTTCTCTTGCACTCTGCAGTGCAAACAGACTGAATGATATATGTCATGTACGCATAAAAGGGAGCATTTGCTATGGATTCCTATGGAGTCCATAGGAATTCCCAGCATTTGCATCCAACATGACAATCAATCCCAGAGCAAATGCTGGAGTATGTGCATAGGGAGGGAGTGTTGGGAAGTTACGTTCCTCCCCTCCTCTATGCGATAAAAACACTTGAACATGAGGCATGATGTAAGAATGGGTAAAAGTGTTATGCAAAACTTGTATGCATTTTCTTACATTACGCAGAACTCACATTGAGCTACAGTGTGTTTAAATCTACCAATGTAATGCCACTGAGGGCAGTTACCACTTACCTTGACTTCTGCAGCATATCACAATGAAAGGGTACCAACTAAAAGTACTATCATGAATAACACAGAAGGAAAAGAAGATGCTACACTTTCCCTTTTGTCAGAAATAGATGTTATGTTATTTTAAGTGTATTTGTTAAACCCAACTAGATGCTTTCCCTGGAAAATGTTGATGTGCTGCCTTTTAAAATATTGAGAAAAACAATACAAACTAAAGAAAAACGAAATTTCACATTTCATCAGATCCACCTTTATTTTAACCCAGACTAGGAAGGACTAATTGACAAAATGGGGTCAATAATAGATATTGCACTCACACCTGTGTCTACTGGTTTTTGTAATTAATTTCTTGTGTTGCATTCATCAGAAAAACCTTTACATATTATCTCTGTTGTTCCAATTCCACCCTATGGGTCTGAATTTTGAATTTCAAACTTCAATTACAATCAAGAAAACCAAAACAGTGGTTATCATACAACACTGGTGTTTGGTGAAATAAGGAAATCATCGTTCAGGTTGTGCTCTAGAAAGCCACATACTGCACATGTGAGTGGTACATTATTACTCGATAGTATCCTGTACCACCAGCCTTCAGTGTCACCGTCGACAGGCGCATAGCTCCCGAGATAACTAGTTCGCAAATGCGTAAATTGTGGGCATTTCGTGATCAGATGTTTCAATGATTCTGTTGAAAGTTCACAAATCCTGCACAAATTATTGGAGACATGTGTGTCGCTTCTAAACCATAAAATCTCCTTAGTTCTAAGTGCATTCAATCGAACTCTCAAGAATTGATTTCGATGTTTCCTTGATGGAAATTTTCGCAGATATTTCGGTAGTCCATCTAAGCTGTTGACTGCTAGTCCCAGATCAATTGAGGTTTTCATAACATTTCTTCGTTCCAAATTTTGGATCCAATTCCATTGTCTCAATGTTTTTTTGGCAATTTGCGGTGTTGCTAGTAGTGTTTCCCATTTTATGTCTGCATATTCAAGTATCCGTTTTAATCTGGTTATCCATTCTAACAGAATGCCATGATATGATTTAGAAGGGTCTAAAGATAAGATTTGGTAGGCGGGAACTGGATCTTCTAGTGACATCTTCCGTAGCATAGCCAAAGATTTCCATACAACATTATTGTGCATGGAATCAATTCCCAGCTCGTGTCTTATGGAGATCATCGATACAATCGTTGGCAGTTTGAAAATACGTCTCCAAAACATTCCCTCCAGGGAAGACCACATTTTGTAACTTAGATTCCAGGCAGCCTCAGCTCCAAATGTGATCGATGGAATCACTTTTTGGGAGTAAAAGGTTAATACAGGGTTCAGTGTAAATTTCCCGTATTCGGCGTGTAACTTGGCCCCTTGCAGTGAAAAAGTTATCATGCGTTGTTTTAAATCTTTCATCCATTCGAGTTCTCTGATTGAGGTGTTAAATTGGATGCCTAGATAGCGGACCAGTGAAACGTGTTTTATCTGCACATCTGCGAGTTTCCATCTAAATTTTCTGATTAGTCTTTTGGATGAGTCACCAATTGCCACGATCTTAGACTTCTCTACATTGATTTCTAGATCGTTGTCCATTAGGTAGCCATTGAGAGCTAATAGCAGTCTTTGAAGGCCAATAGGAGTTGAGTCTATTAGAATAATGTCATCAGCATAGATGGTCCAACTGATATTCTGATCATTTATTTTTGGTGGAAAACATTGCACCGATGGAAAGGCTTCAGAGACATCAGATATGAATAATTTAAAGAGTAGGGCAGCCAAGGGGCACCCCTGTTTGACTCCCTTGTTAGTTATTATCTCCTCAGAAAGGTCCCCTACCTCATTTATTCGTACTCTGATAGAAGTGTCTTTATGAAGAGCCATTATTGGTTGCAATAATTCTGGTGGACAGGACCATTTCTTTAATTGTGTCCATAGTTTATGTCGATTTAATGAGTTGAATGCTTGTTTCATATCTATAAATGCAATAAACAAGTTTTTACCATTTTTCAGGGCTTCTAGTTTGAGCACGTTTAGTATTGTCAGATTTAATTCTGTGCCAACACCCTTGGTAAAACCAGTTTGACGTATATCAAAGTGACCAGAGGCTGAGGCCCACTTCGAAAGCTTCTGCTGTAGGAAAGTTGCAAAAATCTTGCCCACAATGTCCAAGAGGGCAATGGGACGATAGTTTGCCGGATCGTCCCGATTTCCCTTTTTGAATATGGGAACTATGATGGCAGAGTTCCACGAGTGATGCAAGGTCTTCGTTGTGGCTATCACTCGAAACAAATGTACGATGAATGTTGCCCAAAGCTCGTTGTTTGCTTTTAGCATCACATTTGTGAGGCCATCTGGTCCAGGAGCTCTTGAATTTTTTAGATTTTTAATAGCTGTTATGATGTCTTCTTTTGATTCGTTTATGTCCCAAAAGTGATCAGCTGGTGGAATATCATCGAACTTGGTATTTTCCTTGATTGTAAAAACCTTTTCAAAGTGTTGTTGCCAGATTACTTTTGATATACTGTGATGCATTTTAGCATTCCGAAATACATCTTTGTTGTTTATGATGCTCCATAGTTCCTTAGTTTTATGACAGTTAATCATCGTTAGAGTTCTCTCACCTCGCTCTTGGTCTCTCATAATTGCAAAGCATTTCAACCAATTACGGTATTTCATTTTGCGTTGTTTCATTAGCGCAAGCTTGTTGAAATCTGGTCCTTTTTTCAATTTTCGAAGATCTTGGTGTAATTGTCTCTTCTTTTGAGATACTAAAGCACTAAATTCATATTTCTTTATATAGTTACAATTGGTTCCATGATTGTACTTGATTTGGAACTGTGCCAGCAGTGCCGTATAATTTAATTCGTCCTTCGCAGCAACAATTTTTGAAGACATGTTTTTAGTTAGACTCTCAATTTGTCGACTATTTACTTTGAGTCTGTTGCCTCTTTGATTTACTTCCATCGACAAAGTAAATTTACTCATCGCTGTTTTTGGTAGCGCTTTCCAAGTTAAATATAACGGATTATGGCCGCTGAGTGTAGAATCCAAAATCTTCAGATGTTTGATATCATGACACATCGTTTTAGAGGCCCAGATGTAATCAATTATTTTTTTGCACCCGTCCCGGTGCCACGTGTGATTTGGAGGAATGTCTCCTCTTGTTTGACCATTCAACATCATGTAGTTTCTGGTGATCAATGCTTGTTGAAATTGGTAACCTCTACCAGTAACATTAGTTTGGTGTTTATGCTTTGTGGGGATCTTACCATCTTCGAGCCAGGAGAAATTTAAGTCTCCACACAGGATCACATTTAAATCGATGTAGCTTTCCATGCTATCATCAATGATTTTTGTTATTGACTGTATGAATCGACGAGAAGAGATCATTGTTGTATTCCAATATGTATTAAGTAGGAGCAGGTGATTTGATTTTGCACCAGCGCCCAGTTTGTTTTGCAGTATTGTTCCTTGAACAAATAAATTTGGGGAGAAAGACTGCAAAATCTCCCAACCATTTGCATTATTTATCATGGCCAGCAGACCTGAGAAAGGGCGACCGAGTTGATTTTTCCCTGCGGGATTAAGCAACATAGAGTATCCATCTCTTAATGGTACCTCCCGCATCCACGTCTCCTGTAAACAGACAGCAACATTGTTTTCCAGGGAGACCTCAAAGTTCTGAAACAAATGTCGGAAGCCTCTGGTATTCCATGATATTAATACATTTGTGTCATCTCTAATGGTTTCCAATAGCTAGGTTCTTTGGGCTTTGTTTTGTGAGATGCAATTTGAGGAAGCTTTTTGTGTAGAAGGTTGTGAGTGTCTTTCATTTTCTGCTCTTTCATTTACGTTGAATCGTTTCCTGCGAGCTTCTCGTCTTTGTTCATGCGTAGACTTGCGATCTTCAGTAGGTCTTTTTTCAAGACAGTTTTTAGTTTTTTTGGTCTCTAAAGTTAGATCAAAGCCATACAACATCAGTTCATCTTTGGCAGAGAATAGTGTGTTTTCTACAGCTTGAGAGTTGATGTGTAAATAGACTTTGTCTAATGAGTCTTCATCGATATATTCGACGATTGCAATGTCATTTGAGTTTATCGTTCTTAGTGTGGGGAAATTATGTAGAAGACACATCACATTTTTGCGATTTAAATTTACCTCATTGTCATCAGAAAAGATGTTCTCAAGCCTGACCTTCCAATGATTATGATGTTTGGTCTGCGGTGCATTCGATGGTTCTTTTAATTTAGTTAGATTTTGTTTTCGCCACTGTGCAGCCGCCATCTTTGGATTAAGCTTTGTCGTGCTTGTCCTTGTTTTTTGGTTAGCTACCCTTTTTTTCTTCTCGTTTTGTCTTGAGTTAGGACCAGAAGGGGCGACTTTGAGTAGAGTGCGTCGCTTTTGCATTTGGAAATTGATCTTTTTCTGTTCTTTCTTGCTGTGATTTTTTCGCAGCTGGACAAAGGCTCATCACGATAGAGTGTGAGTTGTCTAAATCTTGTGTAGGCGACGTTGTTTCATCGGATTCAACTGAATATGTTGAGAGGTCACATAGGTCGGTAACACTTAAGTCATTTCTATCTGCCCCCGATCCGGACTCCAGACGTCTTCTTTTGTTTGGATTCGGTTTTTCCACCACCGTTGGATTAGCAATTGCGCTTGACACTGATTTAGCTGATGTCACTGTCACAATGCCCGCCAATTGAGTGTTTTGTGGACAGCGGGAAAAAAGACTAAGCTTTTGAGGGGTGGAAAGATTTCTCACGAACTGTTTAGTTTTAGATCGGTTTTTGCTCACGTTAAATTTTCTCTTTCTTAGATTCTGTTTGTAAAGCGATACTTTTGTTACCTTTTCACAAGGTTTTGACTGTTGTGAAAATTCAAGCGTCTTTGCAGGCCCCATGAAAATTCCAAAAGTGTTAAGCTTCCCTATTATGGGAACTACACCAGTGATGTTTTGCTATTCGACCAGTGGGACTGCACTGGGTAAGTTATTAATTGGTGCTGAGTTGCAATTAGACACTTGATTTGCAGACGCAGTTGCGCCTTCCTCGAGGTCTTGAACAGTAACATCGGCCGTTGGATCGAGTATTGTGGAGGGCACTCCATCCACCTCGCTAGTTTGGGAGGGGCCGTCATTGTTATTTTGGACAGTACTTTTCCTGGTTTTAGTCTTTCCACGGGGTGCCGAAGTGTTTTGTGTTGGGTTTTTTATTGGGTTTTCACTTCCACATCTTGCTTTCTGTGGGTGTCTTCTGTCTTGATCGCTTCCGACGGCCACGGATCTCGCTGCATCGGCATGTCGGAACCATTTCAGTGTTTCTAAGATCGCTTCCATTAGATCGGTTTTGTCGGTATGGTCTCTCATGGCAAGGTCGCCTAGCCGGTTTTGCCATTGGAAAGAAATCTCGGCTTCGCGATCGACTCTTGCCATAAGATGAGCATTGGTTTCTTGGAGAGTCGCGACTTTGGTTACCAGATTTTGCAGCAATACGTTTTGATCTTTTGATGTTTCACTTAGGGTTTCATATAGCTTAGTAAATGGTATCAAAGCTAATGATGTAGCTGCTAGTACGTTGTTGTGGATCTGTATTCCGGCTGCCACTGATAGATTCTCTTTATTAACTGTGTCTGAATTTATGTCCTGACTGGACGGCTCTTCTGGTTGGTTTGCTCTATTTTCGTTTGTAGCATGCTGGTGAGTTGCTGTTTTATTTCGTTGATGATAAAGCGTACTAGAATGCTCCCTTACTGATTTTGAGTTGATATTTGCTATCGTGTCTGACTGAAGATGGACTTCTTTTTGAAAGGGTGTACTAGTTTGAGCTTTAAAGGTGTCATTCCTTGACTGCTGCAGGTGCATCCCTCTATTTTCAAGGTTAGAAGGTATTTTTTCTATTGCAGTCATACTAGATGAGGCGTTTGTAAAGCTGTTGATCAGTTTCTCTTTCACCATTTGATAGTCTGCTGTGAGACGTTCTGTGAGCCGTGCTTCTCGCCCTGCCAGGTCAACTCGAAGGCTATTCTTCTGAGCTTGATTCGACAAAAAGTGATGGGATACTGGGTTGTGTGAAAGGCAACCCGACTCTGCAGTGGTGGCATTAGGAACAGCCTTAGAAACAGCCACCGCACTTCTAGTTGCGGCTACAGCTGTAATTGCTTCATCATTTGCAGGTAGAGCCATTTCATTGCAATTGGCATTTCGGGCAGCTTCATTTTGTGGCATGCGAGAAGTTTCCGGTCGCCCTCTGCCCATTTCTATTACTGGCATCTGTGTTTCCATGGATGGATTTGAATTAGGGCAATCAATAGACAGCCTGGAAATTGTATTACCAGTAGTTAGTGGCGGAACAAATGTAAAGGTTGCATGGCCACCTATTCCATTTGGTAATTTTAATGCCAGAAGTTCGATGTCAGTGACATCAAAGGGGGATTGGAAAGAAGCAGTGTCAATTTCCACCATTTCACTTACTTCCAGCGTCTGAGCTGATTTGTTTTCATTGACCGTGTGCACATCGATTAGTAGAGGCAACAGATTTTGTTCTGCCTCTTTTCGAAGATCGTTCACAGCATTTATAGAGGCCTCTGCTCTCCCATTTAATGCTAGGAAGCGTTCATTATCCAGCACAGTTGCAGCTTTGGTATCGGGTCCATCGTGTTCAATTAGAACTGTACATATTGGCTCTTTGCACGCTGCCTTTATCAAGGCTGGATTTGCTGTGTTAGGCAAGCACTTTTCGGTCGGGTGGTCAGCCGTCACAACAGCTGCTAAGGCATTGGGAGCCGTTTTATCTTTGCCGTCTGTATTGGATGTGCTCATTTTTAACGAGCTGTCGGCTTTTCGAGCCGGAGCAAGGGCAGGAGAAGGGGAAGGAAAGGACGGGAGGGAAAGGAAACAGTGGGTAGGAATTATGGAAGAAAGGGAGGAAGAGGAGGGAGAGAGGGAGGAAGGCGGAGAAGAGGGGAGGGAAGGCAGCAGCTCAATTTGTGCCTTTGTTACTGGCGCCGCCGTGGGCTCAATGTTTACAGACGATTCCCCGCAGCTATGAGCGCTAAACGTTCTTAAATGAGTTTGTGGTCTCATGTCAATTATCATTACCATGTTGACTCTTACCAGAGGACGGCAACTAGACACGTTTTTCTTCCGATTCTTCAACTTCAGCAGCGGTGCGCGGCGGACTGGAGGCAGACTGGACTCTACACCGGACTCCGCGCCGTGCTCCGCGCTCTGGGGAGATTTTTGAAGTGGAAGTCAGTCGCAATAGAAACAGGACTGACCACGTAGTGCAGCTCCTCACACCACAGGTAACAGCAGGGGACTGGAGGCAGACTGGACTCTGCATCGGACTCCGCGCCCAAACATTCTCCATAAATTAGGGCCTAGAAGGGGTAGGTGTATGATCCGTCAGGATCCTCAGTCCATCACAAGCCTAAAGGAAATTCCTCCTTTGCCTGGAATAATTTATTGTGCAAATAGGCGTACTAGGAAAGAGAGAAAAGCGTTTCATGAAAGTTGACTCTCTAAAAGAAAACCCCTTTGGTATTAAAGTCCAAGAGGAAAAGGGAACCACCAATCTCCATCTAGTGTAATGACAGGACCTCAGTATGAGACTTTCTTTGGCATAATGTGCTTATATACTAAGATTGTTTCAGCCAAGTACAGAACCTCTAGGTGGCAAGATCATTGTAGTTCAGCAAATGGTTCACCAATAACAATACAGAGGCCCTCATCAGTTGTTCATTAATCACATATCCAAAACTGTGCCTTTACATGTGGGTGCATAAAAGGGGATGGAAAGAACAACAGGGTGTGGAAGTGTGGAAGTGTGGGCAAGATAAGTCAAACAGTGCGATGCTAAGTAGATAGGAGGACAACGGCATCATTGTTACTGGACTGGCATACTCCGAGTTCTGCATGCGGGTGCCTTCCCGCCTGCCAGGCACCCACTCACAGACCTTGACGGTAGCACCGGCACCATTCACGAATGGTGCCGGTGCTACCGTCCTCCACATTCCCCTTGAGTCCAATGGGACTCAAATGGGAATGGAGAGTTATTTTTCCCGGAGCCTGGCAAAGGAGAATTACCGGAACCGCCGGGGCAGTAATGCCCCGGTAAGTCCCCAATGGTGGGCACCAGGAAAAAAATGACTCAGCTGATGTCATAATGAGGCCCAATGTCAGAAAAAGGAAAATCAAACGATCCAGGAGGAAGAAAGGGGATGTTTTGAGAGAATTTCTAGACCATCAAGTAAGAGCGGAGGAGAGTTGCTAATAAAGGAGGGGACAGCAATTTGTAGTAAGGTAGGGGACCTTCAAGAAAGAGGGAGATAAAGGAGGAGTGGAAGTGGAGCAGTCTGGAGGGACAGATGAGACCAGTAAGAGGGAGGAAAGGAGAGGAGATGATAATAGAGACAGAGAGGAGTGGTTAGGAGGGAAGAAGGGGTCAATAATGAAAGGAGGAGAAGAGGTGACAAACAATTAGGGGAGGAACAATTTGAAGATGAAACAGTCAGGATACATGTGTAGAGAAGTAGACAAAAGATTAGGGGAGCACAGGTTTAGTGGAGGCAGAGAACCCATAAATATAGAGAGAGGAGTTAGCAGGTAATAAAGAATTACTGTCTGAAAAAGGGTACAGACCAGAGGATAAATGGGGTGGATGAGGAATAAAGAAACAGAGCAAAAAATCAGATTAAGAATGGGAGTAGGTGGCATGAGGATAGAGCAGTGTGGATCAAAGAGGAAGGAGTGAATATCACAGAGGAGAATAACATTGTTCTTCCAGAACAGGAGTTTGTCAGTGAGAGAGCCGTGCCATAAGTAGGTTGGCCAAGATACAGGCAATTAAATAGACCTCTTACTTAGAGTGGGAGTCATACTCAAATATTTCTCTGGAGGTCTGAAAAAGGGGTTAAACCTCATAATCTCAGGGGCCATCAAAATCATATAAAGGATCGCTCAAAGTCTGACCCTTTGTCCTATTCAAATAACCTATGGCAACAGATAATATTGTTTCAGTCTCTTTGACAGACAGGGTGAATCATCCTGCATCTACTACCAAAAAAGAGGAGCAGGATGCGTACAACTCTAGAGACTGTGATTGACTCTTTGTTTTCTTAGCAGTGAAGTAGCACATATGGATATGCAGGAAGGACTGAGGGCTATAGTCCTAAGGAGGGGTTTACTTATTTCTGTTGTGCTGGATTTTTATTTGACAAAACACCTTAAACTCTAAGCTTTTAATTGTATTTTGATATCACAATGACAATCAAACCTTACCTTTGGTTCTTGAGTTGTCTAGTGATCATCGCCATTACACAAGGAAAAACATTTTGTTTCAGATATTTTTCAAAAGAGTCAACTTTCATTGCCTTCTTCACTTGCCTCCTCATGCTTTCTCCAAAGTTCATCAAAGACATGCTTTTTTGACTTCAAACACATTGCATTAACAATAAAATTCACATTGCCCTGTTTCCCCCTTTAGCCATGTCTCCTGTTTAGTTTTCCAAAAAACTTAGTTTTTAGACTTGTGTCAATTCAATTAATTGAACTTTAGATTTTTCAGTCTTTTGAACTTAGGTTTCTGAATTTTAAATACAATATTGAAAGATGCAAATTTGTACAATCAGTCATAGCAGAAGTGAGTCCCTTTGCATTTCTCCTCTTTCAATGATTGGCTTCTACTGATGATCATAAAACCTATGATAAATAAATATAACAACAAAGAGTGTCTTAAGAAGTGTCTGGAGAACTTCAAAAAAGTGAAATAGCACAAAGGACACATTTGTCTCATACCTGTTTGGGGTTATTTTAAAGGGATACATGTAGCATTGATAATTAACCATGTGTCAGCATGTTCAGAAAGATACTAAACACCCAGAATGTAGATGTTTTGCCCAAAATGGATTTTAAAATAATTTAGACAGGTGTTATAGGTAGGGCAGAGGGAAAGAGAATAAATAGGGTATATCAGGCTCAATTTCTGTATCAGTCTTGTGATGCAGAGGAAGAGACATGGGATTGAACAGTGGTTGACGTAAAAGTCTTTATTTGAGGGATAGGTAGGTTTTGTTCAGGAAGATATAGACAATTAAAGTATGATTAGTTGAGGGAGAGGTAGAAAATTAAATGGTTCTTGTATGAGAAAAAGACAATTTTATTTGACTACTACTTAATTTGCATGAACAGATAAATATTCCATTGGATGACAGACTGAGGAGAATAACTTTACAGAATAGTTTTATGGCAGAAGCAGGCGACAGATAACGTTTTGTGTCTTTAACTCAATTTGCTACTTTTATGTGGTCATTGAAAATATCTGTTGCATACATAAAATGTTTGGGAGGCATTACATTCAGTATATTTATCTCAGAAAATACTATTTACATACCTATATACTTTTGCATAATTCTTTTATAATTTAATTTAGCTAGAAGGGGGCCATCACATAACTGTGGTTCGGGGAAAACAAGTCATCAACGCACTCAAAAAATGCTATAGCCTCCACAGGCGAAAAATATATCCAACTATCAACTGTTTCCATTCAAGTATCATATGAC
This sequence comes from Ambystoma mexicanum, assembly GCF_040938575.1. Lineage (NCBI taxonomy): Eukaryota > Metazoa > Chordata > Amphibia > Caudata > Ambystomatidae > Ambystoma > Ambystoma mexicanum. The sequence goes on from NC_090941.1 coordinate 876,295,088, forward strand.
ACTAATTGCAACAAGGCAAGAAGAGTAAGGATGCAAGCGACGACCAAGGGAGTCCCTTGTTCCACAGTGGACTGGTCATGGTTGGCTGGATCTCCTGGACAAAAAAATCATCTGTAACTTTCTGAATCTGTGGTGACCTGAGCACCGAGCATCCCCTCTGTGAACACAAGGGACTTTGCTCATTTCTGTTGGAAAGGAGAATTGGTTTTGCACAAGCTTGATCTAAAATGCCTTCAGGAGACCTGGTTGGTAGCTAAACCACTCTGTGAAGGCTATGAGATATGTTTTAATCCGGCCATATCTAGGAAAGTGGGGAGACATTCAGCGGGCCTAATGACCATGATGAAAATGGGGCAATGTTTCAAAATCTTGGATTTCAGAAATCCAATTCCATATGTTCAGATGGTCAAATTAGAGTGGGAAGTGACCCCGGGTTTGGATCCGATGTTGTTGGTTATATTCAATGTTTATTGGAATCTGGCTGGGAGGAGTTTATCCATTTGATCACCGGCCTGATGGATAAATCTTGCATGGATCTAAAAGCTCTTGTTTTTTTGATTTGTGGAGATTTCAATGTAAGGTTTTTGGACGATTCGAGGGAGATACTTCGGCAAGGCTAGGTGCATAAAAAAAAATCTCTCAAGATGTCGGAGATGAAGGAACAGGGAGTATGTATGATAAATGGTTCACTTAGAGGTGACATTTGGGGAAAAGCAACTTCAGCGCGGGGCACTCATAATGCCCATTTGGGTTATTACTTTGCATCTGTTAGTCTTGTTAGCAATATGCACTCCATGAGTGTCACGCCTACTAGTGCAAGCGATCATGCTATTTTGCACCTCTGTTTTAAGGAACAGGACAGGGAGTTGACGACTAAAATGGGGATAGTGGTTCAAACCAATCAGGCGAGAAACCGCTTATGAATTCCCCCAGGGCAAGTTCCAGAAATGATCATGAGTTACAAAAAAGCTTTGGCTGCTAACCCTATGGGTCTGAATTATTCTGGCCTTCTTCTGAAGTTTCAAATGAATGCAAGTCCCAGAAATAACTGGAAGTTTGACAGACTGTATTTTACCAATGAAGAAGTCAAAAATCAAAAAAGAAAACTAAGAGTGGATTTGAGGAAAATAGAGCGCTTTGAAAGGGACGATAAAGTCACCATGATGAAAAAACTGTGCAAACATCAGTATATCAGTATAAATAGGCTGTTCTCCACCAAGGCACAGCACCTTCAAACTGACACTGAGGTTATGATGAAAATCATAGCAAAAAAAAACACCCAGGAACTTTGGGCTTTGCTAAATAACAACTCCACCTTGCAACTGGCACTATGACACCAGATACGACTGAAAGGGCATGGATCGAGTTTTTGGGGGGCTCTTCTCAAGTATCTCTGAAACATCTAGAATAGCAGACCATGGTCTATCGACTTACGCGAGAGGATATCGTTAGCAAAATAAAAAGACTGAATTCATCTAGAGCTGCCGGGCCGGATGGCCTGCATAATGAAATGATAAGACATAATCCTGAGGAGTGGGCAGATTTCTGCTGGACTCTATTTCATCAGATCTTGCCAACTAGAAAGGTCCCTGCTTCTTGGAAGGTGGCAATTATAATGTCAATCTATAAGAAGGTAGATAAAGAAAATACAAAAAACTACAGGCCCATTGCCCTTTTAGATACGCTTGGCAAGATCTTTGCCTCAATCCTGTTGGGACATCTTAAGGATTGGGCAATTAATGCAGGCCTTTGTGATAAACAACAAACTGGGTTTGTCTCTGGGGTGGGCACTAGCCGTGACCTACTCTTGCTTAACATTCTAAAGTCAAAAGCTTGCCGATCAGGGCAAAAGATCTATTTAGCCTTTATTGACCTGGAGAAAGATTTTGAATCCATTAGCAGGGAAAAGCTTTGGGAAAACTTGGTAGCTGGCGTTGCCCACTACATCTTTTGGAAGCAATAAAAGACCTCCACTCTTCAACCTCTATTCAAATCAGGATGTTGGGAGCAGGGATACTAACAAATCCAATAAACATTGCAAGAGGACTTAAACAGGGCTGCCTATTTAACCTGTACCTATCTGATTTGGAGAAGAGTCAGGAAGAAGTCACTGCATTGCCTCCTAAAATCTATAGCCACTCAATCTTGTTGCTGTCTATGCCGGCGACCGGGTTTTGATTGACTAAACACCAGTAGGGCTACAAAGGCGTCTAAAACAATTGGAGATTTTCCTGGCAGAAAATAGTCTGCGGTTGAATACAAAAAAACTGAGATCATGATCTTACCTAAACCAGAAACAAGGAAAAAGATCAAATTTAGCTCGGTATTAAACTTTGAGAAAATTGACAGAGTGGATGTTATGACCTTCTTGGGAGTTTTGTTCATCTGTAGTTTAATTGAAAAACCTTGGGTGGATGCCCTGGGACTCAAATGTATGAGATTGGCTGCAAAAACAATGAAAATAGACAGTTAGTTCAGTAAATTCACAGTTGAACCTCTGATTGCTTTTTATAGGTTGAAGGTTGCGCCAATATTGACATATGGTGCGTAATGTGCCCTCTTGTCTCGTGGGCAATTTGGGACCAACTAGGGGGTCTTTTTTAGAGGAAGGTGTTGGGGCTTCCCAATGCTTACCAATTTCCTTTGTCCGATTTGAACTTGATTTGCAATCACTCAGATCAATGATATGTTGGCGTTCATTGAATCTGTATTCCAAGGGGGTGACTGAGGAAAGGGTACCCCCGTTTGAAATAGAATATAAAGGAGATTTTGTGGAAACTGACTACATAAAGGACGATTGGAAAGCCTGTTGTAGAGATCTGCTTTGTGAACTAGATTTAACAGAGGAGATCCTGTTTTCCAATCCATAGAAAGTGAAGCTTTGGCTCAAGAGACTGGATTGGATTAACACGATCCATCAGAGATGTTTGTACACCCTGACTTTAAATTTGGAGCATGAAGGGAGACTTCTGAATAGCCTCCCTAAATATTCATCAAAATTTCCAAGCAAACATTATAGGTGATTCTTCAGGCGATTAAGAATGAACAATCTCCCTTCCAGGGACCAAATCCACCTAGCTGACTCATTCTGCAGATATTATAAGGATCAAGTGACAGTAGAGTCATCTAAACAGATACTGACAGAGTGGCAAATGCTGGAGGGTGATAGAAGGCTTTATAAGTCAACTAAGGGCTGTAAAGCTCTGACATCTCAAGAGTGGTGGGATATGATTATTCTGGGGGAAAATACTTTGATGATGTTGGCTGCAATGAAATTTCTTGAACTATTGTTGCAACCAACTAAGGATGAATGAGGGGGGTCACCTGGGTAATGGATCAGGAAGAAATAAATCCATGAGTTACATCCGAATTTTGAGTCCATATTGTGTGTGAGTTGGCTTGGTTGGGCATTATATTCAGTAGTCACATTGGGGTTTTGGATTATAGGTGGTGTTGTTTGGCAGGTGTGCTTTTCATGTCTCTTCTCTTCTCTTCTTGTTTTTTATGTGGTTATTTTAAAGGAGGGATGGGGATTAGTAATGGATGTGATGAAGATGTTTAACATGTCTCATTTTGTAAGGTTTGAAATAAATCAAAACAAAAATAAGAACAATAATTAATACAACATTATTTTAAGCAAGAATGTGTATTGACTGTCTATAACTAGATATCTAATTGTCTTGTGGATAGACCAAGTAGCTGTTGCTTGCCAAGACACAAAGTCTGATAATTATGTTCAGCAAGGATTGTTGTCAGTGGCTGTAACTAAGTGCGTCGTCTTTTTGTGACCAGACACATTCATGTTGCTTACATAGAAAATTGCTTATTATATTTCTCTCTAATGTGTGTCACCCTTTTGCTCTGTGAACAAATTGAGGTTGCTTTCAAAGTTGTGAGTAAATTAATCTTAGAATTCAATTTGGGAAAGAGAGTGCATTCAGTGGCTGTAACCAAGTGTGTCATTTTTTGTGGCCAGGCCAAATATGTGTTGATTGTGAGCTTGCCAATAAAATGTCTTAGACACGTTTTCTAGCTAGAGAGTGTATTCACTGGCTGTTAGTGAATATGGTGTATGTTTACGTGTGTACCAAATAGCTGATACTTTTATAGAGAAAGTTATGATTCTTTGGAGTCAGACAATTATATACAGCATTTGTAAGTCAGTTTTTACATATGTTTTGGCTACAACAAATCCTTGTTGCTTACCAAGTTGGAACTATACTGTATTTTAACTCGTTTTAGTCTGCAGAATTCAGTGTCATAAATATGTGTGTCTTCTTTGCATGGCAAAACCAAATATCTTGTGCTTGCATAGTATTGTAATTGTAATTGGTATTTATATTGCTCATCATTTGAAAGTAACATGGATTTTTGATTGAATCTGGTCGCTGATGGGACATATTTAAAACAACAGCTGAATATGAGCAAAATAAAGATGGGTGATAAATACATTAACAGAACAGTTGTGCAATAGTACCCTATCATCTTCGGAAGCAGCAGGATTTTATATATAAAGTCTGTAACTTGCATATGATCCTTATGTGGAGAGACAAAACACTGGTTGCTTGTCAGGTTGTGAATACATTATATTAAAAAACAATTCAGGTAAAAGAGTACATTCATTGGTTGTAACTGTATACACCATGCATCTGTGGCCAGAGAAAAAATGTGCTGCTTGCAAAGAAAACATCTCATCATTCTTTGAATCTTGGGAAAGATAATATTCAGTAGCTATTTTTGAGTGTGCCATCTCAGTGCTAAGGAGGATTGTATTGCAGTGACCAACTTACATAACATACACACATTTCTTGTCAAACTGAGAAGAACATCACAGCATTGTTTTCAGCCAGCAGCAGAAAGGAGAGTGTATTTAGTGCAGATAAACGATCATGACAACTTTCTGCGGCAAGAGAAAATATGTGTTGCTTCAGCAGAAAAAGTAGTCCAATTCACTGTGGGCAAGAGCGCGCATGCATCAGCAGTACCTGGGTATGTATGACCAATGAAAATGTGTTGCTGTCAGATAAAATGTATGATATTTCTTTGGAGGCAGGTGGAGATTATTTTTAATGTCTGTAGCAGCAATGTCTGTAACTAAGTGTACTATGGATCTTTTTGGATCCAGTTCCATCTTTTCTAGCGCAGTAATAAGGTGTGGTCATAGCATTTTTTTCCTTGAGTTTAACAAACGGAGTCGAGGAACTCAAAGTCTCTGTTCTATGACGCACCAATGCGACAGCGCAATCTTTGCGATTAACCAGGTTGCGGAGGCACTAAGTGATATCAATCCAAAAGTTTCTTTCCTACTTGCCTGAATTAGATTATATTCACTGTCTGTAACTCAGTGGGCCATCTATTTGTAGCTAGGCTAAATAATAATAGCGTGCAAATTTCAGAAATTCTTTATTGAAAGTGAGTGCATTCAGTGTCAATAATTGCTTTGTGTGTATGTAGTCATATAAAATACATATTTGTTGTATATAACAAGTAATTTCTGGAGGTAGGGGAGGCATTTAGAGGCTATACATCAGAGTGTCAACTCACTATTAAGCCTGGGTGAACGTTCGCAATAAATGTGATCAGTAGTCTACCAGAACTCTCCTTGTGAGAGTGGAATCAGTTTGTGGGCTCCCATGGATTAGTCTTCTATGCCGAATATTCTCAAATTTCTTTTAAGAGCCTAAATGTTTATGGGAAGTGTGGGAGAAATGTGAGCAGGTTCAGGCTGATTCTTTGCTAAATACATGGACAAGATAACTTAAAAAGCTTCAGGATGGGAAAGAAATGTTAGGGGAAAGGAACGGTTCAAATAAATCTGGATGGGGGAGCTAGCAAGAGGAAAATGATTCCTGTGCATCTGTGAATTGTATTCAAGTAAGAAAGCACATCAAACACTGCAATAAGAAATTTCAGTAGATTAGTTTACCTACCGCAGACATCTGTGTGTAACATGCATGCCCCAGGTTTGAATTCAGGTAAGAAGAACTAAGGGCCTAATTCACAGAAGCATTTTATAATGGTAAAACCCCATTGGAAAACGCTCTATGAATCAGGGCCTAAGTCTTTAATCTTTTTGAAGTTGATCAAATTAGGAAAGTTGAAGTTCAGAATTGTCAGATTGTATGTCAGATCAGAAAGGGTATTCACACATCAGGAATACCTGGGCCTGCTTTTCATCATTCGAAAGTCAACACACTAATATTATTGAGGTTAATAATACTACAATATAGGGAATTTATAACGCAAATTGGCCTCTCGGCTTATAGGGCTGGGAAAGAGTCCGCCATGCCTTATGGTTTGCTTTCATGAGGAATACCGAGCTAATTTATTTAATAATAGTAAGAGTGCATGGTTGCAGGTCAGTGATCCCAGAAAGGCCAGTAGTGCTGAGGCATAGTGAGTCTCATGTCAAACATTAATGATGTTGACTCTGGCATTCTCTAAATTATTACCATTCATGTAGGATTGCAATGTTATTAGCTCTGTACATGGGAACAACATATATCTACAGAAATAAGCCTATTCACAATAATGTTTTTGGTTCAAGTGATGAAAGTGCTAGAATATTTAATAAATGTTACCCAAAACAGATGTGATCTATTCACAAAGTTCCTTTGAATATGTTCATCTTAGATGCCCACAATCATAGTCGGTCTTCATCCCCCTTTCACATTTGCAAAACTAATGAGGCATCTCTGCACATTTGTATGTGCACCCTGAATTTATAAATGAGATGCACATTCAATTGTGCAGAACACAACAACATTCCTCTACAGAACAGGCGCAGAGGAAGTACAATGCATGACAAGGTTCTTTGTATGTATGTTTTTTAAAAGTTTGGAACACGTTACAATCCCTTAAAGGAAGATAGACATGGTATTTTATTTGTTGAACTTTTCACAATGACAGGCTGATTAAGCCCTACTATGAAGAAATGCACTCCCAGGATCCACATGGGTTCAGGGGATGCCTTACAACCTTAATGTAAGCAAGGCACCTAGCAGCACATCACTAGTGCTGCAGCATGGGCACCTGGAAATTAGCACGTTACATTTGTGAATAAAGTGACATGTGCATTTCTCAAAATAATGCAAATAGAAAATACATCCTCTGCACTTCTTTTATTTGCATTACTTGTGAATGTGTATTGTTCTGTTTTAAAAATATAAAAAAAATGTCACAAACAGTTAATTTTGGTTTCTATATTACCAAAAAAGCCTACGGTAATCCATTAGTCATTTAGACACGTTGCTTTCTTTGAGCATCTCAGGCAGGAAAGGTTCTGAACTTCTAGCATATTTAAAGCATATTTAATTAACTTTATATTTCCCTTTAAACATGCGCTGGCAGGAAAAGGTTGGACCTCTGTAACTAAGGGGGCGATTCATGGAACAAACGTGCGCCGGAAATCTTGGCAAAAGCAGGCGATTCATGGAAGTCCCTGTGCGTGTTTTCCTTGGGATGTGCGCCAAACCTGAACGTGGCGCACACAGGCTTACAAGTCATTGCAAGCTCAAACGCCGTGCGCACACTCCAAAAAGGGGGCGAGACACAGGGCGTAACACGCGGAATGGGGAACAACGCGTGAAAAAGAAGGCGTAACTGGGGAAGTACTGCTGGGAAGTGCACGAAACGCCCACACGCACGCGAACCACACATATTCATGGAATCAAATAGGGCAAACCCACGCACGGGCAACGACACGCACAGGCCTAAACACGTCCGCCACACGAAGGCAGGCGGTAGCATCCCTGCGCATTACAAAAGTGTGCGCAAACAAAAAGCACGTATATACAGCTATGATGAATGTCCCATACTGTGGCCCCCTAGGATAAATGACGTGCACGCAACACACAGGCACCCCATAAAAAGAAGAAAAAGAGACAAGCGCCCCCCAGTAGCCCACGTGTGTGCAAAAATGACACACGTAGTACGGTGTGGCAGCCAGGAGCCCAAAAAAAACGTACGTGATCAACAGGCAGGCCAGTATGGCCGTAAAAAAAAGGGATACGTGACAAACACGGACACCGCTGTGTGAAAAATAGCGTGTATTTACACGCGAAAGGGCCCTGTGCGATTGGGGTACGTGTATTACTGGGGTGCGTGGGAAGTTTTACACGCGATTGGCCCTGTGCGAGTGGGGTACGTGTATTACTGGGGTTCACGGGAAGTTTCACACGCGATTGGCCCTGTGCGAGTGGGGTACATGTATTACTGGGGTTCGCGGGAAGTTTTACAAGCGAAAGGGCCCTGTGCGAGTGGGGTACGTGTATTACTGGGGTTCGCGGGAAGTTTTACACGCGAAAGGGCCCTGTGCGAGTGGGGTACGTGTATTACTGGGGTTCGCCGGAAGTCTTACATACGAAAGGGCCCTGTGCGAGTGGGGTATGTGTATTACTGGGGTTTGCAGGAAGTTTTACACGCGAAAGGGCCCTGCGCGATTGTCCCGGGCCAGCGGGATACCACTCACCATCTGCATTGTGTGTAGAAGAACACGTAGCCAACACCCACCCGCTGTGAAGTAATAGCATGTGAACCAAAACGGCTGGAAAACACACGCCTGCACCCCACGATAAGCACATACAGAGCAATGGAAAGCCACGTGGGATCTTCAACCCGTGCCAGGGCAACGCCCGTGCGCGATACATCACAGACGCCCTTACGCGCTAAGGGCCCTTGGTCCAATGAAATCGCATACGTGTGCTGACGCGCTAACGCGCTAAGGGCCTTTCCTCGGATTTCACACTGACGTGCACTTTTTTCACGTGCCAATTCACTCCGTATCAAGCTGGCCACGCGTACACACACGGAAGACCATGCTCCTGCCCTGAAGGCCATTTTACTGCCCCCCAGAGCCCCGAGCACGCTCCCACCTGCCATCTGTGGTGGTCTCCACAGAGGAGGAGGAGCCCCCTACTGAGCCGCACATGGGGCCTGGTGGGGGTAGTACCACTGGTGCAAGTGGTGCAGTCCAGGGCCAGGGTCAGGAGGCAGCACAGGTCACCGCGGAGGGGCCTGTGCATGTCCCTGTCCTTGACCCTGTGACTGCACCACCATACACCAGCAGGGAGGCCCCGTCCCAGGCCTGTCCACAGGTAGGGGAGACTGCCATGTCATCTGCCTCTCCACTACCTGTGGACGAGGGGTCCCATGAACGTATGGGCTCCGTCCTGATTGGTGTCGCGTTGCGCACGCGTGACATTCGTGATGACGTGCGTTCTTCCTGGGCAGAGAACGCACACCATCATGAATAGCAGCGTCTCGACGTGGCACTGTTGTGAGGGGCCCTGGTTGGTGGGTTCCTACATGTGACGCGCTCTCTGGCGGACCTCTCCTCCTCTGTGGAGACTATGCGCCAGTCGTTCTCCCTGCCGTCTTCTGGTCCAGATTCCACCAGGTTACCCTGTGGATCTGGCCTGACCAACACAGCCAGCTTGGTGGAGATCCCATCCCTGACAGAGTCGGGAGTCAGCGGTCCAGCAGTGGTGGACACCACAATTGGAGACCAGCTGGTGGAGGATGTGCAGGCATCATCGGACAGGGCACATGGACAGCAGCAGCAGCAGCAGCAAGAGCAGGCTCTAGGTGGGAGCAATGATAGCTCGGGGCCACCGACATCAGGGGGGCAGGCATCGGCCAGAGGGCAGGAGGACCCTGGAATGGATGTGTCTTCCGTGTGGCTGCGGTTGGGCCAGTGTATAGGTGCAGAGCGGCGGCGGGCGGAAGAGGCGCGGCTCACCATGGTCAGGGCGGAGTACTCCATTCGTCGGGCGTTGAGGCGGGCAGAGTGCCTCGAGGCGACTCGCAGGGAGTTGGAACAGGCCATGAGTGCCTCCCTGCGAGACCTCGGGGGCCAGGGCAGAGGCCCGCCTCCGGGACATCGACATGGAGTTCGATGATGCCCTGGCCCGGGACACCACAGTGTGAGCCGCAGGACTTGCCCGCCGCCATTGTATAAAGTTAGATAGTGTTAGGTTTCCTTTCCTTTTTTTTTTATTTTGGTTGCGCTTGGACAATGCACCACGTTTTTGCATATAGTTTTTTATTAGGTAGTATTTTTGGTAGGTTTCATTTCATCAGTTGGGCTCATGGACCCTGGATTGTTCATTTGTACATAGTTCACCATTGGATTATTCTCATTTTTTTTATTTTCACCATGGAGCAATGGATTTCACTTTCTTTTTTCCCTTGGATTTGCTTTGTTGGATTGTGACTTTGGACACCATTTCTTTTGGATTTCTTTGGATTATGATTTCTTGTTTTTTATTCTTTTACGGACATTCAGCATTTCTTTAATTATTCCCATTGTTGTGTGTTTTCTTTTAATTACATTCATGTTGTGTTTAATACATTTTTCTCTACATACTTCGATGTGTGGTATTATCTCATTGGTTTCATGCATGTCATGATATGGGTTTTCACATTCACTTGCACCCATTGTGTGTGTGTGACGGACATGTGTTCATTTACATACTTGCCTTTGGGGTTGTATCATGTAATTGGCTTTTCTATGTGGGTGGATGCAATACTTGGTTGGGTCTTTGGGCTGGGGAGGCTGGCCATAAGGGCCATGATTGAGGATCGTCATGACGTGGGGGCAGGGGGACATGAGTGGGGGCCTGCTGGCAGGTGCCCTGCACTGCTGGGGGGTGGGGGTGCAGGGGGACATGAGTGGGGGCCTGCTGGCAGGTGCCCTGCACTGCTGGGGGGTGGGGGTGCAGGGGGACATGAGTGGGGGCCTGCTGGCAGGTGCCCTGCACTGCTGGGGGGTAGGGGTGCAGGGGGACATGAGGGGGGGCCTGCTGGCAGGTGCCCTGCACTGCTGGGGGATGGGGGTGCAGGGGGACATGAGTGGGGGCCTGCTGGCAGGTGCCCTGCACTGCTGGGGGGTAGGGGTGCAGGGGGACATGAGTGGAGGCCTGCTGGCAGGTGGCCTGCACTGCTGGGGGGTGGGGGTGCAGGGGGACATGCGTGGGGGCCTGCTGGCAGGTGCCCTGCACTGCTGGGGGGTAGGGGTACAGGGGGACATGAGGGGGGCCTGCTGGCAGGTGCCCTGCTGGGGGCAGGGGGGTGCTGGGGGGCATGAGTTGGTGATCAGTAGTGCAAGCTGACATGTGGCTTGGCTGGGGGCATGCCCATGGTGGATGGGCTGCCTGCGGGACATAACCAGGGGTGCAGGGCTGTCCCCTGTGGTGTGGGCTGCCTGCAGGGACCGTGGGGGTTGGGGTGCAGGGGGACATGAGTGGGACATGAGTGGGGGCCTGCTGGCAGGTGCCCCTGCACTGCTGGGGGATGGGGGTGCAGGGGGACATGAGTGGGGGCCTGCTGGCAGGTGCCCTGCACTGCTGGGGGGTGGGGGTGCAGGGGGACATGAGTGGGACATGAGTGAGGGCCCGCTGGCAGGTGCCCTGCACTGCTGGGGGGTGGGGGTGCAGGGGGACAAAAGTGGGACATGAGTGGGAGCCTGCTGGCAGGTGCCCTGCACTGCTGGGGGGTGGGGGTGCAGGGGGACATGAGTGGGGGCCTGCTGGCAGGTGTCCTGCACTGTTGGGGGGTGGGGGTGCAGGGGGACATGAGTGGGACATGAGTGGGGGCCTGCTGGCAGGTGCCCCGCACTGCTGGGGGCAGGGGGTGCTGGGGGGCATGAGTTGGTGATCAGTAGTGCAAGCTGACATGTGGCTTGGCTGGGGGCATGCCCATGGTGGATGGGCTGCCTGCGGGACATGACCAGGGGTGCAGGGTTGTCCCCTGTGGTGTGGGCTGCCTGCAGGGACCGTGGAGGGAGTAGAGGGAACACCTGGGAGGACCCACACTGCCAATTCACGTGTAGGACTCCCCGCACACCCCCGAATTGCACGTACCCTGCTCAAATCGTGTGTGAGACTTCACGCAAACCCCAGTTATACACGTACCCCGCTTGCACAAGGCCAATCGCGTGTGAAACTTCCTGCAAACCCCAGTAATACACGTACCCCACTCGCACAGGGCCAATCGTGTGTGAAACTTCCCGCGCACCCCCAAAAATACACGTACCCTGCTCAAATCGCGTGTGAGACTTCACGCGAACCCCAGTTATACACGTACCCCGCTCGCACAGGGCCAATCGCGTGTGAAACTTCCCGCGAACCCCAGTAATACACGTACCCACTCGCACAGGGCCAATCGCGTGTGAAACTTCCTGCGCACCCCCCGAAATACACGTACCCCGCTCAAATTGCGTGTGAGACTTCACGCGAACCCCAGTTATACACGTACCCCACTCGCACAGGGCCAATCATGTGTGAAACTTCCCGCGAACCCCAGTAATACACGTACCCCACTCGCACAGGGCCAATCGTGTGTGAAACTTCCCGCGAACCCCAGTAATACATGTACCCCGCTCGCACAGGACCAATCGCGTGTGAAACTTCCCGCGCACCCCAGTAATACATGTACCCCACTCGCACAGGACCAATCGCGTGTGAAACTTCCCGCGCACCCCAGTAATACACATACCCCACTCGCACAGGGCCAATCGCGTGTGAAACTTCCCGCGCACCACCCAAAATACACGTACCCTGCTCAAATCGCGTGTGAGACTTCATGTGAACCCCAGTTATACACGTACCACGCTCGCACAGGGCCAATCACGTGTGAAACTTCCCACGAACCCCAGTAATACAAGTACCCCACTCGCACAGGGCCAATCGCATGTGAAACTTCCCGCGAACCCCAGTAATACACGTACCCCACTCGCACAGGGCCAATCGCGTGTGAAACTTCCCGCGAACCCCAGTAATACACGTACTGCACTCGCATAGGGCCAATCGCGTGTGAAACTTCCTGCGCACCCCAGTAATACACGTACACCACTCGCACAGGGCCAATCATGTGTGAAACTTCCTGCGCACCCCCCGAAATACATGTACCCTGCTCAAATCGCGTGTGAGACTTCACGCGAACCCCAGTAATACACGTACCCCACTCGCACAGGGCCACTCGTGTGTGAAACTTCCCGCGAACCCCAGTAATACACGTACCCCACTCGCACAGGGCCAATCGCGTGTGAAACTTCCCGCAAACCCCAGTAATACATGTACCCCACTCGCACAGGACCAATCGCGTGTGAAACTTCCCACGCACCCCAGTAATACACGTACCCCACTCGCACAGGGCCAATCGCGTGTGAAACTTCCCGCGCAGCCCCCGAAATACACGTACCCCGCTCAAATTGCGTGTGAGACTTCACGTGAACCCCAGTAATACAAGTACCCCACTCGCACAGGGCCAATCGCATGTGAAACTTCCCGCGAACCCCAGTAATACACGTACCCCACTCGCACAGGGCCAATCGCGTGTGAAACTTCCTGCAAACCCCAGTAATACACGTACCCCACTCGCACAGGGCCAATCGCGTGTGAAACTTCCCGCGCACCCCCCAAAATACATGTACCCTGCTCAAATCGCGTGTGAGACTTCACGCGAACCCCAGTTATACACGTACCCCACTCGCACAGGGCAAATCGCATGTGAAACTTCCCGCGAACCCCAGTAATACACGTACCCACTCGCACAGGGCCAATCGCGTGTGAAACTTCCTGCAAACCCCAGTAATACACATACCCCACTCGCACAGGGCCAATCACGTGTGAAACTTCCCGCGCACCCCCAAAAATACACGTACCCTGCTCAAATCGCGTGTGAGACTTCACGCGAACCCCAGTTATACACGTACCCCACTCGCACAGGGCCAATCGCATGTGAAACTTCCCGCGAACCCCAGTAATACACGTACCCACTCGCACAGGGCCAATCGCGTGTGAAACTTCCTGCGCACCCCCCGAAATACACGTACCCCGCTCAAATTGCGTGTGAGATTTCACGCGAACCCCAGTTATACACGTACCCCGCTCGCACAGGGCCAATCACGTGTAAAACTTCCCGCGAACCCCAGTAATACACGTACCCCACTGGCACAGGGCCAATCGCGTGTGAAACTTCCCGCGCACCCCCCAAAATACACGTACCCTGCTCAAATCGCGTGTGAGACTTCATGTGAACCCCAGTTATACACGTACCACGCTTGCACAGGGCCAATCACGTGTGAAACTTCCCACGAACCCCAGTAATACAAGTACCCCACTCGCACAGGGCCAATCGCATGTGAAACTTCCTGCGAACCCCAGTAATACACGTACCCCACTCGCACAGGGCCAATCGCGTGTGAAACTTCCCGCGCACCCCCAAAATACACGTACCCTGCTCAAATCGCGTGTGAGACTTCACGCGAACCCCAGTTTTACACGTACCCCGCTCGCACACAGGGTCAATCGCGTGTGAAACTTCCCGCGAACACCAGTAATACACGTTCCCCACTCGCACAGGGCCAATCGCGTGTGAAACTTCCCGCGAACCCCAGTAATACACGTACCCCACTCGCACAGGGCCAATCGCGTGTGAAACTTCCCGCGAACCCCAGTAATACACGTACTGCACTCGCATAGGGCCAATCGCGTGTGAAACTTCCTGCGCACCCCAGTAATACACGTACCCCACTCGCACAGGGCCAATCGTGTGTGAAACTTCCTGCGCACCCCCCGAAATACACGTACCCTGCTCAAATCGCGTGTGAGACTTCACGCGAACCCCAGTAATACACGTACCCCACTCGCACAGGGCCACTCGCGTGTGAAACTTCCCGCGAACCCCAGTAATACACGTACCCCACTCGCACAGGGCCAATCGCGTATGAAACTTCCCGCAAACCCCAGTAATACATGTACCCCACTCGCACAGGACCAATCGCGTGTGAAACTTCCCACGCACCCCAGTAATACACGTACCCCACTCGCACAGGGTCAATTGCGTGTGAAACTTCCCGCGCACCCCCCGAAATACACGTACCCCGCTCAAATTGCGTGTGAGACTTCACGTGAACCCCAGTTATACACGTACCCCGCTCGCACAGGGCCAATCGCGTTTGAAACTTCCCGCGAACCCCAGTAATACAAGTACCCCACTCACACAGGGCCAATCGCATGTGAAACTTCCCGCGAACCCCAGTAATACACGTACCCCACTCGCACAGGGCCAATCGCGTGTGAAACTTCCTGCGCACCCCCCGAAATACACGTACCCTGCTCAAATCGCATGTGTGACTTCACACGAACCCCAGTTATACACGTACCCCACTCGCACAGGGCCAAACGCGTGTGAAACTTCCCGCGAACACCAGTAATACACGTTCCCCACTCGCACAGGGCCAATCGCGTGTGAAACTTCCCGCGAACCCCAGTAATACACGTACCCCACTCGCACAGGGCCAATCGCGTGTGAAACTTCCCGCGCACCCCCCAAAATACACGTACCCTGCTCAAATCGCGTGTGAGACTTCACGCGAACCCCAGTTATACACGTACCCCGCTCGCACACAGGGCCAAACGCGTGTGAAACTTCTCGCGAACACCAGTAATACACGTTCCCCACTCGCACAGGGCCAATCGCGTGTGAAACTTCCCGCGAACCCCAGTAATACACGTACCCCACTCGCACAGGGCCAATCGCGTGTGAAACTTCCCGCGAACCCCAGTAATACACGTACTGCACTCGCATAGGGCCAATCGCGTGTGAAACTTCCTGCGCACCCCAGTAATACACGTACCCCACTCACACAGGGCCAATCTTGTGTGAAACTTCCTGCGCACCCCCCGAAATACACGTACCCTGCTCAAATCGTGTGTGAGACTTCACGCGAACCCCAGTAATACACGTACCCCACTCGCACAGGGCCACTCGCGTGTGAAACTTCCCGCGAACCCCAGTAATACACGTACCCCACTCGCACAGGGCCAATCGCGTGTGAAACTTCCCGCAAACCCCAGTAATACATGTACCCCACTCGCACAGGACCAATCGCGTGTGAAACTTCCCACACACACCAGTAATACACGTACCCCACTCGCACAGGGTCAATTGCGTGTGAAACTTTCCGCGCACCCCCGAAATACACGTACCCCGCTCAAATTGCGTGTGAGACTTCACGTGAACCCCAGTTATACAAGTACCCCGCTCGCACAGGGCCAATCGCGTTTGAAACTTCCCGTGAACCCCAGTAATACAAGTACCCCACTCGCACAGGGCCAATCGCATGTGAAACTTCCCGCGAACCCCAGTAATACACGTACCCCACTCGCACAGGGCCAATCACGTGTGAAACTTCCTGCGCACCCCCCGAAATACACGTACCCTGCTCAAATCGCATGTGTGACTTCACACAAACCCCAGTTATACACGTACCCCACTCGCACAGGGCCAAACACGTGTGAAACTTCCCGCGAACACCAGTAATACACGTTCCCCACTCGCACAGGGCCAATCGCGTGTGAAACTTCCCGCGAACCCCAGTAATACACGTACCCCACTCGCACAGGGCCAATCGCATGTGAAACTTCCCGCAAACCCCAGTAATACACGTACTGCACTCGCATAGGGCCAATCACGTGTGAAACTTCCTGCGCACCCCAGTAATACACATACCCCACTCGCACAGGGCCAATTGTGTGTGAAACTTCCCGCACACACCCCGAAATACACGTACCCTGCTCAAATCGCGTGTGAGACTTCACGCGAACCCCAGTAATACACGTACCCCACTCGCACAGGGCCAATCGCGTGTGAAACTTCCTGCGAACCCCAGTAATACACGTACCCCACTCGCACAGGGCCAATTTTGTGTGAAACTTCCCGCACACCCCCCGAAATACACGTACCCTGCTCAAATCGCATGTGAGACTTCCCGCGAACCCCAGTAATACACGTACCCACTCGCACAGGGCCAATCGCATGTGAAACTTCCTGCGCACCCCCCGAAATACACGTACCCCGCTCAAATTGCGTGTGAGACTTCATGCGAACCCCAGTTATACACGTACCCCACTCGCACAGGGCCAATCGCGTGTGAAACTTCCCACGAACCCCAGTAATACACGTACCCCACTCGCACAGGGCCAATCGCGTGTGAGACTTCATGTGAACCCCCGTTATACACGTACCACGCTCGCACAGGGCCAATCACGTGTGAAACTTCCCACGAACCCCAGTAATACAAGTACCCCACTCGCACAGGGCCAATCGCATGTGAAACTTCCTGCGAACCCCAGTAATACACGTACCCCACTCGCACAGGGCCAATCGCGTGTGAAACTTCCCGCGCACCCCCCGAAATACACGTACCCTGCTCAAATCGCGTGTGAGACTTCACGCGAACCTCAGTTATACACGTACCGTGCTCGCACATAGGGCCAATCGCGTGTGAAACTTCCCGCGAACACCAGTAATACACGTTCCCCACTCACACAGGGCCAATCGCGTGTGAAACTTCCCGCGAACCCCAGTAATACATGTACCCCACTCGCACAGGGCCAATCGCGTGTGAAACTTCCCGCGAACCCCAGTAATACACGTACTGCACTCGCATAGGGCCAATCGCGTGTGAAACTTCCTGCGCACCCCAGTAATACACCTACCCCACTCGCACAGGGCCAATCGTGTGTGAAACCCCTGCGCACCCCCCGAAATACACGTACCCTGCTCAAATCGCGTGTGAGACTTCACGCGAACCCTAGTAATACACGTACCCCACTCGCACAGGGCCACTCGCGTGTGCAACTTCCCGCGAACCCCAGTAATACACGTACCCCACCCGCACAGGGCCAATTGCGTGTGAAACTTCACGCAAACCCCAGTAATACATGTACCCCACTCGCACAGGACCAATCGCGTGTGAAACTTCCCACGCACCCCAGTAATACACGTACCCCACTCGCACAGGGTCAATCGCGTGTGAAACTTCCCGCGCACCCCCCGAAATACACGTACCCCGCTCAGATTGCGTGTGAGACTTCACGTGAACCCCAGTTATACACGTACCCCGCTCGCACAGGGCCAATCGCGTTTGAAACTTCCCGCGAACCCCAGTAATACAAGTAGCCCACTCGCACAGGGCCAATCGCATGTGAAACTTCCCGCGAACCCCAGTAATACACGTACCCCACTCGCACAGGGCCAATCGCGTGTGAAACTTCCTGCGCACCCCCCGAAATACACGTACCCTGCTCAAATCGCATGTGTGACTTCACACGAACCCCAGTTATACACGTACCCCACTCGCACAGGACCAAACGCGTGTGAAACTTCCCGCGAACACCAGTAATACACGTTCCCCACTCGCACAGGGCCAATCGCGTGTGAAACTTCCCGCGAACCCCAGTAATACACGTACCCCACTCGCACAGGGCCAATCGCATGTGAAACTTCACGCAAACCCCAGTAATACACGTACTGCACTCGCATAGGGCCAATCACGTGTGAAACTTCCTGCGCACCCCAGTAATACACGTACCCCACTCGCACAGGGCCAATTGTGTGTGAAACTTCCCGCACACACCCCGAAATACACGTACCCTGCTCAAATCGCGTGTGAGACTTCACGCAAACCCCAGTAATACACGTACCCCACTCGCACAGGGCCAATCGCGTGTGAAACTTCCTGCGAACCCCAGTAATACACGTACCCCACTCGCACAGGGCCAATTGTGTGTGAAACTTCCCGCACACCCCCGAAATACACGTACCCTGCTCAAATCGCATGTGATACTTCCCGCGAACCCCAGTAATACACGTACCCACTCGCACAGGGCCAATCGCATGTGAAACTTCCTGCGCACCCCTCGAAATACACGTACCCCGCTCAAATTGCATGTGAGACTTCACGCGAACCCCAGTTATACACGTACCCCCGCTCGCACAGGGCCAATCACGTGTGAAACTTCCCACGAACCCCAGTAATACACGTACCCCACTCGCACAGGGCCAATCGCGTGTGAGACTTCATGTGAACCCCCGTTAGACACGTACCACGCTCGCACAGGGCCAATCACGTGTGAAACTTCCCACAAACCCCAGTAATACAAGTACCCCACTCGCACAGGCCCAATCGCATGTGAAACTTCACGCAAACCCCAGTAATACACGTACTGCACTCGCATAGGGCCAATCACGTGTGAAACTTCCTGCGCACCCCAGTAATACACGTACCCCACTCGCACAGGGCCAATTGTGTGTGAAACTTCCCGCACACACCCCGAAATACACGTACCCTGCTCAAATCGCGTGTGAGACTTCACGCAAACCCCAGTAATACACGTACCCCACTCGCACAGGGCCAATCGCGTGTGAAACTTCCTGCGAACCCCAGTAATACACGTACCCCACTCGCACAGGGCCAATTGTGTGTGAAACTTCCCGCACACCCCCGAAATACACGTACCCTGCTCAAATCGCATGTGATACTTCCCGCGAACCCCAGTAATACACGTACCCACTCGCACAGGGCCAATCGCATGTGAAACTTCCTGCGCACCCCTCGAAATACACGTACCCCGCTCAAATTGCATGTGAGACTTCACGCGAACCCCAGTTATACACGTACCCCCGCTCGCACAGGGCCAATCACGTGTGAAACTTCCCACGAACCCCAGTAATACACGTACCCCACTCGCACAGGGCCAATCGCGTGTGAGACTTCATGTGAACCCCCGTTATACACGTACCACGCTCGCACAGGGCCAATCACGTGTGAAACTTCCCACAAACCCCAGTAATACAAGTACCCCACTCGCACAGGCCCAATCGCATGTGAAACTTCCTGCGAACCCCAGTAATACACGTACCCCACTCGCACAGGGCCAATCGCGTGTGAAACTTCCCGCCCCCCCCCCGAAATACACGTACCCTGCTCAAATCGCGTGTGAGACTTCACGCGAACCTCAGTTATACACGTACCGTGCTCGCACACAAGGCCAATCGCGTGTGAAACTTACCGCGAACACCAGTAATACACGTTCCCCACTCGCACAGGGCCAATCGCGTGTGAAACTTCCCGTGAACCCCAGTAATACACGTACCCCACTCGCACAGGGCCAATCGCGTGTGAAACTTCCCGCGAACCCCAGTAATACACGTACTGCACTCGCATAGGGCCAATCGCGTGTGAAACTTCCTGCGCACCCCAGTAATACACCTACCCCACTCGCACAGGGCCAATCGTGTGTGAAACCCCTGCGCACCCCCCGAAATACACATACCCTGCTCAAATCGCGTGTGAGACTTCACGCGAATCCTAGTAATACACGTACCCCACTCGCACAGGGCCACTCGCGTGTGCAACTTCCCGCGAACCCCAGTAATACACGTACCCCACCCGCACAGGGCCAATCGCGTGTGAAACTTCACGCAAACCCCAGTAATACATGTACCCCACCCGCACAGGACCAATCGCGTGTGAAACTTCCCACGCACCCCAGTAATACACGTACCCCACTCGCACAGGGCCAATCGCGTGTGATACTTCCCGCGCACCCTCCGAAATACACGTACCCCGCTCAAATTGTGTGTGAGACTTCACGTGAACCCCAGTTATACACGTACCCCGCTCGCACAGGGCCAATCGCGTTTGAAACTTCCCGCGAACCCCAGTAATACAAGTACCCCACTCGCACACGGTCAATAGCATGTGAAACTTCCCGCGAACCCCAGTAATACACGTACCCCACTCGCACAGGGCCAATCGCGTGTGAAACTTCCTGCAAACCCCAGTAATACACGTACCCCACTCGCACAGGTCCAATCGCGTGTGAAACTTCCCGCGCACCCCCAAAAATACACGTACCCTGCTCAAATCGCGTGTGAGACTTCACGCGAACCCCAGTTATACACGTACCCTGCTCGCACAGGTCCAATCGCGTGTGAAACTTCCCGCGAACCCCAGTAATACACGTACCCACTCGCACAGGGCCAATCGCGTGTGAAACTTCCTGCGCACCCCCCGAAATACACGTACTCCGCTCAAATTGCGTGTGAGACTTCACGCGAACCCCAGTTATACACGTACCCCGCTCGCACAGGGCCAATCACGTGTGAAACTTCCCACGAACCCCAGTAATACACGTACCCCACTCGCACATGGCCAATCACGTGTGAAACTTCCTGCAAACTCCAGTAATACACGTACCCCACTCGCACAGGGTCAATCGCGTGTGAAACTTCCCGCGAACCCCAGTAATACATGTACCCCACTCGCACAGGACCAATCGCGTGTGAAACTTCACGCGCACCCCAGTAATACACGTACCCCACTCGCACAGGGCCAATCGCGTGTGAAACTTCCCGCGCACCCCCCAAAATACACGTACCCTGCTCAAATCGCGTGTGAGACTTCATGTGAACCCCAGTTATACACGTACCATGCTCGCACAGGGCCAATCACGTGTGAAACTTCCCACGAACCCCAGTAATACAAGTACCCCACTCGCACAGGGACAATCGCATTTGAAACTTCCACCGAACCCCAGTAATACACGTACCCCACTCGCACAGGGCCAATCGCATGTGAAACTTCCCGCGCACCCCCTGAAATACACGTACCCTGCTCAAATCGCGTGTGAGACTTCACTCGAACCCCAGTTATACACGTACCCCACTCGCACAGGGCCAATCGCGTGTGAAACTTCCCGCAAACCCCAGTAATACACGTACTGCACTCGCATAGGGCCAATCGCGTGTGAAACTTCCTGCGCACCCCAGTAATACACGTACCCCACTCGCACAGGGCCAATCGTGTGTGAAACTTCATGCGCACCCCCCAAAATACACGTACCCTGCTCAAATCGCGTGTGAGACTTCACGCGAACCCCAGTAATACACGTACCCCACTCGCACAGGGCCACTCGCGTGTGAAACTTCCCACGCACCCCAGTAATACACGTAGCCAACTCGCACAGGGCCAATCGCGTGTGAAACTTCCCGCGCACACCCCGAAATACAGGTACCCCGCTCAAATTGCGTGTGAGACTTCACGTGAACCCCAGTTATACACGTACCCCGCTCGCACAGGGCCAATCGCGTTTGAAACTTCCCGCAAACCCCAGTAATACAAGTACCCCACTCTCATAGGGCCAATCGCATGTGAAACTTCCCGCGAACCCCAGTAATACACGTACCCCACTCGCACAGGGCCAATCGCGTGTGAAACTTCCTGCGCACCCCCCGAAATACACGTACCCTGCTCAAATCGCACGTGTGACTTCACACGAACCCCAAGTAATACACGTACCCCACTCGCACAGGGCCAATCGCGTGTGAAACTTCCCGCGAACACCAGTAATACACGTTCCCCACTCACACAGGGCCAATCGCGTGTGAAACTTCCCGCGAACCCCAGTAATACACATACCCCACTCGCACAGGGCCAATCGCATGTGAAACTTCCCGCAAACCCCAGTAATACACGTACTGCACTTGCATAGGGCCAATCACGTGTGAAACTTCCTGCGCACCCCAGTAATACACGTACCCCACTCGCAAAGGGCCAATTGTGTGTGAAACTTCCTGCACACCCCCCGAAATACACGTACCCTGCTCAAATCGCGTGTGAGACTTCCCACGAACCCCAGTAATACACGTACCCCACTCGCACAGGGCCAATCGCATGTGAAACTTCCTGCGCACCCCCCGAAATACACGTACCCTGCTCAAATCGCACGTGTGACTTCACACGAACCCCAGTTATACACGTACCCCACTCGCACAGGGCCAATCGCGTGTGAAACTTCCCGCGAACACCAGTAATACACGTTCCCCACTCGCACAGGGCCAATCGCGTGTGAAACTTCCCGCGAACCCCAGTAATACACGTACCCTACTCGCACAGGGCCAATCGCATGTGAAACTTCCCGCAAACCCCAGTAATACACGTACTGCACTCGCATAGGGCCAATCACGTGTGAAACTTCCTGCGCACCCCAGTAATACACGTACCCCACTCGCAAAGGGCCAATCGTGTGTGAAACTTCCCGCACACCCCCCGAAATACACGTACCCTGCTCAAATCGCGTGTGAGACTTCACGCGAACCCCAGTAATACACGTACCCCACTCGCACAGGGCCAATCGCGTGTGAAACTTCCTGCGAACCCCAGTAATACACGTACCCCACTCGCACAGGGCCAATCGCGTGTGAAACTTCCTGCAAACCCCAGTAATACATGTTCCCCGCTTGCCGTGTGCTGTGTGGCGGCCATGTATACTGGTACAGGGTTAGCGCAGCCCTTTGCGCTGGATTGGGGATTTTGATGGCTTTTCCCTACGCAAAGGGGCGTTCTTGGGGGCGTAACTGGCGCTGCTGCAGGGTCGCTGCGCCACTGTGCGCCACAGCTGGTTTTGGTAGCTAAAATCCATGAATACGCTGTGCGTGGAAGCACACGCGGCTGGCACAGAGATTCGCACGCGCACACTATGCGCCAGCCGCGTGCGCCACTTGTGCGCTAAATTCTATGAATTACCCCCTAAATGATTACTGAAACATTTCATCAGCAATCATTTTCAGAAGCTTTACAGGAATCTCTTAAAAATGTGTCCAAACCTGAATCACGCAAATGCAGTGAAAATGTGGGCAATTTGGGTATCAGTTGAAATCATTCATCCCGGTTTACTCTTTACTAAGGAGGAGTGGATCCAATTGATCTGTTTGTATAATAGAAACACACAGGGCCTCATTACAAGTGTGGTGGTGTGGGAAAAAGTGGAGGTAATTCAGTTACCTCCATTTTTTCTGCACCGTCAAATTACACGTTTTGGCAGAATCACCACTAGTGGAATTATTAAGTGGTAATTTCACTGATTTTCGAAGCAAAGATGGAGAATGTACCTCCAGCATGATGATACTGGAGGTTAATCCTACACTTTTCCTCCAAAAATTCATGGAATTACCTAACATTTTGTAATTCCACCAGTGATAATTCCTGCAAAAAATGGAGTTCAACAAATGGGGATTTACACCACTTTCCACCAAGGATAATGTCACGGGACCAAGTGGTGATAACTGTAAATCCATTTGGTGTTATCTTGGAGTATTTACCTCCGAAGTAACACCAAACACGTAAAGAGGCCCATAGTCTGAAGTCAGTGAATAGAAGCAAAGCAAGAGATTACATTAGGTGTCTCAACGCAGTGTACCATCATTTTCCAGCCGAGAGAAAATACTTATAGGTCAGGTACAGAAATGACCATATTGTTTTTAGGAAAGAAAGTGCATTCAGAAGCTGTAACTGACAATGTATCAAAATGAATACTGCCCCACAAGAGTATATGAATGAGTAATAGCTAAACGGCCTACTCCTCCCTCACACCACCACTCATAAAGAGAAAACAGGCACATTCAAGCGATATACCACCTTTGTATTTGTGGCAATATGGGTGGAGGACAGGTTATACTCTTAAGAGGGGTGCAATGTGATAACAGTAGCAAACCAAGCAGCCCAAAATAAAGTATTAATCAAGCCTCTATAAATATATATTTATATGTATATATGTGTCTGTGTTTGTGTGTGTTTGTGTATATATATATATATATGTATATGTATATATATATATTACATGGACGCGGTAGCGTCCATGTAGTTATGGTTAAGTTGGTGTTTCCATAGGAAGAGCATTTTTTGGGTGGCTTATAACTCCTCCAAACTTTGCAAAAAAAATATATGGCCCACTCTGAATTTTTTTGCAAAGTTTGGAGAGGTTTGGTCCAGGGGGGGCAAAGTTATAGGGGGGGTCCCAAAACTTTTGTTTTTTCCCATAGACGTAATGGGAAAAAACTTTGCGCACGCCTACAGCCCAAACCGCTGGACGGATTTACACCAAATTTGCGGCAGGAGCAGGGGCTTGGTCCCGAAAGCGTGCTTTTGCAAATTTGGTGTAAATCTGTCCAGTAGTTTTTTTAAAATGACCAAAATGTAAGGCAAAACAATTAGTGATATCTCTGTTCGCTCCACGGATGGACTTCCTGGTTCGCTCCGCGGACAGTGCCCTGATTGGCCGAGCGGCTTGCGTGATGTCCGCGGACATGCGACGTGTTCGCTGATCGGACGGCGTGGTGCGTGAAGCGCGTCAGATTTTCTGGGGTGCCCGCCATCTTGCATTCGCGGACGACCGCGGACAGCGTAGTGACACTTGGATTAAAAAATTGTATTTAGTGGAGTGTGTTGGTGTGTAAGAGTGTTTGGGGAGGGTGGGGGAGTATGAGATATGTTCAATGTTCTGTTTTTTTTATATGCTAGACACTTTTGTTGTGTTCGATTTGTCTGCGGACAACACGGCTGTTCTGAAATGTTCTATATAAACTAAATGGTGGAGTGTTCTGAGGACGGAGTATGTGTCCGTTTTGTTCGCAAGCAAGCTAAAATTGAGCTAAGAACACTCGCAGTGTCCTTAAATGTTCACACATAAACAAAATGGGGGTGTCCTGAGGACGCTGTCTGTATTGTTCTCTGGCAAGTTCAACGTGTTCTAAGAACACTTGCGGTGTCCTGAAATGCTCTGATTACTTACCGGTAATCTTCATTACTCCTAGTCCTACTCCTAGTCCTACTCTTCCTCGTCACAGTACTGACGACCCTCCTCACCCTCCCTGCGGGGAAGGTCCCATGCTCCGGCTTGGTAATATGAAACTGAGTGATGTGGATGTGGGGGAGGAGTTATAGGAATTTAAAGAAATAGAAGAAGGTCCTGTGTCGGAGGCAGGGGCCTCATGAAGTAAGTACTGGGACGAGGAAGAGTGGACGTGGAGGTAATGTTTGCAATTAAACAAAATGGGGGTGTTCTGAGAACGCTGTTCATATTGTTCTTTGTCAGGTTGACAGTGTTCTAAGAACCCTCCTTATGTCCGTTGACATTACAATTTCCGATGGGCCTTACCCGACTTTTTGTCCACTAAACAAACGATAAATCAGACTGCTGTGCGCCGACATTATGTGATAATCCTATCACTTGCCCCATCGACCTGGCTGACCTGCTTTTGAGACACTAAATCATATCTCCCGCCCCTAAGCCTGACATTATCAAAGCATTCATATTCCCCGTCTCTCTCTGTGACGTTACAGGGTGCGTAGCCAAACGTGCCCAGTCGTCTCCAGTCCTACGTGACTTTACAACACAGATCATCTCACAACACAGCGTGCAACAATTCGGAATATGAAACTGTGATTTAAAAGCAAACAGCAAGATTGTACATTTCGTAAAGTACTTTTATTTGACATCAAATGTTTAGAGAATATTCAGCGATTTGCATTTGTCTTTGCTGTCGATCCACAAAAGTTCATCTTGAGTCACGCGCTGTTCCTTTGCGGTACACAGGGTGTTGGTTTATGATAAAAGAAGCACTATGGTCGCACTGATAATCGGAAGGCTGTTCCAACAACGAGGCATTAGACCACCATAATGGTTGGTATGTTGCTTCTAGCCGCTAGTACTGTGTAAGGCCCAGTCGTCTCCAGTCCTACGCGACTTTACACAGAACCCGGAAAACAACACAGATCATCTCACAACACAGCGGGCTACAATTCGGAATATGAAACTGTGATTTAAAAGCAAACAGCAAGATTGTACATTTCGTAAAGTACTTTTATTTGACATCATATGTTTAGAGAATATTCAGCGATTTGCATTTGTCTTTGCTGTCGATCCGCAAAAGTTCATCTTGAGTAACGCGCTGTTCCTTTGCGGTACACAGGGTGTTGGTTTATGGGTTTATGATAAAAGAAGCACTGTGGTCGCACTGATAATCGGAAGGCTGTTCCAACAACGAGGCATTAGACCACCATAATGGTTGGTATGTTGCTTCTAGCCGCTAGTACCGCATAAGGGCATATTGGTCCTTGGCGATTGTCCCATAAAATGGTGAGGGTCATGAAGTTGTTTAGAAGTAGCTGCACCTGGCAGTTAAAAAATCTGGCGGCCGGGGTCTGAAAATCGTGGCATTGACAGTACGGAAGGACGTACCTTTTTTAAAAAACATAAATTAGTCTCACCAGCCGATCTTCATTAAAAATATTCAATTTATTTATTAGGGCGTGAAACTATTTGCTAGCAAGGATAGTGCAACGGAGTATGTTAACTTATTCCCATTAACCCACCCTATGTCCTCTGCCTTTTTCAGAGCCCTCTAAGTGACAGGGGACCATTTCGGCGGTGATAGTGCGCGGTAGAAAACACTATGCCACATTGAACGAACAAGTACAACTTAACTGGGCTTTAAAGCCACGCTATTGTTATTATATTCCGGTATAAAATAATCTAAAGGGTTACTTACATTATATTGGCATTTTCCATTGTCTAAGCGTAGTGCAGATCCAAAATACGACTCCGTCTGTGCCAACGATCTTTCTCATAGTGATATAATATATAAAAGTGGTTTCGTTTCAGAAATGTCATCCTTATCGTGTTTTACGTTTTTGCAACACTCCTTCAAAAGAAGTCTTTTAGCACGATCCCTGTCTGTCAAGGTCAAAAAACAATAGAACCTTATAGTGCGAGTCGTGGGCCTCTCCGGCACGCGAGCAAAAAATGGAAGCAGCTGACCTTCACTGTAAACGACCATAAATTCTTAGTTTGCAACATTCTGTGTACAGCCATCTCTGAGAAATTGCTTTTTACACTCCATCTTTGTATATTGTTTGCATGCTAATAAAAAAACTTTGTTAAAGGGACTTTATGGTTCCAAGTAAAACCGAAAAACCCCTGAAATTCGCCAGTTATGGTAAGCTAAGCAACCATAACTTGCGCCACCACCGTGCACTGCTAAGACTAACACCCACGACATCAAAGATGACATCACAAATGTCATTGATGACATCACATGTGTATGTACTTTTCATGAAATATGTGTACAAGGGATTCTTATTATAATGTTGCGAAAAAAGTGTCAAGGATCATTGCAATAAATATCATACCCTAATTAGTGCTGTGAACGATGCATTGATATAAATAGCATTCTATTATGGGTTTCTATCTAGTATACTAAGCTACTAATGCAGAAACATAGCATTGTGTGCAGCGTACAAGATGAAGGTATAATATTCGTAATGTTAGTATGTTGAATAATGAAATGATAATTGTTTTCTTAATAGTTTTTTTGTGTACTGTGAAATATGTAATAAGTAGCTAATAAAACCCATGTATTACATAATTGCATTACTATAGAGAAAACACAAAGAGACAAGAACACATACCAATATACATATACATAGGGTAAATAGCAGCTTTGAAACAGAGAAATCATCATTTATTTGCTTGAAAATAATGCTATCTTTAAAGCTTGTGTCTTCCCCTATGAATATGTTTCATATGATGTGACTGGACTCTAAGGGAATTACTATAAGAACCTACTTGTAGGATACGTCTACAAATAAAATACAATTTTTAGTTTCTGACTGTTACTGAAGAAAACCATGTGGCCTAGATATGTCGGCAAAAGAAAAAAGAGTGAAACAGAAGAACACTTGCGGTGTCCTGAAATGTTCGTACATAAAGAAAATGGGGGTGTTCTGAGGACGTTGTCCGTATTGTTCGCTGGCAAGTTGCATGTGTTATAAGAACACTCGCGGTGTCCTGAAATGTTCAAAAATAAACAAAATGGGGGTGTTGTGAGGACATTCTCCGTATTGTGTGACTGCTTAGCTGTATGCAATGAGGGAATGGCACAGAGAGTGAAGTGGAAATGGTAGAAGGGCTATCCAAGAGTTAAGCGGTCCGCGGACATCGCGGCTGTCCATGGACAGGGCGTGCTACATCCGGGGTTTTCCAGCAAATCCAGCATGGAAAGAAGACTTTAGGGATCAGCCAATCAGATGTTGAGGTAGTGGATTTGTGTTGAAAGAGACTGTGTGTGGTGAAGATGGCAGAAGTGGAGAAAGTCAGGGTGTTGGTGCTCGGAGATATGTTTGTTCATGGTTTACAACAGTATGCTCAATGCAGGCATGTTGCAAAGAATTTTGATGTTAAAGGAGTGGAGGTCGTGTGGAGCACTGTGCCTGATTGCAATGTACAGGGAATTGTACAAGTTTGTGAAGATATGGGCAGGATCAACAGTCCCCATGTGGTAGTGTTGCACTATGGTGCTTTCCGTTTGGGCTATGTCACTGCCCCTACTTTGTTGGCAGATTTGGAACACTTGGTTCAAGCAGTAATGAACATCCTTCCAAATGCCAAAGTAATTTTTTCTGGATTACTACCTAGGGCAATATGGGACAATAGTTTAGTTTTTTGTCCTCAGCAAAATAATGCTAGGTGTGTAATCAACCGAGGGATGTGTGCCTTCAAGCTTAGAGCTGGTATGTTCTTCTGTAATAATGAGAATTTTGATTCCAGTAATGCTGTTTATTTTAAAGAAGATGGCATTTCCTTATCTTTTATGGGAAATGCCATGCTGTTTTGGAATGTAAGGGTTGCTTTGGAGAAGGTTATGTGAAGATTTTAGGAGTAAAGTAGGAAAAAAGAAAAAAAAAATACAAAATAACAGGTGTCTGCCAAGCATCTGCAAAAAAAACAAAAAAAAAGTCTCTTTTCAGAGCCAACCTCAAAGGGGAAATGGGGCACACTATTTAAATTTACATTCACCATGCTCAGATTTTCGATATGTCCGCAGACATGGCGGTAGTCCGCGGACATCGAAATCACTAGCTAGGGGTTCAGTTTGTTCTATGTTACATGTATTTAAAGTCAGGGATATTATGGTTAAGTTGTGCTACTAAAAACCTATGAAATTCAGAAAAAAAACTTTGTTAAAGGGACGTTATGGTTAAGTTTCGCTACTAAAAACCTATGAAATTCAGTGAAAAAACTTTGTTAAAGGGACGTTATGGTTCAAAGTAAAACCGAAAAACCCCTTTCCCAGCCTGAGAAGTGGCCCTTGACGCAAACCAAAGCAAGCACTGATGCCGAAATTCCTACTCCGCAGCATAAGGCTGATCAAAATCAACCATGGGCTGTGCAGGGGCAGGATGACCGGGGGCTAAGAATCACATTCTGGGATGACAATCAAGGTAGCAGGGCAGATTATGTAGAGCCCAAATTGGCCCCCAACAATATCAGCTGCAGAGTCCTAAATCCTGAAGAGGCCAGGTCAAGGAGTGTGAAAATATGAGAGGGACTTGCAGGTAGGGGGGCAGATCTTCTTGCATAATGTCGAGGGACTCTTTAATTAACAAATGTACTCGCTGGCTTTGAACGTTATGTGGATACCGTTCCCTAATCCGTGATCATATCATAAGCTGCATAAGAGCTCATCACAATGGGGGTGTTCCTCCAAGTGGGCAATGGAATATTGGGAATAGCTACGGGACGGTGCTTATCACCACGTAGCACGATTGAAATCAGTGCCTTCCCACATCCCAATAAGGTTTCCCCCACTGGAACCAGAGAGTGCTAAGCCATCCAATATATTTAATAGCAAAAAGACAGTTTGAAATTGTGATTGAGAGATCAGACCGTTCAGGAAAAGAGAAGAAGATTTGAGTGTCGTCTGTGAAGAGTTGGCATGAGAACCCAAAGGAAGTAATTAGTCTACCGAGAGAGTGTAAAGAGGAGCGGACCCAAGACAGATCCTTGAGGAACACCAACAGTTAGAGGAGTGAGTTGAGAGGTATCGTAGAGATTTAGCAAGGTCAAAGGTCGGATTCAATCCAGGCAAGGCCTTGAACCCGAATTCCAAGAACAAAGAGAGCATTAAGGATACCATAGTGATGTGTTGCCTCGTTACAAAAGGCTTAAGTCTATTTTGATGTTGGAGTAAATTATATTCAGTGGCTGTAATTTAGTTCACCATCTTACTACTAGGCACCATCTTACTACTAGGAAGAGAGACTCTCTGTTACCAACACGCATGCCATAAACCCACATGATATTGCTTATCAGGTTGTGGAGAACAATTCCACAGAATTGTGTGCATTTAGAACTTCTCAGCATTGAGTGGATAGAGCACCATAATGGAGACGACATGTTGGGGCAGTAACTGAGTGTATATTTATTTGGGGCCAATGAAGGTACTTGTTGATATCATAGAGAAAGGCGTATACATCCTTGGAGGCAGGATACAATATATTAAGTATCTACAAATCAGTGGAAGAGGAATATTGACCATATTGCAAGCCATTTATTTTGAGGCACATACACGTGCAAGGGGGAAGGGTAGGCTTGTGGCTAGAGAGCATTTTTCATTAGCCACAACAGTTGCTGTGTACGCATGGGAGCCCAGAATTGTGTGTGTGAATCAATGTCGCATTTAGAAGCACCTATTTTTATAATTGATTATAATACATAATCAGGTTGTGCGGTTGGAGCAGTTGGAGTTTCACTTTATTTTGTTTTCTGTTGCAAAATGATAGTAATTGATGCAGAGGGGAATTATGTGCCAGAACATATAGGGCACAGTCTAGAGGGACAGAAGGAGCCAGGAGAAACAACAACCATGTCAGAAGAATATAAAGAGTTGTGATAAAAATAACAGAATATAGAAAACCAGGATATGGAAAGCCCATCATCTCCTCATATTTAGTAAGCCTGAACATAATGATGAGAAACCAGATACAGATTATGAGATAACTGTTCCAGCAACATCTTCACATGATTTTGAGAAAAGTTGATACTGAGGAGGTGACAATGCAATAATTTGGAGATGGAAGGGAACATCTAAGCTGCCTCTACACCTCTGTACCATGTCTTTGAAGCACATCCAGTAAGATGTAAGTGTGTGTCAGTCAGGTAACCTAAACCACAAAAACTACAACCACACAATACATTATCTGTCTGATGTGCGCAGTAGTCCATGGTTTATCAACCAACAAAATCCAAAGTATGTTTTCTTCAACCAAAACAAAGATCTAAAACATCTCACCCCCTGTGCTCTTTGCAATTACATTGTTTGCTAGGGTGGAGATTAGTACCAACATTTTTCCAGATGAGAAATTCCAGTTCCTCTTTCCTGAATTATACAACTACTCATCAGTAGGGCTCAGTGTGATAGAGGTATTTTAGTACTGACATGAATATCACAGGTCTCACATGGTTGGGGGCACAGACGTAATTTGTATATCTCTCCTATCGTTTATGTGTGAGCTCATAGTCTGAATGTGTGCATCTCTGCTGTCTCACAATTATAGGGCACAGACACAATTTGTATATCTCTACTTTGATACAGGTACGGGGGCACATTATGCATGTTTGCATCATCCTGTCTCCCACGTGTGGTGACACAGATCCAATTTGTACATCTCTCATTTCTCACAGCAGTGTGGTCACAGGCTGAATCTTTATTTTTCTCCTCTCTGACATGGGTGGCACCACAGACTCAATGTTGTTGTCTCTACATTGTGATGGCATAGCCTGATATTAATGTTTTATTGCACCCTTTATACCAGAGACCAGTCTCAAAACGCAGGGCCATGATACAAACCTGTGCTACTCTACAGTGCCCTGCATCCAAAACAAACGTGTTGCCCCTGGGCTATCCTCCCTGAGATTGTTTACGATTCTCCTGTCTCACAGGGGTGGGGGCACAGACTTAACATTTACATGTCACTTCTCTTGCAGATATGGGGTCAGAGACTGAATGTGTATGTATCTCCTTTTTTCAGGAGTTTTGGCACAACTTGAATTGTAAGTTTCTCCTGTCTCTCAGACTAGGTGGCACAAACTCCATTTATATTTCGCTCCTGACATGCAGGGGCGGAGGCACACACACATTCTGTATGTCTCTCCTGTCCCACAAGGGTGAGGGCATAGCCTGAATTTGTATATTGCTCTTATTCTGCAAGGGTGTGGGCATACAAGTCTACTGTCTAGCAGGTGTGAGGTCAAAGCCTGAATTTGCACCTCTATGCAATTTTACAGGGCTAAGAACCCATGCTAAAATGTTACATCCCTTCCGTCTTGCAGGGTTGAGGGCACAGCCTGATCTTTTACATCTCTCCTGTCATTAAAGGTTCAGGGCACACAGTCAATATTTCTGGATCTCCTGTTTAACATGGGTGCATACACAGCCTGAATATATATGTCTCTTGCATCAATGGGGTGGGTGCACACATTGATTTTTCACATCTCTCCTGTCTCACATTTGTGGGGGCAAAGAGTCAATTTATATTGTGTTGAAGGAGTCGGGACACAGTATGTATTCATATGCTTCTCCTATCTCGTAGTTATGGGGCCACAGACTGTATTTATATATGTCTCCTGTCTATTAGGGCTTAGAGCAAACACTCAATTTGTATGTCTCTACTCTCTCAGAGGAGTGAGGGCACCCAGTCAATTTTAGTATTTCTACTGTCTCACGGCGGTGAGGACAAAAACGGGATTTTTTCTTATCTCGTCTGTCTCGCTTTGGTGAGGGCCCATGCTCACCTTGTTATGCCTATCCTGTCTCTTAGGA
The DNA here is from genome assembly GCF_040938575.1 of Ambystoma mexicanum. Lineage (NCBI taxonomy): Eukaryota > Metazoa > Chordata > Amphibia > Caudata > Ambystomatidae > Ambystoma > Ambystoma mexicanum. The sequence continues at coordinate 876,328,379 of NC_090941.1, forward strand.
GTGTGGGCTCCTCCTGTCATTTTAAGTCTCTCCTGTCTCGATGTCACGGAGGCACATATTGAATATTAGCTCTTTATTGACTTGGGAAACAGCTTCAATTGTAATATCTTTCCTGTCTCACAATGGTGAGGGCCACTCTCAATATTAAAATCTCTTCTGTCGTGCAGGGGTGGGGACACACATTACATTTTTCACCACTTATGCCACACAGGAGTTCGGGTACAGATACAATTCATACACCTCTCCTCTCTCGAAGCTTTGCTGGTACAGCCTACATTTAACATCTCCCCTGTCTCACAAAGGTGGGTGCACGAACAGCATTTGTTTATCTCTCTTGTCTCACTGGGGTGGGGGCACAAACTGAATTTGTATGTATCTTTTTTGTTGCAAGGGTGGGGGCAGAGCATGGACTTTGACTTCTCTCATGTCTTGCAGGGGTGGAGACACAGACTCAATGTTTACAAGGCATGATTTTTTTTAATTCCTCCTGTCTCATGGGGTCGATGGCACACATTCCATTTTTATATCTCTCCCCTCTCGGAGGGTTGAGGGCACAGACCTAACTTTTTTTCTCTCCTCTATCGCAGAGGGGAGGGAACACATTCAATGTTTGTGTGTCAATTTGTATGTCTATCCTGTGTCACAGCAGTGAGGGCAACCAGTCAGTTTTAGCATCTCTCCTGTCTGTAATAATGAGGACACAGCATGCATTTTTATATCTTTACCATCTTGCAGGGAGGAGGGCACACACTCAATTTGTATACCTCTTCTTTCTCACAGGAGTTTCGGCCCAGCAGGTATTTTTATAGCTCCCCTGTCTCATTGGGGTGCGGGAGAACAGTCTGAGTGTTTCATATCTCTGTTGTCTCTCAGGACTTGGGGAACAGCTTCAATTGTAATGCCTCTCCGGTCTCACAATGATGGGGGAACACACACAATAGTTTTTAATCTCTCCTGCCTCAAAGAGTGGAGAAACAAATGTAATTCATACGCCTCTCCTCTCTTGCAGATATGTTGACAGAGTCTGACATTTTACATCTCTCCTTTTTTCACAAAAAAGGTGCACAGACATAATTTTCAAGTCTCTCCTGTCTCCCAATAAACTCAATTTTTATGCATCTCCTTTCTTGCTGGGGTGGCAGCAGAGCCTGAATTATAATTATTATAGCTCTAATGACTTTCTAGGGTGGAGTCGCAGACTCGATTTGCATGTATCGATTTGTATGTATCTCCTCCTCTTGCAGGTGTAAATGCACATCTCTCCGTCTCGCAATGTTGAGGGGACAAACTCATTATTTTCATCTCTCCTGTCTCACAGGGGTGATGGCACCACCTGGAATTTTACAAATTTCCGGTCTTGCAGGGTTGAGGGCACACATTCAACTTTTACATCTTTCCTGCCTTGAATGGGTGAGGCTACACAGTCATTTTCAGCATTTTTTCTGTATTTCTTTTGTATCACAGAGTTGGCAGCACAGCTTGAATTTGTACATCTCTTGTGTCTCACATTGGTGTGAGCAAACACTCAGTTTGTATGGCTCTCCCAGGAGTGTTAGACAAGCCTGTATTTTTTGCCTCAACTGTGTCATCAGCTTGGGCAACATCTTGTGTTTTTACATCTCTCCTGTCTCGCAAGGGAAATGGCACAGCCAGAATTCAATATCTTGCAATGATGTGGGCACACATTCAATTATAGCATCTCTCTTGCTTAGGGCACATCCTGAATGTTTACACCTCTCCTGTCTCACAGGGGTATGGGAAAAGCCTGCATGTTTATGTCTCTCCTTTATCCAGAGGTAGGGGTGCAGTCTAAATGTTACATCACTCTTGTCTCACAGGGTTTGAGAATAGTTTAATTTGATGTCTCTCCTGCCTCGACTAAGTGGTGGCACAGATGCAGTGTGTACATCTCTCCTCTCTCCGAGCGGTGTGGAATTTGTAGGTGTCTCCTGTCTTGCGAGGGTGGGTGTATAGACATAATTTCCACATCTCACTCACATGGGGGGCACAAACGTAATGTGTGTGTATCTCCTTTCTTGTTATGGGTGGGAGCACAGCTTAAATGTTTTTGTCTTTTGTGTCTTGAAGTGAAAGAGACACATATTACATTTGTCGGTCTCTACTTTCTCAAAGGAGTGGGGCACAGTATACATTTTTTACATCTCACAATGGATTTAAGAGTGAATGAGGAGATGAATACCATCTTTGGTGGTACTCATTGCAAAGCATTACGTAGAGGAGAAGCCAAATACCCCTATCAATAGCTCTGCCCCCATGTTGCCTATATGTTGGGAACCAGAAATTGCGATATGTGCAGTACCAGTGAGGATGCCTATACCGCAAATATTCTTGAGACAAGGTATCCACTGAGAAAACCTTATATGCATTCACAAAGAAATTATGGTCTTCTGGACAAAATCCTGGAGCAAGTATGAAAATGGATGTGAAAGAGGATTGGTGATGTCATAAAAAGCAGAACTGACACACCCAGAAAAGATACAAATGAAGAAGGAACATAAACATTCTATAAGATCTGATGAGGAGGTGTCGAAGTAAAACAACATTTCGGGATCAAAATGAAGATGTTCATGCAGAGAAACACTGAAGAAAATGCAAAGTCATTTTACACTTGTACAGATGCTGTAACGCAAGTAGATGAAGTAATCCTGAGCTGGCTGTGCAGTGAATAGATTGTGGTGATGCACCAATGTATATACATAGGAATATATAGAATCTGTTGCACTTCAACAAACATGTACCCTGTGAATGGAAAGGGCTTGAGTGTGGCAGAGTTGGAAAATAGCTGATGGTGAAGGAGAATTCAAGAAAGCCTGGCTGGCTGAGCTCCAACTGTCGAGCCCACCGTGAGCTTGGTTGTCCGTCAAGAAACTATATGAACGTGAGAAAGAAATCAACTTCTGCTTGAGGTAGAATCAAAAAACACTGGTGGCCTCAAGAGTTCATCATTTAATAGTATTATATGCAACTAAGAGCTTGAAAAAGCTTGAAAACGTGGTCTCCAGTGACATGGTCAGATCAACATAGACTGTGGGTCTAGCTACACCGAAACCAGAAGATAAGACCATGCAACACTCCCTTTTATTCTCAGGCACAGAGAGCTTCTGCAAGGCCAAGTTCAAAGCCTAATTGAATGACAGACCACAGGAGTGATGATAGATGTTGGGCTAATTGGGTAGTGGGGCATGACTAAGCCAACAATCCTAGCGCGTGGGGTAACCAGCTTTTGTGATGCTAGCAAGTGTAATATTCCAGAAGTGTACACACATGCCAACCAATTGCAGAGGGCCATGTACCAAAGAGCCCTATAGTATGTATAACCAATGGATCATCATGTATTTTGTGACGATGAAGATGACTTGCACTAGAGGAGCTCTTAGTTGTCCACCTGACAGTAGAGACCCAATCACAACTCCTGTCAGTATGGAACGTATACCTAGATGTTCCCTTTAAGCCTATTACATGCCCAAGCAGGTTTCTGTAGTTTGCCACGTAGTGTGACGTCAATGATGACAAATAATTTACTATAAAACAATGTTTTTTCATGTAAAAGTTTGAGAGACTTGAGCGAACATCCATTGATGTCCATTGTAGTCCCTGTTTTAGATAATTGCTAATAAAACAATCTTAAGTTTTGCCTACTTCCTGAGTCGGTTTGATTAATGATGTATGAGTGAGTTCTGCATCCCCATCCAACTCTAAGTATTGCTACCTTGTTTTAAAGGGCCCCAAGTACCGGGGTTCAATTACTACCAAATATCAGCATGCAATACTACACTGTTGCAGCAGGGTAGAATGACAAGTATCCAGTCTTATTAGTGTTTCTTTTTTTACAAAAGAAAACTGGCTCAATTTACAGGCTCTCTTCCTATACAATGAATAGCTGCACCACCTAACTATCTAAAAGAGCATAGATATATTAGGCTGTCAGTGAGTGCCATATGATTCCATTTCTATCCAAAAGAATGTAAACCTCAAATCTGAAGTAGGATGCTTGCTTTTCAAACTTCTACTCTCAATTGAATGTTTATCATTCATCAACTAAAATATATCACCAAACTAATCTGTACCTTTTTTGGTGGGTGTTGAGCAGGCATGTCATGTCAGTTTGAGCTACAGCATGTTGTCATTTGATGCAGCATTTCAACAATGCTGGTAACTGAGGCCACCAGGGCCATTGCAATGCTCGAACTAGGGTTGATGACGAAGATTCTGGTGGTTGGAGGCACTGTTTGAGAGCGGGCATTGTCAAAACCTCCACAGCTGTGAGCTCCATGTTCCAGTTGGAGTGGTACAGTGACAAACTAGTTCAAAGAGCAGCAACAGCAGTTGAAAGAGGTTTATAGAAGTGCCAAAGACAGCGGGCTACTGGTGACTTGAATGCATTTGAACACAGTCGACAATGTTTTTTCAATGCTGTAGAATGCAGGAGACCAACTGCTTTGCTACATCTCTTGCTATTAGCCCCAATCCGGGATCACAGGGACAATATAGATCATTGTTCTCTTCACTCCCAACCCAGGGCAGGTTATCTAGCTCCTGCAGGAATCCTTCACCTAAACCGAGGAGCCTGGGTGCCAGTGCAGCTGGCAGAGAGACAGGTCTTACTCCAATATCAGTACACCACAATGACCCATGAGTAGGGAGCAGAGATCGCATCTGCTTTGGAACACCTGTCTTCAACTCACAACTGGTGGACACAAGAAAAGACTGCTCTCTCAGCAGGGTCCAAACACATTCTTCTCAAAGTCCTAAATGTCCTAACTGAATTAAGGAAGGAGTGGATGACTATAAAGGTAAAATGCAAAATGGGATTAGATAAAAGCAACACTGCTTTAAGGGTTCCAATCCCTGTTTAGGTAACAAGTGACTGTGGCCTTATTACATCAGACCAAAGTGCTCTTATGTTCATGAAGAAAGGAAGACAGGTTGGAAAGAGAAGCCCACAGAATATCAAGATGGAGGAACTCTTCATCCATATGTTCCTGCTCTGTCTGACTGCCAAACCCTGTCCGCTTCCCAAGCCTGCAACTTCAAAGGGTCTTTGCATTGCAACACCCTGGTGTGAGGCTGGCCCTTTTATTTAGGGTTTGCCCTTTAAAACTGAGCTGCCATGAACCCCCTGCTGGGAACTTCCTGAGACACAGAGAAATACAGTCTTCATGTCCATTGCCTTGCTGGTTGAGCAGAGACTGCAGCCTGACTACAATGCACCCTGCCCTTCCACAGCTGGGCTCACAGTGTTGATATGTGCATTATACAGACCTGTTGCAGCCTTAATAGTTATGTGAATTACCAGCCACCTTACCAAAAACTCAGATCTTGCTCACATTTCAAAATTAGCCTGCTACCAGGCAGTAGTTCGCCATAATTATTATGGTTTTGAACAGAGGTGCAGATTTAAATGCAACCTCTCCACTTAAGTGACTTTGCTGTCAAAGCAGCTGCCAAACAGGGCACCTGTGACCACTAAAACTCCTCTGTGCCACTGAAGAGGATGAGCTGCAGATCACGAGACTGATGCAGCAGGTTGCAGGTGTGCAAATTGATTTTGGCTGGAGCTTTCTAAAAAGGGGGTCTGGTTAGCAGAACAGCCCTTCTGAGGTGTGATTCCCCAAAACAGTTAATTATTTAATACAAGTTAAAAAATCAAAGGCTCCTACACCCTTACCAGAGGGCAATCCTTCACAGTGACCAGAGAAAACACCTTATTCTTCAATAGAAAAATGTATTCAATGACAGCAGTACATTGGGCCTCATTACGAGTGGTACTGCAGGTTGCCACCGGACTTGTAACATTTTACCGGCGCCTGACTTCCCAGTGCCACTGGGAGATTAGAAGTCGGGGGGCCCGAGATGTCAGGTGCCGGTAAAATGTAAGTTCCCATTCCCACAGAGTCCCATAGGACACAATGGCAGTGGGGACTCCAAGCGCCGGCACCGTTGCAACGGTGCCGGCGCTTCTGTGAACAGTCTGCCTACCGTGGCCGATGCACCCAGTAGGGACAGACCTGTTGGGCACAGGGCCCTGGCAGGCAGACCTCTAGTTTGCCGGTCTGGAAACAAGGGTGCTGATGAGCTTACCAGCACCCTTGTTTCCGGACTGGCAAACTTCTAATGAGGCCCATTATGTTCAGACTGTCACAATCAGTGTGTCATATTTATGTGGCCAGACAAAATTGGAGTTGCTTCACATGTTTTGAGTAGCAGAATATGGAAAATAGTGGATTTGGTGGCTCTAAAAGAGTATGGGCCTCATTACGACCTCGGCGGTAGCCATGCCGCTATTGGCGGCATGGCTGCCGCCGAAATCGCCTCCGGGTCTGGGTCCTCAGAATGAGAAATTACCGGGCCATTCCGAGTTCAGAAGGCCCAGTAATTCCTCCCTCCAAGGACCCGGACCCGGTCCTTCTCCATTCCCATTTCAGCCCCCATAGGGCTGAATGGGAATGGGAGAGGGAGCAAACAACGGGCCATTACGAGTTGGCCCGTTGTTTGCTCCCTCTTCCCCTTGCGGGACCCGGTAAGCACACCTGGTTTGACCAGGCGGTGCTTCCTGGGTCCCGCGAGGGGAACTCGTAATGAGGCGGTATGGGGTAAACTGCGCCGGCAACTTTTACGGCGCCGTTTACCCCATACCGCCAGGGTCGTAATGAGGCCGAATGTCTTTTTTGTTGCAAGAAATAATAATAATTTGCTGACAGGAGTAGATTATGTTCAGTCTCTTAAGATTAGCATGCCATCTTTATCAGGAATTAATGCAATCAAGGGCTATTACTGCATGTGCCAATTTTTGACACCAAACCAACTGCTTGCTGCTTGCAAATTTGCAAACAAAAAGTCTTAGACAACTTTTTAGGATGAAAAGTGCAGTTTCTGTGTATCATCTTTTTGAGGCCATACATTTATGTCAATATTTCGGAGGCCTGATGAGAACATTTTCAGGGTCTGTAACTTAACGGGTCATCCTTGTGTGGTCAAATAAAATATTTACTGCTTGCTGCCTCTGAATAACAATTCTTAGAAATCAATTGAGGCAAAAATGTTCACTCATTGGCTTTAACTGAATTTGTTGTCTTTTTGTGGTGAGAAGTAATGTGAGTGGCTTGTGAAATAGAACATACAACAGTTTAGAAATAGTTTTAGTCAAAACAATATATTCAGCATGCAGGACAAGGGCGCAGGTGTTGGGCTCCCGTTCTCGCACTTTGCTTTTTGTTTCCTAACCCAGGAGGACCACTGTAACAGAGCACCAGAGGCCACGCCCCAACACCATCATCTGTCTCAGCCCGGGCCACAAGGGAGAATCCCGCGGGACATGGATGCGGAGTTGGCCTCCCGTTGCAGCACTTTGCTTTTTGTTTCCTGGCCCAGGAGGGCCCCCGTAATGGAGCACCAGAGGCAACGCCCCCAACACTATCATCTCTCTTATCCCCGGTCTGCAAGAGTGAAGCTTACGGGACAACAGCGCAGGTGTTGGGCTCCCATTCCTGTACTTTGCTTTTTATTTCCTGGCCCAAGAGGACCACCCTAATGGAGCACCAGAGGCCACACCCCAACACCATCATCTTTCTCAGCCCTGGCCCTCAAGAGTGAAGCCTGCGGGACAATGGTGCGGGTGTTGGGCTCCTGCAAGGTGTTAGACACCTGCAGGGTTAAAGACTGTCCTGTGTTCATCTGAGTTTGTGCAGCACAGAGCACTGCCTAATTGAAAAGAGTGGAGAAGGTCTTCAGTGGACACGTGAGGAATTGTAATAAGCAGGAGCCATGTCTGATCTGCTGAACTATTGATTCCATCTTCATCACCAGCCACCTATCCTAGTATGTTTACTACAACTGTAACATCGCATATGGCTGGTCCCCCAACCGTTATTAAGCTTCCCAGTCCTTAACCAACCCAAGAGGAAAATGGAAATTGTTGGCACTGCACCCTGTACCGGGTGCTGACCCAGGTAGAACCAATGGGCAGCTCCACAGCCCTATTAAGCTTACGGGTGAGGCGCACCTGCTTATAAATCAAATTAACCACTTTTGTGGCAGTACTCTGGATGTCGTGGGCAGCAAAGCCACTGACCTGCATGAAGAGGGCAACTTACCCATTAAAGACAGCACCAGAAATGACAGTAGAGTAATCATTCACCCCACAGGGAGCTATGGTTCAGAATGTCTTGCATATAGACCCAACACTCTCAGTGCCTTACCAGAGGAACCATTCAGCAGAGGGGGGGACTGATTCACGAAAGGCCATCCTAGCGGATTTTGTACCAATTGCACACTCCACTATTTGCACAGATTTCACCATGACTACAGCCCAAAACATTCCTACAGCCCCTATATCTGATGGAGGCGAGGATATTTCAACCCAGAACATAGTGCCCAGCCCTCCCACGAAAATGCTGCATGGGGAAGGGCCTCCGTCACCCTGAACCAACCCACTCACTTCACGTACAAGAGATTCCGATAATCACAAAGACAAGGCACAGGCCCTGTGAGTTGGAAAAGGTTATCAGCCAAGTACCAATTTGGAACACTTGCCACCTCCACCTCGGAACAAGCTGGCAAGTGTCTTCCATCAGAATGCAGATGCAACCTCATTCTAAGTCAATTGTCAGAAATAGAGAAGCTATTTATGTCTATCATACAAGACGTAGGAGAAATGATTCTACGGGGGAGCAACAACTTAGCTTGGAGGATATTATAATTCCCCAAACAGCACTCGAGAGACCACATTGTACCCAGACAGCTGACCCAATTTTTACTGTCACTGCTAGCACCAGCATTTCCCAGCCTGAGAAGTGGCCCCTTGACGCAAACCGACCCGAGCACTGGCGCCGAAATTCCTACTCCGCAGCATAAGGCTGATCAAAATCAACCATCGGCTCTGCAGGGGCAGGATGACCGGGGACTGAGAATCACGTTCTCAGATACCAATCAAGGTAGCAGGGCAGATTATGTAGAGGCCAAATTGCCCCCCAACAATATCAGCTGCAGAGTCCTAAAACCCTGACGAGGCCAAGTCAAGAAGTGTGAAAATATGAGACGGACTTGCAGGGAGCGGGGCAGATCTTCTTGCATAATGTCCCTAAAGGTCCCTGTGTCCAGTATGAGTCGAGGGACACTTTAATTAACAAATGTACTCACTGGCTTTGAATGGTATGTGGATACCGTTCCCTAATCTGTGAGAATATCATAAACTGCATAAGAGCTCATCACAATGTGGGTCTTCCTCCAACTCCATTTGTTTTGAATTGAGGGATCAAAGAGTGGGCAATCGGATATTGGGAATAGCTACGGGACGGTGCTTATCACCACATAGCATGATTGAAATCAGTGCCTTCCCACATCCCAATAAGGTTTCCCCCACTGGAATCAGAGAGTGCGAAGCCATCCAATATATTTAATAGCAAAGAGACAGTTTGAAATTGTGATTGAGAGATCAGACCGTTCAGGAAAAGAGAAGAATATTTGAGTGTCGTCTGTGAAGAGTTGGCATGAGAACCCAAAGGAAGTAATTAGTCTCCCGAGAGAGTGTAAAGAGGAGCGGACCCAAGGCAGGTCCTTGTGGAACACCAACAGTTAGAGGAGTGAGTTGAGAGGTATTCTAGAGATTTAGCGAGGTCTAAGGTTGGATTCAATCCAGGCAAGGGCTTGATCTCCAAGAACAAAGATAGCATTGATACCATAGTGATTTTTGGCCTTGTTACAAAAGTCTTAAGACTATTTTGATATAGGAGTACATTATATTCAGTGGCTGTAATTAAAATAGTGCACCATCCTCCTACTAGGCACCATCTTACTACTAGGAAGGAGAGACTCTCTGTGACCAACTTGCATGCAATAAACCCACATGATATTGCTTATCAGGTTGTGGAGAACAATTCCACAGAATTGTGTGCATTTAGAACTTCTCAGCATTGAGTGGATAGAGCACCATAATGGAGACAACATGCTGGGGCAGTAACTGAGTGTATATTTATTTGGGCCCAATGAAAGTACTTGTTGACAGTAGAGTACCCAATCACAACACCTGTCAGTATGGAACTTATACCTAGATGTTCCCTTTAAGCCTATTACACTCCCAAGTAGGTTTCTGTAGTTTGCCACATAGTGTGACGTCAATGATGCAGATTCAGAGGCACTATAGTGAAGGCACTGAATTGAAATCATCCTGCTTACAAAATACTGAGATATTATTTCTATGCTAAATTTAACTTACTTGCTTTTAAAAAATTCTAGGATATTTCCATGCAACTATCAAATAATGTGTCCCTTCAGAAACAATACTTCAAATAACAGCTATTTTCTATGCAAGCAACACATATTTCGTTGCATCACGAAGTTGAAGACTCAGTTACAGACAATGAATTGAACTCTGCTGCTTTCAGAACATGAGTACGTTTTCTATGCTGAATATAATTCACCTACTTTTAAAGAATGCTAAAACATGTCGATGAAAGCAACGTATTTTATCTCTACATATAAAATAATTCTTAGCATTTTTCTATGAAAGCAAAAAGTATTTCGTTTTTTCAAAGAGACAGAGCATGCAGTTAGAGCCCCTGCTCTACAAATAATCAATCTCCTCCTGTGTTAAATAATTCTCAGGGATTCTCTTTGAAAGAAAACTATATCGTTCTCATCTCAAAAAAGAGCATTCTCTGTTACAGCTGTGACATCTCCTGCTGATGAAAAATAATTCAAATACTTTTTTTCATTTAAATCAGTAATTGATTGCATTGCTACAAACAATTAGCACATTTAGTTTGACACAGTAGACCCTCCTCTGCTGCCAAAGATTTCAAAGGCATTTTCTGTAGAAACAAGTATGTGTTCTTCCGTAGAGACTTTGTGCACTCATTTACAGTGAATTACGTTTAGCACATACCTCCACACAAATCTGGGATGTTCTTCCCTTCAGTCTGACAAGAAATCCCACTCATGATAATGTCCTGCAGGTGGACACGTTTATTCTCACCGTCTTTGGCAGTCACAAAGAGATGCCATATACTACTTCAATTCTCTACCTCTCCCTTTACTAAATTCTATTTTAATGTTCAAACACCTTGACCTGGGTGGCCTTTGTTCTGATGAGAAAAAGTCCCCACAGGCCACTGAGCACAGCAACGAAATATATGAGAGTGAGGATTGTGGTGTCTATCATCCTGCCAACCAACATTTCATGGAAGGTGAATTGAGTGCACGCAGTCCTCATAGTTCATGCTGCCCTTTCACTGGACCGATAGATCTTGCCTGCCATAATCCTTAGCGTATAGCTCTGATAATGAGTTATGTTTCCAGACTTATCTCTTTCCCCATCTGCCAACTTGCAGTATCTATTTGAGACAGAGGACAATAGACAGAGAGAGATGCCTACAGGAGGACAGTAATAGTAGTGCCGTGATGGAGGATGCTTTGCCTTGTAAGGCCTACTCTACTGACTTCCCTCTAAGATCTCCTATCTCCTTAAGCTACATGTGCAATACCCACTTAACTAGCCGACCCAAGCATAGCAGTTCACACATAAACACTAATCAAGCCTTGAGTGAGTGATTCTCTCTTAGCCCTATCCACTCTCCCACATCAGTGACCAACCAGATGCAAAGAGATATAGTTATCAGATCTTGGGAACATATTCCCAGGTCTTTCTGCCAAACCCACCCAAAGCTGATCGGCACATAGAAACTGGGTGTATCCAACCTGCACTCATCAACACCACAGGTTTAGCTTTCTGCTTCTCCCACTGTCTCACTAATGACCCCAAGACACTTTTTCTTACCACATGAACCAAGACCATCAAGGGTTGCAGAAGGGAGCTATACAAGACCACCTACATTACATTTTCTACCGATCCCTCAAAATAATATACTTCTTCAACTGCGCTGAATGTCCTGCCTCTGTCTCAGCTTACAGATTACTGATCCTGAAATGTGACCATTCCTGTAGGATGTATACTATCTTGGCTAGACCTTCTCTAAAGAATTTGCAAGAATGCTGCATGAAGTATGGGACATCTCATTTCTCCCAAAACAAGCAATATCCTTGTGATTCATATTGTCACTGAATATGTTCGACCAGGCTTAGGCATGAACGTTGTCTGTTTCAATGAGAAAAATATGGAACATTATCTGTTAAATTAAAAGAATATATACATGGCTGACACTGTATCTATACCCACTCAGATTTTTCCTTGGTGGGAAAACCTATCTAGGAGAAGAATTGTGAAATTAATAAAGAAAAATGTAATCCATGTAGAATTGAAGCATCTGCAGCTGTTATAAAATAGCTTTGAATTGATTCTAGGGTACCATTAAGAGAGACCTCCAATTAGAAGGCCTTAAATGGCTTTGAACAGCCATGTATTTGTGGTGAGTATTTATTCATTTATTTAGTGTGCACTTGTAAGGTGCTTATACATCAAGTAAATTGTGTTTTGAAGTGCCCACAGGGCAGCAGGGAGGTGTGGGATGTCTTGACCCACTTTTGCTCTGCCATGCAGCACCACTGTGTTCTAATGGTACCAAAAATACTCTGCCATGCATTTTGTTAGTGTTGGAACCGAGATCTCACTCCTGAAACATGTCACTGGGCTCCACAACATGTGAAAATGGAGTACAGAAGGAAAAAGCAGTGCTTTGCTGAAGGAAACCCCAAAATCCTGCTTTAAATCCTTTTTCTTTGTTGCTGAAACTGCAGAATGCCAGTACAAAACACCCTCAAACATTCAAAAATCTTACTGGGTGCTACAGTTCACTTAGTTCAAGAAATCATTGTGAACGTACAATGTCCTGAAAAGCTGAAAGCATCAAGGGAGTTCCACAGCAAAAGTGGCCTGTCTGTGGAGCTGTCAAAATCTGGGTGCAGTACACTGGGCCGTCTGAATGACAGTTGTCAGAAGCTGCCTGATTAAACATTTAACATGTATAAACTGAAATCAAATGTTTGCAATCTAAGTGGCCTGTTACTGAGAGTAACCTATGTTGTAATTGTGTAATCCCATGGTTTAAAATCTAGAATGAGAATTTGGTTTAAGATAAGGAAAAATGCAATAGAATTAACATTTAAATTTAAGCTGGCTAAAAGCTACCAAACTGGAATAACAGCTTTCCTCACAGAGGCAAGGCCTCTCCCTCCATCTCCCTCCAGAAGGAAATCACACCAACGCGGTAATTACAGGGTGGGGGAAGAACGTGGTCTGCAGTGGGGAAGGAAACATTGAACATCTGCAAAGCAGGAAATATGAGGTGTGAGGACCGTCGTAAAAGGGACTCTGCCAAGAGAAACAGGGAGGAGATGCTTCTGGACTGAAGGGAGACAAAAAGAGTTGGAGCCAAACAGCCATCTGTGGCTGAACATTCACAAATAACATTTTGTTTAAAGACTTGTAACTTACCACTTAAAATTGTCAAAAATACCAAAGTAACATATTTGTGAATTTTCAAGAGAAGGGAAAAACGTGTGACATATTTTGGAAGGAAATGGCAGGAAATGTGGTTTTACTCCAAATGCATGTCTGCTGGAAGTATGAAACTTGATTCACTTATGCCCATATTATACGTGCACATTTGCTGATAAATTTGACATTGTGTTCCTGATTAAAATGGCGGAATTCAGTGAAAAGCAAATACAAGATCCCACAGGGACGGGGTTTTGAGGAGTAACTGCGACATCAAATATGTAATCTGTATATGCGATTGCTTATAGAGGTTGCACCTGGGTAAATATGGATTGTGCCAAAAGTAGATTTTGTGTTCAAGAGGCTAGGGGTGGACTCTAAGCCTCATAAACCCACACCATAAAGGTGACACCCTGTTTCTCTCCTCCTATCAAGGCAGAGAGGAGACTCTGACCAATCACCTGTCAAAGGGGCGAGCTTAGGTTAAACCAGCACACACACCACCTTTATCATAGCATAAATAGAGACAGCAGAGGACAAATAAAGACACACAGATTCACCCACTATTCGAATGCTGGATGATCACCCTGCCGAAGAACTTTACATCTTCCTTGCTCCAGACTCCCGAAACCTGGCAAAGCAGAAAGTCCCATTGCATAGCTGAACCATTTTCAGCTAGGCCTCAAATTCCCAGAACCAGAATCCCACAAACCTAATGGGAGGAATCAAAATACAGCCGGGCAGGGATTCCAAGATGGCGGTCAAGCCGGGCAGACATGCGTGAGCGTAGCTCCATCCCCCAGCTTGGGGCGCAACAATAAAGCACATGAAATAAGCAACCACCGAGCCCTCCAAGAAGCGCCCACCTCCCTCGGAAGGAGAAGAATGAGATACGAGCCCCCAGAACGATTCGGTAGACGGAGACGGCTACACAGGATCCAGCGCCCATGCCCTGGACAGCCATCCCGCCAGAGCTGAAGCCAGGAAAAGAGCCGAGCTCCCGGGCCCATCAACCGCCGGAAGCCGCGATCCAGGCGGAACAAGGGAGTACCCCGGGCACTGAGAAGCTAAGCCTGATAAAGAGAAGCGGGATCTCCCAACAAGCGGACCCCATTGGAGAGAGGAGAGAAAGGAGGAGAATGCCACCCCGGCGGCTCGAACACCAAGAGGAACAGGCCGGGTCTGGAGACGTCGCAGCTCCGGCAGGGGAGGAAATGGACGAGGGAGAAATCCGCTGAGAGAAGGAGTCGGCCAGTCGGGAGAGGTCGCACACCCCCCTGGCATCGAGCGGGCCCAGGATGAGAACGTGGCAGACGCAGTCGGCAAGCAGCAGGTCGCTGAGTCCAGAGGAGCCCAGCGGAGCTCCCGACACAACGCAAGTACGAGGTGGGGGAGAGATCCCGGGACCAGCGGGGAGGGAGTCGCCCCCCCTTACACAGACGATAACGCCCCCCCGAGCGCAGTTGGGAGGGAAAATGGACCAGGACAACAGGGGCAGGGGAGATAAGGGATAGTTTCCCCCCGGACTGTATACGAGATCACAGCAATTAATCCAGCGCTCCACACCCGTGCATTGGAGAGAGTCGGCCTCTCCCCTCTAAAAAAGAAAAAGAGGCCCACCCGGTAGCCGGAGGGAGGACTCAACGGTCCCAGAGGGCAGACCCCCCAGATAGGGAGACCACGACAAAGAGGATAAGCAGGGGCCAAAAGGGAACAAGGCTACGGGGACACACGAAAAACCCAGTAGAAACAAAGAAAGAGTTTGCAGAGGTCCCACAGAGAATCATTACAGATACCCAACAAAGAGTCCCAAAACCAGGGGAGAATACTCCATCGGATTCAAGAAGTGAGACAATATTCATACTAATTAGTGCAAATGCCATAACGCGACAGGGCCTTCTAGTTGAAAGCAAACGGAATACAACAACAGATACCTGGACCCGAAGTGAGGAACAAGATAAAGAAGTACTCGATTAAAGAATCACACACATGTCAAAAGCTAGAACAAAGACTTGGCCACAGGCAACGGCGGCAAACAAAAGCAGATCCAGGCAGGACCAAGACCTGACCCATATCTGGGGAATAGGGAACACAGTACCCAAGCGGACAAACAAACAGAAAAATAAGGGGTGAGACCCAACATAACAAAAAGAGGACACAGACATGGCTTCAAGGGACGATATGAAAACCTGGTTTAAGGAATTCCAGGACCAGTTCATCGCATCAACCCAGGTGCAGTTTGACAATATGAAGGGCGAATTGAATTAGCAGTCCACAAACTGAAAAAGGACATAGAAATCCTAGAGGAAAGAACAGACAACTTGGAAAGGTCGGTCCAGAATATGGACAAGGAAGTACTCCAACATGCAGAAGCACAAGACCGCCTCACACGTCTGGCATTGGAATTGGAATCCCAATGCGAAGATTTGGAAAACAGGTCCAGGAGAACGAACATAAGAATTAAAAATATGCCGGAAACCGTTGACAACAAAGACCTTCGCACAGCGGTACAACAAGTATTCGAAGATATTCTAAATGATGGACCTGGGGAAGAAATCCACATCAACAGAATACACAGAGTAGGTCCTCGAAGAACAGGGGAGCCCGGATCCCGCCCAAAAGACGTACTAGTGGCCATGACACGATACTCACAAAAGGAACAAATCTTAAGGAAGGCCAGAACTTTAGAGCAAATAAGAATGAACGGAAAAGAAATACTGCTGTTCCAAGACTTAGCTCAATCCACGCTCAGAAAGAGAAGAGAAATGAGCCAGTTAACCAAACTCCTCACCGAAAAACAAATACGATATAAATGGACATTCCCATTCGGCCTCCTATTTACATGGGAAGAAAGACAATATCGAATCTCTACATGCGAGGAAGGCCTCAGAATCATGGGGTGCCAGGAACATGATCCCGAGCCCCCAAACACCAGTGAAACCCAAAGACAAAGGAGACAACCGAGGGAATGGCAAACGGAGAAACGAAAAACAAGACTCCAATCCCGCAAGACGGAGAAAAACTAAGCTCCCCCGAACAGGCAACATGCACCCACGAACAGACGGAGGGAGAGGCAATTTTTGCACAGACAAGCCATCCAGGGCAGGTGCCCACATGAAGGCGCGGCAGAGCCACGGGACGGACATGGAATCCATACCACAAGCAGGGTTTAGGAACCCCTGCTAACTGTTCACCCTGAGATGTTAGAGGGCATGGAGCAAAGGCACGATGCCGGAGCAACCATAGGGCCCAGCGCCCTCCTCAGGGACAAATTTGAGGGGGGAAGGAGGGAGGGGGGAAAGTTGAGGGGGCAGTTCAGAGGGGAAAAGACTTGATCACCGGCACTAATGCGCTCTGCAGCGACCCACAGGTTTTATCCAAAAAGAAACATCAGACAAACACAAAAGAATGGGGCTGAAAATCTTAACTTATAACATCAGAGGGCTGAACACACCAGTGAAACGGAAAAAAATGGAACACTTCTTGCACAGGGGAAAGTATGACATAATTTCGCTCCAAGAAACTCACATACAGAAAAAAAGGAGAGGCTCAATCCGGATAAGAGGCTACAATCAAATTCTCCAATCCAATGATGAAGAGAAAAAGAAAGGAGTACTCATAGCGTTCGCTAACCATCTACAGGTCCAAATTAAAGCGTCACTAGCAGATAAAAAGGGCCGCTTTGTCTTTGCGAAGGTCCAGATAGATAATCGCCAATTAATTTTAGCCACCCTATACGCTCCAAATACTGGCCAGGAGGAATTTATCAGAGACACGATCAACAAACTAGAAAACTTTGCGGAAGGAGAGCTGATCCTGACCGGAGACTTCAACCTAGCATGGAACCATACAGAAGACCGATCGAACCCCAAAAAGAACCAACAAGGATCTCCCTCACCAGCGGTGAAACAGGCAATGCAGAACTTGACGCTAGAGGATGTGTGGCGCAGACTCAAAGGAACAACGAAAGGATATACATACCACTCACACGCTCATGATACTAGCTCCAGGATAGACTACATATGGGCTACAGGGGCCCTAGTTGGAGAAATCCAGGACATCAAGAAAGGCCAAATCTCACTATCAGACCACGCTCCGTTGTGGATCACACTCCCCAAATTCACGAAACGATCCGGTCTATGGCGATGGACGCTCCCCAGAGAAATCATACAAGATCCAGTGGCAAGAGAAACTATCAGAGAAAAAATAGAGGAGTACTTCGAGTACAACGATTCTCCGGATGTCTCCTCAAGCACAACATGGGAAGCCTTCAAAGAGGTGATAGGGGGTCAAATAATAGCATTAAAAGCACACAAATATAAGCTCTCATACAAATGGGAAGATGAACTGGGGAAAAAACTGGAAGAAATAAGAGAAGAAATGACCAAGAATACTTCCAGGAAAATTAAGAGGGCGTACCGACACATCCAGAGCCAGATAGACCTGATAAGGACCAAAAGAGCAGAAATGCAATTATTGCACACAAAACACTGGTACGTGATGAAATCAAACAAAGCAGACAAATTGCTAGCTAGACAACTAAAAGGCAGACGGCAAGAGCAATGGGTGCTAACCCTGAAAGACGGACAAGGAGCAAAGAAAACACAAACGAAAGACATCAAAGAATTATTCCGAGACTACTACCAGAACCTATATTCCTCACAGCACCCGAGCGAAAAGGAACAGGCGGCCTTCCAAAAAGAAATCACCCTCCCAACAGTACAACAGTATCCCCAACCGAAAAAGCGGCCCTGGATGAGCCAATAACGCCAGAGGAGGTAGCAAAAGCAATTAGAGATCTTCTCAAGAATAAAGCTCCAGGACTGGATGGCTTCACGGCGGTCTTCTACAAAACGTACGTGGATATAGTAACTCCCTATTTAACCACCCTTTTCAATACCTTCAAGACCTCGAACAACATTGCCGCTTCCATGAATTAGGCAAAGATACTAGTGTTCCACAAAAAGGAGAAAGATCCGGAAAACCCAAGCTCATACCGCCCAATTACCCTTATCAATGTCGATACCAAACTCTACACTAAGATACTCGCTAACAGGCTGGCGCCTCTGCTCCCAAACTCATTCACCAAGAACAATCAGGATTCATCCCCAACAGGAAAACCCATGATAACATAAGACGAATAGTACATCTCATAGAGAAGGCCGGAATCATGAAACTCCCATCAGCAATTATTTCGTTAGATGCGGAAAAGGCATTTGATCGGGTAGAATGGACAATGCTTTTTGCGACACTAAAGAAAATGGGCATGGGAAACGAATTTATAAATATGATCCGCGCCAACTACAACTCACCTTCGGCCAGGATCGCAGTAAACCGGGAATTCTAGTATCCCATCAGAATAGAAAGGGGCACAAAGCAGGGATGCCCTCTTCCCTTGATGTACACAATCTTCCTAGAACCCCTCCTGGAAAAAATCAGAGCGGCCCCAGACATAAAGGGAATAGAAATGGGAGGGCAAATGCATAAGACAGCCGCATACGCCGACTGCATGATGATGACCATAACAGAACCAAGCAAGACGCTCCCTCTTCTCATCCAGCAGATAGACAACTATGGAATAATTTCGGGGCTGAAAATAAACAAACAGAAATCGTCGGTAATGGCATTGGCGGGAGACAAAGAGGAGATCCACATGATAACGAAAGTCCTACAACTACAAACAACGGAAGAGGGAGTGAGATACCTCGGAGTGAATCTGAGACCTCAGATAAAAAACCTCTACTTAGGGAATTATACATAACTCCTGGAAGACGTTAAAAGAGATCTGAACAGATGGAACCCGCTGACAATCTCCTGGTGGGGCAGAATAACGGTCATCAAGATGATGATTTCACCCAGATTGCTTTATCACTTCCAAGCTCTCCCCATACGGATTCTGACAACCTTCTTTAAGTCACTCACCAAAATAATCACCAAATGTATATATGGCAAAACAAAACACCAAGACTATCACAACAGGCGCTTACAGCACACAAATTAGATGGAGGAATGGCGCTTCCCCACTTCAGGAAGTACTACGAGGCGGCACAACTGTGGGTCGTAAACGAGTGGATCACGGACACATCAGAAAAATGGTGGGAGGCACAGGATAGAGCCGTCACAAGATCAAACCTGTGTCACCTGCTGTGGAAGAAACCCGAGCACAGACACCAAAACATTAAGATAAGTGAAGTCATGAGTACCACCATGGAAATATGGGACAGAGGGACCAAGAGAGAAACCCTCATGATTTATCCCGCCCCATTCATTCCAATGTTTGACAATCCAGACTTCCCCCAGGAGTGGAAAATGGGACTTTCCAGAAATGGCGAGATGCCGGCTGTACAAAAGTGGGAGACATGTTCGAGGGGCAGCAGATCAGATCCTTCATAGAATGTCAGGAATTGCTGGGCCTCTCGGAAAAGGACAGATACCAGTACAAACAGATCCACCACTGGCTCACAACCCCAAGAAAAACGAAGGCCCTGACAAGGGATCCCACCCCATTCGAGACTTACATGTTGACCCAAACGGGAGAAAAGAAATTTGTCTCCACCCTTTACAAATTCATTAACGCCCAAGAAGAAAACATTACATGGCTCTACATGAAAAAATGGGAAACCACACTAGGGAAACAAATCACGAGGGATCAATGGACATATCTCTGGCAAATAATCCCCAAATGGACAAGGGCAATACAAACGAGGGAAGCCTGGACAAAAGTGATGGTCCAATGGCACTATACCCCGGGAAAGATTACACAAAATGTTCCCGACAACACAAGGGAAAGGCTGGAGGGGATGCGACACCATGGGCACTTGGAGACACATCTGGTGGGACTGCAAGGAACTACAACAATTCTGGGCGGAAGTGAAAACACAGATGCAAGAGATGTTCAAGGGAACGGCCAATCTAGAAGAAGAAATATGGATGTGCGCATGTGGGCCCCCAGAGATAAGACACTTACAAAGCCACAAAAGCAGAACCTTATGGGGTTCCTCATAGCAGCCTGGCTAGCAATAGCACAAAAATGGAAACAAAATTCCCCTCCAAACACTCAAGAATGGCTTCATAGGATATGTACCTTTGTAGCAATGGAGAGAATTACATATAACCTCCAAGGGGACAGACATCGATTTACTACGGACTGGGGAGACGCCATAGAATTCCTGCAAAGCGACTGCATGCTACAATGTTGCCCCCACAACCTACGCATTCTGGATATGTTCACTAGCTAAGACTGAAGCATTCAAGGGGCGCTGTGGAACTGCAAGGACGCTAATACCGGTAGGGAGGGAGGGGGGCGGGAAGGGGGGATTTGGGACAATGTTGAGTCCCGATGTTTATGTATAAAGAAATGCCAATAAAAACGTATTTTAAAAAAAACAAAACAAAATAAAAAATACAGCCGGGCTGCGCTGTACTGCTTGCCTGCTGAAAATCAAAATCATCACAACCAAAAAGGGCAGATCCAATCCAGTCCTGTGCCGTGCTGCGACCAGAGTGCCTTGCAGATCCGATCCACTCCTGTGCCATGCTGTGAACAGAGCGCCTTGCTAATTACAGCCGGGTCCAGTCCGATGTGCCCAGCTATCTGTCCCAGAACCAGATTCCCTTCCCTGACCAGAATTTTGATGGACCAGAATCCTGACGGTTCCGTTTAAAAACGTATCTAGTGAGTATCTATAGATAGAACTGTGTCACTAGCCTACGTACCTTGCTTAGGTAATCCCTATCTTAAACACATCGTATCTTGTCTTCAGAACCGGATATTGTTAGTAGTATTTTTGAATTGTCTGAACCCTCTATCCAATCCCTCCTATCTTCCTCTTGTGCTAGTTTTGTTAAAACTATCTCTGCGCTGATCTTTTCAAATCTGAAGAAGGTGGGACCTCTGCAGGCACTCGCCCTGATCAAGTGGCTGTGTTCGTTTGTGGTATTCGTTGTATTCATAGTTATACTCTAGTGTAAGAAATCCTCTTGTCATTTTAAAAGTGCAATTTCAACTTCTGCTTGGAGCTAACATCCACAGCTCTAATTCTGCATCCCAAATCCATACGGTTCTCCCGTTATTGTGATTATCGTGCAGTGAAACGTTTGCCGCAAATTTCATTTTAGGGAAATTCTTACACGCGCAAAACAGCTTATGATTGCTGCCAACCTTAATTTTATGATCTCAAAGTGTTTCTTAGTATTAAATCATTGCTAATGTTTGTGTGCAACTATCCAAAGCAGCTCCCATAAGAATTATAACAATTTCAGCAATTTAGACCACATTTTTTTGTTTTTGCCCAGCCCATTCTAAGATAACTTTAAAAACCATTCTGACATCTTGCCAATTTTTCTTGTGTTGCTGGGGGAAATTGGGATTGATATTCTGTTTGAATTCTGCCATTCATGAATACCTGCTCTCTCCTCCTATCCCTCTATATTGTCTATTGGGGATTGATGAGTGTGCAGGGGGAACTAGCAACCACAGTGCTATCGGATCTGAACACACACACAAAAGTATCATTTCTGTGCTGAATTGTTTTGCTCACTATTACCCCTTGTGTATTAAAGAAATTATTCAGTGTTACATCACCCCATTGGTGATTATTGTTAAAACATAGTGTGATTAAATTGTGAATACATAAATAAATATTTTAACTTTGCAAACCAGCCTGATTCTTGGTTCAGCGTGACCGGGCGGGTTCCAGGAGAGGGTATGAGTGGTACATCGTTCAGAATAAAAGAACTTTTAGACAAAAATAAATAAGGATTTCAGCTGTGCATTACATGCCAGGTGTTGACTTGGGTGGGTGTCGGATTGAAATCACTTGCAGCTGGAACACGGGAAGGAAAGCAAATATAACAATGGAAGATAGAGGTGGACCTTCTAGGTCTTGTAAGAGTTCAGAACGTGCATGTGGAGAGCAAGAGAAGGGATGAGAAAGTGGGGGTAAGTGTTAGGTGTACCAAATGAAAGTGCTAGGGAGCAAGCAGCTGTTAAGTGGCTTGGTGAGAGTGGTTAGCTGTTAATAAATAATTAAATGTAGGCCTGTGAAGGCATAGGTTAGTGGGTGTCAAAGATAGTGCTGGGAGCAGGCAGAGGCTGAAGGTGATTGGGTGTGGGATGCCAGGGCCCTGGAGGACACAAAAGTACCCTGGTCACCAATCTCAGCAACTGTTGGGTTTAGCAGAGGAGGGAGGGATGGAGGGAGGGAGGGAGGAGGTTAAAAGGAAGGTCTTGAGGAGCTTCTGTAACTTGAGGAGATCTGGGTCAACATGAAGATTCAGGGAGTCTGTTTCATAGGAGAGAGCCTGTAGAGGAAAGAGATCGGCCACCAGCTTGCTGTTTAGCGAAGTGCTTGACACACAGAGAGTTTGTTCCGGAAGAATGTAAAGATCTGGAAGAAGAGTTTTTAGTAAGAGCCAGTTGTAGATAGCATCGTCCTCAGCCCCAGACAGTGAATTTGCAGTGATCCTTGCAGCAACCGGGAGCCAGTGGAAAGATGTTAGGGCTGGTGAGATGAGGTCCCTGGGCTTGAGGCCAAGTCTTGCAGCCCTACTCTGGATTAGCTGGAGGGGTCGTAAATAAGAAGGGGGTAAATTCAGAAAAAAACAAATGCAGTAGTCTAGCCTAGAGAGAACCCGAGCTCTGGAGACATTGAGCTTCTGTGGGAAAAGTGAGGACTGGAAGAATTACTTTGAAGAGGTGGAGTTGAAGGTGGGCCTTCTTGGCCAGGTCCTGAATGTGAGGGAGAAAGGAAAGAGGAGTCGAAGATGACTCCAAGGTTTCTGGCTTCATATGAAGGAGAAGGGGGAGAGCCCATAGAAGATGGCAGGAGTGAGGGAAAGAAAGAGGGAGCAAGAGTCCCAATAAGTGTAATTGTAAATGTAATTTTGTTTTATTTATATAGCATGCCAAGCCCAGAGGCATCTGGGCATATGTCGTACAGTTGCAGGCAAAGTATTTACAGTTCATCAGCAAAAATATTTACTGTTACATCAAGGTATTGGTTACACTAGGCCTCGACAATAAATATTTTACAGAGTGTTGTTGGGCTAAGCAGGAAAAAAACAGAAAGTAAATTTACAGTTGCAGTTATTGAGAACCTTATACATCTGTATTATAGGTAGTTAACATTCATTCTGATGCTCTAATGCTAGTGGGTAATGAGTAACAGATTTTGGCTGCTAAGACCAGGAAGCTACAGCCTCCTGCTATTTGGAGCTTAAATCTGGGGACAGTAGGGCAGCTAGCTTCGAATGATCTAGTGGGTCGATCCGAGGAGTTATCTTTGAATTTGTCACATAGGTATTTAGGAGCTAAGTTGTCTATACATTTAAAAGTGAGTAATAGTGTTTTAGTCTAATTCTTTGATTGATAGATAAACAGTGTGCATTATGTCTCAAATCTAAGATGTGAAGTGCTCTGGGGAAGTTGGCTGCTGACCTAAACAGATTATTCTTGAAGATTTGTAGCTTTTTAATGTTGTATTGGTTAGTGCCCAGGTATAAGGCATTACAGTAGTCTAGCCTGGATAGCACTAATGCCCTGGCTAGGGTAATGCAATTGTTGGTTGTCAGAAATGGTCTGCAAGCATTAATGAGCTTGCACGTATAAGCTGTCGTACTGGCAGTTGCAGTGATTTGTCTCGACAGAGAGAGTGAGGAGACGATGTAGATACCTAGGGTTTTTACATCTTTGGAGACCTTGATGCTATTGCTGTCAATATTGAAGACATTAAATTGAGTATCCAGTTTATTAAGTTTAGCCTGGGTTCTTACCAGAAGCAGCTCTGTCTTCTCGTCATTGAGATAGAGTCTGTGTTTGGCCATGCACACTTGGGTAATTAAGCAGATGTCATTTAGATGTTTAGAGTCTGTGATGTAGTCTCCAGTGATAGGGATCATGATTTGGGTGTCGTCTGCGTAATTAGTGTAGGAGACACTAGGGGCTTTGTAAGTATATTGTAGGGCGTCGGGGAGACGCACAAGCTCTGAGGGGCCCAACAGGGGACTGGTGTAGGTGGGGCTGATGATGTTGGAGCAAACACTCTGGTAGTTCTATTATTGAGGAAGGACTGAATCCATGAGGTGGCATCGTCCGAGAAATTAGCCGCAGATGAGAGGTGGTTGCAGAGCGTTTTGTGGTCCACTATGTCAAAGGCAGCTGATAGATCTAGCAACAGCAAGAGGGCTAGGTTGCTTTTATCTTTTATAGTCTTCAAATGTGTTATTAGATCTATCAGTGCTTTTTCCGAGCCACGTCTGGGGCGTAAACCAGATTGGCAGAACCCTCGTAAGGTTTTTATTTTCCATGTGTTGCTGGATCTGCAGATAAGCTGCCCTATCCAGAATTTTTAATAGGAAAGGGACAACGGTGATGGGTCTATAGTTTGTAGGGCTGTTTGGATCAAGTGTGTTTTTCTTTTTATGAGAGGTAGTACCCAAGCGTCCTTTAAGTTGGTAGGTACTGAGTTGGTTGCAAAGGACGCATTTATTATGGATGTGACAAAGGGCGCCAATTCCTTTGCAGTATCTTTTATGATTGTTGCTGGGCAAATATCGCCCAGGCATCTGGAAGGTTATAGACTCATAATTATGTCCTCGACATCCTTGGTTGCAAGGGGGGGGAATTTGAAGTTACATGATAGGGTGTATTATTAGCTAAGCTTACTTTTTTAATCTCTATTTTAGTTTGAAGGAGTTCAATTTTGTCTGAGAGAGATTTCTGAATATCAGTGCACCTAGTGCTATCAGTACAGGAGACCGGCGGTGCGGTCGGAGATTCACGCTCTTTGAGTATACTGAATAATTATTTTGTGTTCGACTTTGGCAATTCTGTTGTTATAGAATTCACATTTGAATTGGAAGATTGCTGTTTTAAAAGTGGCTGTGGCTGTTGTGAAGTTGTTTTTGTTAGTTGTTGAGGGTTTTTTTTCCATAGGGTTTCAGCTGCTCTTTTATCATTGCACAAGGTTCTGAGGAGGGGGGTAAACCAAGTGTTCAGGTGTGGGCAAGGTTTAGCTTTTTGCATTTTTTGTGGTGCGATTTTGTTAATGGCGTTAAGTAATGTTGTATTATAGAGGTCAACTAGTGATGTTGGGTCATCATTAGAAGTAAAATAATTGATGATAGGTTGGAGTAGTGGGAGTATCTTTTGTGCTGCTAAGTTGCGCATGTTTCTGGAAAGTCTGGGGGGTGCCACTGGTTTATCCAAGTTGGACTGATTGGTGTCCTGTACTTTGAAGAGGATGAGGTGATGGTCAGACCAAGCACAAGGTTGGTTAGAGAGGATATTGATCTCACAATTTATATCCGTGTTCCAGTCTAATAGTCTGCCTTTGTTGTGGGTAGGTTGGGAAACTCGTGAGAAACCTAGTTCTGCAATGGTGTTAGCGACAGCCGATGCATGGTGTCTTTAGTGTCATATAGTCCTAAATTAAAGTCTCCTAGGAGCAGGATTTATGAGCCTAGCTTAGATTTGGCTGTAAGGAGTAGTGTAATATCTTCCTCGAAAGAGGATAGGGGACCTGGAGGTCTGTAGAACAGGTGTACTGTTATGGTTTGTGTGGGCGACAAAGGTAGTTTCATAGTTAAGAGTTCTCGAAAGGGGAAAGTTTGGATGGGGGCAAGCCTAAGACCTAATGATGTTTTTGCGATGAAGGCAACACCTCCACCTCCAATATGAAGGGTTTCAGTCTTGCTGCGTTGAGGCAGAGATCATTGGAAGTACACCAGGACTGGATGGCCCATAGGCAGTAAGGAATGATGGAGGACATAAGGAGAGGATCAGAGGGAATTTGAAGAAGAGTTGTGTGTCATCTACATAACACTGGAAGTTGGGGGAGTAGGTGAAAATGAGATGTGTGAGCGGAGCAAAGTAGGTGTTAAAGAGCCAGGGAGAAAGGTTGGAGCCCTGGGGGACGCCACCGGTGGAGATAGCTAGAGGGGATAGAGGTGGGGAGGAGAAAGAGCCCAGAATAACCTGGGACAGATGCTCATTGAGAAAGCAGTCCAGAGCCCTCTCTGAGATACCCAGGGTATGGTGGAACCATTTTATGAGGATGGAGTGGTTGACCGCATCAAATTGCAGACGAGAAATCAAACAGAATGAGAACAGGTGGAGAGTTGCAGTCAAGAGATGCAGTTCCTCGTGGGTGTTCAGAAGAGCAGTTTCCATGCCTCTGGATGCTCAGAATCCAGCCTGATGGTCGTGTAGGCAACCAACAAGTTCAATGTGCTGGGTAATTTGGGGGAAGACCAGCTTCTCCAAGAGTTTGCAGAGGAAGGGGGTGGTAGATATGGGATGGTAGTTACACAGAGAGATAGAGGAGGACAAAACAAGAAAGAAAATAGCAAACAATTTAGTAAGTTAAGCAAGGCAAAGGCGAAGAGGGGACAAATATGTAAAGTAGAATCAAATGTGGCAGAAAGGAAGGAAGAAAGACAGAGCAAAGGGATAGAAGGAGGGAAGACAATGTATGACTGCCCCCATCTTCCTTCACTCTATAACACACGTATTTTCCTCTCTATTTGTTCTTCCTCAGTCTTTTGTTTTCTTGCCTTCATTTTTTAGAATGTTGGCCTAATTGTTGTTTTCTCTTTTGTTTAATTTCTTTCGACATTTTCCTTAACATTCACATTTTTCTAACTGCATCTCTATTAATTTCTCTTGCTAAGGCTGTGATGCCTGCGGTATACTATTTTCTCAAAGCACTCTGTATTACTATCCATTTATCTTGCTTTTTCCATTACCTTCAGCCCTACTTAACTTTCCTTCTTGTTTTTCATTTGTCTTCATTCTAATTCGGTGAAACTATATAAACTATTTATACGTGAATATCTGTACAGGAGAGCTGGCATCAGAAGAAGGCAACACGTATTCTTTGGCTCGCAAAGCACAGACTGCATGCTCAATGTCCATGCGATCACCTATCTTCCTTCCTGCCCATTGCTTCTAAACACTGCCATAACGATTTTAAGGGGGGTCTCCTTTCCCTGCATTTAAAGAAGGAACATTATAGGGGGAAGCAAATGTTTTAATGCGGACAAAACGATGGTGCTTTGTTGTTTTGGCTAAAGAAATATGGATTTGTTTAAAGGTGTTAAGTTTCGATTGTGGTGGTAATGGGTTTAGATGACCTGAACAAACTGAGAATGGCTCAGAATGTAACACATTTCCTATATCCAACCCCTGGGTCTCAGCGTCTAAAGCCAAGCTCTGAATACATGACAGAAACTGGGCATTGTTTGCTAAAGGTACATTTTATTTGAAAATGTAAATCTGCATGGACAAAACCTCTTTGCGTAAAATATGTATTGTCAATTTTGCATCTAGTATCTCTTGTAGAAGGATAATGTGGGTGTTATTTGATTTGAAAATAGTGAATACCTTTGTATGATTGAAGTGATAGGTAGAAAACTTTGTTCTTTCATTCCATCTCCCTCATACAACTGAGGTCACCTTTATGAAGGAGCAGGGCGAGGCTTTTAAAGGAGTGTGCCTCTTTAAACAGATACCTGAAATCATCCCAAAGGCAAGTAGGTAAGCGCAGTTTTGGGTACAAGTTATTAGTAGGGAGTAGCAGACCTCACAGTGGAACATGTAACTCAGAGCCTGGGACATTACCTGACTGATAAGGCACGCCCATGGGAGGCATTATAAATATTAGTACCTGGAGATGATCTCTAAACTGTTAATAGATATATGTTAGTTGAGAAACAGCGCGGTTTCCATTGCTTCACTTAAAAGTCAATTATGGGCATCTTGGATTTTGGGAGAAGGATTCTCCCTTCTCACTTTGCATGGTGACCTTTGCCACATCGGGGAAGGGCTGGGATAGTGGAAGATCCTGGAGGCAGCAACGCCAGAGGTAAGTGTGGACTCGGTCAGGATGGTGTGGAAAGTGTATGGGCGTGTGTGTGAAAGTGGTGAGGGGCAGAGGAGTGGGGCACTGCCTGAACAATGGCTTGCTCGCGGGAAGGAAGATATTGAGCTCCTGCTTCTCAGGCAGCTCAGAACGTGCATGCCACAATAGCATAATGTGATATGTAGTGTGACACTGCATTTGATGAGATTTGTATTTGTATTTTTTGAGGGGGCCGTGTCTTTTCAATAGAAACACGAATAAAAGAACATAAAATTAATCAGGCCACTTTTGTGCCAGGTGCCATTCATTAGATGAAAATGTGGTGTGAAAATGGACCACTTTATTGCATGGAATACATAGTTCAGAGTGCAGGGACGAGACAAGAACAACGACAGAGAGTAGTCGTAAGAGACTGGATCAGTACATGCTGCTATATACACGAGGTAGGCATTGCATCACCAGCGAGAGGGCAGCAAAGCAGCAGTGAGTTGAGGGTTCTTACACTCAGCTTGTGACATGCAGCTTTTGTGAGGATTTGGGGGAGTGGATGTTTTAGGAGTTTTTGACAAGGGAGATTGCGGATTCCAGTTTTGTGGGGCATGCAAGCAGAAAGAGAAAACGTGAGAGTATGCACAGGGTAGTCTGGGAGCAGAAAGACAAGGGAGGGCATTCGACTGGATATTGTGTGAAGGACAGTGGCAGTAGGTTATGTCATCTAGGAGAGGGTGCAAGCCCACGCACTCATTTAAAGACAAGCAGTAGGAATTTGAAAAGAGGCTCATGAATAAACAGTCAGAATGATGGTGATGTTTGAAAGTTTTAGGGGAGTGGGTCTGCTTTTTGAGGTTATGAGTGTTGAGGTCGAGTATGTTGACAAGCATGGAAAAGGAGTAGAGGGGGAGACCAAGGAGGAGGCTGGGGAAGTTGCCAAGGCAACTGGGTACCACAATTAGTAAGAGGGTGTTGGTGGAATGGTAGTTGAGGGGAGTAGTTTAACTGATGCACACTATAGGTAACTTCTTCCTTCTACCTCAAAGTCGACCTCTTCTGCTGCCAACATTAACCTGGATAACATTAGGTTCACTGTCAAACGGTTTGGGTTCCTAGGGGGAGAAAAAGGGCTTGTCAGATGGGAATGCGAAATATGAGAGAATTAGGGTCTGTCTGAGGCAGCAGAGCAGGTAGGAGACACATATTAGACAATCGCCTGCCCTGGAGTGGCTGGTTGCAGAGAGGGAAGCAGTCATATGTGCACAGAGATCAGGAGTAAGGGTGCGGAAGGAGAAGATGTGCACATCACCCGGAAAGAGCCTATAGAAGCACCCAAAGAAAGGGATACATTGGGTGAGGGTGGAGTTGCACAGGGTGCAGGGGGTGTGCAATAAGTGGGCCATTACTGCTACATAATACCAAAATATATTCCAAAAGTGATAAGAGTAAGGTGGTAA
The DNA here is from genome assembly GCF_040938575.1 of Ambystoma mexicanum. Lineage (NCBI taxonomy): Eukaryota > Metazoa > Chordata > Amphibia > Caudata > Ambystomatidae > Ambystoma > Ambystoma mexicanum. The sequence goes on from NC_090941.1 coordinate 876,358,099, forward strand.
TCGGGTGAATGTACCTAGTCGTATCTGTATTTTTGTCTGCTAATCGTGATGAATGGATAATAGTGTCCCTTTCCGTATGAATTTCATCTGTTCTCACGTCAGACTTAACAAATGTAGAAAAGGACTTTGGTAAATGAATAAAACTTTTAAGAGGTAGATTTGCTCTTCTGTCTCAAACTCTCACTTCCTCCAGCAACACTGCATGAAACATGCGTTGTTTTATTGCAGCACAGTCTGTACATTTAATTAACTAAACACCATTAGGACATGCACATGACTGACTGAGCTTCACGACAACATATTGTGGGTGTGGCTGAAGTTTTGAACCAACCTACTGGCAATTTATTTTCGTATGTTGCGTATTTTTCTTTTGTCCCAGGTGTGAGATAGCATTTGTATAAGTGGTAGTGTTCCTCGCAGTATTGATAGCTAGCAGTTGACTTTAGCTCAACTATATGTGAAAGGCACATGATCATGAGGGGACTTTTGGACCAAGAAGGGGGTATGACTTGTTTTCATATTCTAGTAGAGAGTTCACAGATGTCATTGAAATGGAGTATACGTGGAACCTATTACAGCTAAGGAACATCATAACCTGATTTCAAAGTAGGCATCTGCATCCACTTTTATGATCCAGAAATAAATATTGGCATTTTGAGCTGAATAATATGCTTCGTTTTATCTTCTGTGCTCTGTAACGATGTTGTAAATTTGCCACGCATTCCGGTAACACAAGCAGGTCTGAACAGCCATTAACAAACAACTATCTATAAATCTGAATGGAGAAAATGCTCAGTGTGACATTCATAATTAATGATTTTGCATTTAGCCATTACTAGGATGGAAAAGTATAACCCGTGTCTCAAATTCCACGGCACTCAAGATATAACATTTCTGAAATGATCCTTCTTAATTAATTGATTTCTTGACTTGATTCACAATGAAAGGCCTATTTGATAGGAGCAGAAATAAAAACGATTTTAAAAAATGGCTTCAAGTCAAATAGTTATTGCATGAGGGGCAACCAGCCATGCCACTTATGCCCAGTTGGGGCACTTGTATGCAATGTTCCGCATTTGCGAGGTGCAGTGTAGGCAAAATCGCTCTGACAACGTTCTTTACGCTTTGTTTCTCAAAAATGTCACAAGCCATTTTCACATGGAAGATAACAGGTCAAATCGATTCTTAGGGAATCTTGCTGCTTTTACCAGTTGCAAAAAACTGGAAGGTTCCATAATAATTCATTGTTTTTTTACCAGCCTAAACAGGTCATGTAGTCGAAACATCAGCCAGTGTTTAAAGTGTAGTGGAAAAAGAAAGGCAGATGCAGTCATACTGTTCCATGTCCCTTGGAATGCCAGCAAGCGGGTTTAAAGTCCAGCGGTATGCAAACATAGTGGCAGAGCTTGCCTTCACCAGTTCCATCTGTTTGCACTCCACAGACATAGACGATGATCTCCCTTCCCAAAGTGCTTAGCAAACGATGTACCTTCAAGTGTAGGGGTTCGCTGTTGTATCTGAACACTATATACATGTCACCTTTGCCAATTCATGTAGAAACGGTCAGGATACCTGTGTGAACTAAATGTGCATACGTAACAGAGTCGCCACCTTTGCCAGTGGCTTGCATAGCCACCTGATTTATATATTGTTCTTGTGCTGGTTCCCTCGTCTCACTAAGCAACAAAATGCCATTATATACACTCCCACTTGAATCATTAACACAATCAGGTAACTTAAGAAGCGCATTAACAGAGCCATTTAAACAAGATCAGGTGATGGGGATGATCTAAGTCTTTCGTGGTGTATATGCATAATGAAGTCCCCAGAGTGCAAAGAATAGCACTGATGCTAAGATTGAAAGTTCTCCTTTTAAAAGCCCAAACCATTGGTTGGTGTTAGATAAACGGTGTCCTTGCAGCATGGGCAAATATGATGATATGATACCGTTTTAATTTACAGAGTTTAGAAGGAAGGGGGCAATGGGGGTCATTACGGGTTTGCCAGCAAACCTGCTTTACGTCACCGGCACCCGGCATCCTGGTATTACTGGAATATTACGGGGTCCCGCAACTGGGTAAATTCCCATTCCATGGTGTCCACCGGTAGAACCGGTGCCGGTGATTGCAGCAATTTTCTGAACTCCCGGCAGGTCAGGCCTGCTGGTAATTCACTCCCCCTTTCCGCAAATTCGGAGAGTGCTGGTTTGGTAAAAATGCCAGAGCCGAAGTCACCATACTAGTCCAAATGGTCTGGGCAGGTTGCTCATCCTTGATGAAGATTTTTAGCCAGCAGTAAATTAGAATTGTACTCCATCGGTCAGATGAAGAGGGGACATACAGAGACATATATGTGCCAAATGCTGAACCCCAAAACCTTTTGCTAATTTATTTCTTAATGTTGGTCCTATGTTGACGTTTGACTCGCATGTATTCCCTGAATGATAATGCGATCGGTGTAAAATGTCACACCTTTACTTCCATGAAAGCCTTTAATTCACTTGAGCAAATATTTAATGAAAATAATCATTTACATTGTCACTAAATTACCTATAACAATTATTAACCTAATCTGCTTTAAAATAATTTCTAAATTTTATTTTATTTTGTATTTTCTTTAGGAACGCACACAGAGTAATACAAAGTCAACTGGCAGTGCTGACAACTGGTGCCTTATAAAATATTGTCAACCAGTACATATGTGGCAAAAATGAATGGTGGTCCCGGTTGGAGCAAAACATGGCTCAGGTACAAATGCTGAGCATGACATTCATTCCGGTGCATCAATAGGGGTATGTACAAGGAGATGAAAATAAGTGTGATGGTTGAAGTGATGATGGTTCATGGAACAATGTTGTTAGAGAGGGTGGGTGCTCCTTCAAGGAGCAGATGGCGCATGGATGGTGGTCCCGGTTGTAGCAAAACATGGCTCAGGTACAAATGCTGAGCATGACATTCACTCCGGTGCATGAGAAGGGGTATTTACAAGTAGATGAAAATAAGCAGGGGTGAACTGGCCTATAGGGAACTCTGGAGATTTCCCGGTAGGCCCCTGCACCCTAGGCCTCTTTTGTGTGGTATTTCCAAATTGTCCCATAGGAAAAGGCTGTGGCTTGCTGAAAATGTGTAATATGGGGCCACTTTGAAAATTATTTCGAGGGCCTCTTTTCACTCCCAATCCACCCCTGGTAACGGAATGGGTTCATTTGTTCACATTGGGCCTCATTACGACCGAGGTGGTAGCCGTGCCCTTTCCCATTTGAGTCCAATAGGGCTCAGTGGGAATGGGGAGGATGCTAACAACGGGACCGTTAATGACGGGCCCGTTGTTAGCATCCTGGACTGCTATCGGGACCCGCAAAGGATGCCTGGTCTGACCAGGCGTTTCTTAGCGGGTCCCGCAGCAGTCCTCGTAATAGGGCAGGCCGTAATGAACGGTGCTGGTCCTGTACCGGCACCTTTCATTATGGGACCGCCAGGGTCCTAATGAGGCCAATTGTATATGAACACCTGGGGAAAGTGGGTACATACCTACAAAGCAATTGATTTTGGGAATTTCTGCTTGAATATCAAATCACTTGCCATGCAAACTGCAATTCTGTGCCTACATAGAAAAACGTCTTAAGTTCAAGTTAAGGGGACTCTTGAATTAGAATGAACGTGTATATGGTTTTAAATTATTTTGACATTTGTATCGTGCACCAGGGCCTTGGGGCATCTTGTTCTATGTTCTATCCCATAATAATATTTAAAAGTGTAGTATTGCATGATTTGGAAAATTATGCACGTAATTGTTGTTGTGTTGTATTTAATTTTTGTTTGTACTGTGCGATTTTTGTGTATGAATGATTTTAGATTTGTGAAAAGTCTAACACACAATAAAGATTATTATTATTACTACAGACATTTGTAATGATGCTTAAAATTGCCATTGACCGCCAAGTCTCAGCTGCCAACTGTGATTACTGCCATTAACTGTGAAACTGCTGTGTGTGTTCTGGAAAGATGGTATAGCCATGAATTGAAGAACATGCAGATGTCATCTGGGGAGTTGAGTTAAGCTTGGAGGTGCTGCTTGTATCACCACCTGTGCCCTCTTCTCTTAATCCTCCTCCAGAGTTTTCCAGGGCACTAACAAACCGATAACCATACCAATGAGCTGGTACCTTGCCATTCCCATCCATATTGTATGCTGCATGCATCCACCTCTGCCCCTGGTTGCTAAGGCTAGAGACAGGGTGCAGAGTTGGGGTAACATTGCTAGTGTTTTTCTCCTTGTGAAGGATTGCCATCTGGCAAGGGGGTTAGGAGCCCTAGCAACACTCCATGAAAAAAGAATAGTGTAATGATGTGTCCTGCTGAATCAGTATCCTAACCTGTAATACCTCCAGTGGTACAGATCAGGTTAAGGTATCACAGCAGCACTCTGACAGCTGCAGTGACAGCCAGGTAATTGCAGCACGTGGGCATGGGCTGCATTTAAGATATGCACTGTTTTCCCAAAGCCACATAACTAGCAGCCATACCTGAGTTTAAGATATAGTGGCTAGAATATCTCATGCTTATTAAAGCCACATCAAATTTGACATCATACATGTGTCAGCAGTTTAATCCCAGTCAGCTCAGGCAACCTGGCCCTGACAACTTGCAGGGCAGGAAACTGAATAGCTAGGCCTCTCTTTTGATCCTTGGTGAGGTTTTGATAACACCTCTCTCCAGCAGGTCAGCCTCTCAGTGGGAGCTATCCTAGAAACAGGCATCAAAGGGCACCCCCACCCCCAAAATGACTAGCCCCATGCCATGGTGCTGCATACCAAATCGGCCTTTGATGCTATGAACAAGGAAGGGACATAATTAGTGTAGACAGTGGGAGCTCAGCATAGTTGGAGGAAGATTCCATTATTGTGTTTCTCTCTATTTCTCTCTTTCCTTTCTGTCCCCTCCACTGCTATTAGCACAAAGTAGTTTGGTCAATGTCAAAAGACCACTTGTCTCAAGTGCAGGGATAAGTTGCCTTAAGAAAGCTTGCTTTAGTCCATCACTCCTTCTTTGATTCTATTTTGGACAAACATTAAGGACATATTTGGTGGACTTCTGTTGGGAGAGTTGACTTTCAAAAGCACTCCTTCAGTGGGGTGAAGACTGAGTGTCCAAGAGAGGCAAGCGCTTATCCCTAACCATCCACAGGGCACATTTGGGCTACCCTGCTTCAGGATCAAGATCTGCTTCTCTGCCAGCCACACTGGTACCAATAATGTCACTGAGCTAAAGGAACCCTGCAGGTGTGTTCCAGCCTCCCTTGTGTTGGGAACCAGAGAGCAATGACTAATAGTATTATTAAGTCCCTGGAGTGGGACTCACAGCACCTGAGACCCAATACAGCAAGGATCCCTGTGTTTTGGCCATCAAAATTCTGCAAGAATGATTTGAGCCTGTTCAACCCTGTCGAATGAACAGGACCCTTTAGAATTGCCTTTGACACTTGACCCATCTTCGAGCAGTTTTCCTGCAAACAGAGTGTGTTGTTGCCTCAGCTACAACTTCAAGTTCATAAATTTATCTTTGCATTCGAACCGTGTTGCAAACTACAAGTATCTTCGTTGCCAATTGATATCAACAGTCAACCCAACACTGGTGGCTTCATCGAACTGCAACCATTGAATGCAGCATCAAGCCACTCTTTGCCATTGGACTGACCCTAACAGCCCTCACTATTCCCACGGCATCAAGCACCTCATCACACGGATCTTCTAGAACAGCACATCTAGTCACCAGCATCTTCGCCATTGAACTGACTGTTGAACTGACCCTGGTGGCCCTCACAATTCACTTTTCTTCCTAGTCTGCCCTGAACCACAGTGAACTTCCGCTCAACCACAGCTCAACACCTACTCCCATCATGAACAACGTAAGGGTCACATTCAAACCTGATTCAAACCACATGAACAGTACCGAGAGGTATGGTACAATGATATCAAACTGCAAGAACAGCAAAGTTGTTTTTGACCAGTAACTGCCCTATTGTTCCACTGATGGAGAGATCTGCATCTTTCTATCTTTGCACATTCACTGTTCTTTCGATACAGGTAGATTTTGTGTAATGTTTCTATATTTAGTTATTATTACTGATGGTGGTTTAATTAAAGTGTAAATATTTGTATAGGACCTTGACTGGATGATGCCTTAAATTTGGACTGTTTTACTTGTGGTTTGGGTTGCTACTGGAAAACATTCAAGCCCCTCTTCAGAGTGTAACCTTTTTCACCCAGTTACCACAAAAGTTGAAGTCCATATAACTCTTTGCTGTGCCTGTTTCATCTTTATGATTGGGATCACACTTGGCAGAGCTGAGTATGCACGTTGGTACTAATCAACCTTGTACTCCAGGGAGGGAGAAGTTATTTTCAGATTTGATTTTGGTCCTGATTGTTTACCCTTCTTTCCTATCTTCCTAACGTGCTGTTTAGCGCTTCCCACACCCTTGCTCACCATTGTACTGTGTTCTAAATGTTCTGTTTTCTTCCTCAGCATGGACTTTTGCCTTCCTTTTCACCCTGTTCTTTGGCCATGTTGTGGGCCATTGATTAGAGAGGAGGACAGTGGAGACTTCCCATACATAGAATGTGGACTGAGGAAGGTAGAAGTTGTACATGTCCTGGACATATATGTAATGCTCTGCACAATGCAACAGACCATCATCAGGCAATGAACTCGTATTATTATTATTATTATTATTATTATTATTATTATTATTATTATTATTATTATTATTATTATTATGTTGGTATTTATTGAATGCAGACCTAGCTTTGGGAAGCAATGGAACAATTATAGGGAGAGAAACACAGTAACGGAAGGGATCTACAAGTAACCAAGGGAGGAGACAGAGGGGAACAGATCACAGAATCTCAGGTATGGTGGGGAGTGCAGGGTGCATGGACCTAACTGTTGGGGATTCATCCATTGTCTGAAGGAAAGGGGTGACATATTCAAAAGAGCATGTGCCACAATCCGTCTGCATGGCTAGGTCATCTTTAATCTTTATTCATATAATAACATTATGCGTCTAACTAGCCTTTCTCCCCTGTTTTACTACCCAGAGTGCTGACCCTGTCTATCTTTGCATATTGTAGTGAACCCGTAGGCCCTTTAAGATGAGGTAACAGTATATGAGATGGATGGGAGTGCACATCTTACTCATACATCAATAATCAGACCGACTCAGGAAGATGGCTAAAACACAACTGTTTTAATTGCAATTGGCTAAAACAGAGAGTACAACGAGCATCAACGGACGCAGCACAGTCATAAGTTTCTCAACGATTTTCATGAAAAACACAGTTATATAGTAAAAACTTGTCATGAGTAACATCAAACTATGTGGCAAAATAAGAAAACCTACTAGGGGATGTGATAGGCTTAAAGGGAACATCTACGTATACTTTCTATGGGGGACTGGACTGTGATTGGGTCTCTAATGTCAGGTGGACAGCTAAGCCCACCCCTAGTGCAAGTCATCTTCCAAGTCATACTAATGTCATACCAATACACAATGTTTTATTGGCTTCTCAAACTATAGGGCTCTTTACTATGTGTCTTTCTACAATCGGTTGGCATGCTTGTACCTTTCTGGAATATTCCACTTGCTAGCAGCATCCAAGCTGGTACCCCAGATGCTGGAGGGTTGGCTTGCACATGTCTCCCACCCAATTAGCAAAACATCTATCATCACTCCTGCAGTCTGCCATTAAATTAGCTTCTTTGAACTCAGCCTTGCAAAGGATCACTGTGTCTTAGAATAAAAGGGAGTGTGAGCATGGCCTCATCTTCTGGTCTTGGTATAGCTTGCCCAAATTCTATTTTCATCGAACCATGTGACAGTTGACCACGTTTTGAGCTCCTTCGTTGCATTTAATACTATTAAATGAATAAAACCTGGCACTTCTAGTGTTTTTCCATTACACCTCAAATGGGAGCCTGGCTTGCTTCTCACGTTCATTGTATCTTCTCAAGCAGATAACCAGTTTCTTAGCTGCTTCAACACTTGGCACTGGGCCAGGCAAGCCTTCTCGAATCTTCCTTCACCGTCAGCTGTTTTTTTCTACTGCGCCACACCTTGAGCCCTTCAATTCACTGGGACCCAGTTTGCTAAAATGCGTTGTGGAACATCCAGATTCTATACACACTTATATATATATTGTCAGAACTGCCTGCAGTTTATTCACTACAAATAGCCAGCCTTATGATTACTTAGTCTGCTTGTGTTACGGCATCTGCTCAATTATAAAATGGTATTGCATTTTCTTCAGTGCTTTTCCCGCACGTGCAATCTTCATTTTGCTTGTAAAATGTTACTCAATTATTTACTTTGCCATCAGATTCTATAAGGTCTTTTCACATTCTTCATTGGCATGTCTTCTGGGTGCGTCATTTCTGCATCAGATGACATCATCAGGCTTCTCATTCACTCATCTTTACACTTCTTCCGTAATTTTCTTTAGTATACTGTAATTTCTTCGCATATGCATCATGTAGGGTTTTGTCAATGGATACCTTGTTTCAAGGACTTTTCGCTGGTAGAGGCATTTGGCTCCTCCTCTACACTGTTATTTCCGTAGGGGCAGTTTTTGTTTATTGTTCCTCTATATAGTTATTATTGTGGATAGTGTGTTTAATTAAGGTATATATGTTTTTATAGACCCTTGATTGGAAGCTCCCTTTATTTGGCACTGTTATACTTTGTGGTTTTGGTTGCTGCTGTAAAAAGTTCATACCCCTCTTCAGAGTTTAGCCTTCTCCAGCCCAAGTTACCACAAAAGATGAAGTGGTACATCTCTTAACTGTTCATGTTTCATCTTTATGAATGGGCTCACTCTTGTTTTGTACAGGTGTGGGGACTTTGTTTGCCCTTTAGCCACTACTCAACCTTGTATTCCTGTGGAGTCAAAGTCATTTTATCACAAACCTCCTATTGAGAGAGAGGCAGCAAAGGAGGGGGAGGATTCTTGGTCATTTCCTTGTCCCTGCATTATTATTTGATTTGTTTTTTTTGTTTGGTTTATTTTTACCCTTCTTTCCTAATTTACTGATTAGCACTCCCACAGCCTTGGTCACCAATGCACAATGTTTTCATTGACTGCATTCCCTTGTTACTCAGTATTGGATAATTGTGTCTCTTTAGAGCCTGTTCTTTCACCATATTATGGGCCATATATTAGAAAGGAGGACAGTGACAGTAGAATGCAGCATTGGGAAGGTAGAAACTGTACATGTCCTATGCACATTTCTTAATCCACAGCTAAATGCAACATATCAACATCAGGCCATACATTTACATAAGACACCCCTTGTCTGAAGCAAAGGGGTGGCATATTCAAATGAGCATGATACAGGGTCAATCCACATGTCCTCCTTCTCCCATATTGTCCATCTGCCCCAAGTCGTGCCTTGAAGATATGCTCCCGCATTCCACAGTATTCACAAGGAATCTCCATGAAAATCATTAGTGAAGCATACTATTCTCTCTGTTTGAACAGACTCTTAGATTGTGGACATTTGTGGGTCTGAAGGACATTAAAACAGTTGGAGCTTGCGGTCAGTATTTATATATTTACAAGTCACATAGAGTAGTCTGTGCAGGATGCAGGAAAGTGGGTTGGACTGTGAGTTTGGATAGAGTTTGAAGGTTGTAAAGAGTCTTTGAGTGCCCCTTCCATTGTAAGAATGTGAAGTTTGAGCCTTGTGTTAATTAATTCCAATGAAGAGGAGTCTTTGATGACCAGACAGAGAGCATTACAGTGGAATGGAGAAAATAGGCAAAAGGAGTGGAAGGAGGCACACTGGAGGGGCATGGGGGCTGATAGGTGTTGAAGTATGAGGAGAAAGGTGAAAGGTGTTTGAGTGGAAGAGAAAAGTAAGATGGATTTAGTTATGTAGTGGAGTATAAGACATTAGGCCTCATTACGACCCAGGCGGTAGGGGGTTAATGGCGCCGGTAGAGCTGCCAGCGCTGTAAACCCCCTACCGCCTCATTATGAGGTCTGCTCGCGGGACCCGCTAAGGACGCCTGCGCTAAGGACACCTGGTAAAACCAGGTGTCCTTAGCGGGTCCCGTGAGCAGACCAGGATGCTAACAACAGGCACGTCATTAACGGGCCCATTGTTAGTATCCTCCCCATTTCCATTGAGCCCTATGGGGGCTCAAATGGGAATGGGGATGTACTGGGTCCAGGTTCCTTGAATGGGGAAATACCAGGCCCTCCAAGGTCGGAATGGCCCAGTATTTCCCCATTCAAGGAACCCAGACCTGGTACCCGGTATGGGGGTAGCCATGCCGCTAGAAGCGGCATGGCTACCTCCATACTCGTAATGAGGCCCATTGAATGGATGTATAGAGGAGTAGCAAGAATTTAAACACAATTTTACCTTGATTGTCATTCTGTGTGGTGATGGTAGGTAGAGGTGGGGGAGTATATTAGTAGGTTGAAAAGGGAGCATGTTGCCAAATTGAGGATTTTTGTCAGGGTAGTAAAAGAGTAGATGAATAGTCCAAAATGTAGGCTTGCACAGCAGTCTAATTTGCTGAGAAGAGGAGTAGAGATAAGGATTTTTGTTCAGTGATATGTGTGCGCATGGGCAGATTTTTCTAATGTTTAGGAGGTTGAGTCTGGCTGCAGAACACAGGTCATGAAGAACTGGTAAATTTGCAGGTCACTGTCAAAGAGAAACCCACAATTTCAAGCCATGGATGAGGAAGTGAGGAGGTCAGGGGCAAGAGTTGGGGGAGGAGAGAATGGGTTTGGCTTTGGTGGCAAGGAGCAAGATGACTCCTGTCATTGAAGATTTTAGCATGAGAGAGTGTAGAGCCATCTAATGGAGGTTGCAGGGGTGAAGGTGGGGAATGAGAAGAATTTCTGACAATCGTCAGCAGAGAGGTGATAAATCGGTGGATATGAGAAAATGAGTTCGCAAAGGGAGAAAATATATAGGGTGAAGATGCATGAACCCAGGAATTATCATTGAAGTAAACCAATGGGAAGTGATGTTAGAGAGGAGGTGCTGGAGTGAAATGGAGAAGGAGCAGTCAGAGAGAAAGGATGTCACCCAGTTCAGTTTGATGTCCTTGAATCCGAGGAGGGGAAGAGTTTGAAGGTGGGAGAGATGATCCACAGTGTCTGAAATGTCTAGAAAAATGGCAATGGTGGAGAGGTGAGAAAAGTGGAAAGTGTTCAGAGAATTGAGACATAGAGGGGCCCAGAGGGAGTCAGTATGTGAGAGCACATAGATATTGTTGACTCTGCAGTGTTGAAAACAAACCTCTCAAGGATTTTTGTTTAGTTTAGTTTAGTTTGTTTATTTGTATAGTACAACCAAACCCTGGGGTAACTGGGCGCATTAATCTTGTGGAACAGCATAGGTTACAGAAGGTTGCACAACAAAGGACCATACAATAAAATAAATAGCTTGTGAGACCAGGTTACAGAATGGTCTGTGACAGTAGAGGAGCATGAAGTGACAGTAGGGACCAGGGTACAGAATGGTCCACAATTGTAGATAATACAACGTTAGTAGTATGAGAATTAGCTGAGGGCAAGTAGCCGGCTATTGCTGGGTTAAGAGTAGCTCTTTCACCTTGGCTCTGAACAACCAAAACGAAGCATTGGCTCTGATTGTCATGGGAAGAGCATTCCAGCATTTCACTGCTAGTACAGGGAAGCTTGCTCCCCCAGCTGTTTTGAGGTTAAACTTCAGAATGTTAAGTTGGTGTAGATATGGGTATCTTGTTGGTCTAGAGGAGCTTTGTCTGGAGAATTTATCTGAAAGGTAGTGGGGGGCTGTCAGGAATAGGGACTTGTGTGTGATGATGAGTGTGCATAGTTTGATTCTATAGCGGATAGGGAGCCACTGAACCTCCTTTCTGATGGTGGAGATGTGGGCCTTACAGGGAAGGTTGAGCGCACATCTGAGGGCGTTGTTCTGTAGAATCTGTAGTCTGTTCCAGTTGTGGTTGGTGGAGCCTATGAAGAGAGTGTTGCAGTAGTCCAATCTGGATAGTATCGGGGCCCTGGCCAGGGTAAGGCAACTGGCAATAGATAAAAAAGGTTTACAGGCATTGATAAGTTTGTTTGTATAGGCCGTGGATGAGATGGTAGCATTTATTTGTTTTTTGAGCGAGGGTGTGGAGTCAAGATACACGCCCAGCATTTTGACTTCTTTTGAGACTTTTATGACGTTGCCGTCAATGGTGAATGATTGGTATCTGGGTCAAGTTTGTTGAGATGGGTCTGGAAGCCGACGATGAGCAGCTCTGTTTTGTCATCATTTAAACAAAGGCTGTGGGTAGCTATCCATGCTTGGATTTCAAGGTAGTTCTTGTTTAATTTGTCAACATCTTTCTCATAGCACCCAGTGAGCATGAGGACCTGTGTGTCGTCAGCATAGTTATTATATGTGACACCCAGGTCCTCAAGATGGTCAAAGAGGAGCTTGGTAAAGATGTTGTGAAGCGTGGGTGAGATACAAGATCCTTGAGGGACTCCGCATTGGATAGGGACAGGGTCAGCTGCAGCAGAAGGGGCAAAAACCCTGGTCGTTCTGTTTGATAGGACGGAACAAATCCAATTGGTGGCATTCTGGAAGAATGCGGCAGCCAATGAGAGATGTTTGGTCAGAATTTGGTGGTTGACTAGGTCGGAGGTTGCAGACAGATCCAACAGGAGCAGGATGACCAGGTTGCCCTTACCTTTAGCTTCATCCATTTGGATTTTTAGGTCCAGGTGGGCTGTTTCTCTCCCTTGCCTGGGTCTAAAGCCAAATTGTTGCAGGCCTCAGAGGTTGTTGTCTTCCAAATGGCATTGTATTTGGAGATATTCCACTCTGTCTAGTAATTTCAGGAGAAAGGGGACTTTAGAGTGGTACGGAATGAAAAAGACATGTCTGTAGAATGAGCATTTTTGGGTCAGCAGTAGGGTATGTATTCCCTCTTCTGTGGATCTACTCTGTCTGCATTTTCTACCATAGTGTGTTGTCCATCATGTCTGAGCCTGAGCGGATAATCCACCATTTCTGATCCTGTGTGTTATTATACTACTATTGGAAAAGCGTGTAAAGGATCTTGCTCCTTTCATGTGGAGGAGTACTAAGTATGTAAGGTAGTGATAAACGCTGTTTGTATTGGCACTGGAATTCATTCACATCTGTTTGGTATGGATTGGGTGAAAAAGGTCTGTACAGCTTGATATGTTACAAAGTCTTGATTTATTAAGCATGTGACTGTTAGTGGTTAACTTAGTGCGGAACACTCCATCGTGCTGCCCTTTGCCTACCTAATTACTAAGCTTCCCCATTGCTGAGCAATAGACAAACTGAGTGCCATGTCAGCCACATCAGCACTAGTCTCCTTTGCAATACTACTACTAGTAGTCAACCTCCATCTGAGGAAATCCCCTCACCACCTCCCTACAATGGACTTGCCCTGCTCCGCAGGTGCCTATATCCAAATAGGAATGGGCTTAGCCCACCTACACTGAAGTCGCCATCACCCTCTCCCCTGTCCCACTCCCTTTCTTAATAAAACTGTGCCCTTACTATCAAAGGCATAACCAGACCTCATTCATACACCAATGACCTTCTATTAACCATGCTTCCGCCAGACAAACTCGCAAGATTCCATCGCCTTTCTGCTAGAACAAGGCAGAGGAACACCCCTGCTGTCTCAACCTCCCACTCACAGAAACCCCTGACAGTTGACTCCCTAGCCCACAATGCCCCGCTATATTCTCGCCCGTACTTGGGATCATCTAGACTATACAGACTCTCATCACCCTCACACCTACCGCCAAATAAATTGCATGCACCCACCAACTACATAACAATACACCCACCCTCACCTAATACCACTCAATTTCACAAAGACACCCCTAACATGGTCTCTGCCAGTATGAATGAAACAACCCTAAAAGGGTCTCTCATTAATGCCAGATCTATCACTGTGCACGCTCTAGATATCGCAGACGTCATCACATCTAATGACTTGGACTTCTTAGCAGTTACCGAAACTTGGTTACCCTTAGCCTCAGGCCTGCAGCTATCTTTAGCCATCCCAGAGGGATACACCATCTTCAGAAAGGATAGAAACACATTGAGAGGAGGAGGTGTAGCTGTATTTGCTCTGGGCACTCTGAATGTAAGGATATCCTCCAACCTCCCTCTTAGCACAGGTGAAATTATATCCTTAAAAATATCCCTCACTTCCATTTGCACACTTACTTTGCCCATCGTATACAGGGCCCCTGGAGCCATCTCCACCTTTGGAGATGATATTACTACGTTACTGTTCCACAACATGAAACCTCACACCAAAGCAATCATCATGGGCACTTCAATTTAGGATTGAACGACCCTTCAGACACCCACGCAGATCATCTAGCCAAATCTATGGAAGCCGAATGGTTTATACAATGGATCCTTGCCCCTACCCAAGAAAAAGGATGCACCTTAGACTGGTTAGCGGACATCAACTGTTCCACTAATATACAATCCAATGCCCTTAACCCATGGCCAGACCATAAAACTATAATCTTCTCCACCACCACCATTACTAAAAATCCAAATCATGCAACACCAGCTCCCATAGCCCCATCAAGAATCACAAAGAACATAAATAAAGACTTGTTACGTCTGCTAATGCCATTCCTAGATTCAAAACACCTATCACCCCTGTCAACTTTGATTCTCCAATACAATGAAATCATGCTAGAAGCTATTGAACAAGTTGCCCCCCTAAAAAATAAAAAAGCTAAATGTCCAGAACACATCAATCCTTGGTTCACCCCAGAACTCAGAACAATGCGTGCCTCAAAAAGATCCGCAGAAAATAGGTGGCGCAAATCGCCAACAGCAGCTAACAAAAGCCTTTATCAGCTGGCTGCTAACAATTACAAAAAAGGAATTCTCTCAGCCAAAAGTGAGGTCTATAACCAGAGAATATCCATTGCTCAGTTCAACACTAGAGAGCTATTCACAATTCTCTGTGGATTAAAATCTCCAGCACCTACCCCGGATCACACGGACAAAAACGAACTATGGTTCTCCAACATTCAAAATGCCTTGGCAGACAAAATCTCTTCACTTCAACAAAAAATAGAACAAAAGAAAGCTAAACTGTGCCTTAAATAAATACAATCAATCTCACCGTGCTCAACAGAGACCAACAAATTCTCATTCTCATCACTTTCCACTCTTGATACTATCAATATCATTAATAGTCTAAAACCATCCAGATGTAAAGGCGACATCTGCCCAGCAACCTTAATAAAAGAATGTGCAACAGAATTTGCGCCCTTTATTACCAGCCTCATCAACAACTCATTTGCGTCAATACAGTACTGAGTGACCTAAAAACATTGTGGGTTCTACCCTTTCTCAAAAAACCTACACTAGAACCAAATATTCCCACCAACTTTTGCCCTATTACCACAGTATCGTTTTAGTTAAAAATGTATGATCGCGCAGCCTATCTCCAGATCCAAAAGCACTTGGAAGACAATAACCTCCTGTGCCTGAGACAATCAGGCTTCAGACATGGTCACGGCACCAAGACTGCACTATTAAACTTGAAAACACAAATGAACCAATACAAAGACAAAGGGGAACTGTGCATTCTCCTACTCATAGACCTGTCTGCAGCCTTCGATCTGGTCAATAATGATATTCTATGCCAACAACTTGAGACCGCCTCCCAATTCCTGGCAGACTCCATTAAATGGATCAAGTCTTTCCTTACTAATCACATAATGAGGGTCTTCTCAGACAAATTGTCAGCTCCACCTGTCCCCGCGACCTGTGGTGTTCCACAAGGTTCCGGTGTGTCACATACTCTATACAACGCCTTTACGAAACTCCTTTTTGATAAATTAGACAATATGGGTATCACGTATACAAATTATGCGGATGAGACGCAAATACTAATACCCATCACTGGATGCTATGACACTGATTCAAAAAACCTAAACAAAATATATCTAGCCATACCAAAATATATCTAGCCATCCAGGCCTGGATGGCGTTGAATGAACTATGTCTTAACGACGACAAAACAAAGCTTATCCTTATCGGCAACAAAACTAAACTTAGCTATTTGCCTTTGACTTACAATTCCTTCAACATAGATGGTAATACCATAAAGGTTGCGGATGAATAAAAACACTGGGGGTTTATATCGACTCCTCACTCACCTTAAATAGACAGGTTAATGTGGTTGTCTCGTCAGCAGCCTACACGGCCACACTGATACGAGCCAATAGACACTTCCTCTCATCGGATAACTCGATCACACTGGCCAGAGCCTTAATATTATCCAGGATAGACTACTGTAACTCTCTATTTGCAGGACCTATGCGCAAGAAATATAAAAAAACGAAATGTTGTTCAAAATAACGCCATCAGAGCTGCTTTAAACATTCCCAGACACAAACACATTTCTTCTATTAGGAGAAAGATACACTGGCTCCCTGTCCAGGAGAGAATTTCAAAATCCTTACGCTGGCCCACAAATGCTTGACAAATAAGGCTCCACAATACCTTAGCAACCTCATCCATAAAGCGCATTCTAACAGACCAACCCGATCACAACGTCCTTATTACCCCCAAGTATAGAAGACAGAAAGCAGGAGGAACTAGTTTCCCTACCTTATCACCTAAATTGTGGAATACCCTCCCCATTCACCTCAGAAACAACGTGTCCTTCTGGGTCATCAAAAAAAATCTAAAAACCCTACTCTTCAGGACAGACCTTCCCTCAACATACTCGCAGACATTAGTCCAGAACCTGCGCTAATTGTCCAAAAATGTATGTAAATGCTCACTGTATTATGTTTTATTATATTTTATTGTATGTAAACTGTAATGATGTAGCAATGACCTAACTCACTCATGTAACCACATTCCAAAGTTTGTATCAGCTCCTAGTTGCCTTTGGGCTCAGAGCGCTTTATAAGGGAATACATATATAAATAAAAAAACTTAGCATCTGTAGTGCTCGTCACATGAGAAAAGCCAACATGTGTTTCAACCAGAGTCTTTATCAAGGCTGTGCATGTGTGGTGATGTGTGAGTGTTAAGTGACATGTTAGGTACACAATAATTTATCGTGCCGCGACATGTATTTAAAACATAAATGCATTTGTAAGCCCATACATGATACATATATGCATGGTGAATAGTAATGTGACAGTAAAGGGTGTATGTATAGATTCATACAAGATGAACAGTTTATTATCAACCCCAATTGATTTGATGCATGCAGGGATCAGATGTTTTGCACCAAGCATGAGAAGGCAGCATGAGATACGGAGGGAAAATAAAGGAAAGGTGGTTAGTTTATGTGAACTACCGGTGTGGTGATAATTGCTGAGCATTGAATAAGGAAGCTGAACAGCCACTGAAAGGAAGGGGAAAACAAGGTACCAATTAGGTGGCTCATATTGGCAGGGTATGAGTAGAGGACATCATAAAAAGGATGTTTTCTAAGCCGGTGGTGGTAGGTATCTAGGAGGGCTGCGTATGATTGGCGTGGGTGGTGTAGTCAGTGGTATCGTATTAGACTCTCAAGCCTAGGCCTGTGAATCAGGACTTGAATGGTGGTCAGGGCATTGGGTGCGGGCTAGCATGGTGCCTGGCCAGCTGCATTTGGTTGGAGTGGGTGATGTAGTCAGTGGTGTCTGAATAGACTCAACTAGGCCGGGCCTGTGAAGCAGGACTTGATGGTTGGTCAGTGCCCGAGTGCGGGCTAATGTGGTGCCCACACATGCACAGCCTTGATAAAGACTCAGGTCAAAAAGCGTGTTGGCTTCTCTCATGTGACCAGCATTACACATGCTAAATTAACCACTAGCACTCAAATGCTCAATAAATCAAGACTTTGTAACATATCAAGATGTATTGACCTTTTTCAACCTATCAATACTAACCAGATGTGAATGAATTCCAGTGTCAATACAAACAGGGTTTACCACCACCTTTCGTACCTCAGCGTCTGGGAATCAGCAAGCTTGTCCCAAGTGAACCCGCTACCCAGCAGCAGGATCTAACCAACACTCCAATTAGACCTAACATAGCGCATGGGTCTGCCTTTCCTCTAAGCTCACATCATCCATAATGGAGGAGTAGTAAGTAACCTGTAACTTACAGGTTACTGTAAGCATGTAGCATGATTCGTAAATTGAAGTCAAATAAAGTTTAAAATGTACATGAAGAATATTGCTATAATAATACATACCAAGAAATATTACAATGAATGATTACATAAAACATAAGTATGTTTAAAAAAAAGTTGTTTATTTTGTTAGAGAAATGGTGCTTAATCAAATGCATTTCTGTTTATATTTTTGTTTTAATTTGTATATATATGCTTAGTGTATGCAACTTGAAGTATGTATGCGCAAGGCAATAGCTCCTTCTAGTGGTGATAACATGGAAAACACTTTTTGTTGGCCTGGAAGATGAACTTGAAGTCTTATTATTGTATGGGTAAGGCAACAGGTGCCTCTGGCGGTGATAACAGGCAATGCAGGCAGGACGGCATCAAACATACATATGGCCTTTTATTATAAAGTATGATTGGAAGAAGTGCCCCACATATAATTACAAAGCTCCTTACTAGATTTATCTCCTACTGAAATTGCTCAGTCAATGGGCCTCATTATGAGTTTGCCAGTCCGGGAACTACGGTACCGGTAAGCTTGCCGGTACTGTAGTTCCCGGACTGGCAAACTGTGCTTGCGGGTGCCTTTCTGCCCAGCAGGTTGGACCTGGCAGGCTGAAAGGCATCCCCGAGCACAGCATTATAAACGGTGCCTGTGCATCCGACCTCCCCATTCTCATTGAGCCCTACGGGGCAGAATGGGAATGGGGAGCATCTTTTTTTCCGGCGTCCACGAATGGGCAATTACTGGGTCCAGCGGGGCCGGAGTGCCCCGGTAATTGCCCATTTGCGGGTGCCAGAAAATATTGCAAGTTTGGCATCTGCCTGCAGGTTTTACCAGTAAGGGTACTGCCAAACTTGTAATGAGGCCCAATGTCTCCTACAAGCCATAGCGCCAATGTTCCATACTATTCCGATCAACAAATCCCCTGACTAGACATATCTTCAAAGTTGTCTACTAGCCTAGTTATCTACATCATTCGTGTAACTTTTTAATCCTATTGGAATTGCTTTACTTTGCAACTTCCATTGGAACTGTCTCCAGCTAGATGCTACCTTCTGTCATAAATAATACTCACTTTGAATCAAATCACTGATGTTTCAAAATATCCTGATATCTTTGATTGGTAGAATTTTACCATAAAACAATTTGTGTCAAAAACTCTACACTCAAAATATCTGCTTCAATAGTATTCAATGCAATTTGATGGGGGCATATGGTAACATGGTTCACATAGAAAAGGTATCTACAGAGAAAAGGTATCTAGAGAAACCATTACCATTGTTCAAACTTCAGCACATGGTAACCCAGAAATTAAATCAGTGGTTGTAAAGGTAGTTTCAATTGCATACTTTCTGTTTATTGTCTTAGTACAGAGTAGGGGTTGACTCTACTAGCAACCTTTAACACTAAGAACGACTGGCCTGTGGGAACCTTTGAAATCATGGTATATGTACATGTTTGTTAGAGTATCCAGGCCCTTTCGTCAGCCTTTAAAAAAGACATTAGACCCCCTAAAAGGTAGCCAACATGACCTTTAGGCTGACAGAAGAGCATTCAAAATTGCCACCACTAATGTTCCTCAATTATGATACCATTGATATCATGGAATTCTTAACTCTAGCTTCCGTCACATTTAGACAGAATTATGAATGTTAGCATGTGCCACACTTAGATGGAATTCTTAACTTTAACTGACGTCACATCTAGATAGAAATGTGAATGTTAGCATGTGTATCATGTAGACGCAATTCTTAACTCTAGCTGACGCATCTAGACAGATTTGTAAATGGTAGCATGTGCCACACTTAGCTGGAATTCTTAACTCTAGCTTCTGTCACATCTAGACAGAATTATGAATGCTAGCATGTGCCACACTTAGATGGAATTCTTAACTTTAACTGACATCTCATCTAGATAGAAATGTGAATGTTGACATGTGCCACACGTAGATGATATTCTCAACTCTAGCTTCTGTCACATCTAGACAGAATTGTGAATGTTGGCATGTGCCACACTTAGATGGAATTCTTAACTTAGCTGGCGTTGCAGCTAGATAGAAATGTGAATGTTAGCATGTGCCACACTTAGATGGAATTCTTAACTTTAACTGACATCTCATCTAGATAGAAATGTGAATGTTGACATGTGCCACACGTAGATGATATTCTCAACTCTAGCTTCTGTCACATCTAGACAGAATTGTGAATGTTGGCATGTGCCACACTTAGATGGAATTCTTAACTTAGCTGGCGTCGCAGCTAGATAGAAATGTGAATGTTAGCATGAGCCAACCCTTAAATGAAACTTTGAATCATGGCAAGTGCCACACTTGAATAGAATAGTGATCACTGTCTGCCTCGCATCTGGACAGAACACTGAAGATTAGCAAGTGCCACACTCAGAGGGAATAGCGAGTTTTAGCAAGCATCACACCTAGACACAATTGCAAGGACTGCAATACCGACTAACCAATACACTAACAATTTCATCCCTCTGCATACACCTCTCAACTCTAACCAAACACAGCCACAAACCTTAAGCACAGCAATCCGCACAAACTTCACCACACTGCAACAACAAACAAACCACACATAGACTTTCACAACAGCACACAACGACTACCGACCGTAAAACACCTCAAGCCCAGCCAACTGACCACCCGGCTGAGGCTGCCAACAGCACATCACTGCTCTCTTGCAATTTTCCAGCTTATTCCCACTAAGTCACCCCCCCTTTTCCCTTTTCCCTTTTATAGAGCCGCCAGAGCGCCATGGGACCACTTCGGTGGTGATAGTGCACGGTACAAATATCCTTTAACATTAACAATTAATAAGTGTTTACACATTTTAAGAATGGTTATTCTGACAATCTAAACTCATCAGAGATATTGGCAGAGTGTGCAGACCGCAGATATGTTAATCGTGGTCCTGAACAAATCATAGGGCGTAGCAAAATCTTGTATCACATAGGTGATCAGTAGGGGTTTCAACCAGCAATGATGAAAAGCATTATAATCGGGACAAATAAAAAAGGTGGATAATTATTGTATACTAATGGCTCAGGATGCCATATTCCTTAATTTTCCATTGGAATGTCAATACCGTGAGGAGCCAAAGGAGTAGCTTAAACTATAATACTCTCAACTGTACTGGAGACATGCTGACAGGATAGTGTTGAAGCACATTAGACAATTTTAGACTATGGTAATTTATACCTCAGCTGGTTTCAATATTGTATTAAAAATAAGCTGTTTTGACCTGGGTGTTAGCTTTTACCAATGTCTCTGGAGTCATCCATTATTGGGCTGTTCCGATTGGACTCAGACCCATTCTTACACGTCAGAGATAAGGTAACCAGGATCCTCCAGTCATTGCTGTATATGATTTACAACTTTGAACGCCAATTCTGAGTCCCTTGAAAGTAAATTTCAGCAGCTAATTCCTTGAATTGTCTTGCTAATGGGGAAAACAATAATTGTTCTTGCGGTATATAACACACAACATAGTTGACAGAAAATTAATTATGCAGATTGCGAAAGAGTTAGTGTACTACTGTCACGAAAGCAGAATATTTTTCAAAGAGTAAGTCTTCTCTATCTCTAAGGGCATAGCCCAGGTCAAACTAGGACGTTTAAGAAAATACAACTGAATCCTGTGATTTAGAACTCATGGATGAAAAAGGCTTTTTAAAAAAAAAAGAAAAAAAGACTGCATCTCCAGACTATGAACTGAAGCAGTCAGCACTGGCATGTTGTCATTTTCTGGCTTGGGTTTTGTGGCTGTTGTGTGGCCCAGGGATGAGATCCATATCTAGGGGTGACATTGAAACTACAAGGTTACTCAAGCATATATTCGGATAAAGGACCACACCTTCAGCCTAGGAAAGAATAAGAAGTAATAAACTGATAGACAGCACTCAAAGATACAGCAAGCAAATTGAATTGTGATATGCATTTCTGCCTATTCATCACCTGTACTCAGCACTGCAAGCCCATGTGACTGGATGGAAGTATCCAACCACCATGTGGGTTTGTGATCACAATGATAGATAGGCTTGGACTGGCCAATAGGGCAATGCCCGAAGGGCCAGCCCATGATTTTAGGATGAGCCAGTGTTTTTGACAGAATTGACAACATTCTTGTGCCAGGTTGGCCAAATTCATGAGGCATGAAACTTGTTTTAAGTAATGTTACTTAGTAAATATGTTTTCAAAGGAAATATGCAACATGTTACCCAACACACTCACCTGGATTCAATTCAAACAGTCTGTTCTGGATAGTAATGAATTGTAACTTTTTTACTGTTATATAAAAATACTAGCAGGTGTACCCATGCTCTGCACAGTAATTCCTCCTTCAGTCCTAGTTTAAAATGTGTTCAATGAATGAATATGGATGATTATGTTGCATGGTCGTTTGCGTTACCCAAATAACATGTGAAGGTGACCACACATCATTCCTTATGGTGAGTTTGAGCTGTCCCGGCATGCCCTTCTGACTACTACAGCGTTTGAAAATTGTATTGTATGGAGGGTTATGGGGAGGTTCATTTGTGTCGGATGGCCTCCTGTGTCTATTCCCGTCATTGATATGCTATTATCCGAGAACCAATCTTTCTTTGTAGACAATATCGTTAGTCTTCTCTGTAGGAGCTAGTATGAACAAAATTGTCTTTGTTTTTAAATCTAGAGCAAGCCACATAAAGTTGACCATGAGTAAAGCATGAATCCTGTAAATCGATTCCCGCTACTTTGAGGTGGAGCATTGAGATTGTGGTGCAACATTATTGGTTTCCCGATCTACTGCTGAGGCAGCAGCAACCTCATCATGAGCGCACTATGTGTAGGGCTGAAACGTTTAAGCTTGAAGTGCCGTACCTGTACGTGTGCGGCTGAAGTATGTAAGCTTTGTACTGTGGAGATGGCATACATACATCAGCTTCGTGCAAAATAAAGTTTCTGTAATTATCATGAGAGAATTTCCACAATGTGACGGACAACGTCATTGCGGACACTATTGAAGAGACATGCAACGTTTCCTGTCAACCACATTACTACAAAAGCACTGTTTTGTGTCAACCGCATGCCTTCGAAAGTGAGTGCCACTAGTTTCAGCTAGAATGCTGATAGTGTGGAACTATGGCACAATGAGCCACATGGCAGGGGTAAGCATTTCCGACGGTTTGAAAAATAATCTGAAAAGGGTATATTTCATAACTTTAACATTGTCTACACAACGAAAACTACCCACATGCCAAATTAAAAATGTGTCAGGAGCATTTTAAATATGAACATTATATGTAGGTCATCTATTTAAGTGTATTCATATATTATATATGGTGATTGTCTTTAATATACACACAAAGGGTTACTGGAAGGTATGAGCAGTGGACTATCAAAAAAAGAATGTTTTTTAATTTAATAGCACAAGGCAATGGTTCCATTGTCAAGGCAACACGAAGGGGTGATAGATGGAAACCCTGCTTGGAAACACAGAATAATGAAAATACTGATGAGACTCATTGTTCAGAACTCCCACTCTGGGGAAACATCCCGTGCTCAAGTTCAGTCCCAAAGCAATATGTTCTAAAAGCAGTATAAGAAATCTCCCTTCCATGACCACATCAAGCCCCCTCATATAAGCAAAAATGGTAAGATCTAGCATCTGCCTGACATTTTCCTCCCGCTGGCAATCCCTGACAAATCCTACCTGTTCCCCATGGACAGTAGTGGCAATCACTTGTCCAATCAATTAAAAAAAAGATTATAGGTAAAATGTTCATGTTGATTTTCAATACAAATATAGACTTGGGTGAGATTTAATCCAATAGGACCTTACCCTCGTTTGGCAAAACTGTTAACAGGCCTTCAAACATACTCATCATATACCCATCATCAGTTAACAGCCCTGAGTACCTATAGTGAGGCCAAATGTGTCCATATGTGTCCTTTTTGTGACTAATATGAAGGGTCACCCAGGTTCAGAAGTAGACAATACAACTGTCTTTAAAGCTATGGTAGCAGAGAAATGAAGCATTCATTTAAATAGTTTGCTTTGTTTGTCCATCAGCAGCAATTCCCCAACATCGCGTTGACTAAAGAGGTATTTGCATTCAAAAGCACTAAAGGACATCAACACCCTCCAAGCAAGAGCATGTGCAACTGAAGGCCAAAATAGACGTTACATACATTTGACTGAAGTGGCACCATGATTTTGAATTTACTTTGCAGACTACTATTGCCAATATTAAACAAAGACATTTGTAATAAAACCTGGACCAGGGAAGCATGTCGGAAGTTCTTCATCGACAAATGTGCTAGTTTTAGAGATAAAGATGGTTAGTGATATTTCTGGGCTTCTGGTATGTTGCAAGTTCAGAAACTCACTCTAAAAAAGTCTCTTGCTACTTCAACCCTTTTCAAGATGATCTGGTGGATTCTTGCTACCCTGCGATCAAGAAGTTCCTGGGCACATCAACAACACCATTTTATTCATCAGCGTGTACAGGCACTTGTAATCCTGAGGGAGGTTATTTCCCATGACATCAATGAAAAGTTATAAGTATTCCATTTATCATTGTGATAGGTCCTAGAAAGGTAGACCTGCTTTGGAATCAAGTGAATGGGCCATCTTTCAGCGACGCTAAGCAAATAGGGAAACATATCTACATTTAGTGAGGGGACTTAATTTCAGAGATCTTCTACATGTTGGCAATACAAAGGCAAATCTCTACCCTTAAATGCTGGAATTCTACTTAATTAGGATGCATTTTCACTTATTTTAGAGTTGCAGACCTCAGAAATCAGCATTGCCTTGCTGCATTTTTCTAACCTCAGGTTCCATATTCTAGTTCTAGCAAATATCATTGCTATCAGCCACGCATGTCACAGAACCTTTGCTCCTACTTTTTTCCTCCCAAACTCTCCAATATAAGCAACCAATATATTTCTTAAAAAAGGAAAGCAACAATACCTATTGGATAGAGACATGAAGCCACATTGGTGGTGACTGTGCAGATTACAAATCTATACAAGGAAATAAATAGACTGCAGAGTTTATTGGGAGACCTTAAGGAGACATTCCCTATGAAAATAATGTTTAATACCTAAAACAAAAGTCACTCTTCCGTGTAATTTCTGCAATGCGTGTAGACCGGCATTGGACAAATCCTCAACAATTTAGCAAAAAAAATGGGTGCCTGGTTGAAATAGTGATCAATAGAATGTACAGCTGTGCAAACAGTTTTATCTCTGTTCCAATGTTCACATTAGTGAGATAATTGCTCCTTCTCTATAACAAAGAACATTGGCTCCTTGAACCCTACATCTCTCCTGGTAGAAGTCCCAAACAAGCTTTGTCCTTTGCTTATTGGCATGTGCACCTCACCCCTTAGCATGCTGATCTCCTCATTTAGGTTTTCTTACCAACTCTTTGTGGATGATGCTTACTGTATTATTCTACCTCGCCTTCAACACTGGCAAACCAGATCTGCAAATGCATCTTCACCATTCTTCACTGGATAGCACTTCACTGTGTCTTATATTCAAATCATCTAAGACTGTCATCTTTCTGAAGCATTTAATGCCCCTTTTCATCTCCCCTTCCTAATTATTTTTCCCTCTGCCCTGCCCATGGCTTTGCTTAAGGCGTTGTCTTCTCTTCAAATGCGATTTAAAGCTTGGTCAACTCAGCGCCTCCACAACCACTGCTGCAAGAATCAACCACCACAACGTCTTCATGATCTGCCGCGATCTTACCTATCATTCTAAAATAATGTATCTTCATTTTGGTCATTTGCAGTTACTCCAGTCATGTCGTTAATTAGCCTTCTGCTATGTCTCTCTCTACGCTCATTTGTTCCCAGTGGAAAAGTCCACCGTGAAGCACCTTCAAGCACTGTTTACTGTTCGGCCAGACTGTGCGGACCTCCTTCTATGCTGCTGCTGCATTCGCCGGCAAGAGGACATCTTTTGCTGTAACACCACTGTTGCCTGGAGTGAGCGTCACTAGCTCTGCCCTCAGGAAGTCCCGACCCTTTTCCGTAACTACCCACGGTGCAGCGCACCTGCGCGCGCACCGTGAAGCACCTTCAAGCACTGTTTACTGTTCGGCCAGACTGTGCGGACCTCCTTCTATGCTGCTGCTGCATTCGCCGGCAAGAGGACGTCTTTTGCTGTAACACCGCTGTTGCCTGGAGTGAGCGTCACTAGCTCCGCCCTCAGGAAGTCCCGATCCTTTTCCATAACTACCCATGGTGCAGCGCACCTGCGCGCGCACCGTGAAGCACCTTCAAGCACTGTTTACTGTTCGGCCAGACTGTGCAGACCTCCTTCTATGCTGCTGCTGCATTCGCCGGCAAGAGGACGTCTTTTGCTGTAACACTGCTGTTGCCTGGGGTGAGCGTCACTAGCTCCGCCCTCTGGAAGTCCTGACCCTTTTCCATAACTACCCACTGTGCAGCGCACCTGCGCGTGCACCATGAAGCACCTTCAAGCACTGTTTACTGTTCACTGTGAGCAGTGAGCGGTGCAGGTCTACGATCACTATTTTTGTTTTTTCACCTAATTCACTGAGTAAAACGCCCCTTGAAGTTCACCTGTAGTGAAATAAGCTACAGTGTCTGGGGCTCTGGTTGGTAAGGAGAACATGTGATTTAATATGCTGTGTGACGCTACTGTGCTACTTTTCAGTTTTTCTTTTATGGGCTAAGCATTTATTTTGCTGAATACAACTGGTTTACCTCTGATTCCTTTTGTATAGCGCGTCAAACGTTACCTACAAGCTGCTTTAGTGTGATTTGATTATGGGGAAAAAGAAAGCTGCCTTTGCAATGAAAGACATTAGAGCAGACTTTTTTAATGCAGTTAGTACACGACGTGCTAGCTTGGTGCGGGCAGTGGCCCTTCCACTTCCTGTTATTAGTGATGAGGAAGAAGCCTTGCTGCACTGCGCCCAGGATTGCTCTCCTAACTGCAAAACCATCGAGGACCCAATGGACCCCTCGCAACCTCTCTTTGTTGATGAGGAACTATCTCAATCTAATTTAGGGAAGGTTATTATACTAGAGAAAGAGGATACCCTGGAGGAACCTAAAGCTACGGAAGAAAGCAGTTTTTCTTATGACAATTTTATTGACTCTTTATTTGATCCATCCTTGTTTTAGACTCTGATGTAACACTTAAAAATCATGTGACCCATATGGGAATTGGATCTGATTTTGCTGCAACAATTAGCATATTTAATAGATTACTGCTATCAGAAGTGAGAAAACAGACAGCAGCTCTAACCAATTTAGCCACAGAGTTTGTGAAAATGCCTCAGTATGTAACTGAATCTTTTGCTGCGGCATTGAGTAAAGAAATCTCTAACATTCTGGCCCGTGTGCCAGGGCTGCTAAGGGTTAAGGATATAACTGTCCAGGACAAACCTCCTTCCATTGATGAGATAATCATAATTACACCTACCCAAGACGGTGTAGTAGGGGGTGGTTCATCGACAGAATGTTTACTTTTAGAGTCACAGGAGGTGGTCTTTGTAACTGACAAGGAAAAGAATGGCCTCCCAAAGACTTCTATTAATGATGTCTTTGAGGTAAAAATTTCTAAACGACTGAGTAAGAAACTGACCAAACAAAACAAAAAAACAAATAATAATGCGGCAAGAAACAAAATGTCACAAAAATGTATGAGGAAATTGGATATGCAACAACTTGCTCATGAAGAGGGTGTTGTGCTCTCTGAGCCTACAAAGAATCCCACAAGCATGGGGACTAATTGTGAGACATTTGCTGGTGCTCAGGGTTTTGATGAAAAGGCTAAAGAGAATTACTAAAGGCGAGCTATTTTGAAGGTGCTCGGGGAGAATCAAGTCTCTATAAACACATGTACCTTGGGAACAACTCACTCTAGACTGTTACAAGAAAATGTCCTTGAAATACTGAAGGAGAATGAATCTAGAGGGTTGGGAAGAGAAAACCATGATGTGAAACCAAAAGAATCTGAATCTGATAACATGGGATTTTACTCTGGTACACAGGACACTGATTTGAGACAACCAGTCTTTCCGGAATTCCCGGGTCTGATACTGAAAGTACTATTTAAGGACAAAGGTCATACTTCATTAAACAGGCTATACATTCTATCCTTATTAGCTACTATACCTGAGCTTAGGTTGATTACTTCCGCGGACATTATCTTTGTTGATTTTATTCATAGATCCAGATTTGACTATGTAAGACTTGTCATACCCTCTCCTCTGGTTAGGTCTCTATTATTAAGGGAAGCTGAATCTCTTCAAACACGAGGTTTTGACATTTTTGAATATAAACTCCCTGTGTTTATACAACAGAAATCTAGACTACTTGAAGCAGAGCAACAAGAATCAAACCAAGTTAACAAGTCTAATGTTGAATCGGATCTGAATAAACAGGAATGGAGGTGGTTGGCCTTGACCCTGAGGGAATCTATTGACTCACTCAGAAAACTCGGCAAACCCTTCTAGCTCCTGCTCGAATCTTAAACTGGTGAGCTGGAATTGAAGGGGATGCTTGAATCTTTTGAATAATGAAAAAGTCACAAGCTATCTATCCCAATTTGATTTTGTTCGTCTTCAAGAGACTTGGTCAAGGGAGCAGTTGAGTTGGGAAGGGTTTACTGTGGTTACTGTTTGTGCACATGGATGCAGCAAGGGGCGCCTGAAGGGTGATCTACTTATAGCTGCCAAACAAGCTAATCATATCTCTAAAATGGGGGAATGGTGTCTGGAACACCACTTTCTTGTGGCTGCTTTTAAACTTGGAGTAAACAAGGATTGTTTTTCTGTCCTTCTTATTAACATCTACTGGAACCCGAGTGACTTGACTGACCAGCAACTAGGAAGGGAGCAGATCAAACTGGGAAAAATAATCGAAACTTGGAGGGAGACAAATTTGGGAGGACACATTGTGATGGCAGGTGACATGAATGCTAATTGTCTTTGTGATCAGTTAGTGGGCGATGATATGTTGGCAAATGTTGAAATGCACTCACAGGTGGGAGGTTACAGTATTATACGTGGAAGGTTGTGAATGCATTTTGCGGAATCCTTGGGGTTAGAACTTCTAAGAAGTGATCACTATACTTAGAAAGCCAGAGATCTTGAATCTACTATAGACTACATTTTTGTTTCATCTGGCATTTCTAGGAACTTGTGCAACTTTGAGGTTTTGGACTCTAGTACTAGTGATCATTGCTTTCTCACTCTTAAAATGGCAGTGGACTTTCAAGGTCCGGGTAATGAGAAGTATACACATGGGGTGAAGATTAATCAGCAAGGGAATAGAATTAAGTGGTGTCACAAAAAGAACGTTAAATTCACTTCTACAATGATTAATGACTATTGGTCTATGTCTAAGCCCCATCGAGAGGTTTGTTATTCACCTTTAAATTTCTCTGACTATATTAAAAAGACCATTGAAAACGTGGTTCCTGTTCACGCTAACGTTAATAAAATGAATGTTAATCATAGACACCATACGGATACAGTGGTTCATGCACGTAAGATTCTAAATAAAGAGAACTTAGACAGTTAAAAAAAGTTGGTTTATTGCCTTTGGAATTCACGTTGAGAAAAATAAACTTAAACAATCCTACAAAAATTGGCATATACATTACAAAGGTTCTCGTATGCAACAGGACGGTGAGTTGATGCTGAAAGCCCTGCGTGTACATGGATGTACCAACTTTTGGTATTTAATCAATGATATTGAAAAACCTCAACAGGATATGGCTGTGAATGTTATCAACGAGGATGTATGGCTGGGACATTTCTCTAAATTATATACTGATAATAAGATGTCAAGCCAAATGAAAATTGATGAAAGCCTGACATGGTCTTTGAAGGCTTCAGTTTATGATATTACAGCCCTTATTAAGAAATCCAAATACTAGGGTGCCACTGGACCGAATAATCTGTCTAACAAATTGTTGAAAATGGACCCGGTAATATGGGCAAAAATGTTGTCAACTCTATATGCTAACATTTTAGAGACCAAGATCATTCCTCAATCGTGGAAGGTCTCTATTGTAATACCAGTTTACAAGAAGGGGTCCCGTATGTGTCCAACTAGTTACAGGCCTATAGCAATTGCCGACCCAGAGACTAAAATCTTTTGTTCCTTGGTTTGAACGGACTTGCAAGAATGGGTTAAAGATAAATCCATTCTTGATATGAAACAAATAGGTTTTAAAAAAATATATTGGAACGGACTGTGGGGGCCTTGTATTAAAAACTTTAATAGCTAATTCTACGAAGCCGGGTGAGAGACCTCTATTTGTGGCCTTGATGGATCTAAGCTCTGCTTTTGATCTTGTCGATAGGCAACGTCTATGGCTAAAGCTAAAAGACCTTGGTATTCCAGCTCAATTACTTCAAATTATTATCACCCTATACACGGACACCAGGCTGAAGGTACATCTAACAACAGAAGGTTTACTCTCTAAAGAAATCATAATTCCGAACGGACTACGTCAAGGGTGTATGTTGGCCCCTACGGTCTTCAATCTTTATGTGTGTGGTGCTCACAACGCTCTTGGTACTAAAGATATGGTTTGTCCCAAACTGAACGGCGTGTGCATTGATGGGATGGCATACGCCGATGATTTTCTTCTGTTGGATAGAACCAAAATTGGACTCCAAAGGCTACTTAGAGCTTTTGAGAAATGTATTGACGCTCTTAAACTTAAAATCAATCCATCTAAAACGGTTATCGTCCGGTTTGGTAAACATAATAAAAGAGAGAATGCTTTTTATTGGGTCTGTGAAGGAAAGAGGGTTAAGGCACAACCATTGTTTAAGTATTTGGGCTTTTATTTCTCTGGGCTGGATTCCACTTATCTGATAAAAAGTCAGCTGAACTTGAAAGCAGAAATAGCCATTAGACAACTGAAGGCCATAGATAATAAATTTGGAAAGTTCTCTTTGGTCCCGTTGAGGGAATTCTACAATAAAAATGTTGTTCCACGTTTAACCTATGGAATTGAACTATTCCCTAATGGGTTACATGCACATCTGACCAGTATTGAAGCAAACATTTGGAGAGCTGTGTTGTGGTTCCTTCCCAAATGTATTCCTCTAGACCTAATAAGATATGAATTGGGTTTGCAATTGCTTTCTTCCTATGCAAACTAGAAGAGATTATGCCTTTGGAAAAAATGTAAAACATCATTGGATGAAACCTTGTACGCCTGTGCCTATCAGGAATTACTGAATCCTTTCATGTGTGTGCTTAAAGCTGAAACTGAGACCTGTCTGAAAGAGTTAGGTTTATCTATGGTCTCGCTATGTAACAAGCCGGTAAAAGTAAAAATCAGCCTTATGGGATTTGATTGGCAAAGAACTAAAGGAAACATTTTAGAATCTAAACTTTATAAATCTTCCTGTTCCATTTGGAAATGGCAGCCTGTCATGGAAGGCTACTTGATCCAATATCCGTGTAAACAGCTGCATAATGATTTTATGCGCTTTCGCTTCAATGTTTTATCTACCAACCAAATAAAATGTATTTGAAATCGTTCTTCAGAAGGCAGTCCATGGTGTCGATTCTGTAATATTTCTGGTGTAGTAGAAACCTTGCAACACATTTTACTGGTATGCCCTCACTTGAAGGCTCAAAGGCTAGAATATTTTGCCAAATTTGTAATCTCAACCAATGAAGTAAATAGAGACTTCATATGGTATCGAATGTTACACGATAATTGTATAAGTTTAAAAATTTGTGTAACAACTTTTTAAAGAAATGTTTGTGACTTGAGTTAATGAAGGCAAAGATTTTAGACATAGGAATTAGCTATTGATCTTAAACGTTTATTGTATGAAAATTGGAATTTGTTGAAAAAGTTAAAATGTAATTCTGTACTATGAGTAATATGCACTTTGATTGTGATCTAGAAATTCCTGTACAAAAATATGTAAATTTGTGATTGCTTTATTTACACAGCTTGCTTTTTCTGTATTTCCTTACTTTTCTTTTAACAATAATGTTTGATACTTTTGTGAGTTTGTAAAGGTTTGTAAATAAACCAAAACAATAAATAAAATAAAAAATAAAAAAAATAAAAAATCCTCAATGTTGCTACCCTCACCCTCTAAAACATCTGCCACTCATTTCTCACCTCTGTGCACCACCCCATGCCTATTTTATTTTCTGTCCTCTCCTTTAACACTCACATCTTCCAGATTACCTGCAACTGCCTCTCCACCATCCTTCACTGCATTGCACTTCACTTTTTCTTATGCTCATATAATTTAAGACTGAAGTAATATTGTCTAAACCTTTTAACACCCCTTTGATACTCCCCTTTCCAATTACCTACCACCTGACCTACCCACAGCATTGCTTAAGGCATGCAACCTTTGGGTTCTCTTCCACAGGGGTTTAAAAGGTAATCTCTTCATCAATTCATCACCACTAGACTCAATGCTTCTAGAAACAATTGCCATAATATCTGCAATATCTGTGCCCTCCTTACCTATCATTATAAAAAAATGTCTTCATTCTGGTCTTTTGCATTCAATCTTCCCCTTACATGCTCTTTCTACCTTCTTGCCCTTTTCAGCCGGAACTTTCTTCTCCTGAAATAAAGAAACACACCAACATGCTGCACCATCTGCTCCTTGAAGGAGCACCCACCTTGTCTAACAACATTCTTCCACGAACCACCGTCACTTCAACCACCACATTTATTTCAGGAGTGGGCTGGGAACCAAAAGAGGCCCTGGAAATAATTTTCAAAGTGGCCCCATATTACACATTTTCAGCAAACCAAAGCCATTTTCTATGGGACAAATTGGAAATACCACACAAAAGAGGCATAGGGTGCAGGGGCCTACCGGGAAACCTCCAGAGTTCCCTATAGGCTAGTCCACCCCTGTCCGTAACAACGTGTTTGGCCGTCTCCCATGTATGGTGTATTTTGCATATCCAGCAG
Source organism: Ambystoma mexicanum (assembly GCF_040938575.1). Classification (NCBI taxonomy): domain Eukaryota; kingdom Metazoa; phylum Chordata; class Amphibia; order Caudata; family Ambystomatidae; genus Ambystoma; species Ambystoma mexicanum. Next base: position 876,391,269 of record NC_090941.1, read on the forward strand.
AACCGGGCCTCTTTTGCTATTTTTAATTGGGGGCCCCTGATTATCAAGAGGGTTCATTGGTTTGCAATAGCATCAACCTGCGAACAGCCAGATCGGGACATAGCAATAGATACGGTTGTGCTTTCTTAAATTGATGTACCACTGTTATCACTTTAGTATAGCTCTTCAGTGTGGATAGGTGCAAGTAATTGTTGTACCAATCCCAGCTGTTGAGTTTTTTGATTAAAGTTAACTTCAATACAGTATTACTTGGACCCTGTTCAATTTGTGTATAGGTGCTTTATAAATAGCCAATAAATAAAGTTGTGAGTCCAACCAATGCACTCAAAAAGATTGATGTTCAATTTTTTAAAATGTTTCCTTCATGGCACTTTTTCTGCTTCATGATTTTAACGCAGCTTTGACAATAGGGGGCATTTGGGGGAAGTTAGCGACTTAATAATGCGCTCACCTCATTTTTTGAGTGCCATACCCTTTAATGAAATCAAGCCTAATTCTGGGTGAAAGTACTCCATATGGTAGGATGGTGGTAACCTCAGAATTATTCACCAGAAGGTGCCCACTAGTGTATTGAACCAATTCAGGTCTCTCGTTACCAGGCCTCCAACTCGCATAAAACTGCTGAGCAGTAGCACTGCTTGTACAGCATAATGACAGCATCTCATGATAATCCTGGGTGATCTTTGGCAAATTTGCGTACATGCAATTTGATGGATTTGGCTTTCCTCAGCTATTTTTCAATGATTAGGTTGAAATGTGCTGTTATACTCAATTCTAAGCCCAGGTAGAACTACGTACTCTAACGAGACCAGGTTGGAATTCATTTCTAACCTATTTATTTTCTTTCGAGTTACTAACATAACTTTAGTTTGCTGATTGTAAAACCGTTTTCGGTAGCATATGCTGGAAGCACGTTGATCATCCTTTTCATCCCCTTAAATGTTTGGTCAAAAAATGACCAGCTTGTCAGCGTACAGCATAGCCACCATCAGTGAGTCGCATATTTTCGGAGTGCAGCTTGGCCCTTTTTTTAGCCTTAAAAGCAGATCAGACAAATATAGGTGGAATAACAGGGGATCCAAACCACAACCATTCTTGACTCTCATGTTATTCAACACTGGTACTGTTATTCACCCTCGTTATCTAGGAACACACAAGCTTTGCTGTTGCTATGTTACTGGATGATTATCTGTAGTAACCATCTCGGAAATCTTAGCTTACTCAGTTTCAACCATAGGATTTGCCTATTTACCTTTCTTTAGGACTATGTTGTCCATCCCATTAGGGTGCGGCTCCTTAGAAGCTTTCAGCTTTGCGATAGCTGTTACTATATCCTCCAAGTTGGATCTTCAAAGGCCGGTGAAGTAATGCTGTCAACCATTATCTCTGAAATAGCAATCATTTTAGATTTTATTGGCTCTCTCTCTTGCACCTGCACTTGTTGATTTCTGCAACCACTCCTTTTCCACTGGATCGTTTCATTCCTCCCTCAAGCACCCCCTTGTGTGCCCTCTCCTGAAAAAAACCTTCAGCAGTTCCCACCTGCCCAGCCAACTGCCGCCCCATCTATATCACCCCCTTCCTTGGAAAATGTTAGGCAAAATTTCATGCAGTACCCTTTGGGGGTATACAGGCATTTCGTCAACCACATTTTCATCGTGCGACTTTTCATCGCCGACCGTTTCATCGCCAACATTTTTTAAAAAAAATATTTTTAGGGGGGGTGTTTGTGCGGGTTGGGGTATGATTATTTAAGTAAGAGGGGGATGGGGGGGCGCAGCCCCCCCATAAATAAAAAGAAAAATAATAAAAAATGTTGGCGATGAAAGGGTCGGCGATGAAAAGTCCCACGATGAAAAAATGGTCGACCAAATAACGTAGAACCCCTTTGGGAACACTACACACAATTAAGACTACAGGTACAAGCACAATCTCACCTTTGGTATAAGTCTGTACTATACAGTTTTGTGGTAGCAGGGCTGAGCGGCCAGACTTATCTCAAGAGGGATGTGAGCAGTACAAGGTGTTACACAAAGGACTTGCAATCACAGTGGTTCAAACAAACATTTATTCAAGGTTTCTTGGTAAACAATGTTAATTTATTTACACAGTTATTTAGAAAACACCAGAACCAAACCAATCAGTTTCTGAACAAATTAGGCTCCACTGAAGTGGGAACAAAATGTCACTTCAGTAACTTTCAAAAGGGGAAAAAAGACAAAGGTTATAAGAATCAAACATAATTACTTTCATAGGCAGGGCAAATAGTTTTGGTTCACTACAAGAGACAGTTCAATTCAATCAGCCAAGGCGAAAGTCAATGGATCACTGTCTTGGATAGGAAAGCACAGTTCTGGTAGTAAACAGTTAAGTCTTTGCCAATGTTCTTAGAAGTAGTTTGGACGAAAAAGAGTTATATGTCAGTTTAGGAGCGAACAAGAATCCAAAGTTGGGAAAGTCTGAAGAAAATACGATTAGTATGGAGATGGTTTTCAGGTGGCTTGCGAGTTGTTTGTTCCCACCAGTTTAATGGAAGAAGTTGTCCTTGAAGGGGCTTCTCTGTCGAGGGGGTTTCAGGCAATTTGGACCTGCAGCAGGGCTTCACCGGGCAAACCAACAGTCCAGGAGTTGCAGCACTCATCTTCCTTCAGCTCATCTTCGGTTCTTTCATTGCAGTGGTCGACTCTGCCTTCCAAGTCCCAGAGACCCGCTTTTAAACAGTTTTCTCCCATTCATTGCAGCCTAGCAGTCACTCACCCAGCAGGGTGCCTGTCCTTGCCGTACAGTTAGCCAGCCAATCATGCCAGAGTGCATTCAGGTCTCCTAGGAGACTAAGCACATGGAGTTTCGGGCACCTCCCTCCCATCCTTCTACTAAACCTAAGACCTTTCCTATAGCATGAGATGTGATATCGAACTCCTTCCCATTCCAATCCTGAGACCCTTCCTATAGCATGAGATGTGATATCCCAATGCTTCTAATACCAAACCTGAGACCCTTCCTATAGCATGAGAAGTGATATCCAACTCCTTCCCATTCCAATCCTGAGACCCTTCCGATAGCATGAGATGTGATATCTCAATGCTTCTAATACAAAACGTGAGACCCTTCCTATAGCATGAGATGTGATATCCAACTCCTTCCCATTCCAATCCTGAGACCCTTGCTATAGCATGCGATGTGATATCTCAATGATTCTACCAAAACTGAGACCCTTCCTATATCATGAGATGTGATATCCAACTCCTTCCCATTCCAATCCTGAGGCCCTTCCTATAGCATGAGATGCAGTATCTCAATGCTTCTAATACCAAACCTGAGATCCTTCCTATAACATGAGATGTGCTATCCAACTCCTTCCCATTCCAATCCTGAGACCATTCCGATAACATGAGATGTGATATCTCAATGCTTCTAATACCTAACCTGAGACCCTTCCTATAGCATGATATGTGATATCCAACTCCTCCCCATTCCAATCCTGAGACCCTTCCTATAGCATGAGATGTGATATCTCAATGCTTCTAATACCAAACCTGAGCCCTTCCTATAGCATGAGATGTGATATCCAACTCCTTCCCATTCCAAACCTGAGACCTTTCCTATAGCATGAGATGTGATATCTCAATGCTTCTAATACCAAACCTGAGATCCTTGATATAACATGAGATGTGATATCCTACTCCTTCCCATTCCAAACCTGAGATCCTTCCTATAACATGAGATGTGATATCCAACTCCTTTTCTTTCCAATCCTGAGACCCTTCCGATAACATGCGATGTGATATCTCAATGCTTCTAATACCTAACCTGAGACCCTTCCTATAGCATGAGATGTGATATCCAACTCCTTCCCATTCCAATCCTGAGACCCTTCCTATAGCATGAGATGTGATGTTTAGAAGTGTGCCCAATAGCTTCCCTGTGAAAGCTTATTTTAGAATTGCATTACAAGTTGAATTATGAAGTGTGCCCAATATCCCCTGTGAAAAGTTGTATTTTGAAGTGTGCCTAATATACTCTGTGAAAGTGTACCTATTAGCGTGCCTTGGTTGAATTTAGAAGTACGCCCAATATCCTATTCTGTGCAAAGTTGAATTTAGAATTGTGCCTATTAGCACGCCTTGTTTGCATTTAGAAGTGCACCTAATATCCGCTCTGTGCAAAGTTGAATTTAGAATTGTGCCTATTAGCACGCCTTGGCTGAATTTAGAAATGTGCATGGAGCGGATGCAGGGGTGCATGGGGGGGGTGCAGGAAATGGTTTGGAGGGCATGGAACGTCAGAAAGAGCATTGAAAGGAACAGTCTGAGTGCTTGAAACGGTTGTAATGCATGGAACAGTCGTAGTACATGGAACAGTCATAGTACATGGAATGGATGAAGTTCATGGAACTATTGGAGTGGGCGCGATCTCAAGCACCTACAGTAAACCACCATATTCACATCTCCACACTTACTCTCTTCTTTACACCACCACTCAAATAGAACACAGCGATACTATGACACAATTCGGTATAGCTGTTCTCATACCACCATCTGCCCCATACTCCCCATCACTCTAACTAAACACTGCTGGTTACACCCCCCCCCAGCCAGGCGTTCTCCTCATGCCTAACGAGCCACGATCGGTCTGGATAATTCCTGCCAGAACAAACACATACTATTGACCTCTCAACCACCACACCAACCGCTAAGAAGCAGCTATTACACAAATGCCACACCAGCTGCACACATATCCGGTGCTCACACGCACCTTTGACTCTCTCTACTCTCTCTACTCTCTCTACTGACTTGAACTTCAGTTCCCAAGGGCGTTCAACCTACCAGCGCCTTCAGACCATACCAACGCTATATAAATGCAAAGTAACATAACATAACATAACATCCTGTCCATCCCAGACACTCAGACGACAGAGGAGGGCTTCAGTACAGAAGCCTGCCAAAGGCAAACGTACGAAGGGACCAAACCTGGTTTGGCGCGCAGAGACAAACACTAGAAGGACCTTTCCAAAAAGAAATGGTGAAAAAAGTTGATGGGAACCTGGTTTTACATAGGGGGCTCAGGCGCCATCTTGAAAAACTTGGCTCTGGTGGATTACAGCTACCGGAGCATTTAAACAGGTCGTGGTCGGGGAGATCATGTTAATACCGCTGCCACCAGCCATTCTGAGAGGAAAGGGTAGCTTTTGAGGGCTACATGAGTTTGTTTTGTAGGCATAGGGAACACTAGGTATTCCCTCCAGCACTCTGCTGTAAGACAGTCTGTGCTGGGTATAGCAATTTTAAAAGACTAGCAAAGTCAATTTAACTTTACATTCACTGGGAGACAGTAGTCAGTTCCCGAGAAGGTATTTAAACCGTGGAAAGTCTAAAAGACATCCCTGTGCCACTGCACTGAGGATGCTGTGTGACACTCAAGAAAAAGTTGATGCCTATGGAGTTGTCTAAAATTCCATATCCAAAGAACACAAAAGTAAAACACACATCAAAATACACTCTTTCAAGGTAAAAATGAAAGTCCTAGAAATCCAACAAAGTCGCTGGGGGTCTCCCTAACATGCACCCCCCCAGACGAAGGGAGAGGAGGATTTAATCCACTCCTGGATGAATCTCCTTACTCCAGTCGGTCAAACATCCTGGAGAGACCATCAGCATTTTGGTGGTTACACCCTGACCTGTGTTCAATGGTGAAATCAAATTGACCATCTTAATAGTTTAGGATTTTCCCCTTTCATTTGCATCAACCATCTCAAGGGTTGGTGGTCAGTCTGAATCACAAAAGTAGATCCATACAAGTATGGTCTAAACTTCTTCAGTGACCACACAATAGCAAAACATTCTCTTTCAATGGTTGCCCACCTTGTTTCTGGTTCCTTCAGCTTTCTGCTGATGAAGCAAATGGGGCGTTCCCTACCTTTCTCATCCAGCTGACTCAGAACTGCACCTATACCTGTATTGGAAGCATCTGTTTGCACAATGAAGGTTTGGTTGTAGTCAGGAGATCTTAAGACTGGAGCTTGACAAAAGGCGTTCTTAAGTCCTTCAAATGCTTGAGTGCACTTCTCATTCCACCTGACCTTTTTGGAACATTTGGGTGAGGAGATCACATTTAAGGGAGAAGCTATGGTCCCATAGTTCTCTATGAAGTTCCTATAGTAACCGGTGAGGCCTAGGAAGGCTCTCACTTGAGTTTGAGTAGTAGGGGTAGCCCAGTTGTGTACAGCTTGTACCTTGCTAGGCAATGGCCTGATTTCACCTCCTCCTACCTCATGTCCAAGATAGATAACATTACTCTGACCAATTTGACACTTGCTTGTCTTTATGGTCAGATGGGCTTGCTCAAGAGCCTGCAAAACATATCCTAAGTGGTCAACATGTTCTTTCCAAGTAGGGCTGAACACTGCAATGTCATCCAAGTATGCCATGCAGAAGTCCTCTATCCCATTCAGAAATTGATTAACTATCCTTTGGAATGTAGCAGGTGCATTCTTTAGCTCAAAAGGCATTACATTAAACTGCAAGAGGCCTGCTGGGGTGGAGAATGCAGTTTTCTCCTCGGCATGGTCTGGCAGTGCTATTATTTGTCAATACCCGGAAGTGAGATCAAATGTACTGAGATACTTGGCTGCACCAAGTTTGTCCACTAGTTCATCTGTCCTTGGTAAAGGGTGGGCATCAGTCTTTGTGACTGCCCTAAGAGCTCTATAGTCCACACAGAATCTCAACTCTTTGGATCCTGCCTTTTGCACTAGTACAACTGAACTAGACCACGGACTGGTAGATGGCTCTACTACCCCAAGATCAAGCATCTTGTTGACCTCCTCCTTTATATAGCTTCGTACATGATCTGACAGCCTGTAACCTCTGCTTTTAACAGGTAAACAGTCACCAGCGAGAATATCATGCTGACGCCAAGGGGTCAAGCCTGGTGATACTGAAAACATGTAGACAAACTGATTTAACAGAAACTTACACTCCTCATATTTGTCCAGTGTCAGATTAGAATAGAGATTGACTCCTTCTATCTTCTCATTTAAAGGCTGCCCTCTGAGTAGGTCAGGTAGAGGTTCACTCTCCTCCTCCTCTTAAGCTGAAGCTAGAAGCAAAGTCCTACTTCTAGTCTTGAGACATAAGCTTTTAGACGGTTGGTGTGAAAGACTCTGGGAGCCTCCTTAGGATTGCCTAAGTCCACCAGATAGTTAACCTCTCCAAGTTTGCCCACACACTTGAAGGTTCCTATCTATCCACTTGTCCTGTAAGGACCTCTGCCTTGTAGGTACCATAACTAAAATGTGCTGGTATTGAGTAAACTCAACCATGTTTGCCTTCTGGTCATGCCAATGCTTCACCAGAGCCTGACCAGCTTTTAAGTTACCTGATGGGTCTGCCATCATGTGTGACATTCTCCTCCGTAGACCTATTATAGTCAGTGACTCTCACTGGCTTGGGGGAAGGAGCACTCTCCAACCCCTCCTTAATTAGGGCCAAGGGACCTCTAACTGGATGACCATAGAGAGGTTTAAAGGGACTAAATCCAACTCCCTCCTGAGGGAATTCTCTATAAGCAAATAGAAGGCATGGCAGTAGAAGGTCCCACTTTCTTCTGCTCTTCATTGTACGGTTAGACCTCTCTACCAATCCATTTGCCTGTGGATGGTATGCAGTTGAGAACTTATAAGTCACTCCACAGTTCTTCCACATGGCCTGCATGTAGTGGGACATAAAATTGGATCCCCTGTCAGAGATGAATTCCTTAGGAAATCCTACCCTGGTAAAAATACCAAGTAGGGACTTAGCAACAGCCTGAGTTATAACAGTCCTCATAGGTATTGCTTCAGGATACCTAGTAGCATGATCTACTACAACCAGGATTAACCTGCTTCCTGAAGAGGTTGGAGGGTCTAAGGGACCAACAATGTCGATTTCTACCATCTCAAAAGGGACTCCCACTACATGGGTGCCACATTCTTGCCTCCACTCTTGCCAGATGTCTGACAAGTGTGGCAGCTCCTACATAATTTATTTACATCAGACCCCAACGTAGGCCGGTAAAAATACAATGAAAGCCTTTCCTTAGTATTCTTGAAACTCAAGTGACCAGCCAAAGGGATCTCATTGGCTAACTGTAGGAACTGGTTTCTGCTCTCCAGAGGCACTACACGTCTTCTGTAGTCCCCTGGGATACACTCAGTTAGTTCACTGTAGAAGAGGCCATCTTCCCAGTACAACCTATGCTTCCCTGGCTCTTGCCCTTCCAGCTGGGAAGCTGTCTGTTGGCAAAGACCTTCAAGAGTAGGACTCTTTATTTGACCTCTGATGAAGTCTGCCCTACAGTGTCCATCTTCTGCAAGTAAGGACTGCAGCTCAGGATGGTCTGCAGGATCCATATCTCCAACAGGGGCAAGGTCTTCTTCCAGCTCTGATTCCTCAGCAGTTGATTCAACCACTCCTGGTTGTTCCTCACACTCAGCCTCAGCAGGGGGAGGAGTCACAGGTGTGACTTTGGAAGACCTCTCGGGGATGTCCTTGTAGGTAGCACAGGAGTGCTTGCTGGCTTTTTCTTGGAGTTTTACCCTTTTCCTCCTTTTTCTTTGAAATAGCAGTCAATAGGTCATGTAGACTAGGGGTTATTGTTTCATATATAATTTTCCCTAGAGAGCCTCTTAAGGTACTCTCTCTGGCCTTCCTTGTCTGCTCCTGTTTCCTTTTACTGGGAGGCCTGGAGGTGCTTGATACAACTCCAAAGGTTTTTAAGTCATTCCCCAAAGGACTCTCCCAGGTACTTCACTCTGCACACTAACAGGTATCTGGACAGTCATGTTATTGCACTGGATGAGAGCTGGTAACTGTGGAAGCATTTGGACAGGGCCTCCAGTAAGGTTAGTGGGGTAATTGTGTGCCTTAGCAACATCCTCTACCTTGAAAAAAGATGTATCCACTACAGTAATGAGGGCCCCAGTGTCTCTGATGGCAGGGGTCTCCTGACCATTCACAAGTATACTGTCTTTGTAATACTCTTTAGTATTGTCTGGGATGGAATTATAGACATCTAAGTTCTATTTTTCCCACAGACCCAGGGACACTAAAGAAACACTGGCTGAGGCTTGCATGGGTTCCTCAGCCAGTAGGTGAAGTTTCCGCTTGCCATTTGTACTCCTTCTTCTGGGGAGAAGGCTAAGGAGACAGTGTGGATCCCTAAAGAATTACCCTTACATCTGGGATCCCCATTCACATGGTCTGTTGACCCACAAGCAAAACATTTTCCAAATGTCTTGATGAATGGGGGTTTGGTCTGACCTCCCTCTGGTTTAGCACCAGACGATTCACTAACCTGATTCTGTTTCCCAGGGGGCTTACCCTTCTTATGTTTATGGCCCTCTTTTGGATTGGAGGTATTGGAATTATCTTTGTTATCTTTCTTGTGCTGCTTTCTCTCATCCTTCTTCTAAGTAGCCTGAGAATCCTTGTGAGGAGCCCTGTTGGCAACCCACAAGTCAGCAGTCTTTGCTAACTTCTTTGGTTCAATTTCCTTAGAGTCAGCCAAGTGCTGTCTCAGCTCAGGAGAGCAGGCATAATAGATAGACTGTAAAATAAACAAATTTCTCATACCTTCATAAGTGTTAACTCTGTAACCCTAACCCAACCATCTAAGTTTTTCAAACATTCACACACCCAGGTAGCCCAAGGGGTACCATCATGCTTTTTGAGGGTTCTAAACCTCTTAAAATGCTGAGAAGGAGTTTTCCCAAACCTAACTATCAAAGCTAGTTTCACATTTGCATACTCTATCCTGTCTATTTCCCCCACCTCCATTACCCCATCAGTTGCAACCTTGGGTAGCCTAGATAAAAGCCAAGGAATCGTCTGATTCCCTGTAATTTCCTGAATCCCATAGTTATACGCAAAAGCAGCCAATCAATCCACAATATCAAGCTTAACCTCATCCATACTTACTGCATCTTTGGGCATGCAAGGCCTCTTAGGACCAGAAAACCTAGAAGACACTGGGAGAGAACCATTCTCAAGAGACGATTCCTTCATTTCAAAAGCATATTGTAATTCCTTGATGTTTACTTTCAGTTTGTGCTTGGAGCCTTATGAATTGTAACTCAAGTCTCATCTTCTCAAGAGAGTCAAACTCTGGACTCAATACTGGACCTTGTAGGGACCCTATGGCTAAAGATTGAGGCCTAAGAGCAGGTAGAGGTGCAGCAGGGCCTACATTTCGAGACTCCCCTGCCTCTTCTAACTCATCAATAACATCTGAGTTGGACTCTGAAACATTATCATCCTCATTATCATTTTCCGAATTTCCTACAGAAGTAGGTAAAGCAGACCTATTTCTTAGACTTTGACATTTCAACACTTTTTCTATCAATTCATTATTTTTGCCTTTAACAGTGACGTTCCTAGTTTTACACATTTCTCTTAGTTGATCAACTGTTAAAATGACTAGGTCTCCTGTCTGTAGTTATCCATATCAGGCGTGATAAAACAATTGCTTTTCTAGTGGTGCTTAGCCTTGTTAAGGTTATTTGAACAACAGTAAGAGCAGCACTCTCAATGTAACTACTATACTTTATCCCACAGCTGCCAACAGTGTTAGGCAGAATTACATGCAGTACGCTTTGGGAACACTACACACAATTAAGACCACAGGTGTAAGCACAATCTCACCTTTGGTATAAGTCTGTACTACACAGTTTTGTGGAAGCAGGACTGAGCAGCCAGGAGTATCTCAAGAGGGATGTGAGCAGTACAAGGTGTTACACAAAGGACTTACAATCACAGTGGTTCAAACAAACACTTACTCAAGGTTTCTTGGTAAAACAATATTAATTTATTTACACAGTTAGTTAGAAAACATTCCACTAGTAATATGCATCTCAATGTCACACTATAATACCTCCAGTACCAAACCAATAAGTTTCTGAACAAGTTAGGCTCCCCTGAAGTGGGAACAAAACAGCACTGCAGTAACTTTCAAAAGGGGTAAAAAGACAACGGTTATAAGAATCAAACACAATTACTTTCATAGGCAGGGCAAATAGTTTCAGTTCACTATAAGAGGCAGTTCAATTCAATAGGCCTGGGCCAAAGTCAATGGATCAGTGTCTTGGATAGGATAGCACTGTTCTGGTAGTAAACGGTTAAGTCTTTGCCAATGTTCTTAGAAGTGGTTTCCATGAAAAAGAATTATATGTTGGTTTAGGAGCGAACAAGACTCCAAAGTTGGGAAAGTTTGACAAACTTTCACCGCGGTAAAGAGAATTTCTCTACTGCATTTGCACAGCACCTTCTGAATGAAGAAAAGCTGGAGCTGAGGCAGTTGTTCCTGGTAGTTCCTGCAGATCTCACTGTTCCTGAGCCTCAGTGGTGGGGACAAGAGGGAGGATGTCGGGAGGTTTCTGCACTGCATGGGGACGGATCCAGAAGCTTAGCAAAACATTGGTTTAAGTTGTGAGTGCCTTAAAGTCCACAATCTGGTATCCTTCTCACTGGCTATCTGGTCAGTTTTCAACAGCACTCTGAAGAAAATTCGACCAGTATAGAGATGGTTTCCAGGTGGCTTGCGAGTTGGTTGTTCCCACGAGCTCAAGGGAAGAAGTCGTCTTTGAATGGGCTTCTCTGTCAAGGGAATTTCAGGCAATTCGGACCTGCAGCATGGCTTCAACCGGCAAACCAACGGTCCAGGAGTTGCAGCAGTCGTCTTCCTTCAGCTCGTCTTCGGTTCTTTCGTTCTAGTGGTCGACTCTGCCTTCCAAGTCCGAGTGACCTACTTTTAAACAGTTTTCTTCCATTCATTTTAGCCTAGCTGTCACTCACCCAGCAGGGTGCTGTCCTTGCCGGACAGTCAGCCAACCAATCACGCCAGAGTGCATTCAGTTCTCCTAGGAGACTAAGCACAGGGAGTTTCGGCACCTCTCTCAAATCCTGTCCACCCAAGACGCTCAGGCACCAGAGGGGGGCTTCAGTACAGAAGCCCGGAAAAGGCAAACAAACAAAGGGACCAAACCTGGTTTGATGTGCAGAGACAAACACTAGCAGGATGCCTATGGTGTTGTCTAAAACTCCATATCCAAAGAACACAAAAGTAAAACACACATCAAATACGTGAAAGAGTGGAAAAAAAGGCTCTTTCCATGTAAAAATGAAAGTCCTAGAAATCCAGAAAAGTTGCCTGGGGTCTCAAAAGGTAAGGGAAATTAGCACATTTATGAGAATTCTCCCTAACAGGAAACTCCTGGAGACACTAGGCTTCTTCCAACTCAGTTCTCATACACAAATTGTTGGCGGTCTCCACAACCAACAATCTGGATTCCGAGCACCCAGAGGCACAGAAACTGTTCTTCTAAACACCTGTGAAGAATTACGCAAATCTCTGGACTCTATCTCCCCAGCTGTCCCTATTCTACTTGATCTCTCCTTTGCCTTTGACCCGGTCAACCATGCCATCCGCATAAAACAACTCCATGATTCCCTCAGCATCTCAGAGCAGGCACTGGACTGGCTGACCTCCTTCTTAAGTGACCGTCCATCCCAGGTTATTCTGGGCACCTCCTCCTCCCCTACCTCTTTCTCCAGCTGCGATGTCCCCCAGGGCTCTAACCACTCCCCATGGCTCTTTAACACGTACATTTCTCCACTGGCGCTACTCATTTTCACCTTTTCTACTAACTTCCAGTGTTATGCAGATGGCACACAACCTTTCTTCAAACTCCCCACTGACCCTCTTACCTCCTCCATAATCCTGGAATACTCATCAGCCATCCAGTCCTGGTGCATTGCCAACAATCTCTGCCTCAATGCCAGCAAGACTGAGATCCTTCTTATTGGGACCCCTGCTCCTTCATTGTTCCCCTCACTCGGGCCATCCTTTTTGGGCTCTCGCCCTTCTCCTTCATCTTAAGCCAGAAACCTTGGAGTCATCTTCGACTCCTCTCTCTCCTTCCTCCCTCACATTCAGGACATTGTCAAGAAGTCCCACTTTCATCTCTTCCTTCTCAAGGGAATTCTCACTTTCCCCCAGAAGCTTAATGTTACTCAAGCCATGGTTCTCTCAAGGCTTGACTATTGAATCAGTCTTCTATTGAATCTACCTTCATCCTCTATACGACCCCTTCAGCTAATCCAGAATAGGGCAGCAAGACTTATCATTGGCTTCAAGCCCAGGAACTGCATCTCTCCTGCCCTAAAAAAATCTTCATTGGCTCCCGGTTGCTGCACAGATTAAATTCAAATCCTTCTGCATAATTCACAAGGCTGTGTGGGGCCAGGCAGGGACCACACTATCTTCAACTTGCTCTTACTAAATACTCTCCCTCTAGACCTCTATGCTCCTCTGGCACCAACTCTCTGTATGTAAAGTGTTTAGCTAAACAGAGAGCCGGAGGCGATCTCTTTCTTCAGCTGGCTCCCTCTTATGGAAAAGGAACATCCTCCCCTTTCTCGCCATCTTTAATCAGACTTCCTCAAATTCTGGAAGTTCCTCAAGACTTTCCCTTTCATCTCCTCCTTCCCTTTTTCCCCCGTTGGCTTATCTCACAGTCGCTTTGTTTGGTGACCAGGGCCCTTATGTGTCCTTTGGTGCCCTGGCATCCCACACTCAATCACCTCAGCCTCTGCCTACACACAGCACTTGCCTCGCCTACCACTGGCAACACCACTATAGGCCTGCACTTACCTACCTACTGCAGTTCAATGCTCTCTAGCACTTGCTATACTGGGCACTTACATCTGCTGCTCACTCACAAGCACGGACACTCCAGCACTTACCACCCACTCTCTCATCCCCTCTTCTCTCTCTGCACTTGCACATTCTGAATACTCACAAGGCTTAGTAGGTTTGTCTTTATCCCCCAGTGTATATATTGTTTTCAATCCCATGTTCCCTCCCTGTTGTCTTGTGGGTGCTTTGATACACAGTTTACTTGTTGTATAAACTCCTAACAAATGCACAATACATAAATAAATTTAAAAAATCGTTTCTCCAAGTTTTAGCTGAAATGGAATTAGTTTTAACTACTTTGCTACAGCTAGGGTTGACCATATATCGAAGGGGCATAACAGCTAGATACAACCCTTATAAAATATTGCCATTTTGCTTTCCTCAATGAAGCCTTATATCTTTGTAACCAGCTGAGGTAATCTATTTTTATTTTTTTGATGATACCAAGAGTAAATTTTATTGTACCCCTCTCCCCCTATGTGTTTAACCCTCCATAATTCACTTGGAAGTCACTGACTCGTAATAAGGCAACATTACTCGCATAATAATCTGCAGTGGACTTTCTGGGTCCACTTGACAACGTAGCCCTCCCGGGACAATTATTTTTTATTTTACCATTAAGAAGGACTAAATCCCAATCTTTCAGAAAAAAGTAACCATTGTTTCCCTCGGTGGTTGGGGGTTTTATGAGCCATGATACTTTTTTCTGCCACATTCACATACTGGGCCTCATTACGACCCAGGCGGTAAGTTACCGCCTGGGCCGTGACTTTACCACCATGGCGTAAACTACGTTTACGCCATGGTGGTTGGCGGATTTACCGCCCCATTCCGAGTTTGGCGGGCGGTAAGTCCCCAATCCCCATTTACCCTTCCCCATTCCCATTTTTGCCCCATAGGGCATAATGGGAGTGGGGAAGGCGTTAATTACGCCACCGTAAATTACGGTGGCGTAATTAACTCCATGGTCCCTTAGCGCCATGGATTTTAATGCCTGCTAAAAGCAGGTGTTAAAAGCGCCATGGCGCTAAGGGACCTCGTACTCAGGCGGTAAGGGTCGGCGCTGTTTACGGCGCGTAAACCCCTTACCGCCTGAGTTGTAATGAGGCCCACTGTGTTCTCGGCTCATCATCAATACATCTGGCGTTTAAGTCTCCACACAATATCACAATATTCTTCTACATCGACTCCAGCCACTGGGATAAAATTGTGCCTATACAGTCAAAGACTTCTTCAGATGCAACAGGAACGGGCCAATCATAGATATTAATGATCAACAGTCGCTTGCTGGAAGGATATATGATCTCAACTGCCAGCCCATTACCAGTTGGGTCTTCACAAAACATGAGTCCAGAGTCCCATTTGTTTTTACCCCAGTAATAAGCCCACCAGAAGGGCAGCCTTTTTTTGCCATTCTTGTCTTTACAGTGGTTTATTTGGAAACCATCTATATGGAAGGGGGACGTTAGCCAAGTTTCTTGTAGTGCAATGATGCAATACTCAAATAGCAGCCCCGTTTCTTGGCCCCGGGCTGAGCGGGCAACAGCTGGCTGCTCTCTCCCGACTGGGATGTGTTGGAATATGCAAGCAAAGGAATGCATTTTCCAAATGCAGCGTGTGAGATGCTCTGGAGTCACACAACCTGCGCCCCTATTTCTTTGTGCTGACAGCTTTTCAAGTGGGGCAATTTATAAATGATGGCTCACTTAACGATCTATTGTGTTTACACAGTATGTGCTTAACATTTCAGTGTTAAGAACTGAACATGGGGCATTTTGTACTCACTAGGCCAGCACAAGTATCAGTTAGCTTACCAAACCAATGCATTCTTTTAAGAGAATTAAAATGCCACACAGGAACATTTTAAAACTATTTTCTTTATTTTAATGTCTCTTTATTTGATAAAACAAAACATTTTTTTTAAAAATATTATTTTTCAGTTACATATGGTGCATCCCTGGTAAGGTTAACTGTAATTTTCTTGGTTACGTATTCTGGTGGCTGCTTTGGGACATGGACTAAATGCTTCCGCTCAGCATCAAAGGTATTTTCATTTTCTAAACAAGCCACTGCCTAGCACGCACACCAGATGGCACTGCAATGTCACTTGCCACCTTGATTAGGAAATCAGGGTTTATTGTGTCACAATGCAGACCATAGACTGTGGCAAATCAATGCTGTGATGTTTGCAGGAATGATTTGTGCTCTACACAAGTCTCCACCCTGTTGGTTAATGGTATCTATGTGGTGCTCCCTTATATTACAAAACATATAACTGTTGTTGTCTGATGTACCCAATGTCCATACAAGAACACACTGGGATGTTTTGTGTATGTGGCTCTGACAAACATGCCATACTGTGCCCACACTTAAGCACATAAAATAATCAAAGATGTTGCCTCAAATTACAACCACTAGGCGAAACGCCCTATATACACTGCTACACTATGATTTTCATCAGCTGCAGGCCAGCACTAATGAGAAATGCTAATGCCAGCTTTTTTAGATAAAGCATGGGCCTGTTGTTTTTTTGCTGAAATAACCCCTGAGCCCTGCGTAATATTGAGGAAGTAGTGGCTGAGGAATTGTGGACCCTTTACTATGCATTAGAAGCCCGTTTTGTTTAAAACTCTTCATCTGCTTATTACTGGTCAGGCTCAGGTTTGTAAGAGGTACAATCGTTTGTGTGTAGCCTTTTGGTGCATTGTTTATTGGGTCTCTCTTGTGCGGTATCCTGTCCTGTCTGTAGATATAATTCCCTAAAGATGTTTCTGTATTGGGGTTAGGCATGCCCACATTGAGACCCTGCCCTTCCTCATCTAAAATTCTTCAGAAACAAGAAGCAAAAGAGCCCTTGCACCCCATTTGAGTGGCTGATGTTGCAGCCATTTAATGTTTGCATCCAAAAATGTAAGCTGTCCAAATGAGCATCTATTGTCCATGATTTCAACAATGTTAATGTTAGGGTGAGTATTGTGAACCGTGATGTGAGCACCAAGCCATGCATCGGTTATGCATTTAGAAATTCACACACACAATCCTTTTATCACAGACTTGTTTATCAAATGTAGAACATACAGGTATCCTCATTGGTGCTATTTATCCCCTTTCCCACTCTCAGACAGGTATAAGAGTGTACCAGACTGTCCATCTTCGAATGATAACCTTCTATCAGAAAATAATTAATATCATTAGTCTAGTATTGCCCCTTTCAAAATACAAGTGAGGTCGTACGAACAGAACACCTGCAACACAGGGCCAGTGGTCGGTGAACCCTCAGACCTCGGTAGGCTGATCACACTGCAGTGTGCCAGTATGGACAGTTTGAAACTGCATTCAGGCAAGTCCTTCCCTAAGAACAAGTGACAGAAAAACCATGTACTTGGGCAGCAACAGCTGTGTTTTCACATTAGAATTCTTCTGTGAAGTACTTGAATTGCAATGTAATGACTATCTTCATCTATATAGCAATTATTTATTGATATTGAGGAGGGGTTGTGTCGCACGACAGAGATGTAGTTTGGGAGTGACGTGAGCCAGTCGGGGGAGGGGGCGTGCATTCTGATGTTTCGCCTGGGCCCCAAGTTGGCTAGAAACTGCCCTGTCCAATACTATATACAGGGAGACTCTTGATGAAAGAAGGTGGGCATGGCCCCTGGGGTTCCAGCAAACGATTTCACAATTTCAGCGAGCCGACCCCCCCCTGGCACTGGCAATACACTCTTGAACCAATCCCATCCTCGTGTATCGTCATATTTTAACAGGCCGTTCAGTGCACATTTCAGGCTGATTTGCACCTGGTTTCCATTACATTGAGTGAAACATGAGGACATTTTAGGTAGGCACATTGTCATATCCAGCACATAGCCCAAGAAACCAAGTGATGTCTGTTGCTGTTGTATTAAGGAGGCAGTTTCTGGTAGGTAGCAGTGGATGCAGGTAATGTTACCCAAATCCTCTCCCACTGGCTCAACAAAATCGAAGTCGCTCGAATTCAACAATCTTAATGATGGTATTTTAGACAGAAGCTTTAACAATTGTGAGCGGATTATATGGCTATTTTGTTTGCTGGATGGATCTACCACGATAGTTAGAACTCCAAGGTAGAGTTCAGATGCGGTCTGTTCACTTGCCTTAACCACCTGTCGTTTTACATGTGCAGCTGCCACAGCAGCCTGTACTTGCACTAATTGCAAAACTGTGAAGAGCGCCGCGAGAAGGCTACTGCTCTACTTCACACACGCTGCCACGGATTGTGCAGCCCTATTCTTGCAACGGGTTTCACTTTTTCTTACAATTCTATTTTTGACGCAAGGGGGAGACTGCACCATCGAGTTCACTGCCGCCTGCGATTTCTTCTTATTTGCCCCCCTACGTTGCAGGCGTGTTGAATATTCTTCCAACACTCTTACTTCCCCCCTGTGTATACGGCAAGAGAAATTCTGAAGTGGTGGATGGGGGACTCGTTGGGGCTTGAATTTCTTGTAACTGATTAAAGTTCCATTTTTGGTCGAAAATCTACATTTTGTTTCCTTGGCTTTTGAGGTCTTCGTGAATGTCCCCACATAGTTTCAGTAGAAATTTGAGTGCGAATTGAAGAAGCGCCAAGCCTGTTGTTCCACTTTCTTTTGAGACCTCTCCCACATCCCTCATAGACTGATGATTCTCAATCGCATTGGTACTCCGTGGGGATGCATTTGCGCCTCTATCATTACGGGGACAAGTTAGGAGTAGCTGAAAGCCTTTGTTGATTTGCGATGTTTGGAGCAGGATTCGATTATTGTGGGTGGCAAGTTCCTAAAATCGATTACAGACGTGAGTGTCATTAACTTTTGTGCATATTTTTGTAGTACATAACATAAGTCAAGGAGCGAGTTATTATCAATGTTATCATTAATGTTTAACAAAGCACACGTGCTCTCGACACCTTCTTTTTGGCTTAGGGTGTGTATTATTGTAGCTTGTGCATGTCCACATCCCTTTACATTTGTCTCACATGCCAGTTGAAAAAATTTAGTAATTTTCCTATTTTTTGAGTGAACAACAGCCTCGATTTCTGAGGTTTTTGATTTTTCTTTTCACCTAACCTCTGGCCATACGGCTTGCCCTTCCTTAAGTTGCAGCCTTTGTGTTTATTGATAACTTTCCCGGGCATCTTGATCAGGGATGACATTTCACCAAAATGCCAGGGATAGCCGAAGTGGCTTCACATGACCCTTTACCTCTGATGACATTACAGGAAGTGATGTTTTTGACCCCACCCCGAAGTGACACCACAGGAAGTGATGGGACATGACTGTTTACAGCTTGACAAAACAGGAAGTCGCATCACTTAGCATTGTTTCTAAGTACACTATGAAAAATGTGGTCTGCATTGTGAATTTGAGGTGTTTAAGGACAGGATAAATCAATGGGCCTCATTACGACTTTGGCGACCACGGTATGAATGGTGCCGGTAAGGGACCGGCACCGTTCATACCGGGCCGCCACATTACAAGTTCTGCAGCGGGTCCAGCTCTGTACGCCTGGCCAGACCAGACGTGCAGAGCGGTACCCGCTAGCAGAACACGATGCTAACAACGGACCCGTCATTAACGGGTCTGTTGTTAGCATACTCCCCATTCCCATTGAGCCCTATGTGGGCTCAAATGGGAATGGGGACGTACCGGGTCCGTGTACCGCGAATGGGAATTACCAGGCCAGCAAAGGTCGGAATGGCCTGGTAATTCCCATTTTGCGGGACCCGGACCCGAGTTTGGGGTAGCCATGCCGCTAAAAACGGCATGGCTACCTCCAAACTCGTAATGAGGCCCAGTGACTTACCCCCTGAAGTGTGCCTGAAATATAGCTTTAATGAGTCTAGCAATTGCTGTATGGAATTCCAGAAAGACAAATAGCTCAAATAGCCACATGGCTTTGGCCACAGCCCAGGAGCTTCAATTTGTTAAAAATGTTAGTGGTAGCAAGGGAGACCACAGGGGTCAAAGTGCAACACCTGGCAACCCTTAAATGACATCCCTGATCTTGATTGATTTGCCAGCGAGTGGGGCATGTTGCCACGCAGGAGCTAAGAATAACTCTGGTGAGGTTTGTTTGGGGTACTCTGACCAGAGAACTAGATTGGCTTGCTTATCTCCATTGGTCGCTGGCAGTTTCTCGCAGATAAGTATTTCTCTGCTCCTTTGGATAGTTTGTTTAGGTGAGAGTGTCCTCTCCCTCCAGTCCCCAGATGGACCACAGAAAGGCAACCTTACTCTGCTACTTCACTTCTCTACACACCGATAGCACAGTGGAACTCAATCTTTGTGTCCAGATGAGTAGTGGTAGGACTGCCTCCAGTGATAGTCAGAGTAAACAGACTTCGCCACAGAAAGATCACTTTACTCCATCACTTTGCTTTTCCGCACAGTTAAATATCTGTCTCTATTTATATACAATGCTGCTGGTAAGGATGGAATAAAGCTCAAAAGTCATGCATTTCCATGCTTCCATTAGTGTCTCAAGACTCTTCCTTACTTCACCTTTGTCCGTCTGGTCCCAGAACACTGATCGAAGATTTGAAGTTATGTTGCTTTTAATTGTGCCTGGAATGCCTGTGATGCAGTGTTAGCGATTAAGTAGCACGAAGGAGCAGAAGTGGAAGGAGGCATGCATTGAATACATTTCTTGCACAATATTGTTTAAATGCTAAACTCAAATCCATATTAGTATTCAGAAATATCTTGTAAATTAATTAATTGTACATTGGATTTGATCAAAACTCGTGTTGACACAGAATTTTGTTAAAATAGCAAACTAGTATCCAAGTGTATATAATTGTTTCAACAACACATATTAAAATGCATTTCTTGTGCTTTTATCAAAGACCTGTAGAGGTGAATAATTTTTCAGCTTCCAATGGTGGATGTTGATTTTATTGTGTGGAGGAAGGTAATTATTTTCCCCAAATATGCCCTAGTGACCAAGTGTAGCGAGGGAACTTTAACCTATCAAGGGTGTTCGGGGAGGTTCTGCCCCCAAGAAAATGTTTAAAATAATGGGATAACGTGGTGCATTTTGAAAAAAAACACTTTTTGGAAAAATAGGATAAGAAAATAGTTTGCAATTGGTTGTGTAGGATACTGCATGAAAAAACTCAATAGATGCTATTCACCAACATATGCCAGTATTGCCATATAAGAACATACTCATGTTTTCTTTGCACACAATGCCAGTAATGATACTATAAGAAAGCATATCCATGCTTGTTCTAACAATATATGGAAGCATCACCAAATACTCCATTTGCCTTTAGAAATGCATGCCACAGTAGAGCAACATGTCCAAACTAGCTGCATCAAAATGTCAGTCCAGCTGCAAAATAACAAATGTCATGTTTGTTTTAGCAAAGATGCCCAATACAAAATGCCATGCCGTAATAAGAAATTACCAGGCTGGCTGCATTAAAATGCCAGTCTAGCGACAAAATAACACTTATCATGCTTGTTTTATCAAAGATGCCCAATGCAAAATGTCATGCATTGTAATACATGGCTAGACTGGCTGCACCACAATTCCAGTCCATCCATCTAATAACACCGTTCATGCTTGCTTTATCAAATATACCCAATACAAAAGGTCTTGCCACATTAAGGCATGGTTAGACTGGCTGCACCAAAATGCCAGTCTAGCACTTATCAGGCTTGCTTTATCAAAGATGCCTAATACAAAATGTCATGCAATGTAATACATGGCTAGACTGGCTGCACCAAAATGCCAGTCCAGCCATGTAATAACACTTTTCATGCTTGCTTTATAAAAGTTGCCCAACACAAAATGTCATGCCGCATTAAGAAATTGCAAGACTAACTGCACCACAATGCCAATCCAGCCCGTAATGACACTTATCATGCTTGCTTTATCAAAGATGCCAAATACAGAACGCCACAGTAAGAAATGGCTAGACTGGCTGTACCAAAAAGCAAGTATTGCAACATCATAACACATGTTAATATGGGGGTGCAACATCCTAAGCGTAAGACAATATATAAACTTAGGGACTGCTATTAAAACACTTTTTTGCCATTGTTATTGAATTTTGCCTTTTTATGCATTGATCTACAGAGTCCATGGACTGCAAAATAAATGGCAGGGTGAGCTATTAAACATTGTATCAAGAGCTAGGCCTCTAAGTGTTCAGCCACCTTGTTTTAGTGTTTCTGCCATGATGAATTAGGTTTCACTTCTGCCGCATCCAAAGTGCCATTGGGCTGCTGTTTTTGTGGCTTGATGGCCAGGCATCACACATATTAGTTATTATTCAAAAAGTCAGACCTTTGTTAGACTTTAGAATCAAATGATGTTAGTGCACACCAATTAAATACAAATATATACATATATGTTTAGTAATAAGAGCACACATTTCAAGACATTTGAGGTGCAGGGGAGGAAATATGATCCTGGTAAAGAATCAAAACAGAATACAAAATGCAAAGATGATCCAAAGGTAGGACACTCCTGTCCCCTGTACACTCTCTTATACTGAAAAGACAGTCAATATTCAACTAATTCTTTGAAACAGTAGTACACCACTTAAAAGAAGAGGAAAGTATTATTTTCCACGAGGAAAATACAATTAATAACATAATGTTTTTTAAAATAAAATGTTATTAGTCCGCAGATGGCTGACACATTTCAGGGTATCCACGCCTTCTTCATGAGCAATTACATTTTCTCATAAAATCTTTCCCAAGGGAGTTTAGCACAAACATGGTTTCTGTCCTCGGCAGAGCCAGACAAGTATGCAATAGTAACTGGGACAATGTGGCTTGATGTGGGAGATCTTCAGGTATGGGGAGTAGCATGGGGATGCCAAGCTATCAGGTCTCACGGAGGAGAATGGCCTTGTATTTTGGGGGATGCACATTGAAATGTTACGCGTTATTGTGTTGACCTATCAGAATAGGGCAATGTACTAACCAATTAGGATAGGGAAATGTATACTGACTTAGGTTTTATATAGGTAGGAGCCAATTCATATATAGGTTGCACAATACATAGACGAGGACAGGGGTGGGATGAACAGAGATTTATTAAGTGCAGAGGGAAGTGTGGAGGAAGACAGCCATGGGTGGAAATCATAGGCCTCACAGGAGGTAATACTCTGGAGCTGCAAACTTCGATCATGGCCCAGCCGAATTGCCCCAGACAAAAGTAAGACGCATGTGAGGGCCTTCAAACTTGAACAGCGGGGAACCCAGATCCTGTTGTTACACAAGGAGCCGGGGAAACCCAGCTATGTGCCTTGTCCCCACATGTATTGGGTCAACAATGCAAACCTTGGCCTCCCTTACTGTAGGAACTGGCAAATGGATTTACGCCCTTGAGAAGCATACAGCTGGCATCACCCTGGCCATCGGGAACATGCAGAGCTTGTTTGCCTCCCTGCAAGGAGAACAGGCGGATGACATATGAAGTAAAGCTGGTTGTAAGGGGGTAACAATGAACAGTATCACCCGTAATGGATGACTGTTTAAGAACTGTTGAGCGCAGGCATGGAATGTTTTGAGGAACATGTACCATGACAGACCCAAAAACGAATTCTAGCATGGCCCACACAATGAGAGTACAGCATATTTAGGAGATGTGGTGGTTGTGGACAGGGGAGGCTTGGGACAAAAACATTGCTGATTTTTATCACGTGTTATGCAAGAGTCTCCCTTCGGAAGAACAGGCAGATTTAAAGAAGGTGGTGGGGATGGAAGCAAAGTCATGGCACACATTACACAGACAGGAGAAGGATTAGGAACAAACAGAACAAACACAGAGGGCAGAAGCAAAGTTGATACAGATGAAACTAGCAAAAATGAGCGTGGAACATGCAGTAGTAATCACTGGACAGCCTTAACGCACCCCACACAAGGATGGGTAGAAGGGCATAGGGATTTTGAGAGGGAAGTGGGTGGTTTTCAAAGGGGAAGTGAACGTTTTTACAGGGGCAAAGGGGTAGGTGTGAGAAGCATGTGGCCCCGATCGGGACCGCAATGTTGGTCTTATGGTAATAAAAGCCACTTTGCATAAGACTTCATGCCGACCATGCCATTCAACTACAACGTAGCAGCCTACCTTCGAGACTTTATTCCACAGCCCCAGCTCCAATTCACCCCCTATACCCCAGGTCCCACACAAAAGCAACAAACGGATGACCTAGGTCCCAAACAACAACAGAAAATGCGGCCGCTGGCTGTACATTTTGCCAAGTCCCCTCTTCAACCATGAGGTAAGAACTCACTGCCACAAAGCACAGTTACCTACTACACAGGGGTGAGCATGTTAGGGGGCAATCCTTCTAATTTCCAGGATCAAACATTTACTCTCAATAGGACTGCCCACAGGGAACATTGCCATACCCAGTACTATCAGTAACTACTGACCCGGAGAAGGAACTCAGTGTAGGAATGAAGATATTGAATTTTCACTCTAAAAGTCTATCTATTATTTGACATCGGTGCCTGTATATAGTTTGCTCTGTTTGTTGCGCAATAGAAATATTCAAAATCAATCAATATCAAAATGAAGATAGGGGATCTAACATTTTCTTTTTTGGTTTACACAGGAGTTACCAAATCCTGCATTAAGGAGGGGATGTCCTCATGTCGTGCAAACTAATGGAAATGCAAGGATTTCCTGGAGATGTCAAATCCGTTCCTTTCACTGAAGATGTACCCATCACAATAGGCACACAAAAATGATCAGCCCCTTCATTGTATTCATGGCACACCCCACTAAATCTCCTGGGTAGGCATATCATGAGCAAACTAAACATAACCATTTAATTTTCAGAGGAGGGTATAGTATGTTCCACACCCAGCACAGACCGCTCAAGGGCTGTGACAGTAATACAAGCACTGTGTGGCCATAGCGCCATTCGATGTGTATCACTCCATCCCGATTTATTCCTATGTGGAGTAAAAATTGTGCTAGGTTGTGTGGCAGGAAGATTTTGTGTGTACCTGCAGAGATCCTTTTTGCCCAGCTTTCCCGCAGGAATGGGCCCCAGGCACCATTATCAAGATATATGTGCGAGCAGTAATTACCAAGGAAGTCATGGTGATCATGTCTGGTTTGGATGAGGAGGATCTTGAATGGTGCATGGCTTTATGCATTGACCCAAAACAGAAATTGAGGGATGTTTCTGCAAAACGGCAGTTCGAAGACACCAAGGAAGAGGAGGAAATTATATTTAACCTCTCTATTTTTTTTAATTCTTGTATTTGTATTTGTATTTGTTTTATTTATAACACACAAACCATCAGGCCCGGAGGCATCAGGCTGCAATTTGTACAAAGTTAAAATAATGCATATATACAGACATAAAAATTACATTGAAGGGTACTAACAGTGTTTCTATCTACATACATTACAGTAATTATAATGCCGTTAGGTTTAACAGTAGACATACCCACAGGGATTACAGAAAATAGTGAAGGAGGTCAGCAGGACAGAATATGTAAGACAGGGGCGCAGCGCATGTCTTAGTGCTGGTCAAAAGGCCAAGATTTGGTTTTGGCCTTGAATGTACTGAATGAATCTTCAGCTCTGATTGTAGCGGGGAGGGAGTTTCATAGCTTAGAGGCTAGGACAGGGAAGCTAGTGCCCCCCGCTTTTTCGAAGTTTAAACCTGGGGATCGAGAGACAGTGAATCTGGGCAGTTCTTAGCGGTCGGGAGGTCGTGTGGCGAGACAGCCGACTGCAGAGGTAGATGGGGGCCTTATTAGCCAGGCATTTGTGTGTGAGGGCAAGTGTTTTTAGTGAGATTCTCTGCTTGACAGGTAACCACTTTAGGTTGGTTCTGGATTCTGAGATATGATGGTTGTGGGGGATGTTTAGGGCAGCTCGAATGGCGTTGTTCTGGGTTGTTTCGAGTTTACTCAGGTTCTCTTGGCTAGTACCTAAGTAGAGAGCACTACAATAATCAATGTTGGCCATAATGAGAGTTCTAGCAAGTGTGACACTGTTAGAGGTGGTAAGGAATGGTCTGCAGGCTGCAATGAGTTTGCAGGTGTATGCAGAGGCAGATCTGACTGCATTTTTCTTTCTCGAGATAGGGATAGGGTGGCGTCAAGGTAAAAGCCTAATGTTTTAGTATCTTTCGAGACTCGTATGGTATTACCGTCTATGGTAAATGACTGATATGACAGCTTTAGTTTGCTCAGGCGTTGTGAAGTGCCCAGGATAAGGAGCTCCGTCTTGTAGTCATTTAGGCATAACTGGTGTTGGGCAATCCTGGCTTGGATGACCAGGTAAACGTCGTTAAGGGCCTTAGTGTCTGCTAAATAATCACCTATGATGGGAATCAGTATCTGGGTGTCATCCGCATAGTTAGTGTTGGAGACACCAAGCACATCAAAGAGTGGTTTTGTGAAAATGTTATAAAGTGTAGGTGACACGCATGATCCCTGAGGTGCGCCGCAGTGTATTGGGGAGGGCTCCGCGGCTGCGGATGGGGCAAAGACCCTCATGTATCTATTGCTCAAAAAGGATTTGATCCAGGCCGCAGCAGAGGACGAGAAGTTGGCAGCAGAGTGGAGGTACCTGCATAGGATCTGGTGGTTGAGCAGATCAAATGCGGCAGAGAGGTCGAGGAGTAGTAGCATTGCTAGTTTACCCTTGTCCTTCAATACCTCAATTTGAGTTTTTAGGTCTATTAAGGCAGTATTCCGTCCCGTGTCTGGGACGAAATCCGGATTGTCGTAGACCTAGCAGATTGTTAGATTCCAAGTAATCTTGTATCTGAAGGTATGCTGCGCGGTCTAAAATCTTAAGCAAAAACGGTACCGTGGTGATAGGTCAGAAGTTAGTAGGTATGCTTGGGTCTAGGGATGGTTTTTTGAGCAGTCGGATCACCCAAGCGTCCTTAAGGTTGTCTGGGACAATAACTGTTTTAAAGGAGGAGTTGATGAAGGCCGTAATGAATGGGGCCAAATCATGTGCAGAGTCCTTAATGATGGGAGCTGGGCAGTTGGATGGTTTAATTCTCAGGATGATATTTTCTACCTCGGTAACGGTGAGTGGTGAGAAGGCAAATGGCTTGGTGTTAGCTGTGCCTAGAGGGAGGGCCCTAGCAGGGGAGAGTGAGCGGTTGTCGAGCTTTAGATTGTCCTGCTTGTCTTTAATTTTAGATTGTAGCATTGAGATTTTATTCAGTAAGGCTGCTTGAATGTTAGCACACCATTTATTATCTTTTGTGCACGTGTCTGGGGGGGGGGACTGGGGTTTCTAGCTCTTTTAGGATTCTGAGGAGTTCCTTTGTATTCAAATCAGCTTGCAGAATACGATTGTTAAAAGACTCTTTTTTCGCAGTGATGATAGCATCTTTGTAGGTGAGTGAGAGAAGGAAGAAGCCATCTTTATGCACACCAGAAGGGTGGCTTTTCCAGTGATTTTCTTCACAGCGTTTGGCTTTGCGGAGCATTCTTAACTGTGTGGTGAACCATGAATTAAGATGTGCTCGTGGTTTGGCTTTCCTAGGTTTGATGGGTGTTATAGAGTCTATGGCCATGAGCATAGTTTGGTTATAGATGTCTGCTAGGGAGGTGGGATCGGAGCAGGTGCTAGTGGCCGCATTGAGGGAAGGGAGTAGCAAAGGGAGGAGTTGCTCTTTAGTTATGTCCTTTTTGCTTCTAGTAGGGAGTGCTGGGACTATCAGTGTCGAGGCTCACGGGGTTGCTTCAATATTGAAAGTTACAATGTGATGGTCAGACCATAAGCACGGGTAATTGTCGAGAACCATGATAATGCAGTTAGAGCCGGCTAACAAGTCAAGGGTCCTGCCTTTGATATGGGTGGGTTCTTGAATGTACATGGTGAGGCCGAGGTCAATTAGAGCATTCTCCAGATCTGTTGCCACTGAGTCTTTTGGGTTACCAAGACCTAAGTTAAGGTCGTCTAGGATGATTGTTTGTGAGTTATTTTTAGTTTTGTCAAGGAGGAGAGTGGATATTTCACTGACAAAGGTCAGAGCCGGACCTGGGGGCCTATAGATAAGGTGGAGGGTGGCAGTTTGGTTGGGCATAAGTGATAGTTTGACTGACAACGACTCAGCTGATTCGAGTTTGGAGTCGGATACCATTCTTAGGTCAAGAGAGTTTTTATGGATGATAGCCACGCCACCGCCTCTGGATTGGGCAGTGGTACGGTCACATCGCATGATTCCGTAGTCAGGCGGTAAAGCCAAGGATAGTGAGGGGCCAGATGCGGCATGTAGCCAAGTTTCGGATATAGCAATGAGGTCAAGGTCAGAGGTAGTGATGAGGTCAGCAATGTCTAATGCGTGTGCTTTAAGAGATCTGGCGTTGATAAGGGCACCCTTGAACACAGGCAGTTTAACCCCTGGGGCAGTGGATTTGCATGTGGTGGTAGATAGGGGTGAGT
Organism: Ambystoma mexicanum; assembly: GCF_040938575.1. Lineage (NCBI taxonomy): Eukaryota > Metazoa > Chordata > Amphibia > Caudata > Ambystomatidae > Ambystoma > Ambystoma mexicanum. Next base: position 876,419,412 of record NC_090941.1, read on the forward strand.
CAGGTGTTGTGTGTGAAGTCTGCTTGGTTCTGTTGTTGCGGGAGTGTCGAAGGCGGAATCTAGTGCCTAGTGTCTTATTTCTAAGAGAGAGGGGGCAAGGTTGGTTTGGTGTAGGTTTCCTGGCGAAGTATTCCAGCCAAAGAGCTGGGTCATTAAGGTATTGGTTGATATGGTTACTGGAGTACAGTAAACCTGCGGTGGTTACTGCAGGACTCATTATAGGAGTCATGGTCACAGAAGGCAGTGCCTGGTGGTGTATGTTCCGGCAGGCCAGACTATTGGGTGGCTGATCGGGTTTAGCCCAAAGAGGGAAGGTTGTTGCAGTAGGTAACTGAGTGACTGAGGCAACCTGTAAGGCTAGAGTGTAGTGTAGAAGAAGGAGCACACAGACATGCATGTTGGTAGTACTAGCTACCTGAGTAGGATACCTACAAAATTGTTCACACGGGTCAAGATTGGGTCTCAGAAGTCAGCATTTGCCAGACACAGCAGGTAAAACAGTGCAAAATACAGCGTAGCTAGATTCAAATGTCAGGCACATCAAGTAAAACAGTCCAAAAAACAGCGCAGCTAGATTCAAATGTCAGGCACATCAGGTAAAACAGTGCAGAAAGCACCAGGCAGAAGTTGGGTTGCTAGGACAAAAGGCTAGGTGATGCAGAGTGCAGCCAGGTAGGTGCCAGGGTGGCTAGATAACAGTGAACAGTAGAGGCATGGTATGGCATGAACGAATACATCTAGATAAGGGTTACCAGTGAGGAGTGGGCACGGTATGGTTGTCTACCAAGATGCAGGGTACACAGGCAAAGGTGCATCTGGGTTAGGCACTATTGCATATGCTAAGTGGTATTCAAATCCAGCAAAGTGTTTAGTTTACAGGGCTAGTGCAGGTGCGGTAATGGAGGGAGCTGTATTGTGTGGATAGACTCAAGGATTACTTATAGTCACACAGCCTCATGGGGAATGAGCATGGGGTATGGCCCTGGACTCTGGCCAGCTCAGGACAGTCTCTGGACAGTTGGTGGCTTTACCCTCAGGGCCTTTCCAGGAAGGGCCGGCTCACGCCTGCCAGCTTCTGATAGGCTCTAGATGTTGCTGCAGGGCCCAATCACCATCAGGTATCACTGTGGTGTAGGGGCTGGAGATGGTGAGCAATGGGGGAGACACGGGCGGCCATCTTGGAGAGTGAAAACACCTTGTGTGTTTAAATGGTAGCACAGGGTCCTAGTGATATGTGCTTCATGCAGCACAGCTCATGTGCATCACGGATGTCTTGGAAATTAAAGGCTTTCAAGCTTGCAATATTTCATGGGCTACCTCGCTCGCAGCGCTAAGAATAGCCGTAAAAATAAAAGATGTGTTTAAATACAGCCAGCTGCTATACCTAAGCATGGGGACTGCATTGATCGTCGGACGTTGTGGCCAGCTGATTCTGCAGAGGAGCGCAGCTCCTGCTGCTGCTCCAGGAGGTTTTTTTTTAATTATTGTGCATTAGTCTAAGCACTGACTTTTAACACAGTTAAAAACAATTTAAAACATACATTTTACATAATCAGTTACATTCAATTTTCGCATTTCACATTACTCATCCAAATGTAAGTATTTTAGAATCCTGACCAATTCAATAGTCAGAAATCTTTCTGAAACCGCATGATAACCTTTCCCAAAACTCGTCATTGTCCAGCTAACAAACAATATGTACACATCTTTTCAATCTCATAGTCCTCATATCACGAGTTCCAGAGCATCTAGATAGCAGATGTTTGATAGTCTGGCATTCTTCATCATTGCACTTATCACAAAGGACCTTAGTAACTCATGTATCTCTTGTAGATAAGATTTCCAGGGTGGGGAGTACATTTAATCTGAATCTTAGAAACAGTGCCCTTGCACATGGATCTGGAAATCTATGCAGATAGGAAGGTAGTACGGACCCTTGTTTATCCATCACAGAAAGTGATGCTGACAACTAGCATTCCTCATTTTTTTACCAGTTTCTATCCAATTCCAATGTTTTAACCATTCTTTTACTTTAGTTGGGTTTTGGATAAGAAGATCTGATGAACAGTCAGCACTAATCAATAACTCAGAACATTTAGACTTTTATTACTTTCTTGCACTAATATAGACAGGTCCTCGTACAGGGAGCACTTCGGAGGAACCAAGAACAGCCTGTATAACGAAATTCACTTCCACTCTATCCATGATCTCAAGGAACAAAGGCCCAATTCATACCAAAGGCATGCAATAGGAACACGATTAGGTAAAATTAGAGTTTTATTCCAAACCTTGGACTCTATTTTATATCAATTCACATCTATCAAGACCGGATTTGTATCCAGGCCAAATACGATGATTGGGACCACCTTGCCCATGTAGAATTTTATCAGAGGCAGTATAGAGAATTTACAGAACCTTGATCTTATCCTTTTCATTTGAGCTCCCAACTTAATTACCTTTAAATTAATGATGTTAATGAGATGAGTTTTCATTGGATACGATTTGATGGTGGATCCGAAATAAATCAGCTCAGATACTATTTTTACCAGAGGATGCTCGAGGATGGTCCAGATGCCAGCTGTAGTTCTTAATTCTCTTGTTCATATGTTTAAATATCAATATCTTAAATTTGGAGGGATTAATCACAAGGTCATTTTCTCGAGCATAAATCTCCAAGGCGGCTAGCAAAAGCTGACCGCCAACCTGGGAGTGGTCCAAGACCATGACATCGTCGGCATACACCAACCAGCTTACTTTAGTGTTGCCAGAGAAAACAGAGAAGTGCTGCAGACTCTGCTCTTGGCCAACACATTATTGTCACACTTACATAAGGATTTAGACAGGGTGCCCAGTCAGTTGAGGACTAGTGGCCCACATGATATAGCCCTGCTGAAAAGCATGGGGGTGATTCACATGAACTGAAACCAGGACCAGATTTTCACTAATTAAACCAATACCCTATGTGAAGGGAAATGGAGGAAGGTATATACTCAACGCTAGAGGCATTATGGCAACAGGGCATAATACAGCCATCTGAACCCCATGCAACACAGCTATTTATCCTGTGAAAAAAGCAAAAGGGTCAACTTGGAGGATGGTGCAAGACTTATGCCTGTTGAACAATATTGTACAAGTGCCCAGTGGTCACTGTTGGGATGGTGAATAGTGGTTTCAATGGAGCCACGTTGAAGGATGTTTTAGGATTTGTGCCCTTTGAATAACATTGTTGAGGTGGAGTTTCCAGTGGTGCCAAATCCAGCTACCATTCTCTGAAAACACCCCTGCTGGGTCGACCCCCTTTACTGTGACTAATATAAAAAATGCATTTTTCTCAGTACCCTTGTGATGCTGGAAATGCATCGGAAGGACAGGGCCTCCGTATCCTTGTCCTTTACTGCTTTTTATTGTGTGTTATGTCATGTTATCTGCACAGGAGTTCATGTGGGACTCCTGGTGGTTCAGCTCTCTCTTTTGGTTTGGTGTACAGACCCATGGGATACCCTTATGGCACCCATGGGTGGGGGTACAACCCTTTGCTCCTAGGGTATGTTTTTGGGCACCTGTGTGTGGCCCACAGAGCAGGCTATGGGCTGGTGGCAGCTCCATGCTGAATTTGACAGGTGCTCTGAGTATCCTCCATTTTGGGATACCCAGGCCCTGCCATTGGAATCAGTTGATTCCTGATAGGAAACAAGATGGCCCCCGTGGCCTTTGCTTTCTATTGCCTGTTACCTTGTTTTCCCAAAGTCTTGGGAAGCCCTGACTCTGTCCCTTGCCCCAGACCAGCTGTTGGGTGGAAGTTCCATATATGGTGTTGTTGTGAAGTCCGGGCCAGACTGGCTGGAGCCTTCCCAGTGACTGTATGTTGTGGGGACACACTGTGGGTGTGACCTGGGTGAATGGAGTGTGTGACAAATACGCATTCTGTGTTGTGGGTGTCTAGTATCTGGTGTTTGACACAATGACTGAGACAGCCCTGCCTGAAACTGGTATGAATGCAGTGTGGAGTGTTGAATGGCTGGGTACTTGTCCTAATACACATAACTTGTTGGAGTGTCTGGAGAGAAGTGAATGGCCTGAATGCCCTATGCACCTGATTGGCTACCTGCCTGCATGAATGCCCTTCTGACCGATTGGTTGCCTGAGTGTGACCCAGCAGAATGAAAGGGAGATAAACTAGTATATCTGGGGCCTCTCACTGCTAGAATTTGTGTTCAGAAGCTGAAGTCCATAACGACGAGTAACTGGAGTAACTGAAGCTTGACCTTGAAGCCCTGCTGGACGAGAAGAATTGCTGTTGCTCTCCTTCACAATCTGAAAGCTGCAGTGCCTCCAAGGACTGACCCAGAGAGGACCTGAGCTACGAGGGACCATCATGCACCAGCAGATCTTTGCCAAAGTTCCCTGGTAGACAGACCTTCGACAGGCTGCCGACCCGAGATGGGGACCACCGCGGAATCACAAAGAGAAGCACCTGGACTGTTGTCCGCCACTGTCGCTGACCGCCATCGCCAACCGCCATTGCCGACCGCCGTCGCTGACCATCGTCGCCGAACGGAGCCGCTGTGCTCCCGTTTGCCTAAGAACTTCATTTGATCCAAGGACACTCTCGTCTGCATCATCGCCGCTGTATCCCGCTGGAGAAGGCCTGACCTCCGACACGCCAAGGAGCATCCACTGGTGGGTTTCCTGCCAACCAAAGACCACAGAGATGCTGATGACTCGATGCCCTTGCTTGGACACAGTTCTCCAAACTCTTTGCGGTCCAGAACTATTGACACCAAGGTGCCCCACACGCCTCTTCCATGCAGGACGTTAACGCTTCCCCGTCAACGAGCACCGCTAGGAACGAAGCTGCCACTTCACCATCGTAGCTCACCCTGTCTCTGTCAGACGTTCGATTACCTGTGACTCCTGCCTTAAAGGGAGGGCTCTCAAGAATGGCTGTCGATTCCCCGCTGAGGAACACTACAACGCCAGGTACATTGGGGTTGCAGAACTATTGGGAAGTCTAGTGTGAAAAATATATGGACTGGGCTTGTATCTTTATTCTACAGGTTGCCCAGGTGGGGGGAATCTCCACACAGATCTGTGTTTAACAGTAGTGACCAGTATTCTGCCAATTGTTCAACCTGCTTGCTTTCCTTCCTCTCTCCACTCCTGGTTTCCTCTTTATTGATCTGTGTGACATTTTCTTTTTTTTTAAACATCCTTTTATTGAGAGAGCAGGTTCACAGCACAACTAAACACAAAATAAGTCAAAACATATTTCGAATTGTTGCATCATTCAAAGTTATACAAAGCAGCCAATGTAAGGAAAGCAGACAGTGTACATCAAGGTGTGGATATGAGCGTTACCTCAGAGTTAGAGCCCAAGCCACACAGGTAAAGGTGCAACAGTGTCCAAATGTCTTTGGGGCGACAGGATGACGGGACTGACAGTACAAAGAGTTCCTCATCATCGTTCACCATACATAGGTCTTTTAGGAAAGTGGCTCTGGATGGAGCGGCCGGAGACTTCCAACATTTAAGAATACAACGCTTGGCGACAATGCATGAAATATTAAACAATCGTCTTGTGGTTTCCTTCACCTTGCAGATGTCTCCCAATAGGTATTTTAGAGGGGACGGAGTCGCCGGGATTGACGTGATGTCTTCAAGAACACACAATCAATGGACATGCCCAATACATATGATAAGGCCCCGCATCGGAGGCGTCACATTTAGGGCAAACACCTATGCAATTGTCCACACATTTAGCCAGTCAAGCCGGGGAATAATGCACTTGGTTTAAAACTTTAAACTGAATTTGTCGGAGCCCGGAATTCATAGAGACAGATCGAGTGAGTTGACAATAACGGGCCCACCGGGCATCATCTATCTGGGTACCCACATCTCGCTCCCACAACTCTCTCATTGTGTTACGAGAAGGGGAATGGGTTTGCACCAGGGAATACAACATAGAAACCCCCTTACTATAGCTGTTTGAGGACACTAGCGCCCTGATACATTCGTGCGTCTGAGGTTCTAGCGGGAATGTTGGCCATATCGCTGCAAAATCAGTCCTCATTCGGTGGTATTGAAAACGTTTAAGTTGCCCCCTCCCACTGCTCCAATGAAGTCTATGAGGTCGCAAAACTCGCCATCTGGGAACATGTCCCGTGATGTGAAAAGCCCATTAGGGTCCCAGGATTGCTGAAGGGCCCGGTCAAATGTGGGAGAAATACTAGAAAAGTTCCAGAGGGGGACTTCCGGGTCGTAGGGGGACTCCAGACCAATCCTCTTATAGATTCTGGCCCAAGCATGGGTAGTTGTGTAAACCGGATCAAATGGGCAGACGTCCCCATAACTAGTATTAAGAAGGACTGATCGTATGTCGTTGGGGTGGACAGAGTGTTTTTCAATCAATATATGTGGGGCTGTGTCCCCAGGGTCAAACCAATGTTTCGCAAATTGTGCTTGTGCACATAAATAATATAGTTCAAAATCTGGTGCAGCAATACCACCATGTATAAAAAGTTCAACCATCTTATCCCATCTCATCCTGGTTGTCTTCCCGTTCCAGATGAACGAGGAGGCGAGTGATTTAAGTTACCAGGCCAAATTGCGATGTTATTAAAGCAATATAGGAGTTTGGGGAGGACCACCATCTTGATTAACGCGACTTTGCCATATAGGGATAGTGGCAGATTAGCCCATAATTGGAACTTGGTTGACAGGGTAGACAGCAATTCCCCATGATTATGCGTGTACAACAGTTGTTTATCTTTGGCAACCATAATCCCCAAGTATCGTACCTTGGGGGGGTGCAGGCCTAAACCCTTCTATCTCAGTTAGGTCTCCATGCCATCATTGAGAGGAAATATTTCGGTCTTTGGTACATTAATTCTATATCCCGAGTACTCTGAAAACTCATGCATGTCTTGCATAATGTATTGTACATTCTCTTGTGGATCTCAGACGTACAACAGGGTGTCGTCTGCATATAACGATATGATCTGAGGGGGGGCGGTCATTCGGAGCCCTCTGTGTGAGTGGTTCTGACGTATAAATTCCAACATTGGTTCAATGGTGAGTGCAAAAAGTATGGGTGAGAAGGGACATCCCTGCCTAGTCCCCTGTGTAGATGGAATGGAGGGGAGAGAGTGGTGTTGGTTAAAACCTTAGTCGGCTGGGTATACAGTAGCCGTACACAGTTAATTTAGTACTGTGCGAAGCCAAACCACTCCAGCACTAAGAAGAGGTATGTCCAGGATACAGAATCAAAAGCCTTTTCGACATCTAATGCGACCACTGCCGCCTAAGAGTCTGGATCTATTTGTGCCATTACGTTGAAATACGTCTCAGATTGAGAGCTGTAGATCAGGCTGGTATAAAGCCAGCCTGATCAGGGTGGACAAGGATCGGCATATATGGCAGGAGTCTGGTGGCTAATACCTTAGCAAAAATGTTGGCGTCAGTGTTAATCAAAGACAAGGGTCTATAGGATGCCATGTCATGTGCCGGTCTACGAGGTTTCAAGAGGACAGTAATGATTGCTTCACGCATCGATTCCGGGAGGACCCCAAGATTCATGGCCTCATCCCACACTTTTAACAGTAGCGGGGGGAGTTCGCTGCAGAATTCTTTATATAATTCCGCGGGTAGCCGTCAGAGCCAATGGAGCGACCACGTGATAGGGATTTAATGGCTTCTATTATTTCCTCCACAGCAATAGGTCTGTCTAATATGTTGCGAGTCTCAGTGGTTAATGTAGGAAGGTCAAGGTTGTCTAAATATCGGAACGTGTCTTCTTTGTTCTTTATATCATGATTGGAATAAAGAGAGGTGTAGAACTCAGTGAATGAAGAGTTAATATCTTGGTCTCTATTGACCGTTACTCCAGCTGGTGTCTGTATACTCGGGATCGGGTTATGGTGCCTGTCAGTTCTAAGCATGTTGGCTAGGAATTTCCCGGCCTTATTACTCTCCCTGTAGCGTTGGGCTTTGGCCGGTGCGGCCATGTAAAGGACTTCTCTATTGGCCAACTTGTGGAATTCTTTCAATGTAGTGTGAATTTGCAATAGGGTTTCCTTTTCCTGTGTGATGCTATATTCAGTTTGTAGCAAGTCAATTTTAGCCTCGACAGTGCCCAGATCCCTTTGCACCGATTTCAACATACCAGTTGACTTACCGAGGATAGTTCCCTGGACCCACCCTTAAATGCATCCCAAAGGGTAGCGTAGGTGGTAACCGAACCCTCGTTGAGCTCCTGGAATTCCGTGATTTCTGTATGTAGTGATTCACAGATGTTGGGGTCTCTCAGGATCGCCGGGGGCATCCTCCATCTTCTCGCCGGAGGGGAGACATCACTTAGATTGATGTCGAGCGACACCAGCAAGTGATCTGAAAAGGTACGGGGATGTATATGAGAATTAGAGACCGCCCCAGCTAGGGATTGACTGATACTCCAATAGTCTATGCGCGAATGGGAATCGTGCACCGATGAGTAGAATGTATATTTCTTCTCACATGGATGTAATGTGCGCCATGTGTCTATCATGCCCATTTGTTCCATTAATTGTTGTACAACCAGTGAGGCTCTAGAGAGGGTTCTGGGGTTGGTCGAGGACCGGTCTAGGGATTGATCTAATATCATATTAAAGTCACCACCCCAAAGCATTTGTGCCTCCCCAGATGTGGAAAGCATGTCCAGTATCGTACAATAAAAATGTGGATCGTCTATATTGGGCCCGTATGTATTGATCAGGATTATTTGGTGCCCCGCCAATTCCCCCCACACCAGTGCATATCTGCTGTGCGGGTCTATTTTGCAAGAGTGATATTTAAAGCACAGCTTGGGATGCACCAGTGTCAACACTCCTCTAGATTGTGCTGAATATTCTGTATGATACCTGTGGGGACCCCACCTCGGCAAAAATAAAGTATTGACCTGTCCAATTGCATGCGTCTCCTGTAAAAAAAGGATGTGAGGGTTGTGGCGTGTGATATACTCTGCGATCTTCCTTGCCTTAATCGGGTTATTTAACCCCCAGATGTTCCAAGAAAGCAGCTTAATATTCGAGCCCCTATTAGCCTGTGTCATACTCACACCTTTGAATAGTCATCTGCCCACAGTCCTGCCCCTGTCGCAAGACGTATGGGTGTACTGCTACAAAACCGCTCTCTGGTTTTAACATTACAACTACTCAGAACATTAACTCCCCCAACAAGCCCGGCATATCGCCAGGTATAACCATAACCCAATTCCACCCCCAACCCCAAGCGGCATCATCGACCCCAACTAGATGATGTATCCCTTGAGCCATAGCCTGGGGGGTATAACCTGCACCCACATGGCCGCCATCCCAGGAACCTTCACGGCTCTACTTCAACAAGCAGCAACAATCAGGGCCGCCCTGGCGCCTTGCTATAAAGCATTATAACAGTGCAGCAAAAAGAACATACGGAAATATATCAGCCGGCAGGGTATCGGGTTCCCCCAGACCTCAAGGCGGCAAGGCGGCAAGGCGGCAAGTTCTGGTTCATGGCCCGATCCCGGGCCGGCAGGGGGATAGAGTCTTCAACGTATGACATGGCCTCATCAGGATTTTCAAAGAAGTGAGCCCGGCCCCCATGCTGGATCCTTATTTTCGCTGGAAAGACGAGCGAGTAGGGGACCTGGCGAAGCCTCAATTGTTTTTTAACAGGTTCGTAGGATCTTCTTAGTGTTTGTACATTCGTGGAGAAGTCCGGGTATATGTGTATCCTGTTGTTCTCGTGAAACAGAGTATCCTTTTCCCTGGATACCCGCAGGATAGCGTCTCTGTCCCTGTAATTGAGGAGATGGGCGATAATCGTGCGAGGTGGTGCCCCAGGTCTGGGCGGAGGTGCCGAAATGCGATGGGCCCACTCCACAAGGAAGTGGTTCGAGAAGGAGTCTGAAACTAGGAGATCTTTCAATAGAGCTTCCACTTGGCGTTCCATGGATCCCTTGCCAAAGGTTTCGGCCACCCCGACCAGACGGATGTTGTTCCTCCTGGAACGGGATTCAAGGTCTTCGCACTTATCCAGGGTTTTCCGGAGGTCGCCCTTCAGCTGGGCTATGTCACGACCATGCTGTAGTATTGAATCTTCATTAATGCCAATCCTGCTCTCGGCCTCAGTGATACGTGTGCTTTCCTTGTCCACCCTTGCCTTCAAGGAGCTAATCGTTGCCCCAATGTTGTCCAGTTTGGTGTTCTACGCCAGGAAGCCCTTTTGAACCATTGCCATTTATCGGTCCACTCTCTCATCCATCGGGAGGTCTGGTTGGCTATCATTTTGCTGTGGCGGAGGTGCAGTGGACCCACTGGGCTGGGTACTGGCAAAGGAGTCCATTGGGCCCGTTTTCCTGGCGCGAGCTCCTTTCTGCTCGTGGTGGCCCATATGTTGAGTCAAGTGGCCTGTGTCTTCCTGTGTCCACCTATTCACTCGTAGCTATATGTTTGTGAGGTCTCTATTCAGGGATTTTTTTGAAATGTAGATGCACCCAAACCGAGCGTTCCTGCGAATCCGCACCGGTGTATAGGGTTCAATCCAAGGGTGTTGAACGGTGTCAGGTGCACTCAAACAGTGATGCGAGCAATGGGGTTATACTAATGTTCAAATTCGGATGGGAGATGCTTCAGTGGCCTCCCCCGGGAAGGGTCGTGGGTTCAGTGTATACGGGTGGAAACCAGCCTCTCAGAACCAGATGGAGTCCAACGTGATGCCGCCTCGTGCAGATTGCAGTGGTTAGCAGTCCGACTCAGCCACAGGGGCAGCGCCACAGATCAGGGCAGCAATCAGGGACCGCCGGTAGGCCACGTGGGAGTCTCTCTAGTCCAATGTTCGAACCGCACACGCCCGTGTGCGATCACCGGCGGGAAGTCCCGCCGATTCTGTCAATATGGCCGGGGTCCAAGGTGTCAGAGCGCTACGTAGTCCATGTGGGGCACCCGCCAGCAATACTGGCGTCCCCCCCCGGAAAGCAGCCACTGGGCGAACGCACTAGCCCGGTGCTCCCAGCCGCCGTCTCTATCCACAAAAAGTGTTCCTGCCCATTAAGGCCGTATGTGAAGGATGTATGCTCCCCTTGGCTGTCTCCTCATTAAATATTTCGCCTTCCCTGTATGCTGCCCCCACCGCTCTTACTTGTTGTCTTGCCGCCGAGCTCACGGAGGATGGAGCGCCCCACTAAGAGGAGGCACAGGACTTCAACGGGTGTCCAGGGACAGGTGACCACCCGCCCGTCGGGCCACCGGGGACAGACGTTCAGCATGGTCAAAGACCGTACCGTGCCCCAAGTCGCCGCACCCACGGCACAGCGGCCTGCCTCGCCTCTTTGCGGCCGCCGATAGGGGCCTCCAGGGGCAGCCGCGTTTCAGTGCACGAAGCCCCACCGGAGGGGCACCTCCACTCACGGGTTAGCTGACCTAAAGGTCCCGCTGCTCGTTCGGGTCCTCCTGGATCCGAGTGCTCCGGCGTTCTGAAGGCAACAGCTCCACTCTCCTCTCGGGGTCCAGCCAGAGCGAGGCCCTCCCAGCTCAGCACTGCCCCTCCCCCTGCTGCTCCGAGGGAGATTCACCCGGAGCCCACCGCCAGCCCGCGTCGCAGCCGTGGTCTGCAGGATATTCCCAACGACACAGCTCCAGGACGATCAGCCACAGCGGCCCCAATTTCTCACAGGCGATGCCCGCAGTAATGCGCCACAAACTGCTGCGTTTCTCTTGCTCCGTGGGCAGCCCCGAAGGAGGATGATTATGATATAGTATTTATACGAGCCGGAGCTCTGGGACTAGGCGGCCATCTTAGATGTGCGCAACAGCGCCCCCAGATCTGTGTGTCATGATGCCTACCTCTAAGGAGCCAGGCTGGGCCCAGCAACCCCAGAGCCAGACATCATTCACTCCAGGGAAGTCTCAGTGGGCCCAAGTCGGGGCCCTTTGGACTCAGTCCTGGCGCCGTAGGCGCCAGGCTCATAGTGGACCCCAGTCCTGTCGCCTTAGGCGCCAGGCTCATAAAGGAGGATTTATGTGTAAGTGCTTGGGTGCACACTTACCTGATGCAGACCTTGCTGCTTCATCCAGGCCCTCTTGAGGCCTGGATGGGGCTACTTTACCTGTGGGACTACTTTCCACCCGGGTGTGGTCGGGGAAGGATACATACCTGATCGGTGGAAGGATACATACTTGGAACTTCTTCCAAAGCTATTTAAACCCCACCCGAACAGCCACACGTGCTTCGCGTTGTTCTGCACCTAGCAGCTGGACGCTCACCGTGTCTGCTCCTGCATCCTGACTTCTGCCACGCCTGCCAGCAACCTGGATCACCTGCAAAGGGAGAAAGGAGGAGAATTGGAGAAGGAAAGACCTTACCTGCTAAATCTGCATCCCGGAATCATTTCACCGACGATCCTGAAAAGGAAGACATAATTTTAAAAGCATTTCAGTACGATCGCTGCAGCGCTGCATTTTACTCACCTTTTCCAGGCGCCTCCATCTTCAGCGGCGATCATCTGGATTTCGCCACGTCCCGGCGCCTAGGGGAAAAAAGACAAGAACAAAGGTGAGAGGGAGAAAAGGAATAAGGAAAGATCAATTCCCTGAAAACTTACCTGTTGGGTTTTTCCACTTCATTTCGGGTTCCTGCCGCTTCCGGACCCCGGCCCCTAAGGGGAAAAAAGGCTAAGACATTGAATGAGCGAATGCAAAGACATTACCTGAGCGCTCATCCCGAACTTACCTGTCATTTACTGAAGCTGCACGTTTCACTTCGGGTCGGCGCCATATCTCCGGCATACCGAACCCCGGCCCCTATGGGGAAAAAGACATAAGAATTAACGCTTGCTGCAATAAGACTACGAACATTATTAAGGCTTGAACTTTTGGACAGAACTTATACTGCGTCTTACCTGAACAGTCAAGATTACTTGAACACCAATCCTCAATCCAGTGAAGTAACTGGGTTTCAACGCGCCCCTGCATCAGAAGCAGGATGGAGAACTCTTCCTTCCAGATCCTAAGGAGGATATTCCTGCGAGCCTGAGAAGCTAGCGTTGAGGGGCCCATCCTGTTCATCTTTGGAGTCCGGCGCCCCACCTTAAGGAAGCATCAGCACCCGAAGCCGCGCCTCCGTGGGAATCAGGTGAGCGTTACAGAACGCGAAGCCGTACAATAATCTCCCACCCGGGCGCTATGGAGACTTCCGAGACAGATCAGCTGGCCCAGCTTTTAGGGGAATTACGGGCAGAAGTGCACTCAGCCCGCCAGGAGACTAACGCTCTCAGAAGGGAACTAATCCTATCCAAGGAGAGAAATGATGATCTGGCCAAAAGGTTATTGAAGGGCCAGGCAGGACACACGCCTTTACCTGAGTCCGGAAGCACTTCTACATCAATGGGTTCGAATAACCCGGTACAAATCAATCTACCTGGACACATGCCTTTGGCCCCGCCAGAACGTTTTGCGGGGGATCCCAGGAAATATGCCGTTTTTATGAACCAATGCCGTTTACACTTTTTATGCAGGCCCGGGGCCTTCCCCAATGACCAGACCAAAGTAGCCTTTGTACTATCTTACCTCAGTGGCTGTGCTGCCGATTGGTCTATTCCATTGGTAAATCAGGATGATCCCATTCTCCGGGATTTCCAGGGCTTCCAGACCAGCATGGAAAGATTGTTCGCTCGACACGAGCAGGGACAGACCCTTGACAATGAACTGTTATCCTTACGACAAGGTAATCAGGATCTTTTGTCTTATATTGCCACCTTTAATAGACTGGTTGTGGAAACCGGATGGCCTGAAGATAAAAGGATCACATTGTTTCATCGAGGCCTGCGCGGAGAGCTTAAGGATGTTATAGCTCAGATAGTAGATCCACCCCAGGCCTGCGCAGACTACATTGATTTAGTGGTTCAACTTGATCACAGACTTCAAAATAGAAAAGCAGATCGGCTCAAGTACGAAACCAGAGTACCCATCAAGACCCACGTTAACTCCAAGAGTAGTGACATTTCCGAACCTATGCAAATTGGCAGTGTTAAAGGACCTTTAACGCCGAAGGAGCGAGAGAGAAGGCGACAAATGCAACTTTGTTTGTATTGCGGGACTTCCGGTCACTTTCTTCGAAGTTGTCCGGTTAAACCACCCAAGAAGCTGGTTGGAGCCACTGATAACGAGTTATTGACACCTGGTTCGGGAAACGACCAAGCCCGACAAGCGTAGGGGTCCGCTTGCCGAGCTTGAAAACAAACTCTTTGACCTTGCATTTTGTCATGCCAATGGTGCTTGTGAACCCAAAACAGCCTCAGAAGTTGCATGCTATAAAAGCATACATCGACAGTGGAGCTATTGGAAATTACATAGACCGAGAATTGGCTTCCAGGATTAAGCTTCCTCTCCGCCCGAAAGTAACCCAAGATGTAATTACGACAGTTGATGGAACCGAAATAGCCTCTGGGCCTGTAATGCATTCCACTGTTGAAATCACACTGGTGGGTCAGGATGGACATCGGGAAGCAATCGTGTTTGACGTGATCAAGGCCCCACAATTTCAAGTACTTCTTGGAATCCCTTGGTTAGAAACACATAATCCAAGAATAGACTGGCGAGCAAAGAAGATCACTTTTCCTGATTGTGAACCAACTTGTTATCCAAGAAATCCAGCTATGGGTCTGGCCTCTGCAACCTCCACCCCTGTACAGCTACCATCTGAATACCAAGAATTCCAAGACGTTTTTCAGAAAGAGCAGGCTAACACCTTACCTCCCCATCGGTCTTACGATTGCCAAATCGACTTGGTACCCAATGCTCCACTACATTGCAGTCGGATTTACGCTCTTACTGAACCTGAGAACCTGCATTTGCGTAGGTATTTGGATCAATATCTGGCCAATGGCTTCATTCGCCCGTCAAAGTCTCCAGTCTCTTCAGCTTTGTTCTTCGTACCTGAGAAGGAAGGAGACCTTAGGACCTGTATTGACTACCGCGCCCTAAATCAGATAACGATTAAGAATCGTTACCCTCTGCCCTTGATACCTGAGCTCATCGACCAAGTAAAAGATGCTTGTGTGTACACCAAGCTAGATCTCTGAGGAGCTTACCACCTGGTGCGTGTAAAAGAGGGCGACGAGTGGAAGACTGCATTCCGAACCAAATTCGGGCTTTTCGAATACCAAGTAATGCCCTTTGGTTTGTGCAACGCACCTGCCGTCTTTCAGTACTTCATGAATGATGTTTTACGGGAACTTATCGATGTTTGTGTCATCGTTTATATTGACGACATGCTGGTGTACTCTTCCTCAGAATCCGATCACAGAAAACATGTTAGGGCAGTTCTTGAGAAATTGCGCCAGCACAGACTATTTGCCAAGCTCGAAAAGTGTGTTTTTCATACCGCAGAAGTGGAGTTTCTCGGATTCATCCTGACACCTCAAGGAATCCGAATGGACTCGCGGAAAGTGGACGCCATTCTCAAATGGCCGTCCCCTAGCTCTGTGAAGGGAGTACAAAGCATGCTTGGCTTTGCCAACTTCTATCGAAGGTTCATCCCGGAGTTTTCTCGAACTGTTCAACCCATCACAGCTCTCCTAAAGAAAAATAAACGCTTCGAATGGACTCTTGAGGCCGAACAAGCCTTTCAGGACCTGAAAACCAAATTCACCTCTGCACCTGTTTTGAAGCACCCACACCCAGATCTCCCTTACATCGTGGAAACCGATGCATCCATTTCGGCCATGGGAGCTGTCCTGTCACAAAGAGACCCAGAAACTAACCAACTACACCCAGTAGCCTTTTGGTCCAGAAAATTCTCTCCACCTGAGATCAACTACGCAATTACCGACAAAGAACTACTGGCTATTAAATCGGCCTTCAAGGCTTGGCGTCACTATCTTCTTGGAGCTAGACACACCATCACCGTCATTACGGACCACAGAAATTTGCAATATTTAAAGACGGCCAAAGCTCAATCTTCACGACAACTCCGATGGGCCTTATTCTTTGCGGAATTTGATTTTGTAATTACCTATCGCCCTGGCTGCAAGAATGGTAAAGCAGACGCCTTATCCCGGATTGGCATGGAGGAGCCCAATTCAAGTATAGAACCTGTGCCAATCATACCTGAACAAAGAATTTTGGGCTTAATTTCATTGCAAACTATTGAGGACATCCAAACTCAAGTAAAACAACTTTTAGACTCTTCAGCCTTACTGGAATGGAGTCAAAAGGGTCCTCACTTCACCGTCAAGGATGATTTACCCTACTTCCAGGAGCGGTTGTTTCTGCCAAGTAAAGAATTGCAGGAACTTGTCATCACCCGTCATCACGAATCATTAATGGAAGGACACCCTGGTATCGCGAAAACAGAAGAAAAGATCAAACGCCACTTCTGGTGGCCCTCTTGGAGAAAAGACATAAAGTCTTTTGTGTTATCTTGCGGAATTTGCGCCCAAAATAAGAGTCAAAAGAAAAGGCCTGCCGGTTTACTTCAACCTTTGGACATTCCACCAGCACCTTGGCACACCTTGTCAATGGACTTTATAACTGACCTGCCTCCTTGTGGTGGTTACAACACTATCCTCGTAATAGTGGATATGTTCTCCAAGATGGCCCGTTTCATCCCTTTAAGAGGATTGCCGTCAGCTTCCACCTTGGCCAAGGAATTTATGGAGAATATAGTGCGCATACATGGTTTCCCTTCTATATTAGTCTCAGATCGTGGAAGTCAATTCATCTCCCATTTTTGGAAGAAATGTTGCCAACTGGCACAAATAGATGTGCGCTTATCCACCAGCCACCAGCCCCAGACCGACGGACAAACCGAGAGAACCAATCAGACTCTCGAGCAATATCTTCGGTGCATGTTACACCAATCCGAGTTAAATTGGAAAGACATCCTTTGGATTGCAGAATATGCATACAATAATTCAGTGCATTCTGGAACCGGACAGACTCCTTTTTATATCTGGTATGGTCACCATCCTCGGACCTCTGACCTAGATCCACCTGTGACCCCGGAAATGCCTGCGGTAAATCACCTACATTCCACAATCACCCGAGCCTTCATAGAAGCTACAACGCATTTACAGCAAGCAAAGAAAAGGTATAAAGAAAACGCTGATGTGCACCGAAGTAAAACTCCTCCTTACCAAGTAGGAGATCAGGTATGGCTTGCAACTAAACATTTACCCCTCAGGGGCCCGCGAACTTTTAGTCCAAGATTCATTGGACCTTACCCCATCAAGGCTATTATCAACCCGGCGGCCTTTAAACTCGATTTACCATCCAATATGCGGATTCATCCCGTTTTTCACGCATCTCTTCTGAAACCGATACAACCTGGAACCAGACTGTCTGAACCTCCAGATCCTATCCAAATTGATGGAGAATTAGAATTCGAAGTGAAGGACATTTTAGATTCCAAGATAGTGAGGTCGAAACTCTTCTATCTTGTTGACTGGAAAGGATATGGACCTCAGGAAAAATCTTGGGAACCCAGTAACTTTGTTCACGCACCACGACTAATACAAAGATTCCATCGGAGATTCCCGCACAAACCAAAACCCCCGGAGGAAAAGACCTTGGGAGGGGCCTTGAGGGGGGGTACTGTCATGATGCCTACCTCTAAGGAGCCAGGCTGGGCCCAGCAACCCCAGAGGCAGACATCATTCATTCCAGGGAAGTCTCAGTGGGCCCAAGTCGGGGCCCTTTGGACTCAGTCCTGGCGCCGTAGGTGCCAGGCTCATAGTGGACCCCAGTCCTGGCGCCTTAGGCGCCAGGCTCATAAAGGAGGATTTATGTGTAAGTGCTTGGGTGCACACTTACCTGATGCAGACCTTGCTGCTTCATCCAGGCCCTCTTGAGGCCTGGATGGGACTACTTTACCTGTGGGACTACTTTCCACCCGGGTGTGGTCGGGGAAGGATACATACCTGATCGGTGGAAGGATACATACTTGGAACTTCTTCCAAAGCTATTTAAACCCCACCCGAACAGCCACACGTGCTTCGCGTTGTTCTGCACCTAGCAGCTCGACGCTCACCGTGTCTGCTCCTGCATCCTGACTTCTGCCACGCCTGCCAGCACCCTGGATCACCTGCAAAGGGAGAAAGGAGGAGAATTGGAGAAGGAAAGACCTTACCTGCTAAATCTGCATCCCGGAATCATTTCACCGACGATCCTGAAAAGGAAGACATCATTTTAAAAGCATTTCAGTACGATCGCTGCAGCGCTGCATTTTACTCACCTTTTCCAGGCGCCTCCATCTTCAGCGGCGATCATCCGGATTTCGCCATGTCCCGGCGCCTAGGGGAAAAAAGACAAGAACAAAGGTGAGAGGGAGAAAAGGAATAAGGAAAGCTCAATTCCCTGAAAACTTACCTGTTGGGTTTTTCCACTTCATTTCGGGTCCTGCCGCTTCCGGACCCTGGCCCCTAAGGGGAAAAAAGGCTAAGACATTGAATGAGCGAATGCAAAGACATTACCTGAGCGCTCATCCCAAACTTACCTGTCATTTACTGAAGCTGCACGTTTCACTTCGGGTCGGCGCCATATCTCCGGCATACCGAACCCCGGCCCCTATGGGGAAAAAGACATAAGAATTAACGCTTGCTGCAATAAGACTATGAACATTATTAAGGCTTGAACTTTTGGACAGAACTTATACTGCGTCTTACCTGAACAGTCAAGCTTACCTGAACACCAATCCTCAATCCAGTGAAGTAACTGGGTTTCAACGCGCCCCTGCATCAGAAGCAGGATGGAGAGCTCTTCCTTCCAGATCCTAAGGAGGATATTCCTGCGAGCCTGAGAAGCTAGCGTTGAGGGGCCCATCCTGTTCATCTTTGGAGTCCGGCGCACCACCTTAAGGAAGCATCAGCACCCGAAGCCGCGCCTCCGTGGGAATCAGGTGAGCGTTACACTGTGTGACATTTTGACAATATAGTTGATGCACTTTAAGGAGATCTGATAATATTTGTGGTACCACTGTAGAACTGTATATATTTACCATTGTTGATTTTCTGAGCACAAAGTGCGTTATCATGATATTGTATATAACCTTGAATATTAATTATATAAAGACTGTGTTTTATCCAATACAGTGTGCGGACATTCCTTTGTGGGTGCTTGGGGACTACACTGTACTTAATAACCAGCCTGCATCACCTGCTGAGGAGCTAGGCCTTGATTGCTCGACTACATTACCAATAATAGGGAATCTTGCCTGGGGTCCTCTGTGCCTCTCCTCTATCATATAGAGAGCAGAAGTACAGACACTCCCCTCCAGTCTTTACAACCCTTACACTCCGATTTTCAGTAAGCTACTGCATGTATGTATCGTGGTCAGAGATTTAAGCACACAATTTTGCCCCAGGAGTACTGTGAATCTCTGAGTGTCTTCAACAGGGTGGTTCATATGGATTTGGAGAATGTACATGTGTCCAGTATAGTAATACACCACATGATGTACTAGTTTGTAACATTAGGGAAGAGCAGCGTCAAGGAGATTCAATAACATTCCTCACCCTACTTGCGGGAATGGGTACACAGTGGATAAAGAAAAATTGCGATACTGCCAGACAGAGGTAGCATATTTGGGACAAGTGATATCGCCTGCAGGTAATGCCTGAGAACAACTGCATTTCAGAGTACTCCCCAGCCAGTTCCTGTGAAACCGATGCAGCCGTTCTTGGGACTCTAACTATAGTAGAGCATGGATCTTTGACTACTCTAGTTACACCAGCCCCTTACTGCATGGACCTAAGGGAGCACAGAATGTGAACATTCTGATTGAATGGTCCGAAGAAATAGTGACTTTTTTTCGGTAGCTCAAGTCTGCGATCAGCAATGCTCTGGTCTTGGCAACCCTAGATTACAAAAAGCCATTTTATTTATTTTTGCATTCAGATGGGCAGGTGTTGACAGCGGTTTTGGCTAAGAAAACATCATTAGGCCATAAACCCTTGGCTTATTACAGTGGACTCCTAAACCCAGTTATGCATGGCAAGTTTCCATGTGAGGAACTATAGCGGCAGCAGCTTTTGCAATATAAAAGTCTCCGACCATTACAATGGGTTGCCTGGTGACACGTTATGTGGAGGATGCAGTTTTGTGATTTTGGAAAAGTCCAAATTGACTCACACAACACAGCGAACCTCTGGGTATGAAGTTATTCTGTCATGTGCTTTCATACATCCAGTAAGGTGTCACCTAGTCAAACGTGCAATATTTGTAGCTGAACCATTGAAACCTGAGGATATTGTCCATGGCTGTGCAACCTGCAACCTACGAAGGAGAAGTGGAAGAGTGGACAAATGTTATGGAGGATGCCTTGGAGGAAGGTGTGGTGATCTTTGTTGACTGTTCCTCGACAATTAATCAGGACACTAGTGAGAAGCATACAGGTGTGGCCATTTTGGGCTATTTGGATGAGAAATACCAGGTCAGGATGAAGAAACCGTTGCCTACACATCATTCCATGCAAGCAGCGGAATTAGTAGCACTCATAAAGACGCTCTGAATGAGCAAGAGGAAGGTGGTCACTATTCACTCTGGCTCTGAATATGTAACCTCCAGAGTACCTTCAGGCTTGTTGAGATGGTGTAGAAGAGGATTTAGGAGATTTTACGGGATCCATGTCCAGCATGCTGCACTGTTATCTAGACTATTCAAAGCGTTAACACTGTTAACAGAGGTGCAAATAATTAAGTGTGCTGCGCATACTAACCGTACTGTCCCAATAGCGCTTAGAAATGGTGCCTCTGACAGAGCAGCAAAGGAAGCTGCATATTTGCCATTTACAGATTCCTGGGAAAATAGAAACTGTGTCCCAGGAGGCAGAAAATGTAATCCTGGGAACAAAGTGACGACAATAAGAGGATCAATGCCTCAAACATTGGGGCTCTTTCATGAGCTCCACATAGATTTTGTGGACATGATACAGAGGTGCAGTAATTTTCTGTACCTTATTGTAGTGGTTTGCCCATTTTTCTGATAGCTTGAGGCTGGTCCCTTCGTACACCCTGATGCTAAGTCTGCAGCCAAGTATTTGTTGTGGTAAGTCTTTCCACAGTGGGGAATTTCTGAGGACTTAAGTCTGACAATGGCACCTACTTCTTTAATGCTTTGTTTTCAGAGATCACGTATTCTTGGGTATCAAACACAGGTTGTGTTCAGTGTACCACCCTCAGGCTAATGGAATTGTGGAGCATTTTAAGTTCTATTGTCTAAGCTTTGCAATGATCTGGGGAAAAATGGGATGCACTGCCTTCCGTTGGACCTGTTTTATTTAAGGAATCAGCAGGGGAAGGAGCATCATCCCAGTCCACATGGGCTAGTGATAGGGCATAGACTGCAGACACCATTTTCACCGCCTCTCACAATATTAGTTGCCCACAAGTCAGCAGAGATCCTCAGCGAGGAGTTTAAGGAATATCTTATGGGTCTAACCAAAAGTGTCAGACTTATATCTTCAGTGATTGTGCTTTCTCTTCAGTAGTCAATGGAAGGAAACATTCAAGAACCCAAAGATCTACATGGGTCACAGCTGCTCCACAGGGAGCTGGTTTTTGTTTGTTCCTTCAACCGACATTGGCATGAGAGGCATTTTCATGAGCTGTACGCATAATATGCCTGACTCTGACTGCTCTGTAGGTGGAGGGCAACAAGAGCTGCATCCATATCAGTGATGTGTGGAGGGATACCGACACCCCTCATCCAGCTCAGGAGCACCAGCAGGTCAACAAGTTCAGTATGCTCTAGGTTTCTCAGTTCATTCCAGTACAGAAGGTGGGATGAATTTTTGTTGCAAATATTAAGGACAAATCTGGATTTAAAATGAATGTTTGATTGTATGGCTCTCTCTTGTTTCTTGTTATTCTGTTAAGGCATGACAACCGGTATAAATGTGAATATTTTTCATTTGTCCAGTGATCTAAGACTTGACAAAGTGTTATTTAGACTGAAAAGAAGTATTGATTCTGAACATGTGAAAGACTATGATAATGTAAATTCAAATCAAATAGTTGATGCGCATGGCTTTGCGGCTAAGCAGGGTGGGCAGAAAGAGTTATATAGGGTCTTGCTACATCTGCCCTCTTATCCCCCATGCTTCTGGTGTTCTTAAATTGTTTATTCCTGATGAAATAGGGTCAAAAGAAGCACTGCGTCTGGTGTACCTAGCCTAGTGTAGAATTTGAGGGCAGTTTCAAGGGCAATCAGTTACAGCTTCTGTTCTACTTATTGATGAGGCGTGTTCGAACAAATTCATTAAGAACAGGAGAATGTCTACTGTACTTAGGCAGTCCAGTTGAATTTGGAAGGCTCTATTGTTATGAACAATTGATGGGAGCAAGGGGAGTTATAGAGCAGGAGGAATTAGGGGATTATCGGAAGAAGGGGTTGCACAGATTAATAAGGTTTGTGAACTATCTAGAATAAATATGTGAAATGCTTGATGTGGCTCAAGGAGCCAGAGAAACCTCTTAAGATCCAGTTACTTACACATGTCTATC
This sequence comes from Ambystoma mexicanum, assembly GCF_040938575.1. Taxonomy (NCBI): domain Eukaryota; kingdom Metazoa; phylum Chordata; class Amphibia; order Caudata; family Ambystomatidae; genus Ambystoma; species Ambystoma mexicanum. The sequence goes on from NC_090941.1 coordinate 876,441,925, forward strand.
TGTGCTTTAATGGTGAGGGCACAGCACCTATTGGCACAAATGCAAACTGCAACCATGCACTTGTTTTTGCTTTGGGGCATTTGCTTTTCTTTTCAATTACCTTCAGCCTGGCGAGGTGTGTGCAGTCTCACTACACTGCATGTGCCTGTTCTCACTGTACCTCAAGAACATTTGACACTTGCTAGCCCTATGCCTAAAGACACATCTGTGCCCATAATGTCCCCTGTGCCCCTTGCCTCCCTTGTTTCATCAAATATGAACAATCTATCGATTTTGCCTTGACAGAAGAAAGTGGAATCTTTGAATCAGACGAGAAGGTCACATTAAATATCTGCAGCATCTACAGAATCCCTGATGAATATTCCTGAACAATAAAGATTGTTTAGTAGAACTAAGATGGTCTTTTCATCACTTTTGGCCCTGCGTTCAAACCATTGCTAATGTGAAATGTGTCCAGGTCACACAATATGAGCTTGCACTGTTTATCAACTCTTCAGAATCAGCTTTCAGTGCTATAAAAGAACAACTGCAGGCCTTGAGGTCTATGACTTTGCAAAGCAGGTACACTCTCGACACCCTAAACCTCCAGACAGCCATGGAGGGGGGCATTAGCTAGAAATTAGGGAGTATATTTTGCACCTTGGTGCCCCTTAATTATTTAGAAAATAGGACTCTGACACAGACAATCGCTTCATTGCATAAACTTAGATGATCATGGAGAAAGAAGCACACAATATGAAAGCCCCTTGGTTGAGCATAGTTGTGAAGATCAGTATGCCAATTTATGTTTTTTTTTTGCTTATATTTTGCACTTGTTTAATTATCTTAAGTTGCTGTTTTTCTACAATACTGAAAGCAGCTGCCTTGATGACTGTGAAAGTGTGCAGGGCTAAGGCCACTGCCATTTCATATCAAATGGGTACTCAGACTGAGTTAGAAATCGATACAGGGTTGGTTGGGATTCCAGGTGCTGTTTTATGTCCTCCACCAAATTGGGATTATTTTGTGGAACAAGGGATCGATTGGGCAAATGGTGGGGGGCGAGTTGGGCCTATTTGGGACTAGCTTTTGAATGTTCCACACTCCCGTGAGCAGAGGTAATGTTATTTACAATAGTGACGTGTTACGTGATTACGTCACTAAGGTCATGACAGGTTTCATCATGATGACCTCTTTTACTTCATCTCATCTTTCGCAACAGAGAGTGGACTTCTCTGTTGTATTAATCATTTCAGGATTAGTAATGCCAGATATATAGATAAACCTTCCGCGAGCAGCCAAACATTTGTTTATATTAGTGATGTCATGACATGCACGAACATGATGACGTCACTAATATGCGCCGCTTTAAAAGACTGCCATTTTGTTAGCACTAAAAACCGAGAGACGGCGTTGAGAAGATCTCCTTCATCTATTCCACTATATTAGGTAAGTGAAAGCGCATTTAGATTGGGGAGGAACCACTAACACCGTTCATCATAGACTAGTGAATTTAAAAACATTACTTTCTTTTTAGAAACCCGTCCCAATGCTCACCCGAATAGTAATCACGGACTGAGTTGACATTTTTCTCAAATTTGGAAATACTGTTCATCAGTAGAAATCCTGGACTTTTAGATAAGGGGTAAGGAACTCTCCTCACTTGTTCTACATTACATTGTTGTTTTGATGATACAATTGCATTGAGTATGTTGAATCTGTTACATAGGTCATTTTAGTTCTTAAGTTTGCAATTAGTAAACAGCAAATTTGAGCCTTTCTACAATTTTTGAATTGAGTATAATAAGCTATAGGATTGCTCTAAACATATATCTTTCTGTAACTGGTATAACCATGGAAATGACTATCCAAGAACTTTTGGAATTTAATCTTAACAGATGGCACTTTTTGAGCAAGCACTATAGGAGGTTTACACATTACATAGAGCTGCATTAGACCAACCATAGAGATGGCGATACTCCCTGAGTGTTCTTAACTAAGAGGTCTAACATTGGTTATGATATACCTACTACTGTTTTTGGAATTTTGAGCCTATATTAGTTTGATATTTTATTTTCCCCTGATACGGTTGCACTGAAGCCTTATCTTTTGAACACATGCTAATTAAACTGAACAATATTGAATACATTTTTTCTGTACAAATATTTATGTAAATACTACAGTAATGAATGTATTAATGTACCTTTAATAACTACATGTTTTAGAAATGTTTCTGTAGATGTGATAATATTAGAGAAATAAGCCTCTGAAGAAGAGATGTTATCTCGAAACGCGTTGGGCCTTTTTTGAAAATTAAACTACGTATGAAGAAAACAAAGAATTATGACTTATTGTGATCATTGAAGTGAAAAGGTTCTTGCGGATTAAATAGAAAACCTTGGAGAACTTTATACATAAAACACTATTTGTGTCAACAAAATCTAACCTTGATTGTTTGGCTCTAGTTTTGAGTTTGTGAAAATGTGCAGGGGAAGGGAGTTCCTCCATTAGGAACGTAATCTGTCTTTGTTAAATAGTCCCTAACCAGAAGGAACCTGTAATAAATTAGGATTGTTGTAGGTGAATATGTAATCATGTGATGATGTTACAACCGACTTTGGAAAGAGCCCAAAAAGGATTGTACTGTAAATAAGAGCTAATGCAAATGTATGTTAAAGTGATTGGTGGTTAGGTGAATGTATCAAATAAGAGCGTGGGAACTTAGGGGGATTAGAATTCCTTGCACAGGGTTAGCCAATCATATTTGGGGGCATAACTTTGTAACAAAACATGTAGGAGTGTGTTAAATGTTGCAACAATGTATATAAAGTGTAACTGTGTGTGGTTTGAGGACAAGGGGTTAGTTCTATCTCTAAGGGGTCGTATAGCCCCTCCCAGCCTTTGGTATTCAATAAACTTACTTTACAGACAAACGTGCGCTGGCTTCTTGAGAGGTGGGCTTATTTGGAGTAAAGAGATCTGAGGTCCACCCCTCCATACCCAATCCCACCACCACCCTGTGTAACAGTCCGACATAGGCAACCTATTTCACTGTCATAGATCTCAAGAATGAATGGTTCTCCTTCCCATTACACTCTGAGTCTCAGCCCCTACATTTACCTACAGGGGCCAAAGATTCCAACACACTTGCTTGCCCCAAGGGTACTGTGGGTCACCTGGCATTGTTTAACAGGTTATTGCAAATGGACCTAGGAAACTTACAAACACAGAGCAGAGTGATTCAGTATGTGGATGGACTCCTGGTCTGTAGCACGACCAAAGAGCTATATACGAAACAATCAGTAACAGTTTTGAACTAATCGACAGAGAAGGGTTGCAAAGTGGACAAGGACAAGCTGAAGTATTACTAGCAAACGGTTGTGTACCTGGGGTAGATAATATCATCATAAAGAGACATAACACCAGAAAGGGCCAAAGCAGGACAGAACACCGCCCTACCACAGTTAAACAGATGCAACAGCTTTTCTGTTTATGTAACTACTGTCATTCATGGACATTTGATTATTCTACATACACCAAACCCCTACTGCAAGGGCTAAAAGAAGCACAGAAATCAAAATGGCACATTATCTGGACAGATCGATTGATCTAATCATCTGAGGTGCTTAAAACAGAAATCAGTAGTGCCCCATTTCTGGCCATACCATTACAAAAAACAATTATTTATGTTCTCACATTTCAACGGTCAGGTTATGATGGCTCTCCTCAAGCAAAAGACTTCTCTGGGACACAAGCCTCTGGAATGTAACAGTGGTCTCATGGAGCCAATCATGCAGAGACACTTCCCATGTGAGCATGCTGTGGCAGCCACTGCGTTCGCCATCCAGATATCATCCACTATTAACATAGGCTGCCCTGTCACCCTTTATGCAAAGCATGCCATGCAGTTTCTGAAATCCTAGAAAAGTCAAAATCCACTCTCACCACCCAACGAGCATCATGATATGAAGTGATTTTTCCAAACTTCTCCATTCACATTGTCAGGTGGCACACTGTTAATGCAGCAGCATTTATTGCAGAGCCAGTAAAGGCAAATGACACAGTACATGATTGTGCTACATATAATGACACCACTGATGACACTACCAATGTTAGGGAAGATGCACTAGAAGAGAGGGCGGTGCTCTTTATTGATGGTTCATCAGGAATAAGGCACAGAGTGCAGCAGTAGCCAGCCTCCAATCAGCGGAATATCATGTGTTAGCAAAGGTGCCAAGGCTCTTCCACTACTCTGCACAGGCAGCAGAACTAATAGCACTGATATCAGCATTAGAACTGCCACAAGGGTTCTCCACTAGCAGTTATTCAGATTAAGTTTACATTACATCCACAGTGCACTTGGGCCTGCCAGATGGCAAAGGAGAGGCTATAAATAATCAGATGGTACACCCGTGCAGCATGCCACACTACTCATCAGGCTAATAGACGTATTACCGTTCCCCACAGCAGTCGCAGTAGTAAAATGCGCAGATCATACCAGCAACAGACCCAATTTCTAATGGTAATAGTGCAGCAGATTCAGCAGCAAAAGAAAGAGCTTATTTAGAAAACTCTGATGCCACAGTGTCCTCTGAACTTTTCCTGTAACAAGTAGAAATAACAGTCCCTTACAATGCACCTCTCCTGATTCAAATTATTGAACTGCAGGCATTAGCTCCCCAGCAGGAAAAATAATGATGCACAAAAAGGGGATGCAATGTATCTCTTACAAACCTCATATGGAGACAAAACATTTCAGTAGAACCAGTAATGCCCCAAGAGCTACTCACTGTTGCCCTAAATCAGTTTCACTATCCCTCACACACATCCAGAGAAAACATTGCCATTGATTTGTAGCAGGAGTAGTTTATTCCAAACTTCAAGCTGCTCATTAGTGAATTTATAGCAAAATGTACTACCTGCCACATGTACACTACTGGTCGCACTTTAAGGACACTGAAAGCTACATTCCTCCACCCTTTGGGCTGTTTGGACATTTGCACATCAACTACGTGGACATTATTAACAGGTGCAGAAACTTTTGTTACCTAATTGTTGTGGTTTGCCCGTTCTCCTGATGGCTTAAAGCGGGTCTCTGTGTCAATCCTGATGCAAAGTCAGCAGTGAAATGCCTTGTGCAGGAAGTGTTTCACAAATGGGACATCAGATAATATCAATCACTTTTTCAATGAAATCTGTTCTCTATTGGGTATAAACCACAAATATGCCCCATTTTCCACCCATGAGCCAAGGGGATAGTGGGGCGCAGGAATGCTCGAATGAAGCAAAAGCTGGTCAAATTGTGTGAAACATTGCATAAATCTTCTTTTTGTGCTGCACAATCAACCAGGGTCTGATCACCACCTCACCCTGCGTGAAATAATCACAGGCAGAAGGCTTCACACTCCCCTCGCACCTGCTCGCACAGCCTCTGGTAAACAGGAGTAAACAGTGCAACCTAGACTTATGCACACACCTCTGCTGAAATTCTTGGAGAAGAATTCCAGGAGTATTTTAGGGAACTAACAAAATCTGTCATGCTTATATATCACTTGGTTGGGCCCCATCACCATGATCATGACCCGCCAATAGACGAGTCATTGCAAGCACCACAAGAGTCATCACAGTATCAGCAACTGCAGCTCTTCCCAGATGATAGCGTATTTAAGTACAATTTCATGTGCAAGTGGAAAGACCCTAAATTCCTTCTAACTGATAAAGTGATCTACACTACTCCCACAGCCGTCAAATTATGAGGACACAAAATATTGATTCATCTGTGATGTCCCGAAGAACAAGAGTACCATTACCCCTCTCCAACAGCAAGAGGAAGAACCAAGGGGAATAACAAGGGGAGTAACAATCTAATTACCATGCATTCATTTGAGCGACTAGACATTTCACCACTCGATCAGGGAAATACCACTGAGCTGTCATGATGCTTACCCCCGGGCATCAGGACCAAGCCCATCAGCTCCGGGAGCAGGCATCCAGACACTTACTAAAACACCAACAGCCCCAGCTGGGGGCTGTTTGGGTTCAGTCCTGGCGCCTTAGGCGCCAGGCTCATCATAGGAATCAGTCCTGGTGCCTTAGGCGCCAGGATCATAGACTTTACTTACCTGATGCAGACCATGCTGCAAGTGAGTCCAAGCCAACGTGAGGCCTGCATGGGACTATTTTATTACAGGGACTATTTTTACTCAGGCGTGGTTCTGGGGAACTTCTTACCTGGAACTACTTTAGAGGCTATTTAAACCACGCCCGAACGGAAGCACACGCTTCGTGTTATTCTGCATCCAGCAGCGTAATGCTCACCGTGCCTGCAGCCAGCATCCAGCTTTCTGCCATGCCCGCCTCGAATCTGGAGCTCCTGAAAACAAGAGGAAAGAAAAGGACAAGGTTAGAAAACTAACTATTTTCAAATTCCTCACCTGATTCCGGATCCATCTCGCCTCCGGACCTGGAAAGAATATAATTTCAGTACGCGTCGCATCTCCAGCTGCAGTGCCGCGCCATGCTCACCAGTCCTTGCAGCATCTTCCGAATCGGCGCTGCCTCCATCATTTCTTCGCTGAACTCGGGCTCCTGGGGGACAAAAGAAAACAACAAGGTGAGCCGAGAAAACCAACAAATAAAACTCTTATCACCATAGACTTACCTGATTTACCACCGGAGGCATTATTCTATAACTCTCCACATCTTCATGTGCCGCACCTGCAAAGAGAGAGAAAACAACACGTTAAACACGTGCAACATTTACCGGACAGCGTCGGGTAATACAGACTCTTACCTGAGCGCCACCAGCTACCACGAGAGCATCTTCTCACGAACTCAGCTGCAAGACAAGGAAGGAAGGGGGAACAAGAGTGAACATCGGACATATTGAACTCTATGAACTTGATACTTACTGGTCCTAGCCAGGAACCTCAGAGTCAATACTCTCCGGAACTCTCCCATGCCTTCAAACCAGTGAAGTAACTGGCATCAACGCGCCCCTGCAATCCATGCAAGATGGAGAGCTCATCTTTTAAGAGTATAAGGTGAGATTGCTGAAAGGGCACTTCGGAGTGATAAGTGGGGAGGACTGTGGGGGGTGCCATCACTTGAATCCACGGGTGGCTAAATCCATCTCTCCACTTGCAGGAGAATACTTCTACGGGTCAAGCAGACAAGATTCGGAGGGCCAGTCCAGTCAGTCATCTCTGCACTACGCATCACCTTGGTGGAGTCCGCAGCCGTCCGGGTCCGATCGACGCCCCTGTGGGAGCCAGGGGAGCATAACATGAACTTAGTAAGTATTTTCCTTATTTTGTTCTTATTTTTTGCATCTTCTGTTTTCTCATGTTATTTTTTACATGCTTTATCCTTCGAACGGATGGGTCTCATAACGTTACTAACACTGAACATACACTTTGAGATGTTAATTTTTCTGTGCCTAGAATTAGCAGGGATATTTGTAATCCATGTGTGATCCCAGATCAATCTAATGGTGTGCATCACCATGCAGAGGAAAACATGTGGTTTCACCACATGCAGGCAGTGGGGAGAGAAAAATCGAGTGACCTTTGTTTTGTTTGTTCATTGATTCCTTATGTATCCTCCGCACCTAGAATATGCTTGCTTCAAGAGTTGTCACCAGTAATTGCAAGTTGTTTAATTCACCTAGACTTATATAGGGTGTGAGGAACAATGCAGGGACACATGGTCCAGGTACAGTGGGTAGAAGTTAATGCAACAGTGTATGATGACAAGTATGTAGAACTGACAACAAGGGTTGAGTGATCTTATACATACGCATGAAAAGAAGAGCACAGGTGCAAATTGAATTTTTGGGAGAAGCAAGTTAAGAAAGGGGCATTTATTTTCACAGCATTGCTTAGATCACGACATTTCTTTGGTGCAGGACAGACTGTGAGAGGAAATCAAAGGTGCTCTTTTTTATAAATAGGAATGGGTTGTAGGGCTGATTGGGTGCAGAGCAGGAGGAATGTCTGCACTACCCTTAGGTGTGATCCCAAAACTAAATGAAATGTGTTCAACAATGTGGACAGCATATCAACAGAATAAACCCCCAATAAGAATTATGATACTTAAACAGTTTTCCTTGTGTTTCCAAAGCACTAGCATTATTTTTGTGGGAGTAAACATCGACTGCAACATCACTGTCCTCCTTCAAGAATTTAAAGTGGAAACACAGAACTCAAGGACATTTATTGGTTCTGCCACCATCCTTGGGCAGTGTCCGTTTGATAGGTACATTATAAGCTCACGTGCTGGTGGTATCTAATGTCAACATTACTACCATTTGCACGCCTTCCATGACTAAGCCTATATTTTTACTGGACCAGCGGTCCACCAATCTCTAGGCCTACATCGTCAATGCTGCAGTAACTATTTGTCTCAAGTGCAAGTGACTAGCTGAATGCAATACTGCAAGATTGTAGGCTTTCCAACCAAACTGAAATGTTTTTTTGACCCAGATCGATCATCACTCCTGGGGTGCAAGCATGAACAAACTGCAGCCACAAGGTAGGGACTTATTCAATTGGACAATGATGCAGACAATGGGGTGAATGCTATCAATGAAGAACTTAGAGCTATAAGGATAACAACGTTGCAAAATAGTTATGTCCTCGTCCTATTGACTGCCATGAAGGGGGGAGGGCTGTGCCAAAATTGTCACTTCATGCTGCACTTACATACCATCCAATGATGCAGAAATTTGAAGTGTTACACAAGCAATACACGCACTGCACACTCTGTGCACTACCAGGGAGAATAAAAAAAAGGTGTGCCATACACTGATTGGTTTTCCTCTGTGTTTTCATCAGTGCCTTCGTGGATAAGTAACCTTCTCAAAGCATTGCTTCCTTTTGTCATCCTGCTTCAGGTTATTTTTTACATGTGTTAAATAGTTCTGGGATGCTGCAAGAAAATGATGGCTAATGACCATGATGTCTCTCACAATAAAACCTACTGATGACAGTCCCCTTTCTAAAGGACACATACTCACAGACTGAACCCTGGAGTACAAGCCTCGCATGGTTGCAATATGTGAGCCAATTGGTCTCCCAGGAACACGGTTTTACTACCCTGACGACCCAGAGAACTATTCTGAAACTTAGATGGATCCTACTGGGGGTGGGGGTTGTTGCTTTTTGCCCTGCAACCTAGAAGAATACAAAGGGGATTTGAAAAAACATGAAGAAAGTGTGGGTACCGAAGACTCCTTTTTATAAAATGAAAGATATAGGTGGTGTAGTTGAGAAACGAACTAGTAGAGAATGTAAATATGGGGGTGCAACATCCTAAACATAATAGAAAATAAAAGCTTTGGGACTGCTATTAACACAAGTGTTTTTGCATTACTATTGAAATAGGCCTTGTTTCTGCATCAGTCTTGAGAGTTTATGGACATGCCAAGTACATGGCAGGATGAGCATGTAGCACAAATATTAACCATTCTATCAAGAAATAGGCCTCTAAGTGTTCAGCCATCTTGTTTTAGTGTTTCTGACAAGTTCAATTACTTTTCACCTCTGAAACAACCATGAGAGCCCTCCGGCTGCAGTATTTGTGGATGGATGGCCAGGTTTCCTCTCAGCACTCCAGCTCCCGCATAGCAGGAACAGAGACCCGGAAGCAAGCATGCGTGCAGAATCCAGAGCATTTGTGAGGAAGTGCACCGCTCTGTCTGTATGTCCGGGGCGGTGCAGCAGCATCCCCTTGCACATATAGACATGCAGTTCCCCAGCCAGCATTCGCAATGAGCTATCAAAGACTGGGGAAGCAAAACACCCCAGCCTTGCTTGGCTCATTGAGCAAAACTGTCAAGGGGAAACTGCATTTTCACTTGACAGTTCATCCAGCCCAGGAGCGCTCCCTCAGCTGCAAAAGTTAGTTGGCAGAGTGCTCAATGTTTACAAAGGGCTGGCTCCTCAGCTCCTTCATAATGGGCGGGGGTGCTGGTGGGTCTGCACCCCCTTGCCCATTATGGAAGAGCTGCGACTGTTAGCTTTTAACTGGTGTAAAATTTTGACATAAATATTTACATTTTTGACTAAACACCATAATGGGTTCCATGCAGCTGAATTTCTTTCACTTTTGATGCATACAGCTCACGTAGAAAGTCGATCCACATACTTAAAGAGTGTGTGCGGTCTGCAGGCCACACAATCGGAAGCCCATTGCAGAAAAGGGCGCCACCTACAGTAGTGTGATGTACAGGAGATCGGGCTTCCGGATGTGTGTCCTGCAGACGGTCGAAAAAGATAGCAGGATGGGTCGGCGCAGGGGGCGTTGGGCTTGTGCAGCAGAGGGGCAATGAATGGAGGGTCAAGGGCCCTCGCGAAAAGGACAGCAAAAAGGGGCAAGGGACAAACGACATACTGTGTGGGGTCAGCCTTCACAGGCTGCAAAGTCAGACTTTTGTTCCATGAATTCGGACCCTGATCCGTTTCATTGATAGTAGTATAATGTACAACCCACCTACTTCTTTTCTCCTACTTTTACATAATAGGAGGTTTCTGTTTGTCTCTTTTTTCACATCCACATTTCACAGGTTGAATTAAACGTGGAGATCAAAGTACGGAACTGAGAGGAGACCATTGCTCCACTGTCTTTTAGAGGCCTATCATCCCTACATGTGGGGTTATAGAATGATAATGATGATGTGTTATTTATATAGCGCATTAATCCAAAGCGCTTTACAGAGCACATATTTACATACAATATCACCGAACCGAAATTGGTACTCACCAGAATGGCTGTTGACCTGAGAAGCACATTTAAATCTTTGTTGGTTCTATTCCCAGAGGCTGGCGGGAAGAAAACAAGACGACTGCTGCGAGGTATATGTATTGATTACTTGGCGTTTACTGTTTGTCACCCTCTTATACACAGATATTCAGAACGCATACATCTGGTCCTGTATTACCAGAAGCATGCAATGACAGAGTGCAGTTTTTCTAACACTCCCCTTACACATTGCCCCCTGTCACTTTCCCTCAGTCGTCATTACCCCATAACGGCAATAATTCGAATGATATCAGGTGCGTTTTCTGACAGAAATTATCACTGCACGAAAAATTAAATCAATGCATGTATTTGATTGGCCAACGTTATAATACAGCCCTTACTATCCCTTTCCAATTAAACATGCACATATTTTGAATATATTACGTTCAATTGCTTGCCCATTTACTGTAATCTTGACAGTACGGGTAAATACATGAATAAATACATATATTTTAGGAAAAGGAGTAGGTTCACGTTTTGGAAGCTGGTTCCGTATTACTTCACTTAAATATGAATTTCCAGTTTGCTATCTGAGGGAAATGTACTGTGCAAAATTGAAAAATCACACTGGAAAGTACATTTGCACCATAGGGAGCTGTGTGGTTTAACACAGAATCAAGTAATGAAAAAAGCGTTCAATAGAGAAATTTGATTAAGGGAAATGGCATATGTGAAGATGGCCAAGATCCTTTGAAAGGCAAGAAAAGGTCATTTATTGAAATGATCAGAGTGCATTAAAAGAAGCCGAAACATACACCAGGGATCAATATTGAATGCAGTCAAAACAAAATGTACCCTGACCTTTTGTGTCTAGCACCTACCAGTGCCAGGAATACAGTCCAAAATATTGATGCCAAAATGCAAAAACCTAAGAGTGGAAAATTCTTCAGGATGTACAAAGATACACTAATCACAATATTTGGCCATCACTTAATTTTCTTTTTTAGTATTCACCACCATTGCAGTAGGCTCTACTATTGGAAAAAGGCTGTGCACTTCGAATGGAGAGGCGGTGATTGCACAAACAGTAGGTTTACTCTAAGGATATTCTTCCTCACGAGAAGTGGTGCTGTCACAAAAAATTAAAGGACTTCTAAAGCATGTGGGCTATAGGATGGCAAAGGAACAAGCATTGTATGTGTATATGTCGCTTTGGCAGAAGCACTGAACTAATTGACTAAGTACAAATCAAAGAAAGAACAACTTAAATAACTTCAAAACTAAGGAAAAGACAATAATGGGCCTCATTAAGACTGTTGCGGTAAGGCAAGAACGGCACGGTTGTTGCCTTACCGCAACATTACGAGTTTGCTCGCGGGTGCCGCTCTGGACCTCTTGTCAGACCAGTTGTGCAGAGCGGCACCCGCGAGCAGAACAGGATGGTAGCAACGGTACTGTTATGAACGGTACAGCTGCTACCGTCCTACCCATTACCATTGAGCGCTGTGGGGGTTCAATGGGAATGGGAACGTACCGGCTCCGGGTCCCGCGAAAGGGAAATTACTGGGCCCTCCAAGGTCGGAATGGCCCGGTAATTCCCCTTTCGTGGGACCCGGAGCCTCCTAATGAGGCCCAATGTTTTTTCAGGCAACAGTATTAAAGAGTGAGAGTTATAGGCAGTGGTAGCTGACTACTGAGCCAAGTAACCTTGTGACCTCAGAATAGACAAAACGATTCTACCTTTGTTATTGTTTACAAGTGATGTTGCATCAGGCAATGCTGTGCAAAAGTCCCCCTTGAAATTAAATATGTTTGCACAACCAATAAGAAGTGGCTAGGGCAGGTGGGGAAGCAAAATGGAAGTGTTAAGAATGTGCATGCTAGTTCCCAAACCGATGCAATTTACAGTTGGAGTGATTTCCTTTATACTAGCATGTGTTTTTCTGACAATGCACACCCGTCTGTCTGTCAAAATGTATTTTCTTGGAAAGGGTAATGTTCACATTAAAACCGATGATCTTTTCCAATGGGCCCCCAATGTGATGGCGACATTCCATAAAGACCCATGCTATGACATTGTATGTCTCCAAATAACAGGACCGTCCCCACATTGGGATGCCTTTGTCACTGCTGCTTCCATTCTATTTTTAACCATAAAACGCACATCACTTCTCCTTTGACATGCCTGTATTTTTTTCTGACCATGCATCTGTAAGCAACGACAGGGGTGTCTCTCGCAAACCTGTACCTGGCAATGCTATTCATGCTCACAGGAAGAGGGTCAGAGACACAGAGAGAAATAGAGAGAGTGGCTAAGAAAAAAGAGAGTGAAGAGAAGGCGGCAGAGAGCAATATATAGATATATATGTAGAGAGTGTGACAGAAAGAGACAGCGAGGGAGAGAAAGCACTCGCTTAGCATATGATACGCTGGCAACTGCTAGTGTTAGCTATTTTTGATGTCTGTGAACAAAACATGCTACACCTAACCTGTTCCCCGGGTTTAAAATACCTCTGAAGCACCATTACCGCAGAATCATGTGAGACTCTCCTACTTCCCAAGGCTGAAGCTTTAGTGGCAGATTCAGAAGGTGGGGCCTCTTTCTTCAAATCTCTGGTTGTGCTCCTTTGCTTGATAAATGGCACAGCTCACTTCCTGGTGCTTCATGTTTTCTTCCCAGTTTTACTTGGATGCTTTAGGGAGGATGGGGGCCACCCACAAGAGCAGAGAGAGCAGGAGAGTTGGAGGTGTAGCCACTGAGAGCAATTTGTGTGTGTCTTTCCAACATTCCATACGCTTTTTTTAACATGATATGGTGCATGTTATGTGTGTGTAATTTCCCTGAAGGTTTCACTGTCATTTTGAGAAACCTTTGTGAACTCATGTATGATTGATAGTGTTTTGTTTTCTTTTTAAATAAGGCCCCCTTGCATTAAAACAAAGAGAAACATAAACCTTTGGAAACACCCTTTGGGGAAGTCTTGCATCTATAGTGGTGCTGCAGAGAATAGGCAGGATCCACGAATAGCAACAAGCAATATAGTAGGTTTATTCTTCAGTATCCGTAGTTACAGCAATTGAATCAGGTAGCATCACTGAGATAAAAGGAGTACCCAATCACAGGGCACCATTCACCCCCATACCAGGGTCAACTGATTCTCATGGAACACTCTTACTGCTTATATAACCAAGGATCCATGACCCTTTCCCTTCATGATATCATCCTCATACTGTCACACTGCTCTTCATTCACTCAACATACAACAGAAACCATTTGTGATCATTTTTCTTCACCTTCGTCCTTCCAGCACAACAAATGAAAACATCAAAAATAAAATGTTGGTAAAATGTCCCAATCCTTTTCCTTTCCTACACTCCAAGAGTGGAAAAAGAAACGCCCTTGTGAAAACCTTTTCCCAGAGTTCCCTGTAAACCAGACCTGCTACAAAGAATAAAGAAAAGGATTACATATGTATTTGGGAGTGTATCATCTTTGGATGAGGAGGATTGCCTGCATGCATTTGAATACAGCGAGCCCGTGATGACAGGTCAGCAATAGGTGCAAACGAGGACACAGCTGTTCAAGTTTGTACTAAGGGGGGCATGAATAGCTGAAACACAAGAAGGCAGATAAGAGGCAATAGGTAGAACATGATGAGGTGGTGAAGCAAGAAGCAGTGTTAGTGGGACAGTTCGATAGAAGGAATTGGAGTGGATGAGGGGAAGGATGAAAGGTGCTATAGGAGGTGAAATAAGTGCTGGAGGGCGTAGCAGTAGGACGGGAGTAAGAGGGGCAGGAACAAGAGGAGTGTGAGACAGAGGATGGGGAGGAAGCAGGGTTGCCAAGATGATGATGTTGGCTACCATCCTCTGCCGGGGGCAAGGTGCACGCACCAGACGATGGGCCAAACAAAAAGTTACTATCCGAGCACTTTGGCAGTACTTCATTCTTTCTGAGTGAATGATGATGACAGAGGAGTGTGCCATTATTTGCAAATTCTGCAAGGAGAGTGAAATGTCGGGTAAGAAGACTGAGCAATGCAGTCTTGGGCACAACTACAATATGTAAATAATGTTATGTCTTTCTTTCAAGTCCCTGTTCTTTGACAGGTTTTGTAACAATGACATTGCCTTGCTGTTCCTGCATTGGTGTGGCCATTCGATCCCAGCATTGACATTGCTCCTGCCCAATTCCCTATGAATCATTGCTCTCAATCAACCTGGAGGGGCACCTTTAACCTCTCCTGTCTTCCCTGGCCCCTTGCTGCTCTTCCACAATTCTGCTACCTCATCCTAAAGGGGGTATTCACACTTGTCTACCCTGCCCATACCCATCAATACTACCACCCTAGTTTAGTGGAAGAGGTGAAAGGTCTGGACAAACCAGACCATTCTACGGTAGCTTGGCAGGCGGTCAAGGAGGGGTGAGAGTGATCAGAAGCCCACAATGAGCATACAGAGTAAAACTCCACAGAATACTCTTAGACAGGTGTATATCAAAAATACATGTATTATAGGCCTTTATAAATAAACACAAATACACCACAGTAATAATGAACAGTTATCACACACGCCTTAAACTATGTAACAAATATACTATTGTGTTTTGCCTAATGCGGATAAAGGAGGGAACACAACCACGACCTGTAACAGAAGTGGTAAGTAAACACAATCATCACATTAGGCAGTTCTTTAAAGTCGATCCCTAACTTCTGCAGACCATCTCTACAAAGTGGGGAGCCTTGTGCTCAAAAGTACAGCAGTGCGCTAACAAGAGCTAGCAGTTCAGGAAGGGGGTTGAAGTGATGAAGAATGCAGCCCTATTATTCGAAGAAGGTCTACCCCACAGGTAGAGCAACCTTTGGAGTTCAGGAATAGCTGGGGAGTGCAGGCTAGCCCAGCTAAGGTGAGCATCTTCTCAGGGATTCTCGTGTGTAAAAACAAATTGCTGTGCTGGTAAGTGATGCAAGTACTCACCGACCCCCCACACAGTCTGGCCAAACGTTGCCAGTCTAGTCCAGGTCGCTTGTAGGTTTAACCCCTCTGTAGTTACACGTTGCTCTGGTTCTCAGTGGCTGCGGGATGGGGCGAATGTCCGTGGCGGGACAGTAGCCTTTTCTCTGCTCTCGAATATGAAAAGAAGACAGTTCCAATGCAGCACATCTCAGGGCACAGAGGGGCAGGTCTGCAAGCACTTACAGGGGCTGTCACCACAGCAGGGCAACACAGGGACCACAAATGCTCGTGGCATGGCTCACTCTCATAAATCGTGAACCAAAAGAGCTTTGGTGGGAGAGGGCCGGGGACAACAACTAAGCGATTTTCAAAGTATCAAGTCTCAACTCTGGATGGTGGCGTTCCTATACGATGCCCCAGGTTCGAGCTGGTCAGTTCACTGGATGGCCCAGGAATCCTTCAAAGAGTCTTTTTGCGGGGGTAAGCAGGATGTGCCGTGAGTAGTTGGTCCCACTATTCCAAAGAGTGGAAACGCCCTTGCAGGCCTTCTTGGTGCAATTAAAATGCAGGGGTCTGACGGGTGCCAAATGTTCCAGCAGGTCTCCGGCGGTTCCACATTTCAGGATACTTGGCTCCTTCTGTAGTTCGGTTTGAACCTCAGTTCGTTGACCTGGAACGGATGCAGAGCCACTTCTCTTATTCAAGATTCGTTTCACACTCAAATCTAGGATAGCCAATGGAAGATCTGCTCTCTTGCATTCATGCCAGACATGGCCAATTATGGCCCACAGCGGTTCCAATCATTCAGGGATACCAGACATAATGGCACGCGTATTGTGGATTTGGACCAGGCAGTCCCAACCCTTTTCCTGGGCACTAGCACACGTGACATGCAGGAGCCCGCAAAAGATGCAGTTTTCGCGGGAGGTTGCATGCCCAAATAAGGAATAGCTCGGTCTCTCGACCTGATGGAAGGCTACGGGACAAAATGGCCAAAGGACAGAACAAAATACTTTGTGGCACAGCCATTTTCGGGTACTGGCCACAGTCTTGGGCCAAACGTGGTCAACACAATATGGTCGATAAAAATGAAGTAAAAATACATTGATAGCAAACTACTGCCACCAGTTTGTCCTAGGAAGATTTGAACAAACACCAGAAAATCCTTAGAGGGTGCTTAGGACCATAACATGAGAGGTCTCCTATGCGTGGTACTGTAAGTTACTTGGCACATAGATACAAAGTTATCAAGAAATGGCAACACAGTCAAAGACTAAGGGAAACTTAGTTTCCCAGTACTGAGAGGCTATGTCAGTTTCCCCATAACAAATTAGCAAAAGCCAAGGGGAGTGCAACTAAAGACTGTGCTCCACTTAAAAAAGTCACGTTCAGTAAGCCAAACAAAAGCAAACGTTGGGTGTATGGCCTGGTCCATAAATGGAGGCCAAATTGCACATACGGGAAATCCCTCCCGAACACTCGCCGCTCCCAGACCAAGGACAGGGAAAATTAATCCACCCAAGGATGAGTCTAATGTTCAGGTTGACTAAACATTCTGGACTACCCATCAGCATTGCTATGTTGGACATCTGGCCTGTGCTCACTGGTGAAGTCAAACCCTTGCAGGCTTATGGACCACCTCAGCAACTTCGGATTCTCTTCCTTCTTGTTCATTAGCCACTTTAAGGGGTTATGGTCAGTTTGCACACTGAAGTGGGTCTCATAGAGGTAGGGCCTCAGCTTCCTTAGGGACCACATGACAGAGAAACATTCTTTCTACACAGTGGACCACCTGAGCTCTCTGTCCTTAAGCTGGTGACTAATGAATTCAAGAGGGTGTTCTCAACCTTTCTAATCTACCTGTGATAGTACAGCACCCATCCCAGTGTCAGAGGCATCTGTCGGCACAATGAAAGCACGTTTGTCGTAGGGGCCCTGAGAACATGGGCCGGCACAGGGAGTCATTTAAGCCATTTAAGGCCTTCTCACACTCCACAGACCAAGAGACCTTGATGGCTTTCTTCAGAGTAGTGAGAGCAGTCAGAGGGGCAATGGTACCATAGTCTGCCATGAACTTTCAGTAATACCCAGTGAGACTTAAGAAAGAAAGTTTGTGTAGTGGGCGTAGGCCAGTCTTGTTCTACTTGTACTTTAATGGGTAGAGGCTGAATCCTCCCTCTTCCTCCTTCATGCCCAAGGTAGACCACAGACCCTTGTCCTATCTGGCACTTACTGGTCTGTATGGTCAGCTGGGCCTTCTGAAGAGCCTGCAATGCTATTTCCAGGGGTTTCACATGTTCTTCACAGGTGGCACTGAAAACTGCTAGATAATCCAGATATGCTAAGCAGAATTCATCCATCCCATTTAGGACATGATTCACAAGTCTTTGAAAAGTGTCAGATGCATTCTTTAATCCAAAGAGCATTACCCAATGCTGCCTTCTCCTTGGCATGTTCTGCAAGGGAAATGTCCAATACCTTGCAGGGAGGTCAAATATGCTGAAGTACTTGGAGGCACCCAAGGTATCCACCAGCTTACCAGTTCTAGTCAAGGAGTGGGCATCTGTCCTGGTGACCGCATTCAGAGCCCTATAATCTACACAAAACCTCAGGTCAGACGTATCTGCCTTTGGTACCAGAACCACAGGACCGGTCAATGGACTAGTGGATGGTACAATTACCTCATTATCCAACATCTTTTTGACCTTGGATTTAATGTAGGATCTCACCTTTTTCTGCATCCTCTACCCCTTACAGTTGGTAGGTACACTGTCACCTGTTCCAATTTCATGTCTGCACCAAGGTGTCAAGCCAGGAGTCAGTGAGAACACGTTCTTACTTCCTCTTGTAGGGTAGGAGTCAGGTGAGGGGCCACTTTCACACCCTCAATGGAGCCATCTGAAGGGCTAGCCAGGCAGAGGTTCAGATTCCTCCTCTTCTCTGTTAGATGCCAAACGTAGTGCTGCTATTTCAACCCTAGGGAAGAAAGACTTCAGCCTATTTATGTGGAACACATGGGGGCTTGACCCAGCCTCCTAAGGTCCACTAAATAGTTTACCCCACCTGTAGGGCTCAATGCCTTATAGGGTTCATAATCAGGACTTCTTGGCCTGAGGTGAAGTGAATAACAGGAGCCTTCTTCTCATACCATTGTTTTACCAGAATTTTACCTGCCTTCAATGTATCACTGGCCGGAACCATCAGAAGGACCATTCTCTTCCTTAACCCCAGTAGCTTTTCTACCACATTGTTAGTAATGGAAGAGGTAAGGAGCTCCCACCCTTCCTTGACTATGGCCAGTGGTCCATTAACAGGGTGACTGAAAATAATTTCAAAGGGGCTGAAACCAACACCCTCTTAAGGTTCCTCTCTGTAGGCAAAGAGTAAGCAGGGTGACAGGAGATCTCACTTTCTCCTATGAGGTACTTATAGAGCCCCAATCATGCTTTTGAAAGTTTTATTAAACCTCTCAACTAAGCCATTCGTTTGTGGATGACAAGCAAATGAAAATGTTTAAGTGACCCCAGACTCCTTCCACATGGCAGGTTGCAGCCAGACTTGTAAAATATTATCAGCGCCTGACTTCCTTTTGCCATCGGGTAATTCAAAGTCGTCCGGCCTGGGTAGTCAGGCCCTAGTAAAATGTAAGTCCCCTTTCCCAGGACGCTATGGTAGTGGGGACATGGGCACGGATCACTGGCACCGTTGCTAACGATGCCAGTGCTTTTGTGACTGGTCTGCCTACCGTGGCCTCTGTGCCCAGCAGGGTCAGACCTGTCGGGCACAGTGGCCATGGCAGGTAGACTTGAAGTTTGCTGATACGGAAACAAGGGTGCTGGCGAGCTTAACCGGTACCCTTGTTTCCAGACTGGCAAACTTATAATGGGACCCTAAGTGTCAGGAGGGGTGAGAGGGATCGGAAGCCCACAATAAGCACACAAAGTAAAACTCCACTGAATACTCTTAGATAGGTGTACATCAAAAATGCATTTATTATAGGCCTTTATAACTAAACACAAATAAACCACAGTAATAAAGAACAGTTACCAAACACTCCTTACTATACTATACTATAACACAAACACAATCATCACATTAGGCAGTTCTTCAAATTCGATCCCTAGCTTATGCAGTCCAACCCTACGAAGTGGGGAGCCTTGTGCTCAAAGGAACAGTAGTGGTTTAACACGTGGTCATGCGCAAGAGAGAAAACAGGTCCTCTTCATGGTGCTGTAGCAGTAAGGAAGGAGGTTGAGGTGATTAAGAATAATGCCCTATTATTCAAAGAGGGTCTACCCTCGCAGGTAGAGCGACTTTCAGAGTTTGGGAATAGCAGGGAAGTGCAGGCTAGCCCAGCTATGGTGAGTATCTTTTATGGGATTCTTGTGCGTAAAAACAAATGGCTGTGCCAGGGGGCCACTGGTAAGAGATGTAAGTACTTACTGACCCTCGACACTGTCCAGGCCAAACTTTGCCAGTCTAGTCCAGGTCGCTTGTAAGTTTAACCCCTGGAGTTACATGTTGCTCCGGCTGTCAGCGGCTGCAGGACAGGATGATCGTCTGTGGCAGGACAGTAGCCTTTTCTCTGCTCTCGAAGAAGAAAAGAAGACATTTCCAGTTCAGCACATCTCAGGGCACAGGGAGGCAGGTCTGGAGGCACTTACAGCGACCATCACCAAAGCGGAGCTAGACAAGGATCCACAAATTCTCATGGCGCGGCACACGCTCATAAACCGCTACCCAGACGAGCTAGGACCTCATTATTTTGGCAGGATAGGGCTCAGGACCACAAGTACGCGATTCCCAAAGTCTCGAGTCTCAACAAGGGATGGCGGTGGTTCCATCGAATACCCCGGTTTCAGCTGGTCAGTTTGCTGTATGGCCCAAAATACTTCTGAAGAGGCTGTTTGCAAGTGTAAGCAGGAGGTGCCGAGAGTAGTTGGTCACACAGCTCCAAAGGGTCAAAGTGCACTTGCAGGCCTTCTTGGTGCGATACAAAAGCAGGGGTCCGACAGGACAACAGCAGGGTCAGGGTGCAAAAACTTCCAGCACATCTCTAGCAGTTGCACAGGTATGCTCTTTCATTTCAGGATACTTGGCTCCTTCGGTAGTTCGGTGTGAATTCAGTTAATCAACCTGGAATGGATGCAGAGCCCCTTTTCTTATCCAAGATTCATTTTGCACTCAAATCTGGCTCAGCCAATGGAATATCTGCTCTCTTGCATTCATACCAGGAGTGGGCCAATCACCGCCCACAGTGATTCCAGTCATTCAGGCATACCAGACATACTGGCCCGAGACCAGTAGTGTGGATTAGGAGCAGAGAGTCCCAACTCTCTTCCTGGGCACTAGCACAAGTGACATGCAGGAGCCCATGAAAGATGCAGTTTTTGCGGGAGCCTGCATGCTCAAATAAGGAATACTGGGGTCTCTCGAACTGGGGAAGGCAAAGTGACAAAATGCCCAAAGGATAGAACAAAAGATTTCATGGCATGGCCATTTTCGGCACTGGCCACAGTCTTGGGCCAAATGCAGTAAACACAAAGTGGTTCATAAAAACCAAGTAAAAATACTTCAAAAGTAAACTGTTGCCATGAGTTCATCCATAGCACACTTGTACAAACACCAAAAAATCCTTAGAGGGTGGCTAGGGCCATAAAACAAGAGGACCCCTGTACGTGGTACTGTAAGGTACTTGGCGCATAGATAAAAAGTTACCAAGAAATAGCAACATAGTCAAAGACTAAAGGAAACATAGTTTCTCAGTACTGACAGCCAGAAGTATGTGTATGTTTTCTGATAACAAATGAGCAAAAGCCCAGAGGAGTGTAGCTGAAGGCTGTGCTGCACTGGAAAAAGTCAGGTTAGGTAAGCCAAGTAAAAGCACATAGCTTGGGTGGGGTCCATAAATGGAGGGGAAATTGCACCTAAGGGAAATCTTTACTAACACACCCCCAGATGTTCAAACCCATTACCCATCACAAGTTAATATCCCATTTGATAGTGTATATACCTCTACTCAAGCTGTGACTGGAGCCTGGTCTTCTGCAAAATGTGGCAGTGTGCTCCAAAATGCTTATACTTGAGAGCTCCCCTTAAGGACGTGGCAGTTTTACTGCTATCACTAGGATGACACAATCCCTAAAACCTTGCCTGCCCCCTGGGCCTGGTATTCCAGGAGGTATTCTCACACCATCAAATGAAAAACCAGACTATTAATACACTTTCTCGCTTCGGTCAATAATCTTGAACCTGGCTTACATTTGCACACTGTTAACGTATTTGTGATAATGTTTTTGCATTGGTGGTAAGCACACAGATGCAAATGTAACGATGTAAAACACGTAAACACATCTTATAGCCTTGGTGCCATCCACCGCCTGACCGCCATGGTGTTAAAACAGAAACAACCCTATAGTATGGAAAGTATGTTGGCCAGAAACCAATCGCATCATGTGACAAACATCGCAAACACAGAATCCTCAATGTAACCAGAGGGTATCCATTTTGTGAAATGTGAGCCATTTGCTTTTTTTCTTTCTGTCAAAACGCTTTGCAAAATGCATTCTATGCTTCAAACTCACACACGGTACAAGGCCATGGCCTGAATGCTGACAGACTAACACAGACAGGAATGTTAAATGATACAGAAATACATTGCTTTCCTCCCTCATGAAGTCCTTGAAGGCAAGCAGAAGCTGCATC
Source organism: Ambystoma mexicanum (assembly GCF_040938575.1). NCBI lineage: Eukaryota > Metazoa > Chordata > Amphibia > Caudata > Ambystomatidae > Ambystoma > Ambystoma mexicanum. Next base: position 876,464,305 of record NC_090941.1, read on the forward strand.
TAATCAGCAGTCCAGGTGCTGGCCTGTCTTGCAAACGCTGTAGTAAAAGGCAGTTAAAGCATGAATTATATTCTTTTAGTGGCACTCCTTCGCAGGGACTGTTATTTTCTGGTACTTTCTGTTTGAGAACAGTCTGACCCGTAGTTCATGAATCAAGACACATAGATAATGTGCTAAGGAATGTTTCTCTCCTACGAACATATCTTTGCCGAACTAAGAGCTCTATGTTCCCTATAGCAGAAAGCTACAATTGCTAGAATAACTATATTTAGAGTGAATGGAGATTTGTCATAACGTGTCATAATTGTCATGATTGTCAATCACCGAACCCTAGCCTGAATGATACATTTATGGGCGGATTGAATTGCCTTCAAAAAGATTGCATGTTATTTATATATATATGGCTGCTTGAGCGTTGCTCGCTCTCTTGCGTCTCACGAGGTCTGGGAACACATGTTGCGAGACGTTGAGACCCCAGTCGGCTGACTGAGAATACTTTGAAATAAACCAGACTTGTTTGGAAATCAAACCTCGTGTCTGTCGTGTCACTAGAGTATATGGTTATTGTGCCTTAGTTTCCATATGCAGTCTTTATGGCCTAGCAAAGGTAGCCTACTCAGTGGTGCAGGAGAAGTTTCTCACAGCACATCTTGAGATGCAGGTCATTAGCCATCATGACACAGAGTTTGGTGGTGTGAGAAAGAGTCCCAAACACTGTTCATGGCACTGGTTACAGATGACAAGCCTGTTCTGCAATGTTGGCTTAGGGGCCCCGATGTTGGAAAGATATAGTAGTGCCAACATATAGGATGAGCTGGGATTTTGTGTTTGAACGATTGGCTGGGAACAGCTCGCATGAATGCCAATTCTATCATGCAGGCACAAATACCCTGCATTGTGTTTCAGTGATCAGCCAGGGGGATATAGAGTACAGTACAATGCAAGATCCTCTAGAGACTCACCTACATGGCCATAACCATAGCATCCAACACTAGGTTTAAAAGCATGACTTATTTTAAAATAAACTAGCTACCCCTGACACCTGTCTGATTCCATGTTTTACCACTCTTCTACTAGCACCATACATTAGAACACCCTCCTTATTCACTCTGCCAGTCACACACCCTGTGCATCGTCTCACTTCTGTCCTTTTTACTCCTTTGCTCTGTAACATTGTAACTCCATAACCTCTGGGATCTAAAACAGCATGAAATTGTCAGCATTCAAATAAGGTCTGAGTGAATGTCTTGCATGATCCTTCAATGGTCGAGCTTGTGCTGTGTGTGCCCATGCTCACCTGACCACAGTTTTTTTTTTAAATTTATGGAGTACTTACCTCTATTCTTGGGTAACTCTCACTCTCTTGATCTCTCTTGATCTATCTTACTCTCTAGATGCCTCTTGCTTTCATTTTCTCTCTCACTGTTGTGCTCTTTTAGCACATAACTCTCGCTCCCTCTCCCATTTTTCGTTTAATACATTCATTTGTTCCTTATCAGGGACGTAATTTCATCAAAATGCCAAGGGTGGTCGACGTGACATCACATGACCCCTGACCTCTGATGACATCACTGGAAGTGAAGTAATTTGACCCACCCCAAAGTGACATCTCTGGAAGCGATGGAACACAACCTTTCACCCCTCGTCAAAATAGGAAGTGGCATCACATAGCATTATTCCTAAGTACACTATGAAAAATATAGTTACGATAACACTGTAATGTGACATTCCTACAAGAATGGATCACCATATGTTTTATTAATATTGGTGTGCATGAGCCCATATCACCAAAATACTGTGAATGCAAGCAGACATCCAAGGCCAAATGAGAATGATGTGTTATTTGTAAGCGCTTTATATAGAACAAATATACAGACGATATCACGCAACCTGTGTTGGTACTAATTTATCAACCTCAGAAGGATGAAAGGCTGGGTTGGCCTTGCCAGGATTGGAACCTGAAACCTGCAGATCACACACAAATTGCAACAGCGAGTTCTCAAACCACTGACCTATCTTACCGCTTATAGTGATCTTATCGGCTATAGTAAAATGAGCAATTACAGGTCAGAAAGCAAAAAAAAAAAAAAACACTCTGTAATAGATACCGTTAAGCTGGTAACAGATTTAACAGCAGGCCAGTTCATCTGCAGGTCGGGTGCAAAGTTAGCCACATGTGAAGCCTGCGTGGATCTACTTTTCACGCTTCAGAGTTTGGCAAAATACATATCATTGGGAGGGTTCATAACATTGTATGAAAGAATTTAGAGTAGCGCAGGGAAAGGGCTCTTTTCCTTTGCAGATGGGTAGACGGTGCAAGTGGACCTAGGTGACCTGGCCTAAGCCCTGCCCACCTGGCACCTTCCAGGTTGCCGCTCTTTTTCCCCACTTAGCAAGCCCCGCCCACCTGGTGCCTTCCTGGTTGCTGCTCTTTTTCCCTACTTAAGGAGATCTCCGGCCTCTTTTCCTTTGCAGATGGAGAGCCAGTGTAAGTGGATCTAGGTCACCTGACCTAAGCCCGGCACACCTGGCACCTTCCAGGTTGCCGCTCTTTTTCCCCACTTAGCGAGCCCCACCCACCTGGTGCCTTCTTGGTTGGCACTCTTTTTCCCTACTTAAAGAGCCCTCTATCTTCTTTTCCTTTGCAGATGGGGAGCAGGTGCAAGTGGATCTAGGTCACCTGGCCTGAGCACAACCCACCTTCTTAGCCCTGCCTCTTCCTTCCTGCTCTTAACTCTTAGATCAAGGGTGTCTGTCGCCGAGGTGTCCAAAGTGAAGGGCAGATGAAGAAAAGGGCAACTCCTGTTTGGACCTTTTTCGGACCAGGAGGACACAGGGCCCGAACCCCTGCTCAGACTGCGGGTAAGCATTCACCAACATGTGTTTACTCCCTCTGTCCCCACAGGTCATCCCTACCCCCTCTGGTCCCCCTGTGATGTTCCCTTGTGCCACCCACCCTTCTTGCAAATAGGTGTTGCCTGTTTTGCTTGATTCTTCTACCCTGCTACCCCTCCCTCCCCCTCCAGCCTACTTCTGCAGGAGTCTGTCCTAATACAGTCTGGTTTGACAATCACTGTTACCAATGCTGGACTTGACTTTTATGGACTTCATTGTTTCACAGTGCGTCACCCTTTCTCAACTCTCATGCTGGACTTCTTTTGCATCTTGTACTCATGGTGGCCCTGAATCATGCTGTTCCCATCTTCATCTTGTATCCTGGCTTGCAACATTATGGTTTACTTCTGATTTATGAAATTGTATTTGTTCTCCCCTCTTGCTTCTCCACTCTTTTTGACTGCTTAGTCTCTGTTCTCTCCTCCTCTCCATTTCTCCCTTTTCCTATCTCCTCACCTCATCCCCTTACTTTCTTATATGCACTTTATCAGAATTGTCCCTGGACCTAGTATGATAGCAACCTTGTCGTCCTCCCTACCTTATTTGTTCCCCCCCACCAGCACTATCTGAAATGTCGTCAGGCCTAGTACAATAGTTGCTTGTTTTTTTCCTCCCCTCCCTTTCTGCACCCATCTCCCTCACCTTTTGTTTTTCTCTGACTCTACCAGAAATGTTGTCAGGCCTAGTATGGTAGTCGCCTGCCTGTTTCCATTTCCTTCTCACTCTCCCCCTCCCTTCCTTATTTATTTCTTAGCACTTGCACTATCTGAAATGTCGTCAGGCCAAGTATGATAGTTAATTTCACATTCTTACTGTTCATGGCCTGTAAGTATGTCATTGGGCCTCATTATGAGTCCTGGTTACCGCCGGACTCGTATTACCATTCCACCTCCGTGACTCCCGGAATTACCGGGACATTACAACCCCAGTGTCCCGGGAATTCCAGAGGCGGAATGGTGTTAATCCCCATTCCCATTGAGTCCCATAGGACTCAAGGGAGGATGGGGATCATGGAAACACCGTCACCATCTCATGATGGTGCCGGTGTTTCCTCGTCCGACTGCAGGAGTTGTGATCGCCCGGCATGGAAACAACGGTGGCGGCGGGTTTACCGCCACCGTTGTTTCCATACCGGGTGAGTTATAATGAGGCCCATTGTATTTTCCCTTGTTCCTCCCTTGCATTGAAGCGCTTTGAAACACATTGTGTATAGGTGCTATATAAATAAACTATCATATCATATCATATAAAAGCAAAACACTCACATGGCATCCCGTACTCTGGACACATGTTACCTCATACATGCAAACAAACATCCTGAACAGCATGTCATGGAGATAGGAAAGAGGGACACATTACAACACAGCATTAATTGTGGCACAATGAAATCATGGGCCACTTTATTTGCTATGGTCAAACATTTCTACACTGTACACAAGCTTTTAGGCACAAGGATTTTTTCAAGTGACCGAGGACACCGAGATGGTATATCTTGTGAAGATCGTAACAGAGACAATGGCATAATAAAAACATGTTATAACTGCAACTTACGAAAAGCAAAATACATATTTCAAAATGGATGCTTATTCTACTCTAAAGGCTTTTTGGAAGTTTTTGTCTGCATTGTGAATTTGAGGTGTTTAAGAACAGACTTTAATCAGTGACTCACCCACTGAAGGGTGCCTGAAATAACCCTTTAATGAGTCTAGCAATTATTGTATAGAATTCCAGAAGGACAAATTATTTGTTATTCCTATTATTTTTTATTTGGGGTCATTGCCCAAAGTGTTACACTTGTGGAACCCCCTGTTTTTTTAAGAGACCAGCCACTCCAGAAACAAAGAGCCACATGGTGCTGGCCACAGCCCAGGAGCTTCAATTTTAAAAAAAAGAAAATAAATGTATTTTTGTTTTTACAAGGGAGACCACATGGGCAGCAAGGGGTCCTCAGGGGTCACACTGAGCACGCCTCACCACGGAAACAATGTTCTTCCTTGTATGTCTCACTGCATTATGTCCAACAGTTAATTTCCTACTCATTCCTACATATTTGTGTCTTCCTAATATAGCAATTAGAACTGAAAACATCTAATATTCATGGCTTTCAGCTAAAGTAGAGAATTCAGACAGTCAGTCAGTCAAAATACTTGATTTTTGTTAAGATTAATGTTACCCTTTCGGAACCAGCAGACTATGAGAATGACAGCAGGGGCCGGTGCTCTAGCAGGTCTGCTCCTGCTTGGACCAGGAAAACCCAGGGCCCGAACCCTGCCCAGACAGCAGGTAAGCATGCACCAAAATGTGTCTACTCCCTTTGTCCCCACAGGCCATCACCACCATCATCAGGCAACGCCAACGTCAACTTCTCCGGTAGAGGGGTTAGGATAGTTGTGGCGCACTAAGGCTTACATTTATAAAAGTTGTATTCTCCCTCGACAGCATGTCTGTGCCCACTCCCCCCTCCCTCCATCCCACCGTGCTCTCATTGGTTGGCAGGCCCTTTGAATCAGCCAACCAAGTCACCCTCTGCCGTGACAGCCCTCTTGCCCTTTCCTGCATTGCCCCTTGCATTCCTTGATTGTGTATCCATCCGCGCACCTCTAACCTTGCTTGCTACACGGGCGCCCTTGCCACCTCCATCCTCGTGCATCACCTCCCTTACCTGCGTGGTTCCTCGCAATCTCGCAATTGCGTGTGTTCTAGTGCCCTCTGCGCTCAAGCCTGTGTGCCTATAGCAGACATGGGCCCTCAAAATCCCTGATCTCGTGATTCCTCTCACTTCCATCCTTGGTTTGTCGCATTGTGCGTCCCTGACCACGTGGTTCCTCGCAACTCCATATCGGGTGTGCCTCGAGCCCCCCCTTCTCCAGCCTCCAGCCTCCACGTGACCCCTTTGCTAGTCCTCATTGACTGCCCGGTTTTTCATTGTATTGCTCTGTGTTCTGTTGTATTCTTCCCTCCTCTAGGTTATCATTTGTTGACTGCTCCGCTCGTCGTATATTGTTTGGTGGTTTTCCTCACTGAATGCACTGTTTTGCGTTGCATTGCTTTGTGTTCTGCTGTATTATTCCTTCTTCTAGGTTTACCTTTGTCGACTGCTTTGTTCTTTTGTATATTGTTCTGTGTTCTGCTGTGTTCCACCCTCCTCTAGGTTCTCTTTTTAATGGCTGCTCTGTTCCTGATGCCCTGATGACCTGATTTGCTTACCGGACTGCCTTGTTTTCTGCCTGCTCTTCCATCTGAGCTCTTGTATACTTAATCAGTCGTCCACTATTGTCTTGACCCTTTCTGTCTTGTCTGCTTGCACCCCTCCTTGTGTCCTCCCATTCCTCTCTCCTCTTTCTCCAGCTACTCTATGGTGCTCTCTATTTCTCCTATGTTTCAAACTGCTTCTCTATCGACTATCCTGCTCTCCTCTGTAAGTCTGGTAGGAAGAAGTTCAAAAAGGATATCCTAGTCTCCAAACCAGGCCTCCCTATCTCTGACACCTATACCAGTGCTTCCTCCAGACAGCCTCTCACCAAAATCCTCTTTGTCGTTCCCTCGTCAAACCTATGGACTCTTCATATGGTCTCTGTGCTCTCCCCTTTCTCTTCTTCTCCCATTAACAGTGGCAACTGGTGGGAGGCCCTCCTGGCCCCCTTCCACTCCTCTAAGGCCATCATTAATGGTTACCTGAATGGCACTGTCTTAGTCCAAGGCCGTCAGGCCATCCTTCTCCTCTTTAATATACGCTTCCTGCACCTCATCAATTTCCTTTCTTCTCCCTCCCTTCTTCGGCGTTGTTGCCTCTCCCCTCTGTCTCCTCCTTGGCTAACTTGCCCTCACCTCCTTCCTATTCTGCCCCCCCTCAGGTTCCTTCTACACCTCTGCAGGGCATACCTCTGATTTGTACCCCTCCCTGGAAGTCTTTCAAGGTCAGCAACCTTTTCCATATTGCCAACTCTCGCTCAGCTGTCAAACACTGCTCTGACATCTGCAGTCTCCAGGAAGAATTGGGTCTTGATGTCCTTGGTCTCACCGAGTCATGGTTCATGGCCAGCTCTGTCATGAACTTTGACACTCTCCTCCCTGATGGCTACAAGATCCTCTCTGCACCCTGATCCAACAATTCTGCAGGGGGTGTATCCTTGATCTTCCCAGAGTGGATTCCTGCCTCTGTCATTCCTATGCAGGCCTACTCCTCTTTTGAATGCCTCATTTGCAGGCTCTCGCTCTCTCTGCTGGCCACTCTCTTACCGTGGCTACTATCTATCGGCTACCTGGTCAGATCACCTCCTTCCTCTCTGAGTGGGCAGACCTTTTCTCCTCCCTCCAGGCCTCGACCACTCAACTCCTTCTTATTTGAGACTTTAACCTTCGCCTGGATGCTTCCTGTCCCTCCGCTGGACTCTTTTGCAACCTCTGCGACTCTCTCTCTCCTTCTATTCTCCCCTCTAGCCCGACTCACTCTGCAGGGCACACTCTGATCTCCTCAGACCTCAACCTCTCTATCCCCCTCACTTTCATCTTTCCTCCTATCTCTCTCTCTCTAACCCCCCCAGGCCAATCCAACTCCAGCACTGCCACCTACCTTCTCAGTCATCCGACCCTTGGAGCGTGTGTCAGTTGAGGCTTTCGCCACACCAGTCTATCCTCCTCCTCTGGCTGACTCACATCCTGACACAGCCCTTTCCACTCTTCTATCTCTTATACTCTTGATGTTCTTGCCCCTGTCATGAGGATCTGCTTCAAGCCCAAAGACAAGTGCAACTCCTGGTATGACTCTGACCTCGTCACCCGTAAAAGCAAGTGCAGGGTGGCTGAGAGGAAATGGCTAGCTTCTTGTTCATCCTCTGACAAACTGGCCTGCCACCTGCTCCAAAGCCTGTGTCTCTGCGGCATCTAACAATTCAGTCAAATTCTTTAAAATCTGAAAGGAGTTGTTTGTTTTGTTTGTTTGTTTAGTATTTATTGTGCGAGCCAGATCTGAGGGTATCAGGGCGCAAGTAAGTAAGAAGTCATACAGCTTGGTGCACAAGTTACATTGGTTACAAAGTAATAGAAAAACATGTGATCAACAGCACATGGTATGGGTACATACAATAGCCAGAGGAAGAGCATATGCTTTAAGGTAAAGAAAGAACAGACAGGTTACATACAGGAAGATCAGCAGTTGTTTACATGTAAGATCAAGTTTTTTTACGGTCATTTATCATTCTTCTCTATTAGCCATCTAAGCAGATGTTGCCTACATTTGGTGAAGGTTTGGTCCATTCTCATTGTGGTAGGTAGTTTGTTCCACAGTTGGGCTGCTTTGACTGGAAAGCTGGAGTTGTCCAATCCTGCTGCAGTCTCCACCTCTACAGTCCCCAACGAGGCCCTCTAAATGGCCCTGTCTTCTCATGTCATCTCTAAAACTCAGTATATCCTGTCCAACCTCTTGTCCCCTCCTCGTCCTCCCTCTACTCTCTCCGCTACCTGCGCCCCCCATGTGGTCACCTATCCTCCCGCTTTCCTCTGTTCTCCCCTGACAAGGTTTCTAGAAAAGCCCAATCTATGAAAGTCTTGTCAAAACAGGTTTTTCCCTGTTCTTTCAAAACCATCAAGGACCTCATTGACATCCTTGCTCCTGCACTGGCTGACTTCTGCAATCACTCCTTCGCCACTGGAGCCTTCCATTCCCCGCTGAAACACTCTCTTGTGCACCATCTTCTCCATAAACCCTCAGCCAACCCCTCCTGCCCGGCTAACTATTGCCCGATCTCCATCACTCCTTTCCTGGGGAAACTCCTGGAAAAGCTGACCATCTCACAGCTTAATCTCCACACTGAAAATGTTGGTGGTCTCCATGACCATCAGTCTGGCTTCAGTGAAACCGGAAGCACGGAAAATGCTCTGCTGAACATCTGTGAAGACCTGGTCTCTAAACTTGATTCTAATCTCCCATCTGTCCTCATCTTACTCGATCTCTCTTATGCCTTTGACATGATAAACCATGCCATCCTACTCAATCGTCTCCGTGATAACCTGGGTATCACTGTTCAGTTCCTCTCTGATCGACCCTTGCAGGTCCAACTTGGGTCCTTCCTTTCCTCTATCTCACTCTCTACCTCTGGTGTTCCCAAGGGATCTAACCTCTCTCCCTGGCTATTCAACCAATACCTGGCACCTCTCCACCACCGTATTGCCACTCTCTGCTCCAACTTTCAGTGCTATGCAGAAGGCACTCAGCTTGTTTTAAGGCTCCCCTCTGCCACCTCTTCTCCTTCTCTCACTTCTAACTGTCTGTCGGCTATCCAAGAGTTGTGTGCTGCCAACGATCTCTGCCTTAATGCCAGTAAGTTAGAGATTATCCTCATCGGCAAACCTGCACCCTGCTTTCCTGTCACTCTCTGGCCGGCCTCCCTTGGTCTCCTTCCTGCTACAATGTGCGAGGCTAAGAACCTCGGGGTCATCTTCGACTCCACACTCTCATTTTCTCCTCACATCTCAGATGTCTCTAAGAAGTCAAACTACCAACTGCACTTCCTCAGAGGTATTCTTCCTTTCCTCTCCTTCCCCCAGAAGCTCACTGTCTCTGGAGCTCTGGTTCTCTATAGGCTGGACTATTGCAATAGCCTCTTTCTAAATCTGCCTGCTTCTACTTTCCGTCCTCTGCAACTCATCCAGAACAGGACTGCAAGACTTATCCTTGGCCTCAAATATCTCTCCAGCACTAAGGTCTCTGCATTGGCTCCCAGTGGCTTCAAGGATTAAGTTCAAGATCTTCTGCATTGTCCACAAGGCCTTCTATCTTCACAAATACCTTCCTACTCAAGCTCTTTGCTGCGCTACCCCAACTCCCTCAGGGTCAGTCACTTTTCCAAGCAACAAGTTGGTGGTAGATCTCTTTCTTTGGCTGGGGCCTCACTCTGGAACAGCCTCCCTGCCTCTCTGAAACTTGAGGAGAACCATCTACGGTTCTAGAAGCACCTCAAGACCTTCCTCTTTGCTTCTGCCTTCTCTCTTCCTCTCCCCTGATGATTTCCTGTCTGATACTGCACTGGTCACCTGGCTGCCCTCTGATTTCGGGGCCAGGTTCCTGCCCACCCAGTAGCATACTCGCACTGCCACACCAGCAACCCTTGCATTTGGCTCTGTATCTGTAACCCTACAGTCCTGCTACCTGCTCTTGTGTACACCTGCTGTCTGCACTTACCCTTGCACCTGCCACCTGCTTGCTGCACTTCTTGTTATTATTTTGATCCCATGTACAGCACTGCCCCATCCCCTTTCCACTGGCACTTTTCCCTTCCTCTGCACTTGTGCAATCTGAATGTCACTTGGCCTAGTAAGATGGTTGTCTCTGTCCTACCTCTGTTCCCCCTTCATTGCCTCAGCACGCCTTGAAACACTTGTGTATAGGCGTGTTATAAATGCCATATCATATCATATCATTTGCCTATAAAAGAGTAGCTCACCCACTACTTCATCGATTCAATTGTGTACAATCCAAGACTCAAGGAACAAGTAATTTGGACCAATTTCGGGAGATTTGTTCTTTTCAAAACCTGCAGCCATTGAGGTGAAGAAGGGAGATCCAGGGCATCAGACCAAGCAGAGCACTCCAACTTTTGAAGCACTGCGTCACTCGCTGACCATAGCCAGCGTCTCAAACAAACTCCACCAACTACCTGACCCCGGTGAACCATCTGCATTTCAAGACCTGAACACTGCAAATGACCACCCCAAGCTCCTGTTTCAAACAAACATAAACACAAGTTGCTGCACCTGACATTGTATCGACCCGCACAATACTACAGCTTGAGCCGCTGAACATTTGATTACGGTACTTTGAACTAACCCTGTCCCCTTGGTTCACCTTTTGGGTCCTACCATAATGCTAAGTCCCTTTTGCACATTTTTCCACTGAAAGATATATACTTTTCGACTTTCATATTGCATGTCTTGCCTGCTTTTCTGCTTTTTTTCCCTGCTGAAAACTCAGAGTGCTGCACACTTATATCAATTATATTCTGATTTCTCACACTTTCCTTTAGAGATGGGGGTTATAGTGTTTTTATACATATTTGTACATTACAGTGTTTAATTCAAGTTTATATATACTTATTGCACCTTAATTGGGCATTTATTTTATTTTGGACTGTTTTACTCTGTTGTGTGGCTTGCTACTGGATCACATACACACCTATTGTGAGCGTATGGTTTTTCCTCTGTCCACGTTACCACACAAGCTGAAAGAGGCATATGTCTTAGCTGTGCCTATTTTACCTTTATAATTGGGATCACCATTGGCTTGTAGAAGTGTGTGAGGTAACTGTGTAGGCAGTGTAACTATTACTCATCCTTATACTTCTGCATAGCAGAGGTCCTTGCATCACAGCATCACAATGTCCTTCAACTGTGGGCAGAATGGCTTAGTAGGCCACCAAGCAGCAATATTCCCTCTTGCTAGAGATTTGAATTTAAATAGCACCATCCATTTCATCTCTATTTCATTTCCTTTCATTTCGCCATTTGTATAGCACCTTTCACCATGGGTATTGTTCCCAGCGAGCAATAGGTACAAGGCCCTCAGTGGGACCAAAGTCTGAAGTGTGGGAACGTTAGGAGGTGCTAATATGCCATACCATACCATACCATAATGTCACCACGATTGTGGCGGCATTACTAAAACTGTGCCTGAGCGTGGTAAAAAAATCCCAAACTCCATTACTGCACCCAAGCAGAGCGGGAGTTGCGGGGGAGTCCCCCCTCTCCTTTGAAGTATTAAAGTTGGTCAGGGGATGCAGGGGTGTCCCCTGCTGACCATTTCGTACCACGTAAGTGATATTGATATTGATAGTTTATTTATATTGCGCTCGTACACAAGTGTTTCAAAGTGCAACAAGGCAAGGGAGGGTAACAAGGGAGAAACAAAAACAATGATCTTACTAGGCCCAGTGACATTGAGAACGTGCAAGTGCATGGGAGAGGGAAAGCGGAAAGTGCATGGGAAAGGGGGAGGAGCTGACGCCGCAGAGAGCACCAACCGGTTCAGTCCTTTCCAGACCGGGTATAGAAGCGGTTTGGGAACCACAGAGAGTGGGGGATAGATCCGGGACTGCTATGTATGCTTCGGCTGCTGTATTTGAATAATGTGGCCAGGGTAAGTCTAAACACTCTGGGGGCATTATCTAGATCATTACCTGTGTGTCGAGGAGTCCGTCAAGGGTGCATGATTGCTCCAATTTTATTTAATCTGTACATGGTGGACCTCTGGCGTGAGTATAGTCTGTTAGGTGGTAATCCCCCCAAAAGTGGCAATATGCATATGCCTTTCATTGGATATGCAGACAATGTTATACTAATGGACTTCACTCCAGCAGGGTTGCAACATGCCTTGAATGGGTTCACTCTCTTTCTAAGACGGAACCAATTGGTGATAAATCATGTCAAATCATTTGTGATGACGCTCACCGCTAAGCGCATGCTGAAAAAGCATAAGTGGTTTATAAAGGGTGTCTGAGGATGAATCTTTCTGCTACTTGGGTTTCGTGTTTTCAGCTAGAAACACCTTGTTTATGTTCAAGGTGAAATTAGAAGAGGCAACTTGGTCTTGAAATTCATCAAGTATAAACTTTGCACCTTCTCCCTAGTACACCTTATTGATTTGAATCATTTAAAGGTCACTCGTGTCTGTACGGCTCAGAATTAACAATTTTATCCAACAGAAATGATTGGGACTGCCTTGAAGCACGTATTCTTAAAGAGGTTCTAGGAGTGCCTGGCTCGGTGCCCATCAGTGTTGTTCACCTGGAGATGGGTCTGCTATCATGATGGGCTCAATATATATGAAACAATTGTAATTTACTAAAAGTTTCTGAATTCTGACAAATCTTGTCTGGGGTCCTATCTGAGTGAGACATTTATGAAGGGCTCAAATAGCTTTATCCTGAAATTCCCAAAACAATGTGTAAGTTTAATGGAGTTATCTGACATATCCTTTACTGATTCTCAGATGGTGATGAAAACAAACATCATAAGGTGAAACAGGATAGTAGATAGTGTGGATCTACAGAGTCTTAAGCAGTACAAGAACAACTGCATTCATTACACTCTGACCAATGGTATCAGATCATATCTACGTAGATTTCCTGCTAGATTGCTACATGGTTGGTTTTTAAAATGTAGACTCAATTGCCTACTGACTTTGAAGATGATAGGACCTAAATTATGGATCCCGACAGAACTCATACATTACAAATTGTGCAAGTTTGAAATTTGGAATCCCATTACCACGTGGTAATTGAATGCTCCAGTGTACGTAAACCTCGACTTGGACCTTACATGCACTCCACTGCAGAAGTGTTACAAACAAGCCTTTGGAACAGGTTAATGATGGGTTTTCAAACATCGTTAACACTGGACTTAGCAAAATGTCTTTTGAAAATATCTGAGGACCTTCAGGCAGTAGTAGAGCAAGGAGAAACACTTCTAGAGTCATTGAATTCAAATTTGTAACACTATCTGTTTAAAGTTATTAGACATAATATAAGAATTTTATAAATTTATAGGACGTTTTTTTTTTCTTAGTCATTATTCAATAGATTTTCCTGCATTTCAAAGTGCTTAGAGTTTGTACCAATGCATCTTTTGTCTAAAAAGTTGAAGAATAAAATGTCTGTGGTCATGAGTGCTGGGACAGACGTGACCTGACATGTACGTTATGGTTAACATGATCATCATAGATACCTTTCTATGTATGCATTTCTTTTATATAAATGTTTTTTTAAGGCCAACTGAGAGGGGTTTGACAACCAGCAAAAATAATAAGGGAGACATTGGGGGTCATTCCGAGCTTGATGCTAAGGGAACAACTATGCCGGTAAAGGAATACCGGCATTGATTACTGCTACGAGGCATTCTGACCAGCCCGAAGGCTATTAGCGGCATCATAAAGTACGATGCCGTTAATAGCGGTTTGGGCGCGGGCACGCAACCCATCATGCCGGCATTAGCGGCATGCCGTAAACTGGAGTAGATCACAAGTGAAGCGGCAATGCAAATAACGGCTTCATGAAGGTGGAAAAAGTGGTTACCGGCATGGCGTAAATACCGGCATCGCCGACCTACCGTAAAATGCCCTAAGCAGTGTTCACAACTGCCACAGGTGCACACAATCAGCACAGGTGGAGGCAATGGAGTCTGGCACAGTACAAAAGGAGCACATCCACACACCACACCCCCTCCCACACCAAGATGATTCCAATAGTAGTAGCATTACTGGAGCTGGAGGACATGCTTGCATTGCCACAACATCAACAACAATAACAACAGCCGCCACCACAGAGGAGAAGGAGGGTGAGACAGGGCCAGCATGCCCAACCAGTGCAGCCACCGTTACCACGCCGGCAGCCCCCAATCCCTCACATCAGAGCCAGTCCTTTCAACCTAACCCCTGAGCAGATCCACACCCTGTACCGTCTGGACCGGGACACCATCACCACCATAGTGGCACTGATACACAACGACATAGTGAGCCTCATTGAAATACGCACCGCCATCCCCCCTCTACTGAAGGTGGTGTCTGTGCTCCACCTCCTTGCCACAGGCACCTACTAGCACACAGTGGGGCACATGCATGGCATATCACAACCCTTATTTTCTCGGATTCTGAACCAAGTGCTGGATGCCCTCCTCAAGCACACAAGGGACAACATATCCCTACCACGGACTCCACAGGAGATATTTGATACAAAAGTTGGCTTCCATGCACTGGCAGGCATGCCAAATTGTGTAGCTGCCCTCGACTGCACCCACGTGGAGTTGGTAGTCCCGCATGCCATGGAGGTAGTGTACCGCAACCGCAAGAAATACCACTCCATCAATGTGCAGATGGCATGCAACGCGAGCAAGATCATCACACATTGTTGTGCCCGATATCCCGGATCAACTCATGACTCCATGGTCCTGCGGAACTCCACGCTACCACGCTTCATGGAGCGACATGCTGGACGACATGCCTGGCTGCTTGGTAAGTGCATGACTTGCACATGGCATTGAACTGGGGGGAGAGATGCACACACCACCATGCTGACAATCTTGATGTGACTGCACGATGTGCACATCACCGTACACTGTGCCCCAAACCATCTCAAACGGTAGATGACACCCAAATCCCATAGGAATGAAATAAGGTTGACACCTATCACTACATGATTAACAGGAAACCACCCCACATCCCACAACACGTGCACCACTTATCAACGGCCCTCACCCTTCATAACTCCATCCTACACCATGCAGTGCATATGCACTATGTTGCTGTCTCCAGCATATCACCACACAGGACAAGCATCCCTGTGAGTGCATCAAACTGAGCCTACTAGGGAATCCACTGTCTGGCACAGAGCCGGCAAACTCACAGGAGTGCTGCATGTCACCATGGGAATGATCAGCGCTGATTTCCCAATATTGCACAGACTACTGCCAACGCTCCCTGTAAGTAAATCTCACAGAACACAACACCTCACTAATTTGACACTACCACAGCTGTATGCGTACACGATGCATGTGCAACAAGATGTCAGAGCACACCATGTATCATCTTGAAGATGCAACCCACACCATCAGTCCATGGCACAGTACACATTGAGGGACTGAAAAAGGCGTCAATACATCCAGGGACATGTGCATGTGGCCAACGTAAACCTGCAGGCATGTGTGACTAGTACAGCTGTCCATCATGATTCGCCTGACATTTACCTTTAATTGCCTCTCATGCAGGTGATAGCGGCTATTCCTTGAAGCTGTGGTTCCTCACCCCTGTCCAAAATCCAGACAGGCACGAGGAGGACTACAATCGTTCCCATACCCGTACCCGTGTGGTCATCGAGCAGACCTTTGGCCTGTTGAAGGCACGATTTAACTGCCTCAGCCGGTCGGGTGGGGCACTCCTCTACAGGCATGAGAAGGTGGCCAAGATCATCATGGCATGTGTCATGCTACACAATATGTGCATCTGCCGGAACGTGCCCCTGCCTCCTGACATTGAACTGCTACCACCTGGTGATGATGAAGGGGAAGAAGAAGATGTGGCTGGACATCATTGCGGTGGCAATGAACAGGAGGGACGTGCTGTGTGCCAGTCACATTTACACTATGCACTGCAAATTAATAAATGACATATGCGCAATGATGACTGTCCACTCAGGTCTTGTTTTTCACACAACCGGTGTATTAAATGTAACAATGTAAACGTAAGTGCAAAATTCCTCCACAACCCTCCTCTCACAACTCCCCCACACACCCTCACCCTCATCCCCCTCCCCCACAACTCCTCCACAACCCCTCACCCCCTCCTCCTCCACCCACAACTCTCCCACACCCCATCCCCCACAATTCCACCACACCCCCTCACCTCCCTCCCGCTCCCCCCACAGCTCCCCCACACCTGTCCCATTGAGTCTCCAAAGCCTACATGAGGCTGCCCTGACGATTAATTGGCACTCCCTGGTCCAGGGGGCGGCATGTCTTGCCGGCGCAGGGTACGTGCCGACCTGCGGAGCAGGCTTGTTTGAGTAGAACTGGAGGAAGGCGGTGTGGCCACCTGCAGTGATTGTGTAGCGGGATGCCCTGCCTCCATGGCATCCGCTATGCGGCCTAACACCTGCCGGAAGGTTGAGACCTCCTCGCAGAGGCGGCTGGTGTTGTCAGCGAATGATTTGGCCATGGAGGCAGTGTTGTCCGTGATGGAGCTGCCTAGAGCGGCTAAGTCTTGACGCCTCTCCTGTCGGCCAGTCTGTTGTCCTGGATAAACTCCCGCACAATGGCAGTAAGCAGGTCAGACCGCTGCGGCCCTGCGGATGCACCTGTGGAGGTAGTCGGCCCTTGGCTGTCCTGCCCAGCCTGCTCAGCCTCCCTAGTCATGAAAATTGGACTGAATGGTCCCTCCGTTTGCTCCTGACTAGACTGCTCCGGGGTGGTGGCGTGCTCTGTATCGAGGGATGATACTTGGGGGATGCCGGTGGAGTTGGGGTATGGACCACTTCCAAAACATTGTCCTCCATGGGCACCCATATGTCATCCTGTGTGTCCTCCAGGGGTGCCATGGCTACCACCTCCCCAGCCAAACTCAACTCCTCGGATTATGGTGCCTCGCATGAATCATCAGGACGGCCAATGGGTGGTGGTGGTGGTGTTGCTTCGCCCTCTACGGGCCTTGGTGGCACCGGTGTAATGGGTACCTGGGGTGGCTTGCCTGTTGGTACACGGCGCCCCCTGGGTTGTCCCCTAAAGTTCGAAGGGCGGTTGCTGTCATCCCGGGACCTCTTCCGGTGCAGGGGTTGTGTCCTGGCCATCACTGTCATGGTCAGTGCCTGTGGGGGTCGAAGAGAGCAACGGCATGAGTGATGTTTTGATAGGCATCATACATACATTAGGACAACTGCTCATCCACACAATTGGGGGAAATAGGCATTTGTGTTTGGATGAGCACGTTCTTTGATACATGGGTAGTTTATGCAGGCATACGTCGGTGTCACTCATGTTACCCAAGAGCAGTGCTATCTGACATGCATAGTATTTTGGCCATGCACGCTGTGTGACTCATGGCATTTACATCTTTGTGTGGTATGTGTCATGCATGGTATTTCCTTGCACCAGGCATCTGCATGTGTCTGTGATAGGGCAGCCTACTTTGCTGGGAGTGTGTGTGTGTGTGGGACCATGGGTTGACTCTTTGAACTTACATATTGGTTGACGACTTTCATCAGATTTGCCATTACAATGTTTACTTTGGACACTCACCTCCATCGCCGGATGTCGTGGCACCACACTCCATCTTGCCAACACCTTCGATAGCTTCCATCCCTATCATGCTGGCGCAGATGTCCTCCCATGGGGTGAGCTTGATCGGGGAACTGGGACCTCCTTCTGTTCCCATGGCCTGGCTGCGGTTCACTGATAGGATGTTTTGTACCCTTAGTTGCAGGTCGTCCCAGCGCTTGCAACAGTCCTTATTCATGCGTGGGGTGTTCCCCACAGCACTGACCTTCTGGGCAACAAGTGCCCATGTCTCTTTCTTCTTAAGTACTGCCTCTCTCTTCATGTCATTAGAGAACTCTATGGCAGCATGCTCCTGCAGTGTGTCTACCAGCATCTGCAGCTCATCCTCATTGAACCTTTCTTTCCGCTGGCGGGCAGCTCCCTTCTTCAGGGCCTTGGGCATAGTGGTGTTAGAGGTGGATCTTTTCTAAAAATCAGCAGAGTCCCAGGGGTCCTGTGTGATGATGATGGCAATGGATTGTGTTTTTTAAGATGGCCGCATTCTCCTTCCCGTTCCTGTGCGATGACGCTACTTCTGGGTCCGCTTATAAGCGGTGACCGTAAATTGCGGTGACCGTTATAAACGGTCACCGCTATTTACGATCAACGCTAATGCCGCATTGGACAATGTCGGTAGTGTTATCTGCGCTATGCTTGATGCCGCTAAGGGCATTTTGGGTGCCTTTATCGGCATGGCGCAAATGACCTTACCGGTATGGCGTAAAGCTTGTGCCCGCAAAGTCGTAATAGTCCTCTATTAGCAGACTGATGACAGCCCGGACACGCTATTTATGCCATGCCGGTAAGGAACGTTACTTACCTCCAAACTCGGAATGAGGGCCATTGTATATAGCTGTCAATTATTTATAGTTATACCGAAAGTGCTGCATATGTGGCTATTGGGAGTGGAAAATTATACTATATAATAAAAGGCCAGATGTATGCTTGTCTGAAGCTGCCCTTCCCGCTTTGCCTGTTACCACTGCTTGTGGGAGCTGTTGCCTTATGCATACAACAATAAGACTTCAAGTTCTTCTTCCATGTGAACAAAATGTGTATTTCAACAATATCACTTCTTGAGGGAGCTGTTGATTTACGCGTACAACAATAAGACTTCAAATTCATCTTCCAGGCAAGCAAAATGTATATTTCAACAATGATAACATACAATTAGCTGCAGAAAAGGCCCAAAACAGGGATGCCACTGTAACCACATACTTTAAATTGCATACACTAAGAAAATACAAAGATTTAACAAAAAAAACATATATACAGAAATGCATTTGATGAAGCACTATTTCTCTAACAAAATAAATATAAAAAGTTAATGTTGGGGCATAAATGGTCGCCAGTCGAAGTTCAAATGGTCATGTCATGGGTTCAATCTCTGTGAGTGTTAACTGGAAAAATTCTGCGTTCCTCTTCAGAGCTAAAAGCAGCTCATGGGCATCCAGCATTAACCAATGACCAGCAGCTACCACTGGGGAACGAGGAGCTAGTACAAAGTGTTCCACAAATTCAACTTCTGCATATGATGCAAAGTTATTGTTACTATTAATATTGATCCCTTATGCTTTAAATGTCATATAGAAGTGTCCTAATTCTTGTTAACATATCGTCCCATAGGCAGAAAGTGAACGTCACATAGGTATGTTTTGCTGCATCAGTTGGCTTGGGGAACCAAAAGTAGCTCCTGGTAACTGTTGAGATCAACCTAACCGGATTCTTCTAAGCTTCAAGCAGGAGCTAAATAGCTCCCATTTCCCCTGAATTTCGAACCCTGTGTAGGCAAGTTGTTTTTATTGGTGTTTTGACATTAAATCTTTTTTATGGTCTGCTGGGCCACATAATTAGCCTGGCATAGCATTTTTTGGCTTTAGGGTTCAGGGGCTTCTTCATCCAATATCCACTTCAATTGGAGCTCTCTTCTATTCTCCCCCTAAGGCCACAATGTTTCTCTGTGTCAATAAGGGAAGGGCAGATCTCCTTCTCATTAGCATGAATGCCCATTTGTTTTTCCAGCATGAACCTGTTCAGTTCCTCAGGTATGCTAAGGATCTCTCCCCTTCTGGATATTCCTGAATTCACTCAGATGGAACGGGCCTAGGATTCCTGAAGACTTCAATAAGTAGACAAGTAGACCACCGAATTGATCTTTCCCAACATAGGCACTCACTAACACTAGTAGGGGAATAAACAGGTAAAATCCCTTTCTGGGGTCCAGTGAGGAGATACTTTTCAGTGAGCATTCTCCCTCTTTTGTAGCAATTCCTGATGGTTGAGCTAGCAAGCATTTGATGAGCATGCTAGGAGATCCAAAAAGCAGAAGTGATCCCCACTGACCTTGCACTATCAGTCTATATAACTTTGCCAAATTTCTGCTTCTGCAAGAACAATGAGCCTCGAATCAAATTTCGAATCCCATACACTATCCATTTTCAGATGTGTGTGAAGGCTGCAAGGGCGAGTCATGGAGCCAGCTCAAGCTTTGCAAGTCCCACATCCAAACTTCAGTGAAGTGCCTTAACAAATGATGATAAGTATAGACCAAGCCAGTGTGTGTTAGTTCCGATAGTGGTTGTTTTCGTTACCTTTGTGCTCTGTCACACGATCAATCTGTGAATAGAAAATGTAACCCATTAATGTTTGTCAAAGCTAAATTGGCCACAACTCTATTTCTGCATGCACCTTAGCATATTCGATTGACAATATGCTACCTTTTAGTAAACAGTCCCAGCCAGCCGCATGTTAGGCTTCTTGTACAGAGAGACTAGGTATGACGGAAAATGCATATTTTTTTTTCATAAGGCTTCATCATTTTGGATAAACCACACTGCTTTCAGGCATAGCGTGGACCTTTGCATTCCTCCTTGAAACCTTCTCTGACCAGCATTTCCTTTATTATTTATAAGGTCAGGGACACCAATATTCATCTGGAAAGTACTAACTAATTTTCGTACTGCCAACAGTCTCTCAAAGTGACATATCAAAGAAGCTGTGACACATTTCCTCATTAACACATTTTATGATGTATGCAAATTGTGTTCTGAAATGTTGCCATTTTGCTATCCTGCTTCTTGTGTTTTTAGGATATGTGCAGTGGAAGACATGCATCCACTATATGGAAGGCAATGATTTGGGTAGTTACCCGATAGGCTAGAACGCAATTTACGGTTAACCACTGGCGCCAGTTATATAACAGCAGAGCATATTTGGAAAGTGAGTGAAAGTGTGAATTTCTCTTCTACATGCAATCTTGTCCACTTCCAAGTATTTATTTAATGTGGCACATTCCTTTTTTTTAACACATACATTCATGATTATAGTATTGGCGTCAAATCTACTGCATGCTATCATAATTATGCCTGTTTTTTTTTTTTATGAAAAAGCAATAGGTCAGTGAATCCGACATTGTGATAAGATGAGTGATATGTGTGAAAGTTGATTTCAATTTAGAAATAGGGTGTTTATCAGTCACAAAGGGATTTTGTTTCTGATCACTGTTAAATGGGATTGCCTGTCATTAACGGAAAAGGCCAATTGTCAATATTATTCATAGCTTATAGCACAGTAGACATAATCGAATTGACATTATCTAATTGATTTAATTGTGTTTGTGCTTGTCTTTCCCCATAGCACCTTTGTTGATTTTGTATGACCACGTTCACTTTCAATGTAAGACCTGTTTTCAATTATAGGATTGCCCCTGAAATTCGCAGGTTATGATAAGCTAAACAACCATAACTTGCGCCACCACCGTGCACTGCTAAGACTAACACCCAGGACATCAAAGATGACATGACAAATGTCATTTCTTTGCATCAGACCATGCAGGCGGCTGTCTGATGTGCCAGCCTCCAGGGGGCGCCACCACCAGCAGGTGTGAATGATTTTAATCCTGCAGGTTAATTTTGACATTTCAAAAATACATGGAATGATGCAAAGACCAGCATCACGCGCGCGCGCACACAAACACACACACACACACACCTGCCTAGTCACTCATCTCGTAGCACTTAACTTAGATCTCTGTGCCTTCTAGAATATGTACTATCATGTATGTATAACCGGAATTGAAAACCCTAAGAACCTGAATTTAAGCTGATAGGACTTCAGAAAATAACCATTTGGTGAACGTCTCACTATTGTGGGCACCATGAGGTGTTCTCAGAAATAAGGGACAGTCTTCTTAAAAATATAGGGCGCACAGATCCTTTAGTTTACCTAAAAACCCACACGTGGTAACACATCTGCTACAGGAGCATTTAAAAGCACACGACTGGGCATAGCAGAGTGTGAAGAGCAGTCGCAAAACCTGCCGAGAGCATGAGTTATTGATGGACACTTCCATAGCTGTCAAGTGGTCCCATATCATGCCCGATAACACAAGCCTGTGGTTGCTTTTGACTTTACATGCTGAAATTTGTAGGCCCATAATTAGCAAGGGAAACATGAAACTACAAATCCAATCATGCAACGAGAAAAGCCAGAAATGGCTCTTAGTGGCTCACATGGCAGATATGCACTTGAACATCAAGTAGTGGCAGGGATTTTGGAAATACAAGCAAGGCGCAAAAGTGCACTGACTGGACAGCAGTATAGGAAGACGACCATTAAATGTAGCTTGAAGCATATCGGACGGAAACAAATGTTTGGCAGACTAGTTACTGATACAGTGATTGGAAGCATGTGTGTATTTACGCATTGAAATGACTTCCTTTATAGCACATAAATCCTCCTTCATTGTGTTTGCAAATTCCAGGATAGTCAGTTGTATACAACCTCTTAGCAGAAGTCTGCTAAGTAGACTCACAGTCTGCACCACCTCAACTGACAACTCGGTGGCATTCCTTTTGTAAATGCCTGCACATTGTAAAGGTATGTGGACATTGGACCCATCAAACACCTGCGATGATGCTTGTATCACAGTATTGCCAAGCAATATGATTTACCCATACCTTTTGCCTCTCTCCATCTTACTAACCTTACATTTAGGTGGTGCAAGATCCACATTTGTATAGTGAACTACATTGAAGTCATACTAAGATGCCTATTTTTATAACCAGTTTTCAAGAGAATGGATAACATATTTATATTGCTGAATAATGCATTGTATAGTGGGAATATTCTGCAGGGAAGATCATGCAGGTCTAATTAGTTTATTAATTCTAAACATAGCCCACCCTGAATCATGCCACAAAATACTATAGTAAGAGGGTCTGTGCTCATCTGCACACAAGTTGTGTTGTTGTCATTTTTTTTTTGCGGGGAGGGGTGCCAATGTTGCATCCTGTCTGGGGTATAATCAGGTGTAAGAACGGCACTCCTTAATGGAAGACACCACACTTCTCTATATAAACAAATTATTACCCATTACATTATGCGTACTTTCCAATTTTCTTTTTTTTAAACACACCATACAGACATTAAAAATAATACAGAAACAGACCTTAGAAAATCATCTGCAATGAATGAAGCAAAAAATGTATCTATTAAAATAATAGTGCACTCAGAAATATTATTGTTCGGGGATGTACTTCTAAGCATACATTGATCGATCGTACAAGCATTTCCTATGCAACTTACTGTAATTTTCCTCTTTTTTACACATGCGAAATCAGGCAGCAGGGCGTGGCCATCTTGTGATAATCTTATCCATTCCTGCATCGCCCTAGGTGGACTGCCCTGGCGGCACTAATTCATATGCCCCACCCCTTAGGCTAACATCACCAAACCTAGTGATATGCTCCACCTATCTCAAGAACATTACTAAACAGCCTAGTAAAACGCACCCAATCAGCACCTACATGATAATGTTACTTGACGCAGAACCTGGAATATCAACACACATCATCTCACAACACAGAGCGTCCCAATTTTGAATATGAAACCATAATTTTAAAGGAAATAGCAAAACTGTACAACGGGTAAAGTACTTTTATTTCAAAATAAATGCTCTGTGAACATCCAGAGACGTACATATGCAAACAAATAGGTAATTGTTTTCTTTGTTCTCGATGCACAAATGTTTATTTTGAGTCACGTGGTGTTCATTTTCAATATAAGAACACATTGAATGCACTGCGAATCACAAGACTCTGCCATGAACTTCGCGCTTTGCCACCATAAACAATATCAAGTTGTTACTTATTGCTGGTATGGCGTATGGGCATATGGTCCGTGTCGATAATCCCAAAAAAGCGTCACTGTGATCCACCCACTCACATTAATCTGTAGCTGATGGTTAAAAAAAACATCAGTTGGTATCTGGAATCCATGACAATCGCAGAAAGTCAAGATGCAGCTGGTTATAAAATGATAACAGAAATGTGTCTCAGTAACCGATCGTATTACAGTTCATCATTTTAACCATTAATTTGAGCCCCTGTTAAAACTATTGATAAACACAGACGTCAAATAATGATAACTCAAACAAAACAACGTGCAAAGTACTCTTCAGTTTGCTGTACAACTTACTGCTATGCAGTATGGTCAGCTCGAAATAGGATGCTAAGGCTGACGCTGCAATCAGAGAGCTAAATAAAACCAAGAAGAACACATACATGGAATTTTAATTAAATATTAGCATTCAATTACGCGTTTGTGATCCTGGGGAACCCACTACTGAACTACACCCGTCTCGATGTTGCACTGCCCGTGTGCCCATGACAAAACAAACTACACACACAAGCTGTAATTGCGTGTCATTGCAATATACCACACACAACAAAAAATACAATGTACCCCACCAATAATGTCACCTAATGATAATTTGACTAGTTTGTGTATAAAATCGTCCAAAGTAAAACGTTCATAATATTCGGCATTTCTATTCTATCGGCATAAAACACACACTACGTTCACTTCAACGAATTTTCATAAAATTAAATTACATGTTCCTTTGTCCAATTTTTGAATGGTGAACATTATCATATTTGAAAGTCTTACATCCCTCCCTTCATGCATTCCATTCGCAATTCTCCCTTTGTTTCAAGGTCAAAAAACAATTGAACATTATACTGTGTACCATGCGTGGGTTTGCTCAGCATGGAAACAAAAATTCAACGGCGCTGACCTTCACCCAGAATGGAAGCCGATAGCACTTCACACCACAGTGGCATTACAAATATTTTTGAAAAGCATATCAATTGTTTGCTACCATTCACCAATGCGGACGACTTTTGTACAGATTTATTTTGTTCCTCTGGAGAACTTCACACTCTCCCAGCGACTGCCACAGTCAGGCCACACCACCTGTCACCTCATCGCATTTCCTCTTCACACGGCAACTCACGTAAACATTTTTGAAAGGAGCAAGCCTCGAGCCCAGAAAAAAAGTGGTCATATGAGAATAACTGAACAAACCCTGCTACAACCCGCTCCGGCCACGCCGCCAACCCTGACCCCACTTATATATTAATGGCCTATAATTTGCACACATGTGTTTGTACTATCCCACTTTTGGTGACTAGCGAAATAAACTGTGTGGGCGTCTAACCCCCTTACAAATACAGACACATAGTAAATACATAATAGTAATGCTTTCACGTTAGAATACAAATGGTACCAAAAACAACTGCAAGCTAACTGGATTCACAAATATTAAACTATCACTTGGTAAAAAAAGCCTTCCCAACATTAGGTATATTCTACCACGTAGCACCCAATACACGTCATTACACTGCATATATAGAAAAGAATTGTGGATGGGTCAAATCTAATGATACCAACATTACTGTAAAAACAGAGAATGTGAAGTTCTGCCACCTACCTCAATAAACCACACCCTACATCTTCTTTGTTCCACCTGCTGAGCACAAAAAACAAAACTTTTGTCCCATATTGCCCTAGGTACTAAACCAGAAAAAATAACCTTCACATTTGGAATTATTTTCATTACTGCCTGAACCAAATATTCCAAATCTACCAACAAAGTAGGGGCACTGACATACCCCAAATACAAAGCACCACAGTGCAAAACAACTACATGTGCAATGTTTACCCTGCCCATATCTCCACAAACTTGACCAATTCCCTACACATTAAAACCAGGCATAGTGCTCCACACTACCTCCACTCCTTTAACATCAAAAGTGTTTGCCACATTCCTACATTTAGCTTACCACTCCAAACCACGCACAAACATATCTCCAACCATCAACACCCTGATTTTCTCCACCTCTACCATCTTCACTACACACAGCCTCTTTCAACACAAACCACAACCTCAACATCTGATCGGCTCATCTCTACAGTCCCCTTTGCATGCTGCATTTGCTGAGAAACCCCAGATGTAGCACACTCTGCCCGTGGACACCCACGATGTTCGTGGAGTGTGTAACACTGCGGAAGCCCTTCTACCCTTTCCACTTCACTCTCTGCACCATTTCCTCGTTGGCAACAATGATCCACCAATCACATCCAAGAACTCTACATCTAACTCTATCATCACACATCAGCACTTAGATGCACTATTGATCACTCTCAGTACAATTCCGCTGTCACAGCAACAGACCTACAGCAACAACTACTATAAAACTGGCCAATATTTCTACTTGCATTTTCATGCACATCCACATGCATGGACACAGACTACAGGCAAGAAAATGTTCTCCACAGTACATGTACAACACTTCTAAGAATACATATAAACAGAGTAACTTCCACTTGCCCTGTATAAACTGTAAAATGACCTTACTTCATATATCCCATCTGGTATGGTGAAGTATCAATTGCACACCTGTCTACTCTCCAAATTTTTGTTTACTCACACAGCTATCACATTCTTTTATTTCATATTAAAAGATGGGAGAAATAACCGTATAATAATGAAAAAGGCTGTCCAGTGTGTTATAAAATTACACGCAGCCAGGATGAGTACACGCATGTTCATTCAAGCACACACACAGACAATATAATTACAAAGGCTCCCAGCTAAAAAAACAACACCACTGCCTCTATATGAAATCCTACTCATTTATTTCCCACACCTTCACAAATGCATACATTGCATGCTTCTCTGTACAATCTCTGCCATTCATCCAGTACAAAATAGCAAAAAATGCATATGATTATTTCTTCCACCTCTTACCATCCAATAAGATAACATTAAAAAAACAAGTGTGCTCTATACGTTTACTATTATACTCATTTGTAAAATATATTCAAATAACAGATTGTAAATAAAATATACAGGATGCACATAGGCAATGAAAGTGCATATACATACCATGCTCAGTTCTAAGAAAACACTACTACTACAAAAACAAACAAAAAACAATGTCTACATTAACAAAAGTGCTATAAACACACATATTCAAAAACGTCTTTCTTTTACAATTGCAGTGAAGACCACTCTCGTGAAAAGCAGCAGCGTATAAAGTACGAACAACACATTTAAAGAAACCTACTCTTTCCATACAAAAAGTAAGTACAATACTTACATAATTTTCTAATGGTTACTCAAGCACACTAGCATTTTACTGTTGTAGAACAAATAAGTGTATTAACCCTTTCCCATTATATGTATTATTACTGCTTCCCCTTACCAGTTGCATACTTTATATTGTCATCTCAAGCCCAGTATACTAACACACAAATACAAAATTAACCTTCCCAATGTAATATAGCTGCCCATTGCACAATCACACACCTCCACAATCATCCTTACCATCATACTAAGACACTCATGCACAAAGCCCGCATACACTGCACAACAACCAACCCACACTTTTTTTTTCCAACAAACCCCGAAGAATGCCAACCAAAAACCAACTCTGTAGAAAGCAACGCAGAATTAGAGCAAATCAAAATAAAAGTGTCCAAAATAATCATCCAGATCTACCATATTTTGTACAAAAAGTTCAAACAAAACAGCTAATACAGTCATTACACGAAACAAAACAAGCTTCCACTACAGAAACTTTCCCTCCTCTATTAAAATGTAAAAAAGAAACAAAAAGTGATTAACAAGACTTCACTTACCACTACTACTAACGCTGCACCTATAAATCTTGATATAGTAGCAACTAACCATACAAAAAATTTTTTTTTACAAAAAATGTTCCACCACAAACTCCTTCAGAACCTAATAAAAACAGGAGAGAAATCATGGACAACACTTAAAACCTACCATAGAAAAGTAATCCTAAAAGCTCTCATAAACAGTGCAATCCTAAATGAAGTTATTTATTTTATTTTAAATAGAATGAGACAACTAACAAAACTAACTACTACATTACAAAACATACTTCTCAATAAACTGAATATCAACAAAAATAACTCCTTAAACATCTGTGGAGGTGAATGTAGTCACACCACGACCACAGAACCATATTTTCATGAAGCCTATAAACAAAAGCAAACAAACCCAATTGCCATACATAGCAGTGGACGAGGGTATGAAAAAATAATAACACCATTATGAAACAAGAAACTCTACTAACACAAATATCCCAAAAACACTCAGTATCCCCTCTCCATTCTAATAAACCAAAACATCCAGTCTACAAATGGCCGTGCACATCAATGTGTAACATTGCCAAAAAAATCTTTCAAATCTTTACGCCACTTCCTCAATCAGTATGTAAAAAGCAAAGACAAAATCAAAATGAAACTACTACAGAATATGCATACCTGACCAGTGCGCAAATACACAGGACTACAAGCACAATCATTAGCCTGCATTTCAGGACCTATTTGCAAAACCACCTTCCATCATATCAAAATGATATCAACACATCATGCAACTATAACAATCTGATCCATAAACTCTACTATGCTAAAAGTCCTGCTTTAGCAGTAGTCAATTTAAATAACAATCTTCTACATGGTAAGTCAAACAACTACTAGAAGAAATAGAGCATATCCAGAGATAATAATATTTTGGAAGTGAAAGCCACTTACACATTGCATTAACTTTACCACAAACTACCAACTACTGTACAAATAGCAACTTTCTATTAAACACATACAAAAAAGAAATACTAAAGTTTAAAAGTACCTCTGCTGAAGTACCAAACCTTGTGTGTGTGTTGCATAACACACCTATAATACCAAACATTTTGACTATGGTATGTGGGCTCCTTATAGGGGATATTCATTACAATCAATCCTCTACTAACAACCCAAAACCAACATCATACTAAAGTGAAATAGCCAGAAGTGTATTGATTATATCCGCGGACAACCGCTACGACGGCGGACATGGCAAACAAATCAGGGGCACCTGCCACCTAAACAAATACAGTATTTGACCCATCTCTTACTCCCCAACACTACCAAGCACTTCTGCACACCAACAAATTGCATTTTGCCTCTGTTCGCCTTCAACAAAAACAGAAAAATTACCTGCCACTAAATTAGTGAAAGGCATTCATGGCAAAGTAGTTTATTTACCATTAAATCCCAAAGAAAATGTACACAATCATACACCACAATCCAAAATATTTACTACAAAAGGTATCTTATAACGCAGTCCTATTACAAACTCTACAATCTTAACTGCATAGCCTAGCCAAAACTTCACATACAAACTTTACAAATGAAACAGTAGACACACTTTTGTGTTCTCAATATTTGATGGGGGTTTGATTCTATGGGTGTGTTATGCTGAGGTGGTTGTGTCCAGGGCGTACAGTCTTGGGTGCATGGCATACGGCCTACGGCCTTTGGCCATGCACCCAAGACTCTAGGCCCTGGCCACAACCACCGCAGCATAACACACCTATAATACCAAACATTTTGATTGTGGTATGTGGGCTGCTTATAGGGGATATTCATTACAATCTTTCCTCTACTAAGAACCCAAAACCAATATCCTAATAAAGTGAAATAGCCAGTAGTGCATTGATTATATCTGCGGACAACCGCTACGACCGCGGACATGACGAACACATCAGGGGCAGCTGCCACCTAAGCAGATACAGTATTTTACCCATCTCTTACTCCCCAACTGTCATGGTGCATGCTCCCAAAACCCAGAAACTGGCAAGCTCATCCCTGCCTCTGGCTTCCTTGGGGGCTTCTCAGGCCCCAGCTAGGCTTACCTGGACTCAGTCCTGGCACCGCTGGCGCCAGGCTCATGGTAGGTGTTTAACATATGGTCCATATACTTGGGTGTGGCTTGGGACTATTTTACCTGAGAGGCAGGATACAGTTAAGGGGACTATTTTCCTGGAACTACTTGCAAGGCTATTTAAACCGCACCCTGCAAACTGAACACGCTTTGCGTTATTCTGCACTCCTGCAGCATAATGCTCACCGTGCCAGTTCAGCTCTTGCTTCCCTTCTGCCACGCCCGTCCAGAGTCTTCTATCCATCGGCACCTGTGAAAAATGAAGAACAGGAGTTATTCACGCATTGAAGGCCTTACCTGCAGAACATCCTGACATCGCCTTCTTTTTACCCATGGACTGCCACATCTGTAGAAGAACCGAACAGAAGGTAACCTCTCGGGTAACTACTCACCTGAATCGGCCACCTCCAGGAACTCCATTGAGCAGTTCTCCATCATTCTGCATTGCGCCGCCATTCAACACCGTCAAACGGTTCTTCCATCTTCTTCCTGGAATTGCGCCGCACCTGCCAAACAGAAAAGACAAAGCAGGTTAGTCGCACACAGCAAAGAAAAGCTAAACAAAGCGAACAATTAGCATGTCCCGCACTGCGCTATACTAAATGGCAGGAATCCTGCTCATCATTGTCAGAAGAGTCATCCCATCATCGGAACGCCGCTTAATGCTGCACCTGAAAGACAAGAACGAATATTAGATACCTTGAGCAGAAAGACTTAAAGAAGCATTTCCAAGGAGTTATTGGAATAGAGACTTACCTGCTTACTCCGGTCCTTCCACTTCAGCAACCTCCATCGGATCAGTGAAGTAACTTGATCCTGGAACGACAGTGTAACCGCGCCCCTGCCAGAGTGTGCAGGGCGAAGAGCTCACCCATTAAAAAAACAAGGTGAACCAGAGGAAGAGAAGGAAAATCGGAGGAGGTGAAAACCAAAACTAGCTCCATTCAGTTGGCTAATATCTTGTTTCGACTTGCAGGCGAACATCTCCTGAGGCAGGAACGAAGGGAAGACGCAAGCTAGCACCCTCATTTAAGCAGAGCAACACCAGTGCAGACATCATCATGCGGACACGAGCACGCCCCCGTGGAGACCAGGTGAGCGTGACACCAACCCCCCCCAAGCACTTCTGCACACCAACACACTCCCCAAAATTGCATTTTACCTCTGTTCGCCACTACACTGTGGCGGATCTAAGATGGCGGGCGCATCGAAACAATGTGACACACTCACGCCTCACCCCAGCCAATCAGAGAACACATTGCCTGTCCGCGGACATGACGTGAGCCGACTAGCCAATCAGTGTCCTGTCCGTGGAGTGAACTGGGAAGTGTGTCCATGGAGCGGACATAGATATCACTAATTTTGTTGCCTTACATTTTGGCTGTTTATAGAAAAACTACTGGACGAATTTACACCAAATTAACAAAAGCAAGCTTTTGGGACTAAGCTGCCGCCCTGCTGCAAATTTGGTGGAAATCCGTCCAGCGATTTGAGCTGTAGGCATGAGCAAAGTTTTTCCCCATAATTTTGGGACCCCCCTATAACTTTGCCCACCCTGAACCACCAAACCTCACTAAAAACAGAGTGGGCCACATACTTTATTTGCAAAGTTTGGTGAGGATTCATCCAGGGTGAGCAAAGTTATAAGCCGCCCAAAAAGTGCTCTTCCTATGGGATTAGCAACTTAACCATAACTACCGTGGCTGTGTAATATAAAAGTCAAACATTGTTTGTTTGTGGGTTTGTGGCTTGGCTAAGTGTTGGCATATGGGAGGCAAAGGCATGTGAGAGACGTAAGGTGAGGCATGTGGGAGGCAAGGGCTAGATGTATGGGAGGTGAATGGTCCTGAGAGGCAAAGGTGAAGGCAGGTAGCATTCCAAAGGTTTCCAAATAGTTTCTATATAAAGAGATGTGACAGGCATTTCTGTTACTCTCTTACGGATAGTTCTAAAGTGTTATTTCATGAGTGGCTGTGTGAATGCGCCATCCTTGCTGCTAAAACTTATTATTTCAATTAAATTTATAATCAGATTCAGGATATGCTTCTGGGCACAGTTACTGATTACAACTCAAATGATACAGTGGTAGATACCGACAAAGCTGTAAACTATCCAACAGAATTCCTCAACTCCCTGAGAATGCCACCACATCACCTTAGACTGAAAGTTGTGTCACCCTTAATGCTGCTTCACAATCTTGTCCCACCTAGGCTGTGTAATGGCACAAGACTGCATCAGCAAATTGCCACCCTATGTAATTGAAGTGACAGTGTTGACCAGGGAAGGGAAAAGGAGAAGCTGTATTCATCCCCTGCATTCCACTCGTGACAGACATGCCATTCAGTATTAAACTCTTACATTTCCCGGTCAGGCTGGCATTCAATATCATAATCAACAAGGAACAGGGCCAGTCAATCAAGTGTACTGTTACCAACTTGGAATCTCCATGCTTCTCCCACGGGCAGTTAGTTATATGTCACGTGTTCTGGAGTGGGTTCCCTGAATAAGTTGTATATTTTTGCGCCAACTGGCAAAACAAAAAACACAACACATCTTTATAAACAAGCCTTACAATGAACATGTACTTTGGTAATATCAATCTTAGTTCAAGGCGGAGTTCGAGCAGAGTTGAGCAGTCTTTGCAGGAGACACCCAGGCTGCCTCTCTCTCTGTGCTCCATTCTACAGCCACCATTTTGTGGGAGGACCTACAAAAACGTACCCAGCACCGCGGAGCGGTCGCGGAGTTCGAGCAGAGTTGAGCAGTCTTTGCAGGAAACACCCAGGCTGCCTCTCTCTCTGTGCTCCATTCTACAGCCACCATTTTGTGGGAGGACCTGCAAAAACTTACCCAGCACCGCGGAGCGCTCGCGGAGTTTGTGCAGAGTTGAGCAGTCTTTGCAGGAGACACCCTGGCTGCCTCTCTCTCTGTGCTCCATTCTACAGCCACCATTTTGTGGGAGGACCTACAAAAACTTACCCAGCACCGCGGAGCGGTCGCGGAGTTCGAGCAGAGTTGAGCAGTCTTTGCAGTCCTTGTCAGGACTGAAAGGCTGTCAGGCTGTAAAGGAAATGAATCCAGAACCCACATACCCCGCGCAATCTTTGCATGGGAGACCAATAACAGAGGTTGAAGAACCGGAAAAAAGATATCTGAGGAGTACGGGCCTGGCTCCATCAATACTTCAAACCTCAGAACCAACAAACCAACCAGCCCCAAAACAAGCTCCTAAAGCACGCTTACCAGTTCAAGCAAACCCTGGCCCTAAATCCCCCCCTCACTCTCAACCACCCCAAGCGGGACTCCCAGGGGACGCTCAAACTGCATCTTTAACCCTGCAGCACCAAAAAAAGCCATGTCATTGGCTAAAGACTTCCAAAGCATTCAGTTGTTGCCTGCGACCGAAGCCGGTGTGATAACGCATCACAATTCGGCCTCTCAGCCGCAAATCACAAAAGAATCAAATGCAGAGCCGAACGAAGACCCGACCTCGCGCCAACTCCCCCCCCCTCCGAGAGCAGCCCATTGCAGCATGTCCGAGGACATTCTATATAAGAAAGGAAAAGGGAACGGGGTAATCAGTGGGAGAAAGAGCGTAAAGATCGAAAATCAGGGGGTTCAAACTAAGGTGAGGCAGGTTAAAAGAAGAAGGATAGTGTTTCTGATGTCTATGGTGCATTTCGATCTATTCAATTTATATCTTATATCAGGATTACAGAAATTAGGAGGGTACATTTTAAGGTGTCTGAAATAGAAAGGAATATTCATATGAAGGCAGTTTCAGGAGAGAAATAGGTATTAAAAGAGATGTGTGGCTGTGTGATCGAGTCTTGGTTTGCTCACGTAGATCCATGAAACCTGTCAGATTTTATTGTCTGGTGGAAGATCTAAATTCTTCCACAAAACAAACTACGGAATAGTAATCCTGGAAAAAATAGACTGGGTGAAAGAATGTGGACTCAGAAAAGCAGGGTGAGTAGAGAGGGGTTTATATCCTCCGTATTCAGGGACACTCTTTCATGTAAAATGGTCTAATGATATGTCTTTAACCAGGGACAGTCAGCTTCGAGTTCTTCCACAATGCCAGGGTGTCATTGATAGACTATGTGTGCTTTGAAACAATGATCTAGGAAGCAGTAAAACAAATGTCTTTCCACTTACTAGTCAGGTTGCAAATTGTCAGGCTCCATCATTAGGAAGCTGGGAGGTACAGTAGCACTTCAACAACTGAGTTTGACACTGTGACAAGTTTGGGAGCAGTACCCTGAATTGAGCTGCCTTGAGTTCTTGAAGCCTAATTATTTTATAGCTGGGGAGTTGATTTCACCAGTCATTGGGGGTCATTCCGAGTTTGGAGGCAGCCATGGTGTTTTTAGCACCATGGCTGCCTCCAAACTCGGGTCCGGGTAGTCGGAATTGGGACTTACCTGGACGTTCCGACCTATGTGGACCCGGTAAGTCCCCATTCCGAAAACCATTCCCATTTGAGCCCCCATAGGGCTCAATGGGAATGGGGAAGGAGCTAATAACGGGCCCATAAATTGCGGGCCCGTTATTAGCTCCATGGTCCCTTAACAGGTCCCGCTAAGGGCGGCTGGTTGGACCAGACATTCCTTGTGGGACCCGCTAAGGGACCTCAGAATGTGGCAGTAGGGGGTTAACGGCACCGGCATCCTTACCGGTGCCATTAACCCCTTTGCCGCCATACTCGGAATGACCCCCATTGTCTTTTTTTCTCTTTTTCCCCAAGTACTTGGTGAAGTGAATACATTGCAATATATGCATATGAACATGAATAGGTTACAACAATGCGATGCACTCACAGAACGTATCAATATCAATAGGAATCTAACTAACCAGTTCAAACCACTGCAGCATCTACGTTTTGTGTTGGGGAATTCTCTGATAAATAAGTTCAGAAATCCTATGATATGTCCTTAGGATAGCTACTAGTTGGTAATAAGGTTCTTGTATATCTCTTCCATATAATTTGCCCAAATGATATCATTTAGCCACATATCTTTTGGTCATTGTCATCTTGCTGAAACTTGAATTTCTTCACCCAAGTTTGTTTTGAGAAAGACAATTTCATATTTTTTTCTCACTACAATATAAATGTGTGAAAAAGAGAAATAAATAGTTGGTATCATTTGTAATCTGTGCACCAAACAGTTTGTTTTGCTGTGGCTTTTTGATCGCTTAACACATTTTTATCACTACCCTCAAATGTTAGGAATTGTTTATTTCATCAGTTGAACGGAAAAAAAAACATTCTCCAGACTTTTAAACGATACCTTGGAATTGTCATGCCAAATTAGGTTTTTACAGAAGATTAGCTCTTCTAATTATGTTTGATACAACCATCATCCAGACGTTTCCCGGGACCCATTATTAGTTCAGCAGTGCAGTAAAAGAGTAGTGGTCATTCGGTGTGATCTTCCACACGATATTACCACTCATGGTGAATGCGCCCAAAAAAACATGGAGTCTTTTGCACGCCAAAAATGTGAGTTACACAGCCATACCATCACTCATAATCCCATAGTAATGCCACAGTAGTGAATGGCGTTAGAGGTAAACGTCTGTCTGATGAGGAGATATTGACTTATGACTGTAAAGCTATTTGTCATGGTTTGATTTTTATTGAAATCATTATATGAAGTCCTGCATTATTTTTACCAGTTGGTGATTGATGGTACGTTTGCTAGGCACGCGTTCACAATATCACTCCACCAAGGGACCTCACAATCACCAAGTCTAACGTAATATCTGGATTGTTGAACGATGAAGCCAGAGAGGTAGAGTTTAATGTTAGGCTTCCCATTGTTATTGGACACCAGTAAACCTGCACAAACTTTTCTGGAGGAAGGGCATCTTATTCAGATATGTCAAGTTCAATGCTGGCTATTTGTAGCTTTACCTTGGAGTACATAACATTAAATCAGGCATGATCATTATTGCTGGTGTACAAACTAAAAATTAAAAAATAAACCACTTAAGCCATATTTAGCCCTAAGCACTTTTGTCGCTTTCTTCTACTACTGCTACTAGATCACCTTCCTGTACTGGCATTGACGGGATGAAAGTTGGAGCTTCCTAAACATGAGAGGAACTGCTGTATCTGCCGATCAGGCTCAGTAAGTGAAACCTCTAAACACATTCTAAAGGAATGTCCCAAGTTGGGCCATGTATATTTGAAACAACTGGCTGAATTTGTATATCAAGTAGACTCAATTAAGACAAATTTGTTCTGGAGGAGCTGATGTAATACGGTCGGCAAGTCCCTACAGATGGCATTATACAGAATCTGGCTGGAAGTTGGAAGCACCCTGTAGCCATTATGGTACCAGTTATAATATCGAAAAAAAAGTCAAATGCAAAAATTTCCCCAAAAAATGCAGGAAAAAAATTAGAATGTGTTTTTTTTTATTTGTATGTTGTTTTTGGGTTTGGCTAGTAAAAATAAATGGGGGGTTAGGGGGCAACCCCCCATTAAAAATTGAAAAAAAAACACATTCAAAATCTTTTTTTCTACATTTATTTTCTGACATGTTTGCAGTCGACATTTTCACTATAAACCAGCCATTATGATGGCTGAAACTGGCAGATTCCTTCTCTGAAGTAGAGGGCAGTAGCAATACAACTGTTGGGAACTTGAGTTTGTTATTACTAGGTCATGCCATAATGGATGTCCAATAACGTGTTTTATTGCTTTATTTTTCTTTCTTACTTTGCATGTGTTTTCTTTTATTAAGTTTTGTTAATATCTTTTGTTATGTTTATGTATTATATAATGTGTAAAGTTGTACACTAAGACACATTCAATAAATAAGTACTATTATTGCTGTTGTACAACTGCCCTTTTCCTTGCACAAATTATTTTTAAGCATCTGTCACATCTGCCCTACATTGCATAATAATTTGTCTGGATCTGGGTCTCCTGTTTATCTAATAGAAGATTCCCTTCAGACTAAGCTAAGTATCACTATGATCACCCAATAAGTAGCACGCTCATCTTCAAAGAAAATCCACGATGCTGTGATAAGAAATATTTGAAATATCATGTCATCTTTAAACAAAGCATTGCAGTACACAGGCCTATTAAATTCAAGGTTTATCAACCTAGCTCGCTCAACTCATGGACCCCTAAGCCCAATCCCCATCTGGACCGCCCTTTTCCTACAGGTGCACAAACATGACATCATCAAATGTCAGGATACTTTGGGTGAGGGCACACTATTCCAACTTCCTGTCAAGCCTCAAAAATTTGGGACAACTAACATTGTCATTGGGCAGAGTATACAAGATCCATACAAGTGTGCATTGCATTCTATTCCATTACAATACTTGAAAGTATCCAAAGAGCCATTCAGCTAGTCTAACAACAGGAAATTCATTCTCAAGGTATCTTTCAGTCTCAATCCATGTCATACGCTATTGCCTCTTATGTTTGATGCAGGTATGTGAACTATGCATTTTTTTGCAAATGTAAGGCAGATTGTTAGAGGCATATAAAGCACACAAAAAACAAAATGTTCCATATTCTGTAAGGCACAGTTTCTTTCAAGTGATCAGACATGCCTCAGCTTCCGGATCTCTCTTATTTTAGAGCTGAAAAGGATCCCTAACGTTTTCCTGTAGGAAGGACACATCAATGCTAATCAAAGTGTAGTGAAATCAAGGCTGAATTCCCCATACCTTTGAGTTCTGCAACACCCCATTCCCATTTTGCCAATCAATCTGCAGAGGAACAGACCTCTGGAGCAGGACAATTGCATGGGCCTCATTACGACCCAGGCGCAAACCATGGTGCTAATAGCACCAAGGTCCATGCCAGTAACTTACCGACTCCGCCATGGAGAAAGGGGAAATTACCACCCCATTACAAGGTTGGCGGGGCGGTAATTCCCCCTTCCTCCATGGCCCTTCCCCATTCCCATTTTTGCCCCATGGGCTCAATGGGAATGGGGAAGGCGCTAAGTACGGTACCACAAATCGTAATCAGGCACTAATAGTAAAAGGCTGCGGCGCCGTTAACCCATTAGCGCCAGGGTCGTAATGAGGCCCTATGTCTAGAAAATATGTCTTGAGGCTTCTATCTCTCGTTTTCACAACCTAGAAGGTCATAAATCATATACATGTTTTCCAAGACTTAATATATTCATGTATTCATAGGTGTGGAATAAGTTGAATATAAGATGCATTATACAATTCATCACTTGTATGCAATTTGATATCATTAAATAACTAAAAGGAGCAGAAAAAGGGAAACCCAGCCTCGTATATCCCTTATATCTCACTTTCATTGAGAGTTTCTGTAATACCCATCCCTTGTTCTAGAATATGGCTTTATTCTTCATTTATTTTACAGAATAGCCAAATTTAAAAGGTATATTAATTATAAGATATAAAATTACTAAAAGTAGTCGAAGCAGCTCACGCCCCCCTCAACATTTTATTAAAACATGTATCCAGTGACACAAATCCTGTATTGTCATCCCAAGTTCACAGCAAATCCCTTCCACTGGAACTGCATTGGAGAGACCCAAAAAGGAGCGCCATAATTTGCCCTCAAGAAAGTCGAGCAAGACAACATCGTACTCATCAAATGCTTCTATATGAAATCCCATGCGATAATATTAATTTAATAAATCTTAAGCAATTCTTCAGCAGAGTAACATCCATGAGAGGAAATAAATGATTTAATTGTGCATGTTTAAAATATATTTTCATTCTAATAGTCTTAGACAGCATTCGCCACTGAAGTTGATTATTAATTGGTACACCAAGATACATATACTTGTCAACAACCTCAATTGTAGTGTAATCAATCCTCTGAGAAAATTACCTTAATTTATGTATTTATTGTGCATTTGTAAGGCGCTTATAAATTAAGTAAATTGTGTTTTAGCACACCCCTTTACATTTTCTATATGAGCCAATCACCATTATGTTGGTCTTTTTTTGATTAATGATTACATTATTAGCTTTAGAGTACTTCGACTATTTCATTAAACTGTGCTGGAACCCAATGGGCATTTTATACAGGATAATGTTATCCTCGGTGTATGAAAGCCAGTTTATAGGTTGCGGACCAATTTGAGGACGGAAATGATTACAAGACTCAAGAGTTTCAAGTAGATCAGCTACATATAACTTATATAGAGCAGGAGCCAGGAGGCATCCCTGCTTTAATCCCGGTTAATCATAATGGGAGAAGATAATAGACATTCATGGTTCAACCTAATCCTAACTGTGCTGTCATTTTACAGCTGTTTAACTAGATGAAGCAATTCAGGGTCACAATCCCATAGCTCTAATATTGCCCATAGGATACCACGAGAAACCTTCTGAAATGCCCCAGCATAGTCCACATCACAAATGTAAAGCTTAGATCCTTTCACAGCCATAGTGCCTGGAGACCCTGGGTGGTAGCGGCGCTCGTTATTAGTCAACAGAACATAGTAAACCTAATCAAATAAAGAAGTGTTGATATATTATACTTTGTTATGTTATGTTAATACATTTCTAAAGCGCAACGTTCACCCAGAGGTATCTTGGCGCTACGGTTGGCAAAAGGGTGCAGCATCAGTGACTAAAACAAATGGGTTTTAATGGAACGGCGGAAAACCAAATGGTTTTCGCTGGCACGGAGATGCAACGGAATGGTGTTCCAGGTTATTGCGGCCATCACAGAAAAAGCGCAATCGCCCATCCGAGAGAGTCTAACTGAAGGAACAGGGACCAGTAAAGCCGACTGAGAGCACAGGGGCTGGGATGGCACATAAAAGGCACGGTGTACCAGGCACAAAAATGTAAAGAGAATGCGCTTCTCAATCGGCAGCCAATGTAGTTGTCTGAGCAACGGGGTCATATGAACACAGGTGGGGAGGACGAGACACTGCCCGGGCAGTAGAGTTTTGGAGCAGTTGAAGGCGTCTAATGAGGTAGCTCAGCTGACCCAGGTAAAGAGAATTACTCTAATCTGTGGTGCTCAAAACCCGGGCAGCCACCACGGGAGCCTGATATTGAGTTGGAATGAAGGGGGGCACCTTGCGTAGAATCTGCAGTTTAAATTGGACGAAGGCATCCCGAGGCGCATCCCGCGCCCATTTTACTCAATGCGGTCAATAGCCGCCACATCGTTGGCCGGCCGACGCACACTGTAAAGGGCACGACCTGCGGACGCCCTGATTGGCTGCCTGGCCCCTTATCCTGCACCCGCCCCCACCGCCAGGCAGAAGCTGCCACGCGGAAGCTCGCGCTGAAGGGCGAGCTAAAGGGCCTGTCTGTGCTTGTCCACGGCCGTACGTGCCGTCGGCCTAAATCTCTTCCGCTGCATCATTCGAACATGGATCCATGTGAGTACTCTGATCCCCTCATCAGACACAGGCTATGACCTAAACCCCCTACTGATGACTGCACTCAAACTTTTGCACCTTCTCCCTGATTAGGCACAGTTTGTGTTGGGTACCGAGGGCCTACCGGGTTGTATCAACAAATTTCATATGATACTCAGCATTTTGCCTGGTCTGCTGACCAGACTCCTATTTACTTCCCGGCCTATATATGCACTTGCCCTGCCGCAATGTAATCCTATTACACATTTTAGTCATTGCTGGGACTGCTGCACTTAGGTGCCTCCCCTGTTCAATGCATTTTAGTCATTGTTGGGACTGCTGCACTTAGGTGCCTCCCCTGTTCATTGCATTTTAGTCATTGCTGAGACTGCTGCACTCAGGTGCCTCCCTTGTTCACTGCATTTTAGTCATTGTTGGGACTGCTGCACTCAGGTGCCTCCCCTGTTCATTGCATTTTAGTCATTGCTGGGATTACTGCACTTAGGTGCCCCCCCTGTTCATTGCATTTTAGTCATTGCTGGGACTGCCATACCTTGGCGCTACTGCTATCTGTCTCTTAACATGTGCTCTACTAAGACTTACCGTACACTCATACTCTGGCCTAAACCAACGCCATACCTTGTAACCCTCAAGAGAGAAATATGCGACTCACAGCTGAAAAACGACTTCCTCTCCTCCTACCTGCCCTCTCGCTAGCGCCATCCATTCTGACCCTAACATGCTAGTTGAGACATTCAACAATACTATGTCTAAAGCCCTGGATACCATTGCCCCTATTAAACTGTGCAAAAGCAAACAAGAATCTCATCTTAACTCCTGGTTCACCCCCTACCTCAAGGAATTACGGATCCAAAAACGCAAACTCCAAGCTATTTGGAGGCATACACCTTCAGTTGAGAATAAAACCTCACTTGACAATTTGGCCAAAAAATATAAGAAGGAAATAATTAAAACTAAAAAGAATACATTTAATGAGAGAATTAGCAAAGCTAACTCTAACTCCAAAGAACTCTTCTCCATCCTCCAAGAAATGGAAAACCCAATTACACCCATAGATAATGCCCCCAAGGACAAACAATGGTGCACTAGCATCCAAAATGCTCTAGCTAATCAAATCACAACTCTTCAAACAAAAATTGCTAAGAAGAAAGCATCCCTGAATGTCACTGGAACTCATACCTCCCACATGGCAGATATACCTAGAATAGTCACTCAAAATAACTGCAAACCATTCAGATTCTCCAACATATCCATATTGGAAACCGAAAAGGTGATATTATCCTTGAAACCATCCACCTGCCAAGGTGACAGCTGTCCAGCACAAGTCATTAAGGATGCAGCCAGAGACCTAGCGCCTTTCATCTCTAAATTAATAAATTCCTCCTTCAGATCTAGCACTGTACCCACTAACCTTAA
The DNA here is from genome assembly GCF_040938575.1 of Ambystoma mexicanum. Lineage (NCBI taxonomy): Eukaryota > Metazoa > Chordata > Amphibia > Caudata > Ambystomatidae > Ambystoma > Ambystoma mexicanum. The sequence continues at coordinate 876,505,843 of NC_090941.1, forward strand.
AGAATCCTGGGTTCTGCCACTCCTGAAAAAACAGACCCTTGACCCAGCCATCCCAACTAATTATAGGCCCATTACTACGGTCCCATTTCTCCTTAAAATCATTGACAGAGTAGCTTACCTCCAGATCCAAAACTATCTGGAGACAAACCAACTACTAGGATCACGTCAATCTGGCTTCAGACCACTACATGGTACTGAAACGGCCCTAATCGACCTTAAGACACAAATCGACGAGTTGAAGGATAAAGGTAAAACAGCTATGCTCCTCCTTCTTGACTTATCGGCGGCCTTCGACCTAGTGGACCACGCAGTGTTATGCAACCATCTAGCGTCTGCCGCCCATTTCTCAAGTGAAGCTATAGCATGGGTACAATCCTTCCTAGCTAACCGTACGATGAGAGTGTTCTCCCCATTAGCCTCAGCGGACCCAATACATATCACCTGTGGCGTCCCACAAGGTTCATGTGTCTCCCCCACAATGTAAAATATATTTACTAAGCCACTCTTTGACAAACTTGACAGATTGGGGGTAACTTACACCAACTACGCGGACGATACGCAGATCCTCATACCACTATCTGGCAACTTTGTTGAAGACACAACTCTAGTAAATAAGATTTACCTCATCATTCAGGCATGGGTGGCCTCACATGGCCTCTGCCTGAATGACGATAAAACAGAGATACTGATACTGGGTACCGACTCCAACCTTAAAGAATTTAGCCCTAACTACAGTGCCTTCAATATAGACGGTAATGTAATCAAAGTGGCAACGGAGGTGAAAACACTAGGTTTTTACCTTGACTCCACTTTATCTCTCAAAAAACAAGTTAACGCTTTGGCTTCCTCCACAGCCTACACCTGCAAATTAATCAGGGCCTGCAGACCTTACCTGTCCACAACCAATTGCATCACACTAGCCAATGCCCTAGTAATGTCCAAACTGGATTACTGTAATGCCCTTTATGCGGGCGCCAATAAAACTGTCACTAACAAATTGCAAATATTGCAGAATAATGCTCTTAGAGCAGCCCTTGACATACCCCGCAGAGCACATATATTTAATATTAGGAAAGACAACCACTGGCTAAAAATCAACGACAGAGTTCTCCTTAAAACACTATCTCTCACACATAAAGGACTGAACAACACTGCGCCCCCTTACATTTCGGCTAGACTGACTAGAAAATCCTCTACTCACCATACCAGAGCCTCTATCCACTCCCTACTTGAAACTCCCAGATTTAGACTAACTAAAGCAGGCGGAGCTAGCTTCCCTGTTAGAGCGGCCTGCGTTTGGAATTCACTCCTCATGGCATTGAGAGCTAATCTACCCTACTTTAGTTTCATGAGTAAGGTGAAAAGTTAGCTCTGGAGTAACGACAACTAACCCATTGAACCTGGCCCTATCATTGCGCATAACCACCTTTGACTCCCCCGATACCAGACCTATGAGAGGGATTCACATTCATGTATTTCTTGTATATTTGTATATTGGTTTTGTATATATGTTAATAACTCACATAATGCATATTCTGTATGTATCCTTTTGTATGTACGCAACCTTAAGCCTAAGTATTTTTGTAACTGCTGCGCCCGGCTACCCCTGGGTTTTGGAGCGCTTTATCAAATAATAAACTGAACTAAACTAAACTAAATTGCCCAGATTTACATACATATGCCACTTGGGGTGCCATGGAGAGAGAGGATGAGAGCAAGACGCCCACATTTTTTACTGAAGTTGCAGGTGTAGGGCACATGCCTAGTGAAGTAGGCCAGAATTCCGGGGTCCAAAAGGATTGGGGGCTAGAAGTGCCCACCACCAGTACCTCAGTTTTAGAACCATTGAGCTTTAGCCAATTTGTCGCCATCCACGTGCCAAGATCTTCCAGGCAACTTCGTAGCTGAGACGCAGTATCAGCCCTGGTGAGGTCAAGCTCAACCATGATCTGCGTATCATCGGCATACGAATAGTATCTGAATCCGTGCAACAGTATAAGAATTAGAAGGGGCGAATGTACATAATAAAATGTGCCTGAGGTTTCAGAAGCTTGTGACTTAATGCCCATTCATCAATTTTCTGTACTAAAGCACATTGTTTGAGCTAGTAATTGGCACAATCTTTGGGCACTTTTTTATGTATGGGGATTAATGTAGATCTCTTCCAGCTACTGGGTATTCTACCTGTTGCAGCTATTGTAAAACAAAAACAGGTATTAAGTCAAGAGACCGCATAGAGCAGTCTTTCTAAATCTGTCAGTCCCTGTGATGCACACGAGTGCGCTTAGGGGCTAAGAGGAATGCCAGGACCCGGAAGCGCCATCGACGGATAACGGGTAAATTGATATGTGCATGTGGGCTTGCATGTGTGTTGGGTGTTTGTGCTGTGTGTGTGTGCCTTTTGGTGGAGGGGAGTCTTGGGAGGGAGGCGGTGGGGGCTGAGAGAGGGGGGGTTAGTGGGATGAAACCCCCGATTTGGATTAAATCCAGAAAGAGAGGGTGAGGGTGGGGAGACAAAGAAATGTCATTATTTAAATGTATGTAGGCCACCAAAAATCGCCTGAAAAAAATCGGTCTTTTGCTTAGGTGACCTACAAAAATCGAAATAATGACATAGAACCAACAAATGTTATGCAACAAATTGTCCCAGGCTTCTGAAGAGCCTTTAATGGTAGCATTGGAAACACCATCAGGTCCAGACGCACAGGAAGACTTTAGTTTTAGAATAATGTGCAAAATATCATTAGCAGTATAGGAATAACAGGAAGGCCCTGTAACAGGACTCAAGCATTCATGATGAACAATAATCCCAAACTGTTTACCTACTAATTTTCTACTACAGTATGAACCACAGTATGAATTATTAACATAATCAACCCAGGCGTTCTGAGAGATTAGATTAATCTTCTTATTATCATTATCAGAGATGTGCTTGTGCATGTAGTACCAACATTTACAATTATCTCTAGAGCACAAAGCTGTAAAAAATAATTTCTCATTGAGCACTATGAGTTGAGATTTTATGAGTACTAAGCCAGTTCTTATATTGCCAACTTTGTTTATCTATATGTAGCTTTCTATATCATAATCAGATGTACCTTTCTTAATGCTAAATACCATGGATTTCAATTGTCTTTTCGTATTAGCAATAGCTTCATCATGAACAGCGTGAGATCTATTTTGCAAACATACTGAACATTTATGAGATCCTGTAAACAAGTCCATAACCTTAGCAATCTCATCAAAAGTATCCTTAGACCATCTATCACACAACTAGACACGGAAGAATCAATTGAATCAATCAAAATCATGCTCAGACTCAGCATAACCTTGTTGTCTTTTAGAGGGTTTTAACCAATGATCCAATGTACCCACCGATCGTCCGTTCATATTTTCTATTTAAGCATTAGTGTTAATTGCTAAATCAAACTTACCAGCTGTTTGAATACAGGTAAGGTTGGTGGCAGATGTGGTAGCCAGTGAGCCAGAGTTCTTTCTCTAGACTGTCTGGAAGCTTTCACAAATGCACTGAACTCCCTTTTCATTAGCCATCCTGAGTGTTTTATTTCTCTTTCCTCTCGCCCTCTTTTCATTGGCTTACTGCTAAATTACTTAGAATTAGGAGACATATTCTCTTGAGCATCTGCCACCAGCTGGACACCTTCATCATTGGGGCTGAGCAGCTGAACAGGACCACAACAATTAGAATTCACTTGTGTGGTAGCCTCATGAGAATCACCCAACAATCCTTCCTGACAGAAAGACTCACTCGAACCCATTGAGGTATTCGAGAACCCACACACTGACACCTCAGTCCAGCTATTTTGTGGAATCACATTAATAATCCTGCAAACCACATTACATTATAATTTGTGTTCACGTGCTACATTAGTGCAGAGTGAAAAGAGGTATTTTGGGTTCACTGCACTAAATTCCCAGACTCGCTTGAAGTGGAAAAGATCGATTTAATGTGACATGCCCCGGCTTACAAATACACACTAACCGGGCTCCCTGGCATTACAGACTACAGATGAAATACCAATCACCAAAATAATTAATTAATTCAACAATTCAACTAGGAACAATTAACAGAAACATTGTCCAACTCTTACTGCCCCGGCCTGTCACACTGATGCCATCATCCCCACCAATAATAGGCCACCCCACATCCCCCAACAGCATCCCCAAAAACAAAAAAGGGGTAACTTAGGAAACCTCTCAGACCCAAGGACTTCCCTTTGAAGACCAAATTAAAGGGCGGGATGGTGGGGAGGGGGGGTGTAAAATGCCACCAACTGTCACTTGCTCCCGAAACCTCCCTGCCCTTTATAAACCCCATAAGGATAAACTTGTGGGATCCACCTTTGGGATCACTGCACAATATTCGCTGACTCGCTTGAAGTGGAAAAGGTTGCTTTAATGCGACAGGCCTCAGCTTACAACTTGGCTCTCTGGCCTTACAGGCTACAGATGAAATAACAATCACCAAAACAATTAATTCATTCAACAATTCATCACTTCTTGCCCCTTGTTCACTCCCCTACCCCTCAATTCATCTCAACCTTGATTCTGCTTTCTGCCCTATCTCTCCCCGAGGCCACACCCCTCCTTCTTCAATAACTCTTCCCCCTCTTTGTACCCCCTAGGCTAGCCTGTTCATGCAAACAGCACCAACACCCCTTCCTTTACTGCGCTACTACTGCTTTTTTCCCCCAAACATCCTCCAGAGGGCCATGTCCCCAGCACCAGAAAAACCCTGTCCTTGGGTATTCTTTCTGCCCCGCCAATCCCTTCCACCTCTAACCCTTTATCATATCTTCCACCACCAGCATAAAACCCATCAAATAATACATGTTCCACATAAGTGACAAATTAACTCCATCTTCCTGAACTAATTGAAAAGCCTCATATTTAGTCTCCAGGTGCATGAGTGTCTGTGCCCCCCAGGACCTGCAGAACTTCAACATCTCCCTGTTAAATTTCCTAGTCCGTTCCACCACCCCCTCCTTCCCAGCTCTCCTACATACCCTCCTTGGCATCAACATGGTGCAAACCAACGCCACCCCTGGCCAAATCTAAGGTCCCTCTTCATCTTTTCAAAAGCACCAAACCTGTCTCCCCAAGCAGAGTGTTCTCCCTGCATGTAAAACCAGAGCTGCCGGCACCACGTAAAGCTCTCTCATACCCACCAGCATAGGCAACAGTTGGTCCCACCTGTGCCCTCAACCATCTCAACAAAGCCAAATCATAACTACACCCTAACTGGTAAACTGCGTAACGGAAACCCTTTTGACGCATCTTTCCCTGCCCTTCTCACTATGGAGTGTCCTCAAATCCATATCTGAGGCAAGTCACCAGTCTTCAGAGCACAATTTGAAAAAGAAAAAAGACAATGAGCTTCCCCTCTAATGACCCCCAACCCATCCTTTTGTTTCCTATGAGCCCCCTTCTCCCATATCTCTGATGTACCCTTTAAACTTTGCCAATCTCCAATGCCTCATGCTCTTCACCTTCTCCTCAGACAATCTCAGCCTGCTCCCTTTAGATGCAACCCCCATCCTGAAAGAATGAGTCCTGAAATCCTCTATCTTCTCACTCACCACCAACAGAGCCCTCCTCATCACCCCCAAAACCTGAGCAGCTGTCACCCCCTGACCGTTCACATGTTGAAAAACCAAACCCTCCCTTCCCTTCCATCTCTCCTACCATAGTAAAGCTGCTCTCACTAGACACAACCCCTTATTACGCCTATCCAGATGCACCCAAAGACCCCTGCCCAACTGATCGGTCTTTGGTTTACAAATGTTGATGACCACACTGTCCTCCTCCGACAGACATCCCTCCACAACAGGCCATCATCCCCTCGCCTCCTCTGTACCAGCTCTGACACCTGAAATGCCCCAAAAAGAACCACATAAAAGATGCCGAAAACATGTCACTTTCCCACAGCGACCAGTATATGCCTTCTAGAACCTGGGACAACCCCTTAACAGGACCACTGACACTGGCATCCTGCCGTCCATCCCGTTTCCCTTTTTCCCTTTCCCATCCTTTCAACATCCTAAATGCCATTCCCCCACCCCCACTAGGCGAACGCCCAAGAACCACTTCCCATAAAAGTCAATGCCTGCCAACTTCCCCACTACTGTTGCCCTGGTCCAACCCCCACCCCACAGAGCTGAATATCACATCCGCCCTCCTTCTCTCCTCTTCTTTCCAACTGCGCGTTCCCCCTCAGAAACTCCAACCTTGCTCTCCTGTATGCAGCCTGCAATGCTGGGGCCAGTGAACCCTCTACTAAACGCAGGGCTCTCAATCTGTTAGACACCATAGTTTGACTAGAATCCGTTGCCCCTCCTCATTTACTTCCAGTGCCAGCCCATGGAATATCTGCCATTGAAAATGAGACAATGCATCAGCGATGCCATTATCATTCACTGGCCTTTGCATCACCCCAAACACCACATTCCATCTCAGGTACCTCAGCACCAATTCCCTCATAACCTTGTCACCATCTGGTCCCCACCTCTTCCATTGTTCATGTCACTTGCCTACAATCTAACCCCTCCAGTACCCACCAAATCCTCCAACACCCACCCTATTGGGGAAACTTGCACCTCCCAAGCCACTGAGTCTTATTTGCAAATGTAACAGCTTGCTCACCTTGTCGTCAAGCAAACGTGAGGTTATAGCCACAGAAACCAGCTAAATTCCCTGAAAATCAGAATCAATACCTTCCCCTCAGTCCTCTCCCCTCCTCCTAAGGCATTCCCAACTCATGTATCAGCCACTGAAAAAAACATTCTGCATCTGCTGGCACTCCTCCCCTACACCCATCCTACTGATTAACAGGAGGTCAACCACATAGTGCAAAGCTCCCAAAACTATAAATGTAAGTGGGAAAACCCAATACAGAAAGGAGCTAAAACACTCAACAATGGGCATGACACTGCAAAATAAACTGAGCTATTCCTCACTGCACCTCCTCCTTAACTAGAGTATAGGTATGGCCTCCAGTTTCACGTTTTCTATGAGAAGACACCATTACCCAGGGAACCTTTTTGCTCCTTAAGAATAGTACTAATTTCTTGCTACTACACCATTTGATGTGCTTCTCTATGTTATGAACTGTGACACTATTTTGAAAATACATTTACATGCTCCTTCATTGACGTTCTATGCCATGTGTCAGTGCTCACAACCTGATTAAATATCTTTGTGAAATCAATATAAGTGTATTTGTGACTAAAGCGTCCACCCCAATGCTCCTGTGTCATCTTCTCTGCAGGGCTGCACCAACCACTTTCTGCTCCTCTTCTCTTTTCTAGAGAGGCATTCCCTCCTCTGCCAAGCGTTCTTCTTGTGCTAGGGGCTGTACTGTACCCTCTCAGCTGCCCACTCATTCGCGCCGGACGCACTGGTCTAAAATCCTCTCCTTCCTCCACCTGTGCTGCCACCGGGGCTATGCCACACCCTCGCGTTCAACTCCTGTCACTGCTATCCACCAGTGAGAGTGTCCTCCTCCTCCTCCACCTACCTGTGCTCTTCTGCGGTTATTTACTTCCTCCTCCTTACCACCACCCCTGCCCCCTCAATCCTCCCTTATGGTCCTCACTGGCATGCCCCATGGCCTCCTTAGCTCCAAACCCCCCTTTTTCGCAAACCCATCCTCTCCCTCCACCCCAGACCCATCTCTGGACCCCTTGTCTGCTCACCCGCCGCTCACTGCTATCCTAGGTATGTCCACCCTGCTACCCCACGCCCCCTTGCACCAAGTTTCGCCTATCCCTGCCGACAAGCTACAATCAACCACCACTGCGAGGGCCCCATCCAAACTCGCTTTGCGCTGTTTCCCCTACCGCTGGGTCCCTTCTCCCGTGTGACTTCATGCACTGCCACTTTAAGCTGGGCTTTAGAAACCCTACTGATAATTCTCAGCACCTCCCGTAAGGCCTGGTTGTCCACCACACTCCCCAACATAATCCCCTAACGTCCAATTCCTCCCCAATAAAGCACCCAACTGAACCCACCATGGTGACCCCAACCCCACCTGTTTATGCCCCAACCACAGGCCACCGGACCTGCACTAGCACAGGAAATATCCTGATATTCCCTACTTTTATTTATCAATTTCTATTTTTTGTAATTACTTTTTTATTTTACCCCCGCCCCCAAAGGCTGACCCACAGGTACTCCCAGCAACCCACTACCAAATGGCCAAACAGACCTGGCAACCCTACACCCGATGCCACCACTCAGGGCTTGCCCGCATATTCTCTATACCTCTGCCCCCTTCCTATGCTCTCCCCTTTAATTCCCTATTATTTTTTATTATTGTCCTGTCCTATAAAGCTCCTTTAATATTAATATGTTTTGTTTTGATATTATCTCCAGGCCCCCTCCCCGGACCGAGCAGCTCCCTCACTTGTGGCAGCCTAAGTACAAGCCGCTACTGCACTGCCCCCTGGGGACCCTGATGCGCACTGCACTCCCCACAAGCACAGAAGCAGCCGGCAAGTTCCCCGGCCCCACCGTACCCAACGCGCTCCCCGAGGCCACCTCCAGGACCCTCATCACTCGCGCCTAACCCCTGGCACCAAAAACCAAGAAAGGAAACCCGCCCTAGCCGAGCCCACAGAAGCAGAAAAGTGCTCCAGGCACCCGACCTTCCCCAACCCCAGAGCAAGCAAGCACTAGCAGGAATGGCCCAGAGAGCTACCCTCCACCCAGGTAACTTGATGTGGTGGTTTATTAACCAGGAGCGCCCAAAAACATCCCTTGGAGAAACACTGTGCGTACGCTCTAGGGGCCCCACAAGTGACCATTAATAAAGAGTTCCCATTCTCAATAGGTACACGAGAGCAGCTCGACAGACTAACATCAACAAGCTCATCATACAAAGTCTCACAGATGCTTTCAAGTTCAGGTGATTTAGACAAGTCCATGCTTATGATGTTGCCAAAATCGCCCGTACGCTGACTCGGCGAGCTTGGTAACGGTAACCCAAATGATTTGCGCAATAAATTAAAGTACATCTCCAAAAGTGAGTTATTGTCAGGAGGAAACAATGAGGAAAGCTGACTGACTCCGGGCAGAACCAACAAGCGGAATAATGTTATTCACCTGCAGTTGCCCAAATGAAGCAGCTAGCTTACTATGATTAGTCTGAAAGTAAGCTGTGATTTACCCAGCGCCACCAGCAACCAAAGGAGCATCATCTGTACACGGTGCCTCAGTACTATCAGTCCCCTCTACAGCATGTTTGATTATGGTGTTCCTTTTAGCAGGCTTCATACTTTGTTTGCCTCAGGCTGTGCAGTTGATAGCATATCTTTCGGGTCATCATAATTGCCTTCAGTATCGTGCAAACCCAATCCGATCCGAGACTGCTGGTCGACTGCCTGACTGCACTGACAAGTGCACTTCCACTGTGCATGTGCGCAATGTGCGCTAAGTTGTGACCTGCTGATTGGCCCAATCAACCACTTTATTGGGTAATTCAAGGCCGGTAGGCGAGAGCCGCCCCCTCATAGGAAGGCCCTGGATAGCAAGGTCCCTGCCTGTCCAGAGCCTGTCAAGAGGCTTTAGAGGGCAGGGCCAGGAACCCTGCCCGTCAGCTGCAAGCACTGTACCTGCAACTGTCATCCGGGTATGCCGTTTCTATCATGCACCTCCTCCTAATAAGCGATCATCGATACGCCCACTCTGCATTATACTGGCCAACTTAATACTCCTGCACTGCACTGCACTGCACTGCACTATAGAGTTGTCCTAGCGGACATGGTCCAACACAAACTCATTTAATTATACCTTTTCAGCCACTCTCACTCGTTTGAAAACAGCAATATGAAACTGCGTATTGTGAATTGAATTTGTAGAAACAACGTAAATCAATGTGTTGCATGTAAAGCTTGCTCTGATTCAGTATAGTTCTATTGTTGCATAAGCGGAAGTAGCCAAACCCTATTCAGATATACAGGTTATGAAACATATTATTCTGTCCCTCACTGTTGAATTTACTGGAAATAGCTATACTTGCATTCAAACAAGCATAGCTTTGTATCTGCCATGCTTTCTCTGAAACAGCTTAACTCACTCAGCTATTACTGTCTAAAACTGCTGCAACTTAGCAAGCCATAGGTGTTTTGGAGTAGCCTATCTCCTCATGATTATGCCTTTTTAAAGCAGCCAAAATCACTTAGCTAACACTGTCTGAAAATAATAACTATCTTAAGCAAAACGAGTTTTGATTTAGCATATTATTGCAACTGTTAGACATATTCCATAATAGCTATTCTAGATTTAGCCATCATCTATGCTTATCGTGATAAGCACAATCTGCCCCAGCCTAACGCCTTACCGAACAGCCTAACCCACAGATGCTCCCTCACCTCATCTGCAGTATGTGCCCCACACCCCACCATCTGAGCCTACGTCACACACTACTCATACTTAACTTCATATTCCTTTATGCCAGGATGGATCCCTCTAACGGTAACAACTCCATCAGAGGATACAGTCACACCTTGACTAACCCTCCCAGGCCCGCCCACTCCACTCATTACAACACGCTTGCACTAGCTCACACACCTAACCGCCAGCACAGACTCCACAGACTCAGAACACGCACACACCCTCAGACCATCAGTGCCCTTCCCACACAGGTAGCACACAGAAACTCCCAATTAGAAACCTGCACCTATGAGAGACCTAATTCGACTCACCTGCACCTTAAGACCCACAACCCCATCATCTCTACACTGCCCCTCATAAAGCCTGCCCACAACACCCTCAAACAACACAACCCCACACCTAAAACTGACAAACCAGCGCAATCCAACAGGAATAATCCATCACTATACTACAAATACGCCTTACTCAATGTTCGCTCTCTCAATGTCCATGCTCTTGAAGTCAATTACCTAATCATAAATCAGGACTTAGATCTACTAGCCATCACAGAAACATGGCTACATGAGACATCCGGCCCTACCATCTCGCTAGCCCTACCTGAAAACTACACTATCCTCAGACAGGATAGGTCTTTTAAAATAGGAGGGGGGTAGCCCTAATTTTCAGAAAGGCATTATCCATTAGGTCCATACCACACATAGATGAGGGTAATACAGACATTCTATCAGCCAACCTATCACTCTCACCTAGGGACACCATTAATATCCATGTCATCTACCGACCACCGGGACTCAATTCAGACTTCCAAGGAATAGTCACACACTTACCCAGTGAAAATCTAAAAGACACCACTAAAACCCTACTTCTAGGTGATCTCAACTTAGGATTCAACAACCCCAATGACAAAGCTCCTACCTCTCTCACCAAGGACTTTTCAGATATGGACTTCTCCCAAAAAATGATGACCCCTGACTCACTCTAAAGGACGCATCCTTGACTGGGTAGTAGACCATAATTGTCACTCATCCGTCACCTCCAACACAGTCCTCCCATAGACAGACCATCACTGCCTACAATTCACCGTCCCTACAGCTGAAAGCACCAAAACTACTACACTAGCTCCATGCTACTTTAGCAAGAACCACTACAAAACTAACTGCAGACAACATCAGAGCCTATCTTGACCTCCCGTGCTTAGCTCCTCCATTTTCACAGGACCCGCACATCCTAGCAGACATATTTAAAGACACCCTTACTAGCGCAGTGAACACCATTGCCCCACTTGAAAATAAATAAGAGGAAAAAATCATTCCACGCTAATTCATGGTTCACGGAGGAGCTCCAAACCATGTGCAACAGCAAACACCTGGTGCATAGAAATTGGCAGGTTCACCCTTGTGATGACACCAAAGAAAATTTCCAAATAATTGCCAAAAAGTGCAAAGACTCCATCTATAATGCTAAATCTGAAGCTTACAATCGCAGAATCTCCGACGCTAAATCGCAAACCAAAGAACTCTTCACTATACATAAGGAACTCACAGACCCTCCCACTTGCACTGATGAGATTATCAAGGATGAAGTTTGGTGCACTAACATACAATCTGCCATGCAAAAAAATAGACCTCCTACAAACCAAAATTTGAGATCACTATAATACTTTACCTAAGCAGAACCAACCCACTCAGACCATGCCCAACCCCGAAACTAGCAATGACCCCACATTCTCCTTTAAGGAAATCTCTGAAACAGAAGTCATAGAGATACTCAAACATCTTAAACCATCGCAATGCAAGGGCGGTGTGTGCACCCCCAAGATCATAAAGGAGTGCGCTCAGCCACATGCTTCTCTACTGACTGCCTTCATTCACTCTTCTTTTAAAACAGGCATAGTCACTGACAGCCTTAAAGAGGCCTGGGTGCGTCCCCTCCTAAAAGAAACCTACGCTAGACCCCTCTCAACCCAACAACTACCGACCCATAATGAGCGTCTCATTTCTTCTTAAAATATAGACAAGACCGCCCACAGTCAAATCCAACTCTACCTTGAAACCAACTCCATTGTAGGAAAAAGACAGTCAGGTTTTCGTAAAGGGCATGGAACTGAAACTGCCTTATTAGATTTAAAAAATCAAATCACACACATCATGGATAGGGGCAAGCCTGCCCTCCTCCTCCTCCTAGACCTCTCAGCAGCGTTTGACTTGGTTGACCACAAGACACTCACCAAACATCTCACACACGCTGCGCACTTCTCCAACCATGCTACTTCATGGATTACGTCATATCTAGAAGGCAGAGCTATGAAAGTCTTCTCCAATATAGCAAATGCAGCACCCACCATCATTCACTGTGGTGTCCCTCAGGGATCATGTACTGCCCCTACGCTATATAATCTTTTCGCAAATCCTCTTTTTCATGAACTGGATGCACTTGGTATCACCTACACCAACTACCAACAAGTGCTCCTTCCCCTAACAGGAATTTATCACCAAGACGCTGCAGCCATCAGGCAAATCTTCTCCACCATTCAAGCATGGATGTCTACAAATGGCCTCTGCCTCAATGGGGATAAGACCAAAATTCTTATTCTTGGCCAAACGTCCACTCTAGCTAAACTAGACTCCCTCTACACCAACTTTCACATCGATAACTGCATCTTTCCGGTTTTATCCTCTGTTAAAACCTTAGGGGTACACATCAATGCAACGCTATCCATGAACAAACAAGTCAGCGCCATTGTCTCTGCCTCCGCTCTAAAACCTTTCCTAACAAAAGATAACTGTCTCTCAATTACCAGAGCTACTAAAGGGGCCAAGCTGGATTACTGTAACGCGCTGGTAGATGTTACTTAAAAAAAAAACATTAGCAGACTCCAGACTACACAAAATAATTTGCTTAGAGCTGCTCTCAGTATACCCAAAAGAGACATCACAAAAGTAAGAAAGGGGTTCACTGGCTACCAGTCAAAGACCGCATCACATTCAAAATCCTTACCACTACACATAAATGCATAAACTACACAACACCATTTTACCTCTCAGACACACTATCCAGATCACTCTCTACAAGGCCCATCAGATGGCATTACTCTAACCAACTTGTGATACAACGCATTAACAGGGCTAAGGCTGGAGGGTTAGGCTTCCCTTATCTTGCTCCTAAGCTCTGAAATGCGCTCCCCACCACACTCAGAGCTGAAACGTCTCTACATGCCTTCCGAAAAAAAACTCAAAACCACTCTCTTCAACTAACACCACCATCCTTTTCTGCCCCCCTTCCTTATGCCTCCTAGCTGCCCTCTACCTTGTGTACATATCATGACTCTCTGTTGTGTTTTTCGTTGTAACTAAGCTATGATTTTTTTTTTGTGTAACTAAGCTATGATCACCTTCTGTAACAAGTGCCACCGGGCTATTGTGTGCTCTACAAATGCAAATAAATAAATAAATAAATAAATAAATAAATACATAAATAAATAAATATAATTGGTACCCGGCGAGAGACAATCAGATTGTTAGACCCAATCTGATTGGCTCTCGCCAGGTCTATGCCCCACGCAGAATTCCTCGAATCTTCATCCCAGGCGGGTGTGGTGGCAGACACTCAGCCAATGAGGAGGATCAAAACAGGGCAATCCCCGCTGCGAGCCTCCACGCAGCTGGAGGCTGCCATCCTCCCCTGCAGGGCTTCAGGTAAGTGTTTTCTTTCTTCCCCCCCTCCCTTCTTCAAACAATACTCTCTCCGCCCTCCCGACCCCACGTACCTTCTTTTTTCTCCTTTTTCATGAGCAAACACGCTGGGAACACTTCTGTCCCCAGTGCGCCTGCTCTTGATGGCCACCATAGAAAGGGAAAACAGACTCTGTTTTTCCCTTTCCAGCAGCCATTTTTTTTAAACATTTTCTTGTGGGACGGGCTACTAATAGCAATAAGCTTCGCTCGGGCCTGTAACTATGGGCCCTGGGTCATTACTTGACTTGGTAATGCCCCTGCAGCTCGGGGCCTATTACTTAAGTAGATTGTCCACAGGTGGTGGGCGGAGAAACAGCATGGCAAAGTGATGAACAAAGTCAGGAGAGCAGGAAAGGTCACCCTCACTGCTTGACTGCACTTACAAGTGCACTTCCACGGTGAAAATGAGTATTTGAAGATGTCTGGATGAATTGTGGTCCAGTTTGCAATTTGGAAGGGATGGTTCCTGTTGGGTATTTGTTGCTGTAGTGGGGTAACACTACTTGAAACAAGGTGTGGTGCTAATGATTTGACTGATAATGTCATCCTCAGTTCAAGCTCCTGCTAGCTGCATACCCTGAGCTCAGTGAGAACAGCAACTCAATTATGTGGCTAAATAAGTGGGTTTCTTTATTTGGTTGAAACTCAAACTGTCTATGCCCTTAAAAGTTCATTGGTTGTAGTTATTGGAAGCGGTTGTTGGCCATAATGTTCATATCGGCCAAAATTAAAGCATGCTCAGAAAGTATATGTTTTAAATGTTCTATTGTGAAGTTAGAGCGGCCTTAATGACCTACTTGAGGGGACAGGGAGTAGAAAATAGATCTGCTTAGTGCGTTTAATGTATTTAGACTTTATTCTAAAAACGAATTTTTTAAAAATATTTTCATTAAACAACATATAAAACATTGGAATGTAATGTCTAGCACTTTAGCAGTAATAGAAATGCAAGTTTGCCTATAAAATGCAGACAGTAAAGATTTGTGTTTGATCCCACATGGATAATAAAGTGCAAATTATTCCATACATGTGCATGCTTCAAGAAACCCACAGTTATTAACTCGCAGGGGGAAGGGATTGACAGAGTAACAAGCTCTGTCAATGATGGCAGCTCATCAGTGGGTTTTCATTGTTTTTGATGAACATTCCAGGTTTCTTTTATAAGCTTAATTTCTTGCTCTTGTTTCTAATACACATTTCTTCTCGACATCTGCAAATGGTTGGACTGCAGTCCTAGTAATGCCTCTCACAGTTATTGAGTATGACGTGCCAGCTGAATCAGAAAGATATCTCTTTCAAGCTGCATATTTCATGTACGAAATCTCTGGAGTGACCTTGAACAAAGGTTATCGGCTTGCGTCTCCAGTAATATCAGATAACTTGACCTTGTCGATTGCATCATGATTCTACTGAGACCCGGTAATTAATATAGAGGTATCCCATTCCATCAATGTGCTTCTCACGTGCCTCCGATCAATGCCATCCTTTGGAGTAACAAGTTCATCTTATAAAATTGATTTCTTTATTTTACAGTTATTTAATGAATTTACCTCATTTTTTTTCCATTTGACTAACAGTGATGCTTTTTGATCTGGGCTTGAAATACATGAAAAATGCATCTCTTTTGATCAGAGCATGAATTCCCCGTTTCCCACCAATCCTATGTAACAGTTGTTGGTAGGACTGTGACATCGTATTTATTCATGTTCAACACCAAATGGCAGTATACAGTACAGATAGATGAAAATGTAAAAGGCTTGCATATGCACTCCAGCATTATAAATCCACTTGGCCTTGGTTATTACTACTCATTATTAGTTTATTATATTGCAGCATTGCAATAAACGACCACTGAGAAATGATGTGCTCACCATGACAACGAGTCACAAAGACTTCCTTTTTTGGTTCAATTAAGCACAGGTGTGAGTTACTCCTGTTGGGCCCAATAAACCTCATACAATAAACAGAGACACGCCGAGTGGAATCTTAACCTCTGCTTTACTTTACATTCAGGCAAGAATCTCCCTCCCCCTTAAATCACGAGTCATGTGGTCTGGCCCACGTGACTCTGTCCATCACTTAAAGAGACATTGACCCTGATACAACACCCCCTGACAAATGTCCTTGCTTCACTATCAACATTCTTCAACTAAATGAGCTGGCGTCTTCACAATCCTCTGAGGTCGGCTGCTTGTGCCTTCATCTGGATTTCCTTCTGGTCGTTCCCTTCTCTTCATTTCCGGTCGGGATGCAAACCTTGGGGGAGTCCATGGTCTGTCTATGACATCATGTGGCTCTGGATCTGGAGGCGGGAGTTTCCCGCTTCCGCTTGCCATTGTATGTTTGAACAACGAGCTGTTTCGAGTTATTTCCTTCTCTTCATTTGCAGCTGTCACCATGGTTCCTTTTACTGCGGTGACTTGGAGAGGGTTTGGGGCACACCGTGAATCGGTTTTCCTGACCATTGTTTGTTGTACTAGCACTTCATCTCCGATCTGAAATTCTTTCGGTCGTGCCCCTCTTCTTTCATCTGTCTCTATGCGAGCTTGTTCTTTTTGATCTGTGTCTCTTCTTAAGATCTCTGGATCTGCTTCGGGCTGGCTTACTGGGAAACGTATGATTCTTGTGCAAACTTGGTATTTCACCATGAGTTGTGCTGGGGTCTTGTTTGTGGCCTTGTGTGGCATGTTGCTGTAGTCACGAAGCATGCGGCATAGTGCTAGATGGGGATCAACATTTTCAATTCGGGCTCTCTGTAAATTCTTCTTGATGGAGGCCATGAATCTTTCGGCCATCCCATTGGCCTGGGGCCAACGGGGTGTGACTTTCTGGTGTCTGAAACCTAGGTGTTTGGCGAATGTTGCAAATTCATGCCTGCAGAATGGCAGACCGTTGTCTGATTTGATGACTTCTGGTATTCCCCATTCACTCACTGCCTCGTCAAAGACGGCTGCTACTTGGGCGAACGCCATAGACGTGGACCGTTTTACAATTGGGAACCTGGAGTGTTCATCGATGAATAACAGTAGGTATTCACCTGATTTGAGTGGTCCGTAAAAGTCTACGGCAACTTTTTCCCACGGATGTTCCGGAATTTGTGTTTGTTGCAGTGGTATGGGGGCTTCTGCTCTGGCCGTGCATTGACATGCTACACAATTTTTTACCCACCGGTCCATCATGGCGTCCAGGAAGGGAAACCATACGTGGCAGCGTAGCTGCTGTTTGGTGTTGTCTGTGCCGCGGTTCCCCTCGTGGGCCGTTTTGATGACTTCTCAGCATAAAGTGGCTGGAATCACTAGCCTGCATCCTTGCAGGAGTATGGATTTATCTATTACGGCCAGTTCTGTATACACTTTTGCTAGTCTCTCTAGTTCACCTCTGCATGCTCCTGGATGTGTTAGTAGTGTCCGCCGATAGTCATTGTTGTATCTGCGTGTAGCTGCGATCCCCCCTGTTGTTTTCAGTGAGATTGATCGCCAGGGCCATGGAAGGGTCTGCCGCTGAGGCTGAGGCAATGGATTACAGTGAGATCACTGGGGGAAGCATGTTCGTGGTGATGTGGCTGATGTGTTCAATATCTCCAGGTCGCGGCACTGGCTTACCTATGGGGTGTCTGGACAAGTAGTCAGCTGGGTTGTTTTCACCCCCCGGATGATTGTTAATCTGGTAGTCATATTCTTGTAGTCGAATGCCCCATCGTTCTATTCTGGGGGGCATCTTTTTGCTGGGGTTCCCAAAAAGTGATAGTAGGGCCTGGTGATCGTTGATGAGGGTGAACCTTTTGCCTATTACAAAGTTATGGAAATGTTCACACGCCCATACAGCGCCAAACTCTCTTTTTCGGCTTGGGAATATGCGGACTCAGGGGGTGCCAGCGCCCTGCTAGCGTATGCCACCACGTGTCTCGGGTGGGAATCAACCCCGTTGGTTTGGGCAAGTATAGCACCTTGCCCCACTGAACTTGCGCCCACCACAATTTCAGTATGCCATTCCGGGTCGAAATATGCTAAATTATCTGGCTTCGGCTAGGGACTGTATGATGGTCTCAAATGCGTCCTGACATTCTGCTGACCACGCAAAAGGATGTCTTTCTGGAGAAACTTTCTGAGTGGTTCTTTGATGGTAGCGTAATACGGAATATACCTGGCGCGATATCCTGCCATACCAAGAAACGATCTGACATCCACGACTTGTCTGGGCTCCTGCAAGTTGAAGATTGTGGAGACCTTGTCGGGATGAGGGGTCATGCCGTTCACGGAGAAGATGTGCCTGAAATATTTAACTTGGACTTGCTGAACCGGCACTTGTCGACATTGAGGGTGAGGCCTGCCTCTTTGATAGCTTTGCAGGTGGCCTGAAGGCCTGCATCCTGCTCTTCCTTCGAACGGCCATAATCAAGGATGTTGTCACTGTAGTTAAGTGCTCCTGTTATCGGTCGAATGATTTGCCTGATGGCCTCATGAAAAATGTCCATGGCTGATGAGATGCCAAAGTTCAGGCGTTTGTAGCGGAAGAGACCATCGTGGGTGGTGAAAGTGGTGATGCCTCTCGAATCTGGGTGGAGTACCATCTGGTGGTACCCTTGATTGAGGTCAGGTTTGGAGAAGAGGATTGGTTTATTTAGTTGGACTTTCATGTCCTCGATTCTCGGACCTGGGTGTCGGTCTCTCTGGATGGTGGTGTTGGCCATTCGCATGTCTACACAGAGTCTGAGTCTTCCTCCTTCCTTTGGCACAATCACTAATGGTGAGACCCATGGGGTCGGGCCCGATGCCGGCTCAATTATTCCATCTTCCAGTAGTTGTCTGAGTTTAAAGGGAGCGTATGGAAGACTCCTCCGTCTGCTATCAGCAGCGAGCGCGAGTAAAGTAACAGCAACAAGCAGGAGAATAGCCACAAACAGTGGACCAAGTCTATACCAGGGAAGCTGTCCATCACACACTGTCACTACAAACAATTTGTGACCGGGAAGGTACATCTACAAAGAGGGTCCCGGACACTGGATAAATCACGTACCGAGCAGTCCCAACTCAGTGGTCCTAACTAGATAACTAGATGGTGCAGATCATAGATTTGGCACTTTATGTGAATGGGGAATGAAATTAATCTTCTAAGAAAATATGATTGTCCTGAAGATGGCCCAACAGTTGTTTTTCTGACCACCGCAGACAACGGTGGTACTCCATCAAGGGCCAAAACATATGTCGACTTAAAAGGGAAACAAAGTGCTTTTTCCTATGTCATGCATATCAAAAACAAACAAATTGTAGAACCCCGCTTTTGTAGAAAGTATGAGTCAAATGAATGGTATGATTGGTTTGAGTAGAAGTTAACAATGTGTTTTAAAATGTTTTTATAAAACAACATTAAAGAGATAAATTATTTTGTTACATTGGATTCAGTCGAAATAGTTTTTTCCCTACAAGGTGTTTCAGTCTGTATAATAAGTATGCAGTCTCTCTAAACCTGTGTCTGCAAAGGATCTCTAGAGAGGGGTAGTCAGTCTGTTATGCACTTTTTTTCTCTTTGTAGATTCTCCCTTTCAACAGACTTGACCCCCCGTCAACAAAAATACGGGAGTACCCATATAAAGAGCTTGTTGTCTGAGTTCAGCCAACACCGCTGCTTGCAGATGAAATCCAATTCTTCTTGGATGTTGTGGAACGGGTCAGACTGTTGGAACAATATGTAGTTTCACAGGCATGCCCTTCATTTTTACTAGACCCTTATATATGAGTGGAAATGTGTTCATTATGGTCTCCTTTGTCATGACACCTACTTGTGAAGGCCAGTTCTGAATGCTGTATATGCGGTTTCTTGTGTCAGGTGCTGGTGCTGTTGAGCGGATAGTGTCACCTTCTCAGACATGTATGTCTACGAGTCCTAGGCAGGAGGCAGTCCGATAGCTCAGGAGACATCTCTCTTTGGTCGGTCTTCAAATGACATGGATGATGGTTGTCGTGGAGTGATCACCATGGATGAATCGACGTCCAAACGAGCCAATGGTTTGTAGGGCGACAGCTGCACCCCACTGGAATATCTTGGAGGTTGATGGTGTTAAAGTGGGCTTCTAAGGGATCTGGTGAAACTCCTTTTCGCCCATTATGTTTACGGTGGCCCCCGAGTCGACTAGGAAGCAGAAATGTTTACCACCTATTTCCATGGATATCTCGGGTGCTTCTCGTGCTTCACTTTCATCCATAATGAGATTGATGTATTTGTCCTGAGTATATTGGTCATATTGGTCAACTTCGTAGTGAAATCCCTACTGCTCTATGTCGTAGTAGTTCTGGTGTGATGGGGTCTGTCATATTTGTCTCTTATGCGTGAGACCTGGTCATGTGCCTCATTGTCGTGTGTCTCAGCGTTCTGGTAGATGTCTTTAACCACTCTGACGTAGCTTCTTGGGTTTTGCTGATATGGGTGCATTTGATAGGATTGAGCTTGTGGGTTTCTGTTGAGCGTCTTGTATTGTGGGGTCATAGGCATTCGTGGTGTTTGAAACGGTCTGCCTTCTCTGCAGACCGCCTGGAAGTGGCCTTCTCTGCCACAGTTTCCACATCTTTGGGAGAGTGCAGGACATGTCCCTGCATGGGGAAAAGCCATCCCACAACCATAACACTGTTGTTTTGTCCTTGGAGTGGCCATGTAGTTGGTGTTGGAAGGTCTCTCTGTCGTTCTTGTTTTGCTTGGCTGTATGGCCGCTATCATTTCATTCTTGTCTTGTTTAGCTGAGGTGCTGCCCGGTATCTGCATTACCTGCTTGTCAACCCTTTCTAGGATTCTGACCATCTCACTGACCTCTTCAATGGTGAGTGGCTTCTTGAGTAGTTGCTTTTTTAGGGTTTGAGAAATGCATCCCTCAATGACTCGTAGGTTGAAGGCCACGTCTAGCGAGTAGACATGGAATTGGCAGTGTGCACTTTTTATTCGTAGGCGAGTGATGAATTTATCGACTGTTTCATCAATTCTTTGAGTACATTGGTTAAACATGTACCTTTCATAATCCCTGTTGGGCTCAATCACCAGCCTTTTGTTCAGAGCTGTGATTAATGCTGGAAAGTCAGTTTGTTCAGCAGTTGGGATGGTCTTAATAAGTATGTTGACTTCATTCCCTGCTAGACTGAGGAACATGCTGCACATTCTCAGTGAGTTCTCTTTGCTTGCAGCTGCAATAAAAGTGATGAAGTCTTCCAGCCATTCCAACCACCTCGGACCTTTGTCAGCTTGTGGTGTCATGGAGAAGGGAGTTGGCATGCGCCAGGCAGTGGCAGCTGTGTTCCCGAGGGGGTCGGAGGAGGTGGAGCTTGTTGTTGTCAGGTCCAATCTGGAATCTTCAGGAAAAAAAAAAACTATGAATTCTTTTTACTATATGTTCTCAGAGCTCAAAGACTGCAACCTGCCACTAAGGCAGCTAAAATGAAAGGCAGTTTAGAACTTCAACCAACATTCCAAACTACCTCATGTTCACCTCCTTCCAATCACTGCTGTAGGAAGGACCCTCCATCTTGCTTTGGGGAAACAAGTGATTTCTGAATTTGGCATTAAGGAATTTTTGTACAAATTCTATTTTCTAACCAAACATAACCCAAACATCACTCTTCTAAGGTTGAATCTCAAGTACTGTGTTTCATTGTAAAATGATGACTTCCTGATTAACTGTTCATTTAATTGAAGTATGTGCTAATGAAGCCTTTAAAAGGTACCTTGGGATTCTAACTGTGTGTCTTTTGAAGTTATGTACCTTTGAAATCCTGGAAATGTACCATGGAATCCTGACAGTTGTACTGGTGGAGAGCTCATGGTGGTGATGGTCCTGGTGTTGAGGACAACGGTTGTCACTTCTGTGAGCTGTGGTGTGGTGGGCCTGCAAGTGCGTGTGTCTCCTGTGGCTTTCTCTGGCTTGCAGCACATGAAGTGGTCAGGGTAGGTCGGTATGCGGTAGGGCTGTTGCACACTCTTGCAGTGTTCGTTAGTCTAATCCCTTTTGCTGCGGTTGCTGGGCTGCAGTGGGGAAAGGGGTACCACCCACCTGGGTTTCTTGTGCACCTTCTCTTTCCTTTTCTCTATGTGGACTGGAGTGCCGTCGCAAGCCTTTGATGTGACCGCTAGCGGGCTGCAGGCAGTCTTTTTCTGTGGAGAGCATCCTGTGTGTGCTCTCACAGCCAGGAGCTTGGCTGTGTGTTGAAACCGCTGGCGGATTGCCTCGCGGTATGCTGCATGTGAGGAGAGGTGGGGAGAAGGCAGGCAGCGTGTGACTGGAGGCAGGCAGTGTGTGTCTGAAGCCCCCGCCGGCACACGTTAGCTCCACATGGCAGCGGGAGAGGGAGGAGGTGGAAGGCGGGGCCCGGGATCGGCGCTTCTCGTGGAGAGGAGGAGGAGGTGAGCAGCGTGTAGCTGCGATCCCCGCTGGTATGCGTGGACACTACGCAGCCACGGGAGGAGGAGGAGGAGGCCCGGGATCGGGATTTTATTGAATCCGGCCGGGATCAGCTGGTAGGATGCACTGAAGCGGGATCGCTCGTACGGAAGAAGGAGGAGGAGCTTGGCGGTCCAGGAATACCTTGTTGCCAGTTGATGAGCCTAATAAACCTCATACAATAAACAGAGACATGCCGAGTGGAATCTTAGCCTCTGCTTTATTTTACATGCAGGCAAGAACTGGAGCTGAACTTTTTCCCTTCTCCCTCCCCCTTACATCACGAGTCACGAGGTCTGGCCCACGTGACTCTGTCTATCTCTTAAAGAGACATTGGCCCCGCAACAACTCCTAAGTGCGATTGTTGCTCTCACCTCAAAACGGTATTTACAAAAATGATTATGTTCGAACATATATCTGATTCACAAAAAAGGGCACTCCACATCGTGCTCTGACATGGGGTAACATTACAATTTTACAAACCACTTTTACAAACAATCGTTCGCTCCAAAATATGTTTAGAGCATAATAATTGTAGAGTTACACCCATACATTTATGCACACATTCACGCTTCAGATCCAACATCTAAACCTTGAACGTCGTAATGGGTTCACAAAGGTTTCTAAGGCAACTTGAATGAATATAAAGTTACACCTCTGTGGCTGTGTAACCGTTCCCCATTCAGACAGCCTACTGACTGACCAACAGCTCCCTAGCATGCCTGTTCTATGGGTAAATCTATAGAACGGTTGAAAATAATTGTGTAGATCCCTCATACGTCTCTTTGTGAATTCAAAGAAAAAGACTCACTAACTCACAAAGCATTTCTAGTAGTCTGTATAACCTATTCCTGGAACAAACTCTGTGATAGGGCCACATTTGTTTATTAATGAAAATGAAACTGCCTTGCTGCCACCTTCCATGTTCTTTGTGCAGGCTAACCCAAATGCCACACGCAGACCATGTATATGTATATGAATATTCTGGTCACGTTTTAAAACTACTCAGAACTCTGTACTATGTTCAGGGACATGACTACAGAATTTGTGGTTTTGTAGCAGTTGTGGTGATGCCAGAAACATGAAACTTCACATGACTGGCATCAGAGGTTGACTTTAAAAATCTACTTTGTTTAAATTGTCTTTGATAAAATAAATGTACATTTTCAAAATAGGCAACCATATCTCCAATTCCAGTCTTTTTAAACATAGAGATTGAATAGTTGCAACCTATATTGTTTTTGATAGCAAGTCCCTTAATTTAAACCTTGTGATTTTAACTGCACAAGTTAAGCTTCCAATGTAATTAATTGATAGCTGTCACACAGGCAGTACTGCACCCATTTCTGACAGATTTTACAGACCAGCACACTTTTTAATGTGGATATTCTTGTGAGGGAATCTACTTTTCCTGACATTGTGTGCTTATATGGATACTTTAAAAAAAATGACGGGTAACACCCAGCAAGGATGTTGGATATTTTGTTATGCTTGGAATCATTATTTTGTCATTTCAGCAACCAAGGAAAAACGGATTTCAGAGCACTTCTGAGTTTCCTTGCAATGAAGCACTGCCTTTCATGTAGTTTCCCTTTTCACTCTGTGGGCAGCCCAATGACGGATTTTAGCAGTGTTGTCTCCTGTTCCACCACTGAAACAGCCAAAGTAGATTGGCAACCAACATTCTGGTTTCACTGCGCAATTCTCAGGGGTTTAGCACGCATAAGGCTTTTTGCTGCCATTTTGTTGGTTCTGGTGCTACCAGCACACAGTGATGTCGCAGGGCAGAGCTAGTGGGTCAGAACATCCCACAGCTGTAAGGTTGCAACATAGTTTCACAGTGACAAGTATTCAAATAACACTTTTACTTAAGGTTTCTTGATTAAATAATTGTTTATTAATTTAACAGTTTTAAAACAAGCCTTCATTAGACGGGAGCAATTGGCAACAATAAAAATACACTTCAAAAATACACTCCTTCAGTTCAATGAAGTAAGTAGATACCCTTTTAGGATGGCACACAGATATTCCTACACCCTGAGGTGACTTCAATAGTTAGGACACTGTGGACATAAATATATCACTCTTCACACTTTAATGGTGATACTGAAGTTATGGCAAAAATCAAAAGGCTAGGGAAGTAAACAATGGTTAACAAGTTTCTCAAACAGGTAAGCACTTTTGAACCCCACAATGCTTTCCGCAACCCTTTCCCAGCTACACAATTAAGGCATGTATGACTTTTTGGAGGGATAGCTAAACACAAAGTCAGAGGTTAAGAAGAGTCTTCAAGGAGCCAGGACAGCCAATGCCACTTGTGCAAAGTCTAGGGGAGCTGAGGCACGTCTTGAAGGTAGTTAAAAGTCTTGAACAATGTTAAAGAGTTTTGTCGCGAAAAGAAATCACTGTTGGTCCAAAAGCTGGGAGGCTTGTGAGAGGCAAAGCTGCAAGCAACTCTGCAAAGGGCAGCCAATGCAAGTCTCAACTGAGAGCAAGCAAGATACACACACGAGACGTATCCCTTAGTTCACAGTACCTTGGGTCTGAAAAATGGTCTCAGCTGGCTTCTGTTCCCGTTGTAGTACCTGCAGATCCTGTTGGTCCTGGGGCTCAGTCGTGAGGACAAGAGGGACGTCTATTTGAAGGTTGGCGCAGCAATGGGTGCAGTTCAGATCAGCAGCACTTTGCGGTTTCAGCTACTCGCAAATAGCACCACCGTGGTTCTTGGACACCTTGTTGACTTTCCTTGCTTCTGGGATCCAGCATTCTGTTGAGGTGGCTCAGGCTTGGTCAGCCTTGCTTCGAGGGTGTCTGGAGGATTTTCCTGGATCTCGGGTCCGGCTTAAAATGATGCACTTGATTCTGGTGTTCTTGTCTCCTGGCACTCGGTTTCTGCAGCAGCAATGTAAGTACAGCCAGCAGAGAGAGGGGTTTCGGTTGAGTTTGTCTTGGGGCCGATTGGTCCCACCAACCCAAGGGGAGAAGTTGTCCTTTCCGTGCTTCTCTAGTCTGTCAAAATAGGCGCTTCAGCACTGTAGCAGGGCTTCACCAGACAAACCAACAGTCCAGAAGGTGCAGCAAGCTTCTCTTCCAGTTTCTTTCTTCTGTGCCTTCGTCCAGTGGTCGACTCTGCCTTCCTTTCAAAAGACCTTGCCTTTTATGCAAGTCATTCCCATTCATTCGCAGCCTATCTGTCAATCACACAGCAGGGTGGCTGCCCTCAAGGACAGCCAGCTGGCCAATCACCTTTGGGTGCATTCCTGTAACCAAGGAGACTAAGCACAGGGAGTTTCGGGCACCTTCCTCGCTTCCTGCCCTGCCAGACACGCTGGAGCCAGAGGCGGGCTTCACCAGGGAATCCTGCCAAAGACAAAATGAACAAAGGGACCAAACCTGGGTTGACACACAGTGTAAATCTCAAGAAGGACCCTTCCAACAAGAAATGGCGACTAAAGGAGACCGGGGCCATTTTGACAAAATGGGCACCCAGGGGTGCTATACTGCATCTGCGAAAGCAGCCCGCTGTAAAAAAACACAATGGTAGGAAAAAGTAAACCACTTCCACCAGCCATTAATTGTAGAAAGGGTAACATAAATATGTTACACGAGAAGTTAGACAAAGGAGATACTAAGTAACCCCTCCAGCACCCTATTGTAATATAGTGTGTGCTGGGTCTATAAAGAGGAAAATGTAAGTAAAGTCAATTTCACTTTACTACTCCAGGAAAGAAGAGAAGGTATTTAAACCTTCGCAGAAGTCTAAGGTATTTCTCTGAGAAACAGCAATGAGGGTGCTGTCTGTCATAATCTAAAAAGATGATGCCTATCGAGTTTGTCAGACTCCAAAACGAAAAGAGACAGTGTTCAAATCATGGTTAACTGTTTTGGAAGCTGCTGAGAGGCCCAACATCAATAAAAGTGACAAGAACCTCTCATTGACACTCAACACAAATTCATGCCAGTCAGTCATCAAATCTCTTTCGATTATATGTAATGGATAAAAAAAAAAACTGGAAAACAGCCAGCAGATTGTCATTTTCCATATATGCTTGTAGCTGTGTGGGAACATTTTTTGAGAATTTTCTCTGACAGAGGTAATCCCACTATTTTGGAATAGTTCTTCAGAGAAAGGGGGCCACTGTCAAGAATGGCCTCCAAAATTTGTTTTGGGTGTTTGAGGACATGCCACATTCAGTGGTGATTGACACACCGGGTCCCCAGGTCTCGCTGATATCTAATGTCCCTTCATCTGATGAATTACTCTCAGCATTCTAAGAAAATACAAACCCCACATGCCCAAGTGCGTGAAGGTGTCATATCACTAGGCATAACTCTTGGGAAGCAATCCGGAAGAACCATGTCCCATCCTCTGTGATGATAAAGGGATGGAAGAACGGTTACCGGTGATCCTGAACCATTTGCTTTGTATTGTGAGTAGCTATGTTCCTTTTTCCCTGTTCCCTGGCTGAATTCTGTATCCCGAGTTGCTGACCTTACTTATTCTCCACGGAACACCTATGTATTAGCCCATGTCTGATTCTGTTTTGCATGGTTGCTCCTTCTCGACTGTGCCTAGAACTTTTGATCGCTTTCTGGGTTATCTTTGGATCTACCCTTATTTGTTGTGACTATCTGTATCTGTCCAATTTACTGGAACTCAGCTTTCAGCTGTTGTTACTGGACTTCCTATGGATATTCCTTATTTGGTTGAAGCTTCTGGATTTCGTTGCTGTTACCTCCTAACAGTGAATTTGGTCACCTGAAACTTCGGATGTGATTGTTTGCTCTTCCTTATCTTTTCATCCTCTTACGATTCAGGTCAGGTCCCTGAACCCCTTGGAAATTTTGCATCTGTTGCCAACTATCGTCAGGCAATTGCCTGGCCTCTGGAGCCTCTGGACTTTAAACTACTACTGATATGAATGTGTCACCTTGATGTAGGTTTATCTACACATCAACACCCAATCACAGGTAGGAAGACTATCGGGTGACAAAGAGTGAGTTGAGTAAATCTTGGTATCTGTTTTAGGATTAATGTTAGCTTCCTTTGTTTTTCTTTACTGGACAGCTCAGTTGATGTGCCTCCTGCCTTTTCATCTGATCCCCCTGCCCTGTGATCTTCTTATTGGTTTCATAGGCTGTGCTCTCTGAAAGAAAACGTCACCCTGTATAGGAGACCCACTACTGGTACCTTTTGGTTCAGTAGTGGTTTCACAACAGTCATGATTTGACTTCTTCAAAGGAGAGGTTATACTAACTACGTTTAATGCTGATTCGACTATCTCTTCCTTCAAGGAAAGATTAGTGAAATTAGCAATGATGGTGTCATGATCTCTGCTTCCAAAAGGTCAGGACTTACCCAACTCCCTTGGAAGCAGACCCATAACCCAGGTTCCGAGTGCCAATCAGTCCCAATTGGGACCTTTTGGACCCTGTCCTGGCGCCAGTGGCACCAGGCTCATAAATATGCCCAGTCCCAGCGCTGGAAGCGCCGGGCACATAATGCTTGGGTGGACTTACCTGCAGCAGACCATGCTGCTTACTTACCTGTCAGTTGAGCCTCTGATCCTCTTTGTTTGGGACTACTTTTCCTGTTGGGTGGGGCAGGAGCCACTCCCTAGGTTCAGAACACTGGAACTCTTCTGGAAAGCAGGAACTCTTTTTCTTCTAGGCGAGGCTGTGGAAGGAGACACCTAAGCACTACAGGAGGCTATTTAAACCACACCCGATGGATGAATCTTGCTTTGCGTTATTCTGCATCCTCTGCAGCAGAACGCTCATCGTGTCTTCTGCATCTGATCCTGGGCCTAAGGGAAAATGGCTTACCATCCTGAATCCAGTCTTCAACAACACCTATAAAGACAAGAAAGAACAGGTTAGCACTACGGTCTTCAGTGACAGCGCATCTCTTACCTGGTCCATTGGCTGTCACCAACGCCTCGCGCTGCATTCCGGCATCCGAAAGACAAAGGCTTACCTACTCTTCGCGTGCTTCGGATGTCTTTGCACTGCATTCCGGCATCTGAAAGACAAAAGCTTACCAACTCTTTGCACGCTGCATCCCGCATCTGAAAGACAAAAGAAGGTGCGTTCAAAGACATTGGGTAACTTTAATACTCACGTGCCATTACTCCTTCCCACGCCGAACCCAGTGGGTATTCCGGCACCCTTCAGCAGCTCCGAACTTGTACCTGCAAGATAAAAGGACAGTTAGTGCGCATCGTGAAGCAGGCAACAAGCGCTTACTTAAGTGCTTCCAGGCGCTTCTATTCCTCACACGGGTTCCACCCTCAACTCACTTCGGCCCGTCATCGCCGGAACCCTGCAAAACAAGAGACATCATTACAAAAGACTTTTAAAGACATTTGAAATGCTCGGAACTTACCGTTCGTGCAGTAAACGACGGACAGCAGTCCTCTGAAGTCAAGAGGCCTGCACCCTTATCCAGTGAAGAAACTGGTTACGGCACCCTGCCCCGAGGCAGATGGAGAGCACGGCGTTCACTTACCTAAGGTGAGAGCGTTAACCTTTGGGGTTCTACAGGAGAGGAGAAAGGGAAGAAGAGAGAGACACCCAATAACCCAGTTCATTAATCCCATATTTTCTATCTGCAGACATCTTACTCTTCGAGTCAGACATACAGTGCACAGAGGTCCAGCCCAAAGAGCCAACCGTGTGTTACACATCACCTTTGAAGATACGGTATTCGCCCAGTCAAGACCGGCGCCTCTGCGGGAATCAGGTGAGCGTTACAGAACGCAAAGCCTACCGCAAAACTCCCGCCCAGGCGCTATGGAAACCTCGGATACCGACCAGCTAGCCCAGTTACTTGGGGAACTAAGAGCAGAAGTGCATGCAGTCCGTCAGGAAACGAACGCTCTAAGAAGGGAACTGATTATTTCCAAGGAGCGAACAGACGATCTCGCTAGACAATTGCTACAGTCAGAAGCCGGACAGACCCCATTACCCGCATCAGGGGCAAATCTTCCTTCAACATCCTCTATGAATCCAGTGCAGATCAACCTACCTGGGAATGTACCTCTGGCTCCGCCCGAACGATTTTCTGGTGACCCAAAGAGGTTTGCAGTATTTATTAATCAGTGCCGGTTGCATTTCTTATGCCGGCCAGCAGCCTTTCCAACTGATCAAGCTAAAGTAGCTTTCGTGCTTTCGTACCTTAGTGGCAATGCGGCAGACTGGTCGATCCCTCTAGTTAATCAAGATGATCCGGTTCTCCATGATTTTCAAGCTTTTCAGCTCAGTATGGAAAAACTGTTTGCAAGACATTCACAGGGGCAGGCCTTGGACAATGAGCTTCTTTCGTTGCGACAGGGTAATCAAGACCTTTTGGCTTATATTGCGTCTTTCAGCAGACTGATAGTGGAAACTCAATGGCCTGAGGACAAAAGGATTACGCTGTTTTATAGAGGTCTACGTGGAGAGCTCAAAGATGTGTTAGCCCAAGTAGTAAATCCCCCGCAAGACTGTTCGGACTATATAGACTTAGTCGTTCAAATAGATCACAGACTGCAGAACAGGTAGGCCGATCGTTCCAAGTTTGATGCTCGAGTATTTTCCAAACCACCAACTCCTTCCAAAGGAGTAGACTCCGGGGAACCCATGCAAATAGGGGGCCTGAAAGGACCACTAACACAAAAGGAGCGGGAAAGGAGAAAACAGTTGCAATTATGCCTCTATTGCGGAAACTCAGGGCACTTTCTTCAAGACTGTCCGGTGAAACCAGCCAAGAAGGCAGTAGGAGCTGCAGTTACCAAGGTCACAAACTCTGAGCAGGGAAACGACCTCGCCCGACAAGAATAGAGGTCCTCTTGCCGAGCGTTAAAACCAGTTCCGTGACCTCGCATTTCGTGATACCTATGGTCCTCATTAGCCCTGATCATCCGGATCGATTACATGCGATTGAAGCTTACGTCGACAGCGGTGCCATCGGCAATTATGTGGATCATGAAATGGTTTTGAGGATGAATCTAACTCTTTGTCCCAAGGCTGTAAAGGACGTCATTACTACGGTGGATGGTACGGAGATAGCCTCCGGACCAGTAACGCATACCACTCAAGAAGTGACGCTAGTAAGTCAAGATAGACACCATGAGAAGATCGTGTTCGATGTGATCAAGGCCCCTCAGCTCCAGATTATTCTAGGAATACCTTGGTTAGAGAAACACAATCCTCAGATCGATTGGCGAGCAAGAACGGTTCAGTTTCCAGAATGTGTCTCTACTTGTCACCCTCCACCTGATGTTGCACTGGCAGCAATTTCTTCGGAGACTCCCCAGTTACCTCCCGAATACCTAGAATTCCAAGATGTTTTCCGGAAGGATCAGGCTAACTCTCTACCTCCTCATAGGTCTTATGACTGCCAGATAGACCTGATACCTGGATCACCCCTCCTTGTAGTAGAATTTATGCCCTCACCGAGCCTGAGAACATTCACCTCCGACAATACCTGGATCAATACCTAGCGAATGGGTTTATTCGTCTTTCCAAGTCCCCTGCTTCTTCAGCTTTGTTCTTCGTTCCAAAAAAAGAAGGAGACCTTAGAACTTGTATAGATTATCGCGCCCTGAACCAGATCACCGTTAAGAATAGATATCTGTTACCTTTGATCCCTGAACTCCTGGACCAAGTCAGAAAAGCATGCATATATACAAAGATGGATCTTAGAGGAGCCTACCACTTGGTACGAGTAAAAGAGGGCGATGAATGGAAGACGGCCTTCCGCACCAAGTATGGGCTATTTGAATATCAGGTCATGCCCTTCGGACTTTGCAATGCCCCGGCCGCCTTTCAATATTTTATGAACGATGTCCTCAGAGAGCTCATAGATGTGTGTGTTGTTGTTTACATTGACGACATCCTTGTTTATTCTTCATCGGAATCTGAACATTGGAAACACGTGAAAATGGTCCTCGAGAGTTTGCGTCAACACAAACTTTTCGCTAAGTTGGAAAAATGTGTTTTCAACGTAACTGAAGTTTAATTCTTGGGATTCATATTATCACCTAGCGGAGTGCGTATGGATTCAAAGAAGGTCGATGCAATTCTCAAATGGCCATCACCATCCTCCGTGAAAGGTGTTCAAAGCATGTTAGGCTTCGCTAACTTTTACCGCAGGTTTATACCCGAATTCTCCCGAATAGTCCAGCCCATCACCGCCTTGTTAAAGAAAAACAAACATTTTGAATGGTCTACCGAGGCGGAACAAGCTTTCCAGAATTTGAAGACTAAATTTATCTCTGCACCAATTTTAAAACACCCTCGCCCCGAACTCCCCTACATCGTTGAAACTGATGCTTCGAGCCTTGCCATGGGGGCAGTTCTATCACAAAAGGACCCAGTAACCAATCAGTTGCATCCCCTGGCATTTTGGTCCCGCAAATTCTCGCCTCCTGAAATCAATTACACGATTACTGATAAGGAACTGCTGGCTATCAAGTCTGCCTTGAAGGCTTGGCGGCATTATCTCCTGGGGGCCCGACACACCGTTACTGTGATTACGGATCACCGAAACCTGCAATATTTGAAAACCGCAAAAGCCCAATCCTCTAGACAACTCCATTGGGCACTATTCTTTGCCGAGTTTGACTTCATAATTACCTATCGACCTGGTACAAAAAACGGTAAAGCTGATGCCCTTTCTCGGATGGGAGTGGAAGAACACTTGATCAACCCTAAACCTGTACCTATCATTCCCGAACAAAGAATTCTGGGTGTAATCGCCACACAATCCATAGAGGAAGTTAAGGATAAAGCCAGGCAACTTGTAACTCCAGCAGACATACAGAATTGGCATCTGCAGGGAAAGGACTTTGCAGTGAAGGACAACTTATTGTATTTCCAAGAACGATTATACCTGCCCAGCACAGATTTACAGAAAAAGGTAATCTCTTGTTATCACGATTCTTTAATGGAAGGACATCCCGGTATGGCCAAACCCTCAGAAAAGATCAAGCGCTACTTCTGGTGGCCGTCTTGGAAAAAAGATATCAGAGACTTTAGAATGTCCTGTGGAGTATGCGCCCAAAACAAGAGTCAAAAGGAAAAACCAGCCGGCCTCTTACGCCCTATTGACATCCCACGTCGCCCTTGGCATACGCTTTCTATGGACTTCATCACCGATCTACCTCCATGCTCCGGATACAATACGATCCTAGTAATCGTGGACTTATTCTCCAAGATGGCGCATTTCATTCCACTGAAAGGCTTGCCAACAGCAGCAACTCTGGCCCGAGAATTTCTCGAAAACATCGTCCGACTGCGCGGTTTTCCTTCAGTTCTAATTTCGGATCGAGGTAGTCAATTTATTTCTCATTTTTGGCGAAGTTGCTGTCGGTCGGCTCAAATTGATGTGAGACTATCCACCAGTCACCACCCTCAAACCGACGGACAAACCGAGAGGACCAATCAAACTCTGGAACAGTGTTTACGCTGCATGCTGCAACAAACTGAAAACACTTGGAAAGATATCCTTTGGATAGCCGAATATGCCTACAATAACTCTGTCCACTCGGGAACTGGGAAAACCCCGTTTTTTCTTTTATACGGCAGTCACCCTCGAACCTCGGAGTTGGATCCACTCCAAGATCTTGGAACACCAGCAGTAGACTACCTGCATTCTACAATCACCCAAGCCTTTAAGGAAGCCGTTTCTCACCTTCAAAGGGCTAAGGAACAATACAAGAAAGGAGCAGATCAACATCGGAAGGAAGCCCCCCAATATCAAGTAGGAGATCAAGTCTGGTTATCCACCAAATATCTACCTCTAAAAGGACCACGCACATTCAACCCAAGGTACCTTGGTCCCTATTCCATCACTACCATAGTAATCCCAGTAGCGGTCAAGTTGGACTTGCCCCCTCACATGAAGATACATCCGGTCTTCCACATCTCTCTATTAAAACCCGTGCAACCTCAAACCCGACTAACTAAATCTCCAAAACCTATCCTAGTCGATGGAGAACTCGAGTTTGAAGTCAAAAGCATTCTGGACTCCAAGATCTCCAAATCTAAACTATTTTACCTAATTGACTGGAAAGGCTACGGCCCCCAAGAAAGATCCTGGGAACCTGCAGAATATGTCCACGCTCCTCGTCTAATCAAAAGATTTCACCGAACATTTCCTGACAAGCCCAAACCCCCGGTGAAGCCCAGTTTGGGAGGGGCCTTGAGGGGGGGTGCTGTCATGATCTCTGCTTCCAAAAGGTCAGGACTTACCCAACTCCCTTGGAAGCAGACCCATAACCCAGGTTCCGAGTGCCAATCAGTCCCAATTGGGACCTTTTGGACCCTGTCCTGGCGCCAGTGGCACCAGGTTCATAAATATGCCCAGTCCCAGCGCTGGAAGCGCCGGACTCATAATGCTTGGGTGGACTTACCTGCAGCAGACCATGCTGCTTACTTACCTGCCTCTGATCCTCTTCTGTTTGGGACTACTTTACTCTTCGAGTCAGACATACAGTGCACAGAGGTCCAGCCCAAAGAGCCAACCGTGTGTTACACATCACCTTTGAAGATACGGTATTCGCCCAGTCAAGACCGGCGCCTCTGCGGGAATCAGGTGAGCGTTACAGATGGGTTACTGTAACATTAACATGATGTACAGCTACAAATGCCAGAATAACATCATCCATCCTACAAATAGGCTATAAAGTAGATGCTCAATATACAAAGGATACTCGAGACACCACCTCATCAATAATATTAGGTGTAAAATCATAAAGGGTTGCTTCAATGGAAAAACTGGAAACATCAATTTGAAGAAATACTTTGATTTGCCTTAATCTCCACTTGTATGCTGGAGATTTTGGAAGTAAAAAGGAATTGACTTAATTTGCTTTAAACAAAGATGGTAATATGGTTTTGTGTGCAGTGTAAGATATATTTTGGGATTACACCTAACTTCATTGTAGTTTTACTATGGTGAAAAGAGTGGAATGTATGGTGGTAGTATCTTTGTGGTAAGTCATTGGGCTATTTCTTTTTTACAGTGGTAAGACTAGCTTCAGAATATCACCTAACAATTGTTTTTACCAGGGCTGCTCACATAACAGACTATTGGACTTGATAAACTCTTCTCACAGTATCATATATACAATACCATAATATGCCCCTGTGGCTGATTTTAAAAATGATAAAACAAACAAATTGAAATACTGCATATCCATTCACTTTCTAGCTACATAGTTCACAGCAATTACTTCCCTTTGGGATATTTCTGGTTACGCACCCGTCTCCTTGCTTTAGTCAAATAAAATGACTGACAGCCGCAAAAATGCACCAGAGCTACAAATTGCATGTGTTATTTTTTATCGTAACAGATAAGCATGCAATTTACACATGGCAACATTTATGTATACATCAGGTTTTACAGTGAAAGTGTATTGCAATGAGCAATGGCACATTTCAAATAGAATAAGCTGTACCCACTCTTACCATACGTCCTTGAAAGCGAGGGACTTGGCAAGAAATACACTTTGAGGAAAGAGAAAACAAAACAGAAACGGCATATATAGAATTGCAAATTTGCATGCACATTTAACATCGACAGTACCCAAAATGTCTCCCTGACTAACTGACCGTCAGACCATCCAACAAGCCCTCACTTTAGACTTATATTTACCCAGATATGCTGGTAATATTGCTGGCTCAGCTGAACATGGGTATCCCGACTGGTCTTTTTCACATGTCTCACTTAGGATCGGCCACTCAGATAAGGACTGCTATGGCACCAGGCCACTTGTACAGCACTAGGCAGCTTGCCAACACTGAACTCTGTTTTCCAGTGAGCCCATGTTCCACCATGTCTCTTCTCAGTGCATTGTCAGAGGATGTCTGAATTGACTACACCCATTCACAGCCTTTTTTAATAGGTTCTCCTGTCAGTAAATGCAACACCTCTCATTCTAGATCCACCCACATCACCCAATCTGCTCTGTGTATTTTCCCCATTGTACTAACTGCATTTCGGAAAAATAAATGTTACACTTATTTTTCTGCTTCCTGATTCCACAATGCTTTGCCCAGAAGAGCGGAACTTCATATTTGTTTAACTCACTGCACAAAACTCAGTCTGCACAAAAATCCATTTTTACAAAGCACCATGCATTTTCCAAAACTTGCTAGGTTATTTTCACATAGAATAATATGTGTTATTAAGGGGACATATTACTGGGGTTGTATCAATATGTTGATATACTAGTATTAGTCTCAGTGCAAGTCAGCCACTTGAAATATCATTCTGAAATGATATGCACTTTTAAGCATGTGCTCTGCATTTCTTTGCCCTGTGCATTTTCCATCATGCACCCTATGCATTGGCAACCTTGTGCCTTGCACAAAAATCAATTACTGTCTGAGACACATACTACAGCTACATTCCGAGCCACATCAACTCCTACACTCCTTCCTTTTTATTTACTGCTGGGATACAACCCAAAATCACTGCAGGAAGAAAGAAAAATAAATGTTCTAAAATACACTTGAAAATAAATAACACGTAAATGGAAATTCAGGTATGATAAACATAATGTATGCATTCCCTGACTTGAGCAAAATAATGATGACTCTTAATCAGAAGATTAAACAACAATATCTTTGAAGAAGCAATAAAATAAACAAAAAAAAATACTTTTTTTATCTTGTGATCACCTTTATCTTTGGATATTTTTCCTTTTTGTTTGGTTTTTATTGGTGATCTGTTTCTTTATTATATATTTTTAAATGATTTTACTTTGAAAAAATTGTCTTGGAATTTTTTCTTTTTTCTTTTTTATGAGATCTTATCTTTTTTTAAATCTTTTGATCACCCTTATTTCAAAATCTTTTTTAATTGGTGTTCCAATTTCGTTATTTTAAAGCAAAAATCAAATCATTACCATTTTCAGAGAATATACATCCAACACAACAGTCTCATTCAATCAAATGCAAAATCCATTAAATATATAAATATAAATCCGTTTGCGAGCAATAGTCTTTTCAATAAATACTTCCTGCAAAAAATAGTTAGTGACAGGAGTGGTAAAACAGTCTATAATAGAAATAGACCTCATAAACAATAATTTGTGGTGAGAAAAAAAATCACATAGGAAGCCGTTTTTGGTAGAACTCCTCCATTCCGGGACTCCAAGGGGCTCCTTTAGGGGTCGTCATCTCAATATCTTTTGGGGTCATCATCTTCACCCCCTTCGTCGGTCCAGGGGGCTTTCCAGGGGACTCCAATCCAGTGGTATCCTCCGGGTGTCCAGCGCTCCAAGGATCCAGTGCTGATGAGGAAAACAATTATTTTTCTAGAGTAAAAAGAAAAGACACATTAAGTATCAAGCAAAATAAAAAACCCTTCATCTAATTTTCAACAGGAGCATCTGAAACCAAATTTCGTTATGCACACCTATACAGATTATAGAAATCAAATGCCATGCAAGCAAGACATTTTTTCAATAAATAAACAACAATCACATGGTATTTTCAGATAAATGCCCCTTTGTACCTTTGTGCACTAGCATTTGCTACCGTTTGCTATAGCAACTTTTAGTTGTTTTGTTTTTTTAGCTAGTTTGAACTTGCTCTATTCTTTTAATCTCATGCTTCAGATGAACAGGTTTGATTTTATTAACATGGATAAAGTGTTCCACTGTTTAGTCACCCCCTTTTTTAGCAATTCCGTAGACCAGAGGTGAGACCCTATCTAAAATTCTATATGACCCTTGCCATGATGCAAGACATTTAGGGGGTAATTCATAGAATTCGGCGCACAAGTGGTGCACGCGGCTGGTGCACAGTGTGCGCGTGCGGCTGTCGGTACCAGCCGCATTCACCAAAAACCATTTCAGCGAACAGTGTATACATGGATTTTAACATCCAAAACCAGCGGTGGCGCAGAGTGACGCAGCGACCCTGCAGCAGCGCCAGTTATGCCGCCAACCCCGCCCTGTGCGCCATGAACAGCGCACAAATCCAGTACATGGCGCAAAGGCCAGTGGACCAGCATACATCCACCCAACCATGAAAACATGTGGCAAACTCCCTGCACAATCCTCAGAATACATGTACCCCTCTCACGCTAGCAAAAACACATGTAAAACTCCACCCTGTGGTGTGTGCAGCCAGTGGGACATGCACTGGGGTGATGGGCTGCCTATGGGGAATGTTGAGGGTGGATGGGCTGCATGCGTGTATTTCTGGGGGTGCGCGGGGAGTTTCACACACAATTTCACTGGTCGAGCGGGGTACGTGTATTTCTAGGGGTGCGCAGGGAGTTTCACACGCGATTTCGCTGGTCGAGCGGGGTACGTGTATTCCTAGGGGTGCGCTGGGAGTGTCACATGCAATTTCACTGGTCGAGCGGGGTACGTGTATTCCTAGGGGTGCGCGGGGAGTTTCACATGCGATTTCACTGGTCGGGCGGGGTACGTGTATTCCGAGGGGTGCGCAGGGAGTTTCACACGCGATTTCGCTGGTCGAGCTGGGTACGTGTATTCCTAGGGGTGCGCGGGGAGTTTCACATGCAATTTCGCTGGTCGAGCTGGAAACGTGTATTCCGAGGGGTGCGCAGGGAGTTTCACACGCGATTTCAGTGGTCGAGCGGGGTACGTGTATTCTGAGGGGTGTGCAGGGAGTTTCACATGCGATTTCGCTGGTCGAGGGGGGTACGTGTATTCCGAGGGGTGCGCAGGGAGTTTCACACGTGATTTCGCTGGTCGAGCAGGGTACGTGTATTCCTAGGAGTGCGCTGGGAGTTTCACATGCGATTTCGCTGGTCAAGCAGGGTACGTGTATTCCAAGGGGTGCGCAGGGAGTTTCACATGCAATTTCGCTGGTCGAGCAGGAAACGTGTATTCCGAGGGGTGCGCAGGGAGTTTCACACGCGATTTCACTGCTCGAGCGGGGTACGTGTATTCTGAGGGGTGCGCGGGGAGTTTCACATGCGATTTCGCTAGTCGAGCGGGGTTCGTGTATTCCTAGGGGTGCGTGGGGAGTTTCACACGTGATTTTGCTTGTCGAGCGGGGTACGTGTATTCCTAGGGGTGCGCGGGGAGTTTCACACGCGATTTTGCTGGTCGAGCGAGGTACGTGTATTCCTAGGAGTGCGCGGGGAGTTTCACACGTGATTTCGCTGGTCAAGCAGGGTACGTGTATTCCTAGGGGTGCGCGGGGAGTTTCACACTTGATTTCACTGGTCGAGCGGGGTACGCGTATTCCGAGGGGTGCGCGGGGAGTTTCACACGCAATTTCACTGGTCGAGCGGGGTACGTGTATTCCTAGGGGTGCGCGGGGAGTTTCACACATGATTTTGCTGGTCGAGCGGGGTATGTGTATTCCGAGGGGTGCGCGGGGAGTTTCACACGCGATTTTGCTGTCGAGCGGGGTATGTGTATGCCTAGGGGTGCGCGGGGAGTTTCACACGCAATTTTGCTTGTCGACCGGGGTACGTGTATTCCTAGGGGGGCACGGGGAGTTTCACACATGATTTTGCTGGTCGAGCGGGGTACATATATTCCGAGGGGTGCGCGGGGAGTTTCACACGCGATTTTGCTGGTCGAGCGGGGTACGTGTATTCCTAGGGGTGCGCGGGGAGTTTCACACGCAATTTCGCTTGTCGAGTGGGGTACGTGTATTCCTAGGGGTGCACAGGGAGTTTCACATGCGATTTTGCTGGTCGAGCGGAGTACGTGTATTCCGAGGGGTGCGCGGGGAGTTTCACACGCGATTTCGCTGGTCGAGCGGGGTTTGTGTATTCCTAGGGGTGCACAGGGAGTTTCACCCGCGATTTCGCTTACCGAGCGGGGTACATGTATTCCTAGGGGTGCACGGGGAGTTTCACACGTCATTTCGCTGGTCTAGCGGGGTATGTGTATTCCTAGGAGTGCGCTGGGAGTTTCACATGTGATTTCGCTGGTCGAGCGAGGTAAGTGTATTCCGAGGGGTGCGCGGGGAGTCTCACACGCAATTTCACTGGTCGAGCGGGGTACGTGTATTCCTAGGGGTGCACGGGGAGATTCACACGCAATTTCACTGGTCGAGCGGGATACGTGTATTCCTAGGGGTGCGCCGGGAGATTCACACGCAATTTCACTGGTCGAGCGGGGTACGTGTATTCATAGGGGTGCACGGGGAGTTTCACACACGATTTCGCTGGTGGAGCGGGGTACGTGTATTCCGAGGGTTGTGCAGGGAGTTTCACATGCAATTTTACTGGTCAAGCGGGGTACGTGTATGCCTAGGGGTGCACAGGGAGTTTCACACGCGAGTTCACTGGTCGAGCGGGGTACGTGTATTCCGAGGGGTGCGTGGGGAGTTTCACCTGCGATTTCGCTGGTCGAGCGAGATACGTGTATTCCTAGGGGTGCACAGGGAGTTTCACACGTGATTTCGATTGTCGAGTGGGGTACGTGTATTCCTAGGGGTCCGTGGGGAGTTTCACACGCGATTTCGCTGGTCGAGCGGGGTACGTGTATTCCTAGGAGTGCGCTGAGAGTTTCACATGCGATTTCGCTGGTCGAGTGGGGTACGTGTATTCCGAGGGGTGCGTGGGGAGTTTCACATGTGATTTCGCTGTTCAAGTGGGGTACGTGTATTCCTAGGGGTGCGCAGGGAGTTTCACACGTGATTTTGCCGGTCGAGCGGGGTACGTGTATTCCGAGGGGTGCACGGGGAGTTTCACACGCAATTTCGCTGGTCGAGCGGGGTACGTGTATTCTGAGGGGTGCGCGGGGAGTTTCACATGTGATTTCGCTGGTCGAAAGGGGTACATGTATTCTGAGGGGTGCGTGGGGAGTTTCACACACGATTTCGCTTGTCGAGTGGGGCACGTGCATTCTGAGGGGTGCGAGGGGAGTTTCACACGTGATTTCGCTGGTCGAGCGGGGTGCGTGTATTCTGAGGGGTGCACGGGGAGTTTCACACGCGATTTTGCTGATTGACCGCGGTACGTGTAATCCGAGGGGTGCACGGGCAGTTTCACACGCGGTTTAGCTGGTCGAGGGGGGTACGTGTATTCTGGGGAGTGCGCGGGGAGTTTAACACGCAAATCGGCAGTGTGGGTCCACCCAAGTGTGCCCTCTTACACCTCCCCAGTCCCTGCAGGAAGCCCACACCACAGGGGACTACCCTGCACCCCTGGCTATTCCCCACAGGTAACCCATCCACCCTGGGCATGCCCCCCAGCCAGACCACATGTCACCATGCACTAGTGAGCACCGACTCATGTCCCCCTGCACTCCCGCCCACTCAGCAGTGGCGGACACCTGCCTGCAGGCCCCCACTCATGTCCCCCTGCACCCCCACCCACCCAGCAGTGACGGGCACCTGCCAGCAGGCTGTCATGATGCCTACCCCCAGGCATCCGGACCGAGCCCATCAGCCCCGGGAGCAGGCATCTAGACATTTAGTGAAACCTCAGCAGCCCCAGCTAGGGGCTATCTGGGATCACTCCTGGCGCCTTAGGCCCCAGGCTCATAGTAGGAATCAGTCCTGGCGCCTAAGGCGCCAGGCTCATGGTCATTACTTACCTCAGGCAGACCATGCTGCAAATGACTCTAATCCAACATGAAGCCTGAAAGGGACTATTTTTCTACAGGGACTATTTTTTACTCGGGTGTGGTTCTAGAGACTTCTTACCTGGGACTAGTTTTGAGGCTATTTAAACCACGCCCGACCAACAACACACGCTTCTCGTTATTCTGCATCCAGCAGCGTAACACTCACCGTGCCTGCAGCCTGCATCCAGTCTTCTGCCACGCCCGCCTCGAATCCGGAGCTCCTAAAACAAAGAGGAAAGAAAGGGACAAGGTTAAAAAATAAACTTATTTCCGCCGATAGTCATTGTTGTATCTGCGTGTAGCTGCGATCCCCCCTGTTGTTTTCAGTGAGATTGATCGCCAGGGCCATGGAAGGGTCTGCCGCTGAGGCTGAGGCAATGGATTACAGTGAGATCACAGCAATTGTAGAACCCCGCTTTTGTAGAAAGTATGAGTCAAATGAATGGTATGATTGGTTTGAGTAGAAGTTAACAATGTGTTTTAAAATGTTTTTATAAAACAACATTAAAGAGATAAATTATTTTGTTACATTGGATTCAGTCGAAATAGTTTTTTCCCTACAAGGTGTTTCAGTCTGTATAATAAGTATGCAGTCTCTCTAAACCTGTGTCTGCAAAGGATCTCTAGAGAGGGGTAGTCAGTCTGTTATGCACTTTTTTTCTCTTTGTAGATTCTCCCTTTCAACAGACTTGACCCCCCGTCAACAAAAATACGGGAGTCCCCATATAAAGAGCTTGTTGTCTGAGTTCAGCCAACACCGCTGCTTGCAG
The DNA here is from genome assembly GCF_040938575.1 of Ambystoma mexicanum. NCBI lineage: Eukaryota > Metazoa > Chordata > Amphibia > Caudata > Ambystomatidae > Ambystoma > Ambystoma mexicanum. The sequence goes on from NC_090941.1 coordinate 876,547,736, forward strand.
ATGAAATCCAACTCTTCTTGGATGTTGTGGAACGGGTCAGACTGTTGGAACAATATGTAGTTTCACAGGCATGCCCTTCATTTTTACTAGACCCTTATATATGAGTGGAAATGTGTTCATTATGGTCTCCTTTGTCATGACACCTACTTGTGAAGGCCAGTTCTGAATGCTGTATATGCGGTTTCTTGTGTCAGGTGCTGGTGCTGTTGAGCGGATAGTGTCACCTTCTCAGACATGTATGTCTACGAGTCCTAGGCAGGAGGCAGTCCGATAGCTCAGGAGACATCTCTCTTTGGTCGGTCTTCAAATGACATGGATGATGGTTGTCGTGGAGTGATCACCATGGATGAATCGACGTCCAAACGAGCCAATGGTTTGTAGGGCGACAGCTGCACCCCACTGGAATATCTTGGAGGTTGATGGTGTTAAAGTGGGCTTCTAAGGGATCTGGTGAAACTCCTTTTCGCCCATTATGTTTACGGTGGCCCCCGAGTCGACTAGGAAGCAGAAATGTTTACCACCTATTTCCATGGATATCTTGGGTGCTTCTCGTGCTTCTCTTTCATCCATAATGAGATTGATGTATTCGTCCTGAGTATATTGGTCATATTGGTCAACTTCGTAGTGAAATCCCTACTGCTCTATGTCGTAGTAGTTCTGGTGTGATGGGGTCTGTCATATTTGTCTCTTATGCGTGAGACCTGGTCATGTGCCTCATTGTCGTGTGTCTCAGCGTTCTGGTAGATGTCTTTAACCACTCTGACGTAGCTTCTTGGGTTTTGCTGATATGGGTGCATTTGATAGGATTGAGCTTGTGGGTTTCTGTTGAGCGTCTTGTATTGTGGGGTCATAGGCATTCGTGGTGTTTGAAACGGTCTGCCTTCTCTGCAGACCGCCTGGAAGTGGCCTTCTCTGCCACAGTTTCCACATCTTTGGGAGAGTGCAGGACATGTCCCTGCATGGGGAAAAGCCATCCCACAACCATAACACTGTTGTTGTGTCCTTGGAGTGGCCATGTAGTTGGTGTTGGAAGGTCTCTCTGTCGTTCTTGTTTTGCTTGGCTGTATGGCCGCTATCATTTCATTCTTGTCTTGTTTAGCTGAGGTGCTGCCCGGTATCTGCATTACCTGCTTGTCAACCCTTTCTAGGATTCTGACCATCTCACTGACCTCTTCAATGGTGAGTGGCTTCTTGAGTAGTTGCTTTTTTAGGGTTTGAGAAATGCATCCCTCAATGACTCGTAGGTTGAAGGCCACGTCACATGGAATTGGCAGTGTGCACTTTTTATTCGTAGGCGAGTGATGAATTTATCGACTGTTTCATCAATTCTTTGAGTACATTGGTTAAACATGTACCTTTCATAATCCCTGTTGGGCTCAATCACCAGCCTTTTGTTCAGAGCTGTGATTAATGCTGGAAAGTCAGTTTGTTCAGCAGTTGGGATGGTCTTAATAAGTATTTTGACTTCATTCCCTGCTAGACTGAGGAACATGCTGCACATTCTCAGTGAGTTCTCTTTGCTTGCAGCTGCAATAAAAGTGATGAAGTCTTCCAGCCATTCCACCCACCTCGGACCTTTGTCAGCTTGTGGTGTCATGGAGAAGGGAGTTGGCATGCGCCAGGCAGTGGCAGCTGTGTTCCCGAGGGGGTCGGAGGAGGTGGAGTTTGTTGTTGTCAGGTCCAATCTGGAATCTTCAGGAAAAAAAAAAACTATGAATTCTTTTTACTATATGTTCTCAGAGCTCAAAGACTGCAACCTGCCACTAAGGCAGCTAAAATGAAAGGCAGTTTAGAACTTCGACCAACATTCCAAACTACCTCATGTTCACCTCCTTCCAATCACTGCTGTAGGAAGGACCCTCCATCTTGCTTTGGGGAAACAAGTGATTTCTGAATTTGGCATTAAGGAATTTTTGTACAAATTCTATTTTCTAACCAAACATAACCCAAACATCACTCTTCTAAGGTTGAATCTCAAGTACTGTGTTTCATTGTAAAATGATGACTTCCTGATTAACAGTTCATTTAATTGAAGTATGTGCTAATGAAGCCTTTAAAAGGTACCTTGGGATTCTAACTGTGTGTCTTTTGAAGTTATGTACCTTTGAAATCCTGGAAATGTACCATGGAATCCTGACAGTTGTACTGGTGGAGAGCTCATGGTGGTGATGGTCCTGGTGTTGAGGACAACGGTTGTCACTTCTGTGAGCTGTGGTGTGGTGGGCCTGCAAGTGCGTGTGTCTCCTGTGGCTTTCTCTGGCTTGCAGCACATGAAGTGGTCAGGGTAGGTCGGTATGCGGTAGGGCTGTTGCACACTCTTGCAGTGTTCGTTAGTCTAATCCCTTTTGCTGCGGTTGCTGGGCTGCAGTGGGGAAAGGGGTACCACCCACCTGGGTTTCTTGTGCACCTTCTCTTTCCTTTTCTCTATGTGGACTGGAGTGCCGTCGCAAGCCTTTGATGTGACCGCTAGCGGGCTGCAGGCAGTCTTTTTCTGTGGAGAGCATCCTGTGTGTGCTCTCACAGCCAGGAGCTTGGCTGTGTGTTGAAACCGCTGGCGGATTGCCTTGCGGTATGCTGCATGTGAGGAGAGGTGGGGAGAAGGCAGGCAGCGTGTGACTGGAGGCAGGCAGTGTGTGTCTGAAGCCCCCGCCGGCACACGTTAGCTCCACATGGCAGCGGGAGAGGGAGGAGGTGGAAGGCGGGGCCCGGGATCGGCGCTTCTCGTGGAGAGGAGGAGGAGGTGAGCAGCGTGTAGCTGCGATCCCCGCTGGTATGCGTGGACACTACGCAGCCACGGGAGGAGGAGGAGGAGGCCCGGGATCGGGATTTTATTGAATCCGGCCGGGATCAGCTGGTAGGATGCACTGAAGCGGGATCGCTCGTACGGAAGAAGGAGGAGGAGCTTGGCGGTCCAGGAATACCTTGTTGCCAGTTGATGAGCCTAATAAACCTCATACAATAAACAGAGACATGCCGAGTGGAATCTTAGCCTCTGCTTTATTTTACATGCAGGCAAGAACTGGAGCTGAACTTTTTCCCTTCTCCCTCCCCCTTACATCACGAGTCACAAGGTCTGGCCCACGTGACTCTGTCTATCTCTTAAAGAGACATTGGCCCCGCAACAACTCCTAAGTGCGATTGTTGCTCTCACCTCAAAACGGTATTTACAAAAATGATTATGTTCGAACATATATCTGATTCACAAAAAAGGGCACTCCACATCGTGCTCTGACATGGGGTAACATTACAATTTTACAAACCACTTTTACAAACAATCGTTCGCTCCAAAATATGTTTAGAGCATAATAATTGTAGAGTTACACCCATACATTTATGCACACATTCACGCTTCAGATCCAACATCTAAACCTTGAACGTCGTAATGGGTTCACAAAGGTTTCTAAGGCAACTTGAATGAATATAAAGTTACACCTCTGTGGCTGTGTAACCGTTCCCCATTCAGACAGCCTACTGACTGACCAACAGCTCCCTAGCATGCCTGTTCTATGGGTAAATCTATAGAACGGTTGAAAATAATTGTGTAGATCCCTCATACGTCTCTTTGTGAATTCAAAGAAAAAGACTCACTAACTCACAAAGCATTTCTAGTAGTCTGTATAACCTATTCCTGGAACAAACTCTGTGATAGGGCCACATTTGTTTATTAATGAAAATGAAACTGCCTTGCTGCCACCTTCCATGTTCTTTGTGCAGGCTAACCCAAATGCCACACGCAGACCATGTATATGTATATGAATATTCTGGTCACGTTTTAAAACTACTCAGAACTCTGTACTATGTTGTTAGGGACATGACTACAGAATTTGTGGTTTTGTAGCAGTTGTGGTGATGCCAGAAACATGAAACTTCACATGACTGGCATCAGAGGTTGACTTTAAAAATCTACTTTGTTTAAATTGTCTTTGATAAAATAAATGTACATTTTCAAAATAGGCAACCATATCTCCAATTCCAGTCTTTTTAAACATAGAGATTGAATAGTTGCAACCTATATTGTTTTTGATAGCAAGTCCCTTAATTTAAACATTGTGATTTTAACTGCACAAGTTAAGCTTCCAATGTAATTAATTGATAGCTGTCACACAGGCAGTACTGCACCCATTTCTGACAGATTTTACAGACCAGCACACTTTTTAATGTGGATATTCTTGTGAGGGAATCTACTTTTCCTGACATTGTGTGCTTATATGGATACTTTAAAAAAATGACGGGTAACACCCAGCAAGGATGTTGGATATTTTGTTATGCTTGGAATCATTATTTTGTCATTTCAGCAACCAAGGAAAAACGGATTTCAGAGCACTTCTGAGTTTCCTTGCAATGAAGCACTGCCTTTCATGTAGTTTCCCTTTTCACTCTGTGGGCAGCCCAATGACGGGTTTTAGCAGTGTTGTCTCCTGTTCCACCACTGAAACAGCCAAAGTAGATTGGCAACCAACATTCTGGTTTCACTGCGCAATTCTCAGGGGTTTAGCACGCATAAGGCTTTTTGCTGCCATTTTGTTGGTTCTGGTGCTACCAGCACACAGTGATGTCGCAGGGCAGAGCTAGTGGGTCAGAACATCCCACAGCTGTAAGGTTGCAACATAGTTTCACAGTGACAAGTATTCAAATAACACTTTTACTTAAGGTTTCTTGATTAAATAATTGTTTATTAATTTAACAGTTTTAAAATAAGCCTTCATTAGACGGGAGCAATTGGCAACAATAAAAATACACTTCAAAAATACACTCCTTCAGTTCAATGAAGTAAGTAGATACCCTTTTAGGATGGCACACAGATATTGCTACACCCTGAGGTGACTTCAATAGTTAGGACACTGTGGACATAAATATATCACTCTTCACACTTTAATGGTGATACTGAAGTTATGGCAAAAATCAAAAGGCTAGGGAAGTAAACAATGGTTAACAAGTTTCTCAAACAGGTAAGCACTTTTGAACCCCACAATGCTTTCCGCAACCCTTTCCCAGCTACACAATTAAGGCATGTATGACTTTTTGGAGGGATAGCTAAACACAAAGTCAGAGGTTAAGAAGGGTCTTCAAGGAGCCAGGACAGCCAATGCCACTTGTGCAAAGTCTAGGGGAGCTGAGGCACGTCTTGAAGGTAGTTAAAAGTCTTGAACAATGTTAAAGAGTTTTGTCGCGAAAAGAAATCACTGTTGGTCCAAAAGCTGGGAGGCTTGTGAGAGGCAAAGCTGCAAGCAACTCTGCAAAGGGCAGCCAATGCAAGTCTCAACTGAGAGCAAGCAAGATACACACACGAGACGTATCCCTTAGTTCACAGTACCTTGGGTCTGAAAAATGGTCTCAGCTGGCTTCTGTTCCCGTTGTAGTACCTGCAGATCCTGTTGGTCCTAGGGCTCAGTCGTGAGGACAAGAGGGACGTCTATTTGAAGGTTGGCGCAGCAATGGGTGCAGTTCAGATCAGCAGCACTTTGCGGTTTCAGCTACTCGCAAATAGCACCACCGTGGTTCTTGGACACCTTGTTGACTTTCCTTGTGTAAAGAAGACCGGTGGGGGGGTCTGTACTTCTGCTCTCTATATGGTAGAGGGGAGGCACAGAGGACCCCAGCCAAGATTCTCTAATACGGTAGCGATGGGCGAGCAATCAAGGCCTAGCTTCTCAGGAGGTGATGCAGGCTGGTTCTTAAGTACAGTGTATCCCCAAGCCCCCACAAAGGAATGTCCACACACTGTATTACTGAAAACACAGTCTTTATATAATTAATATTCAAGGGTTATGTACACTTATCACAATAACGCACTTTGTGCTCAGGAAAATCAGCAATGGTAAATATCTACAATTCTAAAGTGGTACCACTAATATTAGACCTCATTAAAGTGCATTCACAATACTGTAGAAATGGCACACAGATCAATAAGAAGGAAACCAGCAATAGAGAGAGGAGAGATAACAGAGGGTTGAAACAATAGGCAGAATACTGGCCCTTGCTACTGGACACAGTTCGGTGTGGAGATCCCCCCACCTGGGCAACCTGCAAAATAAAGAGATATAACACCAGCCCAGTCCAGATATTGTTCAATAGTCTATTTCTCTCCTATAATGTTTTTACCCCCCCAATGTACCTGGTGGAGTCGAGTTCCTCGAAAAGGCGTCGACAAGCGTCGAGGGACTCGCTGTTCGGCGACGGGGAATCGACGGCCCTTCTTGAATGCCTTCCTTTTCAGGCGGGAGGCACGGGGCGTCGAACGTCCGTCGACAAACGAGGCCGAACGTTGTCGAAGAGGCGGCAGCTCCGTCCGAGCGGTGCTCGTCGGCGTCGGGGCGTCGGCGTCCTGCAAGGCGGAGGTGTGCGGGGCACCTCGATGACAATAGTTCTGGACCGCAAAGATTGTAGAGACGGGAGCCCAGCAAGGGCGTCGAGTCGTCCGAGTCTTTGGGGTCGTCGGGTGGCGGGAAACCCACCGGCAGGTTTCTCCTCGGCGCGTTGGTCGTCCTCGACTTTCTCCGGCAGGATAAGCGGTCGACGATGCGGTCGAGAGAGTCCTTCGATTGAATGTTCTTAGGCAATGGAGCGGACGGCTCCGATCGTCGGCGGCACGGCGTCAAGTGGTTCCCACGGCTGGGCACACAACTTCGACGGGCCTCCAGCGGTTACACAGACCTGCGAACCCTGGTCGACGGCAATGGACTTCGACGGCGTCGATGTCCGGGTGCTTCACTTCGATCTCCTCGGCGGTCCCGTCTCGGGTCGGCAGCCTTTCGAGGGTCTGACTTCCAGGGCGCTTCGGCGAAGATTCAGCGGTGCTCGATGGTCCCTCGGAGCACGGGAAGAGGGCGCCTAGCCAGGTCCTCTCTCGGGTCAGCCCTCGACAATTTCGACAACCTTCAGTTCCGTCGAAGCAAATGCCACAGCAAGTCTTCTTCTTCCAGCTGGACGTCGAGGATCAGCAAATCCAGTTACTCTTGAGTGGAGACTCAGCTTCTGAATGCTTCTGAACAATTTCCAGTGGTGAGAGGTCCCCAGATATACTATTCTGTCTCTCATCCACACTGCTGGCACACACACAGCAGCCAATCACACAGAAGGGCATTCATGCAGTCAGTCAGCCAATCAGGCACACAGTGCATTCAGGCCACACTCCTCCCTTTCAGACACTCACAACAAGGAATGTGGATTGGGACAAGTACCCAGCCATTCAACACTACACACTGCATTCAGGCCAGTTTCGGGCAGGGCTGTCTCAGTCTTTGTCTCTCATGCCAGAAACCAGACAACCACAACAAGGAGTGTATATTGGTCACACACTCCATTCACCCAGGTCCCACCCACAGGAGGTACCCACAACATACAGTCACTGGGAAGGCTCCAGTCAGTCTAGCTGGGCCTTCACAACAACACCATATATGGAACTTCCACCCAACAGCCAGTCAGGGGGAAGGGACAGAGTCAGGGCTTCCCAGGACTTTGGGAAAAACAAGATAACAGGCAATAGAAAGCAAGAGGCCACAGGGGCCATCTTGTTTCCTATCAGGAATCAACTGATTCCAATGGCAGGGCCTGGGTATCCCAAAATGGAGGACACCCAGAGCACCTGTCAAATTCAGCATGGAGCTGCCACCAGCCCATACCCTGCTCTGTGGGCCACCCACAGGTGCCCAAAAACATACACTAGGGGCACAGGGTTGTACCCCTACCCATGGGTGCCATAAGGGTATCCCATGGGTCTGTTCACCAAATCAAAAGAGAGCTGCACTGCCAGGAGTCCCTCATGGACTCCTGGGCAGAAAACATGACAGAACACACGGTAAAAACAGAGAAAGGACAAGGATTCAGAGGCCCTGTCCCTCAGATGCATTTCCGGCATCACAGTCGCCCCCCCCAGACTGAGGTGGAGGGTGCCTAATCTCCCACGGGATAGACACCCTCATCCAGACGGTCAACATACCTTCTGGAAAGGCCATCTGCATTATCGTGACTCTTCCCTGGTCTGTGCTCTATGGTGAAGTCTAGCCCTTGTAGGCTAATCGACCACCTGAGCAATTTCGGATTCTCACCCTTCATCTGCATAAGCCACTTCAGGGGCTTATGATCTGTTTGGACCTTGAAGGTGGACCCCGTAAGGTAGGGCCTAAAACGCCTAAGGCTCCAAACTATACTAAAACATTCCTTTTCAACAGTAGCCCACCTAAGTTCTCTACCCTTGAGTTGTCTACTGATGAATATGATAGGATGTTCTCTCCCTTTGTCATCTAACTGGGACAAGACAGCTCCAATTCCGGTGTCGCAGGCATCCGTCTGGACGATAAAGGGTCGGCTGTAGTCAGGCGCACTCAACACAGGTGCCCTACACAGACTTTCTTTCAAGCCATCAAAGGCCCTCTGACAGTCTTCAGTCCAATTAACCTTCCTAGGCTGTTTGGGTGAAGTTAGAGCTGTCAGGGGTGCAGCTATGGTTCCATAGTCTGCCATGAAATTGCGATAGTACCCAGTGAGGCCCAAAAAGGCTCTCACCTGGGTTTGAGTAGTGGGCGTCTCCCAGTTCTGTACGTCCTGTACTTTACTGGAGAGAGGTTGGATTTGACCCCCTCCTACCTCATGACCAAGATAGGTAACTTTCCCCTGAGCTATCTGGCACTTGGTGGCCTTGATAGTGAGGTTAGCCCTTTTCAAGGCCTGCAACACCTTATCCAGATGTGTCAAATGCTCTTCCCAGGTGGAACTGTAGACGGCAATGTCGTCTAAGTAAGCCACACAAAAGGCTTCCAGCCCACTGAGCGCATGGTTGACCAATCTCTGGAAGGTGGCAGGGGCATTCTTCAACCCAAAGGGCATGACCCTAAACTGGTAGAGTCCCTCAGGTGTGGAGAATGCCGTCTTTTCCTTGGCATGGTCCGTCAGAGCTATTTGCCAATAGCCTGAGGTAAGGTCAAAGGTGCTCACAAATTTGGCAGCACCTATAGTGTCCACGAGCTCATCAGCCCTGGGCAATGGGTGCGCGTCAGTTTTGGTGACGGCATTGACTCCTCGGTAGTCCACACAGAACCTCCAATCCTTGGTACCCGCCGGGGAACTTGCCTTGGGGACAAGGACCACTGGACTGGACCAGGGACTGGTGGAGGGTTCAATAACACCCAGATCCAACATCTTGGCGACCTCAGCCTGGATGTGGTTTTTGACGGTATCTGACATACGATAGCTCCTGCTTTTGACAGGCACACTGTCACCAGTGTCAATTTCGTGCTTACACCACGGTGTAAGGCCCGGTGTCAGTGAAAACAGAGGGGCATACTGCTGGAGCAAAGCCCGGCAGGCCCTCTGCTGCTCTGTTGTCAAATCGGGAGAGAGTTGTACTCCCTCCACTGAGCCATCCTGAGGGTTGCTATGCAGCAAATCAGGAAGGGGCTCACTCTCATCCTCTTCTTGCCCTGAAGCTAGCAAGAGACATGAGACCTCTGCTCGCCTGTGGAAAGGCTTGAGCCTGTTGACATGGAATACCTGGGGGGCTACCCCAGAGGCTCCCATGTCCACCAGATAATTGACTTCGCCCATCTTGGAGATGATCCTGAAGGGTCCAGTCCACTTGTCTGCCAAAGCTCTAGGCTTGGTAGGCTCCATCACAAGGATTTCCTGTCCCGGAGTCCAATCCACTTGCGAAGCTTTCAGGTCATGCCAGTACTTATTCAATTCCTGGCTGGCCTTGAGATTTGCTGTTGCCTGACCCATCATTTGTGTCATCCTCCGCCTGAGGCCTAACACATAGTCCCCCACTTGCTTGGCGGGACCTGGAGGGGTGGCTTCCAAGCCTTCTCGGATCAAGGCGAGGGGCCCCCTCACGGGATGTCCAAAGAGTAACTCAAAGGGGCTGAAACCAACACCCTCTTGAGGTACCTCTCTGTAAGCAAACAGCAGGCATGGCAGGAGGAGATCCCATTTCCTCCTTAGGGGCTCTTCCAAAGCACCTAGCATGCCCTTGAGAGTTTTGTTAAATCTCTCAACCAGACCATTGGTCTGGGGGTGGTAAGAGGTGGAGAACTTGTAGGTTACCCCGCACTCTTTCCACATGGTTTTCATGTAACTAGACATGAAGTTGGATCCTCGGTCAGAGACAACCTCCTTGGGGAATCCAACACGGGTGAAAATGCCCAGGAGAGCCCTGGCAACCACCTTGGCAGTAACAGTCCGAAGGGGTATTGCCTCAGGGTACCTGGTGGCATGATCTACCAAGACCAGGATGAACCGATGTCCACCTGAAGTGGGAGGGTCAAGGGGACCGACGATGTCGATGCCCACCCTCTCAAATGGTGTGCCAACCACTGGTAATGGCTGCAGTGGGGCAATGACCCTGCCTCCAGTCTTGCCAGACAACTGACAAGTTGGGCAGGTCCTGCAGTGGGACTCCACCTCTACTCCCATCCGTGGCCAGTAGAAATGGGCAGAGAGCCTCTGCTTAGTCTTCTTGGTCCCAAGATGACCAGCCAAGGGCACCTCATGCGCCAACTGCAGTAGGAAGGGCCTGTAAACCTGGGGTACCACCAACCTCTTGCGGGCACCAGGTTCGGGCTTAGTGGGCTCACTAACAAGGAGCTCACCCTCCCAATAAATCTTGAATGTCCTAGGCACTTCACCTTGTGCCTGGGACAGGGCCTGTTTCCTCAGGCCCTCGAGAGAGTGGCACTCTCTCTGTCCCTTACAGAAGTCGGCCCGGGAGGGTCCCCCTTCAGCTAACAAGCATTGAAGGTCGGGATGATCCTCCGGGTTGAGAACCTCTCCCACAGGAGAGTCTTCTGTCTCTTCTCCCACAGGAGTTGAGTTTGGGTTTTCCGCTGGACCCAGCCCGTCCGGAGCATGGATCCCATTGGGTGCTGTCGGAACAGCAGGAAGAGAAGGTGTTCCCTCCACAGAGGTGGCCTTCTTGGTCTTCCTTCTTCTTGCCTTAGGCCTCGCCTTTGGCTCGGATACCTGACTCACAGCCAGACCCGGTGTCACCTGTGACCTAGTGACTGCAGCAGCAGTCATGGGAAGACCATCCGAGATCAACCCCAACTCTACTAGATCATTTCCTAACAGAATGTTAGCAGGGACATTGTCCTGAACCAGGACAGGAAGCTTTGCTGTCTTGTCTCCAATCATGAGTGTGACTAGGGCTACAGGCGATAATTTGGGAGGCCCACCAGCTAACCTGGTGGTTCTCAGAGGAGCACCTACATAGTCCTCTGGCTTGAGCAGGGTCCTGTCCACCACTGTCATGCTTGCCCCAGTGTCTCTCAAACCAGTAGAAGGCTGGCCATTCAAGAGGACACTTCTCAAAAACCTACGGGTGTTCTGCGGGATAGTTGCCAGTACTTCTGCGTACTGGTCCCAGGCCCCAAGGGACACTAAGGAAATCTCTACCGGAGCACCAAATGTGATTCCTGTAGAGGAGGGGAGGACAGTGGCCTCCACCTCAGCCACGGGGTAAGGGTAGGTCAGGCTGACAGCCTGTACTCCAAGTGCCTTACCTTTACACTTGGGGTCACCCCTTTTGTGATCCAGAGCCCCACAATCCCAACAAGTGCCAGGAGTGCGGGGTACGGTACTGGAACCACTGGGAACCTGCTTTGCAGCAGGTGGACCACTACTCTTATTCCCACCCACAGAGGACTTATCCCCACCAGATTTTTGGGTCTTAGGAGAGGAAGGTTTTGGTTTACCCGACTGTGATTGCTTTTGGGACTCCTCAGCTTTCTGAGAGGTCCCCTTTTCTTTGTCCTTGTCCTTCCCACTGGAGTCCTTAGGGGACACCCGGTGGGAGACCCACTTGTCAGCCAACCTAGCCAGCTTAAAGGGGTCCAAAATGTTCTGGTCAGCCACATACTGACGCAGCTCTGGTGAACAGGCTTCAGAAAAATGCTCAAAAAACAAGAGGTGGGACAACTCAACAAAAGTTTTCACCTTGTATCCATCAATCCACCCCATCATGTTCATGTGCGCAGTACTCACCCAGTCAACCCAAGACACATTCTCTCTTTTCTTAAATTCCCTGAACCTTTTAAGGTATTGGGCAGGTGTCTTGCCAAACTTGGCAATCAAAGCAGACTTCATACACTCATACTGACCCCTTTCTTCCACACTCAGCTTCAGAATACAGTCATATCCAGTTTGAGGCACTCTGCTTAACAAACACTTAGCCCAATCTCTTTTATCTACATCATGAATTGCACAAGCCATTTCAAACGCTTCAATCCATTGGAGGATATCTGAACCCTCCACAAACACACCAACCAAATCTTTCATAAACTTGGTGGCTGGGGACCTGCCACTCTCAATTGGTCTAGCTGAAGTCTCCACTCTAGCTCTCTCTAGCTGGATTCTCTGACATTCAGTGTCCTTGTCTTTGAGCGCAAGATCCCTATTCTTGAGTTCCACTTGCTGTGCCAGCTCCTCTTTCTTAAGCTCAGCTTCTATTTCCAACTTGCGATATTCAAAGGCCAATTTCATCCTTAATAACTCAAGTTCCATGGAATTGCTGGGGTTTGGAACAGAGGCAGCAGGAATGGTGGCATTCCCAGAAACAGATTCAGCGACAACCCCAGGGGCAGAGTCCTCACTGGTTGCATCCCCCCCTTCATCAAGGGTTTCACCATCAGTCTGGTAGTCCACCAGGGCAGCTATCAGCTCAGCCCTAGACTTATCCACAAAGTCCAACTCCCTGGCTTCACAAGCACTCTGGAGAGCCTCTAAGCTCATCCGAGTCAATTTACCATTTGCAATGGGCTCCATTGCCTGTAATGCAGTTATTTGGTACACACCCAAACCTTAATCTAATAAAGTGCGGATATTTTGTAAGTGGCACGGTTATACACTGAGTCTTAAAACCATAAGCATCCCACCGCTGCCACCAGCTTTGTAAAGAAGACCGGTGGGGGGGTCTGTACTTCTGCTCTCTATATGGTAGAGGGGAGGCACAGAGGACCCCAGCCAAGATTCTCTAATACGGTAGCGATGGGCGAGCAATCAAGGCCTAGCTTCTCAGGAGGTGATGCAGGCTGGTTCTTAAGTACAGTGTATCCCCAAGCCCCCACAAAGGAATGTCCACACACTGTATTACTGAAAACACAGTCTTTATATAATTAATATTCAAGGGTTATGTACACTTATCACAATAACGCACTTTGTGCTCAGGAAAATCAGCAATGGTAAATATCTACAATTCTAAAGTGGTACCACTAATATTAGACCTCATTAAAGTGCATTCACAATACTGTAGAAATGGCACACAGATCAATAAGAAGGAAACCAGCAATAGAGAGAGGAGAGATAACAGAGGGTTGAAACAATAGGCAGAATACTGGCCCTTGCTACTGGACACAGTTCGGTGTGGAGATCCCCCCACCTGGGCAACCTGCAAAATAAAGAGATATAACACCAGCCCAGTCCAGATATTGTTCAATAGTCTATTTCTCTCCTATAATGTTTTTACCCCCCCAATGTACCTGGTGGAGTCGAGTTCCTCGAAAAGGCGTCGACAAGCGTCGAGGGACTCGCTGTTCGGCGACGGGGAATCGACGGCCCTTCTTGAATGCCTTCCTTTTCAGGCGGGAGGCACGGGGCGTCGAACGTCCGTCGACAAACGAGGCCGAACGTTGTCGAAGAGGCGGCAGCTCCGTCCGAGCGGTGCTCGTCGGCGTCGGGGCGTCGGCGTCCTGCAAGGCGGAGGTGTGCGGGGCACCTCGATGACAATAGTTCTGGACCGCAAAGATTGTAGAGACGGGAGCCCAGCAAGGGCGTCGAGTCGTCCGAGTCTTTGGGGTCGTCGGGTGGCGGGAAACCCACCGGCAGGTTTCTCCTCGGCGCGTTGGTCGTCCTCGACTTTCTCCGGCAGGATAAGCGGTCGACGATGCGGTCGAGAGAGTCCTTCGATTGAATGTTCTTAGGCAATGGAGCGGACGGCTCCGATCGTCGGCGGCACGGCGTCAAGTGGTTCCCACGGCTGGGCACACAACTTCGACGGGCCTCCAGCGGTTACACAGACCTGCGAACCCTGGTCGACGGCAATGGACTTCGACGGCGTCGATGTCCGGGTGCTTCACTTCGATCTCCTCGGCGGTCCCGTCTCGGGTCGGCAGCCTTTCGAGGGTCTGACTTCCAGGGCGCTTCGGCGAAGATTCAGCGGTGCTCGATGGTCCCTCGGAGCACGGGAAGAGGGCGCCTAGCCAGGTCCTCTCTCGGGTCAGCCCTCGACAATTTCGACAACCTTCAGTTCCGTCGAAGCAAATGCCACAGCAAGTCTTCTTCTTCCAGCTGGACGTCGAGGATCAGCAAATCCAGTTACTCTTGAGTGGAGACTCAGCTTCTGAATGCTTCTGAACAATTTCCAGTGGTGAGAGGTCCCCAGATATACTATTCTGTCTCTCATCCACACTGCTGGCACACACACAGCAGCCAATCACACAGAAGGGCATTCATGCAGTCAGTCAGCCAATCAGGCACACAGTGCATTCAGGCCACACTCCTCCCTTTCAGACACTCACAACAAGGAATGTGGATTGGGACAAGTACCCAGCCATTCAACACTACACACTGCATTCAGGCCAGTTTCGGGCAGGGCTGTCTCAGTCTTTGTCTCTCATGCCAGAAACCAGACAACCACAACAAGGAGTGTATATTGGTCACACACTCCATTCACCCAGGTCCCACCCACAGGAGGTACCCACAACATACAGTCACTGGGAAGGCTCCAGTCAGTCTAGCTGGGCCTTCACAACAACACCATATATGGAACTTCCACCCAACAGCCAGTCAGGGGGAAGGGACAGAGTCAGGGCTTCCCAGGACTTTGGGAAAAACAAGATAACAGGCAATAGAAAGCAAGAGGCCACAGGGGCCATCTTGTTTCCTATCAGGAATCAACTGATTCCAATGGCAGGGCCTGGGTATCCCAAAATGGAGGACACCCAGAGCACCTGTCAAATTCAGCATGGAGCTGCCACCAGCCCATACCCTGCTCTGTGGGCCACCCACAGGTGCCCAAAAACATACACTAGGGGCACAGGGTTGTACCCCTACCCATGGGTGCCATAAGGGTATCCCATGGGTCTGTTCACCAAATCAAAAGAGAGCTGCACTGCCAGGAGTCCCTCATGGACTCCTGGGCAGAAAACATGACAGAACACACGGTAAAAACAGAGAAAGGACAAGGATTCAGAGGCCCTGTCCCTCAGATGCATTTCCGGCATCACACCTTGCTTCTGGGATCCAGCATTCTGTTGAGGTGGCTCAGGCTTGGTCAGCCTTGCTTCGAGGGTGTCTGGAGGATTTTCCTGGATCTCGGGTCCGGCTTAAAATGATGCACTTGATTCTGGTGTTCTTGTCTCCTGGCACTCGGTTTCTGCAGCAGCAATGTAAGTACAGCCAGCAGAGAGAGGGGTTTCGGTTGAGTTTGTCTTGGAGCCGATTGGTCCCACCAACCCAAGGGGAGAAGTTGTCCTTTCCGTGCTTCTCTAGTCTGTCAAAATAGGCGCTTCAGCACTGTAGCAGGGCTTCACCAGACAAACCAACAGTCCAGAAGGTGCAGCAAGCTTCTCTTCCAGTTTCTTTCTTCTGTGCCTTCG
This sequence comes from Ambystoma mexicanum, assembly GCF_040938575.1. Classification (NCBI taxonomy): domain Eukaryota; kingdom Metazoa; phylum Chordata; class Amphibia; order Caudata; family Ambystomatidae; genus Ambystoma; species Ambystoma mexicanum. The sequence goes on from NC_090941.1 coordinate 876,563,320, forward strand.
TCCAGTGGTCGACTCTGCCTTCCTTTCAAAAGACCTTGCCTTTTATGCAAGTCATTCCCATTCATTCGCAGCCTATCTGTCAATCACACAGCAGGGTGGCTGCCCTCAAGGACAGCCAGCTGGCCAATCACCTTTGGGTGCATTCCTGTAACCAAGGAGACTAAGCACAGGGAGTTTCGGGCACCTTCCTCGCTTCCTGCCCTGCCAGACACGCTGGAGCCAGAGGCGGGCTTCACCAGGGAATCCTGCCAAAGACAAAATGAACAAAGGGACCAAACCTGGGTTGACACACAGTGTAAATCTCAAGAAGGACCCTTCCAACAAGAAATGGCGACTAAAGGAGACCGGGGCCATTTTGACAAAATGGGCACCCAGGGGTGCTATACTGCATCTGCGAAAGCAGCCCGCTGTAAAAAAACACAATGGTAGGAAAAAGTAAACCACTTCCACCAGCCATTAATTGTAGAAAGGGTAACATAAATATGTTACACGAGAAGTTAGACAAAGGAGATACTAAGTAACCCCTCCAGCACCCTATTGTAATATAGTGTGTGCTGGGTCTATAAAGAGGAAAACGTAAGTAAAGTCAATTTCACTTTACTACTCCAGGAAAGAAGAGAAGGTATTTAAACCTTCGCAGAAGTCTAAGGTATTTCTCTGAGAAACAGCAATGAGGGTGCTGTCTGTCATAATCTAAAAATATGATGCCTATCGAGTTTGTCAGACTCCAAAACGAAAAGAGACAGTGTTCAAATCATGGTTAACTGTTTTGGAAGCTGCTGAGAGGCCCAACATCAATAAAAGTGACAAGAACCTCTCATTGACACTCAACACAAATTCATGCCAGTCAGTCATCAAATCTCTTTCGATTATATGTAATGGATAAAAAAAAAACTGGAAAACAGCCAGCAGATTGTCATTTTCCATATATGCTTGTAGCTGTGTGGGAACATTTTTTGAGAATTTTCTCTGACAGAGGTAATCCCACTATTTTGGAATAGTTCTTCAGAGAAAGGGGGCCACTGTCAAGAATGGCCTCCAAAATTTGTTTTGGGTGTTTGAGGACATGCCACATTCAGTGGTGATTGACACACCGGGTCCCCAGGTCTCGCTGATATCTAATGTCCCTTCATCTGATGAATTACTCTCAGCATTCTAAGAAAATACAAACCCCACATGCCCAAGTGCGTGAAGGTGTCATATCACTAGGCATAACTCTTGGGAAGCAATCCGGAAGAACCATGTCCCATCCTCTGTGATGATAAAGGGATGGAAGAACGGTTACCGGTGATCCTGAACCATTTGCTTTGTATTGTGAGTAGCTATGTTCCTTTTTCCCTGTTCCCTGGCTGAATTCTGTATCCCGAGTTGCTGACCTTACTTATTATCCACGGAACACCTATGTATTAGCCCATGTCTGATTCTGTTTTGCATGGTTGCTCCTTCTCGACTGTGCCTAGAACTTTTGATCGCTTTCTGGGTTATCTTTGGATCTACCCTTATTTGTTGTGACTATCTGTATCTGTCCAATTTACTGGAACTCAGCTTTCAGCTGTTGTTACTGGACTTCCTATGGATATTCCTTATTTGGTTGAAGCTTCTGGATTTCGTTGCTGTTACCCCCTAACAGTGAATTTGGTCACCTGAAACTTCGGATGTGATTGTTTGCTCTTCCTTATCTTTTCATCCTCTTACGATTCAGGTCAGGTCCCTGAACCCCTTGGAAATTTTGCATCTGTTGCCAACTATCGTCAGGCAATTGCCTGGCCTCTGGAGCCTCTGGACTTTAAACTACTACTGATATGAATGTGTCACCTTGATGTAGGTTTATCTACACATCAACACCCAATCACAGGTAGGAAGACTATCGGGTGACAAAGAGTGAGTTGAGTAAATCTTGGTATCTGTTTTAGGATTAATGTTAGCTTCCTTTTTTTTTCTTTACTGGACAGCTCAGTTGATGTGCCTCCTGCCTTTTCATCTGATCCCCCTGCCCTGTGATCTTCTTATTGGTTTCATAGGCTGTGCTCTCTGAAAGAAAACGTCACCCTGTATAGGAGACCCACTACTGGTACCTTTTGGTTCAGTAGTGGTTTCACAACAGTCATGATTTGACTTCTTCAAAGGAGAGGTTATACTAACTACGTTTAATGCTGATTCGACTATCTCTTCCTTCAAGGAAAGATTAGTGAAATTAGCAATGATGGTGTCATGGTCTCTGCTTCCAAAAGGTCAGGACTTACCCAACTCCCTTGGAAGCAGACCCATAACCCAGGTTCCGAGTGCCAATCAGTCCCAATTGGGACCTTTTGGACCCTGTCCTGGCGCCAGTGGCACCAGGCTCATAAATATGCCCAGTCCCAGCGCTGGAAGCGCCGGGCACATAATGCTTGGGTGGACTTACCTGCAGCAGACCATGCTGCTTACTTACCTGTCAGTTGAGCCTCTGATCCTCTTCTGTTTGGGACTACTTTTCCTGTTGGGTGGGGCAGGAGCCACTCCCTAGGTTCAGAACACTGGAACTCTTCTGGAAAGCAGGAACTCTTTTTCTTCTAGGCGAGGCTGTGGAAGGAGACACCTAAGCACTACAGGAGGCTATTTAAACCACACCCGATGGATGAATCTTGCTTTGCGTTATTCTGCATCCTCTGCAGCAGAACGCTCATCGTGTCTTCTGCATCTGATCCTGGGCCTAAGGGAAAATGGCTTACCATCCTGAATCCAGTCTTCAACAACACCTATAAAGACAAGAAAGAACAGGTTAGCACTACGGTCTTCAGTGACAGCGCATCTCTTACCTGGTCCATTGGCTGTCACCAACGCCTCGCGCTGCATTCCGGCATCCGAAAGACAAAGGCTTACCTACTCTTCGCGTGCTCCGGATGTCTTTGCACTGCATTCCGGCATCTGAAAGACAAAAGCTTACCAACTCTTTGCACGCTGCATCCCGCATCTGAAAGACAAAAGAAGGTGCGTTCAAAGACATTGGGTAACTTTAATACTCACGTGCCATTACTCCTTCCCACGCCGAACCCAGTGGGTATTCCGGCACCCTTCAGCAGCTCCGAACTTGTACCTGCAAGATAAAAGGACAGTTAGTGCGCATCGTGAAGCAGGCAACAAGCGCTTACTTACGTGCTTCCAGGCGCTTCTATTCCTCACACGGGTTCCACCCTCAACTCACTTCGGCCCGTCATCGCCGGAACCCTGCAAAACAAGAGACATCATTACAAAAGACTTTTAAAGACATTTGAAATGCTCGGAACTTACCGTTCGTGCAGTAAACGACGGACAGCAGTCCTCTGAAGTCAAGAGGCCTGCACCCTTATCCAGTGAAGAAACTGGTTACGGCACCCTGCCCCGAGGCAGATGGAGAGCACGGCGTTCACTTACCTAAGGTGAGAGCGTTAACCTTTGGGGTTCTACAGGAGAGGAGAAAGGGAAGAAGAGAGAGACACCCAATAACCCAGTTCATTAATCCCATATTTTCTATCTGCAGACATCTTACTCTTCGAGTCAGACATACAGTGCACAGAGGTCCAGCCCAAAGAGCCAACCGTGTGTTACACATCACCTTTGAAGATACGGTATTCGCCCAGTCAAGACCGGCGCCTCTGCGGGAATCAGGTGAGCGTTACAGAACGCAAAGCCTACCGCAAAACTCCCGCCCAGGCGCTATGGAAACCTCGGATACCGACCAGCTAGCCCAGTTACTTGGGGAACTAAGAGCAGAAGTGCATGCAGTCCGTCAGGAAACGAACGCTCTAAGAAGGGAACTGATTATTTCCAAGGAGCGAACAGACGATCTCGCTAGACAATTGCTACAGTCAGAAGCCGGACAGACCCCATTACCCGCATCAGGGGCAAATCTTCCTTCAACATCCTCTATGAATCCAGTGCAGATCAACCTACCTGGGAATGTACCTCTGGCTCCGCCCGAACGATTTTCTGGTGACCCAAAGAGGTTTGCAGTATTTATTAATCAGTGCCGGTTGCATTTCTTATGCCGGCCAGCAGCCTTTCCAACTGATCAAGCTAAAGTAGCTTTCGTGCTTTCGTACCTTAGTGGCAATGCGGCAGACTGGTCAATCCCTATAGTTAATCAAGATGATCCGGTTCTCCATGATTTTCAAGCTTTTCAGCTCAGTATGGAAAAACTGTTTGCAAGACATTCACAGGGGCAGGCCTTGGACAATGAGCTTCTTTCGTTGCGACAGGGTAATCAAGACCTTTTGGCTTATATTGCGTCTTTCAGCAGACTGATAGTGGAAACTCAATGGCCTGAGGACAAAAGGATTACGCTGTTTTATAGAGGTCTACGTGGAGAGCTCAAAGATGTGTTAGCCCAAGTAGTAAATCCCCAGCAAGACTGTTCGGACTATATAGACTTAGTCGTTCAAATAGATCACAGACTGCAGAACAGGTAGGCCGATCGTTCCAAGTTTGATGCTCGAGTATTTTCCAAACCACCAACTCCTTCCAAAGGAGTAGACTCCGGGGAACCCATGCAAATAGGGGGCCTGAAAGGACCACTAACACAAAAGGAGCGGGAAAGGAGAAAACAGTTGCAATTATGCCTCTATTGCGGAAACTCAGGGCACTTTCTTCGAGACTGTCCGGTGAAACCAGCCAAGAAGGCAGTAGGAGCTGCAGTTACCAAGGTCACAAACTCTGAGCAGGGAAACAACCTCGCCGGACAAGAATAGAGGTCCTCTTGCCGAGCGTTAAAACCAGTTCCGTGACCTCGCATTTCGTGATACCTATGGTCCTCATTAGCCCTGATCATCCGGATCGATTACATGCGATTGAAGCTTACGTCGACAGCGGTGCCATCGGCAATTATGTGGATCATGAAATGGTTTTGAGGATGAATCTAACTCTTTGTCCCAAGGCTGTAAAGGACGTCATTACTACGGTGGATGGTACGGAGATAGCCTCCGGACCAGTAACGCATACCACTCAAGAAGTGACGCTAGTAAGTCAAGATGGACACCATGAGAAGATCGTGTTCGATGTGATCAAGGCCCCTCAGCTCCAGATTATTCTAGGAATACCTTGGTTAGAGAAACACAATCCTCAGATCGATTGGCGAGCAAGAACGGTTCAGTTTCCAGAATGTGTCTCTACTTGTCACCCTCCACCTGATGTTGCACTGGCAGCAATTTCTTCGGAGACTCCCCAGTTACCTCCCGAATACCTAGAATTCCAAGATGTTTTCCGGAAGGATCAGGCTAACTCTCTACCTCCTCATAGGTCTTATGACTGCCAGATAGACCTGATACCTGGATCACCCCTCCTTGTAGTAGAATTTATGCCCTCACCGAGCCTGAGAACATTCACCTCCGACAATACCTGGATCAATACCTAGCGAATGGGTTTATTCGTCTTTCCAAGTCCCCTGCTTCTTCAGCTTTGTTCTTCGTTCCAAAAAAAGAAGGAGACCTTAGAACTTGTATAGATTATCGCGCCCTGAACCAGATCACCGTTAAGAATAGATATCCGTTACCTTTGATCCCTGAACTCCTGGACCAAGTCAGAAAAGCATGCATATATACAAAGATGGATCTTAGAGGAGCCTACCACTTGGTACGAGTAAAAGAGGGCGATGAATGGAAGACGGCCTTCCGCACCAAGTATGGGCTATTTGAATATCAGGTCATGCCCTTCGGACTTTGCAATGCCCCGGCCGCCTTTCAATATTTTATGAACGATGTCCTCAGAGAGCTCATAGATGTGTGTGTTGTTGTTTACATTGACGACATCCTCGTTTATTCTTCATCGGAATCTGAACATTGGAAACACGTGAAAATGGTCCTCGAGAGTTTGCGTCAACACAAACTTTTCGCTAAGTTGGAAAAATGTGTTTTCAACGTAACTGAAGTTTAATTCTTGGGATTCATATTATCACCTAGCGGAGTGCGTATGGATTCAAAGAAGGTCGATGCAATTCTCAAATGGCCATCACCATCCTCCGTGAAAGGTGTTCAAAGCATGTTAGGCTTCGCTAACTTTTACCGCAGGTTTATCCCCGAATTCTCCCGAATAGTCCAGCCCATCACCGCCTTGTTAAAGAAAAACAAACATTTTGAATGGTCTACCGAGGCGGAACAAGCTTTCCAGAATTTGAAGACTAAATTTATCTCTGCACCAATTTTAAAACACCCTCGCCCCGAACTCCCCTACATCGTTGAAACTGATGCTTCGAGCCTTGCCATGAGGGCAGTTCTATCACAAAAGGACCCAGTAACCAATCAGTTGCATCCCCTGGTATTTTGGTCCCGCAAATTCTCGCCTCCTGAAATCAATTACACGATTACTGATAAGGAACTTCTGGCTATCAAGTCTGCCTTGAAGGCTTGGCGGCATTATCTTCTGGGGGCCCGACACACCGTTACTGTGATTACGGATCACCGAAACCTGCAATATTTGAAAACCGCAAAAGCCCAATCCTCTAGACAACTCCATTGGGCACTATTCTTTGCCGAGTTTGACTTCATAATTACCTATCGACCTGGTACAAAAAACGGTAAAGCTGATGCCCTTTCTCGGATGGGAGTGGAAGAACACTTGATCAACCCTAAACCTGTACCTATCATTCCCGAACAAAGAATTCTGGGTGTAATCGCCACACAATCCATAGAGGAAGTTAAGGATAAAGCCAGGCAACTTGTAACTCCAGCAGACATACAGAATTGGCATCTGCAGGGAAAGGACTTTGCAGTGAAGGACAACTTATTGTATTTCCAAGAACGATTATACCTGCCCAGCACAGATTTACAGAAAAAGGTAATCTCTTGTTATCACGATTCTTTAATGGAAGGACATCCCGGTATGGCCAAACCCTCAGAAAAGATCAAGCGCTACTTCTGGTGGCCGTCTTGGAAAAAAGATATCAGAGACTTTAGAATGTCCTGTGGAGTATGCGCCCAAAACAAGAGTCAAAAGGAAAAACCAGCCGGCCTCTTACGCCCTATTGACATCCCACCTCGCCCTTGGCATACGCTTTCTATGGACTTCATCACCGATCTACCTCCATGCTCCGGATACAATACGATCCTAGTAATCGTGGACTTATTCTCCAAGATGGCGCATTTCATTCCACTGAAAGGCTTGCCAACAGCAGCAACTCTGGCCCGAGAATTTCTCGAAAACATCGTCCGACTGCGCGGTTTTCCTTCAGTTCTAATTTCGGATCGAGGTAGTCAATTTATTTCTCATTTTTGGCGAAGTTGCTCTCGGTCGGCTCAAATTGATGTGAGACTATCCACCAGTCACCACCCTCAAACCGACGGACAAACCGAGAGGACCAATCAAACTCTGGAACAGTGTTTACGCTGCATGCTGCAACAAACTGAAAAAACTTGGAAAGATATCCTTTGGATAGCCGAATATGCCTACAATAACTCTGTCCACTCGGGAACTGGGAAAACCCCGTTTTTTCTTTTATACGGCAGTCACCCTCGAACCTCGGAGTTGGATCCACTCCAAGATCTTGGAACACCAGCAGTAGACTACCTGCATTCTACAATCACCCAAGCCTTTAAGGAAGCCGTTTCTCACCTTCAAAGGGCTAAGGAACAATACAAGAAAGGAGCAGATCAACATCGGAAGGAAGCCCCCCAATATCAAGTAGGAGATCAAGTCTGGTTATCCACCAAATATCTACCTCTAAAAGGACCACGCACATTCAACCCAAGGTACCTTGGTCCCTATTCCATCACTACCATAGTAATCCCAGTAGCGGTCAAGTTGGACTTGCCCCCTCACATGAAGATACATCCGGTCTTCCACATCTCTCTATTAAAACCCGTGCAACCTCAAACCCGACTAACTAAATCTCCAAAACCTATCCTAGTCGATGGAGAACTCGAGTTTGAAGTCAAAAGCATTCTGGACTCCAAGATCTCCAAATCTAAACTATTTTACCTAATTGACTGGAAAGGCTACGGCCCCCAAGAAAGATCCTGGGAACCTGCAGAATATGTCCACGCTCCTCGTCTAATCAAAAGATTTCACCGAACATTTCCTGACAAGCCCAAACCCCCAGTGAAGCCCAGTTTGGGAGGGGCCTTGAGGGGGGGGTGCTGTCATGATCTCTGCTTCCAAAAGGTCAGGACTTACCCAACTCCCTTGGAAGCAGACCCATAACCCAGGTTCCGAGTGCCAATCAGTCCCAATTGGGACCTTTTGGACCCTGTCCTGGCGCCAGTGGCACCAGGTTCATAAATATGCCCAGTCCCAGCGCTGGAAGCGCCGGACTCATAATGCTTGGGTGGATTTACCTGCAGCAGACCATGCTGCTTACTTACCTGCCTCTGATCCTCTTTTGTTTGGGACTACTTTACTCTTCGAGTCAGACATACAGTGCACAGAGGTCCAGCCCAAAGAGCCAACCGTGTGTTACACATCACCTTTGAAGATACGGTATTCGCCCAGTCAAGACCGGCGCCTCTGCGGGAATCAGGTGAGCGTTACAGATGGGTTACTGTAACATTAACATGATGTACAGCTACAAATGCCAGAATAACATCATCCATCCTACAAATAGGCTATAAAGTAGATGCTCAATATACAAAGGATACTCGAGACACCACCTCATCAATAATATTAGGTGTGAAATCATAAAGGGTTGCTTCAATGGAAAAACTGGAAACATCAATTTGAAGAAATACTTTGATTTGCCTTAATCTCCACTTGTATGCTGGAGATTTTGGAAGTAAAAAGGAATTGACTTAATTTGCTTTAAACAAAGATGGTAATATGGTTTTGTGTGCAGTGTAAGATATATTTTGGGATTACACCTAACTTCATTGTAGTTTTACTATGGTGAAAAGAGTGGAATGTATGGTGGTAGTATCTTTGTGGTAAGTCATTGGGCTATTTCTTTTTTACAGTGGTAAGACTAGCTTCAGAATATCACCTAACAATTATTTTTACCAGGGCTGCTCACATAACAGACTATTGGACTTGATAAACTTTTCTCACAGTATCATATATACAATACCATAATATGCCCCTGTGGCTGATTTTAAAAATGATAAAACAAACAAATTGAAATACTGCATATCCATTCACTTTCTAGCTACATAGTTCACAGCAATTACTTCCCTTTGGGATATTTCTGGTTGCGCACCCGTCTCCTTGCTTTAGTCAAATAAAATGACTGACAGCCGCAAAAATGCACCAGAGCTACAAATTGCATGTGTTATTTTTTATCGTAACAGATAAGCATGCAATTTACACATGGCAACATGTATGTATACATCAGGTTTTACAGTGAAAGTGTATTGCAATGAGCAATGGCACATTTCAAATAGAATAAGCTGTACCCACTCTTACCATACGTCCTTGAAAGCGAGGGACTTGGCAAGAAATACACTTTGAGGAAAGAGAAAACAAAACAGAAACGGCATATATAGAATTGCAAATTTGCATGCACATTTAACATCGACAGTACCGAAAATGTCTCCCTGACTAACTGACCGTCAGACCATCCAACAAGCCCTCACTTTAGACTTATATTTACCCAGATATGCTGGTAATATTGCTGGCTCAGCTGAACATGGGTATCCCGACTGGTCTTTTTCACATGTCTCACTTAGGGTCGGCCACTCAGATAAGGACTGCTATGGCACCAGGCCACTTGTACAGCACTAGGCAGCTTGCCAACACTGAACTCTATTTTCCAGTGAGCCCATGTTCCACCATGTCTCTTCTCAGTGCATTGTCATAGGATGTCTGAATTGACTACACCCATTCACAGCCTTTTTTAATAGGTTCTCCTGTCAGTAAATGCAACACCTCTCATTCTAGATCCACCCACATCACCCAATCTGCTCTGTGTATTTTCCCCATTGTACTAACTGCATTTCGGAAAAATAAATGTTACACTTATTTTTCTGCTTCCTGATTCCACAATGCTTTGCTCAGAAGAGCGGAACTTCATATTTGTTTAACTCACTGCACAAAACTCAGTCTGCACAAAAATCCATTTTTACAAAGCACCATGCATTTTCCAAAACTTGCCAGGTTATTTTCACATAGAATAATATGTGTTATTAAGGGGACATATTACTGGGGTTGTATCAATATGTTGATATACTAGTATTAGTCTCAGTGCAAGTCAGCCACTTGAAATATCATTCTGAAATGATATGCACTTTTAAGCATGTGCTCTGCATTTCTTTGCCCTGTGCATTTTCCATCATGCACCCTATGCATTGGCAACCTTGTGCCTTGCACAAAAATCAATTACTGTCTGAGACACATACTACAGCTACATTCCGAGCCACATCAACTCCTACACTCCTTCCTTTTTATTTACTGCTGGGATACAACCCAAAATCACTGCAGGAATAAAGAAAAATAAATGTTCTAAAATACACTTGAAAATAAATAACACGTAAATGGAAATTCAGGTATGATAAACATAATGTATGCTTACCCTGACTTGAGCAAAATAATGATGACTCTTAATCAGAAGATTAAACAACAATATCTTTGAAGAACCAATAAAATAAACAAAAAAAAATACTTTTTTTATCTTGTGATCACCTTTATCTTTGGATATTTTTCCTTTTTGTTTGGTTTTTATTGGTGATCTGTTTCTTTATTATATATTTTTAAATGATTTTACTTTGAAAAAATTGTCTTGGAATTTTTTCTTTTTTCTTTTTTATGAGATCTTATCTTTTTTTAAATCTTTTGATCACCCTTATTTCAAAATCTTTTTTAATTGGTGTTCCAATTTCGTTATTTTAAAGCAAAAATCAAATCATTACCATTTTCAGAGAATATACATCCAACACAACAGTCTCATTCAATCAAATGCAAAATCCATTAAATATATAAATATAAATCCGTTTGCGAGCAATAGTCTTTTCAATAAATACTTCCTGCAAAAAATAGTTAGTGACAGGAGTGGTAAAACAGTCTATAATAGAAATAGACCTCATAAACAATAATTTGTGGTGAGAAAAAAAAATCACATAGGAAGCCGTTTTTGGTAGAACTCCTCCATTCCGGGACTCCAAGGGGCTCCTTTAGGGGTCGTCATCTCAATATCTTTTGGGGTCATCATCTTCACCCCCTTCGTCGGTCCAGGGGGCTTTCCAGGGGACTCCAATCCAGTGGTATCCTCCGGGTGTCCAGCGCTCCAAGGATCCAGTGCTGATGAGGAAAACAATTATTTTTCTAGAGTAAAAAGAAAAGACACATTAAGTATCAAGCAAAATAAAAAACCCTTCATCTAATTTTCAACAGGAGCATCTGAAACCAAATTTCGTTATGCACACCTATACAGATTATAGAAATCAAATGCCATGCAAGCAAGACATTTTTTCAATAAATAAACAACAATCACATGGTATTTTCAGATAAATGCCCCTTTGTACCTTTGTGCACTAGCATTTGCTACCGTTTGCTATAGCAACTTTTAGTTGTTTTGTTTTTTTAGCTAGTTTGAACTTGCTCTATTCTTTTAATCTCATGCTTCAGATGAACAGGTTTGATTTTATTAACATGGATAAAGTGTTCCACTGTTTAGTCACCCCCTTTTTTAGCAATTCCGTAGACCAGAGGTGAGACCCTATCTAAAATTCTATATGACCCTTGCCATGATGCAAGACATTTAGGGGGTAATTCATAGAATTCGGCGCACAAGTGGTGCACGCGGCTGGTGCACAGTGTGCGCGTGCGGCTGTCGGTACCAGCCGCATTCACCAAAAACCATTTCAGCGAACAGTGTATACATGGATTTTAACATCCAAAACCAGCGGTGGCGCAGAGTGACGCAGCGACCCTGCAGCAGCGCCAGTTATGCCGCCAACCCCGCCCTGTGCGCCATGAACAGCGCACAAATCCAGTACATGGCGCAAAGGCCAGTGGACCAGCATACATCCACCCAACCATGAAAACATGTGGCAAACTCCCTGCACAATCCTCAGAATACATGTACCCCTCTCACGCTAGCAAAAACACATGTAAAACTCCACCCTGTGGTGTGTGCAGCCAGTGGGACATGCACTGGGGTGATGGGCTGCCTATGGGGAATGTTGAGGGTGGATGGGCTGCATGCGTGTATTTCTAGGGGTGCGCGGGGAGTTTCACACACAATTTCACTGGTCGAGCGGGGTACGTGTATTTCTAGGGGTGCGCAGGGAGTTTCACACGTGATTTCGCTGGTCGAGCGGGGTACGTGTATTCCTAGGGGTGCGCTGGGAGTGTCACATGCAATTTCACTGGTCGAGCGGGGTACGTGTATTCCTAGGGGTGCGCGGGGAGTTTCACATGCGATTTCACTGGTCGGGCGGGGTACGTGTATTCCGAGGGGTGCGCAGGGAGTTTCACACGCGATTTCGCTGGTCGAGCTGGGTACGTGTATTCCTAGGGGTGCGCGGGGAGTTTCACACGTGATTTCGCTGGTCGAGCAGGGTACGTGTATTCCTAGGAGTGCGCTGGGAGTTTCACATGCGATTTTGCTGGTCGAGCGGGGTACGTGTATTCCGAGGGGTGCGCGGGGAGTTTCACATGCAATTTCGCTGGTCGAGCTGGAAACGTGTATTCCGAGGGGTGCGCAGGGAGTTTCACACGCGATTTCAGTGGTCGAGCGGGGTACGTGTATTCTGAGGGGTGTGCAGGGAGTTTCACATGCGATTTCGCTGGTCAAGCAGGGTACGTGTATTCCAAGGGGTGTGCAGGGAGTTTCACACGCGATTTCACTGCTCGAGCGGGGTACGTGTATTCTGAGGGGTGCGCGGGGAGTTTCACATGCGATTTCGCTAGTCGAGCGGGGTTCGTGTATTCTGAGGGGTGCGCGGGGAGTTTCACATGCGATTTCGCTAGTCGAGCGGGGTTCGTGTATTCCTAGGGGTGCGTGGGGAGTTTCACACGTGATTTCACTGCTCGAGCGGGGTACGTGTATTCTGAGGGGTGCGCGGGGAGTTTCACATGCGATTTCGCTAGTCGAGCGGGGTTCGTGTATTCCTAGGGGTGCGTGGGGAGTTTCACACGTGATTTTGCTTGTCGAGCGGGGTACGTGTATTCCTAGGGGTGCGCGGGGAGTTTCACACGCGATTTTGCTGGTCGAGCGGGGTACGTGTATTCCTAGGAGTGCGCGGGGAGTTTCACACGTGATTTCGCTGGTCAAGCAGGGTACGTGTATTCCTAGGGGTGCGCGGGGAGTTTCACACTTGATTTCACTGGTCGAGCGGGGTACGCGTATTCCGAGGGGTGCGCGGGGAGTTTCACACGCAATTTCACTGGTCGGGCGGGGTACGTGTATTCCTAGGGGTGCGCAGGGAGTTTCACACATGATTTTGCTGGTCGAGCGGGGTATGTGTATTCCGAGGGGTGCGCGGGGAGTTTCACACGCGATTTTGCTGGTCGAGCGGGGTATGTGTATGCCTAGGGGTGCGCGGGGAGTTTCACACGCAATTTTGCTTGTCGACCGGGGTACGTGTATTCCTAGGGGGGCACGGGGAGTTTCACACATGATTTTGCTGGTCGAGCGGGGTACATATATTCCGAGGGGTGCGCGGGGAGTTTCACACGCGATTTTGCTGGTCGAGCGGGGTACGTGTATTCCTAGGGGTGCGCGGGGAGTTTCACACGCAATTTCGCTTGTCGAGTGGGGTACGTGTATTCCTAGGGGTGCACAGGGAGTTTCACATGCGATTTTGCTGGTCGAGCGGAGTACGTGTATTCCGAGGGGTGCGCGGGGAGTTTCACACGCGATTTCGCTGGTCGAGCGGGGTTTGTGTATTCCTAGGGGTGCACGGGGAGTTTCACCCGCGATTTCGCTTACCGAGCGGGGTACATGTATTCCTAGGGGTGCACGGGGAGTTTCACACGTCATTTCGCTGGTCTAGCGGGGTATGTGTATTCCTAGGAGTGCGCTGGGAGTTTCACATGTGATTTCGCTGGTCGAGCGAGGTACGTGTATTCCGAGGGGTGCGCGGGGAGTCTCACATGCAATTTCACTGGTCGAGCGGGGTACGTGTATTCCTAGGGGTGCACGGGGAGATTCACACGCAATTTCACTGGTCGAGCGGGATACGTGTATTCCTAGGGGTGCGCAGGGAGATTCACACGCAATTTCACTGGTCGAGCGGGGTACGTGTATTCATAGGGGTGCACGGGGAGTTTCACACACGATTTCGCTGGTGGAGCGGGGTACGTATATTCCGAGGGTTGTGCAGGGAGTTTCACACGCAATTTTACTGGTCAAGCGGGGTACGTGTATGCCTAGGGGTGCACAGGGAGTTTCACACGCGAGTTCACTGGTCGAGCGGGGTACGTGTATTCCGAGGGGTGCGTGGGGAGTTTCACCTGCGATTTCGCTGGTCGAGCGAGATACGTGTATTCCTATGGGTGGACAGGGAGTTTCACACGTGATTTCGATTGTCGAGTGGGGTACGTGTATTTCTAGGGGTGCGTGGGGAGTTTCACACGCGATTTCGCTGGTCGAGCAGGGTACGTGTATTCCTAGGAGTGCGCTGAGAGTTTCACATGCGATTTCGCTGGTCGAGCGGGGTACGTGTATTCCGAGGGGTGCGTGGGGAGTTTCACATGTGATTTCGCTGTTCAAGTGGGGTACGTGTATTCCTAGGGGTGCGCAGGGAGTTTCACACGTGATTTTGCCGGTCGAGCGGGGTACGTGTATTCCGAGGGGTGCATGGGGAGTTTCACACGCAATTTCGCTGGTCGAGCGGGGTACGTGTATTCTGAGGGGTGCGCGGGGAGTTTCACACGTGATTTCGCTGGTCGAAAGGGGTACATGTATTCTGAGGGGTGCGTGGGGAGTTTCACACACGATTTCGCTTGTCGAGTGAGGCACGTGCATTCTGAGGGGTGCGAGGGGAGTTTCACACGTGATTTCGCTGGTCGAGCGGGGTGCGTGTATTCTGAGGGGTGCACGGGGAGTTTCACACGCGATTTTGCTGATCGAGCGGGGTACGTGTAATCCGAGGGGTGCACGGGCAGTTTCACACGCGGTTTAGCTGGTCGAGGGGGTACGTGTATTCTGGGGAGTGCGCGGGGAGTTTAACACGCAAATTGGCAGTGTGGGTCCACCCAGGTGTGCCCTCTTCCACCTCCCCAGTCCCTGCAGGAAGCCCACACCACAGGGGACTACCCTGCACCCCTGGCTATTCCCCACAGGTAACCCATCCACCCTGGGCATGCCCCCCAGCCAGACCACATGTCACCATGCACTAGTGAGCACCGACTCATGTCCCCCTGCACTCCCGCCCACTCAGCAGTGGCGGACACCTGCCTGCAGGCCCCCACTCATGTCCCCCTGCACCCCCACCCACCCAGCAGTGACGGGCACCTGCCAGCAGGCTGTCATGATGCCTACCCCTAGGCATCCGGACCGAGCCCATCAGCCCCGGGAGCAGGCATCTAGACATTTAGTGAAACCTCAGCAGCCCCAGCTAGGGGCTATCTGGGATCACTCCTGGCGCCTTAGGCCCCAGGCTCATAGTAGGAATCAGTCCTGGCGCCTAAGGCGCCAGGCTCATGGTCATTACTTACCTCAGGCAGACCATGCTGCAAATGACTCCAATCCAACATGAAGCCTGAAAGGGACTATTTTTCTACAGGGACTATTTTTTACTCGGGTGTGGTTCTAGAGACTTCTTACCTGGGACTAGTTTTGAGGCTATTTAAACCACGCCCGACCAACAACACACGCTTCTCGTTATTCTGCATCCAGCAGCGTAACACTCACCGTGCCTGCAGCCTGCATCCAGTCTTCTGCCACGCCCGCCTCGAATCCGGAGCTCCTAAAACAAAGAGGAAAGAAAGGGACAAGGTTAAAAAATAAACTTATTTCTATTCCACACCTGATTCTGGATCCATCTTGTCTCCGGACCTGTAAAAAACATCATTTCTGCATGCGCCGCACCTCCAGCTGCAGCGCCGCGCCATACTCACCAGTCTTCACAGCATCCTTCGGGTCGGCGCTGCCTCCATCATTTCTTCGCCGAACTTCGGCACCTAGGAGACAAAAGAAAACCACAAGGTGAGCCGAGGGAACAAACAAATATAATTCTTACCACCATAGACTTACCTGATTTACCACCGGAGGCATCCTTTTGTGACTCTCCATATTTTCACGTGCCCCATCTGTAAAGAGAGACAAAACAACACGTTTTCCTCGTGCAACATTTACCGGACAGCGCCGGGTAATACAGACTCTTACCTGAGCGACACCAGCTGCCACAGAGCATCTTTTCACGAGCCAGCTGCAAGACAAGAAAGGAAGGGGGGTACAAGAGTGAACATCGGACATATTGAACTCTTTGAACTTAATACTTACTGGTCCTCACCATGAACCTCAGAGTCAATACTCTCCGGAACTCTACCGAGCCTTCAAACCAGTGAAGTAACGGGAATCGAGGCGCCCCTGCAAATCCACACAGGATGGAGAGCTCATCGTTCAAGAATATAAGGTGAGATTGCTGTGAGGGCATTTCGGAGTATATTAGTTGGGGAGGACTGCGGGGGTGCCATCACTTGAATCCACAAGTGACTAAATCCATCTCTCCACTTGCAGGAGAATATTTCTACGGGTTAAGCAGACAAGAATAGGAGGGCAAATCCAGTCAGTCATTGCTGTTCTACGCATCACGTGGGTGGAGACCGCAGCTGTCCGGGTCCGACCGATGCCCCTGTGGGAGCCAGGTGAGCGTAACAGAACGCAAAGCCTATCTACAAATCCCCACCCGGGCGTTATGGAAACCTCAGAAACCGACCAACCATTGTTAGGGGAACTTAGGGCAGAAGTGCACTCTGCGCGCCAAGAGACTAATGCCCTCAGGAGAGAACTGATTGTGTTAAAGGAGCACACTGATGATCCTGTTAGACAATTACTGCAAAACCAAGCTCGGCAAACACTATTACCTGGACTCGGGGGGAATCCAATTCCTGTTTCATCAAGCAATCCTGTGCAAGTGGTTCTACCAGGGAGCATTCCTATAGCTCCACCCAAACGTTTTGCTGGGGACCCAAAAGAGTTTGCCGTGTTTATGAACCAATGCCGCTTGCACTTTTTATGCAGACCTGGAGCTTTTCCGAACGACCAAACCAAAGTAGCCTTTGTACTATCATATCTTAGTGGCAGCGCAGCAGATTGGTCAATTCCATTAGTTAACCAGGATGACCCTCTTCTTCGGGATTTTCAAGGTTTTCAATTGAGCATGGAAAGACTATTTGCCAGACATTCACAGGGACAGGCCCTGGATAACTAACTTTTATCATTACGACAAGGTAACCAGGATCTACTAACCCATGTCGCCACTTTAAATAGGTTAGTGGTGGAAACCGGATGGCCAGAGGTAAAACGAATTACATTATTTCATCGTAGACTTCGGGGTGAACTCAAAGACGTTTTGGCCCAAGTTGTGAATCCACCTCAGGATTGTGCAGAATATATAGACTTAGTGGTCCAGTTAGACCACCGACTTCAGAATAGAAAGGCTGATTGAGTTAAGTTCGAGAATCGGGTATTGGTTAAACCCAATGGTACCCTCAAAGGAACAGATGTATCAGAACTGATGCACATCGGGGGGGTCAAGGGACCCTTAACTCAAAAGGAAAGAGAAAGAAGACGGCAGATGCAATTGTGTCTGTACTGTGGGGCCTCAGGACATTGTCTACGGGATTGCCCTATAAAAACATCTAAAAAAGTAGTCAGAGTTGCTGATAAAAATCAAACAGAGCCTGATTCGGGAAACGACCACGCCCGACAAGCGTAGAGGTCCGCTTGCCGAGCTTGAAGAAGGATACTCAGACCTCGCACTTCATCATACCAATGGTCCTTATAGATCCAAGACAGCCATCACGTGTGCACGCAGTGAGGGCATACATTGATAGCGGGGCCATAGGAAACTATGTGGACCACGAGTTGGCTTCTAGGATGAATCTATCTCTTTGCAAAAAGACCACTTCGGATGTCATCACCACAGTCGATGGAATTGAAATTGCCTCTGGGCCTGTAACTCATTCCACCGCAGAGATGACACTATTGGGTCAGCATGGGCATCGAGAGACTATTGTGTTTGATTTAATCAAAGCCCTGCAGTTCCAAATAATACTGGGGATACCTTGGTTGGAAACACATAATCCTTGTATTGATTGGCGAGAGAAGAGAATAACCTTCCCGGATTGTGCACATACTTGTTACCCAAAAAAAACCTTGAACCAAGGCCTGGCCACAGTCGCTACTCCGGTCGTGCAGTTCCCTCAGGAATATCAAGAATTCCAGGATGTTTTCCAAAAGGAACAGGCAAACACCCTACCACCTCAGAGATCATACGATTGTCAAATCGATCTCATACCTGGTGCACAACCTCCATGTAGTAAGATCTACGCCCTTACGGAACCCGAAAACCTTCACCTACGACAATACTTGGACCAATACCTTGCTAATGACTTCATTCGTCCATCCAAGTCCCCTGCATCTTCAGCTTTGTTCTTCATGCCTAAAAAGGAAGGGGACCTCAGAACGTGCATAGAGTACCGCGCATTAAATCAGATCACGGTTAAGAACCGATACCCATTGCCTCTGATCCCCGAATTACTAGACCAAGTAAAGGACACTTGCATCTACACTAAATTAGATCTCCGAGGGGCATATCATCTGGTACGTGTAAAGAATGGCGACGAATGGAAGACTGCTTTTCGCACTAAGTACGGGTTATTCGAAGACCAGGTGATGCCCTTCGGGTTGTGCAATGCACCAGCAGCCTTCCAGTATTTTATGAACGATGTCCTTCGTGAACTCATTGACGTCTAAGTTGTTGTATACATAGACAATATTCTAGTGTACTCCTCTTCAGAATGAGACCATGTGAAGCACGTTCGTGCAGTCCTTGAGAAACTACGCCAGCATAAGTTATATGCAAAATTGGAAAAATGCGTTTTTCATGCTACGGAAGTTGAATTCCTTGGATTTATCCTGACTCCAAAAGGAGTCTGAATGGACTCTCGAAAGGTGGACGCAATCCTCAAGTGGCCATCACCTAGTTCAGTCAAAGGGGTACAAAGCATGCTCGGATTTGCTAATTTCTACCGCATATTTATTCCAGATTTCTCACATGTTGTGCACCCTATCACAGCAATTTTGTGAAAAAACAAACGCTTCTTGTGGACCGAAGAGGCTGAAAAGGCCTTCCAAGAGCTGAAAGCGAAATTCACATCTGCACCTGTCTTAAAGCATCCACGCCCCGAACTTCCATACATAGTTGAAACTGATGCATCCAGTTTAGCCAAGGGAGCTGTCCTGTCCCAGAAGGATCCTGAAACCGGTCAACTTCACCCAGTAGCATTTTGGTCCAGAAAGTTCTCGGCACCTGAGTTAAACTATGCGGTTACCGATAAAGAATTATTAGCCATCAAATCCGCCTTCAAGGCCTGGCGGCATTATCTTCTCGGTGCCAGCCATACCATTACGGTAATCACCGATCACCGGAAACTTGCAGCATTTAAAAACAGCCAAGGCCCAATCGTCGGGTCAACTTCGATGGGCATTGTTCTTTGCCGAGTTCGATTTCGTGATCACTTATCGACCAGGTTGTAAAAATGGCAAGGCAGATGCCTTATCCTGAATAGGGATGGGAGAAGCATATGCGAACCCGGAATCGGTGCCTATAATTTCAGAACAAAGAATTCTTGGCATAACCACTCTTCAGACACTAGAGGATATTCAAGTAAAGATCCAAAAACTCTTCGATCCAACAGCCCTGCAGGACTGGGCGAAGAAAGGCCCGGACTACTCAGTCATGAATGACCTACCTTATTATCAAGGGCGACTATTTCTACCACACAAGGAACTACAAGAACTAGTCATCTCCAATTATCATGACACCCTGATGGAAGGACACCAAGGTATCGCAAAAACTGAAGGTAAAATTAAGAAACAATTCTGGTGGCCCACCTGGCGAAAAGATGTAAAGTCATTTGTAATGTCTTGTGGCATTTGCACCCAAAACAAAAGTCAGAAGAAAAAAACAGCTGGCCTCTTACAACCTTTGGATATTCCAGCTACACCATGGCACACCTTATCGTTAGACTTTATTACAGATCTACCTCCATGTAATGGATTTAACACCATTCTAGTTATTGTGGATCTTTTATTGCCAAGATGGCCCACTTTATTCCTCTAAAGGGAATACCTTCTGCTTCAATTCTGGCCAAGGAGTTCCTCGAAAACATTGTTTGAATACACAGATTTCCTTCCGTATTTGTCTCTGACCGAGGTAGTCAATTCATTTCACATTTTTGGAAGAAATGTTGTCAACTGGCACAAATCGACGTGAGGTTATCAACCAGTCACCAACCCAGACCGATGGTCAGACGAAGAGGACCAACCAGACCCTTGAACAGTACCTACGTTGCATGCTACACCAGACCGAAAGTAATTGGAGAGCTATTTTATGGATTTCCGAGTATGCATACAATAACTCTGTACATTCAGGAACCGGACAAAGCCCCTTTTATACCATATATGGACATCACCCTCGAACCTCAGAACTAGATTTGCCTCAGCATTTAGAAATGCCTGCAGTTAGTCATTTGCATTCTACTATTACACAAGCCTTTAAAGAGGCAACAGAACATTTGAAACAAGCAAAAGAGAAATATAAGAAAAATGCTGATCAACATAGAAGTGAAACTCCACAATACCAGATTGGGGATCAAGTTTGGCTGGCTACAAAACACATACCTCTGAAGGGAACTCAAACTTTTAACCCTAGATATTTGGGACCCTAAACTATTAAGGCCATTATCAAACCGGTAGCCGTCAAATTGGAATTACCCTCTAATATGCGCATTCATCCTGTCTTTCATGTTTCACTTTTAAAACCAGTTCAACCAGGAATAAGAATACCAAACCACCCAACCCCATCTTTATAGATGGAGAACCTGAATTCGAGGTAAAAAATATCCTGGACTCCAAGATGGTTAAATCAAAACTTTTTTATTTAATCGATTGGAAGGGCTACGGACCACAAGAAAGGTCATGGGAACCTAGTGACCACGTCCATGCACCTCGGTTGGTGAAAAGATTCCATTGGAACTTCCCAGACAAACCAGGGCCCAGGGGAAGAACAACTTTAGGAGGGGCCTTGGGGAGGAGTGCTGTCATGATGCCTACCCCCAGGCATCTGGACCAAGCCCATCAGCCCCGGGAGCAGGCATCTAGACATTTAGTAAAACCTCAGCAGCCCCGGCTAGGGGCTATTTGGGTTCAGTCCTGGCGCCTTAGGCGCCAGGCTCATAGTAGGAATCAGTCCTGGCGCCTAAGGCGCCAGGCTCATAGTCATTACTTACCTCAGGCAGATCATGCTGCAAATGACTCCAATCCAACATGAAGCCTGAAAGGGACTATTTTTCTACAGGGACTATTTTTTACTCGGGTGTGGTTCTAGGGACTTCTTACCTGGGACTACTTTTGAGGGTATTTAAACCACACCCGACCAGCAACACACGCTTCGTGTTATTCTGCATCCAGCAGCGTAACACTCACCGTGCCTGCAGCCTGCATCCAGTCTTCTACCACGCCCGCCTCGAATCCTGAGCTCCTACAACAAAGAGGAAAGAAAGCGACAAGGTTAGAAAACAAACTTATTTCTATTCCACACCTGATTCTGGATCCATCTTGTCTCCGGACCTGTAAAGAACATCATGACTGCATGCGCCGCACCTCGAGCTGCAGCGCCGCGCCATACTCACTAGTCTTCACAGCATCCTTCGGGTCGGCGCTGCCTCCATCATTTCTTCGCCGAACTTTGGCACCTAGGAGACAAAAGAAAACCACAAGGTGAGCCGAGGGAACAAACAAATATAATTCTTACCACCATAGACTTACCTGATTTACCACCGGAGGCATCCTTTTGTGACTCTCCATATTTTCATGTGCCGCATCTGTAAAGAGAGACAAAACAACACGTTTTCCTCGTGCAACATTTACCGGACAGCGCCGGGTAATACAGACTTTTACCTGAGCGCCACCAGCTGCCACAAGAGCATCTTTTCACGAGCCAGCTGCAAGACAAGAAAGGAAGGGGGGAACAAGAGTGAACATCGGACATATTGAACTCTATGAACTTAATACCTACTGGTCCTCACCAGGAATCTCAGAGTCAATACTCTCCGGAACTCTCCCGAGCCTTCAAACCAGTGAAGTAACTGGAATCGACGCGCCCCTGCAAATCCACGCAGGATGGAGAGCTCATCTTTCAAGAATATAAGGTGAGATTGCTGTGAGGGCATTTCGGAGGTGATTAGTTGGGGAGGACTGTGGGGGTGCCATCACTTGAATCCACAAGTGGCTAAATCCATCTCTCCACTTGCAGGAGAATATTTCTACGGGTTAAGCAGACAAGTTTAGGAGGGCAGATCCAGTCAGTCATCACTGCACTACGCATCACGTGGGTGGAGACCGCAGCTGTCCGGGTCCGACCGACGCCCCTGTGGGAGCCAGGTGAGCGTAACACAGTCCCCGACTCATGCCCCCCAACACGTCATCATGATCCACAATCATGGGCCTTATGGCCACCCAAATCCCACCATACGCCACCGAACACCCAACCAAGTATTCCATCCACGCCACATTGAAATGCCCATTACATGACACAACCCAAATTGCAAGAATGTTCATTTACACATGTCTGTCACACACACACAATGGGTGCCAGTGAATGTGAAAACCCACATCGTGACATGCATGAAACCAATGAGAGAATCCCACACATTGAAGTATGAAAAAAAAATGTATTGAACACAAAATGAAGGGAATTAAATGAAAACACACAATAATGGAAATAAGAAATAAAATGCAGCATGTCCCAAAATGAATAAAATATATGAAATCAGAATCCAAATAAATCCAAATGAAAATGTGTTCAAAGTCTCCGTCCAACAAACCAAATACAAAGGGAAAGAAATAAGTAAAATCCATTGCTCCATGGTGAAATAAAAAAATAATGATGATAAATCCACTGTTCAACGTTTATAGGTCAAAGTTTCAAATACATAGGATTGTATGCCAAAAGGGTCGAATCAAAAGGACCTAAAACCAAAAGGTCGAATTTCTTTTTTTTAATTTTCTTTTTTAAAACAAAAATATTCGACCCTTTGGTTTTAGTTCAAATTGAGCCGACCCTTTGGCATTCAATCCTTTTGCATTAGGAACTTTAACTGGACACCCTGTTCAACTATATACAAATAACAAATCCAGGGTCCATGAGCCCAACTATTGAAATGAAACCTACAAAAAAGACTAGCTAATAAAGAACTATCTACAAAAAGGTGGGGCAAAGTCCAAGCGCCCCAAATGAAAGAAAAACATAAATGAAACCTAACACTAACTAAATGTTGGCGGGCAAGTCCTACGGCTCACTTGTCGATTTCCCGTGCCAGGGCATCATCGAACTCCTGTTCTATGTCCTGGAGGCGGGCCTGTTCTATGGCCCGAGGTTTCGCAGGGATAACGCCATGTCCACCTCCAACTCCCTGCGAATTGCCTCGAGGCACTCAGCCCGCCTCAGTGCCCTGCACATGGAGTTATCTGCCCTGACCATAGTGAGCCATGCCTCTTCCGCCCGCCGCTGCTCCGCATCTATATGCTGGCCCAACCGCTGCCACACGGAAGCCACTCCCAATCCAGGGTCATGCTGCCCTCCGTCCGATGCCTGCCCCTCTGATGGTGATGTCCCCGAGCAATCATCGCTCCCACCTTGAGCCTGCTGCTGCTGTGCCTGTGCCCTGCCTCTTGATGCCTGCACGTCCTCCTCCTGCTGGGGTGCAGTTGTTGATGAGGCCACTCCTGCTGGACCTCTGACTCCCGACTGTGGCGGGGATGTGTCTTCCACCAGCTTGGCCGCTGGGTCAGAGGCAGCTCCACAGGCTACACAGGTGATACATGGCCCGGAAGATGGCACGGAGGACGACTGGCACATAGGGGGTTCAGGTGAGGAGGGGATTGGAAGAAGGTCCAGCAGAGGAAGGAATCCAGCACTGGCTACCCGTCCTAGTAGGTCGACGCGGTCAAAGAGGCATCCGAGATGACGGGCAGTGTCTTCACAAAAACACTGCAGGTCATCTTGCATGCCCCGTTGACATAACGCCATTCCAGCTAGGACAGGCTCAACCTGGTCCCGGATTGCAACGTCCTCAGGGAGAAGAAGGCCAGTTGTTGTGTGCTCATTCCCTCCGAGAGAACGGGTCTGGACATAGGCATCCCTGCTGGTGCGGGATGATGCAGTCACAGGATCGGGGACAGGATTACACACAGGCACCTCCGCGGCGGCCTGTGCTTCCTCCTGTACCTGCCCCTGGACTGCACAACCAGCACCAGTGGAATCCCCCCTCCAGACCCCGTGTGCGTTCCTTCCATGGCCTCCTCCTCAACCAAACCCCCCACCAACCTGGATGACTCCGTGCCATCTTCCTCCATCTGACCCTGTGGGGTCTCAGCTGCCCCTTCTGCTGCCTAGGAGTCCACCTCCGACCTCCTCCTCTTGGACCTACCCTCGGCAGCTGCGGCCACGGACGCGGCACCAGACTCCTCACTTCCCGAAGAGATGACAACATGGGAGGAGAGCCGGGCCTTGCGTCTCTGGGCTGGCGGTGCGATCCCTCCCGCTTTTCACCACAGCACCGTCTCCGCCCTCTTCATCAGTTGACGCTGCAGACAGGGAGAGATAGAACACAGGCATCAGGGCACTGTACAATGGTCTGATACACACATGACAGTTGTACATGAGTGGCAGTGTCAAACTTTACACATGGCATCACCCTCCTCAACACACATGTCATTTCAACTCACACACATGAGCAAATAAACAGGAATGTTGCACCAGGCCACAACATCCATACACAGACAACAGCATGAGCAGCCGAAGGTGAGCCTGACGTCACATGCAACACGGGGATTGCAGAACACATGCACACACGCCACCAGACAGACATGCATCTGTACATCTCCACCACCTGTTGCACTGATAACATCGCCATCCATGTCACATCTGGCAATCAACCTCCTACAAGTCAGTGAGTGTCACATGCATCCATGGTGTATCACAGTTGCACACTTGTCAAATACACACACATGCAAATGTACATAGTGCAGAGACATGCAGGTGGAAGCAGCATCCATGTGTGACACCACAGCCATGCCACAGTACATACACAGAAATTTAAAAATGTGTGCACCCACACCTGCACTTGGCTAGCATGCTTACCAACACATACACCATCGATTTGTCTCACACATGAGAGGACTCACATGTGGCAGGCTCATGTCCCTGTACATACACATCCATACATGGCCCTACAAAGACATATGTGCAACCTGCACACTCCTGCCACACCTCAACATGCACTGCATCCAATAGGTACGCATGTACACGTACCGCTCGACTCCAGACGGGTCTGCCTCTCAAGGACCTGCAGGTGGAGCCCTGGGCATATACGTTACAGGACCCTCATCTGGTTGTTGGTTAGGCAGACCCGGTACCCCTCAGCATCTGCTGCCTTCAAGAGGCGCTGGGCCTTGTTGAGGGTCCTGGACCTGAAGTCCTCCTAGCGCTTCCGGACGTGTTGAATGTCGTGGACTGCCACCCCCTCCACGTTGATGGCAGTCACGATGTCCATCCAGATCCTCTTCTGTCCTTCATTGTAGGTGCGCAAACTTCCAAAGAGGGCATCATACTGCCCCAGGACTTGCTCCATCAGGATACCAACTTCATTGGCACTGAAGCTGGTAGCCCTCTGCCTCTCTGCTGGGGGGTTGCCACTGGTGCCAGATAGTGTTGTTTCCGACATGGCAACCCCCGAGGCAGGTGTGTGTGGGCAACTGGGTCCTGGGGCTGGGCTGTGGAGCGATGGGATCCCAGTCGGGAGTCTTCTGTTCCAGCAGGGGTGGTCACAGCAACTGCACCCCTGCAGATGGCTGACGTGCAGGCACCAAACAGCAGGGCACGTGGGCAGCAGGCAGGCAGGCAGCAGCAGATGGCAGGTGGGAGCGTGCTCAGGGCTCTGGGGGGCAGGAAAATGGCCTTCTGGGCAGGAGCGTGGTCTTCCGTGTGTTGTTGCTTGGACAGCTTGATATGGAGTGATTTGGCATGTGAAAAAACTGCACGTCAGCATGTAATTCGAGGAAAGGCCCTTAGCGCGTAGGCGCGTCTGTGATGTTACGCGCGCGGGCGTTCCCTGTGACGGTTGCACAGTGATTCAGCATGTGAAAAAACAGCACATCCGCGTGTAATTCGAGGAAATGCCCTTGGTGCGTAAGTGCGTCTGTGACGTTACGCGTGCAGGTGTTGCTCTATGCACGGGTTAAAGGTGAGCGCCGGCCAGCAAAACACTGTACGTGCTGTCCGTGGAGAAGGACGCGTGTGTTTACTCTGCTGGAATCACACACGATTACTTCACAGCGTCTGAAGCCCATACCTCTTCTTTTGGCGGGGTGTTGCCTACGCGCAGAAGCGCGCATGTTTTTTTTTTTCCCCGCAAGGCAGACAGTGAGTCGCATACGCCTTTTTCTCACTGTGGTACCCCCAGTGCATGCGTACCATTTAGAGGTCATTGTAGCCTGTGTGTTCCACACGTACGTGTTTTTTGTGTTCCTGGGTGTCACACCGTACTGCTGGAGGTAATATTCACTCACGTGGGCTACCGGGTTCGCGTGTACAATTTCTTCTTTTTTTTTTCTAATTTGGTGAGCATAATCTCATCTTAACTTTTGATTTTTTTTTTTTTTCTTTTTCAGGGGGTGCCTAAGCGTTGCCTGACCCGTCATTTCTCCCCAGCTGTCACAGACAGCCTTGCAGGGGCACTTGGGTACCCATACCATCAAGTACCCAGCCCCCATCTAGCCAATTGTCCAGGACAATTGTTGAGTGAACCCCCCATAGCCCATTTTCCATCGGTGCAATGGTTGGGAGGCCACCAAAGGCTAAGGGTGGCAAAGTTGGCTGTCCTCCAAGGGCTGGACGTGGTCGGGCACGTGGGCGCAGAGACCAGGGAGGACGGGGAGTCCAGGGTGGCCAAGTTGGCTACAGGGGTGGAAGAGGCAGGGGTGCCCCTTTGCGACAGGATGCACAGCCATGTGCTGGTGCAGACATGCCACCACCCCCCATGTTTCCTGGTGATGCAGCTGTTGCATCTCAACCTGGTGCCCATATCACCCAACAGCAATCTACTTCTGCTGTCACAGGCCCACCGGTGGTGGTAGCTGCAGGTGCAGCCGTGGACACCTCCACCAGGGCTCTGGATCAGGCAGCGCATGTTTCGTTGTGTGAGGAGGACTCCCAGGACGATTTCCATCTTGTCCGGAAGGTGGGCTCATGTGCGTCCACTGTGGCTGTGACTGTGGCACACATATCTGGGGCAATACTGACATTTGCTGCCCCAAGCAGCAGGGTGGTGGTAACTGCATGTGCAGATGCAGCCAACACTACCCCGGCAATGACTCAGACCTGAGCAAAACCTTCTGTCCTCATACCAACACCCACTGCATTGGTCCAGTCACCAGCGCCACTGCCCCCACTGAGCAGCGCCACATTGCCCCCTCAGGGTCAGTACCATTGTCCAAAAGGAGGAAGCGTGCTCTGGCACAAGAGGCTGGGACCCCAGACACGGCCCTGGCCTCCGACACGTCAAGGAAGAACCCTTTATGCAATCAGGAACTGGACTTCCTTGTGGGCTACATGTCGGAACACCAACGCAATATGCTTGTGGGCCCACAGTACAATACATCACCAGCGTTGCGGATGGTGTGACATCCATGGGATCCCAGGTGCACACAGCTCTGGACTGCTACAAGTGCTGGAATGACCTCAAACGCAGTGCTAAGCAAAAGCGTGCCTCCAATTACTCCATGTCTCTGCTGACCAGTGGTGGGCCACCATCAGAGGAGGATGAACTCACTCAGCATGAAGAGATCGCTTCACAGTTCATCCCGGAGGTACAAATCTGTGGAGTGGGAGAGAGGATGGACTACGATGCATCATCTGGTGAGTATTAATGCGTGCAACTCAATGACAAGTGTGTTTGGCATGTGTGACCTGACCAGCTACAAGTTGCCTCTTACCTATCCTCAATCTCCCTCTCCACCTGTGTTGTTCACCAGGGGTCTGAACTTTCGGCCTCAAATCACAAAGAGAACCTGGCAGCTCTTGACTACTGCTATTTCATTTTTTATACCAGTTCTGGTGCTATGCTGATGACAACCAACTCATTTCCTGGCTGCCCTTGGTCATCTCTTGTCCGTTCCTTATTTCAGATAGCATCATTGCCATTTGCATTTGGTGTACTAACAACAGTCTCTGTCTGATTGCCAGCAAGACTGATATCCTCCTCATTGATGCACCTTTTCCATCCTTTGCAATCAATCTCTGGCCAGCCCCACTTGGCCCCCCTCCTGCCTCCACCTGCAAGGCCATGAACCTCTGAGTCACCTTTGACTCAACACATCCCTTTTACACACACATTTGTGATGTATCTTGGAATGGATTAACTCATTGCTCCACCACCTCAAGGGTACTGTGCCCTCCCTACCGTTCTCCTACATGCTCACAGTCTGTCAAGCTCTGGTTCATTCAAGGTTGGGGTACTGTCATTCAATAATGGACCGGCCTCCACCCTCCACCACTAATCCAGTACAGGACTGCAAGACTTGTCCTTGGCCACACGCCCTGGGATCCCATCATTGCAGCTATGTGACCCTTTCACTGGCTACTAGTGGATGCAAGGATGTTATTTCAGACCCTCTGCATTGTGCACAAGGTTTCTTTGGGTCAGGGTAGGAGATACCTTACACAATCCATCTACCAATTCATCCCCCCTTGAGTCCTTTCCTCCTCTACCCCACACTCCCACAAGCTCAGTTGTGAAATATAATGAATGAGGTAGGAACAGATCTGTGTGTACAGCTGAGAGCTCACTTTTGAAGTGCCAACTGGCCTCGTTGAATCTTGAGGGGAGATATATCTGCCTCTGGTAGCATCTCAACACCTTCCTTCTTGCTCCTGCTTTAGCCCCTCTTCTACCCAGCTGAACAGTTTCCTCTGTTGGCATTGTGCCCTTGCACACACTCTGTCCAGTGGATCAGGTACCTGCTCACCCTGTCTCCCTGCTGCACTGCCTACAGGCCTCCCATATCAATGGCTCCAGTGCTCGTCCCCATTCAGTCCAGCACTGTTTGTCTGCACTCATCAGAATTGCCTGTCCAAATAATCTTGCACTTGCCACTTGCTGGCTGCATTACCACTATTTGAATGGACATTCTATCATTGCACTTCATTTGCCTTCTTTGGTCTGTTCTGTTTGGCACGTTCCCCTTCTCCCCCTTCCGGGGTCTTCAACCCTTTATCCCTTCTCCATGCACCAGTGTGTTCTGTATGTCACTGTGCCCAGTTTGATAGTTGTTTTGATTTTGTTTTCTCCCTTGTTCCCCTCCCTTTGCTTGTTTGCGCTCTGATCCACTTGTGTACGTGTGCAATCATGCTGGTGCTGTGTGATGTTGACCTGACATGTATGTCACCATGTCCCTCCCATCACAGTTTTGAAATGCACTAGCGTAGATGCCTCCTATGAAAAAAATGTACTGTGCATAGTTGATTGTAGAAGAGTGCTACACATGAACATGCATGTTACATGTATCATGGTGTGTTCGGTTACATTTCTAGCTCTGTCTCTCTGTGTGGTAACACATGCTTATGCTAGGTGCCGAATCTTTGTTACCATCTCTCATATTTGGATTGCATGTATGCCCTCTAGAAGTCGTGTGTGATGCTGGTGATGTGCAACATGCAATACATGTGTTGCATTCATATTTTCGACACATCCTTTACTGCTTTCGCACCGGCCCTGCTTTGCAATGCTACTGGATGCATGTTGTGGTTTGTTTTGCCTGTGACATGGCTGTTTCATTATTTGTCTGTCAATGTTGTGAACTTAATGTGTGTGGTGTGTGGTACTGACGTGCGTATTCTTGTTTTTCTATTTATGTTGCAGGTGATGACGCACTGGTGGCGGAGGATGAAGATGTCATACACAGACACGGTGGTCTGTTCACATGACAAACCATGCACCAGTGGTGGTCGTGGGGTGGCAGCCCACGAGAACCCACAGGTGCTCCAGGCCATCGTGTCCAGAGCTGACTCTGAGTCAGGCTCTGATGTATCCTCTGACCACTATGTTGAGCAGGATCTGCATCATGACGTGTCATTGCCGGTATGTGATCCTGTGTCGGATGGTCTTCTGTCTGTGACACCTGCAGTTGGGGGCCATAAAGGGTTGGAATGTCCACCTGTGGCGGTTACGGGTGCATGGTCACACTCGACACCAGTTGGCCATATTCCTGGGGCATCAGGTCGACAGAGGGATGCAGTCCTGCAGCCGCAGGCGGCTCCAACCCGTCAAGGGCCACGTCTCCTTGGGCCCAGCAGGTGTGGTGTCCGGCAACGTGGTGGCCGTGTGGCAGCGGGGTCAACTGAATGGGAGCGTTCCATGATTGCCATAGCACAGCTACAGGAGGGAGCAGTTGAGGTGATTGCTCATGGTATGGAAAGTGTGGCCCATTTAATCCTCCCTTCTGTTAGGCAAATGGTGCTCCATCAGCGGGCTACGCAGTCTACGTGCCGCTCACGCAGGCTGGTCATGACGGCGTATGACAGGGCGCGCCAGGCTGAAATGGCAGCGCTGCCTGAAGCACTTGATGCTCAAGCAGAGGCACACCATGAGGCCCTGAGGGTGGAACAACAAGCCCTCCGATCGACTCTAGCTGACCTCATGATGGATCAGAGTAGGCACTCCGTTTGTCATGTGAGGCCATGCAAGCTGAACTCCATCTCACACATCAGTCCCTGCAGGAGGAAGCACGTGTGACACATGAGGTGATGCAAGCTGGCCTCAGTCTCATTGCCCTCCAGGACCTGGCTTACCAGACCTGCATACTTGCTGCCGTTGAGGGGCAAGGCGTGGGTAGGCATGGTGAATCATCTGCACCACCTCCACCTTCTGAATCAGATCCAGAGGGTGACAATGACAACCTATATCCCACATAGGTCGTGCCATGCAGGCGATGAGCCCAGTGAAGTTTTTTTTTTTACCAGGCCATCTACGCATGTGTGTGTAGAGGTGCTCCCCCAAACTCCGGGTCATATACGTTCATTTTTTTTGTTTTTTTTTTCTTGAATTTTTTTTTCCAGCATTTTTTAATCTGAATATATTTTTGATCAAAATGTTATGGTTTCTGGTAAGTATGTTATCTTATCATCTTGATTATTCATTTGAATTACTGTTTCAGTTATTTTTTTAATTATTTTTGAATTATTTGACTTACTTTAATTTATGTTATGTTTTTTGCATGTTTTCTTCTTTTTTGTTCATTTTGCTTTTCTTTAATTCGTTACTCTTTTCATTTTATTTCTTTCAATACATTATTTGAATGTATTTGTGTTTACTTTCAAATTCTATTTTTTTCTTTTTATTTTGTCTCTTGTGTGTACATGTGACAGTGTGGTGCTTTGTGGCATCGGAAGGCATCCACTGTATGTTCCTGCTGTGCCCATTCAGGCTTGTCTTGTGTATGTGTTTTGCTTGTGGTCCTGACACATATGCTATTCATGCTTCCCTTTTCCATGGGCTCGCAAGGATGGCTCGGTGTAAGAGCATATTACACATGGGCATTGGGCTTCCGTCATATCTGTGGCCAGCCTGCAGTTCTACTTGTATGTACACCCCTAGTGGGTATTCCAGATGGGTTCTCCTATGCATGTCTGCAGTTCACTTTGGTGAGTATTAAGCTGACTGTACATTTCATCATGTTGCTTGAGATGTTTATTATCTATCGAATGTGTATGTTGATGCACTTCCTGCTGTAGCTGGTACCATGCACCCTTTGTCTGCATACTACACACTGATGGTGGGAGGGGTCCATGTGCTGAGAATGTTGAATTGGGACAGTATTTTCACAGTGATTTTGATATGCCACGTGAAGGCTGCACGCTGCGTTACCCCTGTCACCACGCATTTCAACAACCGCCCATTCCTTGCTACCACCACTTTGGCCATTTCCCAGACCTGGCTGGTGTTTGGATGTGACATCTGAGTTATGATTACGTTGTTTGTCATTTTAATTATCAGTTTGTGTCCTGGACATGACCCCCCCCACACTGTTTGCACTTGGCCCTTGTGACAATCCGGCCATTCAGGATGGTTGAGCCTGGCACCACTATCAAAAGGCCACTAAGGTGCCCCTGTCTCGACCTGTCCACATGCCTTCTCAGTCACTTGAAGTCCACCCTGTCTCCCCTGCCCCTGTCAGTGTGCCTCTGTCTCCCCCCTTCCTCATCACATCCCCTACTGTCCTTACTGGCAGTTTTCCCTCTGCCCCCTATGAGTGCTTTCTTTCACCATCTCCCCCATTGGTCATTTTGAGCTTGGCCCCCTCCTCCCTTCTCTCCTCCCTCTCCCTCTCCACCCCTCTTTGGCCTCCTCCTTGTACTCTGGCTGTCATTTTCAACCACTAGCCCAATTGCCATTGACCAGGGTGATACATAGGCGCTTGTTCTTTGCAGACATTTGCCCTTCTGCCTCCGTCCTTCCACGCCCCATATTCACCATTTTCAGTTTTATTTTGACAGTTTATTTGATCATTAGTCCCTCCACCACTGATTACAGGTCATCTCTTCCCCCTTTCCCTTCTTTCTTTCTTCTCCACCTCCCCAGCACTATGTTGAATCTTTGTAGACCTACCATAGTTTGTCTCTTGTTTTGTTACTCTCCTCACCTCTTCCATCACTCCCCTCCTCATGTGACTCCTGCACTGCGACTATTCCCATCAGGCATGGAAATGTTGATGCTAGTTATGTCCCTAGGCTCTCCCTTATTGGTCCTGGCATTTATTATATGTACTTTGCTTTTCAAGTTCATTCTCACACTGTGGACTTTTTGAAGGACATGTAGGAATGTACTGTTCTTCTCCCTTATTCACACCCTCATTGATGTAATTTTATGAAGTTTGTGTGTTGTTCATTTCATCGATTTTAATGATTCAGTGATGGGTCACTGTCTGCCATTGCCGATGTGGTGTACTCTGTACATGATATGTTCTGCTGGTCAATGGCTGATGCAATGTGTTGATTTGTTTTGACGTGTTAGGGTATTGGTGAGGTTTGAGACACAGGGGGGTACTTGGTGCTATGTTCATATGTGCTGTTTCCGGGACACTGGCATTCACTTCATTTCACAATCATGTATTCTAGACATGTCCATATGGACAGATACACTTAGGCAATACTGCACACAGAGACATTGCACCCAGATTGCCTTCTCATGCATGCTGTGTCACGACAATCCATGTTCACTTCCGAGTCATTATTCGTGGACATGCATGGAAGGGTGATATTTGTTTGTATGCCTACTTTGAACGGATGCAGAGGTGTTTTCACAAATGTAATGCACACTCACAGTGTGCGGTGTTTGATATGGCCATTTGCTATTATCCAGTGTGCATTGCAAAAGGTATTCTGACTTTTGTTGCTTAAACGACTGATGGCATGCATTTGTGGCACCATTTTCAGGGCGTGAGATTTTGGTCACTCCTTTCTTCCGATTCCAGGTGAGGTATCATTGTCTGGTGACTACTTACATTTCTCACATGGCACTTCATGACTATTGTGTCATGTGTGGTGCATATGGTTGGATGTTTTCACGTTGCATGCCATGGGATGGTGTGGCAGTCAGGGTCGAGAAGTGTTGGGAGGCTTTGGGTGGCATGCCAGTCTTTTCGTACCCTGTTTAGCAAGGGGGGGGTGCCTTGAATGTGTTCCCTTTGGTCACATGGGATTGGTTGTGTTTAAGTATCTAGGGATGCACACAATGTGGCACTTCCATGGACACATTCTCAGGGTGGTAAGGTAGTGACAGTTAACTGTCCCTTTCTCATCATCGATTGTGACCTGGTATGTGCCAGGCCTGTGTGCACTCCGCAGGTGTTGGAGTTTAGGTGAAAAATGTAGCCACAAGCTGGGTACGGGCTGCCTCGCCAAATGCCCTTTCCCCTCCCATGCGCAGCAGCCGTGCATTTGGTTGGGGATGTGGGGGCACCACCATGTCCACCGGTACGCCATGCCATGTTGCAACGTTGTGCAGGACACATGCTGCCACAATGATCCTGCACACTACTGGGGGTGCATATAGTAGGTGGCCACCAGAGCGGTCCAGGGAGAGAAAGCGTGACTTGAGCACTCCTAATGTGCGCTCCACTATGTTCCTAGTTGCAATATGGGCTGTGTTGTATCTTACCTGGGGTGGTGTGGTGGGGTTCCGTATGGGCGTCATCATGTAGGTGCTCAGAGGGTAGACACTGTCCCCTGGTAAGGTGATAATAGGTGTCATTAGTGGGGCTTTTGTATTTGTCTGTGTGTGACAAGTATGCATGCGAACAGACATTTGTACTCACCTGGGAGCCATGTGTCGCCATGCTTCCCAGCTTCCAGGGCTCTGCTCAGGGCAGACATTCTGAATATGAAACTGTCATGGGTGGACCCAGGGAAGTTTGCATGTACAGAGGTGATGATCCCTTTGGCATCGCATACCACCTGCACATTAATGGAGTACCTGTGCTTGCGGTTTCGATAGATGTGCTCAGTGGCCCTAGGTGGACATAGGGCCACATGTGTGTAATCTATGGCACCAAGCACTTTGGGGAAGTGTGCCACCCTGTAAAAGTCCTGGACCACGGCCTGCCTTTCTGTGTTGTTCTGGGCATGTATATGTACCCGCGGACTGAGGGCCGCACAGTCATGATTGCCAACACCTGGTGTAGGCAGCATGACTGCGTGGCCTGTGAGACCCCACCCACTATGGCAGTTGTCCACTGAAATGACCCAGTGGCCAAAAAATGCAGTACATTGAGAACCTTCTCCAAGGGGCTCAACGCTTGGGAGCACAGAGTGGGTGATGTGAGTTCATCCTCCCATTCCCTGACCAGCTCTAGGATGATATGAGGTGGAAACCTATACCTACCATAGACCTGTTCATCTGGCATCCCAAAAAGGCTGGTCCTGGGCAAAAAAATGCGGGGCCTGTCTATTCTCCTCCTCCTGCAGTGTCCCACGATCACTACTGCGAGGAACGGGACATTCATCGTAGCTGTATATGCTTGTTTGTTGTTTGTGCACACTTTTATACTGTGCGAGGGCGCTCCCTCCTGCTTTCGTGTGGCAGACGTAATTGTGCGTGTGCGTGTTTTTTGACATGCACGGGTTTCCCCTATTTGATTCCATGAATACGTGTAGGTTGCGTGCATGTGGGCATTCCGTGTAGTTCCCAGCGGTACTTCCCCTGTTACGCTCTTATTTTCACACGTTGTTCCCCACTCCGCATGTTCTGCCCCTTGCTCTGCCCCCTTTTTGATGTGTGCGCTGACGTTGGGCACTTTCGCTGTGCACGTCGCGCACAGCGTTCGGGATGTGGAAATAACACATGCGTGGTTGTGCGCCACACACGGTTTTGGTGCACATCCCGGGATTTATATGCGCAGGTCCTTCCATTAATCGCACGCGTGCGTTTTGCACACGTGCACTGGCTTTTTCACGCTTGCGCCTGCTTGCGCCACTGATTTCGGCGCACATTTATTCCATTAATTACCCCCTTAGAGTTTTTGTGTTTCCCCTTCCTGAAGTAAAATTTATATACCTGGTCTCCTATTTAATATTCCGTCACAAATACCTTCCTATCATAATATGTTTTTGCACCGTCAGCTGCCATTTCCAAATTCCGCTGCACAAATGCAAACGCATGTTGTCAGTACTTCCTCAACTCTTCCACATATTCATGAATTGTGGACACATTTACAAGGACCTGTTCATATGTTTTGTAAAGTGTTGTGGCAGCACCATTTTTCTTACTGTCAATATTTCATGAGGGCTGAGATTTGTCGATTTAGTGAGCGTCGACCTGATAGCCATCAGTACTAATGGCAGCTGCAAATCCCAACTAGAACCTGCTTTAACTTCAAACTTTCTTAACATATCAATGATAGCCATCAGTACTAATGGCAGCCGCAAATCCCAACTAGAACCTGCTTTAACTTCAAACTTTCTTAACATATCAACAATTGATCTGTTACACCGTTACACTCCCCTCTGAAGAGGAGGGTTAGTAAGACATATGTAGTTTCTTCTTCACAACCAAAATTTGACACATTTTTGTCATTAATGCACTAGTGAAATGACTTCCACTGTCTGATGCTATCCTTTGAGGTAAATCAGATCTTGAAAAAATATGATTTACTAGTAAGGTAGCTGCAATCCGGGGCTTGAATGCACTCCACCCATTTGGACATTAGACAAGCTACTGTTAGCATGTACCTGTTTCCCCTTGCTGATCTTTTTACAGGCCCGACATAGTAAATTTGTAAATCAGACCATGGAAGTGTCAAATCCCTTTCATCAATGGTGCTATAATTGTTTGTTTTTTTGTTTTATTCGTATTTATATAGTGCGCAACAGCTCCAGAACATTGTGGCACTTGTTACAGTACAAAGCTTAGTTACTTAGTTACACGGTCATTAGCAATATATATACAGGTTGCAATATAGTTACATAGTCATTAGCAGTATATATACAGGTTACAATATAGTTATTTTACATTTGTGTTATATTACAATATACATGGCAGAAGTGGAGGAGGCAGTCCTCCACTTGCTAGTTGAGGAGAGGGGCCTTGAGATTGTTGCGGAAGACAGAGATGGAAGTTTCAGCTCTAAGGGAGGCAGGGAGTGAGTTCCAGAGTTTCGGTGCAATATAGGTGAAGCCTAGACCACCCGCTGTGATTCTCTTTATGCGTGGTTTGTGTAGTTGGTTGGTGTACTGAGCTCTGGTGGAGCTAGTGGATGTGGTCCTTGATATTGCTGGAGCGGTTTTGTTG
The DNA here is from genome assembly GCF_040938575.1 of Ambystoma mexicanum. Taxonomy (NCBI): domain Eukaryota; kingdom Metazoa; phylum Chordata; class Amphibia; order Caudata; family Ambystomatidae; genus Ambystoma; species Ambystoma mexicanum. The sequence continues at coordinate 876,600,271 of NC_090941.1, forward strand.
ATGCACCTGTGAGTGATGGTGAGGATTTTCAGAGTAATACGGTCTTTGACCTGGAGCCACAGTGCTTCACGTCTGGCGTGGGATATATGGTCTCTTCTAGGGATGCTCATGGCGGCTACGAGGGCAATTTTTTGTGTGGTTTGCAGTCTGTGAATGTTTTTGGAGGAGGTGCCAGCTAGAAGGGCGTTGCAATAATCGAGTTTGGCTCCTATAGTTGCTCTAGCTATGGCCAAGCAGTTGGGGGTGGATAAGTAGGGTTTAATGGCACTGATGAGTTTGGTGCTGAACGCTGATGCAGAGGCTGTGGCACTGACTTGTTTGTTCATCGATAGATGTGCATCAATGTGAACACCTAGAGTCTTGACAGAGGATGATACGGAGATGGTTGAGTTGTCTATGTTGAAGTTGTTGTATTGGGGGCTTAGTTTCGATAATGTGTTTGTCTGGCCCAGGATGAGAATTTTAGTCTTCTCCCCGTTAAGACAGAGGCCATTGATTGCCATCCAAGCTTGGATAGTGGCATAGATGTTGTGAAGGGCCGTGGCGTCTTGGTGATAGAGTCCAGATAGGGGTAAAAATACTTGAGTGTCGTCTGCATAGTTTGTATATGCAACACCCATGGAGTCAAGTAGGTCGAAGAGGGGTTTTGTGAAGAGGTTATAGAGGGTGGGGGCTGTACAAGATCCTTGGGTGACACCAGAGTTTATAGTGGTAGGATCTGAGTTAGCTGTGTCGGAGTAGACCTTCATGGCTCTTCATTCAAGGAAGGAAGTGATCCAGGATTCTGCTTGATTAGAGAAATGGGCTGAATGAGCGAGGTGGGTGGTGAGGGTTTGGTGATCTACCAGGTCAAAAGCAGCTGATAGATTGAGGAGAAGGGGCAAGGCAGGTTTGCCTTTGTCCATATCTGTGAGATTTGATTTTTTAGTCCAATAAGGTCGATTCCCTTCCATGCCCGACACGGAAGCCAGATTGTCTGTTGCCTAGTATGGAGTTAGCTTCTATGTATGATTGGATCTGGATGTGAGCTGCTTTGTCCAGCACTTTTAGGAGGAACGGGACTGTCGTTATCGGTCTGTAGTTGTTGGGTTGCGCTGGGTCAAGTGTGGCCTTTTTTAGAAGTGACCGCACCCAGGCTTCCTTGAGATTTCTTGGCACAGTTCCTGTTTGGAAAGATGCATTAATGAAGGCAGTAATCAGGGGTGCTAGGTCATTGGCACATTCCTTGATGATTTTGGGGGGGCAAATGTCTGCTTTGCAGAGGGATGGTTTGAGGTTTTTGATGAGATTAAGAACCTCAGGTTCAGTGACGTTTCTGAAGGAGAATTGAGCGTGATTGAGATTACTACGCTTGTCTTGTGTAGGGCGGTTGGTTTTTTGGTTTGGGAGGGCTTTGCAGTGGTTTTGGATTTTGTTCTGGAGGAGTTTTATTTTGTTGAGCATGGCGGACTGAATGCTGGCACACCAGGCTTTGTCTTTAGTTATCTCGTCAGCGGTAGCCGGAGGAGTGACTAATTCATTAAAGATTGCGAATAGTTCTTTAGCTTGGGAGATGGCCTTTGAGATCCTATCATTGTAGGAGTTGGATTTTGCTGCTAAAATGGCTTTTTTATATTGGAGGGCTATTTGTGTGAAGAGGCTCTTATTTAGATCACTCGGATCCGTTTGCCAGTTTTTAAGCGACTGGCGCTTTTGAGCTCGGAGGGTTTGGAGTTCTTCCGAGAACCAAGAGTTGCAGTGAAATTATTTTTTTTCCTTCTTGCTTTCAAGTGGGGCTATATAGTTTATGGCATTGGTGAGAGTATCATTGAAGATAGCTGATAGTATATTTGGGTCCTGAGAGAAAGGTGGTGCTAGGCAGGGGCTTTTAAGGTGGGGACGCAAGTTGTCTGCGTTGAGTTTTTTAGAACTTCTTATTGTGGCAGGTGGTGCGTGGGTGAGAGTCTTAGGTTAAAGGTTGGTGGGGATGAGGAATTTGATGCATGTGTGGTCCGTCCAAGACAGGGCGGTGTTTGAGGTAATGGTGGATGCACAGTTGTGATCCATGACCCAGTCAAGGGTGCGGCCTTTGCAGTGAGTAGGAGTGAGGACTCTTTGGGAGAAATCTAAGTCTGCGAGTTCTTTAGCTAGGGTTGTGGCGGATTTATCCTTAGGATCATTGTATCCTAAATTTAAGTCTCCTAATAGAAGGACTTTTTAATGTTGTTGCTGAGTCGATGTGAGAGGTGCTCTTGGAAGTCAGCTGGGAGTCCGGGAGGTCTGTATAGGATGTGGATGTTGATTAGATTATTGGGGGAAAGCGTAATCTTGGCTGATAGGATATCAGTATTACCACCCCATGTACTATGGTCTGCTAATCTGATGGATAGTGAGTCTTTGTGGATAAGGGCAACTCCCCCTCCAATCCTATCACATCTAGCTTGTGGGTAGGGCTAGTGCAATGGCTGGGCAGGAGGCATCATTGAGCCAGGATTCGGTGATGCAAAGTAAGTCCAGATTAAGTGTGGATAGTAGATCATTTATCTCGAGGGCATGTGCAGGTAGGGAGCGTGCGTTCAGTAGTGCACATTTAAGAGGTGGGTGTTGTGTGCCTTTGATGTTTTTGTTTGTACTAGTATGGGGTGAAGTGTGCTTGTTGTGGTGTGTGGTAGTGAGCAGCTTAGTGTGAAGTAGTGTAGAGGCATGTTGGGGTGGTGGGGGGAGAGGGGCAGTGCCTATGCTCATCTTAGTATGGGGTAGTGGTGCAGTGCAGGTGCCTAATCTGGTGATTCTAGTGGTGATGGGTGTGGGTGAGCAGAGTAAATACCTAGGAAGTGATCGATTTCTGAGATTGCCGAGTCTGGTGGCTAGGATAGGTGGCCGAGACTGTGTGATGTTGTAGTCTGGTTCTGCGGCATGTGAATTTAGTGCCGGGCGCTGGGTGAGGTGTGCTGGGAATATGTGGGGAGGCGTAGAGGCCATTATAGTGAGGGCTATAAGGATGGCTGTTAGGCTGGCTGAGCGGAGTGTGGCAGGGAGAGCGCGGGAGAGTGAAACTCTGCTATGATTGGGAGGTGCATTCTTGGGCATCATGATCGTGGAGAGTGGCTGTGTGTGTGTGTGCAGCTGGTGTGTGCTGATGGTATGTGACAGAAATGACAGGGGGATCGTGCGACTAGTGCTAGGTAGTTCAGAGGCAGGGCATAATAGGTAGCAGTTCAACAGAATACAATGCCTAAATTCAATTTTCTAAGTGCGGCTGGCAGAGGCTAAATGGTGGCAGGGCATAATAGGTAGCAGTTGGCTGCACAAGAGGATACAGTACAAGCGGATAAGAAATACTGGTAAATGCGCTAAATAGTATAGTGAGATATTATATATCAACAATAGACCAAGTGATAGCAAGCAATTGTCCAAAGTCAGTGAAAAGCAGAGGCACCCATGAGGTGTACTGCATATGAGTAGGTGATGCAGGTTGAAACTGTGCACATACAAGACACCCTCTTGTGTAGAGTACAACATCTTGGGGCATGTTTGGCCAATAAGCATAACGTTTTAAAATGTTTTTGTGAACCTCTGTGTCCTGCAGTTGTGGGGTTGTGGAAATGAAGTAACATAAACCCCTGAAATGATAATGGCACTACCCATTGGATTTGGCCTGTCACAGATTCTCTAATCATCAGCCAATCTTGTAACCTGATTCTCTTTTTGTTTTTCAACAACACTCTCAACTTCTCTCTCCCCTTGCAGTCCTCTTCAGTCAAAGGATTATGTTCTGCATCTAACAGATGTTTACACAATAGGCCTAAAATCAAATCTTCCTTTTGCACTTTGATTAGGTCCTGATCTGGAGTATCAAAACTCCATTGTGCCACAGGCTGCACCACTGCTTTTGGAGTCTTGGAACATGTTATTGCATCTACCTGTATTTCACCAAGCAAGTGTTCAATAGGAAATAACTCCCCCATTACAGCTCCAATGTTGGCTAACTGATCTGCCTTGTCATTCCCTTCTTTGTCCTCACCTGGTGTTATCAAATGACCACGTATTTCCCTCCAATGTATTATCAAATCCTTTTCTGGTACGAATATGTCTATATCTTGTATCATCTTGCCATGTTTAAGTGGTTTCTTGTCATAAGTTGAGCATGCCTTTCACTTTCCAGCCAGGTAAATATTGTACAAAGCTATTCCACAGATAATCAGAATCAGTTAGTAGTACTATTTCTTTGAGTTTATGTTCTACTGCTGTAGATATTGCCTTATAAATAGTGGCCGATTCTGCCACTTGACTACTTCTGGAAGCTATCCTCATGCTTACCCTTGGAATGTTGTCACCTTTAAACCATATATTTTGTATTCCTGCTACAAGCTTTTTTTCTGCATTATTTTCTACATGGTATGCACATCCTTCTACATACACAGTTGGTAAATCCCTACATATTACTTTGTTGAATCCTTTGTTTGGGGATTGCTCAGATTCATTCAAGCTTGTTTTTAGCTGTGTTATCAGGTGTACATACAGCTGCACAATCATACAATTATGCTAGTCCTTGATCAACTGGGCTCTTTTTATTTTGTGCATATTTCACTTCTACAGGAAATCCCTGAAGTGCTAATGTCCAGGAAGTAATTCTTGATTGGGCCAAATTCCCTGATCTGTTTCTTTAACTTTGCAGAAACTGTAGAAGCTGGGGATTTGTTTCAATAATTAGCCGCTCCCCTTGAATTATGGGGCGGAAATGTTGTAATGCACAGACAGTGGTCAGAAGCGCTTTTTTGCATAAACTAAACTTGGTCTCTACCTGTGACAAGACTTTGCTGGCATATACAATAGTTTTATTATTCACATTGTGCATTCAATATAACACCTCTGACATGCATTGACCTGTGAATCCTATTTCTGCAAAGAAATCATTTTTTTTTTATTGGATATGCGAAACATGGTGCTTTCATTAGACACCCTTTTAGCTTGGCTACTGCCTAACTTTGTTTTTTCCCATTTCCAGGATACACCCTACTTCAGTAATCTCGTTAAAGGTTATGTAACCTCTGCATAATTCTCAATAGATTTTCCGTTATAACCTGTCATCCCTAACACATTCTTTAATCCTTTCATATTAGTGGGATCTTTCAGTTTATATATTGCCTCCACTTTCTTCTTTTGTGGGTTTAACCCATTCTCGGTCACTTCATGACCTAGCAAGTTTACCTTCTTTTCACACCATTGTGCATTTTGCAAAGATACTTTTGCCCCAGTCTTTTGTAGCTGACTAAGCACGTGTTTAAACTCATTGAGGTTACTTTTCAGATCTTCATTTTTGATTAGCACATAATCCATATAAACTATTGTCCACCTTTTAGCTGCATATGGGACTGTCTTGTTCAGGAATATCCCAGACTCACTCCCACTATTGACATACCCTAAAGGTGTTGGGGACTACGAATATTGTGATTTGTCAAAAGAAAATACGAACACATTTTGAATATCTTCAGCTAGTGGCACACACCAGTATCCAGATGCAAGGTCTAATGTGAGAAACACCTTTGACCCGTGAACCTGTGCAAGACCCTGATCAATAAATGGAAGGGGCCACCTTGAAACAGGTAACTTTTTATTTAACTCTCGTAGGTCTTCACACAAGCACCATTGGCCACAACCATGGCACCATATATTAGGTTTTAACACACCTAATATAGGGATATTTGATGTGCTATGAATAGGCCTAATAATTCCTCTAGATTCTAAAAGTTTAATTATTTCAGCTAGTGATTCCAAACATGCCAGGGCTAACCTATATTGTCGCACAAATACTAGCTCCCTACCATGTCCTTCTGTTAATGGGGCAACATGCAAATCTCTTAACCTATGCATCATTGGCAAAAATTCCATACATATATTTGAATTCTGTTTGAATATCTGTTTGAATTCCATACATATATTTCTCAATTGGACTTATTTTTCATCACTTGTGCATGCATCTGCAGCTTGAATTTGCTCTTCTACCATTTTAGAGAACTCTGGGAAATCCTCCAAAGGAGGAACCTCTGTACTTTCCTCTGACTGTGTGGCAGTATCTCTTTGGAGGGATCAATACACTTAAATAGTTTGGAACTTTGACTTCCATTCCAATGTTCTGCTTTTGTTTTTTAGATTCACTTAATTCAAATAGAATGCAATCATCTTTATGACAGCACACTATTTCACTCGACTCATAAGGATACACAGACTGAACTTTAAAGATTCCTTTAGGCTTAAAATCCACATATTCTGGCAACTCACCCTGTGCAGTCACATAGCTTTTAGGGCTATTGCCAATCACTGCATTACAGAAATCTGCAGTGTAGTAAGACTTCTGTATTTCCATTCCTATTGGTGAATTCTCTTCCGAATTAATGTCTTGGCACCCTTTATTGTCCACCAGGATTTGAATAGGTCTATCCCCAATCTCCATCAGTGGTGTATATTCGCATTCTAACTCTTGCTGCCTTATGGATTCATTTAGGCATACAAATGTGTCAGAATCTTGTATCTATTGTCCATGTCTGTACTTTAGCGCTATTGTAACTTGTCTGGTGAATGCGGGAATGGTAAAATCCTTTTTCACCTGCAATTCAACTGCATATGGTGCCATCTGTTTGCACTAATAAGCTTGTCTTTTGTCTTCAAATTCAGTTGCTGGTCCACCTAACCTGGACCAAACTGTTTGATTTAGAAAGCCCAGTACCATACACATCCTGTGCATGATGTCATTTCCCAAATAAAATGTGTTTTGTGTCCCACACATGATCCACACATTGGGCCTCATTACGAAGCTTGCGCTCCCGTAATGAAGGGTGTCGGTACGGGACCCGCACGGTTCATTACGGGATGCCTGATTACGAGGTCCCCTAGCGGGACCTGGAACAGACGTTTGGTAAAACCAGACGTCCTTTCCGGGTCCTGCGAGGGGACCAAGGAGCTAATATTATTAACAGGCCGGTTATTAGCTCCATCCCCATTTCCATTGAGCCCTATGGGGGCTCAAATGGACATGGGGATTGGTTTTGTGCATGAGGAATTACAGGGTCCTCCACGGTTGGAATGACCTGGTAATTCCTCATTCACAGAACCGCTACTGGAACCCGGTATGGAGGCAGCCATGCCCTTAATACGGGCATGACTACCTCCATACTAGTAATGAGGCTCATTGTCATGAATACTCTCAGGACCAATCGTAATCTTTAACATGCATCTTCCTACAAATCTTTGCCCCGATTCTGGATCATCTAGGCCAAAAATGTGTTGAATCTTTATTCTGAACTTCGGTATCTCCTCCCTGTCAATTATTTGCTCTAGTACCTTTTCATTAATACAACTTTTTTCATGTTCAAGTGCTAACGTGGCTACTGTCATTTCATGATGCCCATTCACATGGATAGGAATCCATGGCTACCTGTCTCTTGTGTATTTCTGAAAGGGTTGAAATGTGCTTTTCTTTATTCATCTTTGGAGTGACATTTGGTTTGCATTTTTCTTCATTTAGATAAAAACACAATGGGCCTCATTACGACCCTGGAGGTAACCATGGCACTATTAGCGCCATGGTTGCCTCCAAAACCTTACCAATACCACCATGGTGAATGGAGCAATTACCGCCCCATTCCAAGGTTGGCTGGGGCAGTAATTCCCCATTCACCCTGGCCCTTCCCCATTCCCATTTTAGCCCCCATAGGGCTCAATGGGAATGAAGTAGGCGGTAATAATGGTACCGCAAATTGCAGTACAGTTATTACCTCTAAAGTCCCTTTGCGGGTCCTGTCCTTAATGGCTGGTTTTACCAGCCGTTAAGGAAGGTCCCGCAAAGGGAACTCATAATAGGCCGGTAAGGAATTACCAGTACCGGTGCCCTTACCGGTACCGGTAATCCCTTACTGCCCGAGTCGTAATGAGGCCCAATGTGTTCTCATCTATTTCTGTTTGCCATCTTTTCTTGGGGTCCAAATAAATCTCCAAAGACTGCTTCTCTTTTCCTCCCAGTATTTCATCCAGACACATGAGAATGACTGTGGCGCTAGATACACAGCCATTCTGAAAATATACTTGCACTGCACTTTCTGATTTAGCAAAGGTATGGCATTCTATTACATTGTTGTTTTGTATCATTATTTTTTTTAGGCCTCTGCATTTTTTCGGCTAGGGACCACAATACTCCATTTACCCCATCAATGATGGGTGAAAACCTATTCAGGCAATGTGTCCATATGCGAAAGGGTATTTCATTGATGGATGTGATAAACACTGACTGTCTCATCCTATGCTTCCCTATCTTTATGTCAACCTCAGTGACACCTTCAATAGGTATTTCTTCCCCATTGAAATTGTGGACAGTGCCTTCATTTTGTCTCACCCTTATGTGATTTTGTGGGGATCTCCCTTCTTTGATAGCCTTCACTGGTTCTTTTGACATTATCGTTGCTTGGGCACCTGTATCAATAGTTGCAAATGCATTACATTTTTCTACAATAGTGATAGGAGCATATTACCTGTCTTCAACCTCCTCTATTATACATGAACAGTGTGAATGTTTTCTGATTTCAGGACTCACTTTCCTTAGCTCTTTTTACTCTTCGCTAGACACATGAGCATGTGAAATGACAGCTTTCTCTCCTTTTTTGACAACTTTGTTTTGAGTTTCTTTGTCTATTCTCCTGGTCTCGGATCCCATTCATTTGGACTGCAGCCACTGATGGCCCCCCAGACTTGGGACTATCAGTGTCCACACTGCACATTTTGTTACTGAACTGAATATTTTTACAAGCGTTGCATGAGAGCCTGTCAACTTGTCTGTATTTTGTACGGGGCCTGTCTTTTCTGTCTCTTGGAATCTCTGTGGTTAAAAAACTCCTCAGGTGACTGACTTGCACCCTCCTTTAAGCTACAGTTTTGTCCAAATGGCTATCAAGAGTATTCTGACTATCAAGTGAGGATATTCTAACTGTTGATCCTAACTCTTTGTTTTCTGTTTTATGTTCACATTGCATGCTCTTTTTTATATCTGTTTCTCTGTTCTTTGGGCTTCTCTAGTTAATTTTTCCCCTTTTGTTCTTCATTTTCACACACCTCAATAGTCTGGTTCAACTCTAAATTGAACCACACTCCCTTTTTGTGTGTGTTGAAATTCCATGTTCCACTTTCATTTGTTTTTTTTTCCTATTTTTAAATCAGTATGCAGTTCAGAACCATTATTCAAATGTGATTTGTGGGCATCTGTGTTTTCATCAGTGCAGGGGTTATTAAATAGTCACCTACTGTCATAATGCACACAATGGCCCTCATTACGACCCTGGCGGAAAGCGACTGACCGGACCGCAACAGCGTAAATAGCGTTTCCGCCATTGCACGAAGGAGCAAAGAGCGGTCCATTCCGACCCATCGGGCACGAGCACCACGCCATGGCGGAAGTGCAAAGTCCGCGATGGCGGAAATGACCCCAAAACGGGCCACACCGCCGCCGTACGTCGCCCTAGGTGCAATACTGCCACCCATCACCGCGGACACCGCAGAGTGCGCCTACCGGAAAGTACGGTGACCGGAAATATACGGAAACGGAAGTAAAAACATGGGCCCAGAACGGGAAACATCCCGCCGTACACCTATAAAACCACAAAAACCACACAACCACTAAAAACACTACCCCGAGACACACCCCAACCCGTCATCCACCCTAGCGAAACCAAGAAAAATGGGAAAAGTAGCGAAGAAAGCGTGCGACCGCAAGCGGCAGGTCCACTTCTCCTGTGAGGAACTCACCGTGCTAACAGAGACCCTCCAGGAGAATGCTGCCGTCGTCTTCTCCACGCAAATGACCAGGACGGCACTTGCGAACAAGAAGGCCATATGGGCTCTGGTGGCACAGCGGGTAAGCGCGGTGGGGACCGCACCCCGCACCCCACAGCAATGCAGAAAGCGGTGGGACGACCTGCGGATACGCGTCCGCAGCATACTCTCTGCCAACCGCAACATTGCCACAGCCACCGGGGGAGGTCCTGAATCACCCATCAAGTTGACCCCCTGGGAAGAAATCTGTGCCTCCACCATCGGAATGGAGAGCATTGAGGGAGTCGGAGGGATGGAGAAAGGAGTGCAGACATCAGAAGAATCAGGTAGGTGGGCCAGATAAAACAATGCTAAATCCACAATGTGCAATAATGTGAAGTACCATGTGTCCACATAGTGCAACAGAAACACATGTCCAGGAGAACGTCCACACACATCGCCCTCATAGCGCACTTTAAAACCACAATAAATACATAAATAATTAAAAACCCCTAAAACACCCACCACACGTCCAGCAGGCACACCCTAACTGCAGGCTGCCAAACAACTGCACCCTCACCCCACACACAAATGAAAGCACCTCCAAGGCCCCGACCCAAATCACCCTCATGTACCACCCCAATGCATGTGATACAATGCCATTCCAATACCCACAGACCCATTAATAACCCTCGCCCTCCTTTACTCCACCACAGGGTCCGATCCAAACGACGAGCATCAGGACACCCCTACCAGCACACCTGCAAAGAGGGCCAAGACCAACGGCCAAAGACCCTCCACCTCAGCTGCACGCATCAAGACACGGCAGCAGCACAAATCAGGTGGCAGCACAGAGGAGGGAACATCAACAGGCACCCCAGCAGCCAGCATGCCCACAACACCACCACCACAGGTCCCCCCAACGGATGCCACAGAAGGCACTGCCTCTGGTGGCAGCAGCACCATAGGTGACACCCCATTGATGGCAGCATGCTCCGACACAGAAGACGGGGATGTCGAAGTCAGATCCATCCATGACCTGTCCCAATCCCCCTGTCTGTCCCATCCCGTACAACATGAGAATACCACGCAGGGGCACCCACAAGACGACGACTGGCCATCCCCCCCAAGCCCTGTGGCAAGGCAACATGAGGTCAACAGCCCCTCTGTGACACCCCCGCAGATGGCCATGGCCCAGCAGAGGCAACAGTCCCTCGACCAATTAATCGGGCAACAGCAGCAACTGGCCACGCTCCTCAAGGACCATGCCGATGAATGTGGGGGCACTAAGGCAGACATAGAAACATCAACTGAGACACTTAGGGCAGAAATGGAGAGAGGTACAGAGACACTAAGGGCACAAATGGAGAGTAGCACCGAGAGCCTGAGAGTCCAAATGGAGAGTAGCACCGAGAGCCTGAGAGTCCAAATGGAGAGTAGCACCGAGAGCCTGAGAGTCCAAATTTAGAGAAGCACCGAGAGCCTGAGGGGGGAACTGCATGCGACGTCCAAAGACGTATGTGCCGAACTTGCCGCAGTGCGCCGTGTGCTCACGGAGCTCTCACAAACCCTTAGGGACATGCATGGACGTGAGCAGGCAGAGACATCATCCGTTGCAAGTTCCGTCCAGGGCAGCCCCCAACGTAGATCTGGGAGGAACCTGCGCTCCACAGGCAGGGGTGCCCCTGACACCCGCAGAGGGGGCTTGCAATAGCGACAGCCCACTGACAATGAGCATCTTTGGACACTGGTGTTCGGGGGGGAGGTAGGAGGGTGGAGGGGGTGTGTTGGGCTCACTTGGGTGGCGGGTCGATAGGGTGTTCAACATGATATCACATATGCCATAAACAAGTGCACGATCAACCAATGAGATGTGTGGACAATGATCTTTGTGTACTAGGCCATCATAGGCGTACAGTCCATATTGTGCATGTACCAGACACACACAGTGCCACGAGTCCCGTGTCCATGTATCAGCCACCAGGCGTGAGTGCTAGAAGCATGCATCAATGAGATGCTGACGAATGTCACGGCCCTCCGGTGCCTCGCAGACTCCTTGAGGTGCTACCACATCCCCACCCTCATCATGACCATCATAATGGTGCCTGCAGTTCTGCGTCAGGGGGCATGGGCACATTTCTACGTACGCACATGTTGTGGAGCATGACACATGCCATCACCATCTTTGCAACCTTCTCATGGCGGTACAGGAGTGCCCCGCCAGACCTGCTGAGGCAGCGGAAACGAGTCTTCAGTAGGCCGAATGCCTGTTCAATGACTACACGGGTACGTGAGTGGGCATGGTTGTAGTCCTGCTCTTGCTGGTTCCGTGGGTTCCGGACTGGTGTGAGGAGCCATCTCTTCAGTGGATACCCAGCATCACCTGTATGTGGACGATAAACGTATGATGTGGAATGCCATTGCTACGTACGCACACCCCCCCCCCTTCCTGCCAGGTCATTGCCGCATCACAAACCCCACATCATCATGCATGAAAAGAGACTCACCGAGTAGCCAGGATCTGTTCCCTGCGTGTCGCTCCATGTAGCGTGGTATAGTAGAGTTCCTCAAGACCATAGAATCATGGGTTGATCCAGGGAATCTGGCACAACAATGTGTAATGATCCTGTTGGAGTCACACACCATCTGTACATTCAGGGAATGATATTGTTTTCGGTTGCGGTACTGGGCCTCCATGGCATGTGGGACGACCAATTCCACATGGGTGCAGTCGATGGCACCAATGCAACCCGGTATGCCGGCAAGTGCATGGAATCCCACTTTTGTGTTGGTAATTTCCTGCTCCGAGCGTGGTAGAGAGATGTAGTCGTCTGCGTGCTTCAGGAGGGCATCGAGCACTTGCAATAGTGTCCGTGAGAACAGTGGCTGAGAAATGCCATGCAACTGTCCGACTGTGTGCTGGTAGGTGCCCGTGGCCAGGAAGTGGAGTACAGACACCACCTTCAGTAGGGGTGGGATGGCGGTTGGGCTGTCTATCATGCTGACAAGGTCAGCCTGTGTCATGTCCACTATTGCGGCTATGGTGTCCCGGTCCAAACGGTAGAGGGTGTGGATCTGCTCATCAGTGAGGTTGAACGGATGTGCTCGGAGGCGTGGGATTGCGGGCTGCCTGCGTGGTGGTAGTGGCTGTGCTGGCGGCCCTTGAGGGCCCTGCCTTGGCCTCCTCCTCCTCCTGCATCTCCTCCGTGCGGCCGGTTGTAGTTGGTGTTCGTCTTCTTCTTGGAGTTGGAGTACTTGCAGTGCTATCAGGTCCCCCAGGGCCAACATCGCGAGTCCTGCCGGTAGCATTTCGGAGTGGGTGTGGTTGTGGGAGGAGACTGGGTGTGCACTTTATGTGTTTTCAGGCTGTATGGCCTCCACCTGTGGTGATTCATTCCACCTGTGCAAGCTGCTCTCCCCTTTGGGCGAGCACGTCCCGCACACAACGCTGCTATTCGAGGAATGGCATCTTGCTATTGCAATCATGTATTTGTACCCGATGGCCGTGTAACATTTGTTGATATGTACATTCGGCTATGGTCCCATTGTTTCACATACAATCTTTGCAGTCGCGAACAGACTTGTGATGGGTCAGTGGAACGTAGTACTCGAGTAACGGTGGGCCCTCATGCATCACTGTACCGAGTTGCAACGACGGGCGGGGCGTCCCATTAGTGGGTGATGGCAGTTGACATTTTCACACACAGCCGCACTGGATGGATTAATTTGTGATTTCAAACGGCCAAAGATGCCTTTTCGACGTGATGTTGCAAATGAGGAATTCGAAGGCCGGCGCTTTCGGTTTTCGGCTAGCGGAGAGGAGATGCCCACAGGTCTGACTGCAAATATAACGTTCTATTGTTCGATGTCCTTGAGACAGAGGCCATGGCGAGGAAGCAATGATTGATATGAATAGTTTGGGATGCGCAATAGTGACGTGGCCGATGAGGCCGCACGTTCCCAAATTCATGTAACTTCACAACACTGAAATTACGGGCTGGGACACTGTGGATTTTGCAGGCTGCATAACGCACAGACTCAATGGAAATTCCGAATGTTTTGTGAGTAAATTTTCAGGCGTTTTTATAACAGGATAAGGGAATGATGAATGGATTCATGGGCAGGTGATTTGATACAGGGTTTGCCATGTACAGTGCTTCTTGGAATCTATCCGCCTCCCCTGCGCTATGTGATGCAGGGCTGCCATAGTGGGACCATCGTCTATCTGGCCTTGTTGAGCCCTCCCTGTCTCGACGCGCCTTCAGACACTTGTGTCCATGCACGTTAACATTCCCATCTGATGGAATCTGTTTTGACAGACGCATGCACAGGTACACTCGTTTGTGATGGTGTTTACACCTCGATATAGATAGTTATGAGTCGCAAGTGGTTTTGGGGTGGTGATGATCCTTTGGAGTGGGCTAGCATGCATATGGCTGTGGATTTAGTGTGATCATTGGAGTGAGTTGTTCGAATGTACTTCTGATGGCCATTCTGTTCTTTTTCTTTTCTTTTGGTTGACAGGTATCTCCTCCCCTTTTGCCAGTGCCATCTGTATGCCACTCCTGCAGATGGCGTTTACTCACGACACCTGCTGCTTCGTGTTAATCAGTGGAGCAGCATTACGATCTTAAGGGACGATCGCCAATGGCCCACATGCCCTTACGCAGTACTAGTGGCTCGGAGCAACATTTTGGCCTTTCAGTTGGACTAGTGCCTCCCCATTGGGACGGGCCTGCGGTTCTGTGCGCTTCCATGTTGCCTTTTCGTACGTGAATGTGGCTCTGTGTACCATGATGGAACTGGGCGTCACACAAGTAGTAGCTGGTCATTCCTTGCGGATGCAGCCCACAATGGTGAAATGTGTTTTGTAGTTCATGGACTAATGGCTGTATGAGCTTGGTGATTTAGTTGTGCATTAAATTTCTATTCTGATATGGGACGTGTAGCGTTCTTCTTTGCGAGTGATGTGGCATATTCCTATTTGGGGAGCGATGTATTGTGAGGAGATCTGCATTGGGTTCCGGTTTCGGAGTATAGTCGCGTGGTACTGTGCTGGGCGCGTTTGCCTACGGAGCCCAGTGAAGTCAGGGATGGGGGCTGCCAATATGACTGTTTGAATGTTGTCATGCTCAGGGGCGGGGGATTGGGTTTTGTGTAACAGACGCCGGTCAGCCAGGTGGACTGGTGGAATGTTGTGATTTTCGGAATATTGCTGGTCACAGGTGCCTGTGTTTGCGTGCGTTTCGGGGGGGGGGACTGTGGTCATGTCCATTGGAATGGCTTCTGTATTCGTGCCATCTGTGCCCTGCAGCTCCCATTGGCCTCTCTTGTGAATCTTTTGTTCGTTGGCATGCATGGGTGACTTGTACATTTCACTGGTTGCATTGTGACTTCATTGCACCTACGAGGAGTTGTACTTTGTGGGCAGGGAGCGGTGTACAGGCACTCAGTGGGGCCGTTTACGGTTGATTCGCGATGCCGTACTTCTCACCATGGCGGAATGGTGCTTTCCGCCATGCTTGATGGCGTTAGGTACATGTCCGCTAGGGTCGGAATTCGCGTACCCTTGCGCCATGGTGGTATTTACGGTTTGGCATGGCGCGCGCGCGCGTACTTGGTGCAGTTAGCGTTGACGTTCACTACGGTGTCGCTAATGGCTTCGTACTTTGCGGTGGCGGGTCATAGTCGCACCGAGCGCTATTCGATGGCGGTATTGCATCTCCGCCATCGTTTTCCGATTTCCGCCAGGGTCGTAATGAGGGCCAATCACTCCTATGACATTTTGCAATGACGTGCACATAATTTCCCTATCTGTTTAGACAACATTTTGGGCCTCATTACACGGATGGCGGTAAGGATTTACCGGTACCGGTAAAATACCGGTAAATCCTTACCGCCTTACTACGAGGTCCCTTTGCGGGTTGGGGGATTTAACGCCTGCTTTTTACAGGTGTTAAAAACCAACCCGCAAAGGGACCCAGGGACCTAATTACGGTACCGCAATTTGCGGTACTGTAATTAGCGCCTTCCCCATTCCCATTGAGCCCTATGGGGCAAAAATGGGAATGGGGAAGGGCAATGGTGGAAGGGGGAATTACTGCCCCGCCAACCTTGGAATGGGGCGGTAATTCCCCTTTCCGCCAAGGCGGTGCCGGTGTTTTACCGGCATGAACCATGGCGCTAATAGCGCCATGGTTCTCCGCCATCCGTGTAATGAGGCCCTTTGACTTGGGCCTCTAAGCATTGAAGGCTGTCTGTGTCTCTGGATTCCTATCTTTGTGGCCTGGGCCGGTACTGGTTAAATTCACCCTGATTAGGCTTATTCTGGTACTTCTTATGAGATTGATTTCTATTTGTGTTAACTCTGAATTCATTTGACACAGGAAGTGGAGAAGGAAGAGTGACCATCCTTTGACAATGGTCGACTGGTGGTGGTGATTGGTTAGATTGGCAGGGGACATAATTCATATTTTGTGTTTTGGTTTGGTGAGAATTGTCCCCTATGCTGGTTTTGATTTTCAATTAATCTATCAACATACCTTGCTCTTTCTTGGTGGACATACAACATTGTATTAGGATAAAATCTACTCTGAGCCCCTAATGCATGGTATGTGCCATTCTACATTTGGTTTTGATTGCTATTTAGGCCTGGCATATTGGGACGAAATCCCCCCCGGGGTGAATAACCCAAATATCTATGGCTAATGTAAGCCTCCCTATTACTGGGATCAACAGATTGGAACATAGGGGTGATGTCCTCTGTGGTGGCATGCCCCTTTGATTAGATGTCATTTTGTTTCTTGCCTGAGTTTGGGCTGATTCAAGCAGCATCTTTACATGTTTTACCTGCATAATGGCTTGTATGGATTCTTTAGATTTTGGTTGCGTCTCATTATTCTTAGGTCCTTCCTCTCTCTGACCAAATATCACTTAATATTGTTTGGTTTTCTGTTCTATTATCCATTCTAGTGTTTTTTCCCTCTCAAATGCACAAATTAACTGGGATGCAATTTCTTTTTGTAGTCCATAAAAGTATACAGTCTTAAATTCTACAAAGTTAAAGGCCAGATGAAAGTGTGAAAATGCTCTTATTAAATCTTGGAGGAACTGGCAAGGGGACACATCAGGCTTTGTAGTCATAGTGTAAGCTGCCTATTTTTTCCAGTAATGCTCATTATCCTTGAACCTTAGTCATATATGCTGCCCTGCAAATGTGTTAAATAAGAAATGCCAATAAACAAATTTGAAAATAAACTAAAAAAAAATAAATAGTGTAAGCTGCCTTTTTGGAATCCTGTATAAACAGATAAGGTGTGGACTGATGTCTAACCTCCTTCTCAAAGTCTGCCCATGACAAATTTTCCTGTTCATTGAGACCCCAAATGACAGTAATGGCTGCCGAATCTAGCGTTAGGTGAAAGTACTGTCTATATTGTTCCCTAGGTATCTGGAGGGCTTTAAATATACCGTGAACGGTTTGTAAATCATATTCCATGCAGCAATCACCTCTGTTTTTAAATGGTTTAATAAAAGTTTTGATAGACTTCATGATTATGATATGACTACATGGTGTGTTTAATTTTGTCGCTCATTTCTGTACTCTTTTGGGCAGGAATGATTGTAACTATTGGCTGATGATTCATACCCCACCACTGGGCTATAACCAGGTCTGGCCACAGGAACAGCTGCTGGTACATTATTCCCTTTGACAGAGCTGTGATTGATTTCAATTTCATTAAATGTAGTGCCTTGTGTCGCCTTTCCTGAGATTTTAGACTATGTAGTTGCTGTTCTAAGTTCTTGCATTGTCAATGGAGCTTTTCTGCCTCATACAGAGATCAGAATTCTCATCTCTGACCTTACTGATTATTGCTTGTAATTCACTGATCTGTGATTGACACTGGTCAAGTGCCTTATCCTTTTTGTCATTCTCTTCTAGTAAATTGAATATCTCCTGCTACATAGCACAGAATTCTTTGTTGTTTTCCATGTTAGGTTCTCTAAGGGTTTGTATTTCTGAAATGGCAGCATCTTCATCTCGTCTTATTTAATCTTAAATCCCTTTTAAGTGCATTAATTCTTGATCAATCTCATTAAATTGTTTCTCTTTCTGGGCCAATTGAGTAGCCATATTGTTGCATTTAGATTGCAATTCTGTGTCTAGCTCCCTCTGTCTTAATTCTGATTTTAACTGCTGCACCTGATCAAATTAATTTTCCAAGCTGCACTGTAACTTGCTAATCACTTCATAGTCATTTCCCTGCATCTTTAAGGATCTGTACAACAAAAACCACAACTTTGTGCACAATCTGATAATGAAATTTTTCTCTGCCTTGTGATCTGCTGCTCTGAATAGCCTCATGAGGTATACCTGCACAATGCTTCCTTCATCAAAGATGTTCTCAAGTGCCTCTTTTCCTACCTCCGTGGTAATTCTGTCTTTCCATATTGTTGCATTTTCTGAAGACCAAAACACATGGACAAAAAGCTTTGCCTAAAGATCGTTTGCCAGTTCAGAAAACTATTGTGTGAGCCAAATGAGCAAACAGTACTGCACCATTTCACAGCACTAATTCAAATAATAAGTGCACAGTATTGCCTAACAATTGTTTTTACCAGGGCCACTCACCATAACAGACTAATGGACTTGATACACTCTGGGTACATAACGTATACCCCCTTCTCACAGTATTTTATATACAATAACATAATATGTCCTTGTGACTGAGTTTCAAAATTATAAAACAAACAAATTGAAATACTGCACATCCATTCGCTTTCTAGCTAGTTCACAGAAGTTACTTCCCTTTGGGATATTTCTGGTTGTGCCCCCGTCTGCTTGTGTAATGCAATTTACACATAGCAACAGTTATGCGTACATCAGGTCTTACAGTGTGAATGTATTGCAATGAGCAATGGCACATTTCAAAATAGAATAAGCTGTACCCAGTCTTAACATCTGTCCTTGAAAGTGAGGGACTTGTCAAGGAAAATACAATTTGAGGAAAGAGAAAACAAAACAGTTCCCTGGATAGCACTGAATAGCAAACAGTTCTCTTTACAATACCTGGATCCACCTAATGTGGCTGCTCAGTCTCAAGGCCTCATTGCCATTAGGTAATAGTAGGCTGCATCCTGTGGATGCCTCAACAGAGTAGCTGTTGCACCTTTACAGCGCTACTAGGCACTGTAAGGTACATGGATGCCTTCAGAGTATGTACAGTCCCAGTACTTGATGGCACATTTGTGGTTGATATGGGGACACATTATAAAGATAGTGGAAAATGTTCCACTTATTACAAAAATGTTCAATGTGTTGCCCTATTTACCCACCAAGGTGCTATCAGTAATATAATAATTGTCTGATACCAAAGATGTATCCTTCGTACAGACAAACTCTCTGTCAGTTTTTTTTTCCGATCTGTGCCATATGCATTAGGATTCTTAACTCTTAGATTAAGGGTGTTTCTCACCCAGGTGTTTAAAGTGAAGGGCAGTTGGAGAAAAATGTAAACACTGTTTGGACCTGTTAAAACCAGAAGAATTCTTGGCTAAATCCCCTACACCTCTAACATCAGGTAAGCACCCTCAAATGTGTGTTTCACCCATCTCTCCGAACAGCCTATCCCATCACCACTCATCGCCAAGCATACTGCTCACCTGCAACATCATGGACAGTGCATCGCAGCAACCTCACCTACAACACTATACACCTCATCAGCACTCCATCATTCACCACTACACAAAAACTGATGCTCGCCAATGTCCGCTCAGCAGTCGATCCATGCAGCAGACAGCACCGATCGTATCACTGCACATGGCTTGTATACCATCTTCATTACTGAGACCTGGATGACATCAACTTCCACCCACATCCTCCCATGTGCGAAATGACTGACACAAGGCCTAGTAAGATCATTGTTTTGTTCTCCTTCTGTCCTCCCTTCCTTGTGTTGTCATGCCTAGAAACACTTGTTTACAGGCACTTTAGAAATGACTTATCATATAATTTAATATCCTAGATGTCCTCACCCCCAACGGTGACAGAATTCTACAAGACTGTACAAACAAACTGATCATAGGCCTCACCATCATTCATAAGGCATCATGGCCATGTACCCAACTGGACATCGCCACCATTGGCTCTTTCAAAAACCTATCCTTTCATTTCCCACTCTCACTAACAGACACAGTCACTTTTCACCTCGTCTACAGACCATCCAAGCCCAACACATCCTTTATGGAAGACTTGACTGACTTGGTCACCACCATGTCCCTCTTGCCTCCCAATAATATCTTCCTCAGCATCTTCAACATCCCTGGCAACCCAGCAAGCAAGTCAATGAAGAAAGATCTCCACTGCCTAATAGACACTACAACCGTTACACATCACACTAATGCCCCAACTCACAGGAAAGGTAATATTCTCAAATTCATCACCACTGCCCTGCCTACCCTCCATCATAGCCCACCTATGCCGCTAGACTGCTAGATGATCTGGCAATCCCTTTTGAGATTAGTTACACCAAACATCTCAAGCAAACCCACCAGAAACCCAGCAAACACGCCTTCATATCATTCAAGAACTTCCCAATACAGCCCTTCACAAAAGATCTCATCAATCTCCAACTCAAATGGGCTGATCTACCTCTGATGAACCAGGACTGTAACTTGCTTCTCTAAGAACTCAACACCACCCTCACAAACAACATCAACCTCCTTGCTCTAATTAAACTTTACACCCTCAAGCCTAAACCTTCCATGTTCTGGTACACTCGCATTACAATCATTAGAAAACTAGAAAAGAATTGGCAAAAATCTGGCAGTGTATCCAACCTCACTCTGTTAAATGAACTCCCTGCTACACGCAGATGAATGATGCCACTGCCAAGGTCACCTGCTAACAAAACACCATATCCAAGGCCGACATTGAAAGTGGCGCCCTCATCAAAGCCATCAAGCACTGCATCAAACCTCTTTCTTTGTCAAAAAGATCATCATGATCCACCAACACACAGGCACCAACCCCACCACTGATAGCATACTGCACATTCCATCTCGCAAAACCACAACTATATGGACAACTTTCAAGACACTAACTTTTGGAAGATTTTGCTGCCACCCTAGCATACCTCAAGGCCACATCTTATATTGATGACACCCTCCCTGTTTCCATGCACAAGACCCTTCTCTCTGATCAACAGCTCTCTAACTCAAGGAACATTACCCTTGACCCACATGACTGAACAAATCCTATTTCCACTTTCCCTTCCCTGGTAAGAGCCTTGAGAATGCAGTAGCCAATTACCTCCTTCAGTCCTACCAATCTGGCTTCAGGCCGAGATGCCCTTAAAATCCTAGATGATGGCCATAATTGTCACCTGATTGTCCTTGACCTCTGAGCATCTTTTGACACAGTAGACAACCAGACAGTCAATGACAATCTACATCATTGCATGTGGACCAACAAGATTATCCTCAGATGGTTCCAATCCTACCTTGCTAATCACCAACAGTTCATACAAATGGATTCCTCCAGACCACCATCTCTGCCCATCACCTGTGTTGTCCCACAATGATCCATTATGTCCCCAGTGATCTTTAATCTTTACCTGGATGTGCACAGAACCCTCCTCACTCCACGCAACATCCATATCCACCATTACATAGATTAATATCAAATTGAAGTATTTGCCAACACCAAAATGGATGTATAATGTTGTTATTAAGTATACTTTAAAGTCAACTGGCTCAGTGCAATCAATCTACAGCAGTAACTCAACATAATACATTCTAAACCTGCATCTTCCTCTCCATGTTCTATGCTCTCTATTCCATGATCTATGTTCGATCCAGTGCTACAATAAGTAGATGTAAATGGAACATTTGAAGATGTCACACACCTCCCCTCTTTATACAAACAAACACTCAATATGTAACACACTTGTATAACTACTGCACTATGAAACATCAAAACACTGTGAGCATTTATATGAAACTATACTCCTAATAAAACTTTGCAGAGCTATTGACATTAATCATCAACTCATTTTGTACCTCTATTTCAAAAAAAGGTAGCAGGCGCTCCTCCCCAGAAGGAACATGGCATGATAACCAGTTCTGAGATGAGAGTTTGCAGCACACACTTTTTGCTCACTGTACCTTACACAGATGGGAAATATCCATTTGCATATCAGTTTTTGTCCCGCCCACATGGGCAGTCCAGCACCGAAATGCTATGGCAATTCCTCTCTGAACAAGAGTACCAACAGCAACCCCATACACATGTTTCAGCCTTGTTGGGCCTCATCAGTGGGGTGAAGCTGCGTCTCTCTGAGCACAGTGAGCAGGGAGTCCACATCTGGTTGCCCCCAGGTAACTCAGGGTGACCAACCCCAAGTGCCTTACAAATATTTCAAAAAAAGGTAGCAGGCGCTCTACCTGATCCACTTCCATTGCCTGTTTTGTCACTTGACAATGCTTTTTTCTCTATTGAGACCGCCTTATCGCCTTCATCCCTACTGAAAGTTGTTGTGGATCTGTCCTTTAAATATCTACACAATCTATTTACATTGCATACGCTTCCATCAGATACCTTTACAGCACCATGAAACCTCTTCACCACTTGTGTGCAGTTGACCATTTTGCACACCCGCTTGTAGTAGTAAAAGGTAGTGTTATTATTATCCAATCACCCACCTTATATCACATTCTTTCACTGCCTTCCTCCTATCAAAACACTCTTTGTTGAGTAACTATCTATGCATAATCTTCATCTCAACCTCCTTGAAGTCAATTTCCTTTCTGCATGCTGTACCCAATCAGGACGGACATACCCTAGTGTTGGGTTTCCTGCTCCTGAGCATCTCAAAAGGAGAAATACCCATGGTCGTATGTGGTGTGAATCTGTGAGCTACAAATGCATCTTCAACAGCCTTTTTCCAGTCAGTTTTATTCTCCAAAGCACCCCTAATGCTATTCTTAATGACTTTATTGAACCTTTCCACAATTCCATTTGTTTGGGGATGATATATAGCACTGGTTTTGTGTTCCACCCCATTCTTTCTCAGAAGATTTCTCATTTCCTGTGATACCAGCTGCACACCATTATCTGTAATAATTGTGCTAGGATATCCTTGCCTTTTAAAAATGGTATCAAAGAACAGTATGATATATTTCGGACAAATGTTCTGTACCCATTTGACTTCCACCCACCTAGACAACATGTCTATTAATACCATACAATACTTCAACATGCCATTGCTTCTTACTGGTCCCACAATGTCTGAACCTACTCTTTCCCATGGTATGGTCGGTATAGACATACGTGCCATGGGCACCTGTCTTGCAATGTATCCTTTAGCAGAATCATCACAGTTACAACATTCCCTGTTTAACCTTTCTATTTCCAAATCCAAGCCTGGCCACCAATAATCCTGCCTGACAAGTTGTTATGTTTCTGTGATCCCTTGATGCCCCTCATGTGCTATTCCTAATATCTTGCACCTTACGCCAATGGGTGGATACCACGTTTCATCCCTTAAAACCAAATTGTTGTTCAGATATAATTCATCATACACAAGTCTGACAGCCTCAGGTAAAACACATTTCCTGATTTCATTGCTTTTCACTCCCTCCTCAATACACTTCTTTGTTTTGCTAAGAACTTCATCTGACTCCATGGCACTTGCCCATTCATCTTCAGAGACAACTTCCTGATGTATATTTAATATTACCTCATCATCATTACCTACTTCATCCTTATCTACAAAGTTGGTCAATCTTGATAAACAGTCAGCACATTTATTCTTAACTCCAGGGACAAACTCCATATCCCAATAGTACTCTTGTAAATGTGCCACCCATTTTTGGATCTTTGCCGACAGCTCATCCAAACCTTTGGTAGTCCAAATTTATCTGAGAGGTTTATGATCTGATCTCACAACAAAATGTTGTTACCCATAAAAATAAACAACATTTTTCAATTGACCATTTCACTGCTAACAACTCCTTTTCAATGGTAGAATAATTGCATTCTGCCACTTTCAAAACCCTTGACGCAAAGGCAATGGGGTATTCAACTTCACCTTCAATTTGAGGTAAAACAGCATCCAATCCATGATTTCTTGTATCTGTGGTGATTATTGGGATTGAAAGATCTCAAGGTAAGTGCACTGTGGAGATCTTTCTTTTCTTTCTTAAATTCATCTTCACAATCATCACTCCATTCGAATTTCACATTCTTTTTCACCAACGTTCTCATATGGAAACTCTTACTAGCCAGATCCGAAATAAATTTAGCATAGTATTCTGCCATACCTAAGAATTATGTAACCTTATCCTTGGTATCTGGACTGGGAACATTTTGGTGTTTTCTTCCTTGGGCTTAATGCCTTTGTCAGAAATTATATGTCCCAAATACTGTATATTCAATCTATTGAACTTCTATCATCATGTGCCTTTCGATCTTTTCCGAAAGCACATCATCCTGAAAGCAAAGTACACCCTGCATGTGATGCAATAGATGATAAATCACCCGCTGAAATACAGCTGTTGCAGACACCAAACTAAAAGGCATCCTTCTACATTGTAATAACCTTTCAGTAGTAACAAAAGCTGTAACATTTTTTGATCCAGGATGCAACATAATCTGATGATATGCTGATTTTAGATCGAGAGGACTCATTATTTTTGCATCTCTTATTGTTCCCAGCATCTATGTTATGTTTGGCAGGGGATGTCTGTCTGGAATTATGCATTTATTTACTGATCTAAGGCCAATGCATAACCTAATTTTTGCATTGGGTTTGTGAACGATAACTAATGGAGATACCCATTCAGCAGATTCAACTCTTTCAATAACTCCTTGTGCCTTCATCTTCTCTAGTTCTTCCTTTACAACTCCTTTAATTGCTAGAGCAACCAGTCTGACTTTATGTATAACCGGAACAGCATCACTTTTCATACACATCTCATGCTTAAAGTTCTTCAAATTTCCCTGGTCATCTCGAAACACAGGGTGATGTTCAAAATATTCAGATAGTCTCTCTTGATCTACTGAATGCACAATTTCCTGAGCGATGGGGTCTAGATTTATTTTTTATCTTCTCCGATGAGACCAATTTAACAACAGATGATAACCTTTCTTAGATACATATACTTTCCCTTTGCTGTTCGATCTTTGAATTTCATGGTCGACCAAAACCAACCTTCTAGCTCAATGCGCTTTCCTCCATCCGCAACAGGCTTCACATCAATTTCTTTCAAGGGGAGTGAGTTGATGTATTAGTTGATTAGAGTTGATATATATATTGTTGGTAATATTGTCTTCCTTCTTAGTTGATGTTTTGTAGGTAGATTAATATGTTTCTCTCCACACGTTTATTTTTTATTTTAATCCACATATTTTCTTTTTAGTTGTTAATAGATTTTTGAAGAAGTAACAAGGTCAAAACCCGTTGGAAGTGTTTTTTTTTTTTGTTGTGAAATATTTTGATTAATCTTTTGATTTCAGGTGGGACTTTACTGGACTAATTATTGATGAATTGTTGATCTTGTCACCCATATCTTACTGCTGTCGTTGATGTCCCTATATGGGGAAGATGTGTTGTTTTGAGCTCTGCCTGCATCTGGTGAAAGTGAGTGGAATGTTGAGATGGAATGCAGAGCAGGGAATTTTTACATATGAGAGTGTTCTAGGGTTGTCAGTTGCAAAGATGTAATGTTACGCTCACTTGGTATCCACGGGGACTCCACCCAGCTGTGGGGACTCTGGTGCCCTTCTCAGCTGCTCCCAGGTATAATCAGCGGAGAAGTTCTGCCTGGAAAACAGGTGGGCAATGTTCAAGACTGGGCAACTGGGGTAAGAGCCTCCCAACACCCCGTATGCCCACAGCCCCTCCTCGGACCTTTCCTCACCTTGTTATAGGTGTTGGCGTGCTCTCCGTCCTGCCTTCTTGGCAGGGGCGCGTTGTCCTTTGTGGGCGAGTGCGATCTAGTTATTTCACTGATGCAAGCCCTTTAGAGTCTTTCAGGTAGGTCTTACTACTGTTATACTGTATGCCTTTCTTGGATTGAAATAATGTCTTACTCTCTCCTTAGATGCAAGGAAGTTCGCTCTGGAACGTTGTCTTGAGAGCGCCTTGATGCGGTAAGTAGGCGCTATGGGCAGCGCTATGATGCCTTGCCTTTGTAAACCTGTTTTCTTTTGTTCATAGGTTGCGGTGCTCACCTGGAGCAAGAAGTCCCAAGGCGATGCTAGTCGATGGGCGACTCGTGAGGTAAGCTGCCGGCACAATTGGAAAATGCCTAATGTCCTTTTCTCTCCTTTTGCATCCGGGCAGCTCGGTGTACCTTGGATGATGGTTGCAGGAGCGGAGGGCAGCTTGCGGTGGAATCACAGGTAAGCTGCTGCTTTTCACGATGTCCTTTTGTTTTTCAGATGCTGTTCTTCCGAGGTTCGCAGATGCAGCTGAACACGATGAGCGTCACGTTTCTGGATTGCAAAGTAACGCGAAGCATGTACTGGAGGCTTATATAGCCTGCAGGCATCCCATGTGTCTCTGGGCCTGCCACACCCAGAATGCTAGACCGCATAGTTCAGTTCAGGAACTGAGCCATGTGGAAGCATCCATGTTGTTGCACAATGCCCTTATGGGCCCAGAATACTGCTTAAGCACATGAGCCTGGCGCCAAAGGCACCAGGACTGACTCCAAGAGAGTCTGGGGGCAAATGTCAAGGCCCTTGAGGACCTGATGGGGGTACTAGAAGTAGCCCACCTGGCCTGGCAATCCAGGCTAGGACAGGGGTCATGACATGTAAGCCCTGAAAGCGTATGCCGGTGAGTGTCCTATGTCCCCATAACATACCTGACTCTAAGAACTGTATTTGATGAGCCTTAAAGTAAAGAGTTAACAATTAACCTGGAGTTGTCAGAGTCATGTGTGGCCAGAGACCGATATTCTTCTAATACTTGAGTTTTATAAGGTCATCCAGTGAATATGCAACTTCAAACACAGTCAGTATGAACAGCGTTTCCGTTGCTATGGTAAATGAACACTGTAGACATTGGAGAAATAAATGGCGGCAGGCACATTTACGTTTATTTAGGTCCTTCCTTCTGATATGCCTTGAGTTTGATTTAAATGGTTACACATAATTTTACATTTCCTTAGGTCCTTTCCTCTGATATGAGTCCTCTAGCCTCTATCGCAGCACAGCCTGAAAGATGCGGCTTGTGAGATTCCTCGTGCCGACAACAATCTCCTTTAAAAAAATTATCTGTTTTGCCTCGAGGTAAGGCATGCTCTGGAAGCCAATTTGTCTCTAAACAGCACGTATTGACAGCAATGTGGCACCATTTCATAGGAGTTTGTTGTAACGCTGCACCGTTACTAATTTAATTTAAGCAGCAGTATCTTCTGATGTGCTCAGCAGCATTACTTTTGCTCATACATATGCACGCAGCTTAACAAACGTTGGTTAGCATTAACTGGTTACAAGGCTGTTGCTTAATAGAAAAAGATTTATACAGTTCAAATACACGTTTGCCAGCTGTGTTATCCAATCAGTTGTTCACCTGGACAATCACTTAAACTGCATTTTGCGATGCACTTACTTCCATAAGATTTCTTTCCATGTGTTTCTGCTTGGAAAGTGATTGGAGGTTTCAGTGTGTCTGACCTTCCAGTTGTGATTGTGCCTTTGCATCACCTCTTCTGACATATTTCACAGGATATGAACGAGTCCTTCATTTGTTTTTTTATGCTGGATTCATCACAATCAGCGGCTACTCAGTGGGCTGCCATTTTCTTCAATCCCATCCTCGTCGCCACTGAAGTATTTGCCAACACCAAAATGGATTTATGTGTTTAACATTTGAAGATGTCAGACAGATTTACCTTAAGCTATCTTCCATTGAAGACATTCAGCGGCTCAAATAATGCTTCACATTGATCCAGTCCTGGATGACCTGAAGCTCAACCCCTCCAAGACTGAATTCCTGCTGCTGTAAAACAACCACAAACACCCTGACATCAATACCTGACTCTCTTCTATGAACCTCAAGGGCTTCACAACCGAATTGGCCACCTACGCCAATTCCCATCAATTCAACATCGACAGACACCTCACCTTCAAACAGAATTTAGCAAGGAAGTCACAAACGGCTTGGTACCAACTTTCACTCTGGTGTGAAATCAAAATTTGATCCTAGAAAACACCTTATATCTGCTGTCCAAGCCATGGCCCTCTCCCACCTGGTTGGTGGCAATGCCTTTTTGAAAGGCCTTTTGGCAACTACCCTTGCTCCACTGAAATGTGTTCTGCATGCACCAGCATGACCAAATAGCCTGACCCTCATCGAACTTGACTGGCTTCTGCTGCAAGTCTGTATCTTCTTCAAATCCTGTTGCATCATCACTAAGGCTATCACCCTGAAGACCCCAAGATACCTCACTGAAAAACTCTGCCTCTCCGGAGGTCTGCAATGCACCAGAAGGACATGTGCAGGCTTGTACTCCACCAGTGCATAAAGGAAAGAAACAGAAGACATGACCTTCTTTGTCTATTCCCATAGAATCTGGAACCCCCTCCAATTAACATCAGACTTGCATCTTTGATGTCATGGGTGTTAGTCCTTGCAGTGCACAGTGGTAGCGCAAGTTATGGTTGCTTAGCTTACCATAACTGGTGAATTTTTTAGTAGTGCAACTTAACCATAACGTTGCTTTAACAACGTTTTTTGAGTGAATTTCATAGGTTTTTACAAGGATATCGTAAGTTTGTAAAGATGTACTGTACAACATACTAAACCTGCTGGCACCATGTTAATGCGCACAGCAGTCTCAGACTATCTGTCTGGTTACGGACATCGGGTGGCATCCAACCTGCTCTGAAAGGCAGGGGCTCTCTTACATAGTGGTACCATTCAGCAAACACAAGGAACATATACCAACAGCACCATGTACATGAATTGTAAGGGAAAATAGAGTAGGTCTGCAAACGGTGTACTTATAAAAGAAACAGGAGAAAGGCATAGGGAGTAAACCATAACGGAATGCAACAACAAGAGAAATGACGTCTGCCTTCAACAATTTTACCCCACTGCTACTTTACATGGAAACAAAGAAAGAACGGCCAGAATAAGGACTGGAAAGTAATAAGACCAGAACATCTTTACAACGTACTAAGCACACTAAAGTTTGTCTGATAATTGCACACGTGGTGCAGTATACAGTAGTAGAGAAGCATAGCGTTTCTTTTTTTACGCAGCAATGGCAAGCACCTTAGAGTAGCTGGATGGAAATTTTCCTCATGATGCATTGACTTACGATAGTAACCCCATTGGTACGCACCACAGTCTGAAACATAAAATATTTAATATCTATTGCTTCATGTACACCTAACAGATTTTCTTTTCTTTAAGAGAACATATTGGAAGGACAGCAAAAGGAAAGACCCAGCCCATCAAACACAGTGCTGAGATCAGCAGGAGCACCACCCCAGAGGTGTATAATGGTGCAGGCAGTAAGTGAGGCAGTAGGGAGAGCCCGAACATGGTAAGCAGCAATTTAGCATACAAAGTTGGGAAGGAGAGAGGGGAAAAACAAGACAGCCCTATACTAATGCCAGTAGCTGAACACATGAGAAAAGAAGACATTACTGAAATGAAGCTGCTCCCAGTCTTCTTAGATTGACTTGCTAGGTTTATTACCAGCTTCATAGGTATCTTTACAAGTAGTTTCATAATTTACATTCAAGTTACATAAAGGACAATAAATACTGGCAGCCCATCACCCAGGCAGAACAGAGGGCAGGCCAATTGACCAGCCTAGAATGTTCACCCATACATTCCAACACTCAGGCACCAACACTCCACATGACATCATACATTCCTTCTTGCCTGGGCAATGCATACACAACACGCCCCCCCATTGCATCAGGACAACATACACCACAAAGCACTACACAACACACCTCCCCTCTTTGCCTTAACCCAACACTCACAGGAGACACCCCACTCACACCTATACACCCATTCACACTGACTCATATCACCAGGGCGTGCACACTACATGTGCACTTACACTTTCCCACTCACAACACACTTGGTGCGCTGGCCAGGTAAACCGGGGGAGCCACAATTACACACACAGAACAACCAAGAGCAGCTGTCTATGTGCAAGACAAAATAGAAGTGGTGCAAAAACCACTTAAAACAAAGCATGTGTCTGACCCTGCATGACTTCTACCTACAGTCATACCCACACCATAATAGGGAGTGCTACCACCCCGCACACATACCTTGTTTTACCATGCCTGACTTCAACTGCAGTAACGCCCCGACTCTGACTGGGGCGCTACCATCCAGAAATACTAGCCATTAACCCTGTGTTACTCCTATCACAGTCACACCCAACTGAACTGGTGGCAATACCACCACAAGCATTTGTACGTAGGCTGACCATGCATGACCTCTACCACAGTCACACCCACACTGAACTGGTGGGGCTACCACCACAAACAAGCATACATAGATTAATCATGTGTGACTTCTACCACAGTCACACCCGCACTGTAACTGGAGGCACTATCACCCAGAACCAACGTATGCTTGCTATGCCTAAGATACTGACCTGGCAAACTCATACCATCAGCAAAACCAAACTTAAAAATTCGGCATCAACATCTCCCTCGCACACCAAACACATTGGAGGCGCTACCCCCGCAATACCTCATAGCATATCCACACCAGCACTATTTAAGAACTGAAGGCGCTAACCCCAATCTCCCACAATATGATGGGGATCCATACTTCATAATGCACAACACTGACCTCTTCCATTACAGCTAATTTTGTAATATACTATACATTTGCCAGTTGATGCCTACTACAGACAATGGCCCTCATTACGACCCTGGCGGAAATCGAAAAACGATGGCGGAAATGCAATACCGCCATCGAATACCGCCCGTTGCGATTATGACCCGTCACCGTAAAGTACGATGCCATTAGCGACACCGTAGTGATCGCCAACGCTAACTGCACCAAGTACGCGCACGTGCGTACTGCGAAACCGTAATTACCACCATGGCGCAACGGTACGGGAATTCTGACCCTAGCGGACATGGACCTAACGCCATCAATCATGGCGGAAAGTACCATTCCGCCATGGCGAGAAGTACGGCATCGCAAACCAACCGTAAAAGGCCTTACTGAGTGCCTGTACACCACTCCCTGGCCACATTGCACAACTCCTCGTAGGTGCAATGAAGTCAAACAATGCAACCAGTGAAATGTACAAGTCACCCATGCATGCCAACGAACAAATGAATTTAGGGGCTCCAAGTGCCTTGTGAGTGGCCATCCATATTAGCCATGGCACCATTGCCGTACTGATGCAGCACAGGCATGTGAAGCTCCAAGTACAGCAACATGAACTGAAAACTGAGACAAACAAAAACAGGCCCCCCATCGCTTGACACCAGTGCAAGGCAACATACAAAGCAGTATCCTGAGTAAGACTGCACCAGCCCTGTACTCCTGCCAGTAAACAAACCAACCAGCAGCATAAGCATGTACCACACAAGTTGGCAGAGTGACTGAGCAGCCAGGCACATCTCAAGAGGGGCCAATGGGAGCAGCAGGGCACAGATGGCACGAATACAGAAGCCATTCCAATGGACATGACCTCAGTCTCCCTCAAAGAAACGCACGCAAACACAGGCACCTGTGACCAGCCATATTCTGAAAATCACATCATTCCACCAATCCACCTGGCTGACCGGCATCTGTTACACAAAAGCCAATCCCCCTCCCATGAGCATGACATCATTAAAACAGTCATAATGGCAGCCCCTATCCCTGACCTTACTGGCCTTCGTAGGCAAACGCGCCCAGTACAGTACCACGCGACTATGCTCAGAAGGCCGAACCCAAAGCAGATCTCCTCACAATACATCGCTCCCCAAATAGGAATATGCTACATTACTTGCAAAGAATAACGCTACAAGGTCAATATCATGATCAAAATTTAATGCACAACAAAATCACCCGGGCCATACAGCTATTAGGTCATGAACTCCAAATCATATCTCATAATTGTGGGCTGCATCCGCAATAAATGACCAGCTTCTTCTTGTGTGACGCCCTGTTCCTCCATGGTACACAGGGGCTACATCCACGGTCAAAAAGGCAACATGGAAGCGCCTTGAACCGCAGGGCCGTCCCATTAGGTAGGCACTAGTCCAGCTGAAAGCTCGAAATGTTGCTCCTAGCCACTAGTACTGCGTAAGGGCATGTGGGCCATTGGCGATTGTCCCATAAGATCGTAATGGTGCTCCACTGATTAACACGAAGCAGCAGGTGTCAGGAGTAAAAGCCATCTGCAGGAGTGGCATACAGATGGCAGCGGCAAAAGGGGAGGAGATACCTGTCACCCAAATGAAACGAAAAAGAATAGTATGGGCATCTGAACTCCATTTGAATTACTCACTTCAAAGATCACACTAAATCCACAGCCATATGCATGCTAGCCCACTCAAAAGGATTATTCGCACCCAATAATCACTTGCGAATCATAACCATATAAATCGAGGTGAAAACACTATTACAAACGAGTGTTTGTGTGCATGCGTCTGTTAAAACAGAATCCATTAGATGGGATTAGTAACGTGCATAGACACAAGTGTTTGAAGGCGCGTCGAGACAGGGAGGGTTCAACAAGGGCAGATAGACGATGGTCCCACTATGGCAGCCCTGCATCACATAGCGCAGAGGAAGTTGATAGATTCCAAAAAGCCATGTACATGGCAGACTCTCTATTAAATCATCTGTCCATGCATCCATACATCATTCCCTCATCCCGGTATAAAAACGCCTGATTATTTACTCACATCACATTAGAAATTTCCATTGAATCTGTGCTAAATGCAGTCTGCAAAATCCACTGTGCTCCAGGCCGGAATTATAGTGTTGTGAAGTAACATGTATTTGGGAGCGTCCTGCCTTATCCTCCACTACGCTATTGCGCATCCCATACTATTCATATCAATCATTGCATTCTTGGCATGGCCCATGTCCCAAGGACATGAAACAATAGAACTTTCTATCTGCAGTCAGACCTGTGGGCGTCTCCTCGCCGCTAGCTGGAAACCGAAAGCGCTGTCCTTCGAATTCCTCATTTGCAACATCACGTCGGAAAGGCATCTGTGACCGCTTGAAATCACAAATCCATCCATTTAGTGCGGCAGTGTGTGAAAATGGCAACTGGCTACACTCACAAATGGGACGCCCCGCCCGTCGGTGAACCGCGGTACAGCGCTGCATGAGGGTCCACCGTTAATCGAGTACTACATTCCAGGGACCCTTCACAAGTATGTTCCCGACTGCAAAGATAGTATGTGAAACAATGGGAGCATAGCAGATTTAACATATGAAGCAAGATCTCACTGCCATCGGGATGAAATACATGATATTAATAGCAAGATGCCATGCGTCGATTTGCAGCGTTGTGTGCGGGACGTGCTCGCCCAAAGGGATTGCAGCTTGCACAGGTGGAATTAATCACCACAGGTGGAGGCTATACAGCTTGGAAACACATAAATTGCACACCCAACCCCCTCCCACAACCACACCCACTCCAAAATGCTAGCGGCAGGACTTGCGATGTTGGGCCTGGGGGACCTGATAGCACTGCAAGTACTCCAACTTCAAGAAGAAGACGAACACCAACTACTACAACAACCGGCCACACAGAGGAGACGCAGGAGGAGGAGGAGGGCAAGGCAGGGCCAGCAAGGCCCACCAGCACAGCCACTACCACCACGCAGGCAGCCCGCAATCCCACTCCTCCGAGCACATCCGTTCAACCTCACTGATGAGCAGATCCACACCCTCTACCGTTTGGACCGGGACACCATAATCGCCATTGTGGACATGACACACGCTGACCTTGTCAGCATGATAGATAGCCCAACCGCCATCCCACCCCTACTGAAGGTGGTGTCTGTACTCCACTTCCTGGCCACAGGCACCTACCAGCACACAGTCGGACAGTTGCATGGCATTTCACAGCCACTGTTGTCACGGACACTATTGCAAGTGCTCGATGCCCTCCTGAAGCACGCAGACGACTACATCTCTCTACCACGCTCGGAGCAGGAAATTACGAACACAAAAGTGGGATTCCATGCACTTGCCGGCATACCGGGTTGCATTGGTGCCATCGACTGCACCCATGTGGAATTGGTTGTCCCACATGCCATGGAGGCCCAGTACCGCAACCGAAAACAATATCATTCTCTTAATGTACAAATGGTGTGTGACTCAAACCGGATCATCACACATTGTTGTGCCCGATTTCCTGGATCAACCCATGATTCCATGGTCTTACGGAACTCTACAATACCACGCTACATGGAGCGACGTGCAGGGAACAGATCCTGGCTACTCGGTGAGTCTCTTTTCATGCATGATAATGTGGGGTATGTGATGCGGCAATGACCTGCCAGGAAGGGGGGGGTGCTTACGTAGCAATGTCATTCCTCAAACATCCTTTATTGTCCACATACAGGTGATGCCGGGTATCAACTGAAGAGATGGCTCCTTACACCACTCGGGAACCCACAGGACCAGCATGAGGAGGACTACAACCATGCCCACTCACGTACCCGTGTAGTCATAGAACAGGCATTCGGCCTACTGAAGGGTCGTTTCCGCTGCCTCAGCAGGTCTGGCGGGGCACTCCTGTACCGCCATGAGAAGGTTGCTAAGATGGTCATGGCATGTGTCATGCTACACAACATGTGCATACGTAGAAATGTGCTCATGCCCCCTGACGCAGAACTGCAAGCACCAGAATATGGTCATGATGTGGGTGGGGATGTGGCAGAACCTGAAGGAGTCCGCGAGGCACAGGTGGCCCGTGAAATTCGTCAGATTATCATAGATTCATGCTTCTAGCACTCACGCCTGGTGGTTGATACATGGACACGGGAGTTGTGGCACTGTGTGTGTCTGGAACATGCACATTATGAACTGTACGCCTATGATGGCCTTGTACACAAAGATCAATGTCCACACATCTCATTGGATGATTGTGAAATGTTTATAGCAAATGTGAAATTGTGTTACACACCCCATCAGCCCGCCACCCAAGTAAGCCCAACACACCCCCTCCACCCTCCTACCTCCCCCCCGAACACCAGTGTCCAAGGATGCTCATTGTCAGTGGGCAGATGCTATTGCAAGCCCCCTCTCCGGGTATCAGGGGCACCCCTGCCTGTGGAGCACAGGTTCCTCCCAGATCTACGTTGGGGGCTGCCCTGGACGGAACTTGCAACGGATGATGTCTCTGCCTGCTCACGTCCATGCATGTCCCTAAGGGTTTGTGAGAGCTCAGTGAGCACACGGCGCACAGCGGCAAGTTCAGCACATACGTCTTTGGACGTCGCATGCAGTTCCCCCCTCAGGCTCTCGGTGCTTCTCTCCATTTGTACTCTCAGGCTCTCGGTGCTTCTCTCCATTTGTTCTCTTAGGCTCTCGGTGCTTCTCTCCATTTCTGCCCTTAGTGTCTCTGTACATGTTTCTATGGCTGCCTTGGTACCCCCACATTCATCAGCATGGTCCTTGAGGAGCGTGGCCAGTTGCTGCTGTTGCACGATCACCTGGTCGAGGGACTGTTGCCTCTGCTGGGCCATGGACATTTGCGGTGGTGTCACAGAGGGGCTGATCACCTCATGTTGCCTTGACACAGGGCTTGTGGGGGATGGCCAGTCGTCGTCTTGTGAGTGCCCCTGCGTGGTATCCTCATGTTGTACGGGATGAAACAAACAGGGGGATTGAGACAGGTCATGGATGGATCGTACATCGACATCACCGTTTTCTGTGTCGGAGCATGCTGCCATTAATGCAGTGTCACCTATGGTGCTGCTGCCACCAGAAGCAGTGCCTTCTGTGGCATCCATTGGGGGGGCCTGTGGTGGTGGTGGTGTTGTGGCCATGCTGGCTGCTGGGGTGCCTGTTGAAGTCCCCTCCTGTGTGCTGCCACTTGATTTGTGCTGCTGCCGTGTCTTGATGCGTGCAGCTGAGGTGGAGGGTCTTTGGCCGTTGGTCTTGGCCCTCTTTGCAGGTGTGCTGGTAGGGGTGTCCTGGAGCTCGTCGTTTGAATCGGACCCTGTGGTGGAGTAAAGGAGGGCGAGCGTTATTAATGGGTCTGTGGAAATTGGAATGGCAATGTATCACATGCATTGGGGTGGTACCTGAGGGTGATTTGGGTCAGGGCCTTGGAGGTGGTTTCATTTTTGTGTGGATTGAGGGTGCAGTTGTATTGCAGCCTGCAGTTAGGGGGTGCCTGCTGCACGTGTAGAGGGTGTTTTTAGGAATTTTAATTATTTATTTATTTAATTTGACTTTTAATGTCCGCTATCAGGCCAATGTGAGTGGACGTTCTCCTGGACATGTGTTTCTGTTGCACTATGGGGACACATGGTACTTCACATGATTGGACATTGTGGTTTTAGCATAGTTTTATTTGGGCCACCTACCTGATTCTTCGGATGTCTGCACTCCTTTCTCCATCTCTCCGACTCCCTCTATGGTCTCCATTCCAATGGTGGAGGCACAGATTTCTTCCCAGGGGGTCAGCTTGATGGGTGATTCCGATCCTCCCCGGTAGCTGTGGCAATGTTACGGTTGGCGGATAGTATGCTCCGTACGCGTATCCGCAAGTCGTCCCATCGCTTTCTGCATTGCTGTGGGTTGCGGGGTGCGGTCCCCACCGCACTTACCCGCCGTGCCACCAGGGCCCATATGGCCTTCTTGTTCGCAAGTGCCGTCCTGGTCATTTGCGTTGAGAAGACGACGGCAGCATTCTCCTGGAGGGTCTCTGTGAGCACCGTGAGTTCCTCACGTGAGAAGTGGACCTGCCGCTTGCGGTCGCACGCTTTTTTCGCTACTTTTCCCATTGTTTTGGTTTCACTAGGGTGGAGGACGGGTTGGGATGTCTCTCAGGGTAGTGTTTTTAATGGTTGTGTGAATGTTCTGATTTTATAGGTGTACGGCGTGCTGTTTCCCGTTCCGGGACCATGTTTTTGCTTCCGTTTCCGTATATTTACGGTCACCGTATTTTCCGATTGCCGCTCTCTACGGTGACCGCTATGTACGGTGGCGGAATTGCACCTAGGTCGCCCTACGACGGCGGTGAGGGGCGTTTTGGGGACATCTCCGCCATCGCGGACTTTGCACTTCCGCCAAGGCGTAGTGCTCGTGCCCGATGGGTCAGAATTAGCCGCACTTTACTCTGTCGTGCCATGGCGGAAACGCTATTTACGCTATGGCGGTCAGGTCAGTTGCTTTCCGCCAGGGTCGTAATGAGGGCCAATATATGTTATTAACATCAATCCCAGTTTATAGGCTCTAAACCCAAATGTCCATGTTGCATCCATGCAACATCCCCTGCAAAGCCTCAAAAAGGTTAGATCTACATGTATACACTACATTCCCTCACATACCCACTTTGCACATTAGTTTAACTGCTAAAAGTCCATGTCGCGTATACACGACCTAAAAGCTGCAAATCCTCAAATAAATTAGGGCTGGCCTCATATACCCACTCTGCACCTTACCACATCTCATATCTGCATTTCATCATCAATATGAGCAGTTCCCACCCCTTAACAAAATATGCCACTTGCAAGTCCACAGTCCACTCTCTTAACAACTTATATCATAAGAGAACATAACTATTGCCATGCTTATAAAAAGGATACACTGCAAGGTAATAAATCCTCAAACACCCTGCAATATGCTCGCTCTCAGAGGAATCCACATATGACATGCGCTGCGTCTCAACTTGTCCGCAGTCCAACCCTTTGCATTATCGTAGGCTGATGGACCTCATCTGTGCCTTTGGGCTCTGCAATCCCTCCATAAACCATGCCTTCATGGCTCCCGTACAACACTGCACTGGGGGCTGATGATTCCCCATAAGTAATTTGCCACAACCAAAAAACACTCCCAGCGTAGTCACAACTGAGTCACATAGCTGTGACATCCTCCAGATACACGCGCAGCTCCACCTCACTATCGCAGCTGACCGATCATTTGCTTTCAGTACGCTTCAGAACCCCTTAGCTCACAATGCACTACCACTGCTACCGAAGCTACGCATGACCGAGTTGGACCAGATACTTCCCGCTCGCGCTAGCCACGTTGTAAGGTGCTTTACTCGCTCCTTCTCACTACTATGTAAATACGCACAAAACTGCATATGCATGTTAGCCGGGTGCCGAAAACTGCCATTCTTTCGAACCTCGACTCCCTTTTCACTCTGGATTACATCACCATTTGCTTTCCGGACGCAAGTTGAAAACGACCTCTCCAAGTCCAACTGTCAACCTGGGCTTGGAAGCTTCTTTCCTCCCCTCAGTGCCCCAAGTCATTTCACTGTTACAAGCGACAGTCACCATCAACCAGCAAGGGCGCCATACTTCCTGACATGGCTAATTAGGACACCAGATCATGTTATTAAGCGTTCATTGTTTAAGTGTGAGCACAATGACGCACGCACATGTCCAATAATCTCGTTTCAGCGGACCATAAGAAACATCTTTAGATAAAAAGTCACAGCACCGCTTATGACCACTTTGCTTCGACCCGGTGCAAACACAGCTCATTTTAGGGAATTTCTGTGTCTCCTTCAGGAAAACTTCCTTCTTTTGGCCCCTTTCTCCTTTCCTCACTAAGATGGGGCTTACTCTTCCCAGCCTAATCCTGAAGACCTCCCTCCAAATAGGGGCCTTATTTTCCTTCCTCATTTACCGCCCTGGGTGTTGGGCCTTACTTGCATTGGAGGCAGTGTTGTCCTCCTCCTTAATCCTGCACCCCCCGCAGCAGGTTTACCAGCTTTCCAGCATCTCTTGAGCAGATTCTTCTTTGAAAGACCAGCTTGTCACCAATGAAAGGAGGCAGCTCTCAGCCTTCTTAGATTGACTTGCTAGGTTTATTACCAGCTTCATAGGTATGTTTACAGGTAGTTTCATAGGTTACATTCAAGTTACATAAAGGACAATAAACACTGGCAGCCCATCACCCAGACAGAGGGCTGGCCAACTGACCAGGCTAGAACCTTCACCCGTACATTCCAACACTCAGGCACCAACACTCCACATGACATCATACATTCCTTCTTGCCTGGGCACGCCATACACAACAATTACCCATGCTACAGCACCAGAAACGCTAAATTTTAGAGAGAAATCTAGACCTAATGTGCCTCACAGAAACCTGGCTAAAAGACCCCATTGGTCCAGTCTGTGACAATGCAGTTCCAGAAGGGTTTATAATGTACAGCAAAAATAGAGAGGGTGCGGCAGGCGTTGGAGAAGCAGTCATAGCCAGAGATTCTTTAAAGCTATTTCATGCTACTTTTTCATGTAGCGGCTGCAAGACCATACATCTGAAATTCACTCATACACGGAACGACTGCCTCAACATCATAGTCATTTACAGACCACCCTCCTTAGTCTCTGATTTTGATAACAATATTATCTCCCAGGTAACCAACCTCAAATCTACTAATACTTCCACTTTTTTAGAGGGAGATATGAATAGATGGAGAGGGAACACAGGAGACAAGGAAGCAATATTATTGAAAAAGACTATGAAGAACATCCCAGTGATTAATAATGAACCCACAACCCCACAGGGGAATCAGCTAGACTGGGTTTTCACCCAGAACCTGAAGTCCCAAAAGGTAATAACTGAGCCTTGTATTTGGTCAAACCATTTCCTGGTCACATTCGAGATATTGTTGAACAACCCAACCAAACAAACTGAGTATCCCCACATTAAGGTGTCAAGCAGAAACTTTAAACATATGGGTCCAGATCAATTGAAACCTTGTTTACTCTGGATCCTAGAGTCATTCCATGATAAAGATGACTGTGAGAGCATGCTACAGAAGTACTCTAAACACATGCAGGCTTTGGTGGAAACAATTGTTCCACTGAAAATGAAATTGGTGAGAAAAACAACAACCATAACAAATGGTATAATGCGGATATCAATATACTAAAACTGGAAAAACAAGCCAAGGAAAGGATATGGTGACAGAAGCCGACTTTGGAAAATAAAGATAATTGGAATGCCTAGATCAAAAGTATAGAATAGGAGTTAGAGAAGCAAAGGAGAATTATTACAATAAGGAATTAGCAGCAGCTCCTAACACCACCAGCAAAATATTTGATATACTGGGAAATGGGATCTGGGAACTGATACTGGGATCCTATGATACTAAATGAAAAGTTTTTGCTCAGAGAAATCACATTTACGGCACAGTAATAAAGAATAGAAAAACATTATTTCGCCGTGAAAAGTGCGAGGCAGAAAATCTCCTCGTCGTTTGAATCGGACCCTGTGGTGGAGTAAAGGAGGGCGAGCGTTATTAATGGGTCTGTGGAAATTGGAATGGCAATGTATCACATGCATTGGGGTGGTACCTGAGGGTGATTTGGGTCAGGGCCTTGGAGGTGGTTTCATTTTTGTGTGGATTGAGGGTGCAGTTGTATTGCAGCCTGCAGTTAGGGGGTACCTGCTGCACGTGTAGAGGGTGTTTTTAGGAATTTTAATTATTTATTTATTTAATTTGACTTTTAATGTCCGCTATCAGGCCAATGTGAGTGGACGTTCTCCTGGACATGTGTTTCTGTTGCACTATGTGGACACATGGTACTTCACATGATTGGACATTGTGGTTTTAGCATAGTTTTATTTGGGCCACCTACCTGATTCTTCGGATGTCTGCACTCCTTTCTCCATCCCTCCGACTCCCTCTATGGTCTCCATTCCAATGGTGGAGGCACAGATTTCTTCCCAGGGGGTCAGCTTGATGGGTGATTCCGATCCTCCCCGGTAGCTGTGGCAATGTTACGGTTGGCGGATAGTATGCTCCGTACGCGTATCCGCAAGTCGTCCCATCGCTTTCTGCATTGCTGTGGGTTGCGGGGTGCGGTCCCCACCGCACTTACCCGCCGTGCCACCAGGGCCCATATGGCCTTCTTGTTCGCAAGTGCCGTCCTGGTCATTTGCGTTGAGAAGACGACGGCAGCATTCTCCTGGAGGGTCTCTGTGAGCACCGTGAGTTCCTCACGTAAGAAGTGGACCTGCCGCTTGCGGTCGCACGCTTTTTTCGCTACTTTTCCCATTGTTTTGGTTTCACTAGGGTGGAGGACGGGTTGGGATGTCTCTCAGGGTAGTGTTTTTAATGGTTGTGTGAATGTTCTGATTTTATAGGTGTACGGCGTGCTGTTTCCCGTTCCGGGACCATGTTTTTGCTTCCGTTTCCGTATATTTACGGTCACCGTATTTTCCGATTGCCGCTCTCTACGGTGACCGCTATGTACGGTGGCGGAATTGCACCTAGGTCGCCCTACGACGGCGGTGAGGGGCGTTTTGGGGACATCTCCGCCATCGCGGACTTTGCACTTCCGCCAAGGCGTAGTGCTCGTGCCCGATGGGTCAGAATTAGCCGCACTTTACTCTGTCGTGCCATGGCGGAAACGCTATTTACGCTATGGCGGTCAGGTCAGTTGCTTTCCGCCAGGGTCGTAATGAGGGCCAATATATGTTATTAACATCAATCCCAGTTTATAGGCTCTAAACCCAAATGTCCATGTTGCATCCATGCAACATCCCCTGCAAAGCCTCAAAAAGGTTAGATCTACATGTATACACTACATTCCCTCACATACCCACTTTGCACATTAGTTTAACTGCTAAAAGTCCATGTCGCGTATACACGACCTAAAAGCTGCAAATCCTCAAATAAATTAGGGCTGGCCTCATATACCCACTCTGCACCTTACCACATCTCATATCTGCATTTCATCATCAATATGAGCAGTTCTCACCCCTTAACAAAATATGCCACTTGCAAGTCCACAGTCCACTCTCTTAACAACTTATATCATAAGAGAACATAACTATTGCCATGCTTATAAAAAGGATACACTGCAAGGTAATAAATCCTCAAACACCCTGCAATATGCTCGCTCTCAGAGGAATCCACATATGACATGCGCTGCGTCTCAACTTGTCCGCAGTCCAACCCTTTGCATTATCGTAGGCTGATGGACCTCATCTGTGCCTTTGGGCTCTGCAATCCCTCCATAAACCATGCCTTCATGGCTCCCGTACAACACTGCACTGGGGGCTGATGATTCCCCATAAGTAATTTGCCACAACCAAAAAACACTCCCAGCGTAGTCACAACTGAGTCACATAGCTGTGACATCCTCCAGATACACGCGCAGCTCCACCTCACTATCGCAGCTGACCGATCATTTGCTTTCAGTACGCTTCAGAACCCCTTAGCTCACAATGCACTACCACTGCTACCGAAGCTACGCATGACCGAGTTGGACCAGATACTTCCCGCTCGCGCTAGCCACGTTGTAAGGTGCTTTACTCGCTCCTTCTCACTACTATGTAAATACGCACAAAACTGCATATGCATGTTAGCCGGGTGCCGAAAACTGCCATTCTTTCGAACCTCGACTCCCTTTTCACTCTGGATTACATCACCATTTGCTTTCCGGACGCAAGTTGAAAACGACCTCTCCAAGTCCAACTGTCAACCTGGGCTTGGAAGCTTCTTTCCTCCCCTCAGTGCCCCAAGTCATTTCACTGTTACAAGCGACAGTCACCATCAACCAGCAAGGGCGCCATACTTCCTGACATGGCTAATTAGGACACCAGATCATGTTATTAAGCGTTCATTGTTTAAGTGTGAGCACAATGACGCACGCACATGTCCAATAATCTCGTTTCAGCGGACCATAAGAAACATCTTTAGATAAAAAGTCACAGCACCGCTTATGACCACTTTGCTTCGACCCGGTGCAAACACAGCTCATTTTAGGGAATTTCTGTGTCTCCTTCAGGAAAACTTCCTTCTTTTGGCCCCTTTCTCCTTTCCTCACTAAGATGGGGCTTACTCTTCCCAGCCTAATCCTGAAGACCTCCCTCCAAATAGGGGCCTTATTTTCCTTCCTCATTTACCGCCCTGGGTGTTGGGCCTTACTTGCATTGGAGGCAGTGTTGTCCTCTTCCTTAATCCTGCACCCCCCGCAGCAGGTTTACCAGCTTTCCAGCATCTCTTGAGCAGATTCTTCTTTGAAAGACCAGCTTGTCACCAATGAAAGGAGGCAGCTCTCAGCCTTCTTAGATTGACTTGCTAGGTTTATTACCAGCTTCATAGGTATGTTTACAGGTAGTTTCATAGGTTACATTCAAGTTACATAAAGGACAATAAACACTGGCAGCCCATCACCCAGACAGAGGGCTGGCCAACTGACCAGGCTAGAACCTTCACCCGTACATTCCAACACTCAGGCACCAACACTCCACATGACATCACACATTCCTTCTTGCCTGGGCACGCCATACACAACAATTACCCATGCTACAGCACCAGAAACGCTAAATTTTAGAGAGAAATCTAGACCTAATGTGCCTCA
Organism: Ambystoma mexicanum; assembly: GCF_040938575.1. NCBI lineage: Eukaryota > Metazoa > Chordata > Amphibia > Caudata > Ambystomatidae > Ambystoma > Ambystoma mexicanum. Next base: position 876,643,571 of record NC_090941.1, read on the forward strand.
CAGAAACCTGGCTAAAAGACCCCATTGGTCCAGTCTGTGACAATGCAGTTCCAGAAGGGTTTATAATGTACAGCAAAAATAGAGAGGGTGCGGCAGGCGTTGGAGAAGCAGTCATAGCCAGAGATTCTTTAAAGCTATTTCATGCTACTTTTTCATGTAGCGGCTGCAAGACCATACATCTGAAATTCACTCATACACGGAACGACTGCCTCAACATCATAGTCATTTACAGACCACCCTCCTTAGTCTCTGATTTTGATAACAATATTATCTCCCAGGTAACCAACCTCAAATCTACTAATACTTCCACTTTTTTAGAGGGAGATATGAATAGATGGAGAGGGAACACAGGAGACAAGGAAGCAATGTTATTGAAAAAGACTATGAAGAACATCCCAGTGATTAATAATGAACCCACAACCCCACAGGGGAATCAGCTAGACTGGGTTTTCACCCAGAACCTGAAGTCCCAAAAGGTAATAACTGAGCCTTGTATTTGGTCAAACCATTTCCTGGTCACATTCGAGATATTGTTGAACAACCCAACCAAACAAACTGAGTATCCCCACATTAAGGTGTCAAGCAGAAACTTTAAACATATGGGTCCAGATCAATTGAAACCTTGTTTACTCTGGATCCTAGAGTCATTCCATGATAAAGATGACTGTGAGAGCATGCTACAGAAGTACTCTAAACACATGCAGGCTTTGGTGGAAACAATTGTTCCACTGAAAATGAAATTGGTGAGAAAAACAACAACCATAACAAATGGTATAATGCGGATATCAATATACTAAAACTGGAAAAACAAGCCAAGGAAAGGATATGGTGACAGAAGCCGACTTTGGAAAATAAAGATAATTGGAATGCCTAGATCAAAAGTATAGAATAGGAGTTAGAGAAGCAAAGGAGAATTATTACAATAAGGAATTAGCAGCAGCTCCTAACGCCACCAGCAAAATATTTGATATACTGGGAAATGGGATCTGGGAACTGATACTGGGATCCTATGATACTAAATGAAAAGTTTTTGCTCAGAGAAATCACATTTACGGCACAGTAATAAAGAATAGAAAAACATTATTTCGCCGTGAAAAGTGCGAGGCAGAAAATCTCCTTATATATGCGTGTGATATAAAACTCTAAAGTGCATAAAAACAACATATTGAAAATGGATACGGATTTATAAAGCTCATATGTTGCAAACTGATGGTGACAAAATGCTTGAAATGATGAAAGATAAGAATACAGCATGAATGTGGCAAGTAATTAATAATACCACCTCCTCACCCCAAACGTCGAAGCAAATTCAAAATGTCTTGGAAGTGGTTTGGTTGGAGTACTTTGGTAAAATCTTTGCTCGTGCAGATATAGTATGCACGGCGCAAACAGACAATGGGTCGGCCAAATTTCATCTTAATATAGAGTCAGACATACTGTACTTTATCAATACAGTTAGTCAATCCAAAGCTCCTGGCCCTGATGGCCTGTCAAATTACATCTTCAAACAACATCCTGATCTTTGGACGAATATTCTATTCACTATCTTTGAGCAAATTAATCTTTCACAAACAGTTCCACTATCCTGGAAACATTCTATAATAGTTCCTCTCTTCAAAAAAGGAAATCATCAAAAACCTGAGCGTTACAGGCCCATTGCCCTTTTGGATGCGCCTGGAAAAATATATTCACGAATAGTGTTGAAGGAATTATATTCTTGGATAAATACCTATAATATACAAGATCCGTTTCAAACAGGGTTTGTGGTTGGCCTTGGTACTGTGCCTAACATGATAACACAGCATGTTAAAATAAAAATACGTCAATCGCAACCAAAATCTCTATGTGGCATTTGTTGTCTTTCGCTGTGCCTTCGATTTGGTTGATCGCCAAAAGTTATTCGACAAGTTGAGAATGTATGGATGCCCCCAAACATTACAAACCATAATTGAAAAATTACATTCTGATACGACCATCCAAATAAGGCCCTCTTTAGAAGGGCTCCTTTCTTCTCACATTAAGACTGAAAGAGGAGTTAAACAAGGCTGCATCTTGGTGTTGACTCTAATTAATTTATTCATTCTAGACATGGGAAATGCGTTCAATGATATCAAAAGTGACGCCTCGAAGCTAGGATCTCAAAAAATAATGTGGATTCTGTATGCTGACTATCTGGTGCTTGTATCTCAAACTCCCTTAGGTTTGCAGAACCTACTTAATTGCCTAGACAACTACTGTGTTAAAAACAACCTGATTAGTAATTCAGACAAGACACAGGTGGTAATTTGTCAAAAGAAAAAAAACTAACAAATGTACTAGAAATTTAAAGTGGTCTGTGGGCAAGCAAAATATTATTGTTGTAGACAGTTATAAATATCTAGGATTACTATTTTCAGGAAGCCTGGGAAACTCTATGGAGTCACTGACCTTAGATGCTAAAATTCGAGCATTGGCCTCACAGGCATCAGTTTTGATGCGTAAATGTGGGAGGTTTACCACCAATTATGTAATGATCTTTTACAAACAAAAAGTGATTCCAATAGTTTCCTATGGCTCTGAAATACAACTGCCCAAAGTAAGAAAATATTGGGATCACTATGAAGGAAACTTCTGGAAGACAGTCTTCAAACTACCGAGTAGCACTCCGACTTCTCTCTTGCGATATGAATTGGGTGTTATCTCAATCTACTGTCAGGTAATCTGGAAAATGTGTAGCTTCTTTAGAAAATGCCTAGTAGGTGCATCGGCAAAAATGTTTCTAAATACCATAGCACACTATCTGTTGACCTCAGTTGATAAGATTCCCAATACGTGGTATAAGTGTGTCTTAACTGCACTGGATGATGCCAATATATCGTTAGAATTGCTGATTTTAAATCCAGCGAAAGTAAAGTTAGCGGTATATCATCAAGATTGGATTGATACGCAAAATTTGTGTAAAAGGTATGCTGACTACTCTATTTTAACACTTGGTCATAAAAACTTAGGAACAATGGAAACATATCTGCAAAAGTGTCCTTCAAGTTATATTAGATCACAAATGTTGAGAATACGGTTACATTTATATCCAACAAACAAAATTCTAGCTAGACGTGGAATTGTACCAACAAATCAAAAGTGGTGTCATTTTTGTAAGAACAATGAGCAGGCAGAGTCCTTATCTCACCTAGTAATTAGTTGTCCTGTGTTAAATTTTCTACGACAAAAATATTTTAAGAACTTACTACATCTCTACTTTTCTCACTCAGAAGAAGCAATTTGGGTGTATGTAGTAAATAGTAGTAGAACATCTATGCATGTTGCACTGGTTCAATTTATGTCTGCTATTTTGCCAAAGTGAAACTTTTCTCATATGAAAATTGCTTGTGTGCTTTCATTCATTCTACATGTTTTGTAATTGAAATTGTACCTATAATTAGGATGATGAAAATTGTTTTGTGTACTAATTTTGTATGAAATATTTGAAAGGTTCAAACTCAGCCAAACAAATAAGAAGAAAAAAAATATTTGATATACTCAAGAGCATAGAAAAACCTACGACACTCACACCTCCTCTTATACCGACTAAGGAAGGTTGTGACGTGGTACAAGAAGCATTTGCAGCCAAGATTCAGAAAGCCAGAAATAATATTATCATCGCAAGAGAAGCTGCAGACATGTCAGCACACTCAGTAGACATTCCCAAATTGGAAGAAAGAGATAGTTTCACCTTCTCGTCTATCTCAGAGGAAGACCTATGCTCAGTAATGTCTAAAATGAAACCCACATCACGTGCAGAGAATAGCCTCTCCACAAAAATTATTTTAGCTAACAAAGAACATTTCTCCCCTTTTCTAACTAGGATAATAAATGCATCTTTCAGTGACGGTACAGTGCCAAGGGAGATTAAATAGGTGACGATAACACCACTGGTCAAAAAAGCAGGCTTGGACCCAAAAGATCCAAGCAACTTACGACCAATTACAACTCTAACTTTATCTTGAAGATTCTTGATAAGTTTGTGACCAATCAACTTCAAAAACATGTGGAAGCTCTAGGAACTTTCCATGAACAAAAATCAGGTTTTCGGGCTGCACATAGCACCGAAACTGCCATGTTGGATCTACAGAACCACATGCTGGATTTGGTTGACAAAGGCAAAACAGGGATTCTTATACTGTTCGACCTTAGTGCAGCGCTTGACCTGGTGGACCACCAGCTATTACAACAAGCGCTGGATAAAATAGCAGGCTGCTCTCCAGTGGCACTGGCATGGCTGTCCTAATTTTTGAAGGACCGGTGAGCCAGAGTACACTGGGCGATACATTATCTGAGGCTGCTCCCATTATTTTTGGAGTCCCTCAGGGAGCAAGCTTATCCCCTCTATTGTTCAATCTCTATATGAGAAGCCTCTGTGACCTATTAGAAAACATTGGTGTATTATTTACAAATGACGCCGATGATGCACAACTAATATTCAAACTAAAAGGCAATCACTCTACGGATAGTGCAAAAATAGCTGACGTCTATAACATCATAGACCCCTGGATGCAATAACACTGGATGTGTTTGAATGACACCAAGACCAAACTAATGCTATTCGGAAAAACCACAGGCAAGATCGAAACTCGATGAGGAATATAAAGCCATTGTTATTAAAGAGGCTAACATTCCAGTAATGTCCCAAGTTAAAACACTCAGGATGATGGTCGAAGCCTCACTGGGATCAGATGTACAGGTTAACTACCGGCACAAAAATAACGCCGACTACCTGCGCCTACTGAGAGCCATTAGACCATTCATCAATGCGGAAAATACAGCCACTATTGCTAGAGCAATCATATTGGCACAATTAGATTATGGCAACCCCTTATTGCTTGGAGCCACCAAGAGAGAAATAGAGAGGTGCCAAGTAATGGAAAACAACGCAGTTCGAATAGTAAAGGGAAGCAGAGAGCACATAACGACAGGGAGAACATCTTTACACTGGCACAGAGTTGAAGACAGAGTCATATTTAAATCCATGACAATAGTGCACAGGTGCGTATTTGGTGATGCACCAAGTTATTTTAAAAAACATTTCTCCATCTATAATTCTCACTTTTAAGATCAGCTGATTCAGGCCTGCTAAACGTACCATGCGTGAACCGTGCCTCAGGTCGAGGTAGATCCTTCCCAGTGAGGGCAGCACAACACTGGAACAAGCTGGCCTCCTCTCTCCGGCAAGATGAAAATGAACAGAGTTTCAGGAAATTACTGAAAACCCATCTATTTCAATAGATCACCTTATCAGATCTCCACTCTTTAATTGTTAGCTGGGATTATGATGTTTTGACCTTTTTCGGTTTCTCTGTGCCCTAATGCCCGCAGGCTACCGGCGTGTTATAAGCACACATAAACATAAACTCCTTCGACAACAGCATCCGGGCACAGGAAAGAAAAGACACTCTATAAATAGCAAACTGGGCAGCCTGGAATTCAAAAGGGAAGAATTGGTGAACAATTTTGCCACCATAAAAGATTACATGCAAGGACATATTATGGACAAAATAAAATACCACTGCCTGACTTGCACGTGTACCCCTTTCCCATTTCACAGCCCGCCATCCCTTCAAAATCCATGTGATCAGAGACATTACGATGATACTTCAATCACTTGCTCCCCTCACAAGCAACTTGTACTAATCCCCAATTCCCCACAATAAGTGTACACTTCTGCTACCCCTTCCCTTTCCTAATGGTATGTATGAATATGTGGAAGTAAACGTTAATATTTAAACTGCTGCTGAGTGTATATGTGGCTTTTCCTTCATTTTAAGAATGCTGTTATGACTCAGCAGTGCACAGTGCTGGTGGAAATGACCGCACTTAAGGAAAAGGGAGGTGTCCTATGGACACAGCACCTGACCGGCCTATCCGCAATCACAATGGAGGCATCTGTAAGACCCCAGTACTACCCGCATGTCCACATCTTGTGAACCACCTATAATTAGATGTGGGAGCGGACGCATGCGCATCTCTTCCTCTGTATCCTGGTGACACCGCCCCTGTGCAGCATATGCTGACAAACTTGAATTATTTCGAGCCCCCCACCCACGTCCTACAGGTAGCTGTACATATAAACACCCCACCTGCTATACCCTATAAACACCCAGATTATCCCAAAATGGTCAGCGCACGTGTGTGGCACTATTAATCAGTCTGGAGATCCCAACTGTGTGCATAGGACACCTATTCACATGCGCACAAAGTATTCCACCCAAAACACTTCATGCAGACAGCCGTCCCAATCGAGAACATTTGCAACGTCACCTTGCAACCACACCCATGCTGCGTGTGGGCCCTTATCTCGGTGACACGATATGGACCCTCGGACAGCATAAAAGTACTAAATTCTGCAATCTACACAGTATTATTGGGAAAGTACATGCTTACGAACACTGCCCAATGTGCCATTGCACATGTATGTATTTGTTTGAACGATGAAGGTCTGTTTTCCGGGTGCAAGGTCTCCACAGCAGCCCCTCAAAAGGCCACACCGCAGAGCTGCTCTGCAATCTGTTTGTAGCTGTTCAGGACAGAGTAGCAGGCCACATAGCTTTGAGCTGCAATTGATGTCAGACCAAATCTGCTGTGCTATATTACCTTTGCAAGTAATAGCAACCATGTCAGTCAGGCTCACTACGCACAGTAATGGAGAAAAGTATTAACAACCCGAACCACACCCTCAGTACCAATAGTCCCCACTGCCCCATTCCCATGGGCAGCATGCTGAAACGGTAGTATGTGGCACGTGCGCTTCCCCAAATACGGCGAGGGACATGCCCCAATAAAGCAGAAACAGACCTTCTTCCCTTTCCACTATCTTCTTTCCAGCACACCCTCATTGGGTACTGTTAAATAGTCACACATGCATCCACCAATCACATTGAAGAGCTTTCCATGTAACAGTAGCAGTTCTGTACAACAGTCCTCTGCGTACATACCACACCCAGAAACGTTATTGCGCAATTCCTTAGCCTCCACAGTCCCATTTCTATGTCTGCCTTCCTAAATAGCCCCAGATGTGGCTTTCGTGCTGTGTGTGGGCGTGGCGGAATAAATTGCAACCATGGTAGGGGATTTCGTCTTTAGTGGTGGCTCTGAAAAGATACATTTTGTTTAGTTTCTTTTTTAGGTGCTTCTAGAGAAACACCTTTTTTTGGTTTTATAGGATTTTGTGTTGTCTTTTCACATTCTTACAGTAAACTCTTCAACGCATCTTGTATATGGGCAAACAAAACAGCATGCCCAATGGGCAACAACGAGATGCCATTGGCATGGAAAAACTCTGCATTTTGATAGCTAATGAAGTCATTGTTGAGGAAGAACATCCCACCAGCGGACAAAAAATTATACATGCTTCTATTGATGAGACACCGTCCAACCTCTGGCTGGGAACAACATATATTAGAATTGTCCCATACACCTCTTGTTGTTATAGATGAAGAAAGCACCTGGGCAGTGGGAAAAAGCCTTTCACTGCATTCAGCAACCCCTTCAGTCGATGGAACAAACCAGAACAAGCCATGTAACCCACTACATGCTGCCATAGCGCACAACGGCAACATGGACAGAAGCGAAACTGGCCATTTGTCTGCAAAGTGCATGCATATCGGCGAAACTGTGCACACCACAATGAGTCCACTCCTTCCAAACCGTAATTGCCATCAAAGTGTCTTTCCTGGGCATACTTGTGCAGATCTATCACAAAGGCATCAACCAAAATCAACACAATGCATTTCTCCATGTCAGCCTGCCTCACTACACAGAGTAATGAAAAACAGTATTACCGCCCCTTCCTGTGAACCACACCCTCAGTACCTGATTGGGTAATCCCCACAGTCCCATTTCCATTGGCCAACATGGTGATAAGCACAGAATATGGCATGTGCGCTTCCCCAAGTAATACAAGGGCCTCGCCTCAGTAAAGCAGGAGCAAAACGTATTCCCTTTCTACTATTATTTGTCCAGCACTATCTCATTGGGTGCTGTTAAATTGTCAAACAAGCATTCCACCAATCCCATCCAAGACGTCAGTATCTAACACTGTCAGTTATGTACAACACTTCATATGTATTGTTACACATTCAGACTGCAAGTGTTGTGTCATTCGAAAGCACGTCCAGTAGAAAGATCAGTAAACTATGCAAGATTTCTGCATCCCCATTCATCGACATGAGCACTCATTACCACAAAGTAGAGGAATTAATACTTTTGCTGCAGTATGTTTACAACTCTGATATTCGTTCCTCTGAGCATGGTATCTGCCACTGAACCTTGATTACATACTTAAAACACATACTGTTTTTTCTCCCATCACCTACCATCAAGTGGCACTTCAATGGTATTACCCATATCACCCATTGTAATATTCAAACAGAAACTGTCTTCTTTCCTTTTGACAATGCCACAATTTGTTTTCCAAACTAACCCATCTCTTACTTGAATTGTAAAAATATTGCTACAAAACCAGCACTGAATGTATCTTACCAACCTAAACCAAGTTCCCAGAAGCTCATTGTCTCCACAGCTGTGGTTCTCTCTAGACTGGACTATTGCAACAGCCTCTTTCTAAATCTGCCTGCTTCTACTCTCACTCACGCCCTCTGCAGCTCATCCAGTACAGGACTGCAAGACTTGTCCTTGGCCTGAAGCCCAGGGATCGAATCTCTCCGGGACTGGCATTTTTTCACTGGCTCCCAGTGGCTGCGAGGATTAAGGTCAAAACCCTGTGGATTATCCACAAGGCCTTCTGGGCCCTGGGGCCTCAATACCTTCAACTCTCACTTCCTAAATATCTCCCTGCTCGAGTTCTTCGCTCCTCCGCCTTCAACTCCCTCTGGGTCAGTCACTTTTCCAAGCAACCAGTTGGTGGTAGATCTCTTTCTTGGGCAGAGGCCTCCCTTGGAACATCCTCCCTGCCTCCCTGAAAATTGAGGAGAAACATCTCTGGTTCCGGAAGCACCTGAAAAAAAAATGTTTCTCTTTGCTTCTGATTTTTCTCCTCCTCTTCCCTGCTGACTTCTGAGCTAAAACTGATTCAGTACTGGTTACCTGGCCACCCTCTCATCTTGGGTCCAGTCCACCTCCCCCTGCCACTCGCACCCCTACACTGCCTTTCTGGCAACCCCCACAATTGGGGACTGTTTTGTCCCTAACAGTCCCACCACCACCTGATGTCTGCACTTATCCTTGCACTTGCCACCAGCGGGCCGTATTTTTACTTATTGTTATTCATTCTGCTTCCCATGTACTGCACTTTCCCCTCCCCCTACCCATGCACTGGGGCAATGTGAGTGACACATGGAACTGTTTTAATTCTATACCATTAGATTTACAGGCCAATTTATGGAATAAATGTGCGCTGAAAATTTTCGTGCAAGTGTGCAAAAGCATGTGAATCGCAGCGCAAGTGCGAAAATCGCAGCGAAACCCACGCACATCGATTCATGGAAGTCCGTGCGCATGTAAATCCATGGATGTGCGCTACATGTTGCGCACGCGGGCACACACTTCACCAAACAGCGTGCGCTACGCGTACAGGGAAAGCGCACATAGCGCGGTGCACACAACAAAAGTAAGGGTAACATGGGGCATAACACGCGGAATGGGGAACAACGCGTGAAAATGTGGGCATTACCGGGGAAGTACAGGAGGCAAATGCGCGGAACGCCCACACGCGCGCCTACAACACGTATTCATGGAATCAAATAGGGCTAAAAAACATCAAAAAAGGTGCACTAATCTGGAAACACGTACGCCAGCAGGAAGCAGGCATAGGCAGACCCGCGCAGCATAAATGTGCGTGCAAACAACAAACAAGCTCAGACGCTACGATGAATATACCGTTCCTCGCAGCAGTGGTTGTGGGATACCGCAGGAGGAGGAAGAGGATAGACAGGGCCAGAATTTTTACACCCAGGACCAGCCTTTTTGGGATGCCTGATGACCAGGTGTATGGGAGGTACAGGTTTCCACCTCACATAATACTCGACCTGGTGAGTGAGTGGGAGGATGACCTCACATCACCCACCCTGTGCTCCCAAGCACTGAGCCTCCTGGAAAAGGTGCTCAATGTACTGCACTTCTTGGCTACTGGGTCCTTTCAACGGACAAGTGCCATAGTGGGGGGGGTGTCACAGGCCATGCAGTCACGCTGCCTACACCAGGTCTTGGCCATCATGACTGCACGGCCATCAGTCCGCAGGCATATATACTAGCCCAGAAAACCTGCAGAAAGGCAGACTGTTGTCCAGGATTTTTACGGGGTGGCACACTTCCCCAAAGTGCTATGTGCCATTGATTGCACCCATGTGGCTCTACAACCTCCCAGGGCATCAGAGCACATCTATAGAAACCGCAAGCACTGGCATTCCATCAACGTGCAGGTAGTATGTGATGCGAAGGGAATCATCACCTCAGTATATGCCAACTATCCAGGGTCCACCCATGACAGCTTCATATACAGAATGTCAACCCGAAACCGGGACCTAGAAGCTGGACGGCATGGCGATACATGGCTGCTTGGGGAGTATAAATGACACTGCACATGCATGCATGTCAGATACTGTAATGTCACAACCCCTCCTAATGATACCCATCATCACCTCCCCAGGGGACAGTGCCTACCCTCTGAGCACCCACATGACGCCAATTCGGAATCCCACCACACCACCCGAGGTAAGATACAACACAGCCCATTTTGCAACCCGGGGCATAGTGGAGCGCACATTCGGAGTGCTCAAGTCACGCTTTCGCTCCCTTGACCGTTCTGGTGGGCAGCTGCTATACGCTCCCCCAGTAGTGTGCAGGATCATAGTGGCAGCATGTGTCCTGCACAATGTTGCAACATGCTGGGGCCTGCCAGTGGACATGGTGGTGCCCCACATCCTCTAACACATGCACGGCCGCTGCGCATGGGAGGGGAAAGGGCACGTGGTGATGCAGCCCGTACGCAGCTGGTGGCTAATTACTTCACCTAAAATCACACCCCTTTGGAGTGCACACAGCCCAGGCACATATCAGCTGACAATCAATGATGATGACATAAGGGACAGTCAACTGTCACAACCATACCAGCCTGAGATTGGTCACCTGGAAGTGTTACATTGTGTGCATCCCTACCTGCCGAAAGACAACCAATGCTGTGTCATCAAAAAACATACATTCATGCTGCATGAATGACTACCCCCTAGCAAAATGCAACATGAAAATAGCGCCATGTCACCCAACCCCTCCCATCTTCGCCACCCAACACACCATGGCATGTCATGCAATGTGAAAGCAAACAAAGCAATGCACACGACCTGACACAAGTGCCACAAAGTGCACTGTCCCAAATGGAAATAACTCACAGACAATATGTACCCAGTAATCAATAACAAACAGCACACATGACCAAATACCACCAACACAATACAGCAACACAGCATGAAACATTGCAAAAACATGACAGTACAAAGTCAAAGTAGTGGTAGTCGTAGAACCTGAATAAGCCATCACATCGACCCCTTCCAACTGCAGCGTGTTGCTGCAACGCAAATGTGTCAGTGTTCTGCATACAACATGAACTCCATCTGCAAAGGAGACGGCCTTGTGAAGACATGAAGAAGGTACCTGCGAATTTTGAGGAAGACATGGATGCACAAGCACATATCAATACACCATGCAGTGTTCAATACAACAACAATACCCACTAGGGATGTCCACACAGTATTGACTACAGACTGCCCACACAGCTCATGGGAGCCCAATGTCACCGTGTAAGTCACTGTCACTTGGTCACACCCTTTGCAAGCCCATGGAAATGGGAAGCAAGGGGGGTGTGTGTGTCACGAACCCAAGCATCTAACCCAAACTCAGGACAAGCCTGCATGTGCCCAGCCAGAATACACAGTGGATGCCCACGGGAGCCACACAAGGCAACACACTGTAAAAAAAAAAGAAAAAATAAAAAATGGCCATGTGGGGGGCAGGGGGGAGGCCACCCAGGAGGTTCGAGGACAGGGTGCACACCAACACCCACCTGCGTGGATGTTGCGAAATAAAAAATACCTCCATGGACTCATGGCCTGCACGGCTATGCCATTGTGGGAGAACTGCTGTCGGTCTCTTCACCCTCTGCTGCTGCATCAGGAGGTGGTGGTGCTATGGGAGTCAGCCTACGTAAAGCCCTGGTATGGTCCTCCAATGCAGCAAGCATGCAGGTCTGGAAGGTCTGATTCTGGAGGATGATAGTGTGGAGATCCCTACATGGCATCCTACAGGTACCTTTTAAACTGGCCCACACATACAACATCACTTACGCGTATACGCGCTAAGGCCTTTTCCTCCAATTACACAAACTGACACTCGGACGTGCAGTTTTTGCACGTGTATGATGAACATGCGCCCGTGTTGAAGGAAACGACCTTGCGCGTCATGTCACAGACGCGCTTATGCGCTAAGGCCCTTTCCTCGAATTGCACGTGCAATTTTTTCACGTACCAAATCACTCCATATCAAGCTGGCCACGCGACAACACACAGAAGACCATGCTCCTGCCCAGAAGGCCGAATGACTGCCCCGAAGAGCCCCAGCACACTCCCAACTGCCATCTGCTGCTGCCTGCCTGCCTGCTGCCCACATGCCCAGCTATTTGCTGCCTGCTCGTCAGCCAGGGGTGAAGTTGCTGTGACCACCCCTGCTGGAACTGAAGACTCCCGACTGGGATACCATCACTTCACAGCCCAGCCCCAGCACCCAGTTGCCCACCCACAACTTGCCTCTGGGGTTGCCATGTCAGGCACAACACCATCTGGCACCACTGGCAACCCCCAGCCAGAGAGGCAGAGGGCCACCAGCTTCAGTGCCAGGGAAGTTGGTGTCCTGGTGGAGCAAGTCCTGGGACGGTATGATGCCCTCTTTGGAGGTTTGTGCGCCGACTATGAAGGACGGACCAGGATCTGGATGGACATCGTGACTGCCATCCACGAGGAGGGGGTGGCAGTCCGCGACATCAATCATGTCAAGAAGCGCTGGGAAGACTTCAGGTCCAGGACCCTCGACAAGGACCGGCGCCTCTTGAAGGCAGCGAATGCCAAGGGCGCCGGGGCTACCTGTCCAACCACAAGATGAGGGTCCTGGAACGCATAAGCCCAGCGCTCCACGTCCAGGTCCTTGAGAGGCAGACCCGTCTGGAGTGGAGCGGTAAGTGTACATGCATACTGGTTGGGCGCTGTGCGTGTCGTGGTGTGCCAGTAGTGTGCAGGTTGCACATGTGTTTCTGTAGGGCCATGTATTGATGTGTATGTACAGGGGCGTGAGGCTGACACATGCAAGTCCTCTCATGTGTGAAACACATGGATGGTGTATGTGTGGATAAGCATGCAGGCCAAATGCAGAAGTGGGAGCACACATGTTTGAATTACTGTGTATGTACATTGGCATGGTTGTGGTGTCACACATGGATGTTGGTTCCAGCTGCATGTATCTGCACTGTGTACATATGCATGTGTGTGTATTTGACAAGTGTGCAACTGTGATGCAACATGGATGCATGTGGCACTGACATATAGAAGGCTGAATGCCAGATGTGACATGGATGGCAATCTCACCACTCTGACAGTTGGTGGACATGTACACATGCATGTAAGTGTGTTGTTGTGTGTGCATGTGTTGTGTACACCCTGTGTTTCATGTGATGTTAGGCTCACCTTCAGATGCTGGTGCTGTTGTATGTGTATGGATGGCGCTGCCTGGTGCAATATTGCTGTGGAATTGCTCATGTGTGTGAGTAGAAATGACATGTGTGTTAGGGAGTGTGATGCCATGTCTGAAGTTTGACACTGCCACTCATGTGCAACTGTCATGTGTGTATCAGTCCATTGTACAGTGCCCTGATGCCTGTGTTCTATCTCTCCCTGTCTGCAGCGTTAACTGATGAAGAGGGCGGAGAGGGTGCTGTGGAGCAAAGTGGCAGGGATTGCATCACTAGCCGGAGACGCAAGGCCTGGCTCCCCTCCCAGATTGTCATCTCTTCGGGGAGAGAGGAGTCTGGTGCCGCGTTCCAGGCCGCAGCTGCCGAGGGTAGGTCCAAGAGGCGGAGGTTGGAGATGGACTCCTCGGCAGCAGAAGGGGCAGCTGAGACCCCAGAGGTTCCGACGGAAGAAGATGGCATGGAGTCATCCAGGTTGGTGGGGGGTTTGGAGGAGGAGGAGGCCGTGGAAGGGACACACACAGTGTCTGGAGGTGGGGATTCCACTGGTGCCAGTGGTGCAGTGCAGGGGCAGGGACAGGAGGCAGCAAAGGCCGCCGCCGAGATGCCTGTGTGTAATCCTGTCCCTGATCCTGTGACTGCATCATCCGGCACCAGCAGGGATGCCTACGTCCAGACCCGTTTTCAGGGACGGGATGGGCGCACAACTGGCCTTTCTCTCCCTGCAGACATGGCTATCCGGGACCGGGTTGAGCCTGTCCTGGTTGGGATAGCGTTGCTTTAACGGGGCATGCGAGGTGACCTGCAGCGTTTTCGTGAAGACACTGCACGTCATCTCGGATGCCTCTTTGACCGTGTTGACCTACTGGGACGGGTCACCAGTGCTGGATTCCTCTGTGTGCTGGACCTTCTTGCGACCCCCTCCTCACCTGAACCCCAAACGCGCCAGTCATCCTCCATGCCATCTTCCCACCCATGTATCACCTGGGTACCCTGTGGAGCTGCCTATGACCCAGCGGCTAGGCTGGTGGAGGACACATCCCTGCCACAGTTGGGAGTCGGACGTCCAGCAGGGGTGTCCACCACAACAACTGCACCCCAGCCGGAGGAGGACGTGCAGGCAGCAAGAGCCAGGGCGCCGGCACAGGCACAGCAGCAGCAGCAACATTGTGGGTGCAATGATGGCTCTGGGCCTTCAACATCGGAGGGGCAGGCATCGGCCAGAGGGCAGGAGGACTCAGGATTGCAAGTGTCTTCCGTGTGGCAGCGGTTGGGCCATGCCATAGATGTGGAGCGGCAGTGGGCGGAAGAGGCACGGCTCACAATGGTCAGGGCCGAGAACTCCATGCAGAGGGCACTGAGGCGGGCCAAGTGCCTCGACGCAATTCGCAGGGAGATGGAGGTCATCATGTCATCGTCCCTGCAAACCCTCACGGCCATGGAAGAGGACCGCCTCCAGGACATTGAGCGGGAGTTTGATGATGCCCTGGCCCGGGACATCAAAAAGTGGGCCGTCGGACTAGCCCGCTGCCATTGTAAATCGTTAGTTAGTTAGTGTTAGGTTTCATTTTGGTTTTCATTTTTGTTTGGGGCGCTTGGACAATACCCCACATTTTTGTGTATAGTTCTTCATTAGTTAGTGTATTTTTGTAGGTTTCATTTGGACAGTTGGGCTCATGGACCCAGGATTTCATCCTTGTAAATAGTTGGAGTGTGGATTTGTCGGCATTTTGTTTTTTGATTTTTCCATGGAGCAATGGATTTTACTTTTTCATTTCTGTTTGGATTTGCTTTGTTGGAAGGAGACTTTGGAGACATTTTTGATTTCATATATTTTGATTTCTGATTTCCTTTTTTGTATCATTATGTGACATTCTGCATTGTTTTCCTTATGTACATTGTTTGGTCTTTGGATTTCTTTCACCACATTTTCTGTTCAATACATTTGTTCCCGTACTTCAATGTGTGGTATTCTATCATTGATTTCATGCATGTCACGAAGTGGGTTTTCACATTCACTGGCACCCATTGTGTGTGTGTGATGGACATGTGTTGATGTACATACATGCCATTTGGGTTGTTTCATGTAATGGGCATTTCAATGTGGGGTGTATGTTATGCTTGGTTGGTTATTTGGGCAGCGGTGGCGTGCCGTGGGATTTTGGTGGCCATGAGGGCCATGATTGTGGGTCAGGTTGACATGTTGGGGGGAAAATGAGTGGGGGCCTGCTGGCAGGTGCCCCTCACCGCTGGGGGTGGGGGTGCAGGGGGACATGAGTGGGGGCCTGCTGGCAGGTGCCCCTCACTGCTGGGTGTGGGGGTGCAGGGGGACATGAGTGAGGGCCTGCTGGCAGGTGCCCCTCACTGCTGGGGGGTGGGGTACAGGGGGACATGAGTGGGGGCCTGCTGTCAGGTGCCCCTCACTGCTGGGGGGTGGGGGTGCAGGGGGACATGAGTGGGACATGAGTGGGGACCTGCTGGCAGATGCCCCTCACTGCTGGGGATGGGGGTGCTGGGGGACATGAGTGGGACATGAGTGGGGGCCTGCTGGCAGGTGCCCCTCACTGCTGGGGATGGGGTGCTGGGGGACATGAGTGGGACATGAGTGGGGGCCTGTTGGCAGGTGCCCCTCACTGCTGGGGGGTGGGGGTGCTGGGGGACATGAGTGGGACATGAGTGGGGGCTTGCTGGCAGGTGCCATCACTGCTGGGGGGTGGGGTTGCAGGGGGACATGAGTGGGACATGAGTGGGGGCCTGCTGGCAGGTGCCCTCACTGCTGGGGGGTGGGGGTGCAGGCGGAAATGAGTGGGGGCCTGCTGGCAGGTGCCCCTCACTGCTGGGGGGTAGGGGTGCAGGGGGACATGAGGGGGACATGAGTGGGGGCCTGGTGGCAGGTTCCCCTCACTGCTGGGGGGTGCGGGTGCAGGCGGACATGAGTGGGACATGAGTGGGGGCCTGCTGGCAGGTGCCTCTCACTGGTGTGGGGTGGGGGTGCAGGGGGACATGAGTGGGGGCCTGCTGGCAGGTGCCCCTCACTGCTGGGGGGTGGGAGTGCAGGAGGACATGAGTGGGGGCCTGCTGGCAGGTGCCCCTCACTGCTGGGGGGTGGGGGTGCTGGGGGACATGAGTGGGACATGAGTGGGGGCCTGCTGGCAGGTGCCTCTCACTGCTGGGGATGGGGGTGCTGGGGGACATGAGTGGGACATGAGTGGGGGCCTGCTGGCAGGTGCCTCTCACTGCTGGGGGGTGGGAGTGCAGGAGGACATGAGTGGGGGCCTGCTGGCAGGTGCCCCTCACTGCTGGGGGGTGGTGGTGCTGGGGGACATGAGTGGGGGCCTGCTGCCAAGGGCCCCTCACTCCTGGGGGGTGGGGGTGCAGGGGGACATGAATCGGACATGAGTGGGGGCCTGCTGGCAGGTGCCCCTCACTGCTGGGGGGTGGGGTGCAGGGGGAAATGAGTGGGGGCCTGCTGGCAGGTGCCCCTCACTGCTGGGGGGTGGGGGTGCAGGGGGACATGAGGGAGACATGAGTGGGGGCCTGGTGGCAGGTACCCCTTACTGCTTGGGGGTAGGGGTGCAGGGGGACATGAGGGGGACATGAGTGGGGGCCTGGTGGCAGGTTCCCCTCACTGCTGGGGGGTGCGGGTGCAGGCGGACATGAGTGGGACATGAGTGGGGGCCTTCTGGCAGGTGCCTCTCACTGCTGGGGGGTGGGAGTGCAGGAGGACATGAGTGGGGGCCTGCTGGTAGGTGCCCCTCACTGCTGGGGGGTGGGGGTGCTGGGGGATATGAGTGGGACATGAGTGGGGGCCTGCTGGCAGGTGCCTCTCACTGCTGGGGATGGGGGTGCTGGGGGACATGAGTGGGACATGAGTGGGGGCCTGCTGGCAGGTGCCTCTCACTGCTGGGGGGTGCAATTGCAGGAGGACATGAGTGGGGGCCTGCTGGTAGGTGCCCCTCACTGCTGGGGGGTGGGGGTGCTGGGGGACATGAGTGGGACATGAGTGGGGGCCTGCTGCCAAGGGCCCCTCACTCCTGGGGGGTGGGGGTGCAGGGGGACATGAATCGGACATGAGTGGGGGCCTGTTGGCAGGTGCCCCTCACTGCTGGGGGGTGGGGGTGCTGGGGGACATGAGTGGGACATGAGTGGGGGCTTGCTGGCAGGTGCCCTCACTGCTGGGGGGTGGGGTTGCAGGGGGACATGAGTGGGACATGAGTGGGGGCCTGCTGGCAGGTGCCCTCACTGCTGGGGGGTGGGGGTGCAGGCGGAAATGAGTGGGGGCCTGCTGGCAGGTGCCCCTCACTGCTGGGGGGTAGGGGTGCAGGGGGACATGAGGGGGACATGAGTGGGGGCCTGGTGGCAGTTTCCCTCACTGCTGGGGGGTGCGGGTGCAGGCGGACATGAGTGGGACATGTGTGGGGGCCTGCTGGCAGGTGCCTCTCACTGGTGGGGGGTGGGGGTGCAGGGGGACATGAGTGGGGGCCTGCTGGCAGGTGCCCCTCACTGCTGGGGGGTGGGAGTGCAGGAGGACATGAGTGGGGGCCTGCTGGCAGGTGCCCCTCACTGCTGGGGGGTGGGGGTGCTGGGGGACATGAGTGGGACATGAGTGGGGGCCTGCTGGCAGGTGCCTCTCACTGCTGGGGATGGGGGTGCTGGGGGACATGAGTGGGACATGAGTGGGGGCCTGCTGGCAGGTGCCTCTCACTGCTGGGGGGTGGGAGTGCAGGAGGACATGAGTGGGGGCCTGCTGGCAGGTGCCCCTCACTGCTGGGGGGTGGTGGTGCTGGGGGACATGAGTGGGGGCCTGCTGCCAAGGGCCCCTCACTCCTGGGGGGTGGGGGTGCAGGGGGACATGAATCGGACATGAGTGGGGGCCTGCTGGCAGGTGCCCCTCACTGCTGGGGGGTGGGGTGCAGGGGGAAATGAGTGGGGGCCTGCTGGCAGGTGCCCCTCACTGCTGGGGGGTGGGGGTGCAGGGGGACATGAGGGAGACATGAGTGGGGGCCTGGTGGCAGGTACCCCTTACTGCTTGGGGGTAGGGGTGCAGGGGGACATGAGGGGGACATGAGTGGGGGCCTGGTGGCAGGTTCCCCTCACTGCTGGGGGGTGCGGGTGCAGGCGGACATGAGTGGGACATGAGTGGGGGCCTTCTGGCAGGTGCCTCTCACTGCTGGGGGGTGGGAGTGCAGGAGGACATGAGTGGGGGCCTGCTGGCAGGTGCCCCTCACTGCTGGGGGGTGGGGGTGCTGGGGGATATGAGTGGGACATGAGTGGGGGCCTGCTGGCAGGTGCCTCTCACTGCTGGGGATGGGGGTGCTGGGGGACATGAGTGGGACATGAGTGGGGGCCTGCTGGCAGGTGCCTCTCACTGCTGGGGGGTGCAATTGCAGGAGGACATGAGTGGGGGCCTGCTGGTAGGTGCCCCTCACTGCTGGGGGGTGGGGGTGCTGGGGGACATGAGTGGGACATGAGTGGGGGCCTGCTGCCAAGGGCCCCTCACTCCTGGGGGGTGGGGGTGCAGGGGGACATGAATCGGACATGAGTGGGGGCCTGCTGGCAGGTGCCCCTCACTGCTGGGGGGTGGGGTGCAGGGGGAAATGAGTGGGGGCCTGCTGGCAGGTGCCCCTCACTGCTGGGGGGTGGGGGTGCAGGGGGACTTGAGGGGGACATGAGTGGGGGCCTGGTGGCAGGTGCCCCTCACTGCTGGGGGGTAGGGGTGCAGGGGGACATGAGGGGGACATGAGTGGGGGACTGGTGGCAGGTTCCCCTCACTGCTGGGGATGCGGGTGCAGGTGGACATGAGTGGGACATGAGTGGGGGCCTGCTGGCAGGTGCCTCTCACTGGTGGGGGGTGGGGGTGCAGGGGGACATGAGTGGGGGCCTGCTGGCAGGTGCCCCTCACTGCTGGGGGTTGGGGGTGCAGGGGGACATGAGTGGGGGCCTGCTGGCAGGTGCCCCTCACTGCTGGGGGGTGGGGGTGCAGGGGGACATGAGTGGGACATGAGTGGGGGCCTGCTGGCAGGTGACCCTCACTGCTGGGGGGTGGGGGTGCAGGGGGACATGAGTGGGGGCCTGCTGGCAGGTGCCCCTCATTGCTCGGGGGTGGGGGTGCAGGGGGACATGACGGGGGGCCTGCTGGCAGGGCCCCTCACTGCTGGGGGGTGGGGGTGTAGGGGGACATGAGTGGGACATGAGTGGGGGCCTGCTGGCAGGTGCCCCTCACTGCTGGTATGTGGGGGTGCAGGGGAAATGAGTGGGGGCCTGCTGGCAGGTGCCCCTCACTGCTGGGGGGTGGGGTTGCAGGGGGACATGAGTAGGGGCCTGCTGGCTGGTGCCCCTCCCTGCTGGGGGGTGGGGGTGCTGGGGGACATGAATAAGGGCCTGCTGGCAGGTGCCCCTCACTGCTGGGGGGTGGGGGTGCAGGGGGACATGAGTGGGACATGAGTGGGGGCCTGCTGCAGGTACCCCTCAATGCTAGGGGGAGGGGGTGCAGGTGGACATGAGTGGGGGCCTGCTGGCAGGTGCCCCTCACTGCTGGGGGGTGGGGGTGCTGGGGGACATGAGTGGGACATGAGTGGGGGCCTGCTGGCAGGTGCCCCTCACTGCTGGGGGGTGGGGGTGCAGGGGGACATGAGTGGGGGCCTGCTGGCAGGTGCCCCTCATTGCTCGGGGGTGGGGGTGCAGGGGGACATGACTGGGGGCCTGTTGGCAGGGCCCCTCACTGCTGGGGGTGGGGGTGTAGGGGGACATGAGTGGGACATGAGTGGGGGCCTGCTGGCAGGTACCCCTCACTGCTAGGGGGAGGGGGTGCAGGTGGACATGAGTGGGGGCCTGCTGGCAGGTGCCCCTCACTGCTGGGGCGTGGGGGTGCTGGGGGACATGCGTGGGACATGAGTGGGGGCCTGCTGGTAGGTGCCTCTCACTGCTGGGGATGGGGGTGCTGGGGGACATGAGTGGGACATGAGTGGGGGCCTGCTGGCAGGTGCCTCTCACTGCTGGGGGGTGGGAGTGCAGGAGGACATGAGTGGGGGCCTGCTGGCAGGTTCCCCTCACTGCTGGGGGGTGGGGGTGCTGGGGGACATGAGTGGGACATGAGTGGGGGCCTGCTGGGAGGTGCCCTTCACTGCTGGGGGGTGGGGGTGCAGGGGGACATGAATGGGACATGAGTGGGGGCCTGCTGGCAGGTGCCCCTCACTGCTGGGGGGTGGGGTGCAGGGGGAAATGAGTGGGGGCCTGCTGGCAGGTGCCCCTCACTGCTGGGGGGTGCGGGTGCAGGGGGACATGAGGGGGACATGAGTGGGGGCCTGGTGGCAGGTTCCCCTCACTGCTGGGGGGTGCAGGTGCAGGCGGACATGAGTGTGACATGAGTGGGGGCCTGCTGGCAGGTGCCCCTCACTGGTGGGGGGTGTGGGTGCAGGGGGACATGAGTGGGGGCCTGCTGGCAGGTGCCCCTCACTGCTGGGGGTTGGGGGTGCAGGGGGACATGAGTGGGACATGAGTGGGGCCTGCTGGCAGTTGCCCCTCACTGCTGGGGTGTGGGGGTGCTGGGGGACATGAGTGGGGGCCTGCTGGCAGGTGACCCTCACTGCTGGGGGGGGGTGCAGGTGCTGGGGGACATGGGTTGATGATCATATTGCAAGGTGACATGTGGCTTGGCTGGGGGGCATGCCCATGGTGGATGGGCTGCCTGAGGGATATGAGCAGGGGTGCAGGGTAGTCCCCTGTGGTGTGGGCTGCCTGCAGGGGCCGGTGAGGGTGTAGAGGGGACACCTGGGAGGACCCACACTGCCAATTGACGTGTGGGACTCCCCGTGCACCCCACTGGATACACGTACACTGCTCTGACAGCAAAATCGCGTGTGAAACTTCACGCACACCGCCGAAATACACGTACCCCTCTCTGAGCGAAATCACGTGTGAAACTTCACGTGCACCCCCGAAATACAGGTACCCCACTCTCACAGCAAAATTGCGTGTTAAACTTCCCGCGAACCTCAGTAATACACGTACACCGCTTGCACAGGGCCAATCGCGTGTGAAACTCCCCGCACACCCCAGTAATACACATACCCCGCTTGCACAGGGCCAATCGCGTGTGAAACTTCCCACGCACCCCCGAAATATACATACCCCACTCGCACAGGGCCAATTGCACGTGAAACTTCCCATACACCCACCGAAATATACATACCCCGCTCGCACAGGGCCAATTGCATGTGAAATTTCCAACGCACCCCCGGAATACATGTACCAGGCTCGCGCAGGGCCAATCGCGGGTGAAACTTCCCGCGCACCCCTGAAATACACGTACCACGCTCTCACAGGGCAAATCGCGTGTGAAACTCCCGGGGAACCCCAGTAATACACATACACCGCTCACACAGGGCCAATCGTGTGTGAAACTTCCCGTGCACCCCCGAAATACACATACCCCGCTCTGACAGCAAAATCGCGTGTTAAACTTCCTGCGAACCCCAGTAATACACATACACCTCTCGCACAGGGCCAATCGCGTATGAAACTCCCTGCGCACCCCAGTAATACACGTACCCCGCTGGCAAAGGGCCAATCGCGTGTGAAACTTCCCACGCACCCCCAAAATACACATACCCCGCTCGCGC
Organism: Ambystoma mexicanum; assembly: GCF_040938575.1. NCBI lineage: Eukaryota > Metazoa > Chordata > Amphibia > Caudata > Ambystomatidae > Ambystoma > Ambystoma mexicanum. The sequence goes on from NC_090941.1 coordinate 876,665,909, forward strand.
AGGGCCAATCGTGTGTGAAACTTCCCGCGCACCCCCGAAATACACATACCCCGCTCGCACAGGGCCAATCGCATTTCAAACTTCCCGCGCACCCCCGAAATACATGTACCACGCTCGCACAGGGCCAATCGCGTGTGAAACTTCCTGCGCACCCCCGTAATACACGTACCATGCTCGCACAGGGCCAATCGCGTGTGAAACTCCCGCGAACCCCATTAATACACGTACCACGCTTGCACAGGGCCAATCGTGTGTGAAAATCCCTGCGCTGGGGTGTACATGTATTCGGAGAGGTGCGCAGGGTGTTTTAAAGGCGTTTTCGTGGTTGGGGGGCTGTGTGCTGGTCCAATGGCCTGTGCGCCATGTACGGGATTTGTGCGCTGTGCATGGCGCACAGGGAGGGGTTGGGGGCGTAACTGGCGCTGCTGCAGGGTTGCTGCACCACGGCTGGTTTTGGATGTTGAAATCCATGAATAGGCTGTGCACAGAAATGGATTTTAGCGCACACGGCTGGCGCAGACTGTCGCACACGCACACTGTGCGTCAGCCGCGTGCGCCACTTGTGCGCTGGATTTTCTGAATTACCCCGTTAGTATTACTGCTTCTCCTCACCACTAGCTTACTTTGTACTGTCATCTGAACCCCAGTATACTAACACACAAATACATGAATAGCCTTCCCAACTAGTTGTAGCTGCCCAATGCACAATCACACGCCACCACATACATCCTTACTATCATACTCAGACACTCATGCACACATACATTGCAGAAGAGCCCAACCCATAACTTCTTTTTTTTCAAAAGACCCCAAAGAATGCCTACCAAAAAGCAAGTCTGTAGAAAGCAACGCAGAAGCAGAGCAAATGAAAATAAAGGTGTCCAAAATAGGCATCCATCTCTAGCAGAATTTTTACAAAAAGTTCATACAAAAGATCTAATAGCGTCATTAAGCGAAACAAAACAAGTTTCCAGTACAAAAACGTCTTCCTCTTTCAAAATGTAAAACGAAACAGAAAGTGATTAACAAGAATTCATCTACCACTACTGCTAACACTGCTCCAATAAATCTTGATGTAGTGGCAAGTAACCATACAAAAAAAAAGGATTTTACAAAAAATGTTCCCCCACAGAGTCGTTCAGAATCTTATAGAAACAGAGAGAAATCATGCACAACCCTAAAAACCTACTGTAGAAAATTAATCTTAGAAGCTCTCATAGACAGTGCAATCCTTCTGAAAAGGAAGTTCTTTATTTTATTGTTTTCATTTTATTGTTAAGCAGAATGAAAGCACCAACAAAACTAACTACTAAATTACAAAAAAGACTTCTCAATAAACAGAATGTCAACAAAAATAACTTCTTAAATATCAGTGGAGGTGAATTGAGTCACACCATGAGCACAGAACCATATTTCAATGAAGAAGCATACAAACAAAAGCAAATAAACACAATTGCTATACATAGCAGCGGACGAGGGTATGAAAAACGTAATAATACCATTATGGAACAAGAAACGCTGCTCACAAAAATATCCCCATAACATTGACAAAAAATCTTTCAAATCTTTACACCAGTTCCTCAATCAATATGTAAAAGGCAAAGACAAAATATGGATACCTGTCCAGTGCGCAAACACACAGGGCGACATGGACATTTATTAGCCTGCATTTCAGGACCTAATTGCAAAAGCACCCTCCATCATATCAAAATGATATAAACACATCATTCAACTACAAGAAATATAGTCCATAAACTGTACTATACTAAAAGTCCAGCTTTAGCATTAGACAATTTAAATAACAATCTTCCTCATGGTACAGCCAAAGACCTACTCGAAGAAATAGAGCATATCCAGAGAAAATATTTTGGAAGTGAAAGCCACTTACAAAATGCAATAGCTTTACAACAGACTAGGAACAATTCTACAAATGGCAACCTTCTACTACACAAATACAAAAGAGAAATACTAAAATTGAAAAGTACATCTGCTGAAGTACCAAACAGTGTGTGTGTGTTGCCGCAGAACTTTTTTACAAAAGTAGCACAAAAACTGTAGACATAACATACAAAATAGAAGACAATGAAGATTCCAAATGGTTTGAATTAGCTTTCTACCTTATAGCAGAAAACAAATATGAAATAAATGACCCCTTAATACTTTGCAGTTACTGCACTGCAAAACTTGACAACAACCAAACTCCTTCACGTGCTATCACAAATAACTTAGAAATATTTCCTCTACCAAAACCCTTGCAACAACTCCATTTATATGAGAGCATCATAATTCAAACAGTGCATCCATTTCAAGCAATAATACGCCTTCAACCAAAAAAAGCAAAATTACATCCCTCAGAATTAGTGAAAGACATTCATGGCAAAGTAGTTTATTTACCATTAGATCTGAAGGAAAATGTACACACTCTAGCAGTGCAACGTCCAATAGAGCAATTTTTAATTATCTTAGTAAATGGTGTCCCTACAAAAGACAAAAAGATTTGGCAACAACTTGTAGACTCACATAAAGTTAGATAAGCCTTGCAATATCTAAAAGACAACAATGAATACTACAAAGAAATGAATATTGAAGAAAACCTAATGGAAATGACTGAAATAATTCAAGAGTCACCAGCAACTGGTCAATTTGAACTTCTAGATCCTGCTACAGTGTCCAATATTTTAGACCATTATACAATTCATCCATTACACTCTAAAGACGCCATAGATGATGCACTAGAAACATACCAAATGCGACAAACCAAAGGATCACCAATCAGCATATGGAAAAAAGTATAGAAGCATATGCTTTTCCTCTACTCTTTCCTACTGGGAAAGGAGGAAGGTACGATGATAGACCCACTCAGATAAGAGCTTCAGAATACCGCTTGTTACAAATGTATTCTAAAGATCCCAGATTTAGACAAAATGTGGAATACATATTCTACTTACTCTTTGAAAGTGAACTAGCAACTCTATGCTACGGAGTTGCACACACATTGAAATCTGGTACCCATTTTCAAAATATGTCAGCTACGCAATTACTACAAAAAGTTCAAAAAAAGCTCAAATTCAAGTTCCTCTGTCTTGTCTTCAAATCCCTCTATTGTCTTGCCCCCCACCTCTCCTCCCTTCTTACTTATTATACCCCTTCTCGTTCTCTCTGCTCTGCTAATCTTTTTCTACTCTCTCCTCCTCCACCACCCTGCACCCCCTCCCGCTTCCGCTCTTTCCAACTCCTTGCTTCCTTCCACTGGAACCGCCTCCACCTTCACATCTGCTCTTCACCCTCCTACCCTTTCTTTCGCTCTTCTCTAAAATCATATCTCTTTCACTCACCTCCCTAACACACAACGTTTCCTCTCCTTCTCCCTACCTCTCTCTTCTCACCTCTTACTCCTGCTCTTCCTTTCCCTTCTCCATCCTAGCTACCTCCTTCCTCCATACCCCCTGCTCTCTTCTTGTCTTATTTTTCCCTCTCTTCTTCCTCACACATTCTTGCATTCCCTCTTACTCCTGATCATACCTCCACTAACATCTACTATTCCCTTGCACACCTCTGCCACTCCCTACTCCCGCCACACCTATGCAATATTGTACATTGTTCTTTATATTTTTTTCGAGTTGTGATTCAATTGTCATCTTATGCTTGCAGTAAGTTACGTGTTCTAATGTAAAGCACTTTGGAGTAAAGGTCTATATAAATTCAATAAAATACAAATACAAATACAAAAAGTGCAAGAAAAACATGAGGATTTAAAATCAAGCATTACAAATCTGTTAGCAAACATTCATGGTACTAAAGAGTACTGGTTCCAATGTTGCAGAGATGTATGTTGTATGATAAGAAACCTTGGCCCACCCACTTGGTTTGTTACATTAAGTTGTATAGAATATGCATTGGAAGATTTACATGATTTCCTATGCATATCAAACAAAAGAAAAACAAACATAGATGTACTAACACCTGAAGAACTTTGCTCTCTAGATCCTGTTAATGTTTCAAGATATTTTCATCATTGCTTCATTTCTATGCTACACTTTATTTGTAATAAAACTGTTCCTCCCCTCTGAGAAGTGCAACACTTCTTTTGGAGAAAAAAATACCAAGCCAGAGGAGCACCACATATCCACATGCTTTCATGGATTAAAGTTGCTCCTAAATTTGGTCAAGACAGTGAAGCCACTGTTTTACAGTTTATCGAAAAATATGTCACTTGTGAAATTCCATCAGAAGCAACAAATAGTAATCTTCATACACACATTTTACAATTTCAAAGACACAAATGTGGGAAATATTGTCGTCGCAAATACAGAAACAAAGGGAAATACTATACCAAATGCTGCTTTGGTTTGGTTTCCCTAGAACAACAGCTCAAGTAAACAACTTCATGTCTTCAGTTAGACATAATGTTAAAGGTAAATCATATAAGAACAAATATTGCATAAGAAATCATAAGAACACATATTACATAAAAAGAACAGGGTAAGCTAAATATATCAATGATTACAATGCAATCATTGCCCTCTTATAGCATGCAAACATAGATGTGCAGTACATTGTAGACAATTCCACTGCAGTTGAACGATATGTTACAGCCTACTTAACCAAAGCAAAAATAAAAAGAGCTTCAAGACCTCTGCGATGACCTATCATCGGACAAAACACTGTCTCAGAAATTGTACAGTTTAGGCATAAAAATACTCTCTCATAGAGAATGTGGCTGCTATGAAGCGGCAGATATTTTAACCGATACTGCTTTGGATGGAAACTCGGAAAATATAGTATGGCTAAGTCTTGGTCATGCTAAATCTAGAAAAAGAGTTCTCAAATCATACGACTTAGAAACAATAGCCAAACATGATCCCAACAGCCAAGACATATTGAAAAACAATTTACTAGAGACAGACTACCCAAACAGGAGTACCGCTTTGGAAACCATGTGTCTATACCACCTAGACCAAAACTTCACATACAAAAATAATATAAAACCAGATGAAAATAAAGATAGATACAGAGTGACAAATTGTGAAGGCAGCTTAGTGAAACTTATCAAGCAAAGCTTAATTCATCATATCAAATTGCCATTAAAAACTCCTCAACATAAATAAATATGTTACATGTCCCTGCTACAACTTTTTAAACCATGGAGAAAAGAAGAAGAGTTACTAGATACCTATGACTCCTATGAAGATGATTTCAAAGAAAACGAAAGCACTATAACCTATGTAAACTTTACACAGTACAAAACAATGTTGCACAATGAACAGCAACATGAAGAAGAACTCCAGGCCCAACTAGATAAAGACACTCCCGACAGTAGTCAACCTTCTATAACAGGAAGCCAAGAACCACTGGGACAGCCACTAACAGCAAATGAAGCAGAATTAGCTATGACAGAAGTAGACAACACCATGTGTCACTATGAAGAAGATACAGAAGACTTAACTGTACTGCAATCAAAACTGAACGATGAGCAGCGTAGCATTTTTCAAGAGGTAACAAAAGAAATTGCACATGGTGTACAACATGAAAATAAAGAGTGTTCCTGCCAAAATTACAAACCTATACTACTATACGTCAGTGGTCAAGCTGGTTCAGGCGAAACATTCTTAATCAAAATCATCAGCAAGTTCCTTCAACAATTGACAAACAACAAACTGTCAGCTGTTGTAACTGCCCCCACAGGTTTAACTGCCTACAACATAGGCAGTGTCACTTTACACCGATTACTACTCCTTCCAGTAAAACATCAAAACAAATTAGAATATTACAAACTTTCTACAGAAGCTGCAATGGAACTACGCAGATTGTTAAAACAAATGAAAATGCTACTAATAAATGAAGTGAGCATGGTCTCCAACCTAATGTTGGCTTTGATTCACCTCAGATTACAAGAAGTACTCAAAACAAACTACAAAGAGCTCTTTGGAGGAAAACACATTATTGTTTTCGGAGATCTTCTTCAATTGACACCAGTGAAAGGTGAACCTATTTTTAAAACCTTAGGACAAAAACTGTGCCGTAAAACTCTTGGCAGCATAGGAAATGTCAACCTTTGGAAACATTTCCAATACAGAGAATTAACTGAAAACATGCACCAGTCTGCAGACCTCACATGCACCAACATTTTAAAAAGTATTAGAGTTGGTTTGCTATCTCAAGAAGCACAACCAATATTAAAACAAACAGGCACATCCACGCACTCTATAGACATAACTCATGTGCTACTGATGTCATGGAACGATTAGCACACAAAAATGTCAATTGTATGTCCTTGACTATTGCAAACTGTTCAAAATTAAATGAAACAATGTTGAAAAAAGAAATGCAACCAATAATTGAAATTTGCTCCACATATAAACTGGACATACATGGTATGACACTACCCATGTGTCAACAAGCCTCAACAAGACTAAATACCTTAGAAAACTCTTTCTCCAACACAGCTGGTTTGGAAGAAATATTAAAATTATCTTTAAACTGTAGAGTAATGCTTAAACATAACCTTGACGTGGAGCAAGGACTAGTTAATGGAGCACTTGGTACGTTTGTTGGCTTTCATACATACCCACGTGACAATAACATTCAATTTGTCAATATTCTCTTTCACAAACTATCAGAAGTTAAAAGGATAGGATGCTTAACAGCCCGCTTCCTTCTTTTCAAAGACATGTATGTACGCAGAGAACAATTTTCACTAACTCTAGCATATACAGTTACCATTCACAAATCACAAGGTCTTACTCTAGATAAAGCATTAATAGATATTGGTAGCACAGTCTTTAAAGAAGGCATGAACTATGTAGCACTATCACGCTTACGTACACTTGACGGGCTATTTCTAATCAACTTTGGTGCAAGTAAAGTAAATGCAGATATTCCTTTTATTCTAGAATACAATAGGCTGCGTTCACTCTACACCCCCATCTAAAAACCTATCCTGTTTCGCAAAAGCAAAACATTATAAAAGAAAACTACTTCAAACAGAAATGCAACAGGATCTCACTGCAAATCCCCCAAAGAGAGTAAAAGAAGCTAATACTTCATCAATTACTACAACCAAAGAAGAATCTACTATTCAAAGTAACTCGGGTACTTCTTTAAAGAAGCAACACACACTCCGAAGAAATGACTTGGACACAGAACTATCTGGTCCATTCAAATTTTCAAATATAACTGGTGTAAATTGCTACGCAAATGTAGTAATAAATATTTTATTCCAATTGCCACCAATTGTTGATAACATTTACCTACACAATACAGACCAATTGTGTTTAAAATGTTAGTCCTTCATAGCAATGCAAGCAACTATCCTGACAACACATACAGTGTTCATGGAATAAGACAAAAAGTGGACTACTGTGCTGGAATAGTGAAATTCACTATAAACTCACAAGAAGATCCACAAGAATTTCTAATGTATGTACTACAAATAATGGATAACAAAAATATACCTATAAATGAAAACTTCCAGATTTCATACATGTGGAAACATACATGCACTCTCTGAAACAATGTGGCACAGGAACAAATCCCTAATGAACGCTTGTGTTAGGAACACCCCTAAAAGTCTTTGGAAACACTGGAAGATTCACCATCATCGGCGCACCCAGTGGAATCCAAGATGGCGCCTGTTGGATCACGTTTCCACTACCTAACAGTACAGGTCTAGTTCTCGCATTCAGTTTCCACGTGACCACTCCTACTTATACACAGGAAATCTATCACGCTCTGCGTTGCTACTCGCTCCCGTGTATGCATTGCTTCCTAACCCTTGGTTCTGTGCTCTCCAGCACTCCTTTCCCTCGCATTTTCATTTTCCTTTCTTCAGTTCAGCTCTGCCGACCCTGGCATTGCGGCGCCTTTTTCCCTGCTCGGCTTTTGCCGTATTAGCTGCTCGCAGCGCCTTTCCTCAGCTCGGCGTCTACCAAAAACTTTGGCAGTTCGCTGCTTCCTTTTCCACACGGCTTGCCGTGTTAGCTGCTGCTTCTTCTCCGCTCCGGTGCCTGCCACTCCTGTGCTCGCAACTTCTGTTGCGCTTACATCTCTCTGCTTCGTTCTGCCGTCGGCCTCTCTCACCCGCGGCTCCTCTCCTTCTGCTGTCACTTTGTTTCTTTCTTCTCTCTTACCTCTGGAGTCTCCAGTCTTCTATTGAACAACAAGCTCACTATTCTACTTCTTCATTGATCCTGCGGACTACCATTCTACACAATCGGAACCTGTCTGATTCTGGGTTTTCTTCCCCACGAGGGTTTCCCAAGAGGGTGGCCCCCTGGGTGCACAGAGTACTACTCACGGTCTCTGGACTCCTGGGGGGACGTCTCTCTCTTCTCTACAAACATCCGGATAAGAACCGAAGATTCGTGAGTACCATTCCTGGCATAAATAGAAGGCGAGGTGTTGAAAGAGATTGTAAGAGATAGCAACGCCATGGAGCAGCAGATGTACAAAATCTCAATACCGAAATGCAAACCTTGCGCAATGAAAACACCATGCTTCGCCAAGTAGTACATTCAAGAATCGAACTGCCTCCAGGACCCCTCCCAATGGGGAAATATGACGGCAGTCCCAAGAAGCTAAAAGAATTTATTGACTCTTGTACGGTACAATATACATTAAAACCGTCCTTCTTTCCTAACGACCGATCCAAGGTCAGCTTCATGATATCCAACCTATCAGGGAGTGCTCTGGCATGGGCCACACCCCTGGTGACTACTAATAATCAAATCTTAGACTCTCTAGTCGGGTTCTCCAATAGCCTACAGGCCATGTTTGGACGCAGAGAATTAGTGGTCTCTGCACAAGAAAACCTCTTAGACCTGAAACAAGGAACAATGGAGATTCTGGCGTACATAACACAGTTCAAGCAACTGGCACATGAAACGGCCTGGGCAGATGATGCCCTCATTACTATTTTTAGGAGAAATGTAAACAAAGACTTGAAGGACGAACTGTCTCGGGTGCCTCGCCCACATAACCTCGCAGAGATGATAACACTCGTTCTACAGATGGATTATCGTATCCAAGAAAGGTACTTAGAAAGGAAGAAAGGAAAAGCCAAAGGACCTTCTCCAACTGTACGAAGCGAATTTGCCAAGACCTCACGAACCCATGAGGAAGAACCTATACAAATAGGAATCACCAGAGGTCCTCTTACCTCAGAAGAGAGAAACAGAAGACGCTCTTTGGGTCTCTGTATGTACTGTGGTTCGGACAAGCATGTTTTGAAGGACTGTAATCTAGTCCCTCCCCGCCGCTCGGGAAACGCCTTCACCCGTTCATAAAGGGAACCATGAACGGGCATGGAGCTTCGAGTTCCCTCAACGGAGTGGCTAATTCAACTCAAATGGTGGTTTTACCGGTAACCCTCCGATTCAATGACGTTTCCATCAAAAACGTTCCAGCTCTTGTAGATTGCGGGGCAGCGGGTCTTTTTATGGATACCGATTGGGCTTACAAGAACAAGATACCCCATATGGCTAAGGAATTACCTGTCCCAGTCGAAGGAGTAGATGGAGAATCCTTATCCTCTGGACCCATACGAGCCAATACCTCCGTCCTCACTATGAGGATAGCTTCCCATGAAGAGGAGGTGATCTTTGACCTCATTAAGGCAGCTCACTACCCGGTAATCCTGGGAATACCTTGGTTGGCCAAACACAATCCCTATATCAATTGGAAGGCTGGAACCATGTTTCTGGGATCAGAATACTGTATCTCCACATGTCAACACAACGGTGCAACTGGTATATACGCCTCCAATGCACCTGTAATCTCTCAGAACTCTAACGCAGTGGTGCTAAATCTGAAATTGTTACCGGAATGTTACCACGAGTACCGTAGTGTATTCTCTAACGAGGAATTCAAGGAACTGCCTCCGCACAGGAGAGACGATTGCAGTATAGATCTCCTGCCAGACGCGCAGATCCCATTTGGAGGGATGTACACCCTATCTAATCCCGAAAAGGAAGGCCTGAAGGAATATCTTCAGACAAATCTACGCAACAGACTTATCACTGAATCAAAGAGTCCAGCTGGAGCGTCCTTGTTTTTCATACCGAAAAAAGACTGCAAGGAGCTGAGACCCTGCATCGATTATAGGGGGTTAAATAAGGTCACCTACAAGGATCGATATCCCTTGCCTTTGATTCAAGACATTTTAGAAGCGGTAAGGGGTACCTCCATTTTCACCAAACTGGATTTAAGAGGCGCTTATCATTTGATTCGGATCAAAAGCGGAGACGAATGGAAGACGGCATTCCGCACCCCTTTTGGGCATTACGAATATCACGTTATGCCTTTCGGCCTGGCCAATGCTCCATCAGTTGTTCTCGGATTTATTACTTCATTCACTGATCGTATATCTTGACAATATATTGATCTTTTCTACCAATATACAAGAGCACATTTCTCATGTTTCAGAAGTACTACGTCGCCTTCAAGACAATCACCTTTTCGCCAAATTAGAGAAATGCTCGTTTCATCAAGAAAAGATTCCTTACTTGGGCTTTATTCTTTCCAAAGAAGGGGCTTCCATGGACCCCCACAAGGTACAAGCCATTTTGCATTGGAAGGCTCCACAAGGAGTCAAAGAAATCCAAAGGTTTGTTGGCTTCGCGAATTTCTACAGGAAATTTATACCCAACTTCTCCAAAGTCATCAAACCATTGACAACGCTTCTACAGAAAGGAAGGAAATACGTTTGGTCTACGGAGACACAACAAGCCTTCGACGAACTTAAGTCTGCCTTTTCATCCGCTCCTATCCTTAGACTGCCGGACCAAACCAAACCGTTCCTCCTAGAGACTGATGCTTCTCATTCGGCTATAGGAGCGGTCTTGAAACAGACTTTTCTTAGCGGCAAAGAGCATCCCATTGCCTATATGTCAAAGACCTTGACTTCCTCGGAACAAAACTACACGGTTCTGGAAAAGGAATTGCTCGCCATTAAAAAGGCATGCCAAGAATGGAGACATCTTCTGGTAGGAGCAAGACATCCCATAACTATCAGAACCGACCACAGGAACCTTAAAGTCCTTCAGAATTTCGAGTGCCAAAATAGCCGACAAGCCCGATGGGCCTATTTTTCTCTTCTTTTGACTTTCATATCACCCACATTCCAGGCACCTGTAACCAAATGGCTGATGCCTTGTCTCGCAGTACACAAACAGTAGAAGGTACAGTTAAGGAGAAGATATTTCCGCAAACCACTTTTGTTTTTGTAGTCTCTTCATTTCTCCAAGATGTCTGCAGTCAAATAAAAGACATAAAAGATAGTGATATCCAAAATTACCAGCTTCAGGAAGAACATGGTCTATACTACTATGGCACTAGTCTGTTTGTGCCTACAGAAGACCTAAGACAGCAAGTATTACACATGTGCCATGATCACAAAGTAGCAGGTCACAGAGGAATAGCCAACACTCAGGAACTGATCAGCCGTCATTTTTGGTGGCCCACCTTAACTGCAGACGTCAAAGACTACGTTTCTTCTTGTGTCATCTGTCTCCAAGAAAAGACACCAAGGAGACTCCCGGTAGGAAAACTGGTCCAACCCACTCTACCCGACCAACCTTGGGAAAACATTTCTACAGATTTTATTGTAGAACTACCACCTTCAAATAATAATACCACTATAATGGTAACTGTGGATTCGATGACTAAAATGGCACACTTTATTCCCATGAAAAAACTCCCAACAGCTGCTCAGATGGCCTCCTGTTTTTTGCAGACAATATTCCGACTGCATGGACTCCCCAAAAACATCATCTCCGATAGGGGACCACAATATATATCGTCATTCTGGAAAGATCTATGCCAATCCCTAGGAATACAACGAGATCTGACCTCTGGATACCATCCACAATCTAACGGTCAGACAGAGAGGCTGAACCAGTCTTTAGAACAATACCTTAGATGCTTTATTTCGGCTACCCAAGACAACTGGGACGACTTCCTTCCCTATGCGGAGATAGCATACAATAATTCTCAACACTCTGCTACCAAAATGTCTGCTTTCTACTGTACATACGGATATCATCCTGTAATAATCCCTACCACTCCTCCCAGAATTACCAACTCTCCTGCAGTAGAAGAATTGGTAGCCAACATTCAGTCTGGACATGCCCTGGCCTGTAGAGCTCTCAAGGAAACACAAGAAAGGACTAAAAAACAAGCAGACAAGCGAAGGTCCCAAGAACCCACTTACCATCAAGGGGATTTGGTATGGTTGTCCTCTCGATACCTCCCAAAAAGGCTGATACCTACTAAACTGTCCCCCAAGTATTTTGGTCCATTTACTATTTCTGGAGCAGTAGGGAAAGTGGCATATCGCCTTCAGTTACCTCCTTCTTGGTCTAGGATACATAATGTTTTCCACGTCTCTCAGCTAAAGGCTAATGTTTCAGACAGGTTCCAAAGGCAAGATAGAAACAAACCTTTGCCTATTGACTCCTCCGAAGGACAAGAATATGAAGTATCGGCCATAGCGGACTCCAGATACCATCGGGGAATTCTTCAATATCTCCTAGATTGGAAAGGTTATGGACCGTCCGACAGGACTTGGGAACCAGCTTCTGCAGTTCATGCACCTGCATTGGTGCGCCGATTCCACAGGTCTCAACCGCGGAAACCTGGACCTTCCACCCCACGGGAAGGGCATACTGTTAGGAACACCCCTAAAAGTCTTTGGAAACACTGGAAGATTCACCATCATCGGCGCACCCAGTGGAATCCAAGATGGCGCCTGTTGGATCACGTTTCCACTACCTAACAGTACAGGTCTAGTTCTCGCATTCAGTTTCCACGTGACCACTCCTACTTATGCACAGGAAATCTATCACGCTCTGCGTTGCTACTCGCTCCCGTGTATGCATTGCTTCCTAACCCTTGGTTCTGTGCTCTCCAGCACTCCTTTCCCTCGCATTTTCATTTTCCTTTCTTCAGTTCAGCTCTGCCGACCCTGGCATTGCGGCGCCTTTTTCCCTGCTCGGCTTTTGCCGTATTAGCTGCTCGCAGCGCCTTTCCTCAGCTCGGCGTCTACCAAAAACTTTGGCAGTTCGCTGCTTCCTTTTCCACACGGCTTGCTGTGTTAGCTGCTGCTAGCCCTTCTCGGCATCTTCTTCTCCGCTCCGGTGCCTGCCACTCCTGTGCTCGCAACTTCTGTTGCGCTTACCTCTCTCTGCTTCGTTCCGCCGTCGGCCTCTCTCACCCGCGGCTCCTCTCCTCCTGCTGTCACTTTGTTTCTTTCTCCTCTCTTACCTCTGGGGTCTCGTCTCTCGAGTGTCAGTTCGCTTCTCCTGGTACTGTTGGGTTTTTCCCCAGCTCCTTACCTTGGATTATTCGTATTCCGCATCCAGTCTTCTATTGAACAACAAGCTCACTATTCTACTTCTTCATTGATCCTGCGGACTACCATTCTACACAATCGGAACCTGTCTGATTCTGGGTTTTCTTCCCCACGAGGGTTTCCCAGGAGGGTGGCCCCCTGGGTGCACAGAGTACTACTCACGGTCTCTGGACTCCTGGGGGGACGTCTCTCTCTTCTCTACAAACATCCGGATAAGAACCGAAGATTCGTGAGTACCATTCCTGGCATAAATAGAAGGCGAGGTGTTGAAAGAGATTGTAAGAGCTTGTGTATGTATCCATACTTACTGTGAATCCATTTAATTTCAGCAACTTGTACAAAATGCAAACCATGGCAGATTATGTACTACCTGCAATTCAGATAATTGCTCCACCATACGATACAAACACATAGTAAATATGTAATACTAATGCTTTTACGTTACAATGCTGATGGTACCAAAAACAACTGCAAACTGACTGGATTAACACATGGTCAAGTATCACTTGGTAAGAAAATCTTCATAACAATAGGTATAATCTACCACGCAGGAGCCAAAACCAATGCAGGTCACTACACTGCATATTTAGAAAAGAATTGTGGATGGTTCAAATGTAATGATAGTACCATTACTATAAAGCAGAGATTGCCAGCAAATCTTATAAACACTTATTTAATATTCTTAAAACCAAAATTTTATAACTAATCTGCACATAAACATTAATACAACTTCAATTAAAAAACTATAAACAGTTAGAATACGCCAACAGGTATCTATCTGCCCCAAGATTCTGCAACAATCAAAGAAATAAATCAATACCAATCAATTATAAGAAGAAATAAAAAGTTAGAATACACCAACAGGTATCTAACTGCCCCAAGATTTTGCAACAACCAACCAGATAAATAAATACCACAAAAATATAACAGGAAATAAGCAGTTAGAATACACCAACAGGTATCTAACTGACTCAAAAATCTGCAACAACCCACACGATAGATGAGTAACTTTAAAATATAAATAAAAACTATAATTAGTTAGAATACGCCAACAGATATCTAACTGCCCCAAGATTCTGCAACAACCCAACAGATAGATGAGCAACTTGAAAATATAAATAAAAAAAAACTATAACCAGTTAGAATTTGCCAACAGGTATCTAACAATCTGCAACAAGCCAACACATAGAACTTTAGCCAGAAAGAACAAATAAACACTGAAAACAAAGAAAGAAATGTACTGTACCATAACAAAAATGTTTTTTTTAACCCAACATGGATGTTTTTTTCCCACAGACCCAATGATTTAAGAAACAAACACAGAAACTGAGCAAATTGCACAGTACACTGGTTTGTAAACTACTAAATATGAGGGTCGAAATAATGCAGAAATGTCTATTATGCAAAGCAATACTCTTTATAAACTACCTACACTAACATGAACTTTTATTTTATCAGAGAAATTGAAAAAGAATATCTGCTCCAGTTACCCAAGTCATGAAAAAAATATATCCAATCACAAAAAACAAAAGAGTAAGTATATTATAATTCAACTCACAAATACTGCTCCATAACACAACCATTAAAGCAAACATCTAACCATACACCACATTCCAAAATGTTTACTTCCATGGATATGTTATACTCTAGTGCTTGTTACTCTACAATCTTAATTACATGACGTAGCCAAAACTTCACATACCAACTATACAAATCAAACAGTAAACAAACTGTAGCTTTGCGGATATTTGATAGATGTTTGATTCTATGGGTGTGTTATGCTGATGTGGTTGTTCAGCCATGCACCCAAGACTCTAGGCCTTGGCCACAACCACCGCAGCATATCACACCCATAGAATCAAACATTTTAACTGTGCTATATGGGATACTGCATTTTTTATGTCCGCGGACAGCCGTGGTGATCGTGGACATGAAAACACATCAGGGGCACCTGCCACATAAACAAATACAGCATTTGACCCATCTCTTACTCCCCTACCCTCCCCAAGCACTCTTACACACCAATACACTCCCCAAAGTTGTATTTTTTCCCCTTTCGTCACCGCACTGTATTGCAGGCGCATCAAAACAATACGACGCACCTCATGCTTCATTCCAGCCAATCAGCGAACATGTTGTACGTCCACGGACATGACACAAGCCAATTAGCCAATCGGTGTTCTGTCCACGGAGCGAACCGGGAAATGTGTCCGTAGAGCGGACATAGATATCACATATTTTTTGAGACCTACTTTTTGGTCGTTTTAAAAAAAACTGCTGGACAGATTTCCACCAACTTTACAAAAGCATGCTTTCGGGACCAAGCCGCTGCTCCTGCCGGAAATTTGGTGCAAATCCATCCAGCAGTTTGAGCTGTAGGCGTGAGCAAAGTTTTTTCCCCATTCACTCTATGTGAAAAAAAGACATTTTGGGACCCCCCTGCACCAAACCTCACTAAAGTTTGCAAAAAATGTCAGAGTGGGTCATGGACTTTTTTTCTGCAATGTTTGGTGAGAATTCGTCCAGGGGGAGCGAAGTTATAAGCCACCCAAAAAGTGCTCTTCCTATGGGATTAGCAACTTAACCATAACTACACGGCCACTACCGTGGGCCGTGTAATTCTAATTTAATTTAATATGGTTTATATAAACCTTTTAAATACCAACATCACAAGATTTTATCATCACGCATGAAATACATTTCATACGACAATCACTTATCTTTGAGTTAAAAAAAAGCGCATTGGCAGTGTCTATCAGTTGTTATGTCAATTTTGTTTTAGCAGGATGTTGTCTAAAGTATATTCCAAAAATGTCATAGCTGCTAGGGTTAAGATCACATAAGTCCATCTCACAATATTACTCCACCATTCCTCTGCAGATAACAAATTCATTTTACAGACACAATTTCCTAGATATGCTGTCCTCAGATTTCTCAGTGCAGGGCAAACCGTCATAATGTGTTTTGAGGTTTCACATACTTGAAATCTCTGTTAAAATCTACATCACGGATTGACATGGGGGTGTATTTTCTAGAAGTATAGAATGTCACCCATTGGGAGTATATTGAGTCTAAATCTGAGAACCATCTCTCGATAGTGTCTCGACGGAAATGTTTTACGATACCCAGGTACATCATGAAAGCTCTTCGACAGTTGGACATCTTAAACTGAGTTTGAATCCAATTGTATTCTTTTAACTTCCTCTTTGCTGTGTTATTAACATTTCTGTTGTGGCTCCTATCTCTTTGATGCGAACCAAAAAAATGTCTGTCCAGTTGTCTAGTAGGACTTCCGATGACCCAGATTTAAGAGGCGGAGAGACTTCTTCCGATATACATTTCCTAAATAAGGACACAGATTTCCACGGCACTTGAGATTCCATTGACTGAAGCACTAGTTTATGTCCGGTGGCACTAATTGAGAGCCCCATGGGTAGTCGTAGGACGTGTCTCCAGAATAGTCCTTCCAATACAGGCTATGTTTCCCAAGACATATTTAATAGGGTTTCCATTCTGTATGTAAATATTGGTACCACCTTCTGCATGTAGAATATGAGCACAGGCACCAATGTGTATTTTCCATATCGATTTAATATTGCTTTGGCTTGGGTGGATACACTTTTCGTCTTCGCACAAATGTTGTTGTACCATTCCTCCTCATTGATATTACAATTAAAGAGGAGACATCGGTAGATGATGAATTTTACTTGGCTCAGGTGTTGACCCCCTGTTTGCCAAATGAAGGCCCTCTTTGATTGTTTGTGATTTCCTTGTTTGATTCCTAATTCGAAAACACAGGTTTTCACTGTGTGTTTTCTTAAATTGTTGTCTGTAGTATATTCCACAAAGGCATCCAGTCTTCTTTGTAACCCAATTCGAGTCTGAACAATGACGACCATATCGTCTCTATATAGGACCCATTCAATATGTTGATTTGATGGTTTTGGAGGAAAGGCTACAACAGATTTCTGGGATTCATTGACGTTTTATAAATATAAATCGTATAGTAGGGAAGCAAGAGGGCAGCCTTGCTTTAATCCTCTATATGTAGGTATTTTGTTTGAGACTTGAGACACAATGGCCTCTAGTAGTTCTTGTGGACACTGCCACTTTTTTAGTTTGGCCCATAGCCTAATCCTGCCCACACTGTCAAAGGCCTGTTCAAAGTCAATGAACGCAAGGAATTATTTAGTTCTTTTTTGTATTGTCTTCAGCTTTAATATGTTTAAGATGAAACCACTTTTCTTTGCCCATGAGGTTAGCTCTCATAGTAGTATTGAGCTAAAGATTTTACTCATGCCATCAGATAAAGCAATTGGACAGTAGTGTTAGGGACTTTCACTTTCCCCTTTTTAAAGATCGGGACTATGATGGCATTTGTGCATGAAGATGGAATTCTTTTATATTGCATGATTCTTTCAAATAGGACGGCTATGAAACAGACCCATAGTTCAGGTGCTTCTTTCAACATGCAATGGGTTAATCCATCTGGCCCTGAAGCCTGTGACGGATTAGATCTGCTGATCATTCTTTCAATGTCATCTTTGTCCCATTTGAAGTTCCATTGCTTTATTGTTTTATTTGGTGCCCACTGGGGCTCTTGTGATATGGCAGTGTATAAGTTTAAAAAGTGCACAATCCACTTTTCTTTGGGAACATTTGATGTAAGGAGACTCAATTGGAATCTACCATTGTTGCTGAGAAGTTCCCATATATGCCTTGTATTATGTTTTGTGATCTTTGTCATGATATGTTATGCATCTTGTTGTGCTCTGAGTGATTCCGTCCCTATCAGTCAGTTTCTGTATTTTTGTTTTCTGGCTTTCAAGTGAAGTATTACATCAGGTTGTTGTTACCGTTTGATTTTTCTTATTTCAGAGCAAAGATCTCTATTAGCTTGTACTACTGATGTTTAATATGGATGGAGCGAGTCAAAGGAGGATTTCTCACACTTCCTAATTTTTTCTTTAAAATCTGTTAACAGCCATGCATATTCTGGTGCCATATCTGCATTTCCTTGGACATTGCTCAACTTGTTTGTAATGCATTCAATGTCTTTACCTCTTACCCTGAATCTACTGCGTCCTTGCGTGACTTTCAAGCGTTGATTGCTTTTTTTTAGATTCACAAGGGAGGTTTTGGCACATATCAATTCTAGAAGGTAATGGTCACTTGTCATCAAGGTTTGGACTGTTCTCAACAGATTTTCTGAGATGAATGTGTAATCTAGGTGGCAACTTGCGTGTCCTCTGGACCATTTGACCTGTCCAGGTGTGTCCCCCTTTGTTTGTCCATTTAGTAGATTCAGATTATGTGCTTATGTGTCCATTATCCAATGCAGCGCTTTTTTTTATCTAGCATCTGTTTGTTTAAGACATCTCTTTGGTTGCCAAGTAGCTTCATGTTTAGATTTCCACATAATACCACGTATGATTTTTGGTACTGCATTGTCAGGGTGTCAATTTCCTCCAAAATGAATGTAACAAACGCTTTGTCTTTGCACATGTCTGGGCTTCTGTATATATTAAGTACTATTATTGTCTGTTGTTCCTTGCTGGATCTTGATGGCCTATCAAGTATGAGTGCTGAGAGAAGAAATGTAAGTTTCTAGATTACCTTATTGTTATACCAGATCCACTTTTGATGAGTGTGAGAAGACCCAAGTAGGGTCGACCAGAGGATCCTTTCTTGGCAGGGTTTAGATAGCATACATATCCGTCACAACATGGAATCCGTCTAAGCCAGTTTTCTTGTATGCAAAGAATGTAATATTTCCCAAGGTCTGCATTTGTGTTATTAAAAAGATGGTAAAAGCTTAGAGAATTGCAGGATCCTATACACAAGGAAGTTGGTTTGTTGTTTTTCTGGCTCTAGTCCTCCATGTCGGGGGCCAGGGCTTTAGCGCTTTAGCAATCCAGTTCCACTCGCGTTCATCCATGTTTTGGATTTCCTAATTGCGCTTCTTCTGAGATGGTATTTCGGATGCGAAATGTACTTGTATTTGTATGGGAGGTTGCTCCATCATTTCGCATTTCCAGTCACCTTCTGTTATCGGCAGCAATGGTTTGGCATTATGTCTGGATTTGCAAGCTCTGGAAACTGATGTTTCATTATGCTTTCTGTTAGCATGTCATTCCACCGTTTTCTTCTCATAGCTGCACATCTCGAAGCCCAATGGCAAGAAGTCAGTAGCAGTTTCTATTAGGCTATTAATGACTAACGGGAACTTTAGATGTAAAATCCCCCAATCAGTACCCTCTCCTTCATAAATTGGACGATGTTGATGTCTTCAGATTTAATATATCTGAGTTTAGGACTGTGGTACAGTAATTGTACATCATTTCTGCGATTTAATATCAGATTATCTTTAGAATGCAGTATTTTTTCAATTGATACTAAATTGATTGTAGGGGTTATACCATGTTTATTATCTCTGCTCTGGATCTTTTTCTTTCAGACAAAGTATCACTTCTTTTTGATTGATCTCAAAGTGTTTTTACTTTTTCTTGAGCAATGGATCACTTCTGTTCCAGGGTTAGAAATGCTTTGTGTGACGTCTTGTCATTCTGCCTTGGTATAAAGATCCCCATACTCGGTGTAGTCTGATTGTCTTCATACACTGCATTCATTTCGTGACAGCTTATGTTTAACATCTTTGCCTTCTCAATTTAAGATGCATTATATTTTCCTGTATAGCAATTTCATTTAGTAGTTCAGAGATACCATCATAATTTACACTATCTTCACATTCCAAATCCGATGAGTCATTTAAATGTATTATGTCTGGAGCATTGCTCTCTCTGGTTGGATTCTTAGAAGTCTCATTTAAAGGTATCAGTTGATGACATCCACCTTTGGTGTTTAATACTTCAGTGATCAACCTGTTTGCATTTTTGAGGCCATTATTGTTTTTTTCTTTTGTCTCCGTTGGTGGCATTCTTATATTGCACAGAAAAGCCCTTGACCCATTTGTTTTTGGTTTATGTACAATTCGAATATTTTTGGACTTCTTTGATTGTAGTTCCTTTACCACTACCTTCTGAGTTGTCACTAGAGCCTGTGCTTGTTGGCTCTTGTTGCTAGATTTTTTCTCAAATTTGTCAAAGGTATTAAGGTTCTCTTGGGGTGCCTCGCCTCTAAGGGCTGCTCTATATCTGTTGATGTTACCTGGCTGTTATTTCACCGGGTTACAGTTTGTGCACTCGCTGGTGTGACAATTGATTGTTCCAGTCTTGAGTTGTGTTGATTATCCTGGGCTTCCATAGCGCTAGTATTGGCAAGAGAGATTGTTGCCATTTGCCTAGGCTCAATTTCGACATCAAG
This sequence comes from Ambystoma mexicanum, assembly GCF_040938575.1. Taxonomy (NCBI): domain Eukaryota; kingdom Metazoa; phylum Chordata; class Amphibia; order Caudata; family Ambystomatidae; genus Ambystoma; species Ambystoma mexicanum. The sequence continues at coordinate 876,686,580 of NC_090941.1, forward strand.
GACATCTGTTGCCATTGTCGGATTAATCTCTCTTAGTATGGTATCAGTAGTCAACTGCTTATGAGAATTTTCATCATGCAATTGTAAATTAAAAGGGTTTGGTGAGAGCTTATCACAGTATGGGGCTTCTGAGCTTGTTGATTGTTGTGCACGAGTTAACACTTGCAGCCATTTGCAATTTTCCATGACAGGAGTCATTAGCACTACGTTGTCCAACTCCTCTCTCTGTGCTAGATCGCTCAGCCTGTTTTGCCACATGAGTGAGGTCTCATCTTTCTGGTATAGCCTTGCAATTACTTTATTTGTCACGCCTTCTAGATATATCAGCTTAGTGTGTGACATAGCTAGCAGCGTTGCATGATCCTTTAGAGCATAATGAATGGCCTCATATAACTTGATGAATGGGGCCAGGAAATTGCACAAGATGGGTAAGATGTTGTTTTACAGTTGTGTTATTACTTCATCTGTTATGTGCACTTGATGGCCAGCTTGGTCTTGATAAAACACAGAGTCATCCTCAGTTGTGCGATAACTACAGGAATTTTGTAGAAACTCTTAGCTCGCTGGAACATTTCCATTATGTTCATCTGTCACATGAGACCCTAGCTCTAGCTGATGGCTGCTGAAGGGTCAACATGTTTGCTGTTGTTGATGATGGCCTGTGGTTATTTCTGGGTTGATTGTTTTTCCTGTGTTCCTGCACTGCGGGGAAAATGCAGCCTCTTCTGTCAGAATTCTCAAGTTGGTTTCATCCGTGTGAATTGTTCTGGAGTATGATGCAAGGCACGTTTTAATTTCTGCTATATTACGGGATAATCTCACTGTAAGAGCAGACTGCAGCGTTGATATATGTTGAATTTCTCGTATTGGAGGTGAAAAAGTGTCACTTGCATTCTGACTCTTCTGCAGAACTGTATTAAGAAAATACTCTTTCCAGTGATATCGAGTCCAAGGGATGATTAACATTTGGGACAGCATCCAATTTTCCTTGTTAAGTCTCGCGCTCATGCCTAGTAGAGTTTTCTTTCACAATCATGCTTTTACTTTTGCTTTCAGTTTCCACGTCTTGAGAATTGCATCGTCCATCCAAGAGGCGAGCTGAGCTCCCCTCTCCTCCCAGGCAGCACCACCATGCATCCCACCATGGAGGGAGAGAAAGCAACCAGCAACCTGCCCAGAGTACATGCTTTTTGTTTTATTGTATTTTCTTATTGATGCTCCTGAATAGAAAATGTTGACAACACTGGATGAGGTTCAGTGTTGCGCCCAACATCAAGGGGCTAGACGCCAGATCAAAAAGGCAGAGCATGTTCAGCAAACTTTCTTTGATTTCTAATGTGTGCCACTGACCAGGCTTGTGTGCATCTACTTGGGATCACATCCGTAATGTCATGGTCATGAGTCGCGTTAACCTCGCCCATGTCAGTATTAGCAACATTTCTAATGGGTGATAGTTAGAGCCGTTTGGTGTTAGCGACCCAGCGCATAGAGATGTCACCTACCTCTTCAATACGTCAGGTATCTAAACTCAATTGTCTCAGCTTCCTCCAGGTTAGTGGGTCATTTGGCGACATCCTCACTTCGGTGTCCCTTATCAGCGATTGATAGAAGGGGCGACTACCAGGCAGACCCAATGGCAGATACATCTGGAGACTGCTGAGACTGTCCCACCTCAGCACCAGCTCAGTGCCCGCTCCGCGGTAAACAGGGCTGTGTAGTGGTACTCAGTTCGACTCAGCTCCTCCTCTCATAGCAAAGGACGGAATACACAGACTGCTGAAACTGCACCACCTCAGCACCAGCTCCATGGGAAACAGGGGTTTTGTAGTGGTACTCAGCTCGACTCAGCTCCTCCTTTCACAGTAAGGACAGAATAGACAGACTGCTGAGACTGCACCACCTCAGCACCAGCTCTGTGCCCGCTCTGAGGTAAACAGCAGTTTTGAAGTGGTGCTCAGCTCGACTCAGCTCCTCCTCTCATAGCAAAGGACAAAATACACAGACTGCTGAGAATCCACCACTCATTACCAGCACTGTAGTAAACAGGGGTTTTGTACTGGTACTCAGCTCAATTCAGCTCCTCCTCTCACAGCAACGGACAGAATAGACAGACTGCTGAGACTGCACCACCTCAGCACCAACTCCGTGCCCGCTCTGCGGTAAACAGCAGTTTTGAAGTGGTAGTCAGCTCGACTCAGCTCCTCCTCTCATTGCAAAGGACAAAATACACAGACTGCTGAGAATCCCCCACTCATTACCAGCACTGTGGTAAACAGGGGTTTTGTAATGGTACTCACCTCAATTCAGCTCCTCCTCTCACAGCAACGGACAGAATAGACAGACTGCTGTGACTGCGCCACCTCAGCAGCAGCTCTGCGCCCGCTCAGCGATAAATAGGGGTTTTGTAGTGGTACTCCGCTCCTCCTCTCACAACAAAGGACAGAATAGACAGACCTCTGAGTTTGCACCACCTCAGCACCAGCTCCCTGCCCGCTCTGTGGTAGACAGGGGTTTTGTAGTGGCACTCAGCTCGACTCAGCTCCTCCTCTCACAGCAATGAACATAATGGACAGACTGCTCAGACACCACCACCTCAGCACCAGCTAATAATGACCAGAAAGTGAGGATGCAATTGATGTTGGCACAGGAAGTATCAGCAATGCAAGGGATTTGTTAAAGGCTAGGCATAGGGTTGGGGACTGACACTTCTGCCAGCTTCGTAAGACATGATGCATGTTTGTTTGAAGGGTCTGGGTCTTTTCTTTCCTACCTGAACTCCTATTTGATACAGGCACACATCCAACTCCTGAATGTCCACTATGTCCCCTCTTAGTGACTGGCAATAATTGTGGCAATCATTTCATTTATCTTTTCTCTTATTTTTCCACAAACCAGTTTCAATTACATTAATGGGAGTCATCAATGATTTCATTGCCAGCACATTTATTCGGGACTCATTTCATAACACATATCTATGCTCTCACAGTGAAATCTGCACCTTTTCTTTCATTACAATGGCAAGCAATACCGTGAAACCTATCTGTGCAAAAGCATTACCGCTTTCATAAAAAATCGTCACAAATGTGTGTGTTGCTCTGCGTTTTCAGTTTTGTTGCATAAGAGTATCCAGTGTGCGAACTGAATCCTAGGCAGCCCTTATGGTGAATCCATGGGTCACCTAATTTCTACTAGTAAATGTTTAAACATGACGAACTGTATCATCTATGCAATCAATTAAGAACGGAGCATGAATGACTTTAAGTAGCGATGAGGAATTCTGGTGTTTTCCGAAAACAATGAATATGGGGTTCATCCCTTGAATGATACGTAAAAGAGGTTGCCCCAGAAATCGACTCAGAACTGCCCTAAGCAGGGACCCTATGGGATTCATTCGTTCTGCTCGATGTTTTCGGTTATGACCCTGTACTTTATGGTTTAAAAAATCTTTTTAAATATTCCTTTTGCATTGGAGATTTAACTATAGACAGGGCTGCTCTGTAACGTGTCTGTGTTTCCTTTTGTAAAATGTCGAAGTGAAAATGCAATTCTGACTACAAGTTGTTCCCTGCTCCCAAGAAAGCTCACTTGCTCCCTGCAGTTCAACAGATTGATCTGCTGGTTGAAACAGCTTGTGATCATAATTACTGTGCTGAATATTGCTAGACTATTATAAGCTCTGTTCATTGGTGCATTACATTTTTTTCAGCCTTCCTTTCAAGATTCATGGTGATATATTGACAGCTCTTCAGCTTCAGAAATATATTTTTATAAACTTTTTAAATGGCTCAGTTGGAAAAAACATGACGTGTTTTTCTTTTGCTCAAGGCCCACGTTTTATTTTTTCCCCTGCATTCTTGCATTTATGTTAAAGATTGCACAGATGACCTAAACACAATAAAAGGTTGAACGTGTGGCCTATACTTTAACATAAATGTCATGATGTAAAAGCTAGGAGCACTGTATTCATATATATTTTAGTGTGCTAGTAGAAAAACTAATGTTTACTGCTGTTTTCATCTTTGAAAGTTCATCAATGCTGGGGGACAAAAAATCTGTCCAGAATTGAAGCTTAATGCAACATATTCCAGTTTCATCAACGTTCTCCTGTCGAAAAAGAATGTTGAAAATACAGTGTTTTTTGCATCAGGTTTTTATTAACACACAAAAAACATTATCTTGGTACACATATTTCAATTTTGCCCACTTTGATTTTTGGTATACACTTAGGGCCAATTTATAGAAAAGAGCATAGACCCCACAAAGTACTCTGTGCCTAACTCCACTTTGCACATACCTTCACGCAAAAGCATGTAATGCGTGTTCCATGTATTCATGGAATTTGAACTGCAAAGTAACCCCAGGTGCAAGAAGTGGCCGCAGCACCCATAACACGGGCCCACCCAGAGCAGACCTAGCCACATATACCAACCTTTGCGCAGTCTACATCCCACCCTCATGTCACGCGTGGTTACTGTGGGCCATCCCCCTGCAATCAAGGCAGCACCCAGTGACACTGCATACGGTCCCCCGTAACTCCTAACTGCAACCCAATAAAATGCATTACATGTCATGTAACTCAAGTCTGTCTCGGTAAATCTATGCGTCAACCCCCGTAAATGACGGCTGCACCCCACTAATCTGCATACGTGCACCCCTAACTTCAATTGGCACCTCAACTGCGTGCCGCACCCCTAAATTCCTGACTGTACCTTACTGTTGCATGTTTTTTTCCTATGCCATTCGGACTTTGCGCCCCCTTCATGTGGCAGTTGGATCACAAGCTTTGCATGCTTCCTTACCTGACGTGACATTGCACGGTCAGATTCATGAATACGCTTGTGGTTGCGCATTTCTGGGCGTGCTATTCCTTTGGTAGCCCATCCCTCATCACGCCGATGCAAGCCCTTGTTCTTCCTCATTCTTCGTAGGGAATGGGGAATATGCATGTTCCGGCCCTCTAGTTATTTCCTTGCTAGGACCATCCAACACGTTGCGTGGAGTCTCACACAGAGCGCCCAACTGCATGCAAAGACACGACGGACCTGCACAAAGTCCACGCAAGGTCTCGGTAATGCACAAAAATTCCGTTCCATGAATCTATGAAAGGAGTTTTGCGTACTGAAAAGTGTGCAAAGTCACTTTTCAGAGCACAAGGAATTCTGTAAATCAGGCCTTTACTTGTTAATCTGAAACTGTAAACATTTAAACAATTGTATAAAACAAACTTGTGATATGTAGCTTGCACTTTTGCATTAAACATGTGTGCCTACCAAAACACATCTTGGTGATACATCTTCTAATCGTAATAGAAAGGTTGTTTTCATTGAGCTCATGATTCCCACTTCAAGGGCCTGATTCATGGACTTTTTGGACGGTGCAAAGGGACTGACACAATCTGCACACCACTCAGTGTACACAAAAACAAAACAGCCCACATGCCTGCCTTCTCTCAAACTAAAGCACCCAGGCTTCTTGTATGCAGATCCTGAAAGTTTGATGGTAGCCGGTACTTTACCAATGTAATGAATTAGGATAGCCACACAGGGCACAAAATGATTTATTGTGTTACCATCCGTTACACCCCACCTCAGCTACATATTGGATGCTTATCTGCAGCCAAAGAGTCATGGGGATTGCTGATAAAACATTGGGGCCTGATTCATGGTTTTTTTTTCACAATGCAAAGTGTCTTTTCACTGGTACATATTGACTTTGCACTGCCACCAAATGCCCTGATTGATGGAACAATGCAACGTGTCGTTTTGCCGGGCAAAGTCACTTTAAACTGCAAAAAAACACTTTGCATGGTTCAATGAATCAGGGTGTTTGTTGGCAATGCAAAGGCAATAAGCACCAGTGAAAAGAAACTGAGTGGTGTGCAGATTGAGTATATAGGGTGGGCCGCCGTGACAATGGCCAGCATCCACCTGTAGATGTATGTAAATGTGTTTGTTGGTGTTTTGATGTGAGTCAGACTGATAAATGTGAATGATGCCATTACAAATAGGGGCAGGGAAGAGGATTTCAAGTTTCTGTGAGGGATAACCAAGATTTGAGGGCCTTTCTGAAGGAGAGATAGTTGTCAATGCGGCAGATATGGAGTTGAAGTGACGGGAGTTCCAGATGGCAGGGGCAAGGGTGGAGAATGAGGATCCTCCCAATCTGGCACAGTTGTAATGGGTGATAACGAGGAGAAGAGCAGAACCATAGCTTAGGTTTCTTGTTGGTTGATAGCGTCGTAGGAGGTTATCCTGGAGGAATTTAGGTCTGTTGTTATGGAGGGTGCTGTGAGTGATGCACATGGCTTTAAAGGCAGTCCATCAGCTTATAAGGAGCAAGTGTAGCACTCTGAGTACAGGGCGAATATGTTCTCTTGTTAAGAGGGCAAGGAGGAGACGGCCAGTAGTGTTTTGGATTCTTTGGAGTTTCCTGGCCTGGTATGCTGGAGTGCCTAAGTAAAGTGAGTTTGCGAAGTCTGTGCAGGAGAGGATGATGGCAAGGATAGCAGGGATTCAGTGTGGATAGGAGAAGTATGGGACGATTCACCTGAGGATGCACAGGTGGAAGCTGCAGGTTCTGGACATGGAGTTTATGTGGTGGGAGAGAGACAGCCTTGAGTCCAGCATGCATCTGAGACATTTTACAAAAGAGGATGCTGCAGTGGGCATCCTATGGAGTGTGTCCAGGGGATAGGTTGGGGAAGTATAGAGGATTTGCCACTTATTAGGATTTCCATTTTGCCAGGGTTGTGAAGAAGGCAGTTCACTGTCATCCAGTCTTTGATTTCAGAAAGGTAGGAGGAGAGCACAGGGTTGGGGGAGGTTTGGTGACTTAGGGATCTTGAAGATGACCTGGGCGTCATCTGCAAAGTTTTAGAAGATAAGGTTAAGCGATTGGATGATTGCAGGGAGATGGCTAAGGTAGATATTGAGGAGGATGGGAGACTGAGAGGCTCCATGTGAGACACATTTTGGCACAGTGCACGAGAGGAAGGACAAATGATGGAGGAGCATAATTTGCAAGCGTTTCAAGAGGAGGGAGGAGATCCATGTTAGAGGAGAGTCTTTGATTCCTAAGGAGTGTAACCTGTCTGCCAGTATGGTGTGGTCAAGTGTGTCAAAGGAGGAAGAAAGGTCGAGAAGGATGAGAGCTGTGCATCCTTCCAAGTGTGCTGCTCTTTTTAAGTTATCCAAAATGGACACAAGGGAGGACTTGGTTCCTTGGAGGAGTCTAAGCCTGTTTTGGCTGGGTCAAGAAGGTTGTTGGTTTCTGTGAAGAAGCAGAGCTGTTTGTATGCAGTGCGATCCAAGAGTTTGGCAATGAAGCAGGTGTTGGAAATAGGGTGGTAGTTGGAGGAAAAGTGGAGGTCGAGTGAGGATTTTTTGAAGAGAGGTTTGACGTAAAAAGTTTTGAAGGCCTTCGGGAAGATACATGAGGCGAGGGACTGCATAATGATGGACCGTGCAATGCTGCCTTCACATGTTGGCGTTTGGATGTTCTTTAGAAGAACACAGGACAGGGGTCTCCAGGGGAGCCTGAAGGTAGGTTTTGAGCTAGAATTTTGAGGTACTCAGGCACTCCTTTCTACTTCTCATTTTCTTCTTGAATGTCTCTTGACCTGTTTTCTCTCCTCCTCTCTCATTCCTGAAGACTTCAACCATGCCATTATTCTCCCTAACCTGAAGAAAACATCTTGCCCCTTCACATCCTTCTAATTTCCAATCCATATCCCTTTGCCAATTTCTTTCAAGACTCCTGGAAATCACTGTCAACTCTGAGGTTTCGTATATCTAGATCAACATTCTTTACCTCCCTTACATCACTCTACTGAAACTGCTTTATTTTACATCACTAGCTCGCTCCTAGATACTCCCCATCCTAAACACTCTATCACTCATATCATAAGTCAATTTACTGCTCCCAGTGGTAGAAATGCACCAAAACAAGTATTGAATGTGCGACCTCTGCCAGGGATGGGGTATGTAGGAGCATAGAGTGAAACATGCGAAGGCAATCCCGACGTGGCTGTTTGACAGCCAAGTGGGTGGAACTGGCAAAAGAACATGGTCTCCCTATGGTTTGTCGTTTTTTCCTCAGTTGGTTGGTTAGTGGAAGCATTTATGTATTGACTAGACTCGGTGATCTTAACTCCACTAGAACCTATATATAACATCTACATGAACAGATGCCGCTTTAATGGGCACTACAACTAGAAATACATGCATCATCATGAACAGAATTTGGCAATGTATTCCAAATCCTGGGTCCCAAGATTAAGGACCCGATTCATGTAATAAATTGTTTAGAAAATTGAGGACTTGCGTGCAAAATCACGCGCAAGTCCCCATTCGTCAATTCATGTAACAAAATGCGCAGGGCTTACCTGGGACTTGTGCAGAATCTGCGCCGGTCCAACACGTCACTGTGACACCATGAAGGCCTTGCTCGATACTGCCAGCAAAGGGCCAGTTGGCCCTGCACAGGCACTGAAAAAGGGGGTGAAACACGTGGAATGGGGAAGAGCAGACGAAAATGTGGGTGTTACGAGGAACGTTCCACAGTCAAACAATTGCACCACCCATATGCACGACAAACAACCGTATTCATGGAATTCACGCTGGCACACAAAGAAACACACGCAAATCCCGAAACAAGTACACCACTCGATAGCAGGCGTGAACATCAATGTGCACACAAACAATGCATTAAATGTCTGTGCGGTCAACAAATGCACATATACAGCTACAATGAATGTACCATTTGTTGCAGCAGTGATCGTGGGACACCGCAGGAGGAGGAGGATGGCCAGGGCCTGGATCTTCCACACAAGGACCAGCCTTTTTGGGATGCCTGATGACCAGGTCTATGCCAGGTATAGGTTCTCCCCTCATATCATCTTAGACCTGGTCACGGAGTGGGAAGATGAACTCACATCACCCACCCTGTGCTCTCAAGAACTGAGACCCTTGCATAAGGTGCTCACTGTACTGCATTTATTGGCCACTTGATCATTCCAGCGGACCACCGCCATAGTTGGGTGCATGTCACAGGCCACCCAGTCACGCTGCCTACACCAGCCGTTGGACATAACTGCTCATCCCTCTGTCCGCCGGCATACGTATATGTATGACCAGAACACCTGCAGAAAGGCATGCAGTGGTGCAGGATTTTTATGGGGTGGTGCACTCCCCAAAAGTGCTTGGTGCCATTGATTGCACCCATGTTGCTCTGCGTCCACCTAGACATACATGATGCAACTGAAAACACTGGCATTCCATCAACGTGCAGGTTGTGTGTGATACTAAGGGCATAATTACTTCTGTCTATGCCAACTATCCTGGCAGCACCCAAGACAGTTACATCTACAGGATGCCTCTCCTACATCGGGCCCTGGAAGCTGGGAAGCATGGCAACACATGGCTCATTGGTGAGTAGGAATGCACACCTACCAATATACACTGTCAAGAAATGACAAACATTCTCACCTCTACAGGCGACAGTGCCTGCCCTCTGAGCACCTACATCATGGCGCCAATCTGCAACCCCAACACACCTGCCCAGTTAAGATACAACGCTGCCCATATTGCAACTCGAGCCATAGTGGAGCGCACATTCGGAGTTCTCAAGTCACGTTTCCACTGCTTAGACCACTCTGGTGGTGTGTTGCTATATGCACCACCACTAGTCTACAGGATCATTGTGCAGCATGTGTCCTGCTCAATGTTGCAACACGTAGTGGCCTCCCAGTGGACATGGTGGTGGCATCCCATCCACACCCACAGGCCCACCGTGTGCTTATGGCTGGGCAAAGGGAATGTAGAGAGGCTTTACGTACTCAGTTTGTGGCAACTATTTTCACCTGTGGAGTGCACACGAGGCAGCTACATTCCAGGTGCCTTTCAATGATGACAATTGGCCAATCCCCTGTGCCCACAAAACCACCCTGAGAAAGTCCCCTTGGAAGTGCACATTTGTGTGCATCCCTTAGAACTGTAAGACGTATCATTGGGTGTTGCCAAAAGAAACACATTGAAGAGGGAGTATGCCACTACCACCATGCCAAACAATCCTTTAAATCACCTATCTGTCACCCAAATCATACCCAAAGTCATGTAAAATTGTCATTACACTGTGTCATGGAATGGCATGGCATGTAAAAGTATTTTCATAAAGGACCGACTGTTGTCTTGTTTAACTGTGAAAGTCTCATCTGTTTTTTTTTTTTCTTTTGAAATCAGATTGGAGTCAAAACACAAATACATAAATAAAAATAAAGGACCACTACACAAGGCAAGTGGCTCAAAGCACTAAAAGATGGATGGAACAATGGGAAAAGGAGCACTCGTTCAGAGCCCTTCAATTTCTGAAGCAAAAATAGTCTGTACCGGCGGAGTAAATGCATATTATACAATTAACAGTGGAGGTAACAGTGAATGTGTTTGACAATTATTTTACAGTTTTACCAAGAGCACAAATGTGCCATCATGCAGGGACCCAGGGCAGGGTGAAACAGACAGGGTGGAAAAGACAGATGATCTACAGGCATGGCACAATCCAAACAAGCAAGTGCACAGATGATTACAGGGGAGTGTTAGGTGGAGGGTGAGCACAAGTTCGGGGGGTGGTCCAAGTGCATTCAGCCATTGCAAGTCCCGGAGAAAAGTGTGCTAAACACTGCTGGGGTTGACATGGGCTTGTGAGACCCTGAAATACATAAGGCGGCCAGTCATCGAGCTGTAAGGAAGAAAAGAGGTAGTGAGGGAGAGAACAGAGGGGTAGGTTAGCAGGGAAGAGGGAGATAGAAGGAAGAGTAGAAGAGGAAACTCCTGAGGAGTTCCAGGAACTAAAGGAGATTTTAATTTCTTTGCATTTATAAAGCGCACAAGCAGTCCTTGGGCATTGTCACGCTGTTACAGAAGGCTTATTTAGTTACAGTAGTGCTTACAAAACATACATAAAAGTCAATTTTGTGAAGAACTGATGCTCCATACGGAGGACGGCAGCGAGGCCCCTGCTGATGATAAAGATCTTTCTTCAAATATCTTCTTCCAGAACCGGCTCACTCGAAGAAGGTTGGAGGTGCATGAGGAGAGGGCTTGGGAAGGAGAGTATTTTGGCATGACTCGTTGCAGATCGGAACTACCAAGGCACCACACAGCCTTGGCGACAATGCAGTTACTTACATTTGACACTTGCAGCCATGGGTAGCCAGTGGAGGGATATCAGTGCCAGACAGATGCAGGCCGGACCCTGGTCTTGATAAGACTTGCGGTCATGTTCTCCATGAGCTATAGAGGGTGTGGATTAGAAGCATTTAGGGTGAGAAAGATCCAGTTGCAGTAGCCTGGAGATAACCAGGGCTGTGGAGATAGTGACCTGCAGGGGGAAAGCGCGAAAATGTACAGTACCTCTGAGGAGGTGTAGCTGATAATTGAACTTTCTAGAGATGACTGAAATGTGACATGAGAAGGAGAGAGTGGATGCGAAGATGACCCCAAAGTTCATTTTTCATAGAGGTGGGTGTGGCTGCAAGGCCAAGGGAGTCTGGCCAGAGAGAAAGTGGGAAAGCTGGAGCAAGGGTCCCGATGCAAACAATTTCAGACCAGCTGGCATTAAGGCAGAGGTTGTATGCAGCACTCCATGACTGAATTGTGGACAGTCAGATATGAGTGATGAAGAGGAGGTGCATGAGGGTAGCCTGAAATAAAGTTCTGTGTCATCCACATAACACTGGAATTCAGAGGTGAAAGTGCTAATCACATGTGCAAAGACTGCCATGTACATGTAGAAGAACCAGGGGGATAGCTAACACCCCTGGGGAATGCCACACTTTGAAAGAGCCGTAGAAGAAGGTAAGGCTTTGAGTCACACCTGGGATGGGTGGTCAGAAAGAAAGGAGGTTAAACATGTCATACCCTGAACCATGAACCCCGTGCACCATACCCACTATAGTGGACCCCTTCTGCAGTGGTGGATGTGAAGAACCAACATAGTGGTCAAATGTGTAACATTCCATAATGATCAATATAAAAGAAGATCTTACCTGTCCCCTTGCCATGGAGTTGACACTCAAATTACATGAAATAAAATAGCCATCATTACCTGACGTAAGGATCTGCAGACAAAGAAAAACATGAAACATAGTTTGTGTAACACATACATGCCAATAACCAATTGAAGAGCCACGGGCACCCCTCAGTGAAATGAAAAACATGCCATGCACAAACACCTGCACACTGCATGCAATTCAAACACACAATACACACACACTCACACCCAACATCACCCACACTGCCTGTCCCTCTCAATGACATGCAGCAAATGTGCATGCAGCACATCCCCATTCATTACACAATGTCACATACACAATTCACACTTCACTCCCCATGCTGCATGAAACTGTGAAGACAGCACATATGCATATAATTTAACCCAAGCAAACCATTGGCCACCTTTGGAAGACTACCCATGTCATGATAAGGCTAGCCATCACCTGCGTAGTATAGGAACAGTGCACTGCACACAGTCATGGAAGCACATTATCAATTAACATATGTGTTGTGTATTGCTTAGGCATTCATCCAAACACCCCAAATGTTTCCAAGGGCACACAGGGCAACAGGTTGAGGACAGGTGCATGTAGACAATTATGTACTAACAGAGATCAATCAATCTATCAATACCTACAAGAAATCATGACAATAACTGGAAGGGTAGACAAGGCCACAATGCCTTCTGACTGTTCACAACATGCAAGTGTACAGGTGATGTTGTGAAGGGAAAATGTTCGAATTAGTGCATGGAGAACACCTTGTGGTGAAAAGAGCAGAAAAGAATACAGAAATGGAAGTGACACGTCACGTGGTGATGCTGATCGTGAGCAAGTTCAGTATAAACACAGTACTTTACATGATACATGTGTGGGGTCAGGGCACCAAGGACACATAAAGGCCATGGACATGAGGCACGCTACTGCATCAATAGCACAGAAGAGAGTTGTCGATGGAAGTGGAGAAGAGAAAGGGCTTTATGATGATTGTGAGCTTAAGGAGTTCTTGCTCACGACGCAGAGGGAGAATGAGTCTATTACACAGATGGCATCACGCATAGGAAATGAACCCACCACCAGCCCTTACAATACCGAAGTGCTTCAAACACAGGGAGTAGTTGCCAGAGGAACACAGGAGTATAGAAGGGGAGTATTTCATCAGGAAATATTGAAGATGGTACAGGGACTCAGACAGCCCTGTGTATGATACACAGGGATTGCAATGTAATCTGCGCTGAGTCTGTGAGCTACTGAAGCCTTCATACTGCAGGAGAGATTTTGTCCCTGGCCCTGAGTCCGATGAAGAGTCTTGCAGATCTAATCTGGGTAAGCTTTAGGGGTCGGAGGGTGGACCAAGGAACACTTTGGAGTAGGATATTGCACTACTGTATCCTGGAGAGTACCACAGCATGTGTAACATTGCACATCTGTGTGATGGCGTGCAAGGGAACAATAACTTTGAGCATCAAGAGCTGCAAGTCAGACTTCTTGACAATCTCATGAATAAGAGGCATAAAGGGAAGGGGCTAGGCGAAAATGAATCCAAGATTGCTGCCTTGGGATGAGGGGGAGGGGAGTGGGCGCATATAGGAAGGACAGAGTCAATGCCAGAAGTAGGCTGCAGGGGAGCCAATAGGGACACTCTTATGTTTGAATGGCTCACAAGCTGAGGTAATTTGCAGTGCACCAGGCCAGGATGGCTGATAGGCAGTCATGGTGAATGATGGTGCAAGTATGTCAGTAGGAACATTGCTGAAAAGTAGTGTGTCGTGAGCATAGAACATTAATCTGTTGTGCAATTAGTGAAAGAAGCGTTGCAAAATGGAAATGTACATGTTAAAGATGCATTACTAAAGAATGGACACCTGTGTGTTGCCACGGTATAGGCTGAAGTGGAGTAGAAGAAATGACACAGAATGGTTCATTAGGAATGGTTGTTTAGGAATGAGCTAAGCAAGCCCACTGGCCATTCATGGAGCATATTAATGAGGATGGAATGCCTCACTGTGTGAAAAGCAGATGAGATATCAAGGAGGATGAGGACAGCAGGGGATTATGACTTGAGGGATGCCACCATTCACTCATGTATGTCCTGGAGAGCAGTGTCTGTTGACCGGACAGTTTCAATCCACACTGGTGTCCATGGACATCTCCAACAACAACCTCATGGGCGTCAATTTGTGGGAGGGCTAACTTGTTAAGCTGCTCCCCGGGAAGGTGTTGCAAGAAATGTGTCAGTAGTTTGGTGGTCAGGAAGGCACTGCATAAGGCATAGTAAGGATGGCAGTGCTTGATGGAGGATGGACATTAAACAGCAGGACAGGAGTGTTTGCAGAGATCAGCAAGAGCAATTCCCAGAGCGGAGATGTTGCCATTGATGGTACAGTAGGAGTAGCAGCACCCCAGTTGGGTTGACACCTTCATGGAGTTTTCAAACTACTTCAGGGGAGACATGAGTGAATGTGGAGGATGAGAAATGATGATGGTGAGTGTTAGGGAGGAGAGGTGTGGAGTATTGTGTTTGAAGAGTCTGTCACACGTAGGTTTAGTCAGTCATGTGTATTTGCAAAACATATGTGATGCAAGCCCATTCCAAAGGTACTGTGAAGGAGCTGTTGCACAATATACAGTGGATGGCTTGGCAATTACTGAAATACTCACCTCTTACACCACTGCCAGAACTATGCATGCTTGATGTCACGATGTACTGCTGTACACCGAGAGAGCCTCAATGGAAGACATAAGCAGACAACACAAAGCAATGTGATACATCAAGCAACGATAAAATCATTCTAAAGGTACACTGTTAACCACCAGACCATGGCCAATGCAGACTTCATTGCCACAGCATACCAATGGTCAAATACTGCATCCTTCAAATACAGTAGTACCATGCACCCAGCAGCATTGAACTAAAAGCTGCAAACACCATGCTGCAGCATGTATAGGAAAATTATGAGAAAGCACAAATACCACTATCCCTAAAGTGCTGGTACACAACATATCTTCTCACAAAAATTCATACGTAGCAACATATTTGTGGCCTTAAACTGCTGCTGCACACCTTAATGGTTCATCCATAATCTGGACATGCCTAATGTGACATTTAGCCATTATCCCACAAACCCTGCTAGGAAACTGAAGTGTCACTCATTACACATGATAAAACCTCCATGAGACACACATCCGCCCAAACATCAGCCTTTGTGAGGGTTACCAGACAATTCATCGAAAAAAATTGGTCGACTGGACAAACGGTCGAACCAATTTCTTCGAAAACCAAATGGTTGAATTTTGTTTTTTTTTTTTACCCTTTTTTTTTTTTGGGGAGGAGGGGTCCCCCCCAACCCCCTTTTTTTTACTAAATAACCCTTTTTTCCCCTAAACTACAACCTTAAAAATAAATTTATAAATTTTAAAAAAAAACAACCATTTGGTTTTTGACTAAATTACGTCGACCAAATGTCCTGTCGACCAATTGTTGTTGATGAAATGTCAGGACACCTTTGTGAGTGGCATGTCAACCGCAATGCCTGCCACTCGTGCTCGATCTGTGTTTCTGGTGGGATCATGGAACTGGCCACCCTATCCATGCCCTCAGCCAAGATCTCATAAGCAGCACCCTGTTGCTGTGCAACATGCAACATCGACTGCTTTCACACTGTCTCCCCAGCCTGCAAACATCCACCATGTTTTCCGGGCCCACGCCTGCCGTACCCAAGGGAGCATGGCCCTTAATGTGATGCCACTTTCTGTGGCTGCAGGAATGCATCCCTCCCTTGGACATCTTCCCCAGGACCACAACCCAATACTTGAGAGCATGGCCTTGCAGCCGTAACCACCACAGACGGCCATGCCACCATTGACTGGCCTTGTTAGGGCATCTGACCCTCTGTAGACTCACGGGCAACAACAGCTCCAACCCCGACAGCATTGAGGATTGGACATCTGGTTCAGCTACTGGATTCATCGGAGTCGCTGTCGAAACCTAGACATTCCTGGGATGGACTGTAGCACCAGTGGATTCTCATGGGTTGCCACACCACGTCCTCCGCTGGTGGTCTGGTCCAGCTCAGACACCCGTTCCTCCTCTACCTACTCCCCTGCAACTAGTGACTCATCACCTGCACAAGGATATATAAAGACATGCAGATTCATGTTAATTGCGTCAACAATAAACATCTGTATCACAGTGCTGACCTGCAACACATTGCCGTGCATGTCACTACGCGAGAAATCACATACACACACTATGTACAAGAAGCCATCTGATCATGGCGTATGCAGACTTGTAACAACATCCCATGTCCCTGACCATGTAGCCAGTGGACACATTGCCAACAGACATGGTTCTCTGAAAGCACATTCTGGCTCATGGCACAGCAAATTATTGACACATACATGCTAAATGGGCATCGTCATGTGGCTACGTAACATGTTATTACATTACCTGTGAACACGTACACACATATTCACAGCCAAGTGCACATCAATTACATGCCACACCAATGTAGAACTGGCACAGGAAGTGCACACAATATGGACATGGCCTGAGTGTGGAGTCCCAGGTGTGTGATGTGGAGAGAGTAGTTACATGCACTGGGAGATAGGAAGAAGGGCCAGTGACACTCAAGAGGGACAGGGGCATGGACCTATGGAGTGTGTGCTGAGTGTGGGAGGTTAACAGGGATGAATCCTGACACATATTTGACAATGGGGTCAGTGCCATAGCTTCAGCTGGGATGTGCACAGTGTTGAAAACTGCAATGTCACTCATGGCACACTGTGAGGCCAGCTTGTAATGTTCATGGAAGTTATCTGTAGCATGATACCACCTTTGTAGATGTGTAGATGGACTATCTACACCGTGCAATGCATGATGTGTGACACATGCTTCAGACAGATGCACTTGACTAGCAGAGCAGATTCACTGACATCACTGATGCAACTAACCAGATGCCACATTGTAATAGCATGTTGAAAATGTCGTTTGTGTATGTGTGTGGTTCATGATTACTGTCACAATGCCATGTGCAATGGATGTATGACATATGGTTTGTATCCACTCTAGAGTACACTGTGCATGAGTCAGTACACCATCACATGGTTCACCCAGGGCAGTCATTCAAATTCAGGCACATGTTCAACACAATCATACTTCTTGTATTTTTTTTCCCTCCACATACTCATGATGCACAAGCTTGGTCACTCACCAGACATGGCCTCGTAATCTTCCTGGCCTCGAACGCCTTGCACCTGATCCGTATGAATGACTCAGGACCTGTTCATATGGAGTGAGCTCCTGCTCCTCTGGTGTTCCTCCTCCAGTCGCCCAGAGCAGAGGCAAGGTTGGCACCCATCTTGGCTTTGGTGCGATGGTAGAGGTCATTCCATTCCACCGCTTCATGACCTGAGAAGCAGTGCACCTCTCATAACCTAAGGCGTTTATGTAATCTCTGACATGCTGCCAATGCAGCATATGCTGAGCAGGTTTATGTGTGCTCCCTAGTTGTAGACACATGTCACGGTGGTGTGCACACACATAGTCCACAAGGATTTGGAGTTCCTTATCATTAAAGCTCCTCTTCCACGACGTGGCGGTGTCCTGTGCCATGCCATGGGGTTGAGCCTCTTCCTGGTGTGCGGTCCTTGCCTTCTTGGCATGTGATGCAGACCCTGTGTGATGAGGACCACACAGGGCACCAGATGCTGGACCTCTAGTGGCCTGGGCCATGGCATCACTCACTGATGCTGGTACACCAGCTTTCCCTGCATGTTCCTTACCCTTCAAGCCATGGATAGCAGGTGCCACCACAGTTCCCTGACCCTGGTGGGGGGACCACAGATTTCCCTGCACATCCCTTGCCCTTCGGGCTACCAACAGTAGCTGCCACTGCAGTTCTGTGACCCTCGGTGGGGTAGCAGCTTCTGCTGCTGGTCCCTGACTGTGGGGGGACAACAGCTTCCGCTGCATGTCCCCTACACCTGGAGGGGATGGCAGCAGCTTCTGCTGCACGTCCCCGACCCAGGCCACCTCTGCCATCTTTTCTTCTTGGGTCCTTTCCACTCATGGGCCAGGTGAACTTGAAGAATGGAAGGCACACCAAGCAATTGTCCTGGTCAATCCGAGTCAGGGGGCAGTGTATGTGATGGAAAATGTACTGCTGTGGTCCAGTAAGGCTCAAAGGTACCCCTGTTGACAATAAAATTGGATACGTAATGCAGGCACCCCAAAAAACAAAAGAAATGCATATGCGAGACCTCGTTAGCTTCCATAAAAAGAGAAAGTGGTACGCGGTATGCTGTGTCACCCAGCAACACATTCAATGCATACGCAAAGCCCAGAAAGCTATTGTAATGGTGAAAATTGAGGTACGCGATACACAGCAGCACCCAGAGTATGAAAAATGCATATGCGACTCACCGTTAGCCTCTGAAAAAGAAAAGTAGATGCGCGCATTCGTGGAGGCAAATCCCCCACCAAAATAAGAAGTTTGCACTGTTCCAGTAGTGAAAGAATTGCACGTACGGTCTAATTTGCTTCTATACACTTCTATATCCTGATTCAGGCATACTGAACGCCAGTGCGCAGCACCTGTCACTTAAGTTATGCACTGAGGGCTTTTCCTCTAATTTCACATGTCTATGCTAATGTTGAATGCGCAAAGTAACCGTCACTCTGTTTCCGGCTGCCCACATGTTACACACGGAAGACCTACGCTCCTGCCTATGAGCCTTTTTACATGCCTCCTACTGCCCTAAGATGCCTCCTAACGAGCCATCTGCTGCTGCCTGTCCACTGTGTGTGCCTTCTGCCCACCTGCCCTGCATTCTGAGTGCCTGCTGTCCAGCCATTGCCAGTACTCCTGTCCTTGGTTGGACAACCCCAACACGATCATAATCATAAAGGTAAAACAGGCACAATCAAGAAATATACCTTTTTGACCTAATGTGGGCCAAAGGACGGCTATACTCTTAAGAGGGGTGTGAAATGTAATTCAGTAGTGACCCAAACAGCAAATTATCACAGCTCAAACTGCAGGGAATGCCTAATAATGGTTCTATAAATACACATATAAATTAATTAAACACACCATTTTTTATGGTGTGTTTAATTAATTTATATGTGTATTTATAGAACCATAAAACACACATAAAAAGTGTACAGTTATGGGCCATTAGTACCTTCTTGGCTGTTTGTTTATGGTGAGCCACGCTGTTTGGTGCTGTTCGGTCCTAGATGGGGAGCAGTGTCGAGTAGGATCAAATGTGAGCTTGTTGCACTTTAAAAGCAATACTTGAAGGAGAGCAGATCGTAAGCGCCACTAATGTCAGTCAGTTCTACCATTAGTTTGAAGAGGCTGGAGACTGCATTTACTGGCCTATGGCATCATTTTGATCAAGGTCTTGTGGAACTGTGGATCATGATGGCCAACAAGGCTTGTTTCATGGTTGATTAGATGGTGAAGAAGCTGGCGTCTGGTTGAGCATGTTCAATTAGAGCGGTTCGATGTGGCATCCGATGGGTTAGGGCTCAAGTTTCCACCAGTGTTAGTTCAACTGGTGATGATGATAGGCAGCGAAGATGCTGGTGAAGGCAGCAGATGCAACAACAAGCTTGTAGTTCAAACTGAGGCAACAATGCACTCAGCTAGCTTGATGAGGACACGAACAGGATCAAATGTACAGTTTGAGTTTGTAGAGTTTAACAAGTGCCAAAGGCAGCACAAGAGGGTCTTGCTGATTCTGAATGCAGTAAACCTGATTCAATGACAATTTGACCAGTTTGAAGCAGTGACTGTCTTGTCTGTCAGGATGTTGTGAGTTCCACTCTGGGGTCGGACGGACAAAGGCAGTCCTTGTTCTCCAGCTACCACCAAGGGAGGAAGGTGCACACTGTCAGGGGTCCTTCACCATGATGAAGTCCTGGGCAGCAGTGTGACTGGCAGAGATGCAGATGTTGTTTCAGCAGCAGGTCCACCCAATGTGATCTGGGGATGGGTAGGGGACAGAGCTCACCTCAGCCTTGGACACTCAGTGCCTCATTAGAAGTATGGTGCTGTGCAAAACAAACGGTTTTAATATGGTGGTAATTCCATTACTGCTACATTACCACAATGCCCAAATACAAGTGTGGTGGTAAGGTGGAGGAGTTACCTCCAATTAAATGCTGGAGGTAAATCATCCACCTGACTGCCAAATATTGGCAACATCAGTAGAATTACCAACAGCAGTTACACTGTGGAAATCCCCATGCAGTCCTATGGACTCCAAAATGATACTTACACTGCTCTATCACAATGTGTAATCCCACAGTCAATCTGTGGGACCAACTGGCGGTAACAGTTTTACTACTGAATTACTACCGAATATGTACTAAGGCCCTGAATCTTTACTTCACCGGTGGAAGACTTTGGAAAGTCAACTCAACCAACAGAGTTCCAACAATATTCTTCAGTTGTTTGTTCCAAAGTTATTCTAAGAAAGGGTGGGATGCTCCTTCTTTTAAAGACAAAAAAACCCAGGCGATTGAACTAAAGCTTGATTGCTTTAGGGGTCCACTCCATGTTCTGGCAACACGTTTACTTTTCCTCCTGACATCACACCCAAGTTGCTTTGTGCTATAGGAAGTGGAGGGGACTGGAAGCAAAGATAGAGGTATCAAGAAACAAAATGGTGAAACCTTCCTCCATCTGTAAAGAGCCCCCTCTGTCTACACTAACCCCATCCCATTCCCTCCTCAATAGAATCAAAGGCCATTAAATGTGCAGCGCCTTGGTGTGAGGCAACTGCTGTTGTGAATGGGTGTGTTCCCTTTGATTCTGTTCCCAAGACAGCCTCCTTTGGAGGGGTTGTCTCTCTGGGGAGGGTGTTCCTTTCTTCACAAAAGAACAAAGAGAGACAATACGCAGTCAACAGTCTTGCCAGTAGTGTTAGGCCTCATTACAAGTTTTGTGGTGTGGGGAAAATGTAGCGTTATTCCATTACCGATACTTTTTTTGCATCACCAAATTATATATGTTGCTGAATTTACCGCTGGCAATTTTCTGGAGGAAAAGTGGTGGAATCACCTCTAGCTTGTTGCTGGAGGTAAATCCCCCACTTTACCTCCAAAAATTGCTGGATTTATTGCACCATAATTCTGCAGATGATACATCTGCAAAATATCCCCCGATAAAGACTATACAAATTGAGAGTTACCACCACTTCTAATCCCATGGTAACTCCACATGACTAAGCAGTGGTAAGAATTATTATGTTTGGTGGTATTTGGTCAGATTGACCACTGGAATACTGCCAAACTTGTAATGAGGCATAGTCTTTTCACAGCTGAGTTGGGCTCACAGGGCTGACACATGTGTGATATCCAACTACTGTGGCTGTAATAATTATGAGAATTACCATTCACCATGCCATAACTCAGGTATGGCTTATATTAAAAGATGTATCTACCAGCGGAACACTAATTGCATAGTTATAGGGTTTGAACCCCTGTGCTGCAGAAACTTGCTGTCATTGCTGTTGTCAGATGGCACCTGTAACCTCTGAATCTGCTCTGTGCCACTGGAGAATAGACACAGCAGAGCACAGCTGTACACTATGCTTTTGGCATGGAGCTTATGAAAGGGGAATCTAATCAATATTATTCCCTTCTCAGAGATAGAATTACCAGCATCATTTAAATAACTGATAAATAGCTAGAGATTTATCACCCTTGCCATGTGGCAATCATCCACAGAGCCAAACTAAAATGGTAGTGGAACTGTGACTCTGGTGGAAGACTGGGTTATGACATGAGCTTAGAATGATAAACAGCCCCATGTGGCTGGTGTGAGCAGTAGAAAAGAGCCATGTTGATTTGTTTTGTTCATATTTCTTCTCTAGTGAAAGGGATTTTATTTTTAAGTATATCTTCCAAGAGGGATTTGTGTGGCTGCTGGGACATTTTCTACTGCTGTGCAATGTCTGCATTGTTTGTGGTGTATGGCGGAGTTCGGGCAGAGTTCCAGTCTGCTCCAGTCTCTATCGATTGAGGACGTGCTTTCTACGCTCTTCTGCTGACGCCGCTGTGTCTTTAAGGATTTTTCCCAGCAGCACCTTTAAAAACTTGCCTTGCGCGCGGAGCGCGCGCCGCGCCAGGACAAGGTTCCAGAGCCCGATCTAGGAGTCTCAAGGTAACTCCTGCTACTAATCTGTTCCCAAAGTTTACAAACTACCGCCCTCTTCCTTTACCTTTCCTTTTCCCCACCTTTTCCCCACCGGCCTCCTACTTCCCTACTCCCTTACCCCCTTACTCCTACCCCCCTACCCTCCTACTGTTTCCTTCCTCTTTGCTTCTTTAACTTCTACGCACCAAACACTCCCACTCCTTCACTCCTTCACCTCCCCACCTACCCTCATTGTGATCCGCCCCCCCCCCCTTTTTCCCATTTCCCATTTCCCCTCACCATGGAGGAAGATCTAGACCAGCGCAGACTTAGAAGCAAAGTGCGTAAGAACTTATGCGCACCACCGGCCGCTCCGGCCTCAGCTCATTCACAGCAGTCGAGGTCCCTGGCGACGACCGCTCCGCTGCTGTCCCCTGCCTTGACTCCTCGTGAAGATTCCCTTCTCCCCTTGTTGAGCCAATCTGAAGGAACTGCTACAACTTCTGGGCTACAGCCACCGGCCCCCACTAGGCCCGAGCCTCGGATCGTCCATAGGCACCCTACAGTGCACAAAGGCGGACAAGCCAACGCTACAGCAACGGCCAGCTATACGACTCCAGCCTCTGACGCGACCTGCCCTCGTACCGCCTCGGTGAGTGACTCGTTCTGTGCAGGGACCGGAGGGTCCCTGTCAGTGGGTCTGAGGGAGCTCGCGCTAGCTAGCTCATCTGACACAGTCTGGCCGGATTTTGCTGTATCAGACGGCATGGCGGAGCTGAACAACATGGCGGCGCCATTAGACACCTTACTCAACTTGACTCCGACCAACAAGCCGTCACCTGTGCCTGACCTTCGCTCCGAGCCTCAACCACGCACATCCAATGTATCCATTGAGGCGATGATCCATACAACCATGGCCGACCCCAGGAATTTACCGGACAAGGCGGAAAAAAAGCACTCAGCCTCCGCACAGGACCCAATGGCGCTCAGAAAGGCGCCGGCCCTGATCCCAGCCAACCCCGCACAAGCAGCCGATATTGAGCTCAGCACTTTACAAGACAATACATTCACGGCTGAGTTTCCTTTTCTTATCCCTTCTCCAGATCGACAACTCCAGCCGCAAAAGAAATCTAAAGACACATTAACGAACTCTCTCTCAGAGCTAATAACTGACACAGACTCAGACGAGGACCTCATCTCCTCGAACACTGCTTCGCATAAAAAACTGCTCCCCCAACCTAAAAAAAGACCACCCTACAAAAATCAAGCCAACACAAGAACGAAACCTGTGCCAGTGACACAATTGCCCAATAAACCGGTGGCACCATCAAAAAAAACAAAAAAACATCAAGCCCTGATGTCTGTAGCAACAAAATCTACCAGGCACCCAACAAGTGAGGCACGACCACAGCCCCGGAAAAAGAGACGTGAACTCAAACTTTCTTTACCTACGCCTCTCCTATCATCTGCTCTGTTAAATTTCTTCAAGAACCAAGGGAAAAGAAAATTATCCACCGACTCTGAGCTGTCAGACGCGGAAATTTTAGAAGCATTTGACGAAGCAGCACCTGCCCTAAAAACCAGAAAAACTGTGGCTACTGAATGCCCCCAGCCACCTATTTGCTCTCCAGACCCGAGCCAAACCTTAACTTCCAAAAGCAACTTACAAGATCTTCCGATACCACCCACGTTGTCCCCCGAGCGGTCTCATTCTGTTTCACTTATCGTCGCTCCAGACAACCAAACTGAGAAGTTCCCCTCTAGAAACTCGGAACCCAGTTCACTTCCTTACCCAACACTTAAAGATTGCCCGGCAAACCAGGGTCTCTTGGGCATTCTAGACCTATTACAGCCCAAGTCCGATTCTTCCCACAAAGTAAAGTCTGCGCAATCGGAGACTAACTCGCACCCACCTATTTCCCCCCCCCTGGCGCTGCTGGCAGATCCCCCACCCAGTATTATTATACAAGATGACAGCGATCAACACCAGAGCTCCGTCACAGAGAGATACTCAAGTGATGTCGAACTCGAAGGAAGATCAGTAAGGCGCAGGCATTCCTTGGCGAATCTGGCATCTTTAGGACCCAGAGACTTCCCAAGAAATAAAAGACCAGTCTTGGACCCTGCCTCCACACCTCAAAAAGACACATCGGGCAACAGAAAAGATTTAACGACAATCATGTCGGCTATAACCATCGCAATGGCCCCCTTCTGCAAACTATATGAATCACTAGGAGATGCATCAAGAGACAATACGGCCATTTTAGCTTCTATCCAGTCTAAACTCACTTTTCTCGAAGGCTACATCACTGCTATCGACTTGAAACATGACATATTTCACTCTTCAAAAGATCCAGCACCGTTGAGCCCGCTGCAACCACACTCACCAGCAATAAGGGCGATGATCCCCCCTCAAAAGACTTGGGCTGATAGCTCCACACAGACGCCCCTAACTAACCCCTACATTGACCTTGCTCCAATATTTTCGAGCAAACCAAAGCTCACGTCAGTGGCCTCAACGTCCACTTCCAGTTCTCACCCCGCATCCGCTCAAAACCCGGATCGGACTCAACGGAGACTTCTAGGTAAAAAGACATTAAAACTAGTGCCAAGCGATCGCCACTCCTCGCCGCCGACCCATCCCTCCAACCACCTGTCAGTAGGCGGCTCAACAACCTCCAGCCACTCTATCTCAAAGGATACTCTGGTTCTGACCAGGCCACGGCCTCAAATCATAACACCCCTGGTTCAGTCTCCGAAAATCCCTGAAGACTCCTTTGATTTGAGCCTTCTATCTCCAACCCCAGTCCAAGAAGTGGACGATTTGCCCACGATACTCTCATCCACCCAAGACGCTGGACAAACCTCTCCTCGGTCGCCAACCGCACAGGTCCTCTCTGTCGTCCAATCCACTTCAACAGGAGAGTCGACTGGGAGGAACCTCGAGTCCCACCATCTGCCCACAACTGCGGCAACTGCTCTGACCAAATTGAACACTAACCACGTTCAAAATAGCGTGGAAGATAACACAAGGCCGTCAAAGTTATCTATTTCCTTCAAACCTACGGAATTGAACACGGCCAATGTTAAGACGACCAGCACCATAACCCTATTCAAAATGGAGCAGATCTCAAGCAAAGACAAACACATAATTCTCAATAGAAGAACTGTGTTAAAGATATCATCGTCAGTATCCGCCTTAAAACACTTGAAATCGGATCACTTCCAGCGGGTCGAACCATACCATAGAGACAACAAGGCCAAGGCGTATCTTTACATCTATACCTCGGCAATACAAGATATTTGCAAACAAGCTGGTGAAGACTTAAAGGCAATGGGGTTTCTCCTCTCAGAAATAAAAACCTACGCCGACAAACCAACCCCTTATGGGACACACTCAAAGAAGAAAACTACCAACGACCAGAGTCCATCTAGACGCTTTCATGATCGCAGAGACAAGCTAAGGTCTCACTTTAATGCCTCATCAAGAAAAAAGTCAACTTCCGACCAGGTACACGACCATCGCACAGACCCTTCTAGGGATTACTCCTCCCAATACAGAACCTCATTGAAAGTGGCCTGGGCAGACGCATCACCCCAAAGGTCCCTTGGTCACAATGAACACAGGCAAGCCACACCTACCCGGTGCCTGTCTCAGTACCAGCGAGACAGACAACGCACAGGCAGATCAGCATACGCCCGGAGACACTGTTCACCTCAAAGTGCCAGCCATGCCAACAGGTCTCAACACCGACATTCAACTTTTGTCTTATCACCACCGAAAACCACTGTAAAGCCAACTGGACCTTGGCACTGGATCAAAGAAGCCCTAGCTCCATACAAGGCAAAATAGCAATCATTAGAGGAAGCCGACGTCCCCCTACATTCAAAACCTTTAACGCTGGCCTCCTGGAACACAAGGGGACACGCTCACTTAACGACTCAAAACAATATTGACTTACAACAGTTCGATATCCTTTGCCTCCAGGAAACATGGCTGCTAGACAAACCTGTGTTGGATGGCTATGAAATCGTGACATCACCCGCGGTAAAGGGTCTTCTGGGTCGTCCCTCAGGAGGTCTCTTAATAGCGGTGAGATCGGACCAAAATTTAAAAATTCTCAAAACCACTGCTAACTCCTACGGGGTTCTGGCGGTCCTGTTGGCATGGAACACCCCGCTGGTCTCTTCCAAACCATCTTCTAAACCAACCTTGTCGCCCCCCCTTGCGCTGATCACCACCTATTGGAATCCACAGAGAACTTCTCCATCTCTCTTTTGCCAAACTATGGAGGAAACAATCGATGACATCTGTATTGAATGGGAGACGCCATGGATTATTATCTGTGGTGATCTCAACGCAAAATGCGACCAGCCGAAGGCGATCTCTTTGAAGGACACGGAACCCACGCAAGCCGAACGAAGAGGTGAACTATGGATGACACTCATGTCCTCTAGGAACTTACACAACGTCGCCAAGATCAGAGAGGGCCAGCCCCCCCCCCCCAACATGGAAAAGAGGCCATTGGTCGGCCACTTTGGACTACATCTTTGCCTCTGTAGCCCTGTGCACAGAAGTCCAAGACTTTCAAGTGGTGGAAACAACGTTAAGCGACCACAACCTTTTGTCCCTTTCTTGGGCCTCTAAAGCACTCTCGAATGGCAACTATCTCCCCGAGGTGGAGCTCAACCCACAACAAACGCGTCTGCGCCTGTCTGCCACAAACATAAGGGCAATCACCTCTCAGTACGCGACTAATCAAGCCGCTGAGTTACCCTGGGAGCCTCTTGGTAGACCAAACTACCTTCCGTTTCTTCTACCTTATAAGCACCCCTCGACGGCGGGTCCAAAAACCCAAAAGATCCATACTCACCACTTCGACAAACAAATAGCACTCAAAAAAACGGCATTGAGAAAGCAAAAAAGACAAGCCAAAGCAGCCAAAACTGTCGAAGCATGGAACAAGTGGGCCAATGAATTTCGAACGTATAAAGCATGGCTAAGAGCCAGACGGGCAGGCATTTACCAGCGGGACGCTGAACTTATGCTCCGAGTCCTTACAACTAAAAAGACAGCAGATTTTTGGTCCCTAATAAATCACACGCAAGCAATAACCTCTTCAAATATGATTAACGCTGTTCCGGAGCAAGCGTGGGTCACCTTCTTTACTGACCTTTTTTCGAGTCCATCAGCAGCAAATACCCAGTGTATCACCATGTCAGACTCCCCATGGGTGGATCTCTCAGCCGTATCAGACATATCTTTTGCAATCAAAAAGCTAAAACCGTCCAGAGCGCCAGGTCCGGACGGGCTGTCCAACATAGACCTAAAAAAACATCACCATGAATGGTCCATCTTCATTTCTAACCTGTTTAACCATTGCAGATTAACGAGAAACATCCCCTTATCGTGGTGTACATCCATCATTATTCCCATCTATAAACAGGGAACTAGAGACGCCCCGGGAAATTATCGCCCGATAGCTTTGCTGGACATTATGGGCAAGATCTTTGCGTCTCTCCTTCTAGGCCACTTTCAACAATGGGTCAAAACAGCCCCTTGCAGCGACCCTCTCCAAACGGGCTTTAAAAAGAACGGGAGCACGACACTGAACATATTCATACTATCCCTGTTGAAAGCGAAAACGAAAGAAACGTCACAACCCGTTTACGCGGCTTTTATTGACCTTTCACAGGCTTTTGACAAAGTCGACAGAAGGAAACTATGGGACAAGTTAAAAAACTGGAACTGCCCAGAATCGGTCCTAAACCCACTAATGGCCTTGCATACCAATACCACTCTCAAGGTCAGGCTGAACAGACAAGGCACTCTCTCTAGGGAAATCAGTGCGAACAGAGGGGTTAAGCAAGGCTGCCCACTGGCCCCAGCCCTCTTTGTCGCATTTCTTGGGGACTATAAAGACTCTGAACGACTTGTGCGTTCCTTTCCGCCAAAGCTTGGAAACACGGCCCTGTCTCGACTCCTCTATGCGGATGACATGATTCTGTTTGACCAAACGCCAATTGGCTTGCAAAGACAGCTCGATAACCTTGCAGCCTACATGTCAGCTAACAACCTATTAATAAACCAGGCCAAAACCAAAATTATGATCCTCTCAAAAGCCACTCGCCCTCACAAAAAACTCACATCGTGGTCAATAAACAACATCAGAATTGAGGTGGTTTCCCACTTCAAATATCTGGGGGTGATCATTGACGGTTCAAGCAAGGAACAGAAAATGCAAGCTCACCTCTGGACAAAAACCAAGCTTTTGACCTCTCAACTCAAAGCGATCGACAGAAAATTTGGCAAATATTCATTATCCCCGGCCATTACCTTCTACAAAGGGAAAATAGTGCCAGCATTAACGTATGGCATGGACGCAATGTTCACAATCCCACACCAACTATGGCGTAGGCTAGAGGGACACATCTGGAAATCACTTTTGGGCCTACCAAATGCAATTCCCATCGAAGCAGTTAGAAGAGAGCTGGGCCTGCTCTTGTTAAGTGCGTCTGTCAGGGTGGCTTCCCTTGCCCTGTTTAGAAAGACCTTAATAAAAGATGGCCTTCCAATCTGTAACTTTATTGGCCAAGAGCTCTCCTCCTCGTCCTCCAAAGCCGCTCTGCTCTGGGTGAGTAGACAAGAACACACACTGGAAGAAGTGTCATGTTCCAAACTTGATCTAATTTCGAACCCCCAAAGGGTAAATGAAAAAGTAAAGAACCAAGACTGGATCTCCACTATTGATAAAGCGGTAGCTATGAAGTGCTTAAGACATCTTCCGCCAACATTTAACAAGTTGAAGTTGCCCCTAGGATACTGTACAAAATTCCCAGATAAAAACCTGCGAGGAATATTTTTGCGAGCACGTCTTAACCTGCTCCACACAAGAGAAATCTTGGGGATAAGATCTTTAACTGCTACAACCACCTGCAGGCTATGTAACGACCCTGACTCCACGGAGTCAATTCGCCATCTCTTGCTAAACTGCCCCTCGCTGCACCGAGAACGGATGGCCTACCTTCTTCCATTATGGCACGATTCAATCCTGATTGAAGAAAACACATGGTGGTGCCGTTTGATTTCCGGTGAAAAACCCCGTTGGGCAACGGCCACGGCAAAAATAATGCAGGCGGCTTTTCTTAAAATTGCGAACCAAAGCAAGAACTCCACACCGGAAGCGCTTGCTGCTGGACATCAACCTGATAACACAGGTGCATGACATGAGGCTACAACAGGCGAACCAGGCTCCGGTGGATGCTTTCCTCTTAATCTGTAAAAATCCCGCCCTGACTCGTTTTTTCACATCAACGCTTCAAAACCTTGCCTGATTCCCGGCTTTGCACCTGTGTGGGTTCTCGAAACTCATGGAATTAAGAACTGATACCTCTTGTAAAAATCATGTTTTTTCTTTGATTATGTACAAGTAATAATAAAAAAAAAAAAAAAAAAAATTTATTTAAGGATTAGATTGCACAGAGAGGAACACTTTCAGGTGTTCTTCCATGCATAAGGGCCCCTGAATGCAGTTCTACTCCTTCCATATACCTAGAGGTAAAAAAATAGATTACATTTCAACTTTACACTTTATATTTCCACAACATGTTTGGGAAATTGTCGGCGACTCCCGGAACAAACGATTACGGTGGGCATTTAGAAAGGATACCTATGGAATCTCCCTGATTTTCCCAGGTGTAGTCATGATGGTGTTAAACCATGAGTTTTTTCTGGCAACGCAGGGAAGCATGACAGACACGGTTATTACTCCGTTCATAGCTCCCACTCTACCTTAAAAACAAAAAATGCATTATACAGCTGTTAAGACAGGCGTACTACATAGGCATCTGCCGAACAACGTCTTTATGGACCCATAGGATATTTCTAGTGTAATAAAACTGGTGGCATAGAGACCCTTTTTATGTATGGCCAAAAATTAGATTCAAGATAAAGAGGGCATTATTTTCTTTTAATTAAGTAGAGAAGCAATTATATAATCCCCCTTGTTTCTCTGTAACTGCTCTGGAAAATGGCATTAGAGATGCTGGCAATGACCCCAAGTTGGAGTAGATGGACCTAGGTGAACACAAATGTGAGGGGGATCTTTGTGGAAAACAATGAAAGCAACGAAGATTAACAAACAAGGATATGCAGATTCAAGGACTACTCGATACGTTTTGGCCATAAAAGCACCGCCAGTGCTTTTAAGCTGAACAGAACAGATGCATAATGTGACGAATAAGTGTTTCTCCACTTGTACTGCATACTTCCCTTAAAGTGCTTTTTCAAGCAGAACTGGCCCACCCCAAGTCCCTCAGTGGGGCTAGAACTCATCACTGAGCAACGTTTTAGATACTGTTTTACTGTTTACCAACTAAGCAGGAGCCCCAGTGAAGTAATTAGCATAAAATAGCCTATCAAGTAAAATGAAGATGCAAACATTAACAGTAAAAAGAGCTACAGGAACTATGACCATTACAAAATAAAAGCATTGTCTGCCTTGTAAAACATGATGAGACTAAGGAAAATGCATGTATACATGTTAGTAGATGTGTCCCTTAAAATATAATTACGGTTGGGGTATTGTTTCAGTACCCTGTTAAGAAACTGCAGCAGGTTTTACAATAGGGAGCTGCGTCCCTAAAACAATAATAATCATCTTCAATCTCATAATAACAATTTTTTGAAAATTAAAAATGGTAACATGTTAAGTGTGAACTAATATTATTTGTGGGGACACCAGGAATTAATGCACTTAGGCCAGTCCTGGTTAAACAATGATATGATATAATATGATATGGCATTTATAACGCGCCTATACACAAGAGTTTCAAGGCGCAACAAGGCAAGGGAGGGGGAACAGGGAGAAGACAGACAACGATCCTACTAGTCCAGGTGTGAGGGAAGGGGGAGGGGACAGTGCAGTACATGGGAAAAGAATAAATGACTATAAGTGACAGTAGGCCAGCAGGTGGCAAGTGCAGGGGTTAGTGCAGGCATCAGGTGTCAAGTGCTTGTAGTGGGACTGTAGGGATACAGAAAACAGTCACCAAGTGCGGGGGTTGCCAGGAAGGCAAATCAGGTGTGCGACTGGCGGGGGAGGGGACCTGGGCACCAAGTTCAGAGGGTGGCCCGGTAACCAGTGCTGATTCAGCCAGTAAGTCAGCAGGGGAGAGGAGGAGAAAAAGCAGAAGCCAAGAGAAAGGTTTTGAGGTGCTTCCGGAACCGGAGATGATTCTCCTTAAGTTTCAGGGAGGCGGGAAGGCTGTTCCAGGTGGAAGCCCCAGCTGAGGAAAGAGATCTCCCACCAACCGCTTGCTTAGAGAAGCGACTGACCCTGAGGGAGTTGAAGGCGGATGAGCGAAGAGCTCTAGAAGGGAGATATTTAGAGAGAGAGAGTTGAAGGTATTGAGACCCCAAGCCCCAGAAGGCCTTGTGGACAATGCAGTGGACAATGATTAATACACATAATATAATGAAGAGACCTAGTGCTATGAATTATAGATACAGGAGACCACAATATGAAGATTATAGAGAGGAAAAAGATTACATTTGCTCTCTGTCAATTACTGAAAATAGTAAACAATGGGGGTCATTACGACCCAGGCGTTAACCATGGCGCTATTAGCGTCATGGTTGACTCTGGTATTTTAACGATTGCGCCATGGTGGATGGTGGAATTACCGCCCCATTCCAAGGTTGGCGGGGCGGTAATTCCCCATTCAGCATTGGCCCTTCCCCATTCCCATTTTTGCCCACATAGGGCTCAATGGGAATGGGGAAGGCCGTAATTACGGTACTGCAAATTGCAGTACCGTAATTACCTCCAAGCTCCCTTTGCGGGTCCAATCCTTAACGGCTGGTCAAGACCAGTCGTTAAGGTAGGAACCCGCAAAGGGACCTCGTAATAAGGCAGTAAGGGGTTAACAGCATCGCAACCTTTTACGGCGCCTTTAACCCCTTACCGCCTAGGTCGTAATGAGGCCCAATGTATTAATGTTCACATGAAAAACGTGCACCAGTGTAACGCATACGGGTACATTTAAAGGTGAACCTTATAATTGGTGCCTACTGTTTTAGAGACAATGTAGTATGCACACAAAAAAACAGAGTAAATAAAAAACAATGCATAAATCTAATATAGCAGAAAATCAATTATGTGGCTTTAATAAAGTGCTAAAGTTCTAACTCTACTCTAATCCGATGACTTAAAAATGAGGCTGATATTAACCCAACATGTTTTGTTTCTTTCAAATATTTGTGCCGCGGAGTGTGGAGGCAGAGTGTGGAGTCTGCTGGAGTGAAGTCTGTCTACTGTGGCTATCGTTGGATGAGTGACCAAGCAACAGTATAATTGCCACTACTGGCCGCGGAGCAGGCCGCAGAGTGTGCAGGAAGAGTGTGGAGTTTGCCGGAGTGAAGTCTGTCTACTGTGGCTATCATTGGAGGAGTGACCCAGCAACAGTATAATTGCCACTATTGGCCGCGTAGCGGGCCACGGAGTGTGGAGGCAGAGTGTGGAGTCTGCCGGAGTGAAGTCTGTCTACTGTGGCTATCGTTGGAGGAGTGACCCAGCAACAGTATAATTGCCACTACTGGCCGCGGAGCAGGCCGCGGAGTGTGGAGGCAGAGTGTGGAGTCTGCCGGAGTCCGCGGGATCAGCGTAGCTGCGGAAGGGAGGAAGTGAGGAAGTGACCCAGCAAGGTAAGAGACTCCTTACCGAGTACAATCACCGTCACCACAAGATGAACTGGAATCCTTGAATCCTTTAAACCCTTTAACATACAGACTTCTTCCCTCCAACATAAATTGTCTGCTTAAATTATCTACAAGCGGCAAAAACTAAACACAGCAAACTCAATACAAAATTGCCACGTGACATTGGAAGGAATATCGGGAGCCTATGGCGTGGGGGAACTGCGGGACATTTTCCTTTGACCCCCACGCGGTTGATCGAGAAGTGCAGTGAAAAATATTGAAAAGCATAGGGAAACTGTACGCCAAAATAATACATCAAACCAATATCCCAAATTTGGAAAAGTGCGAGCGTGCTTGTGGTGGAGAACACAGAATAGAAATCGATCCGTATACTCTGATCACTGAAAAAGACTAGTGTGGGGGGACTGTGGGACCAGGTCCTTTGACCTCCACACGCCGCACAACGCACTCAGAAAGTAATTGAAAACTCCCGAAACAACCCCCTGAAAACCCCTCCCTCCCCATTACGTTGATTGTGCTTGTGGGCGTCGATAGCTTGCAATCGCGGGCTGACGAGGTACGATGGCGCCCGTGTGAGAAGAGGGGCAGGGGAGTATAGCTTCTGCAGCGCATCGATGGCTGACGGCCGTGAGGGGGAGAGCGGGTTAGCAAAACAGTGAATAACGGAGCAAGTACAAGCCCCGCCTTCAAATCTGCTACTATTAAATATGATGAGAGTTGAAGAAGAAACTAAAACAACAACAACAAAACAATTATCAGGATGTAACACAAGACTAAGAACTAAATAAATGTTGGTGAAACTACTACAGCACACTGGAAGCAGCTGTAGGGTGATGGAGGAACAACATGGAGTGTGTCAGCCTGAAGTTTTTGGCTGCCTGAATCTTAAAGAGACAGAACCTGACACCAATGCAAAGGCCAATATGAAAGAAAAAAAGCCTGAATCAGTGTTGCACACAATAGATACAGGAAAGACAGGCGAAATAACAAAGCAACTGGATGACTCCAAAAATATTGTACCCCAGCATGACAACAAGGGGCCAAGAGAGAATGAAATAAACACTGGAGAAAAAAGCACCTCACAGCTGCAACGAGGATATGAACAAGATCACAGGCTTACACATCTGCAAAACAGAGAGCCAGAATTATACATTGATTCAAATAACAGCATAAAGGAAATACCCCAAGTAAGCAATCTTAGCGAATTCGAGAATACACCACTCTCACAGAAAGAGAGAGCCATTAAAGCAAAGGAACAATGGAAATTATATTACCAAAGAGCAACCAAATCAGAAAGATTTGCTAAAGAAACCGCTCCAATCAGCCAATGTCGTCCAGAATGACTCTTGCTTAATTTAACTGAAATTGAAGTGCTCATGGAATTACAACAAGCAAACAGGAAAAATAAACGACAGGCGAACCTAACAGGAACAGCGATGGAAATAAATAAGGGGAGTGACAACACTCTATGCTATTTAGATTCAAGTAATGTAACGGAAAACAGGACACTAATATCGAACACAGAAGCAGAAATAAAAGAAAGAGCTTATAAGATGGAAGAAACTACTTATTATGGGGCACCAAGTGCAGTAAAACAACAAGAATCGGTCGCCACTTCAATGCTTGATCTCCAAAATATGCTGATAGCTGTAACAACTCAAACAATGCTACCCTACATAAATTTACAAGAGGCCAACAATGAAACAACCAAAGAACCGGCTACAATACTTGGTTCCATATTTACTAAACAGAAGACCCTTGAACAACTCCTATATAAGATACAAGAATGTCTTAGCATAGAAGCAGAAAACAGCTACGTTTGGCAGCAGCGCCTGGCTGATATAGCAAGGCAAGACAAAATGGACAAAGCAACGCTAACAGAAGCCTTAATCTCATTTACAAAGACATCACTATTGAAGAATGGCACACAGGAAAAAATAAAAAAGACAAATGAACACACCGATGGAGTAATAAAGACACTCTCCTCTAGGACAAGCTTGTCCCGTTCAGAGATCAAGAACGGGACAAACCACCCAGAAAGCTTGAATATAAATGAGGACATTCTATTGATAGACCTGACACCAGAAGACTTACAGCACAGAGTAAGCACTACGCCAGCTAATCTGAGTCCAAAGCATAGTGCATCAAAAACCGACCAACACAGTAAATCAGTCAAAGGGAACCAGAACTATAGTTTATTTGAACAACTCCCTCAGAATAATTCAAATAAAGTGAAAACTGTTGCAGCCACCAGAGGGGCACTAGAAAAGAAGAAGTAGAAGAGCCGATTCAAAACAAAGAAAGGACAGGTAGGGGTAGAAACTCCCAGTCCCCTAGCTCCATAACAACTGACCAGGGAAACATCAAATCCTTGATGAATCTGTCCACATATTCGACACATGAAGCAGAGAGTGACAAGAATGAAGACATTTTGGGAACGGCGATACCGGAATCTCATACAAATACCTCCTCAATGATTGTAATTGATTGCTATGAGGAAACAATCACAGGATCGCATATATCTATAGAGCTCTCCTGCAAGGAGATTTCGGATGAAGAACTAAACTCTAGAAATGACACTCTGAGTTCGACGACGCTAGAGAGAATAGATCAGACAAATGAATCCAGCACCTCAAGTAATGAACACACCAACCGGAGCAAGAATCAAGATTCCAACTCGGAAAGCCTACACCTGGAACAACCACGATTTATAGATCCTCATTACAAAAAAAAAAAGTAATCAGATCGAAGCTGGAAGGAAAATCTGAGAAAGAGGCCAAAATTGTGATGAATAGAACTAATATTTATAGCCTTTTCAAGGTAATTCCAAAATTGAATTAATCGAGTTCATAGATGAACTAAGGCTCGACAAAATTTGGATACACTGTAATTCATGGGAACTACAGAGTTTAATAACATCATGTGCCAAAGAACTAGAATTTCTTGGATTCATAGCAAAGACAGAAGATATCCAAGATAGTAGCGACGAAGAAAACCCTAATGCGAATTTGCAGGATAACAACAGTATGTACTAAGACATTAGCAGCGACTCTAGCACCAGGAGCAATGAAAAAGAAGAATGGAAAGTAAAAGAAGAGGAAAGATGGTACAAGGACTATCAAAAAAGAATTAATCCCCGCCAGCATACAGACAAAATACCATCAGGATGCAATTACGAAACATCCCCTTTTTGGCTAGAGATTAATCCAGAAGAAAACAGGCAAGAGAAGTCCAAAAAACCAATGCAATAACAACAAACGGAAAGTACCAAACTATTATTTACACTTTGCGTGTGGAACACAAGGGGCCATACGCATCTTTTCCAAAGTGAACAACCAGAGTTGAGCACAGCAAACGCGGTATGTCTACAGGAGACGTGGTTAACTGAACCACCAGTATGTGAAGGATTCCTCACATACACGAATCCTGCAACAACCAACATAGCAGGTAGACCATCGGCAGGCCTCCTTACCCTAATTAGAGAAGAAGCAGCATTAGAATTGAATGAGTATCAAAATATAGGAAATTGGGCACAAAATACTTTATTGAAGACACAAACAATGAAGCAACAACTGAACCCCACTACGTCAACAAGTGACAAGTACCTAAGTATCACAAATGTTTACTGGAACCCAAGGAAATTTTATGAAGAAACAATAATAGATTCTGTATTGACTAAGATTGACAACATCGCACAGAAACAACAAGATGTTGAATTCATCATATGTGGGGATCTCAATTTGCATCTATTTGATGGCAAAGGAGAAATAATAGAAGAACCTCTGCTCGAACATAGAGCCCAAAGATGGACATTAGAAACACGTAATACAAACTTTGAATGATGGGATGCACTAACCATATCAACGAATACACCGACACCAACTTGGTCACGTGGGAAAACTAGGTAAATTGTTGACTACATTTACACCAGTAAAGGAATCTCACAAACTAAAACCAAGGCGATGAATGTGTTTAGCGTGCATAGCGACCATTATATACTTAAGCGCTCGTGGGAAATTAATCCTAGCGAACGATCTAAAATAAATATTCCCACATTGACCATGTCAAACAGAATGAATCGTCTGAGGATACCACAAATAACAGATATCACAGACACCTTAAAGAATTCAAAGAAAGAAGATCACTGCAAAATCAATTATGGATGGGTAATTAACCAATTCCAACTAAAGCAGAGACAGAACAAATATCTACAGTCTGAATCAAAATATACATATAATGAAGCAATCGCGGAAAAGAAACACGAAAAGAAAAGTGTAATAAAGAAAGTCAAAAAGGAATCCCCTGGAACCAAAAAAAGAATGATAGGACAAGCAAAACAAAAATCTAAAAATTGGCTAAAAAATGCAAAAATGATGCAAGAGCAAGAACATGCCTAACACATGATGAAGACTCTCAAAAACAGCAATACAAGATGTCTATGGGAACTATTGAAACAGAATAAAAACACAGAGGATGCAATGATAGTGGACGTCTCAGAAGAAGCTTGGGTAAAGTATTTCACGGATCTTTATAAAGAAAGACCAACAGCTGGGAATAAAATACCGCACCCCAGTGAAAAGACATGGAAAGTGAGCTATGACATGGAAGAACTGACCAACACAATAAAAAAACTAAATGCATCAAGAGCCCCAGGTCCTGATGGCATGTCAAATGCAACATTAAAACAGAACCCAGAAATTTGGGCACAATTTTGTGGAAAAATCATAGAACTGATCAATCGCACTAAAGGAATTCCAGACTCATGGAGACTAGCAACACTCATACCCATATACAAACAAGGAACTTCCAAAGATCCAATGCATTATCGACCATTGGCACTCTTGGATCCCCTGGGGAAAATCTTCGCCAACCTTTTACTCACACGACTATATATTTGGGCAAAACAAACTAACCATCTCGCATTCCGACAGACAGGATTTGTACGCAACGTTGGCACGAATGCAAACTTGACAATTCTTGATGAAGCATGAAGCCGAAAGAACCAAAATGGACATCGTAGCATATGTCGACCTGAGCCTTGCCTACGACAAAATCAACTGAGACTTGCTTTGGACCAAACTTGAGCAATATTTGTGTTATGTTTGGGGAACTTTTTCAGGGGATTTGTGTTAGTGTTTTCTGGTCTCGTAGTGTAGAAACATTTTGGAAAATATCACACAATCTTTATCATGCTGTAGTGTCCTGTATCGTAAAAAACATATAAACAGCTCTAACTAGACGCTGTTATTTTTCTGAAATATATTCAATTTTAGGCTTGTGATGGCCTTAATTTAATACAGTGCAATACCCAACTTACTTTCTTTCCATTATACGCTTTGTAAATAGATCTTCAGGAGCAGTTTAATTGCTGAAATATATAAATAACTATGGAAACATAACAAAAGATCCATCTAGCCCTATAAGTGGATTCCAATTGGTTGTACAAGATGCAATTTTACTATTATCTAGAGTATTTACTTACTAGTGATGTCTTTCCTTAATTATATATCTTCCTTTTCGCTTGTGTATGTATTCGAGAGTTCTTATTTGTCGTTTTCTAATTAGACTTATTGTGAATGTCTGAAACGACATCATGTTACTCAATCAGTCTCTATATAGATGTCCAAAAGACTAAAAAAATGGAATGCAAAAATTGCTTTGACATCAAAAACGACGGGTAATGCTTACTTGTATTTAAGCAGCAGACCAGTGCCATCTTTTCGGCTTCTGGTTAGCTTCAAGTCTTTGTTATATTGATATTGGTGCCAATTTGAAAACACTGCTATCTTTCATGTATGGGTACTTCCACGTGTGATAATTAATTGTACAAAGTACACTTAAGTGGATATCACGAGCTCGAGTCCTGTAAAGCTTCATACTGCGAGAGGGTGTCTATAAACACTGCGTTGAGATGTGGCATGTTGGCATATTAATGCATCAATTACTTTCTATACTTTTGTGTTCAGCTGCCTTCTCGCGTACCCTTTCATGCAGCATTTGCAAGCCCAAGGGTTTCTCTGATGCTCGAATCCTAGTTGTGTTGTCCTGCTCATACCTGCCTATATTTGAAAATCAAAATTCCTGAGAGGTATGCCCCACCCACAGTCACACAAAAAGCTGCCCATTTTCACATGACTCTGCCAACATGTCAAAAAGGTAAACTCTGTTGTAATGTGATGTGACGTCAGAAATTTGCAGTTCAAATTGAAATATGCACATTTCAATTAAATGCCTTTTCACAACCACCCACATTGCATAAAACAAAAGGTATCCGCCTTCCATAAAATTAACACGTTAAAATGTGCACATGTAAACTCCAAGAACCAATACAAAGGTTTCGCCTGAATCTTGCAGTACCGAAATTGGAAATTTCACCTTAGTTGTTTTTCATCAGGTTATTTAGTGCAGTGGTGAGTTGTCCAACCTGCAAACCGGATGGCTGTGGTTCAATGGGGCTGAGTCCACTCTAACCTGGGCTAAAAGAATGAAAGCAAAATAAACGCATGTTCGCATTGAAAGTCGGCAAAAAAGAATGAAAGGTGAAGCAAAATAAACGTGCATTATTTTGCTTCACCTGCCTTCTTTTTGCCAATGTGCTGGAAGCGTTACAGTCATTGCTGCAGAGACAAAGCCACACTCAGGCAGGGAGTCATCAGGGAAAGCTGTCCCCCACCAAAATTCCTGAGATTCCAGGATCTTTCCCAGAGACCCGGAGAAATGGTTCAAATTCCTCAGTCTCTGGGAAGAATCCAGAGGTTAGGCAGGTATGGTCCTGCTGTCAGCACGTGCCTTCAGATTTGTGCATATATTATCGGTTTTGGTGCTCTATGCTTTCTCTGAGCATAGTTGTGTTTACAGGGCTTTATTTGGCAGCCATCTTGAAGAGTAGGCGCGTATTTAGGGCAGAGGCATTTTCTCAATCGATGGTCAAGTAATATTTTGTTTATTGTAGTAAATGTATGCTAGAATAAGGACATGTATCTACCTCTTAATTACCGCTCTTGCATGCTGCCACTTGGCGTCCTGTGAGAATATAAAACACCTCTGACTTCAAGGTATACAGCTACAAATAAATACTGATTAAATTCTGCTTATAGTTCGTGCTTTGATTAACAGTCTGCTTATTAGTCCATGCTCGAGCGTTACTTTGAGTCTATGGGCCTCATTACGAGAAGCCCGGTAAAAACGGGTGCATTACCGGCATGCCGGTTAGAGCGGGTCCATGCTCGTATGAACCCGCTAATAGTGGGTGATTATGAGTGCAAGAGCACGCGCGAACCCCCATGCCGGTCATGGAAATACTGGCATGCCGCTAAAGGCCCTCCAATCCCCTGATAGCGGCATCACGGGACCCGCCGATACCCGCACCGCCTAGGAGCAACCCCTAAATACCGGCCCGGTAATACCACCATGGTAATACCGGGTTCGGAAAACCAGACCCGGAAATTACGTCATCGTGCAGGAACGGGAAATGGGACGGCGGCCATCTTTAAAAACGCAATTCATTGCAATCCTCCCGAACCACCAGTCGATACTTGGAGAGCACAGTGGAAATCTATAGAGAATGTCAAAGGCTACCAGGAAGACCACCCCCCGGCTGTGGAAACAGCGTTACTCAGACGCAGAGCTGACCATGTTAGCGGACACTCTAGCTGCACATGCAGACATAATCCAATCCCACGACAAGAAGCGGGAGGTGCAGCAACAAAAAAGGCAAATCTGGCAGGAGGTAGCCCACAAGGTATCAGCCGTAGGTACCACCCGCGCAGTGTGAAGGACTGCAGGAAGCGGTGGGATGACCTCCGGTTGAGGGTATGCAATATCATGTCCAGCAATCGGAGGAAGGCAATGGCCGCAGGCGGGGGTGCCCACTCCCCTGCCAAATTGCTGCCCTGAGAGGAGACGGCTAGCAGTTTTATCAGTCCTGAGTCCATCGAGGGATTTAGGAAGATGTAGACGGGTGCAACATCAACCGCGGAAGGAGGTGAGTGACCCTGCAGATCCCTGTTGGGGAAACCATGACGTAG
Organism: Ambystoma mexicanum; assembly: GCF_040938575.1. Lineage (NCBI taxonomy): Eukaryota > Metazoa > Chordata > Amphibia > Caudata > Ambystomatidae > Ambystoma > Ambystoma mexicanum. The sequence goes on from NC_090941.1 coordinate 876,727,524, forward strand.
CACAAGTGATGTGGTAGAGAGTCTAGGCAAGGCAATGCATGTCCCAACACCCACATGACCATATCCAAATCCAGATGGCGGGCCAAACGCTGCCACACTGAAATGCATGCTGAGTGCCAATCCCATAACCAACACACAGCCAACACACCTGGACCGTGCCCATGTAATACATCATACAAACCCCAAATCAACGGCATGCCACCTGCCATGCAGTGAATGCTAACATGCCCCTCTGAATACCCAGCATGACACACCTTTAAGACATGAATGCATGATCAAATGAATAATGAACAGCACCATCGTATGCCTCTGCCATGTCACACCATCACTGATGCCCTGCATCTCTTCTACCCCCCAGGCACCGATGAGGAAGATGCGCGTCAGGAGACCACCGCAAGGGCATCCACCTCAAGAGGGCTCCCACCACCACCTCCACTGCCAGTGTGCCTGTGCGAGCTGGGACACAGCCAGCAACACCTGCTGCCAGTGTGCCTGACACACTACAGACCCAGCAGGCCACACCCACACCTGTCGAAGGGGAGTCCCTGGGAACACCCGCCTCCACTGTGGATGAACTGGATGCCAATATGGAGCCGGAGGGAGTCACCGGGGTGACATGTCCACCCAACCCGAGCCCTGTGCCCACCCCCTTGGCCCAAAACATGCACTCACCCACCTGCAGCGAAGCTGATCCCTGCCTCTGTGACAGTCACCTACCCACCTCTGAGGAGTACAGTCCGGAAAATGCTGTCCCCTTGACTGCACAACCCATCACTCCAGCTCCCTCCAACACCCTGGAGACACGACTGGCGACAATGTAGGCCCGACAGGAGGCAATGTTAGATCTACTCCGCCAGTACATAGCGGACGGGGAGGAAAACAGGCGGGGTATTGCCACAGCAATTGCGGGGACCACAGCGGCCATCGCAGCCAACACAGCCGTTGTTAATGCATCAGCTGTGCTCATGAGGGACTGCCTGGGGGCAGTGACACAGGTGCTGACTTCCATGCTGCTCCATATGCAGTGGCCACTTCTTGCAGGAGGTGTGGAACCTGCCACCGACTCACCTTCAACCTCCACACCAGCTTCATCTGTCCCCACCAGCCCAGTGCGGCAGACACATAGGAGTGCAAAGCACACTGAAAAGTCGCCTCCAGACAGGAAGACATCCCGGAAGTAGTGTGGGCGGACAATGGGAGTGGGACACATGGTTGAGGGTGAAGGGGTGAATCTTGTGGAGTCTATGGGGGGTTTTGGAGTTTGTCGTGGGGGTTAGTTGTAAATAATACACACGTTGTGATAAGAAAAATCCATGGCTGGACATTGTTATTTTCGTGTGCATCCATTTAATGTGCTACGGTGTTCAGTGCCCAACTCCCAACATTCCCTGTGTGCATGTCCACATTGGCCCAATGTCTGACTGACACATGTCTTTCATAGTCCCTATGGGTCAGGAGTATTCGTGAATCTGTGCTTGGCATACTGCATGGCCATCCCATGCATCATGTACTAGCAGGGGGGCTACTTCACCTCCGTCTCCATCCTCATCATCCTCACCCGGGGCATGCATGTCAATGTCAGGTGGCAGTGGTACATTTCTCCGGACGCACATGTTGTGCAGCATGACACAGGCCATGGTGATCTTTACCACCTTCTCAGGCCTATATAGGAGTGCCCCACCAGACCTGCTTAGGCAGCGGAAACGTGCCTTCAACAGGCCAAAGGTCTGCTCTATCACAACACGGGTGCGGGTGTGCACACGAATGTACTCCTCTTCATGGCTGTTCTGTGGGTTCCGCACAGGGGTAAGTTGCCACGGCCTCAAGGGATATCCTCTGTCACCTGCAAACAAATACAAATAGGTGTGTGTCACTCTGAGTTGGCACCTTCAGGAAGCACAGTCATGGCAGCAGCAATTTGGTGTGGACATGCACATGTCCCTGTACGTATGCAAAATTGTCACCTAGATGCATTCTAGACTGTTATGAGGTGTGGTAGTCTGGATGGCGTTCAATAGATAATGCAGGGTGTAATCATGCATGCTGAGGCAGATGTACTGTGGTAGTACGACAATGTTTAGCCTCCCATTCAAGCAGTTAGTTCTATGCATGGTCACACTAGCCCCATTGGCCCAGTTGCCACAGTCATGCATTGCTTGCCATCACCATGGTGGCCTGGTTGTGCCTCTTACTTGTTGTCATCGATATGCATTATTTGTTTAATTTGTGCCAGTGATGTGTCATGTTCCGTTTGTGAGGTTCAGGTCTGGAGTGTTTAGCTCTGCATGCATTCTCCAATCACAGACAATTGCCACCCAGGTGGGGTATGCATCCCCTGACCCCTTTCCCAACCAGGTGGAGTATGCATCCCTACACATCAGTACCCCGGAGCACTGCCATGGCCCAGTTGTGCAATGTGTGATGATCTTGCTGGAGTCACATGCCTGCCATCTGCACATTGATGGAATGGTATTGCTTGCGATTGCGTTACACCGCCTCTATGGCATGGGGGACTACCAATTCAACATGGGTGCAGTCCAGGGCACCAACACAATTGGGCATGCCTGCCAGTGCATGGAAGTCTACTTTGGTGTCAGCTATCTCCTGGCCAGTCCTGGTAGGGATATGTGGGTGCTTGCGTGCTTCAGGAGGGCATCCATGACATGGTTCAACATGCGTGAAAAAAGTGGTTGGGAAATGCCATGCAGCTTCCCCACTGTGTGTTGATAGGTGCCTGTGGCCAGGAAGTGGAGCACGGACACCACCTTTAGTAGCGGGGGGGATGCCAGTGCGTATTTCTATGAGGCTTCCTATGTCGTTGTGTATCATGTCCACTATGGTGGTGATGGTGTCCCGGTCCAACCGGTACAGGGTGTGGATCTGCTCAGGGGTTAGGTTGAATGGGCTGGGTCTGGTGCGAGGGATTGGTGGCTGCCTACGAGGCACTGCTGGCTGCGCTAGTGGTATTTGCTGGGCCTGTCTCACCCTCCTTCTCCTCCTGCGTCTCCTCTGTGCTGCCTGTTGTTGCTGCTGTAGTTGTTGTAGTTGGTGTTGTTGCTGTAGTTGTAGCAGTATTGGCATGTCCTCCAGCCCTATGATTGCAACAGCTAGTAGTGGCATTTTGGTGTTGGAAGGGATATGGTGTGTGGGTGTGCTCATTTTATACTGGCCCAGCCTCCATTGCCTCCACCTGTGGGGATTGTGTACACCTGTGGCAGTTGGCTTGTTTCCTGATTGCTGTTTGCGGGTGGTCCGCGATGCCTGTATGGCCGGCATCATGCAGCCCGTGATTACCGGATTCGCGATGCCGGTATTTGCATGTCTGCTTGGGTTGGGATGTCCCCCTATTACCGGCATGCCAGTATTTGCTCCCCGAAGGGGCACGTGTACGCGCCCATGCTGCTATTAGCCGCGCCCTTATTTAGGGTGCCGCTAATACCGGGTTGCTGGGTCAGAATACACCGGAGTGGTAAAAAATGCTGGTATTACTATACCGGCATCGTTTTTGTTTTACCACCAACCTTGTAATGAGGCCCTCTATCTGTTGATGCACACATTTATTTCTCTTAAGTACCACCATCTTGAAAATAGGCACATAGTGCTAGCGAGGGCTGGCTGAATACTAACTAAGTTGCACGTCCTTTGCTAATTAATTTTAAACTTAGTTAATACAACCTTTATCTCATACACCATTATGGTGAGTGTTTAATTGTGCTCAGCATGTTCTTAATCTAAATATGACTTTGATGTACTTATCACATTGGATTGGTCTGTATAATAGTTTATGTTATAACCTATACACATACACACTATTGTGTTGTATGTAAGCTCTTACTCTAGTAATCAACATTTTTTTCTAATGGATGTATATTCAAAATCATGTTCAGCTCTTCATTAGTCCAAGTTAGGTTCACAATCTGAATACTTAATGAACCTACATTGGACTATATTATCTTTATATTATCACAGAGATGCCAAGGGGCAGCACGCAAGAGCAGTAATTAAGATTTAGAGTTTGATATATTTCCTTATGCTAGCCTACATTTACCACAATAAACAAGAAATTACATGACCATCCAGTTAGAAAATGCCTTTGCCCTAAATACATGCCTCCTCTTCAAGATGGCCACCAAATGCAGCCCTGTAAACACAACTCCGCTCAGTGAAAGCACAGAGCGGCAAAAACGTTAATATATGCATGGATTTGAAAGCACACTCTGACAGCAGAAGGGCAAGACTAGCATTCGAGTATTAGAGAAACCCCTGGGCTTGCAAATGCTGCATGAAGGGTAAGTAAGAAATCAGCTGAACACACAAGTATACAAAGTAATTGTTGCATTAATATGCCAACATTTCATGTATCGAAGCAGTGTTTATAGACACCCTCTTACGTTATGTATCTTTACAGGGCTCTAGCTCAGGATATCCACTTATTTCTACTTTGTACAAAGAATCCCTACATGAAGGATAGCCGCATTTTCAATTTGGGACCAATTTGAATATAACAAAGAATTGAAGCTAACAAGAAGCCTTAAAGATGGCACTGTTCTGCTGATTTAATACAAGTACGCATTTCCCCTCTTTTTTGATGGTAGAGCAATGTTTGCTTTCCAAAAACATTGTTTTAGTCGATTGGACATCTATATAGACACTGATTAAGTAGCATTATGTTGTTTCAGGCATTCACAATCATTCTAATTAGAAGACGACAAATAAGAACTCTCGAGTAGATACACAACCAGAAAATAAAGATATACAATTAAATAAAGACATAACTAGTAAGTAAATACATTAGATATTAGAAATAGAGTACAACCAATTGGAATCAAATTATAGTGCTCGACAAATCTTTTGTTTATGTCTCCAGAGGTAGACATTTGAGAAATTAAACTTCTCCTGAAGTCCGATTTACAAGCATATAATAAGTAGAAATATGAGCTGGGTATGGCACTGTATTAAATGAAGGCCATCACAAGCCTGCAATTGAATATATGTCTTAAAAATAATAGTGTCTAATTAGAACTGTTTATATATTTTTTATGATACATGACACCGCAGAATGATAAAGATTGTGTGATATTTTCCACACAGTTTTGATGCTACGAGACCAGTGAACACTAACAAAAATCCCCTGAAGAAGTTCCCATAACATTACACAGGTGTAGAGAAGGAGCCAAGTACCCCCACCTCAACCACCTCACCTATATTGTCTTCATGTTGGGAGCCCGAATGCAAAAACCGTGCAATACCAGTGGGAATACCGATACCTAGGAGAATCCTGGAGGCAAGGTTCCCATTGAGAAAACCTTAGCTGCATACAAGAAAATACAATGGCCATTTGAATGAAATCCCGGAAGAAGCAGAGCAAATTAATGGCAAAGATGAATGGTGACGTCACACAGAGCTGAGCTGACTTGTATGGAAAAGATGCAGAGACTAGAGAATGCAGATATTCTATAAGGCATCAAGAAAGTATCAAGGATAAGTGGCATCTTGGGATCAAGGTGAAGAGGCTTATGCTACAAAATGGATGAAGATATCGAGTCAGTTTACACGTGTACATATGCAAAAGAAATGCAGGCAGACTAAGTAATCCTGAGGCTAGCTTTATAATGAATATATTGTGGCATGTGCCACTATAGACATATATGCATAACGAGTGGAGGATGGATGTTTCCACTACGTGTTATAGCACTGCTGGACTCTAGAAAGAAGGCCTCATTTCTAGTGTGTCGCAGCTAACAAAAAATTAATTACAAAGTGAATCTCAGAAAGGCAACATTGGATGAGCCATGAAGCCAAGTCAATATGCCAAGGTCTTATCAGGCTGAAGTTAACTGACACTGGATACAAATTGTGGGAAAGAACGTAACTCCTGTTCAAATGACAAGAACAAACAAGGAAGATGTCAGAGGTCTATTAAAAAATAGTATTTTAAAGACAATGAAAGCTTGAAATCATGGTCTTCAGTCATGTGGAAGGATGAGGTTGGACAAGCAAGATGCTCACACCTACGCATGAGGGCAGAGCGTGCCTTCACTCCCCTGAATTCTCCACAGTACAGAACAAACTCAAGGCCAAGCTTCAAAGCCTAATTGACTAAACAGACCACGTAGGTGATGATGGCTTGATATGCTAATTGGTGGTAAGCTATGGTTAAGACAATCTCACCAGCACCTAAAATGCCAGTCTGCGTGCTGCTAAGATGTGGGTGGAAAAGTACTGACAAAGGTTAAAGTGTCAACCAAATGTAGGGATCGCGTAATTAAGGGTCCTATAGTTTGTGTAGCCAATTGGACGTTGAATATTTAGTGACGTTCATAAGTGGGCATTTTAGAGGGAGGGCTTAGTTGCCTCACCTCATGTTAAGAAACCAATTACTTTCACTCACTGTCCCATGCTAGTATGGATCATATACTTAGATGTTCACTAAAAGCCTATCACAGTTACTTGTAGGTTTTTGTAGTTTGCCATGTAGGATGACATTGGTAGTAATGTAGGTCAATGTCAATGATGACAAGTTTTTGATATAAGCTCAGTTTTTTATGAAACTAGTTGAGTAAGAGGATCAATCAAATTTGTTGATGTTCGTTGTACTCTCTGTTTTAGATAATTGAAAATAAAACAGTTATCCTTTTTGCCAGCTACCTGACTCGTTTCGGTTATTGATGTATGAAAACAATCTGCATCCCCATCCATCTCCAGGGTAATTGCTACAGATCTTAAAGAGCTGAGGTTATTCAGTTCACACATTTTTGAAAGGAACAAAACATGTTATGTCAATATACGCCTTATTTTTAAGGACACTGCATAAGAGAAGCATTAGCACTTTAGCACTTTATTAAAGAAACATAATTGATCTGCTGCTATATTAGATTTATGCATTTTATTTTATGTACCTTGTTTTTTGTGAATATAACATTGTCTCTCTATTGAATAAGTATATGTTTTAGATTGATATATTATTGTATCGTGTATTGTTTTATTAGGCATCAATTATAGGGTGCACCTTTAAACTTACCTGCATTTTTTAAACCGGCACACGTTTTTTGTGTCATAATTAATAAATTGTATACTATTTTGAGTAAGTGACATAGAGAGGATTGACTCGGTTTGCTCTCTATAATCTTCATATTATATATATCTCTATAATCTCCTGTATCTATGATTCATAGCATTAGGTCTCTTCATTATATTAAATATTTTGGGTGTGAAAATGTTGACTCAAGAACATGTATAATATTGTAAAATGTGGGTACTTCAACAAAAAACAGAAATGGTCACCAACAGGCATCTAGTTTTGTAAATGTGAAATGCAGTGCACTGAGTTGTTTTCTCTTTTTTGGCATGGCCACTTTCTTTATTTAACTGTTCATCATCATCCTCGTCATCAACTATATTTTATTTCAGCTAGCAACCATAAACGCTCCAAACATATTTTACAATACTGTCAACATCTTTAATGAAATACATCATTGATACAACATCAAATTATATATCAGCAAGATACCAATTCATCAGATAATTTACAATCATTCTATATATAAAACTGTAACAATTATTATTCTTGGTTGTCCTTCTAGTAAAGTTATTATGATATAACATTCTATAAAGCTCATTAGATGAATAAAGTAAATAAATACAACCATCTTACACTATTAATTAAATCCATTTACAATATAATTTAAAACAATCTTGAACAAGAGATTGCAGTCTTCATAATAATAATGTTGCTAAGCTAGACCCTTGTGTTAATTGCCTCTGTGATCTATTATCCAACTAAACTATTAAATATCTTTCTCCAGCTCCAGGCACAGTATAAAAAGTAAAAACCGTCAATGGTAATATCTGGGAAGATCTTCCTCTTGCATAATACCTCTGCACTATACAAATCTCTTAGACAATGGTTAACTAGGCAGGATTTTGAGTTCCTCCTCCTAATGATTAAATAGGCTGGATATAGGAACAAGAAGTGTTGAAGGTTCTCTATACAATCAGAGCTAAAGGGGCATTTATTGGAAATCGCAGTATTCCATCATGAACCGATGCATGCGAGAGGTAAAGCACCTAATCTTCATTTCAGAAGAGGAGCCAAGCATACTGTTTCTCCGTAATCATTAGATAATTTTCCATACCAAATATTTTTTAATTGCCATATAAGTCAAACTTGTTACTAAAAGTAAAATGTTACCACATGTCTTCTTTAGAGCATACTCCCCATATGCTTTTGTCAACTGATCTTTTCTAGCTTTGGAAATAGAAGCTGGGTTGGACCATCAAATATCATCCAGGCACTTCAACCAATCCCTAACATTCTTAAATTGGGCGGGTTCCTGCCAACCTCACTGGATAAACCATCCAATGTGGCAACTTTGTATTTCAGAAGGTAAGGTTTTGACCAAAGACATATCCCATGATGCAGTGGATTGAGGGCAATGTTATCCTCAATGGAGTACCATCCAAATTCTAAATGCTTTGGTATTTTGGAATTGTATTGTATTTTTATAGCGTTTACACCAATGTGCTGAACACATTTATAAAAAACGGTACAACAAATTGGGAAGCATATCAAGACATCATGATCGGGCAACAAGCAAATCTTGAAAAGGGGGAAAGAAGAAACAGAATGGATATGTAAAGGGAGGGCATTCCATGATTTAGCGGCTAGAAGAGAAAAAGAGAGTAAGCAAGATGAAACATAGGGTGGATGATGGTTGAATAATAGACATTGGGACTGAGAACTAAGGGAATGAGGGGGGAATAAAAGGAGATAAGAGACAAGAGGTAAGGTGGCGCAAGACCATAGAGACATTTGAAAACAACACAAAAAAAAATTATATAATAAGCAAGAGTCAAAAGAAAGCCAATGGACGGATAGTGACGCAGAAGAAATGGATTTGCAAGGACATAAATGAAGAAGTAAATAAACAGAGGAATAAAGATTGAATGGAGAGGGCACATCAATAAGCAGGGATACCGAAAAGGATGATAGAACAGTAGTAAAGACAAGAGACTCGAAGAAAGGCATAAAGAATTAGTAGTTTGAGTAGTTAGGAATAGGCAGGACTTGCAAATATTATAGAGTTGAAAACTTATATCTTTATATCTTTATATCTTTATCTATCTATATTTTATATCTTTCTTCATGTCTTTTGGTTTGCTTTCATGATGCAAATGTAGTCAGAGGACATGAGGAGTACAAGGGTGAATAGAGGCAAAGGCGTTGACTCAGCCCTCACACTTCTACAAACCAAAGGCCAACACAATCATGAATGTGAAATAGACACAGTTAATAGATACACCTCCTTCGGCTTTGTGGTAATGCGGACCGAGATTCTATAAAACAATATACTTTAATCAAACACACCATATGCAATGATAACTAAATAGAAAACTGTATATTAAACCAACCCATGAGGAAAGAACACAGAATAAGGAAGCGTAGCAAGATGCAGCACTCTGAGTAATGAATGGGGCTGAAAGGCAAGTAAACACTACTGTGCTCTTTCAAAGGATATGTTCTTGGGTGCAAAAGTGTTAGAAGAGACCTAACCAATCTCGAGGAGACAGAAATGGACAGTAATAACTCTCGATAATACTCAGTCTTAATTCTTGATTGTTTGACAGCCTTGAACCAGGCTTTGAGCTGTTCTGCAAGTGTTTCATGGCAAGTGCAGCAAGTTGGTTTAATCGAAGCAGCAAGCTGGAATGAAGCTGGGGTGAATACAGTGGCTCAGAGAGGTTCTGAGGTGGAAATAGAGGGATGCATGATGGAGTGCTCACCAGGATCATTTCGGTGCTGAGCCGGTTTTTGTCATGGTTGTAACCCAAGGGTAGGGTCAGTGAGTGATACTCCCATAGTCAAGCTGAGTCTTGGGAGTCTACTGAACCTGCTGCCTTTGCTGTGTGCTGCTAATGCTGAGTGTCTCTACTCTTTAAACTCCTGAGGCTGAGGCAGAGTCTACTGTTTATCTACCCTGACTCATCGCGGAGCGGTCGCGGAGTCAAGCTTAGTCTTGGGAGTCTTAGGAGGCATGGGGCATGAGGCACTGGTAAGCGCATTTACACTTTGCCAGTTACGCCCGAAAATGGAACTTCAAACGGACCATGGCTGTTGGTTACGACATGCTCAAACATCTGGCAGAGAGAAAAGTAAATCCTTGCATCAACTCACTCAGTTACCAGTTCATCGACCCCTCACACGCTCACAATTACGTTGAGGAAATTTCAGAGCAGGCTATGGCAGCGAGACAAGTAAGTGTTCCTTTCGTTGCTACATGCTAAAGACTCAGCAAATGTTGACCATAGCAAAGACTCTGACTGTATGAATATAACTGTATTTAACAACACTGCTGCTGAGAAAATAATACCTCCAGAGGACTGTCAAGTTGTTACTGATAAGGAACGGAGTCGCATTTAGATCTCACTGATAATCATCCCACCCCGCAATCCTCCTCCTCCACCTACGTTGCACAGGTGGAGCGATCCCTGTGAGTGGTATACAGGATGTCGTGTGTCTTGAGCTGGAGCTCGCAGTAATTGCTGTAACGCCAGTTGCAATCTCAGCACTGCAAGTAATTGCCTGGCGGGCTCTACAAGTGAGTGAAAATAAAGCTCAAAGGGAATCCATCAGTGTGAACTGTCATGGAAACAAACACATCAATATGGCGTTACGCCTGTTACGACTATTAAAAAAGTGCACCCTGCTTGTAACAGTCTTTCCGAGGAAAGAGCTGCGGACTCGCCGCCCCAGAATTCAGTGCTTCTGGCAAATGATACCTGTGGTCACCGGGCCGTGAATGTGGGATTGCCTCATGGTTTCACAAAAGCACGAAACACTGAGCCAACTAAAAACAGGGAGGCGAAATTAGGATCCTTGGAGGACAAACTTGAAGACGAGGTGTTTGTAATGTCTATGCCACTAATCCAAGCAGCATTTGACTTTAATGAAATACTCACGTGCAACAGAGATGGTGGGATGGAAGCGATGCCGTCCTCCCAAAGGGGGCTCACACCTGAGTTAACAATCACTTTTATGACTTCTGAACAGAACTCTGACTCATGTATTGAGAATGTTAGAAACCCAGGTACCTCAAATTGGAATTTGAAGCTCAATAAAGTTCAACAACAGCTGTCACCACATAAAAAAACGATTGTGTCAACACTGAAAACACTGAAACACGAGAAAGAAGAAATTCACTGGACGTAGTCAACAAACTGCTACGTGACCTAATGCAGATTAACTCTGATAGAAACAGAGTGAGAGATGACTTAGAGGATTCGGTGCATTTCGAGAAAACTGGAGTGATAGAGCCTCTAACTTGTCGTTCCTCGCCAACTCAGAAGTGGCAAAGCAATGCCTTAAAACGCAGAAGGATTGAAGAGATCACCTCCCCTAAAATCTATTGCTCGCACGGAAAAACCTGAAACAACGAAAAGAGAAGAAGAATCAGATTGAGTCTGGCTCTCTTCATAAACAAAGACCGGTTGAAAAACGAGGCACTTACACAAATTCAACATCTTCTGAGGACTCTACAACTGACTCTTCCTTTCTAGAAAGAAAATTCCTGTAAGTAAAGCGGAATGTGATGGTTGAATCCGGCAGAAAAGAAGAAGATAGGGCTGAAGAGCTTGCCTTATCTAAACATGTAATCGAGGAACTGCAGCCTATATTGATGTCGGTGCTCTGTATAACCATCACACCCTTTCTTAAAATATACAAGCAACTAAATGAGAATGTAAAAGACTTGTCTGCCTTAACGGCTCTAATGAACTCGAAATTAATCATTATAGAATTTGATAATAAAAGCCATAAACAGTTGGCTTTTGGCCAGTTTCATAAACTGGACTGCTCACTGAGTGCCCTGGTAGATCAAAAATGCAATAACAGCGCTGACAAGAAATTATTAGCTGACGTTTTGAAAGAAGCACTATGCCTGCTGAGAAATAAAGATTTGAGACCTTTGGACCCTTCCCCTAACCAGATCCCAAACTACACTCAGTGTGTCCAAACGGAGCTTGGCTATATGTCACAGAACCCGTGTCACAACGGGATGCACCCAAATGGTGACTCTGAACTAAGAGATCCTAAACTTGATAAAGTGGACCCAACGAGGCACCCTAATCAACTATTGAATGACTCAGTGACAAAAACTGTGTAGGCTACATGGGGCGTTCTGCCAGTCGTAAACATGATATCAACTTTGACACAAGCTATAAAATGCATAGAAATTGATGCAACAACCTCTTCCATTATTGACACAGACAAAAAGCAAGTCGTAAGGGATGAGCAGGTCCCTTGTAGTTGTTATATTCATAACAATTCTAAAGAGACCCATGAGGTCCCCATGCCACAGCGCTCCCCAATATTAGCCTCTGAGGAGGACAAATTGGTACTGTTGAGCCTTGCAATCAAGGTTTGACTGGTGAAAAGGTAAAAAAGAGCGATGGTACCATAATAGAAAATGGTCTTGTAAACTCAGAGCAGGATCTGTGCCTTGTTGTAATGATAGTAAAACCATTGGGAATGTGGCGGTCGATATCGATGACGGTCCCTCCATCTCTGCAAATGCAGGAGGCCTAGCGCGCAACCCTGATCCGGATGCACTTGATCAGCCAGGGGTAAGAGGAGAGAAGGACAGCCTTTATACAATATTCAATGCAAAGAATGTGCAGCATGCCAAGAAACCTGCAAACAAACCCCCACTAGTAAAAAAGAGAAATAATTTAACTAAGTGGAAGAACCGCCTTACTAACAATTTCTGCGCAATATCAAAACTGTGAATCTAGTGGTGAACACTGAGAAGGCTGCTAAGTGCACTGCAGATCCTAAAGTGTCTGCTAGCCTGGGTCCTGTACTTAGTGTGCCAACTGTTGAGGTACAAGATACGAGTAATGAAGATCGAATGACTGAACTTCTGAATATGTCGACCTACGAAGATGATGAAGAAGTAATTGATGTAGTTCCAACTTCACCACAAATCGAACAAAAATACATGATTATTGCTCCTAAGGATCCCTATGATAATGTGAAGGAGTTGACCCAGACAAAGTCAAAAAGAACATGTACATTGTTCCTGCTGAGCATATAACAAAACAGGATGATAATGCGCAACCAATGAGTCCCAAATTTATCACGCTGGGTCAGAAATGGAAAGAAATAGCCAAGGCGCAATTCCAAAAATGGTCCACCAGCTTGGGAGTGGAACCGTCTATTTGAAACGATGAGGGGAAGATGGTGTCTGGGAAATATCTAGGCTCAACACCTCCGAGAAGTGATAAACGTAACAACAGCGATCTGGAACAATCTCACAAAGATTTCGAGCCTAACCACTGGCAGAAGGGCAAAATGAACAAGACTTCCAAGCAAAACTAAATCAAAATAAGGCAATCGTTGTACTGTCTGATGCTACAGTGGATTCAGCCAACCAAGGATGGGCTTATTCTGAATCGTTGTAATGTGAAGAGACTGTTGCACCACGTACCGATGCTCAGAACTATTGAGTCCTTTGATATAAAAACGATGGAGATTTCTGAAAGAGCACCAACGTGACAAAGTCAGATTACATATTGACTCCAGAATAATCCTCAACATCCTTTTTGCAACATCCTTTTTGCAGCACAAGTATTGGTATCGTTTGGATTTGACATCCATGAGGTGTATGCTGAACTAATAAACAGCAGTGTTGATAAATATAATGTGGACAATAAAAGGATAGACCCCGTGCGCTACCTTGACACAAAAATCTCAGATGAGTGTCAAAGGGTCTCCAGAAGGATATGGCACATCTACAGTTCAGAAAACAGCGCACTTAGCAAATGTGGATGCAAATCTCCTTCAAGAGACCCAACCTGGCAAACTTATTGAAATTAATATTTCCAACGGAAGAAAAGCCTCTAACGAAAGTACAGGTGGCAATGAGATGCAAAATCAACCGACAGAAGTAAAACATTTGAATTGCCTTGCAGCGACATTAGCTAGGAAAAAACAGAGCTAACGTTGCGAAGGGGATGTTGGATTTAGGAATACCATTGGATCTTGGAACACGAGAGGGTTTACTCACCTGTTTAACATCTCATGGATGGATGGATTGGATTAGCCTGTCTACAGGAGACTTGGCTTGTGACATGCCCAATTATTGACGCCGTTGAAATTGTTATCAATCCTGCCGTGAAAAAAACAAAGAGGCAGGCCGGCGGTGGACTTGCTGACTTTTGTGCGGAAAATTTTGGTATACAGAATTATTGATTCTAAGAACGATTCCCCATTCATTCAAGATAATACCCTTGGGTCCACACAGATGGCAATGTAGAAAACCCTCCCGTGCATATTATTATTGTGTACTGGCATCACAAATCTGCTGGTACGTTTCTCTTTATGGATCAAATATCCGAGTTAATTGATAGGATAAATGAGGTTGAAAATTCACCGGACATAATCTTGTGTGGCGATTTCTATCTAAACTGCTTAAATCATAATCAGAAGCGCACAGGGAAACAACATCAGACTACTTGTATCGCCAATCTATGTGCGCCGAAATGGAACTAAGAAACATGGTACTACTGAACGGTAACATATCAGGTGACGTTCCGTCACAGTATACGTGGAGGAGAGATATGCAGAAGTCCACTCTCGATTACTTCTTTGTCCCTTAGAACATGGTTAAACAAGCAATCCTACTACAAGTGATACCTAAAAATTAGAGTGATCAGGACTTGGTGAAACTTCATCTGCTTGACACACATAAAGAACATCCCAAAATGTGGAAATCGGAAGTACTAATTGAAAGCAGTAGGATTTGATTGAGATGTAAAGAAAACAAGGTCGACATGATAACTAACACCTACTCTGAGGATCCGGACATTATGGAGTATCAACATCTGCTAAAACAATTTGCTGAAAAAAAGCAAGGCTTGAGGAAATGTGGATTCAAACCAAAGCATGCTTTCGATCTGCAAGTACTAAAAAGAAAACATCCAATGCATCTGGAAATTAAAGAATGTCTCAAACTCAACAAAGTCTGTGTCTCTGCTGACAAACGTGCAATAAAGCAGAAATACAAAAATTGGTTGATATCATATAAAGCAACCTTTCGACAACAAGACGCGGAAGCAATGTTAACCAAATTGAGCAACAAGAATTCACATGAATTTTGGAGGCTAATAAACAAAGAAAATGGACATCAGGCAGTGCTTCAACAGAACATGATGACGGAAGCTGTATGGATCACCTTTTACAGTCAACTATATAGCAAAAAAGGGAACAGCACAGAATCAAACTTCCCAAAACTATATCAGAAGAATGTTATATTTGACGAAGAAGTCACAATGAACATCATTAATTGCATAACTGCATTCAGAGCACCCGGCCCTGACGGCTTAACTAACTTCACTCTGAAGCTGCATACAGATATATGGGTTGAATTTTGTGGATTCTTATTTTCTAAAATCATGGCGCAGTGTGCGACTCCAAGATTAGGAAAGACTGCAGTTATTGTACCTATTTTTAAAAAAGGCAATAGAGCAAGTCCAAAAGATTACAGACCAATTGCGTTGCTGGACATGTTGGGCAAGATGTACGCGACCCACCTACAGCAACAGCTTTTAACATGGATCAATGCTAGTCAGCACATAGATCAGAGACAGGCTGGCTTTGTCAAGGGTGTGGGGTGTGGCCTAAACCTCTTCTTAATGAATCTCATGAAGATGGAAGCAATAAGATCAGGAAGAAGGGTGTTAATGGCCTTTATAGATCTCTCTCAGGCTTAGGGTTTCCACTGGCTGCATCATGTTCAACTTGTTTCTGTCAGACACTGGAGAGACAATACAAAGCATTCCAACATTTCTGCCAAAAATCCATGGTTCCCACCTAAGCTGGATATTGTATATAGATGACCTTGTTTTGCTTGACTCGACCGCAATAGGGGTGCAATGGAAGTTAAATGCCCTTGAATGATATGCCAACAAGAATGGTCTATGTATTAACACAAATAAATCAGAAATTCTCATAGTAAAGGATTTGTGGAAAAATAGAACATGTTCCATCAAAAATTGTAGATGGCACTATGGAAACGAGGAACTCAAGATCTCACTCTGCACTAGATACATGGGAATTATAATAAGGGCATATTTAAATGATGCACCCTGGGCTGACAATGCGAGAAGTAGATGTAGGAAATTGGCAATTCAAGCATCAGTCCTGAATAGAAAATATGGTGAATACTCCTTAAAAGCTGTGCTTGACACTTACAAACAAACGGCCATACCTGCAATAATCTACAGTGCTGAGTGTGCCCTGGGATGCTTGCACACACTTTGGGATACACTGGAGAACACTTTTTGGTCAAAGGTGTTATGGCTACAAAAAGGGACTCCAACGGCATGCATCTGCTTAGAACTGAATCTCATATCAATAAATGACAACAGATCCTACCCTCCTGCAATTCCAAGTGCTATATGTTCCAGGAAGCGGCGACAAACACTGCATATTATCCTTCTGGGTCGACCGAGCCAACAAAATTTTAAAGGACTTAAATGCTGACATTTCTATGTTACAGAACAACCCAATCTGGTCAACAAAAAAACTATGGGAATAGGACTGGTGCTTGACAGAAACTGTGCAGAGAAAACACAGGATAATGAAGAACGTTCCAATTGAAGCAAGATCATTCAATGTCATTCAAAGTTATCTTACAACATTTCTAGATCAATATCGAAGATCCTTGTGCATGAAATTTCGAATGAATCTGTTTGATACACACGAGAGATCAAGCACATGGTCTAAGGCTGATGTTGTTAAGACCGCCTGTAGGTTGTGCAACCATCAAGATGAAACCTTAAACACCTGACTCTCTTCTGCGCAGCTCTCCGCGGGGAGAGAACTAAGCATCTGGGAGGGTTTACCGCTTTGAGAAAATCACGATTGGTGGAAAGTTATGTTTGACTTTCGGATAGAAGATTAACAATTGCATTAACCTTCTTTTTAGAGGCCATGGTAAAAAGATAAGCTGAAGCTAAGAACATTGTACAGGAACCGCAAAAACACATATAGCAGCTATTAACAGTTTGGCCCATTTGAAACCTTGGCTTGGACATTGATTTAAAATTACTCTTACGGTGGCACCCTAACGTAACTGCAGTTTATGAACTATTGTGAACAATATTATTTTAATTTTATCCTCTTATGAAGGTTGAGGGCAATAATGTGAAGTTGTTTTATGTATTCTTTAAATTGTGTTTTCTTTGCTTTATTGTTTTTTTAAAGTTTTGTAATAAACCATATAAAAAATGTTTTTTTAAAAAAGATACTCCCATAGTTTGAGTAGATGATCGTCAATGGTTGAAAGATGTGATCCTGATGCGCCAGTGTGTGAATCGATGAAGTGGCAGTTTGAGTATGAGCTGCATTGAGTTGTTTGTGTAACAGGTTGTTAGAGTCAGTGAGTGAGACTCCAGCGGTTCAAGTCGAGGTACATCGATGAGCAGTTGGTTTGGGTCAAGCAGGTGATGCGTACTGCGAGGCGTGAAGCAGCATCATACTGGCTTGGTATGCAAGCGTGCTGGTTTGAAGATTTCGATCGAGTGCAAATCTCATACCTGTTGAGTCCTACAGTTTGAGATGTGGTAAACTCGGTTTCAAAACTGGTTCTACCAGTTTGATGTGAAGAAAATAGGGATCTTAGCTGTCAAATCTCTCAGACTCCTGAGAGTCCTGATCCAGGAGATGAAGAATAATTTTGTCATTGTTATGTGGCTCAAAAACACAGAGGAGGTTGGCAAACATCTTCTGGGGTCCTTCAAAATAGTGAGGTCCTGTTGTAGCTGGCAGAGAGGCAGGTCTTGTCCCAACAGCAGTTCACTCCCACTGGTCCCTTGGATGGCTAAGTGACAGAGCTCACCTCTGCCGTGGACACTCAGTCTCCACCTCACTGAAAGATCAGCACTAGTCAAATTATTTCTTCCTTAAGTGTTTGTCCAGAAGTGAATCAAAGAAGGACTGGTAAAACCCTTCTTTTAAAGGTAAAGGTTCCTAGGTGATTACACAAAAGCTAGTCTTCTTTAGGGGCCCGTGTTCGTAGAGCAATTGGAATTCTCTTTATGACAGAACACCCACAGTGGTTACTGCTAAGGAGGTGGTGGGCAAAGGAAGAAAAGATAGAGACAGAGAGAAACAAGAAGATGGAACTTCCTCCAGCTGTAAAGACTTTTCTCTGTCTACACTCACTGGGCACCTTTCCCACTGGCAGAGAGGTAGGCCTTGCTCCAGCAGCAGGTCACCCTCAATGTTTCCTGTAGATGGTCAAGGGACAGTGCTTGCTTTTGCTTTGGACTACCTTATTCACCTCACACCTGAGGACTTTGGAAAGGACTGCTCTGCCAACAGGGTCCAGACTAAACATTCTTCAAGGTTTGGAGTCCAGCTATGATTTAAAGAAGGAGTGGAAGACCCCTTCTTTTAAAAGATAAAGTTCTTGCATGTCATGTCTTATTGTGCTCTCTCACCTCTATCCTAGCGTACCTCTGATGTGAACGAAAAGAGCTATCAGCAACTGGACTGACTACAAGTCTCCCCAGGCTAGTCCACAGCTGATCTGTCCTCTTGCTACAATCGTTCCATTTGTGACTTATGGGCCTCAAGGTGTGACTCTCTTTCCCCCTATCATTAGCATTTTACAACACTGAAAACCTGACATTTTACTCACAGGTCTGCAACCATCCTCGCCAACTGTCATGATGTTTCCTAATGCACACACATGGGTAGAAAGAGATAGAAAGACTTAGAGAAAAGAGAGACAAAATAATAAATAATGTGGTGCTTCTGATAAGCTATTCTCACAGTATTGACTGTGCCAGTAATATACCAGAGTCAAGAATGACCACCGTTGCATATAAAATAAGCATTTTATTTACAATCACACTCCCTCCGTTCTTCTTGCTAAATAAACATAAGGTTCAAACACATTTGTTTTCCATTTTCAAAGTTCTTATAATCACTGCTCCCTAAATAAATCAACTTGATATCAATTCACCTGAATACAAAAAGCCCTTTTAAGGAAAGGTACAAAACTTCTAAAACAAACCAATATGTTCTGTTCAATGAAGCAATATTGTACAAGGTACTCAAACCTATTTCTACTTCCTCCAAGTCAAACCAAAATCTTAATTCAATATAGCTAAGTTTATGCATTTTTTTTAATTGTATATTGTGCAATCAGTCACAATTGGACTTTTTTTCCCACAGAGCGATATACAATTACAATTTAGAAATACAAAACAAGTAAAATAATATGTTATTCAGCTAATACACATTCCAGATCACATATTGAAGTAATCAAACTGTTTCAAAATTGAATATCAACTTCTCTGATCTGGATTATAATGTAATTTAAATAAAATGCAATTCATTTAAGAGATCTAGCAATGCAATCAACAAAGAAATGTATTTCGCAGCTGCAAGTCTGTTCCAAAATTCATGGGTATAAAGCTATTCGGCATCATGCACAAACTTTACAAAATATTTTTCTGGTTGTGTTTGTGTTGCTGTACAGGTTATAAGAATATGTCTCAAATCTTAAGGATATCCCTCACCACATAAGTTACATTTACCAGCGACTTGATCTAGCGACTTGATCTAGTTTTTGCCAAATCCTTACCGTTTTGTTAGTGTTAACTAAGTTAAGACGGAATCGCAGAAGATGATAACGCCAGGATGGATTCAGAAATGTTCTTAGATAAGGGAGTACATTATTAGTAGATTTTTTGCAGACACTAACATTTCTAATACTTTTCATATAGGAATGGGATGCTCTGGTTAAAATCTAGTCAGCTATCATTAATGTTCATTTCACTTTGTCTGGATTTCTGCACAATCTTGTGCATCTAACTAATTGAAACAATTTGATGCTAAGTACAAAATCACAGGACCAGAATTGCACATTATTCAGTCAAGCAAAACCCGAAGGCATAAAACAAATATGACTTTAGGGTGAGGCTCAGAGCCAATCCCCTGTAGCCCCTGACAGGGCATCAGCAACAGCCCTGGTCAATAGGCCAGCAGCCTATTTATATAACTTCTCACTTGGAATTACCCCTTACCATAAATGCTGTCATTGTCAGAAAAATCCCTCAGCTTCTGGCATACTGAATTGGAAGTACCTCCTTTTCTCCTTCGGATAATGTTAAACAATATGGTTTGTACCATCACTAGGCACTCTGTCGAATTATCAGTTTCAGATCCATGCCGATTTATCCGTTATGGTGCTAGGACCATTCTTCTATCTTACATGCCCTGATTGTGCCCATCTCAAGGCTTCAACGTCACAAGATGCTTTTCTTAGCTTCCAAACGAGTTGCTGTCTATTCTGCTAAAATTGAAAATGGAGTAGATTTGGTTCTACTGCCTACTCACTATGTCTATATGTTTGCATAGGTATGAATGTACTGGACTATTCAAAACTGCATTGCACTTGTATCAATGTGTGCATGTACGTTATGATCTTCCTGCTTAGCATTTTGCTATGTTGAATGGTCACTTAAATGAATGAATATATTAATGTTAACTCAAAACACACTTCTCACTATGTGTCTGTGACAATACTACTAAAGCTCCTTTGCTATGTAGCTGGCTTTCATTACAATGCTAATATAGGTCTCTAGCAGCCCACTTGATTACTATAGCGCTTTGAGCATACTTTTGCAGTTTTGAGCATTACACTTGCTAGTTTAAGTATTGCAGTCTGGACTGTCCTTAAGCAAGTATTCATTCTACCTATACTTAATCATGATCTAATATATCCTCACAGAATCGAATGCAGGAATCTATTTGTTTATCCCCTTCAAGGCACTATATTCTACTCTGCCTTCTGAAGCCAATGCTATAATTGTACTTCAATTATGAGGGGAAATTCTGAAATGAGATGGTGTCTCATCTGTTGCTCTTACCCCGTGGGGTAGATTGGGATGAAATCCCATGCCAAGTGTACAGGTGATTGGTCATAAGCAAGCCTGCCTGTGTATGTTCATGGTTAGGAGTCTCTCTGTGGGTGTCTTGGCAGCAGAATAGGCCTTCAGAATGCAGGTCAGGGCAGAGGTGAATCTCTGGCGCTTTGAGGGTCGGGATTGGAGTGTACACTGCAGTTCAGGATAGAGGTGAATCGATGGACTCTGTGGTTGTAATGTTTGTGTATTAACCATGTGCTATGCATGTTTGGGCAACAGCGAATGGCTGGAACTCTGTGGTTATGTTGGCAGTGGGCTAGGTCTGCATACTGAGATAAGGACAAGACTGAATCATCAGAGCTCTGTTAAAGATATGTTTGTGGGTTAGGAGGAGTACATTATGCAGTCAGGACAGAGATCAATTGCTGGAGCTCTGCATGTGTTTTGAAAGTGGAACAGAACACCATACTGAATGTGAGGACAGCAGTGTATTGCTCGAGCTCTGTGGGTGCATTGATAGTGGGTTGGACAGCATACTGCAGGTCTAGATAGAGGTAAACTGCTGCAGTTCTGTGGATGCCTTTGTGGTAGGATGGGAGTTCACACTGCAGCTATGGATAGTGGTGAAACAATGATGCTCTTAAAGTGTTTTGGTAATGGGATGGTAAGAATAAAACGTGAAACACTGGACCTCTGTGTTTGCCCAGGTATTGGGTTAGCTGGGCATACTGCAGGCCCTGACTGATTTGACTTGATGGTGCCATAAACAGGACAGCATTCTGATTTTCACTTTGGTCATGGGGGTAAAATTCCTTTATGACACAATCTGGCTGTATCTTCCAATCATGTTTATCAAGAGTGCTAAAGGTATGAGCTTTCTTTCTATACTCAGTACCCACACCAACAAAGCCCCTATGAGTACATGTGTTGGTTGGTCTCTAGTGTTGGACGTATGGCACAATGCATGCCATTCTCTCCTCTACTGCAGGATTCAATGAGAAGTGATCTTTGCTCAATTGTTCAACCCTGACTATGTTCTGTGGCCAGTCTTCTTCTGGCAGTCTGAATAACAGCATGAGTCAAATAATGGCTACCAAGATGAAGGTGATTGTTTCTGTTCCTTTGAGTTCATAAAAGGCACAGATTTGAGATATTTTGACATAAACATAAGAAAGCAAATTTTTCAGCCTTCAAGTGAAGGAATGCGCTACCACTTTTGCCATGAAATGGACAAAAAGATCCAAACTTGTCCTTGTGGGCATTCAATCTGATGGTAATGTAGTAGTGAGATTAAACAGGGAAGGACATCACTTAAAGCTTTTACATGCACATGTTTGAAAATAATGTGAAGAGAGGGTCCCTGGAATGCCCCTCTTGACTCCCATAAGCATGATAGCCCGACGAGCCAGAAATGCAAGATGCCAGTCACTGTTTGGTCAGCCCCCAGGATGGCCATTGACATCTACATATGTGAACAGATATTCTCTCAGACAACCATTCAAACCTTATCCAGCTGAGGTCTTCATGGATACAGGTGCCTAAACACTGATCATGGATGCAAGTGCCTCACTGGACCTGATCGAATAATGACAAATATCCTGCTGTGCTGATGTCATTAGAGACACCACGAGATAGTAACATTAGCCATGAAGAAAACTCTCACCCACGCACAAAGTTACACAGACACACACGTGCATACACGAAGAACATGCTAACACATTTCTGTAGATAGAGGAGAGATACATATACATACTGTCACAGAACTTTCCTTTTCACTAGCAAAACACAGAAAAGCAGAAATGCAGAAATGCAAGATGCAAGAAAAGCAAGAGATGCAGAGAAAACCTGCAGCAGCTCATTGCAACTAACCCTATGGAACTACAGGATTGTATAAGAAACCAGGAAGGAACAAGTACCATTAACCCATAAGGAAAATAATACAATATAGACATATAGAAATGATATGATATGCTATTTATAACGTGCTTAATACCCAGAGGTTTGTAAGCGCGGACCCGGGGTTCGAACCTGTGTTGCTATCTCACTCTGTCATACAAACATCAGAACATTATTATACTGTACAATTATTTACAAGTTTTACCAGTCCTGAGTTTTTCTCATACTCTATAGGGTACCTGTCCCTGTATACTCTTACTTTCTATGTTTATGTGCTATTCTCGTCTTCACCTTCTTCGGGGTCTGTGGCATTTACGCTCCCACGGACTCTATGCACATCTGTAAAATGTACCCAGTACCTTAGTCCCTGTACCTTGACCACCGTGGCCGTACAATAGATCACCTTATATGGACCATGAAATCTTGGCCCGTTCCATCTTCGCTACTGTGTCATTAGAGTTGTCCTGTGTGAAGGGGGGTCCTATTTGCTTGGCTATGGCGTCTGCTGCTTTTGTCAAATTTCTGAGATACTCATGGAATTCTTCTCCTAAACGGTGGTGCTTTGGTGTGCGTCTGATTGCCTGCGCAAGGGTGAGTGGGCTGTGTGCATCCACCTACCTGTCACTATTTCATGCGGTGACAGGTGGTGGTCCTTACTGAGTTGGTTTCTCATTTCAAAAAGCTCCAGGGGTAAGCAATACACCCAGTTCTTTTTGAGTGTGTGGCACAATTTCTACAATCTACCATTAAGCAATCCATTCATTTTTTCCACAACTCCATTCAATTGCGGATGATAAATTGTGCAGAGCTTGTGGGTTATACCCAGCATTGCAGTAATATGCAATAACATGTCATTCACAAAGTGTGTTCCATTGTCGGAACGTATGATGTCACAGAGGCCCCAGCGGGAAAACACCTCTCTCACAAAAATGTTTCCGGCTCACTGCGCATCTGGGTGAGCACAGGGGCCTGCTACCACCCACCGAGAAAAGGGTCACACAACAACGATTAAATATCTAGCCCCGTTATACCTCTCTCCCATGTCTGCATAATCTATATGCAGTTCTCTGAAGGGCCCCTCTGGGTTTTGGTAATGTTCCTCTGAGAGTTCGTAATGTCATGCCGGAGTTGTACGTTTGGCAGGTGATACATTCTATTATCAGCTTTGTCACGTGTTCCTGTATTCCGGGGGCAAACCAATTTTCCTGTATGTCTGCAATGATGTGGTGCTTTGCATTATGGGCTGTGAAATGTAACTGTTTAAATGCTACCTCTAGCAATTTTGTTGGCATCACTACCTTGTGAGTGTTATTTTGACTCCTTAGTAAGTCGGTGGACGATTGGCTGCACCCCCTCTTTATCCACGTCTCCTTTTCCTCATTGGGTGCATCTTGTTGGAGCACAATTATCTGCGAGACTGGTAATGAGTTAAAGCCCTCTGGTTGCGTTTCCATTACTGCTTTTTGCAATATGTACTCACCTGTTGGGATCTTTGGTAAATGTGAGGCTTCTTTTGCGGCAGCGTCCGCTGCCGCATTTCCCAATGAGATGACGTCATCACCTTGTGTATGGGCCTGGAATTTCACAACTGCTATGAGCGTAGGTTCTTTTAATGCATCACTCAACTCTCCTAGTAATGCTGCATGTTGTAGTGGGGACCCGTCTGTTCTTTGAATTCCCCTCCTTCCCCACCTTGCAAGTCCTCCATGTACTGTTGTAGCCATATATGCAGAATCTGTATAGATGGTGACTATGCACCCCTTCGCGGTATAAAGTGCTTCTATGAGTGCTACTAATTCTGCTGCTTGGGCCGAGAAGTGTGGTGGCAACCTCTTTTGCACAATCACTTCCAATTCCCCGTCCTCCACTGGACTACTGCTGCTCCTACATGTTTTTCCCCATCTCGCAATCTGTGGAGGCAGACCCATCCACAAAGTAAATTTCCCCTTCTGACAGTGCATTTTCATATGCTTTGGGTGTGTCGTCATCATCTCCCATGTATGTGGCGCAATCATGCTGTTGCATGTCTTCTACTGTGCATGCTTCTGTGATGAATGTGGCTGGGTTTACACTTTTACACTGCACGATGTGGATGTTGGCACAAGAAATAATCAACTCATACTTTGTGGCCCTTTGAGTGGTTAATGTGCTTTTTGATCTTTCAAGGATAGCAAACAGGGAGGGTTCTATGCATTCCGCTGTAAAATGCCAAAGGCTTGTGGCCCAGGGATGTCCGTTGTGTCAGTACGGCTGTCATGAGTGTGCCATTGCAGTGTGAGAATAAATAAAATTCCTGCTCATAGTTGGGGGTCACGTGAAATGGGGCAGTGGATATCAATTTCTTAAGTGTGTCAAAAGCTGTGTGCATTTCCTGTGTCCATTGCAAATTGGTGTTTTCTCGCTGTGCTTCCTTAAGCGCTTGTAGCAGAGGTTTGGTGTATGATGCATAGTCCAATATCCAGGCTTGGCAGTAGTTGCACATGCCTAGGAACTTTTGCATCTCCTTAACTGTCTTGGGCTCCTTCACTGCTCTTATTGCTGCTGTTCTATCAGGTATGATTCTTTTACCATCTTTAGAAATCAATTGGCCTAAATATAATACCTCTGTTAAGCTGTATTGCAGCTTTCTTTGTACCATTTCTGTGCAAGGTGTGTTAACAGGGTAATGGAGTCCTCTGCACTCTTTTTCATCTCTCCCGCAGACTAACAAATAATCAACATACTGAATTATGGGACTCGTTGTGTGTATGTTTCCGTCTTTGTGCAATATTCTGTTGAAAATGCTAGGGCTATCACAGTACCCTTGGGCCAGTCTGCAGTGCTCGTATCTTTCCCCCCCAGTGTGAACGCTGTTAGGTACCATGAACCTTGATCGAGTGGGATTGAGAAGAAAGTGTTTTTAGGTCCACTACCGTGAAATGAGTGACTTCTGTTGGAATACTACATAAGATCGAGGCAGGATTTGGTACAAGAGAGAACTCTACGTCATTGAGTGGGCATAGATCCTGGATCATCCTCCAAACTCCTCCTTTTGCTTTTTTGATCAGATAAATGCAAGTGTTGCAGGGCGAATATGATGGGACTATTATGCCTTGTACAAATAATGCATATATTGTGTCTTTTATTCCTTCCTCATCTTCCCTAGATTTGGGGTAGTGCTTCACTCGGGGTAGAATGGCCCCAGGTTTGAGCTTCATCTTTACTGGTGTCACCTCGCGTAGTAGCCCAACATCGTGTGGGCCTGTGGTCCACAGCTGCGGTGGCACTCGGGACATGTCTTCCTCAAAATATGTTGGTGGAGCTTTGACCACTGCTACGAGGGGTAGTGGTACTTCTCTCCTCTGAATCATAACATCACAGGGGATTGCAATTTCCATCACTATTTCCCCATCATCTTCTGTATAACAAAAGAGTTCATCATCTGTCAGGTTTCGCAGGGCCCTATTGGCGTCAATGCACAACACCATTCTCCATTGGCATCCCTGCATGTCCATTGCTATTACTGTTATTCTTTGAGCTGATACCTGTACAGCGTGTATATCCAGGGACACCATGGACCCTGGCACTATTTCTGGGTCTGCTATTGGGCGAAAATGAATTCCGAGGACACCCTCCATTTTTCATTTTTCAATTCTGGCACTACTTGCGCTAGTATCCTCAAACCTTGTATAAACATGTTGGGGTTTACAGGTATGCTGCATGTTTGCGGAAAATCTACCTGGGTGTGTATCACTAGCATGGCACGCATCTTGCATATGCCTGGTGTGGAGCACACTATTCCTCTGTCAGTAAATGAGATTGTCATGTTGAGTTTGCTAAGAAGGTCCCTTCCCAGCAGGTTGATGGGTGACTCCTCGTAGTACAATAAGGGGACACGTACAGTTTTCCCTCCCACCATTATGTCTAGCTCTTCTATGTACGGAACCTTGACTACCGCCCTAGAGAACCTCTGCGTTTCCAAGGTCCGATTAGAAAGTGGGAACCTGCCTTCTTTGAGGCATGATTTTTCTGCTCCCAAATCCACCATTAAAATGAATTGTTTGTTTCCTATCGCCACCCCCACCCGTGGTTACTCTGCTGCGTTGAGGGTCATCAACAGTATTGGACATGCAGGTGTTCTCTGTGGGCTGTCCTATGTTTTATGCCATGGAAGTTAGTCAACATCAAAAACATTCCCTGTCACCATCGGTTTCCCCCTGCACGGTGTTGTTGGTGCCCCATTTGCTGTGGTAGCGTAAGTGTTATTATGCATGGGGACCGTGTGGTCATGACACTGGGGGTGTGAAGATGTGTCCCGTGGGGGCATTAGGCCTTCATTCATGTATCTTGGGTTGGCCTGGCTATCCCGTCTATTTCCCCCCATCGGAGCCCATAGGGGATTCCTGGGTGGGGGTGTCCGATCTGGTGTTCATTTAGATATTGTTGCTAGGCCTACTTCGACATTCTCTCATGAAATGGCCCCACCTCACACAATTCCAGCATTGTCCTTACATTCCTCCTCTGGGCCCTCAATACCCTGCACCCTCTCCCCATGACCCTCTGAATCCCCCTCTGTTGCCCCGGCCCCCTCTCGATGGCCACTGCAGTCCCTCGTATTGATTTTCCCCTTGCCACTGGTTCTGATAGTTACCTGTACAGTTTGCAACCATCTGCATTGGGATTCCCATCTGTCCATCTTCTGCCTCCCGCTCCCTTCCTGCCGCGCTAGTAACTGCTGCTGCACTGACCTTCAGCAGTTTAATTTGGACTAATTTGGCTTCATCTGCCAACCACTTCTGAGCTATCTCCTTTTCCTTCTCTTCGATCCTCTTGCAGTGGTGCACTATGATGCTTTGAATTTCAGGCCACCCCTTGGCTTCTATCCGAGATATTTTATCAAGGGCCTTTTGCACTTCCTTTGGGAGCCCCCGTTTTATAATGAAGTAAAACTCGGACGTTGATTGGTCCCAGGCCGTACCTGTTTCCACTCTCCACATGTCCTGCACACGGAGAATGAAAGACATCACATCTTCCTCATCATTCATTGTACATTACATTACTGACTGTATATCTGGAGAGTCTGGGAATGTTTCCCTCAGTGCATCCCACACGCGCGCTCATACTGTGTTGAATGAGGCCCCATCATGGCGGTCACAATCTAACGTTATTCCTGGGAACCCTGCCTTCGCCCAGACCCTGTTGGCTTAGTCTCCCACTGCGGATACCAGCAGGATTTTAACATCCCCCACAGCCAAGGGCACTCCAGCCGTGTGTTTTTCAAAAGCATATATCCACTTTCTGGCACCTGCGTATAGTGGGGGTAACTGTTTAAGCAAGTTGACCTTGTCCATTTGAGCCCATGGTATGTAATTTGGCCTTCCCGCCCCCCTGTGTATTAGTGGCAGCTGCAAATTCTTCCCCCCCTTTTTAGTACTGTAATGTAATATAGGCTTGCATGACCTGGACCTGTGCAAGCTTTCCAATATCGATTGTAGGTGTATCTAGTGGTCTTGTTACGACCTGGCTTTCATATGGGGGTGGTGCTGTGGCGGATGGCTTATGTATAGACAGGGTTGTGGGTTGTGCTACATATACACGGTCACTAAACCATTCTGCAGGTGCTGGATTTGATAGTAAAGGATAGACACGTGTGACCTCTATTGTCTTCTCATCCTGTGTGATTAGCCCTTTACTGCCAGTTGTTGTTAGGGGAGACGTATTGTGTTCCCTTCCCTTCTCTGGGGGCACTTCCTCAAATAGGCGCCACAAGTCCAATATCTCTCTCCTGTTCTGCAACTGCTTCCACTTATATTTAATGGACAGGTAGTGGCAACCATGTCTAACTCTGCCTTATCAAAGGAGCCCCCCCTCAGGCCACAGTTGGGGTAATCCTTCTCCCTTCAACTCCACGACCCATTGGTCGTGGTATTTATTAATCTTCTCGGCATACCCTGGTAGAGTCTTGCAAATATGGGCTGGGGGTGTTTCTGCACCCATTATCCTTTTACTGTCGATACACCTTAACTAACACTTCTAGGTCATACTTTTATACTTCTCATATGACCAATTCAATGCACTTTGCAACTCTTCTCAAACAAAAAAATGAATCGTTCACTTACTCTTCAATAACTTCAACCTATATTAACATGCACACAATCCTTTTATATAATGTCAACTTCGTTCATTAAGGTTCATGCACAACAAGCCTCTTTCCACAAATTTACGGACATATAACAATTCACAAAGAAGAAAAAAAACATAAACAACATGAATTGCATTTCACCGTCCCTAATAACCCCTTCACCTTCCTCTAGTTCACCCACTTAAGAAAAGAGATAGATAAGATAAGGTTGGAAAAAGTTTTTCTAAATACTACTCTGGGTCTCCTCTTAGGACTCCTCCGTTATCTTTTTTTATCTCAATTCCCCATACTCATATATCCTGTACTAGGAGAGATAGCACTGCGCGGCGCCGCCTTCCAACCCCCACCAGAGATAGGATCCCTGTCAACCTTTTTTCACCTTGTACTTCGTCATCATCCTAATGGCCGTATGAGATAGACTGAGAATAGGATGGAATATAGAAAAAGATCCAGGCCCCCAAGATCCTTCCCACCTGTGCTACAGATCTCCACACCTTTCCCACCAAAGTTATACCGTTTATCCCAACACCTCCTAATCTGACTCCCACCCGTACTTTCAATATCACCCGCAATTGATACGTGTCCGTCTTGATCCCAGACCTTCTAGACCCAATCGTTTTGTAAGGGGGATCTCTTATCCTTTCGCCCTACTGCGTGCGCACGTCTAGGTGTACCGGTTGCGTTTGCGGGTAGCTCTTGAGGGAGCGCAAAGCAGGGGGAGCGTCTCGTGCCAGAAGGACAGGAAAGAACACTATCACGTCAGGGTCACCAATGTACGTGAGAGACCCCCAAATAATGCTAGTAAATCACCCAACAGAGTCAATAATAACACATCCCAGGAGGGAATGAGACCAAGACCAAGTGAGAGTGATATTAAAGGTTTTTATCTAAAATTAGGGCAAGCCAAATCTACTCTGCTCACGCCGAGAGCGCTCTGCAGAAAACATATTACACATTGACTATATTCACAAAAAGCGTCATCACTGTGGGAGGGCCTGCGGGGCACAGGAGGGATTGGGTTGGGACACTAAGGGTTGGCACCTATAGGGTCAGAAACGACGGATTGGTCCGAGGGCACGTGATGAGACGACGTGGTGTCCGGGGTCAATCGGTCAGCTGGGCTCATCAGCCTGGTATTCCGTGTTGACTTTTATGTATCCTTTGACATCCTAAACATGTGACATTTGCCCTTTGTGGCCATGCACTCATTCATTCAGGACTCTGATCTGTTTATCCGGTGGGAAGGCCTGTATCTTAATACTTGTGAAAACAGGGTTCAAAGATAGGTTGTATGGTTGAAGGTGTTTGCGTAATAACAACAAGGGGGATTCAGAATAGATGGCTGAAATGACTATGTCACAAAAGGTACATATCCTGATAGGCATACATTTCATTGTGTGGGTTCAGTGATCGAATGTCCAAGCATCACTAACTCTCTGTTAATCTTGGTGACACCCATTGGACTTGGAGAGAATCGAGACTCCTATGTAGTCTGGTTCCTTGTTATACAATAACTCAGGGCCTTTCAGAACACAATTTTTACATGTGGCTGGCTGCTTTATGCTTAAATCACATTGGTTTAGGACATGCTTCATCTTTCATTTAGCTAGGCACTCTCAACATAACACAAAGGGAAAGCAAATAATTAATCAAGAAATGATCAAGAAATAAAACATATCTTTGACTCAAGGTTCACTTATTCTAAAACGTGCAGGCCACAGCTCGGGGTCTCTGGGTGGGTTTTTAACTGGGAGTGAGACTAACCAGGAGTGATCAACGTCTGCTTTATGCTTGTATGACATTATACATGTGTTTACATTCGACCTTATAAAAGTGATGTAGCATGGTGCTGGTGTGTACGGATTTGCATTTGGTTAGGTATTGTACTGTTACAAACTATTGCTATGAGCATTTCAAAACCATAGGCTATCATGCATTGTGCTTTCATCGTAGCGGGGTAGCATAGGAACTTCTAATTACACACGTATATATATTTATATTGTTCACTCGTAGGTCTCTTTAGCCTACCATTAGGTTTATACGATTTTAAATAGGAAGAAAAGTGTGCTTACTTTTATCCATATCAAAGGCAAAATAGACTCATGTGATTAAGGGTCCTTCTAACTGTTAGCTCTGCCTTAGAGGGCACTGGGATTATGTTTTTATGGTCAGGGTCTGTGGGGCAGGTTTATAGAGACAGATAGCTTTTGCTCTGGCCCTTGCTTTGGGCTGCATCTGGGTTAGTGAAGGGAGACGGAAGGCAGAAGATAAAATGTGGATTTTGTTGCATTCTCTGCCAGCCTTCTCATGGGAAACGAGCAGCCGTGGAGACGGCACAGGGGAGGAGGTGGGTGGAGGGACTAGCTCGCTGTGCGCGGCCTTGACGGGAAGCGCTACAGCTTGAGTGAAGCCTCCACGGCTGTTTTAAACTTGAAAAATGGAGTCACTGATTTACAAAATGGAGTCTTATCCATCTCTGGTTTGACACTGCTGTAAGGGGTGTATGCAAGGAGGTCATAGTGCTTAAGGATATTCCTGCACAAAAGGGTTCACAGTTCCTAAAGATATTCCCGCACGAGTGCTCCGGGCCGGGGCCCTGGACCCAAAGCAGCCGCGACTTGGCCTACCCAGGAAGTGTAGGAATGGGGGGGGGGCAAGATTCCCCTCCTTCCACTCACTTCCAAGGAGAGAAAGTTGCCCCTGAGCTATCCTCCCAGGTCAAAACTATCATAACATAACTATAGTAGAATTACATAAAGCCACAGGCCTCAGAATATGGGATGAAGGAAAACAGATTTTGCAGCACACTGTCCAGGGCTGGTGCTCACAGCCAAGGTTGTAGATGAGCAGAACATTCCTGGCCCCAGAGCCAAGAAGTCACCTGCTAAGTAACAGAATAAATCCTCACTAATTGCAGACATAAAAGCTCAATTGTGCGGTCTTCAAACACGTGATCTGGTCAATCCAAACAATAGACATTTACTTGTGGTGGGAATAGGAGCAGTTCCCAGCGAAGCAGACAAGAACTGATACATGTGTTGTTTTACAATGTTGCGACCTGCAGGCACTCTCTCAAGCAAAATGGTTATACCAGTAGCAACAATGGGGACATAGGCCCTCATTACGAGTTTGGCGGTTGACATGGAGCTTTTAGCTCAATGGCTGCCACCAAACCAGGCTCGTTTACTGGGTTCCTGCAATGAGGAATAACCGGGTCATTCCAACATTGGAAGACCCGGTAATTCCTCCTTGCAGGAACCATTCCCCATTCCCATTTGAGCCCCCATAGGGCTCAATGGGAATGGGGAGAGAGGTAACAACGGGCACATTACAGGTGTCCCATTGTTACCTCCATCTTCCCTCGCGGGACCCGGAAAGCACGCCTGGTTTTAGCAGGCGTGCGATCCGGGTCCCGCAATGGGAAGCTTGTAATCGGCCCTGACGGAATGAAGGGGGCCAGTCCCGTACCGGCCCCCTTCATTCCATCACGCCTGCCTCACAATGAGGCCCATAGTCTTTCTCATCACCTTGAGAAGGTACACAGAGCTGGGTCCCAAGCCTGAGGAGACCTGCTCCAGCCAATCAGAGAACACAAATCCGGAGGTAGATGACAAAGGGCAAAGGCCAATGGTAATCCTGCGACCCTGCAACAATGTAATAGATAGTTTTGGGGGAAGGCTCGGCAAAGCCACCTGACATGAGAGGACCAGTCAGCTAACTTCTATAGGTGCCGGCTATAGGCTCTACCACCCCAGCCACCCAATCGTGTAAGCTCTTAGGTTTCTTTAGGACCTGTGACGACACATCCCAACCAAAGCCCCTGACACAGGCTCATGAGCTGTGATTGCTGAAGATGTTCCTATTTCCTGTATGAAGCCCGTCTGTTATGGAAAATAAAGGACATATCTAACTTGCCCTTGGCTGAGTCCTCTGTCCATTTACAGGGGGAGGGTTTGTTGGGACCTGGGTGCTCTGAAAGGAGATTGTGTAGTAAGAACCCTGGTCTTCTGGTATACCTAAACAATTGGTAGCAGATGGATGGTTCACTACGCTCATTCGGCATAGCAGAGTGTGAGACCACGCAGGAGTGCACCCTGCACAGATGCCATCAGGAGCCAACTTGGGAAATATCCCACCTGCAGCCCGAAGGAGCCCAGCAAGACCAGATGGGTGGTATAGCAGTTTTGGGCGAGCCGATGGCCAAGCAGCATCAGTGGATCACAGAGTCTAAGTATTCACTCAGCAGCCTCACAGCAATAAAGAGAGGTGGTAAAGAATTGTTGGGTGTGGGGTGGTAATAAGTATTGTTGAGTATCGTTGAAGTAGTGTTGAGTATTGTCAAGTTTATTTGAGAAAGGAGCGCTAGTAGATGCCATTTGTTCATGGTTAGGGAACATTCGATCTTAAGGTTAAAGGTTCAGGCGGTTAGCCTAGACTATTGACTTAAGGGTACGGATGACAGAAGTTATGTAAATATTGGATTTCCTGTGGATTGGGTGTCTTAGCTCGGGTCATAGATCATGGTATCCCTGTGTATAGGGCTTAGCAAGGGAGGCTAGCTCAAACAGCAGAAGGTGTTCTTCTGTTTAAGTCTTGCTGAGGCATTTTATCTACTAGGGGATGCTGTACGTACAGATTGAGGACATGAAATATTGGTATACCCTGTTAGGAGGCAGGATGACAGCCTTGGGCATATGTTGGTTGAGATTTGTGAAAATGTCTGAGTAATGAGACAATATTGTTGTGAGCTCTGTTAGTGATTGCTATCATTCCCTCACCTACTGAAGAGGTGACATCACCAGTGAGATCTGTGTATAGGAATTGGA
Source organism: Ambystoma mexicanum (assembly GCF_040938575.1). Classification (NCBI taxonomy): domain Eukaryota; kingdom Metazoa; phylum Chordata; class Amphibia; order Caudata; family Ambystomatidae; genus Ambystoma; species Ambystoma mexicanum. Next base: position 876,761,304 of record NC_090941.1, read on the forward strand.
GAGCACAAAGAGGTACAGAATTAGGTTTTGACAATCAAAAATGACAGAGTAGGCTGTTCTGTGGCGGTGCACAGAAGGGGCATGCGCAAGGTTGGTGGGTGTGACTGAGGAGGCAGAGAGTTGCAGAAGAACGGTATGTGGAGCACCCCTAAGAAGTTGGTTGGGAGCCAGAGAGGATCATGATATTTTGAAAAGAACTGGCATCTGCAAAGTTGTAGAAAAACAAGATAAAATGTTTTATTTAGTCTGAATAACAGCGGGAGTGTTGAAGTAAGCATTAAAAAGCAATGTATTGTGGGAAAGGTGCGGGGGACACGCCCCTACAGCACCTGTGCAAGACCCTTCCATGATATAAAGACAAGATTTGAAAAGATAGTATGGAATGGACGAAAAGCACAGAGGGTAAATTGACTAAGACATTGCCAAAGGGTGAGAGCTTCTCCAAATATGATCAGCAACCATTACACACAGATATACAAGAGATTTATAAGGGGAAAAAGTTGAGCAATCGTATGGCGATATTTGAGCCGTGCTAAATGTTTCAGGACGATGGAGGGGATGTGGCATGGCGTCAATGGATGCTGAGCCAACAGACAAAAGCCCTAAGCCCCCGCTTCTCCGCCTCTTCCGGAACATGGGAATGAAGGGACTGGAGCAGGAGCACAGATATTATACCCTATTTGAGAATTGAGAGCAGCGGAGGGGTGCACAAATCCAACATTTGCACCTCCACCATACATCAAGGAGGAGGGGGGAGAAAAGGGTTGTATCAGCAGGAGGGGGGCCAACCAGCAAAGGAGGTGGAAAAGGGGTACACAGTGAGACCCAGACAAGCACAAGAGAGGGCCTGGAAAATATAGAATGGAACAAGTGGGTGGGAGGACAAATACTCCTGAAATTAGACATACATACAGCAGGAGAAACAGTAGGGGTGAGTAAGGAAGTAGCTGGTTTCAAGAATAAGAGTGAAGCATGACAGTGGATACAGATAATGGAAGAGGTGGAGAGACAACAAAAAGATGAAAAGGGGGAACGCGAGAGACTGTGAAGTGAAAAGCAGAAGGCAGAAGAGAAATAGAGAAAGCAGCTCGTGATGAGGACAAAGAGAGAGCTCGAATAGATTGAGAGGAAAAGGGAGGAAGATGAGAAGGAAAAGCAGGTGTTGGTAAAGAGGGAAAGGAGGAAGTAGGAAATAGGGCGGCTAATAAGAGAGTGCAAATGCAAAGAGAAGTAGTAGTGCGCTGTGATAGACTTAAGACTAAGATTGGGATCAGCCACGTTTGATAGCAAGCCGAGCAAAAGCGCAGCAATAAATATGATAGAGCAGCTACATTGCCGGACAAAACCAACACAGGGTCCTACCTGAGGGGGGAATGTGAGAACTTGATTGACCTAGAAGGGGAGCTGCAGGGAAACATGGTACTGAGGAGGTTTAGCTTCCAGGACTATATCGACAGTGACTTGGGAGACACTGAGTCTGACGATGACATAGTGGGGAGTGAGGACGAGGGAGCAGGAAGACCTGTTCATTGATTGACAGGTAAACACACAAATCGGAGCTCCACATTGCGAGCAGACAAAGATACAGGGGGATTGCGGGGCAACAAGGATGAGAGACCATGACGGTCCAGGGCTACATCACACAGCATCGATGACCTAACCCTGTATGCGCAGAGACTTACAGACCATACAGCACGAAGGAGGGGAGAAGTGGCAAGGGCATTCACTGCCACCAAAGACACCGGGAGAGTGGATGGGGAGGTTGGGCTGACACAGTTCCCTTTTCTGGAAAAGTGAGGGGGCAACTGCAATACATACCCTGGAAACATATCGACAAGGAAAATGTGAGGTGTAGGCTACCCTTTTTGACCGCAGGTGCTGGGAAATATATATACGAAATGGAGAGGATGACAGCAGGGCAAAAGTTAGCAGTGAGGGACATAAACATTTTACTAGTGGTGCCCCTTAGAGAGGCTGCCAATGATGTGAGGAAAAGGGCTGGATACCCAGGAGTAACCACCCAGAACACGGCACACAATGGTTCACTGTTTGAAAATTGCCGAGCAGCCATATGGCAAGCTCTATGGGTGCAGTACCCAGACATGTCTGATATTAGTGCAATTATGGCACGCAAAATGGGCGAAGACAGAGACCACCTACAATGTATTCAGGCTATTCAATAGTTATGGCACCTTGAAACACGAGAACCGTGGGACAAAACAGTGTCATTATTCTATCATATATTATGCCAAGGGTTACCAGAGCAGGCGCAAATGCAACTGAAGAAATTGGTGGGGATGGAGGCAAAACCATGGTCAGAAATAGATCTTACAAGAGTACATTACTGCAGGTTAATGCAGGAAAGTGCAAGGAAAAAGCATGAGGAAAGAAAGCAGGAGGAGGCGAAGTTAGCGCAGAAGAAACTGTCTAAATACGCCATGGAAGGGGCAGTGTTAACAAGCACGGGAGGACAGAACCCACCACAGACACAGTACGCACCACCACCACAGGAAGAGGGTTCATGGGGTGGGGGGATGTGCAGCATGGATTCCAAGGAAGAGGGGGCCCCACAGGGATGCATGTATTAGCATCCAATGCAAAAAAGCCAAATGGGATTTTCGGGAGCTTTTCACGGGTATGGGAAATAAATGTGGCAGGGTCCTGAAGGGTTCTCTAGGGGGTATCAGAGGCAAATAAGAGAACTGCCCCAGTGCTGGGTGTGTGGACAAATAGGACATATCTCTAGGGTGTGTAATAGCAGAGGGGGGTACCACAGTTTGGGTTAAATGCCAACATATTCAGGGGAACAGAAAGAGTATTATACCCAGGACCAGACACCAATACAAGGACATGCACCAAATGCATACTTGCAGATACTCCAGCCCATGACACAGATATCACAAATGCAGGCACCAGCGAAACAGTATTCACATGCACCACAGATACCACAGATGCAGAATAATATGCAGCCATCATACATGGCACTGCCAAAAACCAGGACAGCAGCATGCACAGACTCCATGGCAATGACTCCCATTAGGAAACTAGGGAGGGTACCGTGGTGGGGGGCAACCCATTTGTAGGAAACAGAAATGTCAGTATACCCTCAGTAGGACAGCCCACAGAACAACCTGATGTGTTCCATCCTATTGATTACACCCAACCCGACGGAGTAACTACACTTAGGGGTGGCGATAGGTGATAAAACATTCTCCTTTCTTGTAGACACAGCGGTAACTAGATCCTGCATCCGTGAAGGGAAGTATAGATTGTCAAGCGATGACATGAATGCTCTGGGATTCTCTGGAGTGACGGAATTGGTTCCATTTACAGACAGTATTGCACTTTCTATAGGAGAGCACGACCTCGCTCTACCCTTACTGTATTCCCGACAGACACTGGTAAACATAATGGGGAGAGACATCATGAGCAAACTAAGCATTACCATCTCAGTCACTGAGAAGGGGATAGTGTGTTCCACACCTGGGATATACCTTCAAAATGTGAGGGAAAGTATTCAAGCTTATTGTGGACGTAAGGTACAGCGGGGGCTGTCAGCAGAATAGGAACTATTTCGTTATGGGACTGAAATACTAATAGCATGGCTCCCAGGGATTCAGGGAAAAATGTGACACCTTCCAAATGAGTACATGTTCAGGCCAGAATTACCATTAGACAAGAAGGAAGGGACGATGGTGCCACTAGAATTAGAGGCAGTGGTAATAGGGGACAAGTGGATAGCAATACATGGGGCAGATGACCCAGGGCGAGCTTGACGATCAGGCATTGCCGTGGCTGAGGGGTACATATTGACTTCAGTTACAGATGAAGAACTGTTGAAAGACAAACAATCAGATCATAAGGTAGTGTGAAAATAAATAATTACAGAGAGGTACCACAGAGAATGGCGATGATGCTACAAGCACCACCGACATTTCTCGAGGAAGACTTGGCAAGGGTCCTCAGCATTTTATGGACCATAAGTCCCTATGCTGTAGGGATTCTGAAAGGGATGGAAGCAGTGAAATTAAAACCGAAGCTCAGAGCCATTTTACCAAGAGCTAGGCAATATCCCCTTCGAGAAAGGCAGACAAGGGTAGTTATGAGAAAATTGCAACAGTAGGGAAGCTGGTCATCCTAAAATCATCAGTATCACCATGCAACATGGCAGTGTACCCTGTCAAAAAGGCAATGGGGGTCATGGATATTGGTACAGGACTTGCACCCTCAGAACCATAATGTAGAAGCAGAATTCCCTTTATTTCCAGCAACAATTTTGTGTAGCATTCCCAATGAAGCTACCAACTTCAAGGTTATAGATTTAAAGAATGTTTTTTCCTCTATACCACTACACCCAGACTCACAAGATTTACCTTTGTTTCTATATAGAAATAAGAAGTGGAAACATACTAAACTTCCTCAAGGGAATTGCAAATCACCTTCCATATTCATGTAAAATTGGAGAGAGTTGTTATAGAGTAGGTAGACAACATATTCATTTGCAGCAAGACAGAGACACAGTGTAGAGATGATTCTGTGCATATGTTGACTGTACTAGCAGCAACGGGATACAAGGTAGACAAGGCTAAATTACAATATTGCCAGAAAGAAGTGTTGTACATTGGACAGCTGATATCCCAAGATGGGTGAAAAAAGACACCAAAAAGAGCAAAGGTGATACGCAAGACAGCAAAGCCCACAACCATAATACAAATGCAGCACTTTCTAGCACTATGTAATTATTGCAAAGTGTGGGTATTTGACTACAGCACTTAAACTAGGCCCTTACTGAGTGCACTGAAGGAAGCCCAAAGAGGGGAGGGTACATAACAATGGACAAAAGAAATGACTGAGGCCTTTGACGAGCTGAAATAAGCAATATGCACAGCACCAGTGTTCAGGATCCCAGACTATCAAAGTGAATTCTTCTTATTATCGCACTCCAATGGAGTTGTTATGACCGCAGTACTGCTCTACTATCTATCTATCTATCTATCTATCTATCTATCTATCTATCTATCTATCTATCTATCTATCTATCTATCTATCTATCTATCTATCTATCTATCTATCTATCTATATTTATGTTTACATAGTGCTGTTCGTCCATAGGCCTCAGAGTGCTTACTGACACAACAGACAAGCATGGGGCACAAATCTCAAGCATATTACAGTGGAAAATTAGACCCAGTAATGAATGGACACTCTGCATGTGAACGGGCATTGGCTGAAGCTGCATTCGCAGTAGAGAAATCAGCGGGTAATACCATGGGATGCAGCACCGCTCCTTATGTGGAGCATGCTCTCTTCACAATACTGGAAAGGCCTAAAAGTACATTGACAACACAGAGAGCTTCAGGGTATGAGGTGTTACTGTCAAACCAAGCTCTCAAAATAGTGGGATGCCGACTTGTCAACCCAGCGACTTTCATCGCCGAACTCATAGGGGAGGGTGACTATGTGCATGACTGCATAGCCAACATAGAACAACTCAGCGACACCCCAAAGGTACAGGAGACTGCTTTTGAGAGTGAGATGTGCTTTAGAGAGTGAGATGTGCTTTATATTGAACGGTCCTCAACAATTCACTGAACGACTGGGGAAAGACATACTGGGACAGCAGTAGTGAGATTGAAAGAGGAAGAGACAAGTGAGGTGGTAACAAGCGCACGTCTACCGTCACATTTATCAGCACAAGCAGCAAAAATAGAACTTTATGATTGGCACTGGAGCACAGCAAAGGCAAGGAAATAACAGTATATTCAGATTCAACTTATGTGACATTCTGTCATGTTAGCTGAGGAGGGGCTTCTGGCGTGCTAATGGGTCACTGGTGCAGCACGCACTCTTATTGGGCAGACTGATAGAGGCACACCAGTACTCACTGCACATGGCAGTGGCAAAGTGCCAAGCCCACATGAGGGGGGAGGACCCCTTCAGTAGGGGCAATGAGGCAGATGCAGAAGCAAAAAGCGGCACCTATTTTGAGGACATTTAGGACATTTTAGCAATAGATGCTTCGTCCCAGGTGCGCAATTATGTGCGAGCAAGACACTAAAGAAAGGATATAACACTTAAACAGTGGCACAGATAATGGAATTACAGGCAGCTGTACTCAGGGAAGAAAAGGCGTTATGGATAAAGAGGGATGTACATGTCTCCGACAGACGCCTTATGGCGGCAAAATAACACAGGAAAAGTGGTGATGCTATTGTCATTATTATACATTAAACTGACACTATTACACCATCATACCCATATTGGAGGAGATTGGCAGAGTCCTAGTTTGGCAGAAAATGTGGCAGAATTCATGACTAATTGACTAGTTTGTAAAAAATGTACAGCAGGTCATACACTAAGGGTAGTGCAAGGAGACATAGCTCAGGTAATGGGTCCATTCCATCACCTGCACATCAACTATGTTGACATGCTTCAAGTATGCCACGGCTACCCCAATATGATAGTGGTTGTGAGCCTGTTTTACTGATTGGATAGAAGCCGGTCCCTGTTCCAATCCTGATGTCTTAGAGCGGCGAAATTCCTGGTTTGAGAAATCTTCTTGTATGAGGTCCTGCAGTCTGACAATGGTCCTCACTTCACCAATGAGATGTTCCACCACATCACAACCTTGTTGGGAATACAACAAACTCTCTTGTGCCTATCACCCACAAGCAAACGGTATATGTGTGAGCACCTTAACTGGCTGCTCAAAGGAGGCATCCCCAACATTAAAAAGACCCTTAACAAAAGCTGACTGCACTGTCTTCCATTAGCATTATTCACATTGCACTATAGACCAGGGTCCACCCACCATTTAACCCCACATGAGGTGGTGACAGGACGGTGCATGAGAGTTCCTTGCAGCACTTTGTGATCCTAGAATACGCACAGTTTGGAAATGACCATTCCTTCTTGCAATGACCCAACACCATGTTTGCAGGCTTGAATAAATTAAATACTAATACAATAATGTTTTTTTTAGTGCATTTCAGGTGGGCAAAAAACATCTTCAAGACTACACAGGAATTCAAGAAGGTATAAGTGATGGGGGACATTATTAAAATAATGCTTGTTGTGTCCTTTGTCTTATGTTTATGTGATATTTTCGCTCTCATCTTTTGGCGAATGCCATATGTTACAATTAATACCACTGTGACCTCTACTAACACAACCCCAACTCCAGCAGGTGGAACTATCATGTCTGGTGGAAAGGTAAGCACTGTAAGTACAGTAAGGAGAGTACTGATGCAGACATGGGAGGGGTGCCATGTTTACAATCCGAGGAAGATTTCAAGGGAGAATGGCAACATTACGATGGATGTCCAAGGCAATATTCCCTTTATGAAGATATTTATATAAAAACACTTGAAATGATGGACGATTATTGGAAAAAGACAATACATAACTGACAGCACACAGAAAGGAGAGACAAAAACAATAACACAGAAAGAATTACCATGTCCTAAGAAGGGACCCAAGGAAATAGGAAAACCAGAATGTTGGGAACGACCACAAATGCTTGTGTATGGCTAGATGTACACAGTTGAAGGATGGAAGGAGGGAGTGGTAAGCAGCAAAGCACATAAGCTGCTTCAAGTTCCAATAAACACAGTACAAGCAGACAATTATAAATGCCTGAAAGAATGGAATGCAAGTGCAAAGTTACTGATTTGGATGGACAATGATGCTGGACCAGTGCCCATAATACCACTGAAGAAAGCAGAATTGCATTTCAAGCAGTATTCATTGATCATTATTGGGCATGCAGATCAAAGGTATATGAGAATCAGCCACTCAACTGGGGATGCACGTCAATATGCCAGCACTAGTAGTGCCACAAAAAGACATCAAAACAGAAGACTTCCCTAAAATGGACAATGCAAGTAGAAAGAAGAGGTCAGTAGAAGTGAGTAGAGTGAAAATAGAGAACTACTTCTCATCAGCATTGGAAGCATCTCTGGATGATTTACCAGCTGAACGTTGATTGATCATTTGCACAGTGATGCTGTTCGCATCAGTATTTCCAGCTGTACATCGCTAAGATTTTTTGATTGAACCTCATCAGTAGGGTGTAGCTGTGCCTCTCTAAGATTTCTTTTGGTTGAACCTCATCAGTAGGGTGTAGCTGTGCCTCTCTAAGAGGTTGAACCTCATCAATAGGGTGTAGCTGTGCCTCTTTAAGAATAGAGACCCAAGCTACTCCTCATTGATGATCCCCAACAAGGATGGAACATGTTTGGGGATGCTTGTGGTCTCGTGCAGAAGGGATGTGACCTAGCAGTTTGGGATGGACTGCCCCTTTTGGGGTGGCGCCAAGCCTGATTTGCATATGGCCTTTCCCCTTCTTTAATGGCTTGGCAGGCGAAGAACGGTGGTCTGGAGGGTTGCCAAGAGCAATTCCAGTGGTTAAGATTAATTCTAAACCTTCCAGCCATCACTTCTTTGTTTTTGTTCCAGCTGTACAGACAAACACAAATTCAAAATGGCACCAGATTACGAGATTGGAGTTGATGAAGACCACAATCTCAACTGCAAATGGCTTCAACGCAATAAAAGAAGAGTTCCAAGCAGGTAGGTTTATGGCCCTTCAGAACAAATATGTTCTAGACCTTCTCACAGCAATGGAAGCAGGAGTTTGTGCCAAGATCGGGTCTTTTTGCTGTACACTGGTGCTTGTAAACGATGAAGCAAGTGGCACACTTACAGAAGCAGTTACCAGATTGTCGAAAATGCATGCCAAGATAGAGGTGGAAGCCAACGGAACAAGAAAATATCAAACCTGGCTATATTTTCACGGATGCCAACATGGATGGAAGATGGACTAAAAGTATAACTAGGAGCACTAATATTGGCACTAGTGTGTGATTAATATCTACATCACGCAATTTCTCGAAATGACAGAGAAAATAATAGGGAAGAAATTACTAGTAGATATTAATAAAAATGGTAAAGAAGATAAGATAGTAGAAGAAAGAAATAAGGACACAGATAAAGGAGTGCCCATTGTTCCCGACTGAGATGATAGCATTCAATGATCCCGTGGACAACAAAAGTTACTGGGCAAAATGAGTATGGTTTAACCCAGAAGGAGACTGCAGTTACATGACATGGAGTTTCGATGACCATTCAAATTACTATAGACATCTTGGAGGAATAACAAAGATATGGCTAACAAAAGCGATGTTGACTGGTTTTGTTGGAGTGATCGACAAGTCGACCAGAGGAGGGAACTGAAGAGAGGGTCCCTGGAATGCCCCTCTTGACCCCCATAAGCATGACAGCCTGAAGAGCCAGAAATGCAAGATGCCAGACACTGTTAGCCTAGCACCCGTGAGGCCCAGTGACATCTACAAATGTGAACAGATATTCTTTCAGACAACCATTCACACCTTATCCAGATGACATCTTCCTGGATACCGGTGCCTCAACACTGATCATGGATGCAGGTGCCTCACTGGACCTGATCAACTAATGACAAATATCCTACTCTGCTGACATCATTAGAGGCATCACGACATAGTAACGTTAGCCACAAAGCATACTCGCACCCATGCACAAAGTTACACAGACACACATGTGCACACACAAAGAACATGCTTAGACATTTCTGTAGATAGAGGACAGATAACCATACATACTGTCAGAAACCTTTCCTTTTCACTAGCAAAATGCAGAAACTCAAGAAAAGCACAAGATGCATAGCAAGCTTGGAGCTGCTTTTTGCAACTAACCCTTTGGAACAACAGAATCGTTTAAGGAACCTGGAAGGAACAAGTGCCACTAACCCATAAGGAAAATAATACAATATAGACAAATGGAAATCATAGCATAACTATAGTAGAATTACGTAAAGCCACAGGCCTCAGAATATGGGAAGAAGGAAAACAGATTATGTAAGAACACTGTCAGGGCTGGTGCAGGCTGTCAATGTCAGAGATGAGCAGAACATTCCTGCCCCCAGTGAAAGGAGCCACCTGTAAAATAACAGAATGAATCCTCAGTAATTGCAGACAGAAAAACTCAGTTTTGCGGTCTTCACCTACGTGATTTGGCAGAGCCGAACAATATGATATGATATGATATGATATGATAGTTTATTTATATAGCGCCTATACACAATGTGTTTCAAAGCGCTTCAAGGCAAGGGAGGGAACAAGGGAAAATACAACCACATTTTTACAGGCCATGAACAGTAAGGATGTGAAATTAACTATCATACTCGGCCTGACGACATTTCAGATAGTGCAAGAGCTAAAACATAGATAAGGAAGGGAGGGGGAGAGTGGGAACGAAATGGAAACAGACAGACGACTACCGTACTAGGCCTGATGACATTTCTGGTAGAGCCAGAGAAAAACAAAAGGTGAGGGAGAGGGGTGCAGAAAGGGTGGGGAGGAACAAAACAAGCCACTATCATACTAGGTCTGACAACATTTCAGATAGTGCTGGACGGGTGGTGGGGAGGAAAAAAAACAGTAATGGAGGGTGGAGGAAAGAGACGAGGTTGCTGTCATATTAGGTCCAGGGACAATTCTGATAGAGTAAGTGCGTAGAAGAAAGTAAGGAGAGGAGATAGGAAAATGGAGAAGGGAAAGGAGGAGAGAACAGAGAGTAAGCAGTCTAAAGAGTGGAGAAGCAAGAGTGGAGAGCGAATACAATTACAGAAGTCAGTAGTAACACATAATGTTGCAAGCCTGGATACAAGATGAAGATGGGAAGAGCATGATTCAGGGCCACCATGAGTACAAGATGCAAAGGAAGTCCAGCATGAGAGTTGAGAAAGAGCCACGCACCGTGAATGAATGAAGTCCATAAAAGTCAAATCCAGCATTGGCCACAAGACGGTGATGGTGAAGGAAGGCACCAGATGGGTGGGGCTTGCTAAGTGGTGAAAAAGAGCAGCAGGAAGGAAGGCACCATGTGGGCCAGGCTTAGGCCAAGTGACCTCTTCCGCGGTGGGAAGAGGATTTGTTTTCAGTGAAGCAGACAAGAACCGATACAGGTGTTGTTTTACTACATTGCGACCTGCAGGCCCTCTCTAAGGCGAAATTGTTATACTAGTAGCAAAAATGGGGGACACATAGTCTTTCTCATCAACTTGAGATGGTACACAGAGTGCTGAGAACAGAGCTGTGTCCCGGCCTGAGGGGACCCGCTCCAGCTAATCAGGAAACGCAAATCCAAAGGTGGATGGCAAAGGGCAAGGGCCAATGGTCATCCTGCAACCCTGCAGCAATGTAATAGATAGTTTTTGGGGAAAGCCACCTGATATGAGAGGGACAGCCAGCTAACTTCTATAGGTGCCAGCTATAGGCACTACCCCCCCAGCTACCCAATCGCATAAACTCTTAGGTTTTTGGGGAAGAGTCCTGACTTGTGACAGCACATCCCAACAAAAGCCCCTGACAAGGGCTCAGGCACTGTGATTGCTGAAGATGTTTCTATTTCCTATATTATCCCTGTCTGTTATGGAAAATAAAGGATAATTCTAACTTGCCCTTGGCTGAGTCCTCAGTTTCTTTACCTGGGGAGGGTTTGTTGGTTCCTTGGTGCTCTGAACAGTGATTGTGAAGTGATTGTGTAGTGTGAACCCTGCTCCTCTGGTATACCTAAACAACTGTAATCAGAGTTTATGGAAATCTGCAACAAAATTGCCACTGGGGCAGGTAAACCATGTCTTTGGAGATCTACATATGAACAATCAGTCAATTTGCATTTAACGCTTTGCAAAATGCTTAGATTTAATGCATTTGTTCCCATGTTGTAAATAAATCACATTCTTTTTTTCCCTATGGAACTCTCTCCCACACCAATACAACTTTAAATGTACCCCAACATATCTGTCAATCATTTGAGATCAGTTACACTTTTCCTTCAATTGAGTTATTAACATTGTAGAGATGTACAGTAGTTCTACACTGGGTATCTTTCATCATCCCATATTTATTGCATGCCCAGATGTTGTGAGTCCTAAGTCTACCCTGGCTAGAAACCCAAACGCTCTCAATGAGGCTGCATCATGTTTGGGATTGGTTGTGGTTGTGAGCATAATGACGTGACTGTGCAGGTTGGGGTGTGCTGTCACTTTTTGGGTGAGACCAGACCTGAATTCCAAAGCTTCTTTCACCCTCTCTGGTGGCTTGACAAACAGAACACGATCATCTGGAGAATTGTCTGTAGTGATGCCAGCGGTTCAGATCCATTCCAAACCTTTCAGCTATTCAGTGTTGCATACAGCGTCAAAAGCATTGATGAATCCAATGTTTGGTGCATATAGACATATATCACTGCTTCTTATTTGCCTTCAGCTTTTATGTTTTTGTTTTTGCAATACAGTAATGAATAATGTCTTTGTTATGAAAGCCTCTATGAATGACGAGATCAAATAAAGGATTGTCCAACTTACCAACTGACGACATTGCAGCCTAAGATCACTTAATTACAAGGTAATGACATTATCCTGTCGCCTTTGACCCTGATGGTATATTTACATTCTGCAGTGATAAACTAGGAACTTCAGCAAGGTCTGATTGGTAAGGACATTGGAAGAATCTAATTGTAAACCCTCGCAAACGCAGGCAAACAAGAATTGTAAGTGAACTTAAAATATGGCCGTAAACTGTTCAGATTTTCATTTGAAGATAAACAAGGCATTCCATAAATGTAATAAATGATCAAAATGTCACATTTCTTACATTGATATATGCCAGATGCCTCAAATTACCAACTTACGCAAACATTCACACAATAATGGTAAGTATGTAAGGTACTAGTTTGGCATAAAGCCCCCAAAAGACAATAAAGGCTTAGGGCCTCATTACACGGATGGCGGTAAGGGTTTACCGGTACCGGTATTTTACCGGTACCGGTAAATCCTTACTGCCTTACTTCGAGGTCCCTTTGCGGGTTGGGGAATTTAACGCCTGCTTTTTGCAGGCATTAAAAAACCAACCCGCAAAGGGACCAGGGAGCTAATTACGGTACCGCAATTTGCAGTACCGTAATTAGCGCCTTCCCCATTCCCATAGAGCCCTATGGGGCAAAAATGGGAATGGGGAAGGGCAATGGTGGAAGGGGGAATTACCACCCCGCCAACCTTGGAATAGGGCTGTAATTCCCCTTTCCACAAAGGCGGCGACGATATTTTACCGGCATGAACCATGGCGCTAATAGCACCATGGTTCACCACCATCCGTGTAATGAGGCCCATTGACTCTCAATTAATATGTAGTATCATAACTATTGGAATTGCTATGTTATTTATTTATTTACTGGATATTTATGAGGCACTTATACAACAAGACACTGGGGGTAATTCATAGAATTCACCGCAGAAGTGGTGCACGTGGCTGGCACACAGAGGGAGCGTGCACCAGTCTGCGCCAGCAGTGTGCCCCAAAACCTATTTTGAGGCACAGCGTATTCATGGATACTAACATCCATAATCAGCCGTGGCGCAGAGTGGCACAGCGACCTTGCAGCAGCACCAGTTATGCCCCCAACCCCGCCCCGTGCGCCAAACACATTGCACATATCCTGTACATGGCGCAAAGGCCAGTGGACCAGCATGCAGCCCCCCAATCATGAAAACGCACTAAAAACGCCACACAGCCCTCACGCGCCAGCGAAATCGCATGGAAAACACCCTGCGCACCCCTCGGATTATGGGTTACCAGCTCGCGCCTTTGAAATCGTGTGGAAAACTCCCCGCGCATCCCTCGGAATCCGCACACCCCTCTCGCGCCAGCAAAATTGAATGAATAAATCCCCACGCACCCCACGGATTACGCATACCCCTCTCGCGCCAGTGAAATCATGTGGAAATCTCCCTGCACACCCCTCGGAATACACACACCCCTCACGCGCCAGCGAAATCACATGTAAAACTCCCTGTGCACCCCTCGCGTGGAAAACTCCCCCTGTGGCATGGACTGCCTGTGGGGCATGGACTGGGGTGAAGGGCTGCCTGCGGGCATGCCCAGGGGTGAAGGGCTGCTTGCGGGGCGTGGCCAGGGGTGAAGGGCTGTCTGCAGTGCATGCCCAGGTGTGATGGGCTGCCTGCGGGGCATGGCCAGGTTTGAAGGGCTGCCTGCGGGGCATGCCCAGGGGTGATGGGCTGCCTGTGGGGCATGGCCAAAAGTGGCGCACACAGCTGGCACACAGAGGGAGCATGCACCAGTCTGCGCCAGCCGCGTGCACCAAAACCTATTTCATGGATACTAACATCCATAAGCAGCCGTGGTGCAGAGTGGCGCAGCGACCCTGCAGCAGCATCAGTTACGCCCCCAACCCCGCCCTGTGTGCCAAAAACAACACGCAAATCTCGTACATGGCGCAAAGGCCAGTGGACCAGCATACAGCCCCCAATGTGCTAAAAACACCACACAGCCCTCACCCGCCAGCGAAATCGCGTGGAAAACACCCTGCGCACCCCACCGGATTACGCCTACCCCACTCGCGCCATCAAAATCGCGTGGAAATCTCCCCACACACCCCTCGGAATACACGCACCCCGTTCGCGCCAGCAAAATCACGTGGAAAATTCCCCACGCACCCCTCGGAATACGCTTACCCCGCTCGTGCCAGTAAAATTGCGTGGAAAACTCCACGTGCAACCCTCGGAATACGCATACCCTGCAGCAAAATCACATGGAAAAAGTCCCCCCAGTGGTATGGGCTGCCAGTGGGGCATGGACTGGAGTGATTGGCTGCCTGTGGGGCATACCCAGGGGTGATGGGCTGCCTGCGGGGCATGTTCTGGGGTAATGGGCTGCCTGCAGGGCATGCCCAGGGGTGATGGGCTGCCTGCGGGGCATGGCCAGAAGTGGCACACGTGGCTGACGCACAGAGGGAGCCTGCGCCAGTCCGTGCCAGCCGCGTGTGCCAAAACCTATTTTGTTGCACAGCATATTCATGGATACTAACATCCATAATCAGCCGTGGCGCAGAGTGGCGCAGCAACCCTGCAGCAGAGCCACTTACGCCCCCAACCCCACCCCATGTGCCAAAAACATCGCACAAATTCCATCGATGACGCAAAGGCCAGTGGATCAGCATACAGCCCCCCAACCATGAAACATGCTAAAAACACCACACAGCCCTCATGTGCCAGCGAAATCGTGTAGAAAACAACCCGCGCACCCCTTGGATTACATGTACCCCACTCGCACCAGCGAAATCGCATGGAAAACTCCCCACGCACCCCTCGGAATACACATGGAAAACTCCCCACGCACCCCTTGGAATACGCGCACACCCCTCGCGCCAGCAAAATCACATGGAAAACTCCCTGCGCACCCCTCAGAATATGCGTACTCTGCTTGCGCCAGCAAAATCATGTGGAAAACTCCCTGCGCACCCCTCGGAATACACATAGCCTGCTCGCCCCAAAAAAATCGCATGGAAAACTCCCTGCACACCCCTCGGATTACGCGTACCTCGCTCGCGCCATCGAAATTGCGTGGCAAACTCCCTTTGCACCCCTCGGATTATGCATACCCAACCCCCCACCCCCATTGATGGCCACCTGCCAGCAGGCCCCGACTCATGCCCCCCATTGACCCCACTGACGGGCACCGGCCTGCAGCCCCCGACTCATGCCTCCAACCCCCATTGACGGGTACCTGCCAGCAGGCCCTGACTCATGCCCCCAAATCCCCACCCCCCCATTGACGGGCACCTGCGAGCAGGACCCCCACCCCCCATTGATAGGCACCTGCCATCAGGCCCCGACTCATGCCCCCACCCCTCCACCCCCCATTGACGGGCACCTGCCAGCAGGCCCTGACTCATGCCCCTCCACCCAACACGTCTACACAATCCAGAGACATGCCCCTTATGGCCACCCAAATCCCACCCCACGCTATCCTAGTCCAAACACCCAACCCAGCATTCCATCCACTCCACATATAATTCCCCATGTCATGATAGAAAACAAATAACCAGCATGCCCATGAATACATGTCCCTCAGACCCACACAATGGCGACACATGACTGAGAAAACCCAAATTGTGACATGCACAAAACGAATGAGAGAAGCCCACACAAGTAAAGTAGATACAAATAATGTATTAAATCGTAAACTAAATTAATAAAACAAAAGCACACAATAAGAAAATAAGATAAAGAAAGTCCGGAACTCACAAAATTATAAAGAATAATGAATGCTGTATCCAATAAAATCCAAAGTAAAATGGCTCCAATGGGTCCGTCCATTAAACAAAATGCAAAGTAAAAAAAAAAAATCAAAGTATTCCATCATCGGTAAAAAATAAATAAATCAGTCAATCCAGGTCCAGAAATATATACAAAAGAACATCCAAAGGTCCATGAGCCCAACAATCCAAAGGAAACCTAACAAAAATCCTACCTAATAAATAACTATATACAAAAAGGTGGGGCATAGTCCATGTGCCCCAAATAAAAAAAGAAAACTAAAAGGAAACCTACACCTACATAACTATTTACAAAGGTGGTGGGCTAGTCTGACGGCTCACTCATTGATGTCCCGGGCCAGGGCATCACTGAACTCCACTTCAATGTCCCGGAGGCAGGCCTCTTCCCTGGCCTCGAGGTCTCGCAGGGATGCAGCCATGGTCTCCTCCAACTACTTGCGAGTTGCCTCGAGGCACGCTGCCTGCCTCAATGCCCGGCGCATGGAGTTCTCCGCCCTGACCTTAGTGAGCCGTGCCCTCTCTGCCTGCCATGCTCTGCATCTATCTGCCGGCCCAACCACTGCCACATGGAAGACACTCCCAATCCTGGGTCCTCCTGCCCTCCGGCCGATGCCTGCCCTGTGATGTTGATGGCCCTGAGCCATGATCGCTCCCACGCTGAGCCTGCTGCTGCCTCCAATGCAACTGCCTCTGGCACCACGACGGCCTCCAGGTTGATGGAATCTTCTGGGGCCGCCATGCACATGCCCTGCTTGATGATGCATGCACGTCTTCCATCTGCTGGGGTCCAGTTGGTGGGGTAGCCACCCCTGCTGGACCTCCAACTCCCAACTGTGGCAGGGATGTGTCCTCCACCAGCATGGCCGCTGGCTCAGGGGCAGCTCCACAGGGGGGCCAGGTGATACTTGGGCGGGAAGATGGGCATGGAGGATGACTGGCGCATAGGGGGTTCAGTTGAGGAGGGGGTCGCAAGAAGTTCCAGCACGCAGATGAACCCACTGCCAACGACCTGTCCTAGTAGGTCGACGTGGCCAAAGAGGGATTCGAAATGACGTGCATTGTCCAGACGAGAACCCTGCACGTCATCCCGAATCACACGTTGGCGCAGGTCCACCCCAGCTAGGACAGGCTCAATCCGGTCACGGATTGCAATGTCCGCAGGGAGAGGAAGGCCAGTTGTTGTTGTATGCACATCCCCTCCCTGAAAACGGGTCTGGACAGAGGCATCCCTGCTGGTGCCGGATGATGCAGTCACAGGATCGGGGACAGGATTACACACATGCACCTCCTTGCAGCCTGTGCAGCCTCCTGTCCCTGCCCCTGACTGCACAACTAGCACCAGTAGAATCCCCCCTTCCAGACCCTGTGCGTGGGCCTTCCGCAGCCTCCTCCTCATCCAAACCCCACACCAACCTAGATCACTATGTGCCATCTTTCTCCATAGGACCCTGTGGGGGCTCAGCTGCCCCTACTGCTGCCGAGGAGTCCACCTCCAAAAGCCGCCTCTTGGACCTTCCCTTGGCAGCTGCGGCCATGGACACGGCACCATACTCCTCACTCCCCGAAGAGATGACTACCTTGGAGGGGAGCTGGGCCTTGCGTCTATGGCTGGTGGTGGGATCCCTGCCACTGTGCTCTACAGCACCGTCTCCGCCCTCTTCATCACTCGATGCTGCAGACAGGCAGAGACAGACACAGGCATCAGGGCACTATACAATAGTCGTATACACACATGACAGTTGCACATGAGTGGCAGTGTCAAACTTCACAGATGGCATCACACTCCCCAACACACATATCATTTGAAACCACACACATGCTCAAATTAACAGGAATGGTGCAGCAGGCAGAAGCATCCATACACACACAACAGCATGAACATCCGAAGGTCAGCCTGACATCACAAGCAACACAGGGAGTGCCAAACACATGCACACACGACACCAGACAGACATGCATCTGTACATCTCCACCACCTGTCACAGTGCAATCACCGGCAGCTATGTCACATCTGCCAATCGGTTCCCTACATGTCTGTATCACATGCATCCACAACATATCACAGTCGCGCACATGTCAAAAACACACACATGCACATCTACACCATGCACATCTACACCATGCACATACATGAAGGTGGAACCAGCATCCATGTGTCACACCCCAACTATGGCATAGTACATACACAGAAATTCTGACATGTGTGCATCTCCACATGCATTTGTGCATCATGCTTTGGAACACATTCACCATTGATGTGCATTACACATGACTGGACTCACATGCAGCAGTCTCATGTCACTGTACATCCACATCCATACATGGGTCTTTCCAGACATATTTCCAAGCTGCACACTCCTGGCACACCTCAACATGCACTGCGTCCAATCAGGACATATGGACACTTACCGCTCGACTTCAGACGGGTCTGTCTCTCAAGGACTTGGAGGTGAAGTGCTGGGCGTATGCGTACAAGGACACTCATCTGGTCATTGGTAAGGCGGACCCGGCACCCCTCTGCATCCGCTGCGTCCAAGAGGCACCGGGCCGTCCTGATGATCCTGTACCTGAAGTCCACCCAGCGCTTGTGGACGTGTGGTAGGTCGTGGGTTGCCACCCCCTCCGCGTTGATGACAACCATGATGTCCATCCAGATCCTTCTCTGTCCATCCTTGTCGGCGCATGTTCTTCCGAAGAGGGCATCATAATGCACCAGGACTTGCTCCACCAGGGTGCCAAACTCTCCTGCTGTGAAGCTGGCAGCCCTCTGCCTCTCTAGCTGGGGGTTGCCAGTGGTCTCTGATGGTGTTTCCCCTGACATGGCAACCCCCGAGACAGGTGTGGGTGGACAACTGGGTCCAGGTGCTGGGCTGTGGAGCGATGAAACTCCAGTCGGAAGTCTTCTGTTCCAGCAGGGGTGGTCACAGCAACTGGACCCCTGCAGATGGCTGACGTGCAGGTGCCAAATAGCAGGGCACATGGCCAGCAGTCAGGCAGGCAACAGCAGATGGCTGGTGGGAGTCGGCTCGGGGCTCTGGGGGTCAGGAAAATGGCCTTCTGGGCAGGAGCGTGGTCTTCCGTGTGTTGTCGCGTGGCCAGCTTGATATGGAATGATTTTGCACAGCAAAAAACAGCACATCAACGTGTAATTCGAGGAAAGGCCCTTAGCGCGAAAGCGCATATCTGATGTAACACACGCGGGCGTTTCCCTCGGCACGGGTTGTTAGGGAGAATTCTCATTTTATGACTAATTTTCCTTACCTACAGAGTCCCCCAGCAACTTTGCTGGATTTGAAGGGTTTGTTTTTTTCTCCTGCTAAGAGTGTGACTCTTTTTCCCACTCTTAGGCATATTTGCTACGTGTGTTCTAGGATATTTTTTGTGTTTAATGTCTATGGGGCTTATCTCACCCTCATAGGAACCATCCTTTTACACATGTGCTACACAGCACCCTCAGTGCAGTGACACGGGTGTCATAGTGAGCCCCAAACATAGACTCCATAACCTGGGACTGACTACTGTCTCTGAGGGCATGTAAGGTCCCCATTGACTTTACTAGTCAATTTATATGAACTAAACCAGTACAACCCATTTTACTATGGAGGTACTGGGAAGGGTTAATAGTTTTTCCCTGGTGTTCATTGTGGAGAGGGTAACATACAGTCCCTCTCTCAAAGGTTTCTGGCTGGTGGCAGTGGTTACTACCGTAAATATTCGACAGGAAATATTTCCCTGTGTGATTTTCCCATTGTTCGAGGCTACCACATTTTCTGACAGCCTCTAACATACCGTCGGTTATTTTCATATTAACTTTACTCCGGCACGTTTTATTTGCCAGAACTTTAATATAACTTGTTTCTTGTGTCTTTCTCTAAACTCCTAACCCAGGTTGGGGATCCTTTGTTCGTCCCTTTGGCGGGCTTCTGCCAAGAAGCCCTCCTTTCGGCGCCGCTGAGTCTGGCGTTGGTCCATTGTGTGGGAGGGGGAGTAGGACCCCTGGACAGGGTTGCCTGAGCAACCCATGTCGCACTCTGTCCTGATAGGCTGGAGGGTCTCCTGCCAAGATGACCACTCCACTGTGTGAGTGACAGCTAGGCTGTATGAATGGGGATCTTTTTGCATAAAAGCAGGGTCCTGAGGACTGGAAGAGCAAGACGTCGCCACTGGAACTAAGAAGCCGAAGAGGAGAGAAGCCAAATACACCTGCAACGACTGAACCACTGGTGAAGCCCTGCTGCAGCATCTCACCACTTTTATTCACACGATGAGAGAAGATCTTCATCTGCAAGATCCTTCTTCCCTTGAGCTGGTGGGACCAACCAGTTTGCCAATTGCCTTCCTCGGCCTGCCCTGGTCGAATCGCCAGTACCCTGTACTCAGAGACTGGAAAGCCAGGCACCCGTCCACCTGAGCCGCGATTTAAAGGAGCGTACCTTTTTTTTGTCGGGCAGCACCGCGGCTGGTTTCATCCCTGGGTAGTGCAGTAACTCGAACCTTCCTCCACGATGAGAGCCTCTCTTCCTCTGCTGGATACCCCGAACTGCAGGAAATACCAGGAACAACTGCCACCGCAGGAGCCACTTCTTCATATTAAGGTACATTGTTCAGCCAGGCCGCCCTTTTTGCATGGTAGTGCTAAAGGTGTTTTAAATCCTTTACCTACCTGTTGGGTTGGCCGTGCCTATTTTCTAAACATTGTCTTTCACCCTCTGCATCCACATTTTCGAAATCGTTAACCAAAGACTTGACTGCAGCTACAAAAACATTTTGCTCCTGGGACCTTTTGCCCTGTTCCAATGACTCTGGCACAAGCCTATTGACTGGTTAAGTTTGTTAGACCTGCCTTCTCTAGATTGCTTCTCAACTAGAACTGTGTTGGTGTACCTACTTCCTATAACCACCTTTTCCTTCCCACTGTTTAAACTTGTGAAGTGCCATTTTACTCGGTTTTCATTTAAGTATTCTCTATGCTAAAGTACTGCCTTGCCTAAACTTGTTCACAAAACTATGGGAAGTGTTGCTAGGTTGAGTAAGAAGATATTCCTGTATAACTTGTGCTTTCCCTCCCTTGTGAGAAATTGCTAGAGTGCCATTTGTGTTTGGTTTTCACTGTGCCGTTTTGCTCGGTTTTCACTCTTGCTCAAACTTGTCTACAATTTAGCTAGGGAGTTGTGTATACTTTTCTTGACTGATTTTAACTTGCTTTATTAACTGTGATTAATGTGTTGAACGAGAAGTGTGTAAAATAAATATATATATTCTTTCTAATACAAAGCTTTGGTCAGTGTTTCCTTGTGCCATATTGTGTAAACCCTGAATACTGCTCATCTCCCTCTTGAGATAAGTCTGACTGCTTAGCCACAGCTACCAACTAAATCTTTGTGGTACAGACTGATACCAAAGGGGATGTATTGCTCATACCTGTAGTCTTAATCTTCTGTAGTGCTCCCTAAGAGAACTGCACAGGATTCTGCCTAACACTGGTGTACAGCGGTGAGGATACAAGTATTGGATTTACATTTTAGTGTGCTCCTAGTACCTTGGTTCAATTAACCACAAGGCTAACAATCACAAAAAGTTTATTTTAACCTAAGTCAAAGTATGGAAGGTTACAGCCAGGAGACCCTCCTTACTAATACTGCTGATTATTTAAGGGATCTGTGTAGAAAGAAAGGTCTTCCTGTCAAAGGCAAGAAATCAGAAATGATTGATAGACTGTTAGAAAAACAAAGTCTGGATAGTGGTACTGTAGTGCCTACTATTCCAGCAAATGTAGCAAACCTTGAGGATGATAATGTTGAAAATGTTATTGTTGAAGCAGATGAGGGAGCGGAGGATAACAATGTCACCCCTCTGGCCCTCTGCCTGCTCAAAGGCCTCAACCTGTGGCTACTGGGCCATTGTCAGGTCCCACATTAAGTCCTGAATTTATCACTCTAGAAAAAAATGAGACTTGAGCTGAAATTCAAAAGAATTAGTGCCCAAACTGAACAGAGACATCAAGAACTAAGGCTCAAAGAATTAGAGCTCAATCATGAGCTTGAGATGAAGACATTGGGCCTCATTCCGAGCCATGCTGGTAAGTATCGGTACTTTCCGGCATGGCGTAAAGTATGACACCGGGCTGGTGCAAGACCGCAAATTTCGGCCCATTTCGTGCTCGCGGACACGCGCTTTGCGCCATGCTGGAAAAGTACCAAGCGGCCTGCCGCAAAATGCTCCGAAAAACCCCTACCGGCATGCTGCGACACGTAAACAACAACACTGCCCTGTAAGCTGTAGCGTCAGTGCATAACGGTGACCGTAATTGACGGAGACCGTAAATTACGGTCACCGCAATAAAAAAAAGGAACCGGAAATTACGACATCGCACAGGAACGGGAAGGAGAGCGGCGGCCATCTTTAAAAACACAATCCATTGCCATCCTCAGCCGCCAGCACCCTCGTGAGGGAACTAAAGTTGGGAACAGGACCAGGCGCCTCACAACATGCCCAAAGCACCCAAAAGGGCGGCGGATTGCATTTGCAAGCAGAGATTCTGCCCCGAGGAACTCCAGGCCATGGTCGACTTCCTGGCAGAGCATGCCGATGTTGTCTTCAGCAGCGACATGCGGAGTGAGTCCACCCTCCGCAAGAAGAACATCTGGGCGGAACTTGCACAGAGGGTGAGCGCTGTAGGCAACACCCCCCGCACCCCCAGGGACTGCCGCAAGCAGTGGGATGACCTGCGGATGTGGGTGCGGGGCCTCCTCTCCAGCAACTGCAGCCAGACCCTGCAGACGGGAGGTGGACCAAGTACCGCAGTCCAACTTGAGCCATGGGAGGAGACCTGTGCGGCTCTCATTGGCACTGAATCCATTGAGGGCGTGGGGACCATGGAGTGCAGGGGAACGACTTCTGCAGAAGGAGGTGATTGTCCACAGTGTACACTGGCAATGTACATTGCATGATGAAAACTAACCCAGGGGCCATCGAAGGCACCCTCTCGTGTTGCCCTCCCCCATCCAACGCATCCCCCATCCAACAAATGCTGAGGCAAGTGCCGCCTAACGATGGTCCAAGTGCGAGTACATAACGCACCTCAACCATAGTGCATTGACTTGCACAGCCCATCATGCACACTGTCCAGCATGTTAGGCATTGTACTAGCCAAAATGTACATAACCAGGGCACAATGAGTCACTCCCAAACATGCATATATGTCATTACCATGCACATGTATCACTGCCATAGCCCCAAAACAGAACAAACCTAAAATGACCGAAATATCCATGCAGCCATGTATGCAAATAGGACATTGCACATTCACTAATGTTGTCCCTCTCTTCTACCCCCACAGGCACTGACCATGACAGCACAGAGCCCCAATCAAGCCGGCCCAGCACCTCCACGGGTAGTGGCAGGGTCAGGCCAAAGCTAGAACCAAAAACAACCACCCCCCTGCCTACGGAAAGGCCACTGGAAGCTGCCGGACCACCATCCCACACAGCATTGGCGGCAGCAACTATGCCAACCCCTAGCTCGGCACAGTCGAGCGTCTCAGGGGAGCCTGCTGCTACCGCGCCTGATGAGTGTGAGCACAGCCCGTCACCCATCTGGGGGCCTTGTTGGAGGACGGCCCAGACACAGTGCACAGCCCGGAGCCATGCATCGTAACACTGGCCTCATGCAGTGACTCTGGGGATGCCCCTTCACCTGTGCACAGTCCGGAACTCGACCTGCAGGGGTATGACGCCGATCTCCCCAGTCCACCCATACCGCGCTCCTGCAGAGCATGCTGGACCAAGTGGATCTTCCGATGGTTTCCCATCTTTTGGCGGGCAGCGAGTGCATCAGTTGACGGACCTCATACAAAACTACATTGAGGACAACCGCCAGGCCAGGGCAGAATTGCATGAAGAACTCAGTCAAATGCGGCAGTCCCTCACCGACTGCACCACCAAATTGTGTGACTCTTTGACAGACAGCACAACCCGGCTATGTCATGTCCTTGGCCGCATAGCGAACGCCCTTGAGGCAGGCCATTCAAATTCCGTGCCACAGCAGGAGGACACGGCCACAACCAGTGAGGCCACGCAAGGCAGCCCGGAGAGACGCACTCGGCGTTCCATGCGTCAGCGGGATATGCCTCCCCCAGACAAGGGGAGCAAGAAACATTAGGCATTCTTGCCACATGTGGGCTTCACATCCTACATGGGACGACTGCTCTGGAGTTGGGGGGAGGGGGAAGGGGGTGATGGTGTGTTCTGGAGTTGGGGGGAGGGGGGTGATGGTTTGTTCTGGAGTTGGGGGGAGGGGGGAGGGGTGTGATGGTTTGTTCTGGTGTTGGGGGAAGGGGGCGGGGGGTGATGGTTTGTTCTGGTGTTGGGGAGGGGGGTGATGGTTTGTTCTGGAGTTGGGGGGGGAGGTGCTGCTGCTGATGTATGCACTATTTTGTTTTTCTCACAATACACAATTGGTGTCACAAACTTCAACCGTTGTGGACATTCATCATTGCACATTTGTTCATTGACTACTGCCAGTGCATGGTGTACAAGTATACAAGAGTCCAGTGCCCTGTGTGCCTATGTCATGACACCCTCTACTGACTTGTGTCCTGGAGATCTTGTCCACTGTAAGTACAGAGCATTACATGTCCCTCAAGTGCACTGCCTCAATGAACCTTTGTTGCCACTTCACCCTCCGCCTTCATTGCATCGTCCTGTGGTTGTAGCAGTACCATGTCAGGGGTGATAGCCGCTCATGTAGGGAGGCACTTTTGGGCCATCTGCACATATGACATGGTCTCATTCGACACCAGATATCAGTGGATGGGTCAACACCAGTCCGGCTTCGCCGGCACATATGTGCTTCACGCAAGCCAGGTGACTGCTTCATCTACACACATGCACGGGTATGGCCATTGTCTGATTGCCCCATGGGCCTGTTCAGGAGGTTAATGGCAGGGGTCATGTGGCTTGTTGTCAAGGGACAGCCAACAACAGCTGCATGTGTAGCCAAATGAGGTGAGTGTGTGGACTGTCATGGTGGAGAACAGTACTTGGCTGTCATGGCAGGGTTTCAATGATGGCCTTCTGCACATGTCCATAGATGTATTGCACACGTTCATGGACACAAATATGTGTCCGATGCAATGGAATGCAGTGGGGGGTTGCGTCTACATGACGGTCCGTGAACGATGGTGTGGACATCTTGGGGTACATGTTCCTTTGTTGCATGCTGCTGTCCGGATGTCGGATCAATGTGGTGCTGTGTACTGTGTAGAATCATATTTGGGTGTGATGGCTGTAGTCTGTGGATCATGGTCATCATCCTGCTCTGATCCATTCTATGGTGATTCCCAACACTCCTATGGGTGTGCCATGCCGGTGACGTGATGTCGTAGCCCTGCTGCTCTCCGTTAATTCCACTCCCAGGGATGGGTCTCCAATGTGGTGCCAAGCTGGGGGATGCCACATTGTGCATGTGCAGTGTGTCTTCCAATATGCGCTTACGGTTGTGGTGTCCGCCAATGAGTGGTGCTGGTGTAGTGTGATTAGCCCTTGTCAGTTAGTGGAGATGTAGTGTGTTGTGAGTGCCTTATTCTAGCAAAGTGGGAATCTGTTCCTATGTGCCATTGCACTGGTTCTGTGGCAGGTTTGTTGTCGGAGTGAACACCGTACGGTGGCTTCTTCATTTCAACCCAGTTGGTTCATGCAGGCACCCACCCCATGGCACCAGTGCACTTGCATGACACAGTCAGACGGGTCAACCACCAGTCAGGCAAGTCATCCTGCATGTTGGACAATGTGGCGCGGTAGCGTGGTGAACTGCTGGCCCTTTGAGTCATCTGTAGTTGTTTGGTGTCGGGCCCACCCATGTGTGCGGTTCTTGGTAGCGTTGGATTCCATCTGCACGTAGGGGGAGTGGTATTGTTTGCAGTTGCTGTCCGCCACCTGCATGTCATGCTGGTCCACATACGACATGTGGGTGCTGTCAGGGGCACCATTGTCATTTGGCATGCCTCCATTTGCATTAGGTCCAGCTTTACTGTTGTGTATCTCATGGGTGGTCCATGTTGGGGAATGGTAGGCCCTTGTGTGCTTGGGAAAGTGTAACAACACTTGTATATGTGGCCGCCTATGGACGGTTGTGACATGCCACTGTGTGCTGGTAGGTGCCTGTGGCATGGGTGTGGGGCACAGGCAACACCGTCACTTGTGCCAGGTTGTCACTGTACATTTGAATGGTGCTCGCTTTTCTTGTGTCTGTGGCGCAATATGGTGGTGACGGTGTCACAGTCTGGGTGGTCAGATGTGTCTATCTGGTAGGACTTCTCCTTGAGTGGCCGGACATGCTGCATGTGCATGGGGGCTGCTGGGATGGTAACGGAGGCTGCAGTGGTGCTGCATGCAAGGCCTGTCTCCCCCTCCTTCTACCCCTGTGTCTCCTCAGTGGGGGGGCATGGTGTTGTTGCAGGGGTTTGTGTGGTTGTGGCCTTGCTTGTTCTATTGGTGTCATCTTGGTGTGGGAGGGGGGTGGTGTGTGGGTGTGTTCCTTTTCTACTGTGGCAGACACCTGGCCTCCATCTGTGTTGCATGTGTGCACCTGTGACCCACTGCTCAGGCTTCTTTACTCCTTCTCTGAGATGCCTGTATGTACTCCATGCCGGTAAGGTACTTTACGGCCTTGAGGAGGCCGTAATTTACGTGTGCTCCTTACTTGTGATCAGATCTGGTTTACGCCATGCTGTTAATTTCGGCATGGTGGGGCGCTGATAATTACGGCATTGCAGTTTACAGTGCCGTAATTAACAGTCTGAGGGGTCAGAAAAGCATGGAGCGGAAAACCATGCCGGTAAATCATTACTGGCATGGTTTTTACCTTACCTCCATGCTCGGAATGACCCCCATTGTCTTTGGAAAATGCTTCTCTCCCCGAATCCTCTAGATCTTCCAGTCCAAAATGACCCCGGATGCCTAAAGAGCTTGTGGGTACATATGAACCTAAGTTGGATGTGTTAGATTGGTTAGCTATGTTTGAATACAATCATGAGCTCCAGGATATCACAGGGAATCTGTTGATCCCCTGGTTATTCTCTAGGCTTCCCCCTGTTGCATCTGATGTGGTAATGGAGTTGGGGGAGGTGAATAGGATGGATTATCAATGTGTGAAACTAGCTTTGATAGCTAGATTTGGGAAGACTTCTTCCCAGTACCTTAAGAGGTTTAAGACCCTCAAGAAGCATGATAGTACCCCTTGGGCTACTTGGGTGAATGAGTGTTTGAAGAACTTAGAGGGAAGGATTAAGGGTTACAGAGTTAACACTTATGAAGGAATGAGAAATCTTATAATGTTGGAGTCTATCTATGATGCCTGCTCTCCTGAGCTCAGGCAGCACTTGACTGATTCAAAATAACTAGATTCTAAGAAACTGGCTAAGGCTGCTGACTTGTGGGTGGCAAACAGGGCTAATCACAAGGATTCAGGGGACACTCAGAAAAAGGATGAGGGAAAGCAGCCTAAGAAAGACAAAAAAGAGAATTCAAATAATTCCAATTCCAAAGAGGCCCCCAAACGAAATTCTAAGGGTAAGCCCCAAGGGAAGCCTAATCAGGCTAGTGTACCCCAGAAGGAAGTCAGAACAAGCCACCATTCATAAAGACATTTAGGAAATGTTATGTTTGTGACTCTGCTGATCATGTGAAAGGGGATCCCAGATGCAAGGGTAAACCTTCAGGGATCCACACTGTCTCCTTAGCCATCACTCCAGAGGAGGAAACACATATGGTCAGTGGAAACCTTCAACTACTAGCTGAAGACCCCATCAGAGTCTCAGCTAGTGTATCTTTAGTATCCCTAGGGTTTTGGGAACAACAGAATTTAGATGTGTATAATTCTATCCCTCCTAATACTAAAGAGTATTATAAAGACAGTTTTCTAGTAAATGGTCAGGAGACCCCTGCCATTAAAGACACTGGGGTCAGCATAACTGTGATGGATGAATCTTTTGTCAAGGTGGAGGATGTTGCTAGGGCACCCAAACGTCTCACCAGGTTAGCTGGAGAGCCTGTGCAGATGCTTCCCCAATTACCAGCTCTCATCCAGTGCAATGAAGTGACTGTGAGGATACCTGTTAGTGTGCAATCTGAAGTGCCTGGAAGGGTTCTTTTAGGGAATGACCTTAAGGAACAGGGGTAGTGTCAAGTACTCCCAGACCTCCCAGCAAAAGATTACAGGAGCTCACCAGACCTGCAAGGGGCTCTCCTGAGGAGATGATAGAAAAAGAAATCACTCACACTCCACTGGAGTTACTAACTGCTATTTCAAAGCAACCAGAAGCAAAGGGGAAACCCAAGACTTCAAAGAAGAAACCAGCAGAAAGCACTCCAGTGCTTGCAACCAGGTAATCTCCAAGGTTGTCAGAAATCACACCTGTGATTCCTCCTCCAGCTGAGGCTAGAAGTGAGGTACAGCCCTCTGTGGTTGAACTAGAGCCTGAGGACTCAGATCTAGTAGAAGGCCAAGAACTCATTGGAGATCTTGACACTGTGGACCATCCTGAGCTGCAGTCTTTACTGCCAGAAGGTGGCCCCAACAGGGACAAAGAGAATGTCCAACTCTGGAAGGTGTTTGCCACCAGGCAGCTTCTCATCTTGAAGGGCAAGAGCCTGGGAAGTATAGGTTACACTGGGAAGATGACCTCTTCTATAGTGAACCGGCAAAGTCAATCCCTGGTGACTACAAAAGACTTATAATGCCCCAAGAAAACAGACTCCAATTCTTGCAACTAGCCCATGCGATACATTTGGCTGGTCACTTGAGTTTCAAGAAGACCAAGGAAAGGCTCTCTCTACTTTTATTGGCCTAAAATGGGGGCTGAGGTAGATAAGTATTGCAAGAGTTGCCACACTTGCCAAACTTCTGGTAAGAGTGGCACCAAGAACGTGGCACCTTTAGTGCCTCTCCCTGTGGAGGCAGTACCATTTGAGAGGGTATAAATCGACATTGTTGGTCTCCTTGATCCTCCAACATCTTCAGGCAACAGGTTTATGCTTGTTGTAGTATACCATGCTACTAGGTACCCTGAAGCAATTCCTATGAGAACTGTTACAGCTCAGGCTGTAGCTAAGGCCCTCCTTGGTATTTTTACCAGGGTTGGGTTTCCTAAGGAAGTAATATCCAACAGGGGGTCAAATTGTAGGTCCCACTACATGAAGGCCATGTGGAAAAACTGTGGAGTTACCTACAGGTTCTCAAACGCATACCACCCTCAGACAAATGGATTGCTAGAAAGGTTTAACAGAACCATGAAGAGCATGATAGGAGCTTTACAGGATCCCATTAAGAAAAAGTGGGATCTCCTACTGCCATACCTTCTCTTTGCATATAGAGAAGTCCCTCAGGAGGGAGTGGGTTACAGTCCCTTCGAACTTCTCTATGGCCATCCAGTCAGAGGTCCATTGGCCCTGATCAAGGAGGGGTTGGAGAGTGCTCCTTCCCCCACACCAGTCAGAGTTTTCTGACTATGTTATAGGACTCCGGAGGAGAATGTCACACATGATGGCTGAAGCAAGTGATAACTTGAAAGCAGGTCAGGCTCTGGTGATGCATTGGCATGACCAGAAGGCCAACATGTTTGAGTTAGCTCAAGACCAGCTGGTTCTTGTTATGGTACCAACAAGGCAGAGGGCCTTGCAGGACAAATGGATGGGACCCTTCAAGATTGTGGGTGGGAAAACCTGGAGAGGTGAACTAGCTGGTGGATTTAGTCAATCCTAAGGAGGCTCCTAGAGTCTTTCACACCAACCGTCTAAAAGCTTATGTATTGAGACCAGAACTGGGAGCTTTGCTTCTAGGTTCAGCTCAAAAGGAGGAGGAGGAGAGTGAACATCTACCTGACCTCCTCAGAGGCAAACGTTTAGATGAGAAAGTAGAGGAGTTAACCTCGCTTCTAATCTGACACCTGAGCAACAGGAGGAGTGCAAAGATTTGTTAAATCAATTTGCCCCTCTGTTTTCTCTAGCACCAGGCTTGACCCCTTGGGGCCAGCATGATATCAATACTGGTGACTGTTTACTTGTCAAATGCTGCTGGGGTTACAGGATGTCAGACAATGTCAGAACCCACATCAAAGGAGAGGTCAACAAGATGCTTGATCTCGGGGTAATAGAGCCCTCTACTAGTCCATGGTCTAGCCCAGTTGTGTTCGTACCAAAGGCAGGATCCAAAGAGTTGAGATTCTGTGTGGACTATAGAGCCCTAAATGCAGTCACTAAGACTGACTGATGCCCATCCTTTGCCAAGCTATAACAAAGGGGTTGTCCTCTCCTCTATGAATCTGAAAGGTGTACGGGAAGAATTCAGTGTACACTGGTTGTTTAGACCCAAATGGGAACACATGTCATTCTGGACAACCATTAAGAAAAGCAACATGCTTGCTGGTGCTAAACACATGACTCAAAAAGTATATGTAAAACGAATTTTTAATTTTTCATTTAGCTTTCTGTAATTAGCTTTTTTTAAAATTTTTAGTGCAGAAAATTTTAAAAAAAAGCTAATTACAGTTGTATCTCGGCCATGGTTTTGCCTCATTCCCCATGCATTTCTTTAATTGCTTCTGTACTTCTTCGTGGAGTCACTGACATAAAATGTGTTAAAAAATGGTTATATTTTCCTGCCCCAAGCTTTCCACATCTCTAAATGCCATTTCTCTTGTATGTATTGTATGTACGCAGCTCGGTCCTCATCTGGCCCGATTTTCCATATCACTATATCCCTCATCTGATGTGTCTAGAAGTTGTATTCTAAGAGCCCTACTAGCATCTGCTCTACAAATTGTATCTTAGGTTGTCACCCCATGATACCCTGTCCACTACCAAATTCTTCTGATTGTTTGCTCAATATGTCAGTGAACACTCTTTTCATGTCTCCTACGACCAAAGTAATGCCTGCCGCCTCCCTTTCTAATTCATGAATCCACTTCCCTGTGCCCACTGTAAGTGATAGCAATTAATATATCAAGTTATTTGTGTCTGTCTGTGATCAGGCTATGTATTGTGCTAATATGCTGTCTTTCTGCAATTGATGAAATTGTGTCAATTCACTTCTTCGCATGGGTGCAACTGCACCTTTAGTTTTCATTGCTGTTGTTGCCATACAAACCTTTTTACAGCCTGATAGCTCTCTTAATCTATTTGCATATGTTGTATTCCTTTCTGGGCTCATTGGATGTCTCTGTGGGAGCAATGTATACCTAATGGGCTCTATTGCTCTTCCCTCCAAATCTATTAAGTCAATCTCTCTTCCCGTAAGTGCGCCTGTAGGAGGTGCTTGTGCAGCTTAATCTTCACCGCTCTCATTGTCACCTTCCCATTCTGATTGTCTTTCCTCTTACCCGATCTTTGTCCTCATCTTCTCCATTACACTGCAGCCTTCTAAGGGCCTCTCTCACATACATAACACTTACTATCTCCTCCAATTCCTATACATATTTTGCAAAGACTTCCCCCACTTCTTTCTTCTACTCATGCTATCACTTCTACTCCTATTTAGACCGTCACTATTCCTTCCTGTAACATCTTCTCTCTCTCTGTCAGTCAAGGTATGTGTGCTAATTATGCAAATTAACAAGGGGGTCCTGGGAGTCAATGTGCCAGATATTAGTCCTGGTTGCAAGATTATTTTCCAGATTCTTTTGCTCAATATCTTTCACAGAGGAGAAATATCCAAAACATATCAATATTTGTCCTGCCCTGGGGCAGTCCAGCACCAAAATACCATGCATTCTCCTCTGAACAAGAGTACCAACAGCAACCCCAGACACGTGTTTCGGTCTGGTTGGACCTCATCAGTAGGGGGGAGTTGTGCCTCTCTAAAAATAGTGAGCAAGGGGTCCATGTCTGGCTTCCCATAGTAACTAAGTGTGAGACCCAAAGTAAATTAAATATGCAAAAACCAATAGGGGTTGTGGGAGAGGACAGTTTATTGGTCAGAGGAGGAGCAGTGGGTGGTGTGCATGCTTCATCATGCTGGGTAAGCATCCATTCTTTTTTGCTCTGCTCCACTACCTCTTCCTCGAACAGAGTAAACTCAGTGTATTCGGTAATTGTTTTCCCTCATGTGTTGCATGTAAATAAGTGCACATTTGTTGCAGCACCTCTTTCGAATGAGTTTCATCTTGAGGCCATGGCATAAACCTCTTGCCAGCCGTATCTTTAAGAATCCTGTTTTTGTATCTGGGAACTGTCTTGCACAAATGGACAATGGGGGTATCTGACATGATGGCAATATAAAACACAACTTACCAATAATCGATAAACACTGCTTCAACACATGCTCACCTTTGTCTCTCCTTTTTCTACCACTCCCCTAAAGGGTTTTTCTACAACATTAACATACCCACATCTCTGTGTGAGACCACATGGGCCAAAATCCTTCTCCTGAGCAGCACCACAAAAATGCTGCTCATAGACTAAACCACTTTTCCTTGTTTCATTGTTAACAGTTTGCTTCTTCTAACACAACAAAACACCTCTATTGCCCTATACTATACCGCAACAAATAAAAAATGGTACCACAATCATTAGCATAGATAAAAATAAGCTGTCTTCCCATTATATGCGGTGGATCGTTCTCTTTATTTCTCTGCCCCTGAAAGAGGCTTACCGCGTAGTTTTTACCGACCCTTGTTGGAAGCTTTCTCTCTTTTTATATCTCACAAATCAATGATACACAAAACATTAAATACCCAAAACATTAAATACACAAAACACATTTTCAGTTTTATCGTGCACAGTTTATACTCACATCCATGGATCCCCTGAGTATCTTTGGTCTTTGGTGTCGTTTCTCCTCAATCTGTCTACTCCACCCTTTGAGTCTAGTGGGGTGGTCTGCGAGCAGGATTTATCATTAATGGGGGTACCTTTTGACCTCTTTTCTCATATGTGTGATATTCCGCTCTCCAAAAGCCGCCCTCATTGTCAATAGCTTTCAAAACTCCAAGGGAACCATCCTCTGATACCAAATGTAGAGATGGGGCCAATTTACTGCACTAATACAAAACACTACTCAATAATGGAGCACAGAAATTGCATGGTAAAACCTAGCTTTATTCAAAACACAGAAATTTAAGCTGGGATTGCTTTCAAGTAGCTCTCAACATTATAAGTGTGAGTGACTTTTACACCAAAAACACATAGGCAATGATGTCATAATACAATATCAGTTCCAAACATATGAGTGGTTATAATTGATTAATATCTTAAGATATATATGGATGATATAGGTGTTAGTTCCATTGTTGGCTACAACTTTTCTAATGGACCCTCCTGGGCCCAACCCATTACAGATACTACTTTAATTACATTACATGGCTTTATTCATTATAGGTGGTGTGGCAAGAGGAATTTATATTGGTTGGCCATTTACTCACCAATCTTGGATACTTTGACGAGATGTGAAAATATGAGAGACACATTGGGTACAGGGAGAGAGAAGTCCATGGTCTGCACTAAAAGTATTCCCAGGTCTAGTGGCCTGTCTATTCCTTTGTATTTTCTCTTGTGTTTCATCTTGTGTCTGTGTATGTGCTAGGGAGTTCAGCAGGTATCTTATGTATACTTGCCTCATAAAAATGTGTAGTGGTCTTCAAGTTATGATCACGTGTTAGGGGACTATGTTGGAGAAATAATTTCTTCTTATTTACTGGGTTTGTAGCTAATTCTAACATGCATGTTGGTTTCCTTGTGACAACTGGAGGCACACTTCATCTATCTGTGACAACACCTTTTGGCATTCTGATCTCATGCACCTGGATATAAATGGCTGGTTGCTCCCTTTATAACCTTAGTTAGTTTGGTAGTCTACTGCTTCTCATTCTGGGAACTGTTATCTCATCTCTGTTTTCTGCATATCTACGACTCCTCTGACCTTGGCGCTAGCTATGAACTACTGTCTGGGAAGAAAAGATGTCTTTGGGCCTCATTACGACCCAGGCGGTAAGTTACCGCCTGGGCCGTCACTTTACCACCATGGCGTAAACTACGTTTACGCCATGGTGGTTGGCGGACTTACCGCCCCATTCCGACCTTGGCGGGGCGGTAAGTCCCCAATCCCCATTTACCCTTCCCCATTCCCATTTTTGCCCCATAGGGCATAATGGGAGTGGGGAAGGCGTTAATTACGCCATTGTAAATTACGGTGGCGTAATTAACTCCATGGTCCCTTAGCGCCATGGATTTTAACACCTGCTAAAAGCAGGTGTTAAAAGCACCATGGCGCTAGGGGACCTCGTAATCAGGCGGTAAGGGTCGGCGCTGTTAACGCTGCCGTAAACCCCTTACCGCCTGGGTCGTAATGAGGCCCTTTATGAATTCAGCATCTTTTCTGAGGCATAGCTAACTCCTAGGTCTACTGTGGCCTCTGTGCTCTGAAAATGGCTATACTTCTGTTCTTTTCAGCTCTATGGTGGCATCCTATATTTGTGTCGGTTCATGTTACATTCACCTTGTGCATCTGACATACGTTAGTTTCCCTGCCCATGTATGCTGCATCTATCCTGTCTATAATTCCATCTGTCCTATCAGTGCAGTGAACCCCTCACTTGTTATCCTTGAAACCTCCTTCCTTCTATGTTATATACAGCACACTACTCGACTGATGTATCTTCTCACTTGTGCGGTACTGGTGACTAGTATGGGCAGGAGTTGGTAAATGCCTATTTATCTATGTCGCGGCAGTAGTTGAGCACCTGGAGACTGCCTCGGGTGGTAGTGGTGCACGGTATAAATCAACATAACATACCTGCATATTCATTTGCCCCATTACACATGATTTTCAGAAAAAGATCCACTGAGATTATGAATCACCAAGAATGGGATCAAATAGATTGTGTGCAAACCTTCTGGGAAGGTATGGAACATTGACACAGGGCACCTTGTGAGAAACTCTTGGGAATGTTATAGGGAGATACAAACACAGAGAAGCTAATTAAAAAAAAAAAAGATAATTTAGCTGTGGAGAGCTGTTACGTTTGCACTGCAACATAATGGCTCCTCGCCACCAAACGTTAGTTATTTTCAAGGCTGTTGCAGAAGTACAGGCCAAAACATGTCACTTTTTTCCCTGAAATTGTTCACACCTCTGTACCCCTCTGTACAAAGTGAGTAAACACTGCCTGCCATGCTAGCCATCCTGACAGCATTTATTTTTAATTGTGAGCTCCACTTGCCATTCTCGCATTGGCAAGCAGTGCTCACAATTACAATTAAACCCTGCCAGACATGCACGCATGTCAGGCAGGGTTTAATTTCAATTGGGAACACTGCTCACCATGCTCGCACACGTTTGCTGCATGCTGCCTGCCAGGCGAGCATGGCATGCACCATGTCCAATGGATACATATATGGTCAGCATGCTTTATGCTGGTGCATAAATCTGGTGGTCCTCATAGTGATCTCCAGCATTTGCACCAACATAAAATCTAAGTTGGCGCAAATGCTGGAGCATGTGTATGGCAGAGGGGAAGGGAGGTGGCGGAAATGGAAGTTGCGTTCCACCCCTCCTCTCCGCCATACAAATGAATGCAAATGAAAGACGTAAATGCCTTTCACAAGGCTGTTATGCCTTCATTAATGTTACCCCTTCTGGAATATGAGCCCCCAGAGAATTTAGCAGGAGGAAGCAGGAATGAGCTAGGCAAAGAGAAAGGAAATTTTAGGAGATGTCCATTTGACATCGAAGGGTGAGTCGCCTTCCACTGTGAGGCATGCACTATGCGGATTAGAGAACCAGGGCAGCTGGGTTTCTGTATTGCTGTACTGGGAGTGCTTAGCATGGTTTGTGAACTAGGCTTCTGACCAGATGGAGGCAGGAGAAGGAGAACAGAGCATGCAAGCAATTTGGAATTTTACTAGCGAGGTGAACTTGCTGGCCTGAAGCCACGTATTTGAAGAGGTGCTCTGGAATAATTAACTGTCAATGCTTGAGACATAGTTCACCAGCAAGAACATGCAGGTGTCTGTTCTAGACCAAGAAGCAGATGCCTGGTTCTATGTCATTTCATTGACCGGTGTAATTCCGATCGGTTTTTTCCCCCCAAGTATTTTTTACCAAAGAAACTCATCAAAATTGATTTATTTTTATTTTTGGGGCTGTTCCCCCTCAGCCTCTTATCCCTGAGTTTTATTTTACCTATTCCAACCCCCTCACCCCTTATATATACTTTTGCAACACCCACCGACCCCCTATATATTTTGATTAGTTTTTTGGAATAATGTACTCGGAAAACAAAACATAAAAATGACACTCGTCGATGAAAGAACGCTATACCGGATGCCCATTGGTCAGCTTGGCCAGAATGGGAATGTGCATTTCTGATCAGTGGTGCTACATGGTCTGAGTACTTCCCACCTGGAATATTATATGCAGTAATGTGTATTCAGGGTTCAGGAGCTACTAAACTAAGTGTTACAGATTGATCAGAAATACCACACATATCTCCTTGTACATACTACAAGGTTTTATTTTTATTCTATGGTCCTTTTGAGATACAGTGGGGCCTACAAACAGTTGCAGCGATGCACAAGCTGGGCCTGGTCTGCTAGCTCTAGTCCGTTTTTGGGGATTGTACCTGGAATAAGGATGACAGTGTACACTCTTGAGGACTTGGTGAGGTCCTTAGATTGTGACGAGAATGGCAACTAGACTGGTAGGTAAAGCCCATCAGTGTGGCCGTCAGTGTATTATTTGTTTAGTGTGAGCCTGTGATGGATTTCCGTTTGGTAAGAGTGTGGGGGCATGGCTTTTTTGGTTTTTAATAC
The DNA here is from genome assembly GCF_040938575.1 of Ambystoma mexicanum. NCBI lineage: Eukaryota > Metazoa > Chordata > Amphibia > Caudata > Ambystomatidae > Ambystoma > Ambystoma mexicanum. The sequence continues at coordinate 876,798,284 of NC_090941.1, forward strand.
ATTAGTAAAATGAGGAGTGTAATTCCATCTCTGAGAGGGAAATCTACTGATCGAATTCCCCTTTCATTAGCTCCATGCTGGAGGCATAGTGTGTACCTGTGTCTGACTGTGTCAGTACCTTGATTAGCAGTGCCTGCCCTACCAGTGGCACAGAGCAGGCTCAGAGGTTATAGGTGGCCATTTGACAGCTGCAGTGACAGCCAAGTCTCTGCAGAGCAGGGGCTGCATTTATGATATACATCCCTCTTCCCAAACCTTATAATTATGGGTCTATCTCCTGGTGGTAGAATAATATTTAAATATAAGCCATACGAGTTAGAGTATGGTGGATGGTATTCTCATCATTATTAAAGCCACATCCAATTTGACATCATAAATGTGTGGGCTCCTGTGAGCCACACTCAGCCGTGGGATGTTATGCATATCCAGGCCAGATGGGTTGAGCCTGACAGGCCAGGAACCCAGATGGCCATGCCTCTTCTTTGATCTCTTTACGAAGGCAGGTAACACACTCTATCGGGGGCAGCCACACAGCAGGCAACCGCCCTGGGCCCAGGCATCAAAGGAGCACACCCATTGAAGGAGTAGCCTCAAACCAGGGTGCAGCATTTCTAAGGGTCTTTGATCCTAGTGTGAAGGAAAGTGGGTGGGGTTTGAATATTTAGAAGCAATCTTTTCAGTGGCAAGCGGCTGCCACCATTTTCTTTATTTATGCCTCTCTCTCTTCTTCCTCTACCCTCCTCTTCCTCTAGAGAAAATCACTTTGGGTGTGATGTCAGAAGGGCAAAGTCCACTTCTTTCAAGAACAGTGAATGGACCGCTAAGGCAGGTTAGCTCTAGTCCAATCACCTGCAGGGTTTTGACTTTAAAATAAGAAGTGTCCCACCACATCTTAAATTCACTCTGGAACTGCACCTCAGAAGAATACACTGGGCTTCCTTTGGGAATGTTGCACTTTTCAAAGCCCTCAGCATAAGGTAAAGAAGGAGCCGTCCAAGGCATAAGAAAGATCTGCTGGCTATTCACTCCCATGGCACAATGGGGGTGAACGTTTGCTGTGGACCAGGACCTGCCATGCTGCACTGGAATCTCCTAAAACTGGGAGAGCAGACCCTGAACCAAACCCTCCTGTTCTCAAGTCTCATTGAGTAGGCCTCTAGCAGCCAGAGGACCAGACCAGCTGAAGCTCCCTGTTCTGCTGTGCCTAACAGTCGCTCCATGTTCACCACACCTTGGACAAGAGGGAAGATGGCAGACTTGGCTTTTGTGCTCCTCCACCAATCTTAACTACTGCTTGTGTATTAAACAGCTTGATGCTGCATCGTGCCCTAGCTGCGCCCATCACTTGCTAGGCCTGAAGCTACTACTCACCACTGGGACAGGATCTTAACCACTGGCTTGGCCTTGCTATCATTTGAATGACTGCCTCATCGGCATGCACATTGACGAACCCAAGATCACCACCTTTGATGACCGTCACTGCCAACTCAAACCACTGCAGAGTCATGCATCAACCCCTCCCAGAGGATAGAAGCACAAATCGGCCTGGTCCAACTGCAAAGAGATCTTGCGACCACCACATCCTGTATCCCTGAGAGCCCCCCTTCAACTGCAGTTACCTCTACTCGATGCCTGCTTGTTGCGTTGGTCCACACGACCGAACGTGCCCTAACTGAGCCTGATCCGCTCACAATTACATTTGACACCGGTTTCGACATCTGTCAACCCAGCAAGAACGGAAACTAGGTACTATTGACCCCAACCTGTCTACTTGATAAACAGGGAACATAGAGACTGGTTTAGTCAACTCAGCACCTTCTTTCACCCAAAGACATATCCTTATTTTGTTGCTGGTAATTTGCCTTTCAGCCCTGTATTCTCACGCAGAGAGCTACTTTCTTCAGTCAGTTGCAATTTCTCTGGCTTTCTACATGGGTGGGTTTTGTACAGTGTTTTCTCTTTAGTCATCTTGTTTTATTAAAGAGTATCTATTTTCATAGAACATTGATTGGAAATCCCTATATTTTGAACTATTATGCTTTGCTGTTTGGGACACGGCTGAATCACATTCAGACCACTCTTAGGAGCATTGCCTTCTCTCGGCCAAAGTAGGCAAAGAAGTTAGATCTCTTACCTGTGCCTGTTTTACCATTATGATTACGTTGGCGTTCGGTTTGTAGAAGTGTAAGGGCTGAGTGGGCATTTTGATCCCTTCTCATCCTTGTACTCCAGCAGAGCAGAATCCAGTTTGTCACCGAGCCCAGCTCATACTGAGTCAAGAAAGACACAGGGTGCAGCGTCCAAGGGATGCACAGTTTCTGAATCTCGGGCTAGCGTGGGCCCATGATAAGAAAGTCAGCATTGCTGCATTGGTGTTGACTGGAACCGATTGCCTGGGATTTGATGCACTCCTATAACATATGGTTGAGAGTAGGCCGCAGGATGTGGGGGGGGTGGTGGGGGTTGGTTATCAAGAATGCATGTTTCAGTGGGTTTCAGTAATGGGATCAGGGATATTATCCTACAAGGCAGAGGCTTGTTACGCAGGATCAGCGGGTAGTGGTTGACTAGGCCTTTTAGGATGCGTCAGGATCTAGTTTTTCAGGCCTTGAAGAGCCACAGATCAGGCTCACCATACAGGAAGACACTCTTTCATTGAGAGAGGATTAATCGAAAGAGGATTTCATTTTCTTACAACACTTGCCAGATTAATTTTAATTTAAAACATGCAGAGGCACTTGAGCAGATGTATTTTTAAACAAATGATTATAGTAAATTGTATCCTTAGTTTTAGTCCAGACTTTTTGTTGTCAATGTCTTTGATTATTTTTAGCACTACATTTCAGGCATCTTTAGATTATTTTAAACTGGAGATGGCACCACTGTTCACAGCCTCGAGGAAATACGTAATTAGCAAGTCATGTACACAGGTGAAGACTTCAGCATCTGTCATATTTGTATTCTTGCTATTTGAGATGGACTATTTTTAATTTGCAAGAAGTTCAATTTTAATAAAGTGCAGAAATTCCGTTTTTCATTATAAAATATGTACTGAATTGCAAATGCTGGAAGGATTGCGTGAGGTTTTACACTTTTTGTTTTCAATACATGTTTAAGAATGTATTGTCTAATTGTTCCCATTCACTGGTGTCCAAAATAAATTAATCCATTGGACAATCGGTTTAATAGAGGGTTTACTTGGGATAACCAGCTTTCTGTGATATAGTGCATAGTGACTGTGTTATGTCTTCTGACACTGACTGGAAAGAATAGCAGGAATAGGGTGGGCACACACTGACCGGGTCCTACAGAATACCCTGTAACATTTTCCCAGCGATCTTGAGACAGACTGTACTCCCCTAAGCAACAGGTAGGAAGTATAAAATCCTGGATTACTTGAAATACGCTCCAGGGCATTATAAAGCCTGCAGGAATTCAGTGACGAGCTTGCTTTGTTGGTACATATAACTTCTGGGCCTGTTTGGCTTTGGACATGATAGCATAAGATGCTGGCTTCCTCCATTTTGTCTCAGTGCACGCACAATTACATTCCAGAAAGAAAAGCTCAGGAGTGGACCTAGTAGGAAGCCTTTTGTTCTGCCTGGGTTTCAGACAGGAGCAATCCATCAGTGAGTCTGTCATAAAACTATATTTCAGAAATTACCATAAAGTTTTGCTTTTGTATTTGCTTGTTTTAAAACAAAATATGGCTAAAACTGTATATGAACGTCCATCATTCAATTCATTTCGTGGTAAACAGAAGAAAGTGAGAACATTAATAAAATGCAAAAACGTGACTTAGTAGGATGCACATTATATCATCACAAAAATACAACTTCAAACTTACTAAACGTAAAAATTATGCCAACTCAGTAAAGTACAAAATACAAAGGAACCAAATACACAACCACAATTCATCTATCTTTTGCCCAAATCTTAGGATCAGTGCCAGTTTAAAAAAACGCGCAAAAGTGCACACTTGTAGTCTAGTCTGGAGAACGGCCCAAAATAAAACATGAAGACTATGGCATTGCTTACATTTCAATTCAGAGAGCACTTTTCTTATGTTTGCTCTGCTGGCTGTATCTCTGAGATAAAAACAAAGCATTGGATAAGAGCCATCAAATGTGCAGAAATCTCTAGTACATTTTGGAATTTACTGCAATAATGCGTGTTTGAGATTTCAGATCAAGGACATGTGTAATATGTAACAAAAAATAGTAAAAATGCATTTATTCCTTACATATATAGTGCCAGGTACACGGAAGATAGCACAAGGATGAGTAGTTTAGACCCACTCCAACTGACAAAAACCCCTGTCCCAGATTTTCTAAAATGTAATATTCAAATCTCAAATGTATTGAAAGACCCACTTCAGGGGAAACAAAATACTATACGTAATACAAACTCTGCAATACTAAAAAAAGAAAAAACAAAAAACAAAAAAAACCTGACCAAATCATGCCGGTTAAGCAAGACAGAAAAAGTGTCCGAAGCGGGGACAATCTACCTTCGGAACCTATTGAAGTGGTCAGGGCAATCCATACCTCAAGAATCACACTTGAGAAGGCCGGACTCCCAGTGGTGGAAGCAACACACCTAATACAAGGAAGTGCACCTTTTTGAGGTCATCAAGTTGGGTGTAGTCACTCTCTGACACTGCACACCTGACTCTAGATACATTCCGGCTCATTACCAAGTGTTCAAGGTCAAAGGGACCAACTTGTGCATCCTACTGAAGCCCACAAGAAGCAAGTGCAGATTGCACAGAATGGGAGTCATTATATTCCAGCACCAAGCACATCACGTCACTTGAGAAGCAGAGTTCTGAATCAACTGCAGCTTCAACTTTTAGCAACGCATGTCACTTTGGTCCACGGATTTGTGACTTTGATCCACATGTTTGACCCAGCGTATTGAACTATGACAATGCACTGAATGAACACATTTTAGGTCGTATGGCGACAGAAAGGTCTGTAACACATCTGACAGTTCTGCAATGAAGTGCCTAGCCTAACCCACGCCAGAAAGCAAGCATACGAAACTGCATCACAGTTCACGATCACTTTTTATGTCTTCAGCCTATATTATCTTTTACCAAGCTGGGACTTTGGGCTTACATATTGTACAGGGATTCTATGAAATCTAGGCATGTCTTGGAAAGAGAAATTAATCTGTCTCATCAGTATACTTATACCATCTGGATGTTTGGCCTAGAGCCCCATCACCAAGTGCCCTAAAACACACACACAAACACAATGGATGAAAACAAAACCTCGAAGGCCTCCAGAGGAGACAGTAAACAGCCTCAAGACAGACTTGTCCTCAAACAACAGTGGATCAGAAGAATATAAAAATAAGTTGACATCAGTAACGATACTGGTGCAATAGTGTATCATGAGCACTATATCAAAGTTATTATATCAAAACTTACTATATCAAACTTACGAAAGGTTTAAGACAAGTGGCAATCCCTTCTAGCCCACTGCAACTCTATCAACACGCCAAACCATTATAGGCATCACTTTTCATTTGAGAAACTCCACAGGACATCGCGGTTTCAGTAAAGAAGAATGACATCACCACTACATTGGATATAAAGCACTGTGATTTGCGAAATGCAGTGCATACAAATGGTCCTTAAGTAAGTAGGGAAATCCGTGTTACACTAGTATGGCTATAAGTGCAATATTGACCTCATCCCGCAATCAGTAATTACCCAAAAACATTTACAAGTCAAGAATAAGTAGGTATCTTCAGCGCTCAAAAATCTGAGGGGTTAGAATGGTGTGCAACATTTGTTTAGGATAAACATATAGCAACCACAAGAGAGCAGGTGTGTGAATAAGAAAAATGTGTAATTAATAAATATTCATATTAAAAACCCGAAGGTGGTTATCACAATTATAAATACACAATCACAAATACAATAATGACAATAACAATCACTAACATTCAGATAAACGACAAATGTAAAGTGCAATAGTGATTCCTGTCTAACAAAGTTTAAGACTAGCTATTGAAAAAGAGACTCCACTACCAATACCCAAAGGTAACTTTGATTAATCTTTTGCTAGACTATTTAGAAAGGGTTATTTCAACCGTTTCGTCATCAGACTAGTAGCACTAATAGTAGTAGCATAGCCTTTTGTCTTTTGTTGGTTTTCCACAGCGCAACATTCAGAGGTTTGACTAGCCTCGAACACGGAAGGATGAGGTCAATTAGACTCCCTCCAATTAAGAGTGACCAATATTTACCAGCTCCAGATGAAGGTTATATTATTTATAAGTACTAGGAACTGAAACATGTCGAGCAACAGCCATAGCAACATTACAATGGCAAAAGTATAAACACTTGGGTATTACTTTTGGAGTTAGATATCCTTGTGATTGGTGTTAGGCAGATTCACATGCAGTACTCTTTGGGAACACTACACATAATTAAGACTACAAGTGTAAGCACAATTTCACCTTTGGTACAAGCCTGTACTACACAGTAAAGTGATAGCGATGGCTGAGAAGCCAGACTTATCGCAAGAGTAAAGTGAGCAGTAGGAGAGGTTGCAGAAAGGACTAGCAATCACAGTGCTTCAAACAAACACTTACTAAAGGTTTCTTGGTAAAATAATATACATTTATTTACGTAGTCTGTTGGAAAACATCGCACTAGTAAGAACAGCTCAATATCAAAATCTAATACAATACACAAACAATCAGTTTCTGAACAAGTTCAGCTCCCCTGAAGTGGAAGCAAAATGGCACTTCAGTTACTTTAAAAAGGGGTATAAAAAGACAAGGTTAAAAGAATTAAAACACAAATACTTTCAGAGGTAGGGCAAATAATTTCAGTTCACTACAACCAGCAATTCAATTCAATATGCTTGGCCCAAAGTCAATGGTTCAGAGTCTTGGATAGGATAGCACAGAACTGTTAGTAAACGGTTGAGTCTTTGCCACGGTTTTAGAAGTAGTTGGTCAGACGAAAAGTTATATTTCGGATTAGGGAAGTACAAGCCTTCGAAGTTGGGAAAGTTTCACAAACTTTCACCGTGGCAGAAAGCACTTCCTGACCGCGTTTGCACAGTACCTTTTAAATGAAGAAGAGCTGTAGCTGAGGCAGTTGTTCCTGGCAGTTCCGCAGATTTTGCTGTTCCTGCATTTCAGTCGTGGGGACAAGAAGGCGGACGTTGGGAGGTTCCTGCACTGCCCAGGGAAAAGGCCAGGAGCTTGGCTAAACGTCAGTTTAAGGTGTGAGTGCCTTCAAGACCACAAACTGGTATCCTTCTCACTGGCTATCCGGTATTCAACAGCACTCTGAAGAAAACTTCGACCACTATAGAGATGGTGTCTAGGTGACTTGCGAGTTGGTTGTTACCACCCAACTCGGTGGAAGAAGTAAGCCTTGAAGGGCTTCTCTGTCGATGGAATTTCAGGCAATTCGGACCTGCAGCAGGGCTTCACCCGTGGACCAGGAGTTGCAGCAGTCGTCTTCCTTCAGCTCATCTTCGGTTCTTTCATTCCAGTGGTCGACTCTGCCTTCCAAGTTCCAAAGATCTTCTTTTAAACAGTTTTCCCCCATTCATCCTAGCCTAGCTGTCACTCACCCAGCAGGGTGACTGTCCTTGCTGGACAGTCCGCCGGCCAATCCTGCCAGAGTGCATTCACGTCTCCTAGGAGACTTAGCACAGGGAGTTGCGGGCACCTCTCTCATATCCTGTCCACCCCAGAACAATCAGGCACCAGAGGACGGCTTCAGCACTGAAGCCCGCCAAAGGATGATGAACAAAGGGACCAAACCTGGCTTGGCATGCAGAGTTCAATTTTAGAGTCTGTTTTTACAGATAGGTCTGGTGCGTTTTATTGGAAAACATGGCTGAACCGATTTTTAGCTACTGGTGTTCGTGGTCGGGAAAAATCAGGGTAGTTTGTTTTAAAGCACTGCCACCAGCCATTTCAAGAGGGAAAGGGTAACATTTGACTGTTACATGAGTGTTTAGACTCAGGGGATGCTAGCCAACCCCTCCAGCACTCTATAGTAAGATAGGGTGTGCTGTGTCTGTAAAGTTAAAAATACTAGTAAGGTCAATTTAACTTTACATGCTCTGGGAGACAGTAGTCAGTCCCAGAGAAGGTATTTAAACCTTGGGAAGTCGGAAAGTTATACCTGAGGATTGCACTGATGGTGCTGTGTGACACTCAAGAAGAAGATGATGCCTATGGAGTTGTTTTAGAATTCCATATCCAAAGAACACAAAAGTAAAACACATTGAAAATGAAAGGTTCAAAGTCCCAAAATATAGCAAAAGAGCTGGAGGGCTCTAAGGTAGAGGGAATTTAGCACTTGGGTGAGAAATCTCCCTAACACGCGTCCCTTCCAGACTAAGGGATAGGAGGATATAATTCCCACCAGCATGGATCTCCTGTTGCAAGTCAGTTAAATGGCATGCTGAGTACACCAGCAACCTTTTGTAACCCTTGCTATGTCACTTTCTATCAGTGGTTTCATTTGCAAGGTATATGGCCTACAAACCTGTTGTGGTCCATTTCTCTTACTTAAGGTATAGGGGATCTGATCTAACAGTACCTCAGAAGTTGTAACAACCTCTGAACCTAGAATAGGCTTGTTCAAGGGGACCTTGGAAAGGAATCCCTTAGATCTAGAGGGGCCTCCATGGTTCCTCACCACCTCTCTCTCAAGAGCTGGTTGGGTCTCAGATGTCTTGGTTGGAGGGGCTGTGGTCAAGCAAGGTACATGCTTCCACTTCCTCTGAGATCTCAGTTTACCTGGCTTAGAAGTTTTGCTCCTAACACTCAGATGTATACTGGAGTCTTCAATAGAAGATACAATTGTCTTAAGGTGTTTAGATTTAGAGCTATTGTTCCTGGTTTACCACCAGCTTTGAACATTACCAGTTCTCACAGGCCTAGAGAAGGGTCCAATCTATCTATCCACCTCTTCCTCAGAAGTAGGGGGAGTCAACATCTTTACAATTGGATGTGCCATGATGGAGCTTGGTTGGGGCTCCCATTTGCCTACTATACTAGCCTCAGATTTGCCTTGGTTAGAGGCCACTTTACTAACCCAAGGGCTTACAGTGGGGGTCTCTATAGAGGTTGTTAAGGATTTCAATCAGGCGATACACCCTGGTCTCAGCCTAGTATGCAGCACAGAAATGAAATACTTATTTTATTATGTATATAGTTTCAATATTCTGAGTGATATACCACTCATATCACACCCCTTCTCAAACTATCCCCAGGTCACAATGGACCAGGAATCAGGCTGGATGGTAAAGGTAATTTTTATTTATTTATTTATTTATTTATTTATAATTCAAATCGCACATATACTTTGTATAGGGAGCTGCAATCACCAATGTGGTGACAATAACAGAGATAATGGTATGTAAGGCAGTTAAATTCGATTTTAGCAACACAGAATATAAAACACAGAGAAAAGAACAGTTTTGGATTGTAAAAGACAGCGTTTAAGTTAAGATTTTCCCCTGCAAATTCCTGAACCCACAAATAAGCAATTCTAAACAGATGCGAGTATGCAGCAGGTATTCAGGAATAAAGAACAGTGAACAGAATTTAAATACCCTCTTCCCTTCCCAAACAAGAGAGAAAAACGGGTTCGCATCTTACACTTTTAAAATTAAATTCGAAAATGGCTGTGTAGAACAATGAATGTGTGCCAAACTCTATAAATCAACACAAATTTATATGGGAACAACATTGAAAGGATGCTAACAATTCTAAGCTACAGGATGAGCACAACTAAACACTTTGGATCTTAATGGAAGTTAGGAAATAATTTAAATTGAAAACAAAAATCACACGTATAAAACTTTGCAGAAATGCGAAATCCCGCCTGAAATTCACTAAACAGTTTTTGAGAAATACGGGTGAAATATACTGGTTTGGCATGCGGTTTTGTGTTGGGATGGAGCTACAGGTCTTATATATAAGTCAGAGTTGAAATGGAGGCTCTAGCTATTAAACTGAGGAAGAAATGCAATGTTGAATGAGAGTCATTTTTGGAAAATAAAGGCGTGAAAAATAAAACCGAAATCAACTTTTACAAGGATAGTTTATTCAACATTAGTGTTAAATCTAATGACAGTTGATATCGTAAAACACAAATAATGAATATATTTGGTATTACAGATATAGAAACAGACTAACCTGGTCAGACAGCAGAGACTTTAGATTGCAGATATAGAAGATTTCCCTGTTAATTCTACCTCCCTCTGCCTGAATTGGGAACCTTACAGACTGAGGGAAGGCAGAGTTCCCAGGGAGACCCTCTGGGAAAGAAAACTGTGATATGTCAGAGAATCTGGAGGACTTCAGAACCTGGATGACGCGAAATGCTGGTGTTGTTCTTTGGGATCGGAATGATGAGCTGCGTTGTCACCGGGTTCGTTCCAGCGAAAGAGCTTCACTGAGAAGATAAGACAACAGGTAAGTGAGTAAAAGTAGAAGTTTGGGAAAAGAATGAAGTGTAATCCGAAGTGAAACTTACCGGGAAACAATAACAGGTAAGATCTATGGGAAGACGAAAATGGCAGGAGGGCTCCTAGCAAACAAAGGGAGAAGTTAATATCGAGCGAGAGAGAAGAGAAGGGAATGTGGAAAAAACTGCTCTAAGATACCTACAAGCCCCAATCGGAAAACATTAGAAGAATGAAATGTATCCTTCAATGGGTCCGTGGCCATAGAAGGGATTAAGTTTAGTGGGTTGGGAGGCAAATGAAAGGTGCTGGTAGATGGCGGAGAAGTCAGTCGATATGAGAGGAAGGTAGACGTCTGACGTGGGTCCGTTGTGAGGGAAGGTGGATAGGCACCGAAGACGGCTAAATGTTGTAGACAGGGTTGCACAGATCTAATTATCACAAGAGAGAGAGAGGATTAGACATGAGGAACTATAGGAGAAAAATATTGAACACCTAGAATCAGTAACTTACGAAGCGTCTTTCCTAAGAGTAGTGACGCACTGACTGTCCGAAATGCAATCCTTATATGCGGACACATGATCAGCACAAGACATCTGAAACGTACATGCATAGGCCGCACAATCCATCCAAGAGAGCTTGGGCAAATCGTCGGCCATCTTGGGGGAAGAAACCAACAATGAACGGCAAAGTCGGTCGCAATGCCACAGAGACCAGCGCCGATAAGAAGATGTAACAGTATGCCCCCTTCTCAAGGGCGGAGAACCTGACTTACCGGGATGCAGCCAGAAAATACGGCATACCAAACGGGGAGCATGAATCCCCGAAGCCGGTTCCCAAGACCGGACAGCCGGACCATAATCCTTCCAATCCACCAAGAACTGAAGGCGACCCCTGCAGTAACGAGAATCACAGATGCCAGCAACCTCGAATTCAGGACCCAAAAGTGTGGAAACAGGGGGAGGATGAGCCACCAGATTCAATTGGAAATTAGCTGGAACAGATAGTTTAATCTGGGACATGTGGAAAACAGGATGTATCCTTGACCAAGAAGAAGGACACAAAAGACGAACCGCAGCAGAACCCACCAGAGGCAACACCCAGAATGGACCAAAAAAATGGGGATAGAGCTTTGAAGGAACCAAGTGACGAGGGAGAAAGCGGGATGACATAAAGACAGAGTCCCCAACAGTCAAAGCCGGAATATCCCTGCGATGACGGTCAGCATTCCTCTTGGCCTGATCCTGAGCTGCCTCAAGAGCCTGACGGGTGAGACGATGACCAAGTTGTATGTCAGCTACAAGACTATCCACACCAGGAATACGAGAAGGAGGAGTAACAGAAGGAACAAAGGCAGGATGTTAACCATAAGAGCAGTGAAAATAACTTGTCTTTAGGGCAGTATGGTGTGAACTATTATAAGCGAATTCAGCCAAATAAGAGTTCGACTCAGTCATCCTGTGCAGCAGATACAAAGAAGCACAAATAGCCCTCCAAGGTCTGCTTGAGACGCTCAGTCTGTCCATTCATTTGTGGATGGTATCCAGAACTCAGAGCCCTTTGTATCCCCAACTAAGTACACAGCTTTTGCCAATAAAAAGAAGTATATTGGGGTCCCAAGTCAGAAACTATAGTGTCTGGCAAACCATGCCGAGAGAATATCTCAGTGATAAAAATCTGAGACATATGATTAGCAGTGGGCAGCTTGGGTAACGGGGTGAAATGAGCCATTTTAGTGAAATAGTCTATAGTCCCCATGATGGTATTGTGATGATCTGACTGTGGAAGGTCCACTATAAAGTCTGTAGAAATAACCTGCCGGGGTCTGTCAGGAAAAGGCATACGGGTGACTAAACCCAAAGGGTTCTGATGAGAAGTTTTGGATTGGAGACACGTGACACAGGCTGAGACATACAGGGTAATTCATAGAATTTCGCAGAAAAGTGTCGCAAGCGGCTGGCGCAGAGTGTCCGCGTGCGATTGACTGCGCCAGGCATGTGCGCTAAAACCGATTTCCGCGCACAGCGTATTCATGGATTTTAGGCTCCCAAACCAGCCGTGGCGCAGAGAATCGCAGCGACCCTGCAGCAGCGCCAGTTACGCCCCCAAGAACGCCCTCGCGCAAGGAAAAGCCATCAAAATCGCTAAATCATCGCAAAGGGCTGCGCTAACCATGGACCAGTTCACCGGGCTGGCAAACAGCAAACGCCAAGCGGGGAACGTGTATTTCAGGGGTGCGCGGGAAGTTCCACACGCGATTGGCCCAGTGCGAGCAAGGTATGTGTATTTCAGGGGTGCGCGGGAAGTTTCTCACGCGATCGGGCCTGGGGGAGCGGGCTACGTGTATTACAGGGGTTCGCGTGAAGTTACTCACGCGATCGGGCCTGGGGGAGCGGGCTACGTGTATTACAGGGGTTAGCGTGAAGTTTCTCACGCGATCGGGCCTGGGGGAGCGGGCTACGTGTATTTCAGGGGTTCGCGTGAAGTTTCTCATGCGATCGGGCCTGGGGGAGCGGGCTACGTGTATTACAGGGGTTCGCGTGAAGTTTCTCACGCGATCGGGCCTGGGGGAGCGGGCTACGTGTATTTCAGGGGTTCGCGTGAAGTTTCTCACGCGATCGGGCCTGGGGGAGCGGGCTACGTGTATTTCAGGGGTTCGCGTGAAGTTTCTCACGCGATCGGGCCTGGGGGAGCGGGCTACGTGTATTTCAGGGGTTCGCGTGAAGTTTCTCACGCGATCGGGCCTGGGGGAGCGGGCTACGTGTATTACAGGGGTTCGCGTGAAGTTTCTCAGGCGATCGGGCCTGGGGGAGCGGGCTACGTGTATTACAGGGGTTCGCGTGAAGTTTCTCACGCGATCGGGCCTGGGGGAGCGGGCTACGTGTATTTCAGGGGTGCGCGGGAAGTTCCACACGCGATTGGCCCAGTGCGAGCAAGGTATGTGTATGTCAGGGGTGCGCGGGAAGTTCCACACGCGATCGGGCCTGGGGGAGCGGGCTACGTGTATTTCAGGGGTTCGCGTGAAGTTTCTCACGCGATCGGGCTTGGGGGAGCGGGCTACGTGTATTACAGGGGTTCGCGTGAAGTTTCTCACGCGATCGGGCCTGGGGGAGCGGGCTACGTGTATTTCAGGGGTTCGCGTGAAGTTTCTCACGCGATCGGGCCTGGGGGAGCGGGCTACGTGTATTTCAGGGGTTCGCGTGAAGTTTCTCACGCGATCGGGCCTGGGGGAGCGGGCTACGTGTATTTCAGGGGTTCGCGTGAAGTTTCTCACGCGATCGGGCCTGGGGGAGCGGGCTACGTGTATTACAGGGGTTCGCGTGAAGTTTCTCAGGCGATCGGGCCTGGGGGAGCGGGCTACGTGTATTACAGGGGTTCGCGTGAAGTTTCTCACGCGATCGGGCCTGGGGGAGCGGGCTACGTGTATTTCAGGGGTGCGCGGGAAGTTCCACACGCGATTGGCCCAGTGCGAGCAAGGTATGTGTATGTCAGGGGTGCGCGGGAAGTTCCACACGCGATCGGGCCTGGGGGAGCGGGCTACGTGTATTTCAGGGGTTCGCGTGAAGTTTCTCACGCGATCGGGCTTGGGGGAGCGGGCTACGTGTATTACAGGGGTTCGCGTGAAGTTTCTCACGCGATCGGGCCTGGGGGAGCGGGCTACGTGTATTTCAGGGGTTCGCGTGAAGTTTCTCACGCAATCGGGCCTGGGGGAGCGGGCTACGTGTATTACAGGGGTTCGCGTGAAGTTTCTCACGCGATCGGGCCTGGGGGAGCGGGCTACGTGTATTTCAGGGGTTCGCGTGAAGTTTCTCACGCGATCGGGCCTGGGGGAGCGGGCTACGTGTATTTCAGGGGTTCGCGTGAAGTTTCTCACGCGATCGGGCCTGGGGGAGCGGGCTACGTGTATTTCAGGGGTTCGCGTGAAGTTTCTCACGCGATCGGGCCTGGGGGAGCGGGCTACGTGTATTACAGGGGTTCGCGTGAAGTTTCTCAGGCGATCGGGCCTGGGGGAGCGGGCTACGTGTATTACAGGGGTTCGCGTGAAGTTTCTCACGCGTTCGGGCCTGGGGGAGCGGGCTACGTGTATTTCAGGGGTGCGCGGGAAGTTCCACACGCGATTGGCCCAGTGCGAGCAAGGTATGTGTATTTCAGGGGTGCGCGGGAAGTTCCACACGCGATCAGGCCTGGGGGAGCGGGCTACGTGTATTTCAGGGGTTCGCGTGAAGTTTCTCACGCGATCGGGCCTGGGGGAGCGGGCTATGTGTATTACAGGGGTTCGCGTGAAGTTTCTCACGCGATCGGGCCTGGGGGAGCGGGCTACGTGTATTTCAGGGGTTCGCGTGAAGTTTCTCACGCGATCGGGCCTGGGGGAGCGGGCTACGTGTATTACAGGGGTTCGCGTGAAGTTTCTCACGCGATCGGGCCTGGGGGAGCGGGCTACGTGTATTACAGGGGTTCGCGTGAAGTTTCTCACGCGATCAGGCCGGGGGAGCGGGCTACGTGTATTTCAGGGGTTCGCGTGAAGTTTCTCACGCGATCGGGCCTGGGGGAGCGGGCTACGTGTATTACAGGGGTTCGCGTGAAGTTTCTCACGCGATCGGGCCTGGGGGAGCGGGCTACGTGTATTTCAGGGGTGCACGGGAAGTTCCACACGCGATTGGCCCAGTGCGAGCAAGGTATGTGTATTTCAGGGGTGCGCGGGAAGTTCCACACGCGATTTCAGCAGGGTATGTGTATTCCAGGGGTGCGCGGGAAGTTCCACACGCGATTTCTGCAGGGTATGTGTATTTCAGGGGTTCTGGGAAGTACTACACGTGAATTGGCCGTGTGGGTCCTCCCAGGTGTATGCTCCACAACCTCCACGGCCCCTGCAGGCAGCCCACACCAAGGGGGACTACCCTGCACCCCTGCTCATGTCCCGCAGGCAGCCCATCCACCATGGGCATGCCCCACAGCCAACCCACATGTCACCTTGCACTACTGATCAACAATGCATGTCTCCCACCACCCCCACCCCCCAGCAGTGCAGTGGCAGCCTCCACCAGGCCCCCACTCATGTCTCGCCCCACCCCCACCCCCCAGCCACCAGGGGCACCCTCCACCAGGCCCCCACTCATGTCTCCCACCACCCCCACCCCCCAGCAGTGCAGGGGCACCCTCCACCAGGCCCCCACTCATGTCTCCCACCACCCCCACCCCCCAGCATCCAGGGTCACCCTCCAACAGGCCCCCACTCATGTCCCCCTGCACCCCCACCCCCCAGCAGTGCAGGGGCACCCTCCACCAGGCCCCCACTCATGTCTCGCACCACCCCCACCCCCCAGCCACCAGGGGCACCCTCCACCAGGCCCCCACTCATGTCTCCCACCACCCCCACCCCCCAGCAGTGCAGGGGCACCCTCCACCAGGCCCCCACTCATGTCTCCCACCACCCCCACCCCCCAGCATCCAGGGTCACCCTCCACCAGGCCCCCACTCATGTCCCCCTGCACCCCCACCCCCCAGCAGTGCAGGGGCACCCTCCACCAGGCCCCCACTCATGTCTCCCACCACCCCCACCCCCCAGCCACCAGGGGCACCCTCCACCAGGCCCCCACTCATGTCTCCCACCACCCCCACCCCCCAGCCACCAGGGGCACCCTCCACCAGGCCCCCACCCATGTCCCCCTGCACCCGCACCCCCCAGCAGTGCAGGGGCACCCTCCACCAGGCCCCCACTCATGTCTCCCACCACCCCCACCCCCCAGCCACCAGGGGCATCCTCCACCAGGCCCCCAATCATGTTTACCACCACCCCCCAACGCCCTGCCACCATGGGCAGCCCCCACCAGGTCCTCACAATCCCCAATCATGTGCGTAATGGTCAGCCTCCACAGCCAAAAAGCCCTACCAAGTAACCCATTAACCCACATGGAAATGGAAATCACATGTTACACCCCCAATGTTCATGAAGCTAATGAAGCCATGTCCGTCACACACAATGGTTGCAATTGAATGGGAAAACACACAACATGACATGCATGAAACCAATGAGATGATACCACACAGTGAAGTATGCAAACAAAATTGTATTGAAAAAAAATAAGAATGCTAAAGAAAGAAAACTAACTACAATGTGAATGAGAAAAAAGTAAGCTGCATGTCCGTATGAAAAAATGAAACTTGAAATCCAAATAGAAAAAAATTTTGTCCAAAGTCAAATGTAAAAAAATCTCCATGCAATAAAGAACTATGTACAAAAATAACAAGGGTCCATGAGCCCAACTGAACAAAGGAAACCTACTAAAAAATCTACCTAAAAATCAACTATATACAAAAAGTGGAGCAGTGTCCGTCGACTCCAAATCATAATACGAAAGAAAGGAAACCTAAAACTAAAGAACTATATACAAAGGCGGTGGGCAAGTCCAGCGGCTCACTCTGTGGTGTCCCGGGCCAGGGCATCATCGAACTCCTGTTCGATGTCCCGGAGGCGGTCCAGTTCCATGGCCCCGAGGGTCCGCAGGGACGACGCTTTGTCCTCCTCCAACCCCCTGCGGATTGCCTCGAGGCACTCGGCCCGCCTCAGGGCCCTCCGCATGGAGTTCTCCGCCCTGACCATTGTGAGCCGCGCCTCTTCCGCCCGCCGCCGCTCCGCACCTATGGCGTGGCCCAACCGCTGCCACACGGAAGACACTCTCTGTCCTGGGTCCCCCTGCCCTCCGGCCGATGCCTGCCCCTCCGATGTCGAAAGCCCCGAGCCTTCATGGCTCCCACCATGTTGCTGCTGCTGCTGCTCTGCCTCTGCCCGTGCACTGCCTCCTGCTGCCTGCACATCCTCCGCCGGCTGGGGTGCACTTGTTGATGTGGCCACCCCTGCTGGACCACCGACTCCCGACTGTGGCAGGGATGCCTCCTCCACCAGCCTGGCCGCACCGTCAGAGGCAGCTCCACAGGGCACCCAGGTGACTGATGGGTGGGAAGATGGCACAGAGGACGACTGGCGCGTAGGGGGTCCAGTTGAGGAGGGGGTCGAAGCAAGCCCCATCAGACGGAGGAATCCGGCCTGGGTGACCTGTCCCAGCAGTCTGACGTGGTCAACGAGCCATTCGAGATGACGTGCAGTCTCTCCATGAAAAGACTGCAGGTCACCTCGCATGGCCCGTTGACGCAACGCCACACCAGCCAGGACAGGCTCAACCCAGACCTGGATAGCCACATCCGCAGGCAGAGGAAGGCCAGTTGACGTCAGCTCATCCCCTGCCTGGAAACGGGTCTGGACGTAGGCATCCCTGCTGGTGCAAGATGATGCAGGGACAGGATCAGGGACAGGATTGCACACAGGCACCTCCGCGGCGGCCTGTGCTGCCTCCTGTCCCTGGTCCTGGACTGCACCACTAGCACCAGTGGGATCCCCACCTCCAGACCCCGTCTCTGGTGCTTGCACGGCCTCCTCCTCCACCAGACCCCCCACCAACCTGGATGACTCCGTGCCATCTTCCCCTGTTGGGCCCTGTGGGGTCCCAGCTGCCCCTTCTGCTGCCGAGGAGTCCAACTCCAACCTCCGCCTCTTGGACCTACCCCCGGCAGCTGCGGCCTGGGACGCGGCACCGGACTCCTCACTCCCCGACGAGAGGACAACACGGGAGGGGAGCCGGGCCTTGCGTCTCCGGCTGGCGGTCGGATCCCCGCCGCTGTGCTCCACAGCACCTTCTCCGCCCTCTTCATCAGTTGACGCTGCACACAGGGAGAAACAAAACACAGGCATCAGGGCACTGTACAATGGACACATACACACATGACAGTTGCACATGAGTGGCATTGGCAAACCTCAGACATGTCATCACAATCCCCAACACACATGTCATTGCAACTCGCACACATGAGCCATACCACAGGCATATCGCAACTGCCACCACCATCCATACACATACAACAGCATGAGCAGCCAAAGGTGACCCAGACATCACATGCAACACAGGAAGTGCACCACACATGTACACACACCACCACACTTGCATGCATGTGTACACCTCGGCCAAGTGTCGCACTGTTCAGACGGGCATCCATGTCACATCTGCCAATCAGGCTTACACATACCGCAGTCACATACATCCATGTTGCATCACTGTTGCACCCTTGTCAAATACACACACATGCACATTTACACAGTGCTCATACATGCAGCCCAATACAACATACATGCGTGACATCACGGACATGTCTACTTACATACACATACATACAAACATGTGTGCACGCACAACTGCATTTGCCATGCAAGCCTACACACACAAGCACCATCCATGTCTCACACATTACAGCCCTCGCATGTGTCAGCCCCACGGCCATGTACACCCCCACCCATACTCGACCCCATACAAACAGATGTGCAACCTGCACAATACCGAATAATCACCACACGCACTGCTCACAATCAGGATGCATGTACACTCACCGCTCGACTCCAGACGGGTCTGCTTCTCCAGGACCTGGACGTGGAGCGCTGGGGATATGCGTTCCAGGACCCCCATCTGTTCTTCCGACAAGTGGCCCCGGCGCCCCTTGGCATCCGCTGCCTTCAAGAGGCGCCGGGCCTTGTTCAGGGTCCTGGACCTGAAGTCCTCCCAGCGCTTCCTGACATGTTGTAAGTCCCGGACTGCCACCCCCTCCGCGTTGATGGCAGTCACGATGTCAGTCCAGATCCGAGTCCGTCCTTCCTTGTCGGCGCGGGAACTTCCAAAGAGGGCATCATACTGCCCCAGGACTTGCTCCTCCAGGACACCAACTTCGGTGGCACTGAAGCTGGAGCCCCTCTGCCTCTCTGGCCGGGGGTTGTCAGTGGTCACAGATGGTGTTTGCCCCGACATGACAACCCCAGAGGCAGGAGTGGGTGGGCAACTGGGTCCTGGGGCTGGGCTGTGGAGCGATGGAATTCCAGTCGGGAGTCTTCGGTACCAGCAGGGGTGGTCACAGCAACAGCACCCCTGGCTGATGTGCAGGCAGCAAATGGCAGTGCACGTGGGCAGCAGGCAGTCAGGCAGCAGCAGATGGTAGGTGGGAGCGTGCTCGGGGCTCTGGGGGGCAGTAGTTCGGCCTTCTGGGCAGGAGCGTGGTCTTCCGTGTGCTTACGCGTGGCCAGCTTGATACGGAGTGATTTTGCACGTGAAAATCCTGCACGTCAGCGTGAAAATCGAGGAAAGGCCCTTAGCGCGTAAGCGCGTCAGCACGCATAGGCGATTCTATTGGACCAAAGGCCCTCAGCGCGTAAGCGCGTCTGTGACGTGACCCGCACGGGTGTTTCCCACACAGCACGTGATGACAGAGCACACGTGGAAAGACTGCACGTCAGAGTCTCATCGCGTGTGATTGGTGGAAATGGCCCTACACGCAGAAGTGACAAAGCGTGTAATAGGAGGAAATGTCCCTACACGCAGAAGTGACAAAGCGTGTAATTGGAGAAAATGGATCTACACGCAGGAGTGACAAAGCGTGTGATTGGTGAACGTACACGCCGCGTAAGTGACGCTGTACGTGTGGGCCTGTATATAAGGTACGTGTAGAACACCATTTCCTTGTACGTGCTTTTCGTGGAGAGCGAGTGGGTGAATTCTGTACTTCTTGTCGTTTCACATGCGATTTACTTCACGGCGTTTCCAGTTCGTACTCCCTGTTACCTCTGACAGCTTTTTCTCTTTTTTCTCTTGTACTGGTTTACCTGGGCCTGTTCCCTCAAACAGTGTCCCCTTCTACTGTTGTCCTGTCTTCTCAGACAGCGTACACATCTTCTTTTGGCGGGGGTATTGCCAACCAAACGCGCTCATTTTTCACGCTCTTTTACCTGGCAGACGGTGAGTCATGCACGTATCTAACTTCTGTGCTTGCCCCGTGTGTAGCCTACCCCTTCAGAGGTCATTCTAGGCTGCGTGTGACACACATACGTTCATTCTTGTGTTACTGGGTGCCACAGCGTAGTGCAGGTTTTTATTTCTGCACACGTGGTCTAGGAGGGGTTGCGTGCACGTCATCTCCCTTTTTTGGGCCTCCTGTGCGTTGCGTGACCCGTCATCTTTCCCCAGGGGTTACAATCAGCCGTGCTAGAGCACTAGGGTACAATTACCATCTGGTACCCAACCACTTTGACCCCCAATTGCCCAGGACAATTGTCTACAGCCACTCCCATACGCACATTAATATCAGTGCCATGGCTAGGAGGCGAGGATTCCGTAAGGGTGGCAAAGGTGGAAGAGCCACAAGTGGTGGCCGTGGTGGATCCTGTAGGGGACGTGGTCGTAACTTGCAGGGTGAGCCTGTCCACCCATGTGTGGAGGACCAGTCAAGGGCACCCATCATCCCCTCCCTCCCCCCCTCCCCCCCTCCCGTTGAGGCTGAAGTGGCTGACACCATCCATGCTCAGCCCTTGTTGGACCAGCCCATTGTGGCACCAGACCTGGCTGACTCCATGGCTGACTTCCAGGTCAGCAGGGCTACGACACGTGCGCTGGTGCACGTTGATGCTATCATGCCACGTGGATCTGGGGCAGCAAGGTCATCTGCTGCCCCAAGTAGGCAGGGCGGAGAGGCTGCAGGGGCAGCTGCGGCTCCATCTACCCCAGCTCTCACACACCCAGCCAGGACAGTGTCCGTCCTAGTCCATTCTGCTGACATTCCCCATGACACCATTACACTTGAGCCAATGCCTGCACCAACTCCCATGCTGAGTGTGCAATCCCACACACCTGATACAGAGCCCACCAGGGCTCCTGCCCCTAGTGTCCAGAGCGGCGCAGGACACTCAGGATCACCACCACCTTCCAAGCGGAAGAGGAAGAGCGCTCGTCCGGCACAGGCTGATGCCCCAGACACGGCTACACAGTCCGGTCCGTCGAGGAAGCCCAGCTTCACGGATGACGAACTGAATGCACTTGTCGAGTATGTGGCCGGACATGATAACGAGATGGTCATTGTTGCAGGATCCAAGACCACACCTGCACAACGCCAGGCACACTGGCAGACCATTGCGGACATCGTAAGTGCCCTTGGAATCGTGAGGCGCACAGCCAATGATTGCTACAAGCGCTGGAATGACCTAAAGCGCAGGGCAAAGAAGAAGCTGGCCTCAAGTCATGCCGCAACTCTAGTGACTGGAGGTGGGTCTCCAGTAGAAGACATGGAACTCACTCCACATGAGTCAGTCGCTGGGACCTACGTCACGGAGGAACAGATCCAAGGCATGGGAGATCTGCCTGATTACGAGGCATTGTCCGGTGAGTGCACATGCATGTGTGTGTCATCCATGTGCATGGTGTGTGTGTGAGGGCATCTGTTTGTGTGCCAGGTGAGAGTGTGTGCGCCTGAGTCGAATGGGTCAGCCATGTGCTTCATGCAATACATCCTGCGCAGCTGCATTTTGCCATTGCAGTATCCCTTCTGCCAACAGTAGACATCTAGGCCAACAGCACCCAAGTTGGCCTTGAAGTGTCACCTTGCC
Source organism: Ambystoma mexicanum (assembly GCF_040938575.1). NCBI lineage: Eukaryota > Metazoa > Chordata > Amphibia > Caudata > Ambystomatidae > Ambystoma > Ambystoma mexicanum. Next base: position 876,820,211 of record NC_090941.1, read on the forward strand.
ACAACATTGTTGCTTATTTTCCTATGTTCAATCAGACAGATTGTATGCATTCCACCACTTATACTAGGCATTCCTCAGTCCTCTAGTCACATGTATGGCATGGCCATGGTAAAGTGGAGTTATTGTGTTACCTGGATATCATATGTTCATACATGTCCCTGTGCAATTGGACCATATTGGACTGCCAGCTCCAGGTGATAAAGCAGACCTGTTTAAATTAGAAAAGCTATTGCATGTGGGAACTGGACAGAATGAATAAGTGCTGCCCTCCTCTCCATCTACACTCAATAGCAATGGCACATGCCATCTGTGTGATGGCATGTGTGTGTCACCTGGCAATCACAGGGCAATGTGTGATGCCACTGCCAGTCAGCATGCATGAAATGTGTTCAACTTCCATCTTTGTGTAATGAGTGTGTGCCATTTGCCTGCCCTTCATACGCAGTGAGGGTGCATGCATGGGAGGGTCTTAGTCATGTGGGACATGTGTCAATCAAGTACTGGTTCTCTTGCTTCTCAGCCCTCATTGTGTGCCATGGTGCTAATGCGGGTTTCCATTTCTTTGTCATTATGTCATTGCAGGGGAAGACGCACCTGATACTGCTGGGGTTGTGGTGATGGTGCAGAGCCAGGAGGGTTCCGAGGGCCGACCAACCACCAGTGAGGGACGTGGTGTGCTGGTGGGTGAAAACCCACAAGTGCTGCAGGTCGTGCTCTCAAGGGGTGTCTCTGGCTGCACCTCCCCCGAGCTGTACTCAGCTGTTGACTCGGATGATGAGACCGTGCCGTCGCAGGTGAGTGTTCCAGGGAGGGAATCTGTTCTGTCCCACCCACCTGCACCAGGGTCAGAACCCTCAATGGGGATGTCAGTGTTGGCAGCTAGGCCTTTGGTGGTTACGGATGCAGGGTCACACTCCGCGACATCTGATCCTGTTCCTGGGCCAGCAGATCAGAGGGGGAATGCAGTCCTGCAGCCTCAGGCAGTGCCGGCACAGCAAGGCGCAGTCCGCCTTGCCCCAGACAGGTGTGGTGCCCGCCGACGTGGTGGCCGTACGCCACCTGGCAATACCGCATGGGAGCAATCCATTTACGGTATGGCTACCCAACAGGCAGCATCATCCGAGATGATGGCTCAGGCCATGGATAGGGTGGCCACTTCCATTGTCCCCCCTGAAAGGCTGATGGAGCGACTAGAGCAGGCAACCGACTCCATCTGCCAGTCACACAGGGAGGACATGTTGGCGTCCAACAGGGACAGGCGGGCGGCACTGGCGACTCTGCAGGAGGCCATCTCCATAGAGTCCCAGGGCCACAGGGAAGCCCTGAGGCAGGAGCTACATCAACTCAGGACGACTCTTTTTGAGCTAGAGGCTTCAACACACCAAAGGACAGAACAGCAGCTGGAGCGTCTCACCCGTACGCTCTCAGCTGAGATGCAAGCAACGAGGGCGGAGGTCCGGGCATCCCGTGAGTTGTTGCATGGGGACCTCCGCACACTCATCCTCCAGAACGAGACCTACCACACCCGCATGCTTGCAGCCATGGAGGAACAGAGTAGGGCCTTGCGTGGGCTGCCTCCCATAGTGCAACCACCTCCGGATGCAGCTGCACAGGGTGATAATAGCGACAGCAGTGATACTCCCACAATAGGGTAGCCGTGTGGGCCATGAGCCCATGGAGGTGTTTTTTTTTCCCAGGATCCACACAGGTGGTTTCTGGTGTGCACCCTGACCTCGGACCTCCTGGGTGGCCTCCCCAACCCCCCCGGGCCCTTTAATGGCCATTTTTGATTTTTATTTTTATTATTTTTTTTTTTTATTTTTATATTTTTCCCAAATTATTTTGGGACAATTTGTTGGCTTCCGAGGTTCCTGTGGGCATACGCTGCATTGTGGCTGGGCACATGCAGGCTTGTCATGTATTAGGTTCAGATGCCTGGGTTTGAGTCACACACACCCCTCCTGCTTCCCGTTTCCATGGGCTTGCAAAGGGTGTGCCCAAGTGACATTGAAGTACATGGTGACATTGGACTCCCACTACATGTGTGGGTAGTCTAGTCAATACTGTGTATACATTCCTAGTGCATATTGCTGTTGTGTTGTACACTGCATGTTGCATTGATGTGTAACTCATCATCTGTGTCTGCCTCCCAATTTGCAGGTCCCTTCCTCATGTCTACACAAGGCCCTCTAGTCTGGAGATGGGGTCCTTGTTGGCAGCAGTGCACCTACAACTCTACATGGCACCAACACTGTTCAGTTGGAAGTGGTGGGAGTGCAGGCATATCCAGGTGGTGAGACAACTGATCTATTACATTACTGAAGTCATGTTAATGGTAGTACGTGCTCAAGTTTGTTGTTTGTCCTGCATTACAGTGAGCATTTCAGGTGTAGGAAGTTTCAATTGGGGACACTGTACATCGCAACACTTGTCATGTTGTGGGGATTACTTTGTTTACCTGCACATAGCATGACATGGCACGGTGTGTTGTGTGGCGGTGCTGGGGATGGGTTGGGTGACATGGCACTGTCCTCTTGTTGCATTTAGCCAGTGGGTATTCATTTTGGCTGCTTGAATGTGTTTCTTCACAAAACTGCATTGGTGTTGTGTGTGGGTAGGGATGCACACATTGTAACACTTCCAGGTGAACAATCTCAGGCTGATATGCTTTTCACGGTTGAATCTCCAGACATCCAGGATCAGTGTCAGGTTGAGTCATCATTGATTGTCAGATGGAATGTGCCAGGCCAGTGTGCACTCCACAGGGGAGTGTATACTATGTGAAGTAATTAGCCACTAGCTGTGTACGAGTTGCCTCCCCTCGTGCCCTTTCCCCTCCCATGCGCAGCGGCTGTGCATGTGGTTGGGGATGTGGGGCCACCACCATGTCCACGGCCAGGCCCCGGCGTGTTGCAGCGTTGTGCAGGACACATGCTGCAACTATGATCCTGCACACTACTGGGGGAGCGTATAACAGCTGCCCGCCAGAACGGTCAAGGGAGCGAAAGCGTGACTTTAGCACTCCGAATGTGCGCTCCACTATGCCCCGGGTTGTAATGTGGGCTGTGTTATATCTTACCTCGGGTGGCGTGGTGGGGTTCCGAATTGGCGTCATCATGTGGGGGCTGAGAGGGTAGGCACTGTCCCCTGTGGAGGTGGTGATTGGTATCATTGGTGGGGTTGTGACCTTGCTCAGTATCCAACATGCATGCATGTGCAGTGGCATACATACTCACCAAGAAGCCATGTATCGCCATGCCGCCCAGCATCTATGTCCCGGCATAGGGTGGACATTCGGTAAATGAAGCTGTCGTGGGTGGACCCGGGATAGTTGGCATATACTGAGGTGATGTTTCCCTTGGCATTACATACTACCTGCACGTTGATGGAATGCCAGTGCTTGCGGTTCCTATAGATGTGCTCAGATGCCCTGGGGGGACGTAGAGCCACATGGGTGCAGTCGATGGCACCTAGCACTTTGGGGAATCGTGCCACACCGTAAAAATCCAGGGCGGCAGCATGCCTTTCAGCAGGTGTTCTGGGCAGGTATATGTGCCTGCGGACTGATGGGCGTGCAGTGATGATGTCCAAGACCTGGTGTAGGCAGCGTGATTGGGTGGCCTGTGACACCCCACCCACTATGGCACTTGTCCGCTGAAATGATCCAGTGGCTAAGAAGTGCAGTACATTGAGGACCTTCTCCAGGGGGCTGAGTGCTTGGGAGCACAGGGTGGGTGATGTGAGGTCATCCTCCCACTCACTCACCAGGTCCAGTATTATGTGTGGTGGAAACCTGTACCTTCCATACACCTGGTCATCAGGCATCCCGAAAAGGCTGGTTCTGGGTGTGAATATTCTGGCCCTGACTCTCCTCCTCCTCCTCCTTTGGTAGCCCACTGCCACTGCTGCTAGGAACGGTATGTTCATCCTGGCATCTGGCTTGTTGTTTGAAAAGTGCGCAAATTAATGCTTTGTTCTAGGCGAGCGTGTGACCCGCGCACCCCTGGAATCTAGTTCCCAGTCCAATAGCGTGTGGAAATTCCCACGCAGCACGGGATCAAGTGCGCTGACGTACTTGCGTGTGTAAGTGCCCGCGCACCCCTGAAATACACGTACATAGGCCAATCGCGTGTACGCGCACTTTTGTCCAATTACACGCGATGACGCACCCCTGAAATACACGTACATAGGCCAATCGCGTGTACGCGCACTTTTGTCCAATTACACGCGATGACGCACCCCTGAAATACACGTACATAGGCCAATCGCGTGTACGCGCACTTTTGTCCAATTACACGCGATGACACTCTGACGTGCAGTATTTCCACGTGTGCTCCGTCATCACGTGCTGAGTGGGGAACACCCGTGCGGGTCACGTCAGACGCGCTTACGCGCTGAGGGACTCTGGTCCAATAGAATCGCGTATGCGTGCTGACGCGCTTACGCGCTAAGGGCCTTTCCTCGGATTTCACGCTGACGTGCAGGAATTTCACGTGCCAAATCACTCCGTATCAAGCTGGCCACCCGAAAACACACGGAAGACCACGCTCCTGCCCAGAAGGCCGAGTTACTGCCCCCCAGTGCCCCGAGCAGCCTCCCACGTGCCATCTGCTGCTGCCTGCCTGCCTGCCTGCCTGCTGCCACCGTGCCCTGCCATTTGGTGCCTGCACATCAGCCATCTGCAGGGGTCCAGTTGCTGTGTCCACCCCTGCTGGAACTGAAGACTCCCGACTGGGATTACATCGCTCCACAGCCCAGGTCCTTGAGAGCGAGGCCCGTCTGGAGTTGTGCGGTAAGTGTCCAAGCATTACTGTGTGAGACAGGGCATGTTGCGGTGTGCTGGTTCTATGATACTTGCCTGTATGTGTGCCATGGGCCATGTATGCATGTATGTGTGCAGGGACATCATGGTAATGCATGTGCGACCAGTGATGTGTGACCCACATGGTTGTTGCATGTGTTGAAATGCGGCATGGGGAGCCCTATGCAGATTTTGGACATGAGAGCATGCCAGTCTCTGTACCTGGACATGGATGGGGGTGAAGGATGGGTGCTGATGCCAGGTACATATATGGTAGCCATGTCTGTGTGCCTGACCTGTGTGTCTGTGACTTATGCATGCCATGGATGCATGACACATGTGTGTGACAATGCACAGATTCAGTGACGCACCCAACTTACCCTTGTTTCCCCTGTGTTTGGTGTCTTTGGGGCCAGATGGATGTGACTGAGGTGAAGTGTGTGCATGTGATATGCATGAGCCATGATGCATGTGAGTTACATATCATTGAATGTTTCAATAGTCCATTGGACATGCATGGAAATGTCCATGGCATGCACCATGCCTGTTACTGTGTGTGTTTTGCCTGGACTGACCCATGTGTTGTGGAGGGACATGATGGAAGTGTACTTTGACAGTGGTGCTCATCTGCTATTGCTTCCTGTCTAGGGGACCATTGTACAGTAGCCTGATGCTTGTGTCCTTTGTCTCCCTCTACGCAGCGGCTAGTGAAGAAGAGGGCGGAGACGGCGCTGTGGAGCAAGGCGGCGGGGATGCCCCCACGGGTGCAGCGAAAGGGGTGGGTGAGCCCCCACAGGGGCCTGCTACGGCGGGAGACGGTGAGGAGCCATCCAGGTTGGTGGTTTGCACAGAGGAGGAGGAGGCCGACACTGGTGCACACATGGGGCCTGGTGGGAGCATCCCTGCTGGTGCAAGTGTTGCAGTCCAGGGCCAGGGCCAGGAGGCAGCACAGGTCACCGTGGAGGGGCCTGTGCATGTCGCTGTCCCTGACCCTGTGAGTGCACCACCATGCACCAGCAGGGATGCCCCGTCCCAGGCCCGTCCGCAGGTAGAGGGGATGTCCATGTCACCTGACTCCCCTCCACCTGCGGACGTGGGAACCCCTGGCCGCGTGGAGAAGGTCCTGATTGGGGTCGCGATGCGCACGGCTGTGATTCATGATGACGTGCATGCTTCCCGGGAGGAGCACGCACGTCATCACGAAGTGCACAGTGCCGACGTGGCCCAATTGGGATCGGCCATGTTCGGGGGTTTCCTGCATGTGTTGGCCAATCTGACGGCCCTCTCCTCCTCTGTGCAGGCTATCCACCGGTCGTTCTCCTTGCCGTCTTCCGGCCCAGATGCCAGCAGGGCCCCCTGTGGACCTGCCCCGACCAATGCAGCCAGCTCGGTGGGGATCCCATCCCTGCCACAGTTGGGAGTCGGAGGTCCAGCAGGGGTGGACAACACAGCAAGTGGACCCCAGCAGATGGAAGATGTGACGGCATCATCGGGCAGGGCACGTGCACAACGGCGTCGGTGGTTTCCATCAGCCTGGATGCCGTCGTGCTGGCAGAGGCAGTGGCGTCGGAGGCAGCAGCGGGCTCGACGTGGGAGGCATCATGGCTCGGGGCCATCAAGAGCAGAGGGGCAGGCATCGGCCGGAGGGCAGGGCAACCCTGGGATGGTGGTGTCTTCCGTGTGGGAGGAGTTTGGCCAGCGGATAGGTGCGGAGCGGCAGCGGGCGGAAGAGGAGCGGCTCGCCATGGTCAGGGCGGAGTTCTCCATGCGTCGGGCATTGAGGCGGGCTGAGTGCCTCGAGGAAGCTCGCAGGGAATTTGAGGTGGACATGGGGTTGTCCCTGCGAGACCTCGGGGCCAGGACAGAGTCCCGCCTCCAGGACATCGACATGGAGTTCGATGAAGCCCTGGCCAGCAACATCACCAAGTGAGCCGCAGGACTTGCCCGCTGCCTTTGTATATAGTTATTTAGTTAGTTAGTGCTAGGTTTCCTTTATTTTTTTTTATTATTTTGGACCGCTCGGACAATGGCCACTTTTTTGTACATATATTTTTCATTAGTTAGTAGTAGGTTTCATTTATGGTGTTGGGCTCATGGACCCTGGTACATTCCTGTATATAGTTTGTTTTTTTGGGAGATACATTATTTTAATTTCTTATTGTTTTCACCATGACGTAATGGTTTTTCATTAATTTCCTACTACATGATATTGCTTTGGACAAATTTTTTTTTTTTCATTCCTTTGTTTTCTTGTTTATCACTTTTGTTCTCGGACATGGACCATTTCTTTACTTAGCCACATAGTTGTATGTTTGAAAAGTTAACTTATTTTTGTTATTTAATACATTTTTTATATTTTCTTACACTTGTGTTATTTTCTCATTGGTTTCTTACATGTCATGATATGGGTTTAAGACATTCACTTGCACCCTTTGTGTATGTGTGTGTGACGGACATGTGTTCTTTTGCATACTTGCCATTGGGGTTGTGTCATGTGATTGCATTCACTATGTGGGTGGATGCAATCCTTGCCTGGGTGTTTGTGCTGGGTATGCTGGCCATTACTGCCATGATTGTGTATCGTCAGGACCTGGGGCCAGGGGGACATGTGTGGGGGCCTGCTGGCAGGTTCCCCACAGTGCTGGGGGTTGGGGGTGGTGGGAGACATGGGTGTGGGCCTGGTAGTGGGTGCCCCTGCACTGCTGGGGGGTGGGGGTGGTGGGAGACATGGGTGGGGGCCTGGTGGAGGGTGCCCCTGCACTGCTGGGGGGTGGGGGTGGTGGGAGACATGGGTGGGGGCCTGGTGGAGGCTGCCCCTGGTGGCGGGGGGGTGGGGGTGGTGGGAGACATGGGTGGGGGCCTGGTGGAGGCTGCCCCTGGTGGCGGGGGGGGTGGGGGTGTTGGGAGACATGGGTGGGGGCCTGGTGGAGGGTGCCCCTGCACTGCTGGGGGGTGGGGGTGGTGGGAGACATGGGTGTGGGCCTGGTAGTGGGTGCCCCTGCACTGCTGGGGGGTGGGGGTGGTGGGAGACATGGGTGGGGGCCTGGTGGAGGGTACCCCTGGTGGCGGGAGGGTGGGGGTGGTGGGAGACATGGGTGGGGGCCTGGTAGTGGGTGCCCCTGCACTGCTGGGGGGTGGGGGTGATTGGGGACATGAGTGGGGGCCTGGTGGAGGCTGCCCCTGGTGGCGGGGGGGTAGGGGTGGTGGGAGACATGGGTGGGGGCCTGCTGGAGGGTGCCCCTGCACTGCTGGGGGGTGGGGGTGGTGGGAGACATGGGTGTGGGCCTGGTAGTGGGTGCCCCTGCACTGCTGGGGGGTGGGGGTGGTGGGAGACATGGGTGGGGGCCTGGTGGAGGATGCCCCTGGTGGCGGGGGGTGGGGGTGGTGGGAGACATCGGTGGGGGCCTGGTGGAGGGTGCCCCTGCACTGCTGGGGGGTGGGGGTGGTGGGAGACATGGGTGTGGGCCTGGTAGTGGGTGCCCCTGCACTGCTGGGGGGTGGGGGTGGTGGGAGACATGGGTGGGGGCCTGGTAGAGGGTACCCCTGGTGGCGGGAGGGTGGGGGTGGTGGGAGACATGGGTGGGGGCCTGGTGGAGGGTGCCCCTGCACTGCTGGGGGGTGGGGGTGGTGGGAGACATGGGTGGGGGCCTGGTGGAGGCTGCCCCTGGTGGCGGGGGGTGGGGGTGGTGGGAGACATGGGTGGGGGCCTGGTGGAGGCTGCCCCTGGTGGCGGGGGGGTGGGGGTGGAAGGAGACATGGGTGGGGGCCTGGTGGAGGGTGCCCCTGCACTGCTGGGGGGTGGGGGTGGTGGGAGACATGGGTGTGGGCCTGGTAGTGGGTGCCCCTGCACTGCTGGGGGTGGGGGTGGTGGGAGACATGGGTGGGGGCCTGGTGGAGGGTACCCCTGGTGGCGGGAGGGTGGGGGTGGTGGGAGACATGGGTGGGGGCCTGGTGGAGGGTGCCCCTGCACTGCTCTGGGGTGGGGGTGGTGGGAGACATGGGTGGGGGCCTGGTGGAGGCTGCCCCTGGTGGCGGGGGGGTGGGGGTGGTGGGAGACATGGGTGGGGGCCTGGTGGAGGCTGCCCCTGGTGGTGGGGGGGTGGGGGTGGTGGGAGACATGGGTGGGGGCCTGGTGGAGGGTGCCCCTGCACTGCTGGGGGGTGGGGGTGGTGGGAGACATGGGTGTGGGCCTGGTAGTGGGTGCCCCTGCACTGCTGGGGGGTGGGGGTGGTGGGAGACATGGGTGGGGGCCTGGTGGAGGGTACCCCTGGTGGCGGGAGGGTGGGGGTGGTGGGAGACATGGGTGGGGGCCTGGTGGAGGGTGCACCTGCACTGCTGGGGGGTGGGGGTGGTGGGAGACATGGGTGGGGGCCTGGTGGAGGCTGCCCCTGGTGGCGGGGCGGTGGGGGTGGTGGGAGACATGAGTGGGGGCCTGGTGGAGGGTGCCCCTGCACTGCTGGGGGGTGGGGGTGGTGGGAGACATGGGTTGGACATGGGTGGGGGCCTGCTGGCAGGTTCCCCACAGTGCTCGGGGTTGGGGGTGGTGGGAGACATGTGTGGGGGCCTGGTGGAGGCTGCCCCTGGTGGCGGGGGGGTGGGGGTGGTGGGAGACATGGGTGGGGGCCTGGTAGTGGGTGCCCCTGCACTGCTGGGGGGTGGGGGTGGTGGGAGACATGGGTGGGGGCCTGGTGGAGGCTGCCCCTGGTGGCGGGGGGGTGGGGGTGGTGGGAGACATGGGTGGGGGCCTGGTGGAGGGTGCCCCTGCACTGCTGGGGGGTGGGGGTGGTGGGAGACATGGGTGTGGGCCTGGTAGTGGGTGCCCCTGCACTGCTGGGGGTGGGGGTGGTGGGAGACATGGGTGGGGGCCTGGTGGAGGGTACCCCTGGTGGCGGGAGGGTGGGGGTGGCGGGAGACATGGGTGGGGGCCTGGTGGAGGGTGCCCCTTCACTGCTGGGGGGTGGGGGTGGTGGGAGACATGGGTGGGGGCCTGGTGGAGGCTGCCCCTGGTGGAGGGGGGGTGGGGGTGGTGGGAGACATGGGTGGGGGCCTGGTGGAGGCTGCCCCTGGTGGCGGGGGGGGTGGGGGTGGTGGGAGACATGGGTGGGGGCCTGGTGGAGGGTGCACCTGCACTGCTGGGGGGTGGGGGTGGTGGGAGACATGGGTGGGGGCCTGGTGGAGGCTGCCCCTGGTGGCGGGGGGGTGGGGGTGGTGGGAGGCATGAGTGGGGGCCTGGTGGAGGGTGCCCCTGCACTGCTGGGGGGTTGGGGTGGTGGGAGACATGGGTTGGACATGGGTGGGGGCCTGCTGGCAGGTTCCCCACAGTGCTGGGGGTTGGGGGTGGTGGGAGACATGTGTGGGGGCCTGGTGGAGGCTGCCCCTGGTGGCGGGGGGGTGGGGGTGGTGGGAGACATGGGTGGGGGCCTGGTAGTGGGTGCCCCTGCACTGCTGGGGGGTGGGGGTGGTGGGAGACATGGGTGGGGGCCTGGTGGAGGCTGCCCCTGGTGGCGGGGGGGGGTGGGGGTGGTGGGAGACATGGGTGGGGGCCTGGTGGAGGGTGCCCCTGCACTGCTGGGGGGTGGGGGTGGTGGGAGACATGGGTGTGGGCCTGGTAGTGGGTGCCCCTGCACTGCTGGGGGGTGGGGGTGGTGGGAGACATGGGTGGGGGCCTGGTGGAGGGTACCCCTGGTGGCGGGAGGGTGGGGGTGGTGGGAGACATGGGTGGGGGCCTGGTGGAGGGTGCCCCTGCACTGCTGGGGGGTGGGGGTGGTGGGAGACATGGGTGAGGGCCTGGTGGAGGCTGCCCCTGGTGGCGGGGGGGTGGGGGTGGTGGGAGACATGGGTGGGGGCCTGGTGGAGGCTGCCCCTGTTGGCGGGGGGGGTGGGGGTGGTGGGAGACATGGGTGGGGGCCTGGTGGAGGGTGCCCCTGCACTGCTGGGGGGTGGGGGTGGTGGGAGACATGGGTGTGGGCCTGGTAGTGGGTGCCCCTGCACTGCTGGGGGGTGGGGGTGGTGGGAGACATGGGTGGGGGCCTGGTGGAGGGTACCCCTGGTGGCGGGAGGGTGGGGGTGGTGGGAGACATGGGTGGGGGCCTGGTGGAGGGTGCCCCTGCACTGCTGGGGGGTGGGGGTGGTGGGAGACATGGGTGGGGGCCTGGTGGAGGCTGCCCCTGGTGGCGGGGGGGTGGGGGTGGTGGGAGACATGGGTGGGGGCCTGGTGGAGGCTGCCCCTGGTGGTGGGGGGGGTGGGGGTGGTGGGAGACATGGGTGGGGGCCTGGTGGAGGGTGCCCCTGCACTGCTGGGGGGTGGGGGTGGTGGGAGACATGGGTGTGGGCCTGGTAGTGGGTGCCCCTGCACTGCTGGGGGGTGGGGGTGGTGGGAGACATGGGTGGGGGCCTGGAGGAGGGTACCCCTGGTGGCGGGAGGGTGGGGGTGGTGGGAGACATGGGTGGGGGCCTGGTAGTGGGTGCCCCTGCACTGCTGGGGGGTGGGGGTGGTGGGAGACATGAGCAGGTGTGCAGGGTAGTCCCCTGTGGTGTGTGCTGCCTGCAGGGGCCGTGGAGGGTGTACAGGTAATGCCTGGGAGCACACAGCCAAATCGCGTGTGGAACTTCCCGCGCACCCCTGCAATCCACGTACCCTGACTAATCGCGTGTGGAACTTCCCGCGCACCCCTGATATCCACGTACCCGGCCATATCGCGTGTGGAACTTCCCGCGCACCCCTGAAATCCACGTACCCGGCCATATCGCGTGTGGAACTTCCCGCGCACCCCTGCAATCCAAGTACCCTGCCTAATCGCGTGTGGAACTTCCCGCGCACCCCTGAAATCCACGTACACCTCCTAATCACGTGTGGAACTTCCCGCGCACCCCTGAAATCCACGTACACGGCCATGTCGCGTGTGGAACTTCCCGCGCACCCCAGAAATCCACGTACACGGCCATATCGCGTGTGGAACTTCCCGCGCACCCCTGAAATCCACGTACACTGCCTAATCGTGTGTGGAACTTCCCGCGCACCCCTGAAATCCACGTACACGGCCATGTCGCGTGTGGAACTTCCCGCGCACCCCAGAAATCCACGTACACGGCCATATCGCGTGTGGAACTTCCCGCGCAACCCTGCAATCCACGTACCCTGCCTAATCGCGTGTGGGACTTCCCGCGCACCCCTGAAATCCACGTACCCTGACTAATCGCGTGTGGTACTTCCCGCGCACCCCTGAAATCCACGTACCCGGCCATATCGCGTGTGGAACTTCCCGCGCACCCCTGAAATCCACGTACCCTGACTAATCGCGTGTGGTACTTCCCGTCACCCCTGAAATCCACGTACCTGGCCATATCGCGTGTGCAACTTCCCGCGCACCCCGGTATACACGCACACGTTTATTTTTTCTCTCAGCGCGTGTCTGTGTTTGTGGGTACCCCTTTGTACGTCATTTATCCTGGAGGGCCACAGTATTGGACATTCATCATGGCTGTATATAGGTGCTATTTGTTGGCGCACCTTTTAGCGCACATTTCTTCCAGGCGCAGAGACGCTACCGCCTGCTTTCTTGTGGCGGTCGTGTTTGTGCCTGTGCGCTGGTTTGAGCGTGCGCTTTTTTGCCCTATTCTATTCCATGAATACGTGTTGTAGGCGAGCGTGTGGGCGTTCCGCGCACTTTTACCCTGTGCTTCCCCCGTGACGCCCACATTTTGGCAAGTTGTTCCCCATTCCGAGTGTTACGCCCCGTGTTCCGCCTACTTTTGTTGCGTGCGCAGCGCTATGTGCGATTTTCGCTGTGGACTGTGCGATTTTCGCTGTGGCCTGGCGCACGCCGTTAGATGGCCTGTGCGCCAACGTGCGCTGCGCACTTTCTTATCACACGTCCGATGGTTTTCCTGCGTACGGCCTTCCATGAATCGATGTGCGCTGCTTTTCGTGCGATTTTCGCTATTCCACTGCGATTTTCGCTATTCCACTGCGATTCACACGTTTTTGGCCACTTGCGCCGCGCTAATTATTCCATGAATCGGCTTGACAGTCTCTAACATCTGCTTGAAGAGTTGACCACCAAAAATGGCGTTTGATCAGATCCTAAGTGGAGTGATATCCTCGATGACCAGCTGCCCGAGTGTCATGACACATACAAAGGACTTCATTTTGCAGAGCGGTAGAAGGAACAAATACTTGATTTTCATGAAAAAAATACCTTGGTCCATCGTAAGATGGTAAGTTGGTAGGAGGTCATTGCATAGCTGAGGATACTGGGTAGTTTCTTGTCTAATTGTTTGAAGGAATTCTGTTAGCACAGAAACAAAAATGGCTCTGGGAAACAGAAATTCTGACCTAAATCTAGCTGTGGGTTGTTCCTTACAGGAAAGGGCATCTGCTCTAAGATTCTGTTTTCCGGGAAGAAAGGTAAATAATATCCAAAAAGGCAGAAAAAAATGAGCCCACCGAGCCTGGCGACTGTTGGTAGTTTGGGCCTGTTGTAATACCTTCAAGTTTTGATGATCCGTTTGAACCTCAATAGGATGGGGAGAGCCAACAATAAATGTCTCCATTCCTCGAATTATCTTTTTATGGCTAATAGTTCCTTTTTGAGGACTGAGTAATTTATCTCGAACGAGTTGAAAGTCTTAGACAGGTAGGCAACTAGAGATTCTTCCCCTAGGACAGATCTTTGTAAAAGAACAGCCCCCAAGGCATAGTGTGAAGTGTCCGTTTCCACAATAAACTGCTTGGACTGGTCTGGCATGATCAAAATCAAGACTGAGGAAATAAAATGATTTAATAGTTCAAAGGCTTCTTGAGCTTGCGAGTTCCAGGAGAAGCAAACATTTTTTTTTGTAATTTAGCGATTGGAAGAATGATTTCCGAGAAACGAGGTATAAACTTCCGATAAAAATTGGCAAAGCCTAGAAAATGCTGTATAGCCTTTATGTTAGATGGAGATGGCTATTTTAAAACTGCGGACAGCTTCCTAGGATCCATGGATACACCCTGGGCAGATAGAATGAAACCGAGATAATTGACCTGGGTCTGTTGGAATTCACACTTCTCAGCCTTGTAGTACAGCTAATTGGACTGGAGTCGGTCCAAAACCAGAGCTACATGATTCACATGGTCGGCCTCGTTTGAAGAAAAAACTAAAATATCTTTGAGGTAAATAACCACAAAATGCAACAAAATGTCAGCAAAAAGGTGATCCATAAAACGCTGGAACACAGCAGGAGCATTGGATAGACCAAAAGGCATGACATGATATTCATAATGTCCGAACGGCGTTCGAAAGGCAGTCTTCCATTTGTCCCCGGACCAATCCGGATAAGATGATAGGCCCCACAGAGATCTAGCTTTGTGTAAATCTTTGCCCCTTGCACTGACTCCAGGATGTCAGGGATTAACGGCATAGGGTACTTATCCACAACCGTGATCTTATTAAGATCCCGGTAGTCTATACATGGCCTCAATTCCTCTGTATCTTTTTTTGGAACAAAAAAAAAAGATGATCCAGCCGGTGAGGTTGATTCAATGATCAGACCATTTTGTAGGTTGGTGTGGAGATAATCTTTGAGTGCAGTCTTTTCGCATTGGGACAACATATACATTTGTCCAAAGGGTATAGGTTGATCCGGAATCAAATCTATGTGGCAGTCATCTCTCCGATGAGGAGGTAAGGTTGGAAACTGTGGTGTGGAAAACACGGATGAATATTGATTGTAACACTCTGGAATTCTGCCCACTTGGCCTCCTGTAGTTACCATGGTGGAACGTTAGCTTGTGAAGGGATGCAAATCCCCACTGATTCTTGGGACAGGCAGTGTGCCACACAATGATCGGATCCTAAGAAGGGAGTGCCTGCAGACCAGTTAATACACAGATTATGTAATCGGAACCATGGCAAGCCCAGAATTATGGGAAAGTGAGCAGCTTTAATGATATCAAATCTAAGGTGCATGCAAGTAATGGGTCCGGTCTGCTCTCATATGGGCCTGAGCTTAAAGGGCAGCCATCAACCCCTTGAATAGGAGAAATACAGGCTTTGGTTAAACGCTCTATTTCTCTTGCTTCTGCCCATTTATCGTCTATAAAGTTCCCAGCTGCTCCACAGTCCACAAGGGCAGGAACCCCTTGGAGTACCTGATTCTAAAGTACTAAAGTTATGGAAATGACAACCATAGAAAGATCAGCTGGTGGAGAAGCATGCAACAATTCTAAAGAGCTCGCGGAACCTTTTTTAAAAACCCCAGTCACGGCTCCTCTTACGATAGGGTTTTGGAGTTTCCCTGACCTTGTTGGATATGTGGTCCTGATCGACGAGGAGGAACTGTTGGACAATCCCTTAATACATGAGTAGATGAACCGCAATACATACATAGACCAAGGGTTTTATTCTGCTCCTTTTCTCCTGCCGTTAAAGGACCTCGGGTTGCCCCACCATTGGAGGTGGTTTAGTTAAAGGCGAAAGGCCTTCGGACCGATAATGAGATACCCTTCCTTTCTTCCATTTTTGAACCCGTTCTCTTGGACGATAATCCATTTGCATGGTTACCGGAATCATGTCGGCTAGATTTGCAGGACGGGGTACCCTCGAGACCTCATCCTTCATATCCTCTGTGAGACCCCTTCGGAAGAGAGTGAGGAGGGTGTCATCGGGGCAAGAAGTCTCCTAGGACAGTTTTTTGAACTGGGTTATGTAGGTCAAGAGACCCTTATTCCCTTGTCTCAGGTATAGAAGTCGTTCTTGAGAGCCTACAGATATTTCTTGTCTACTGAACACAGTCTTTAGACTATTAACGAAAGCTGGGTAGGAGTCCATTATAACATATCCTGAGGTTTCTAGTGGTGTGGCCCAAGCTAGAGCTGCACCCGTGAGATGGGAAATTAGAAATCCAACTTTATCTTTGTCAGATGGGAAATAGCGTGGCTTAAAAGTAAATTGAACTGTACAACTATCCAAGAATTATTTTAGCTTATGGGGATGCCCATCAAACTTGCCAGATGGCAAGGTGGAAGGGGCCACCTCAGGAATGGTGCAAGTTATCTGCTGTTTTAACTGTGGATTTTCTTGTTTGAGTGTTTGGACTTCATGGGACATAGATTGCATAGCAGCCATCATCTGCTGCATCTGCTGTTCCATATTCACTGCTGTAAGCACGGGGTCACTATCTGTTAAATCTAATGACAGTTGATATCGTAAAACACAATCAATGAATATATTTGGTATTACAGATATAGAAACAGACTAACCTGGTCAGACAGCAGTGACTTTAGATTGCAGATATAGAAGATTTCCCTGTTAATTCTACCTCGCTGTGCCTGATTTGGGAACCTTACAGACTGATGGAAGGCAGTGTTCCCTGGGAAACCCTCTGGGGAAGAAAACCCTGATATGTCAGAGAATCTGGAGGACTTCAGAACCTTGATGACGTAAAATGCTGGTGTTGTTCTTCGGGATCGGAATGATGAGCTGCGTTGTCACCGGGATCGTTCCAGCGAAAGAGCTTCACTGAGAAGATAAGACAACAGGTAAGTGCGTGAAAGTAGAAGTTTGGGAAAAGAATGAAGTGTAATTGGAAGTGAAACCTACCGGGAAACAGTAACAGGTAAGATCTATGGGAAGACAAAAATAGCAGGAGGGCTCCTAGCAAACAAAGGGAGAAGTTAAAATCGAGGAGAGAGAAGAGATGGGAATGCAGAAAAAACTGGTCTAAGATCCCTACAAGCCCCAATCAGAAAACGGAAGAAGAATGTATCCTTCAATGGGCCAGAGGCCGTAGAAGGGAGTAAGTTTAGTGGGTTGGAAGGAAAATGAAAGGTGCTGGTAGATGGCGGAGTAGTCAGTCCGTACGAGAGGAAGGTAGATGTCTGACGTGGGTCCGTCGTGAGGGAAACTGGATAGGCACCTAAGACGGCTAAATGTTGTAGACAGGGTTGCAAAGATCTAATTAACCGCAAGAGAGAGAGAGTGAGAGAGGATTAGACATGAGGAACTATAGGAGAAAAATATTGAACACCTAGAATCCGTAACTTACGAAGCGCCTTTCCTAAGAGTAGCGATGCACTGACTGTCGGAAATGCGATCGTTATATGCAGTCACATGATCAGCACAAGACGTCAGAAACGTACGTGTATAGGCCGCACAATATATCCAAGAGAGCTTGGGCAAATCGTCGGCCATCTTTGGGGAAGAAACCAACAATGAACGGCAAAGTCGGCCGCGATGCCACAGGGACCAGCATCAATAAGCAGATGTAACAATTAGGGCATTCAGGCTAGGTTACCAGATTGAAACACAGTAAGCTCTAGAGTTGATCCGCGGTACCAACCTCAGCACCTCTGTGTCTGCCCTGGCTGACTCAGTCCAATTACCGGAGGGAGGATTTAAGGGTTTGGGCTTTCACAAGGCATAATTATTTAAATTAGTTTAGCACTAGCGCAAAGAATCAAGGCAAGGTTTCAAGAATGGTTGTGACAAGTTCTTAAGGTAAGGATAGGATGACTTAGAGATTGGGGTGGTACAAAACAAGGTATGCTATGATTTTCTATGCTTCCTATTAATACTTAGAGTCCATTGTAATTTAAGATTTTGGACCGTCAAGGGTTCTGGTCATCGCAGGGATCTGTCTAACCATGGACAGCAGGGTACATCTGGCAAGATCGGGGTCAGCTGGGCAGTTCTGGTCAGCGGACTGGTGCCTCGGGTTACTGCAATGGACTGCACTGGTTACTGGATACTGTAATGAGTGGGATGGCGAGTTTGGAGCAGGCAAGTCTTAGTAGTAGCAAGCCAGACTGGATCGAAAATGCTTGCCTTGGATTTTAGGGATTGCTTCAAATTTAGAACTAGCTGAAAAAGGAGTTCAGCAATGCTGAGGCCTTAGCTTGGTCAGTAAAATCAGGAATCAGGAACAAAGATGGAGAATTCAGGAACAGGGCACCAAGCAGAAATCCGCATGAAGTCAGGAATGAGTGTATGTGTGTGTTGTGAGGTTCCCTTATTTATCATGCCAAATTACATCACTAAATTAAATGACAGGGGCAAGCCCACTGTCCAAACCCCTACTGCTAGGATTGGGCAAAGGCATACTCTCTGCCTTGCTTTTCGCTGATTGGATGACAGAAAGGGATGCCTTGTTTTATGGGATGATCTGTAAATCTCCCATAGCTATTGGGACCAAAATCTAACTTTCCAACAAATACATATTTATGTAGTTATGACCTCTAAGTAAATCAGATGCACATGTTACATATCTCATGGGTCACATTTCAATTCAAGTGCCAACTCTGTGAGACCTGGTTTAGGCTTTCTGCAACATTTTGTCAATTTTAACCATGAAAGATTTGTCCTAAAATTTCCCAATTTTGTACATAGATGTGCAATTACCCCTGGAATATGTGTACAAAATGTCATGTGTGCAATTTCCATACTTTCCCCACAAACCGTTATTCTTCATAACTTTTGTTCCTTATGCAGTACAGGGTTCAATCATGTCTTCAAAGAAAGAGCATAAAATTAGAGTTAAAACTACCAACTTTCAGACTTCTCCTAATTCTTGTGGCAAAGTTCCATGTCTTTAAAGTTCAATTACAAATAGGCCTTAAACACCAAATTGTTCTTATCAGTTTATTTTTCTCTTTTCTTTCAACTGGCAGCAGCTGTCAAATTCCTTTGAACAGGATGGGGCCTCCCTCTGTTAATGCAAGTTTCCTGCCCCTCTCACTTGTAGGATGAGTGTCTTATCCTGCTATAGTCTCACCCTTAGGCAAAGACAAATGTCTAATGAAGTCCCTTTGTCCTGGGATTCAAAGCCCCGATGCTCGCTATTAGCATTTCCTGCTCCATAGGTTTATGAGGTGTCACCCTTTCTCAGGGATGGCACTCTGGGATAGCATTTTTTTTTCTTTGACATAGTTTGAAATTCAACCTGGGTTTTTGCTTTGATGTACACTTTTAAATCTTAACTTCAAACATATTGAATTAAACAGTTTATATATGTGTTTCTAACAGTAGCAATCCTTTCACATTCTTGAATAATCAAGCCTTTACACCGTAAAATACTTTTAAAAATAGGTAATTTTGCCCTTCATTCAGGAAAAGCACATTTAACGTATTTCTTTTAAATTTGGTTTTCCTCTGCAGCAAATACCCATTTTAGTCAGCTCAGTCCTTCCCTTGAGTGCTGGAATGGTTTGCAGCATGGATACATGTATCATGTCTTTGTTTAGAATCCCTCTCTGCACAGCTGATTCTGATACTTGTTGCAAAGTTTTAGCTGTGTTTGACATGGAAAAATGAAAACACAGTCCCTTTTACTTTTACAAATATACTGTTACCAGGAGCTGTCATTCAATGAGGCCAAGTTCCTCTGAGCCACAATGGATGATCCTGAGAATTTCAGGTCCTTTTTGATCATGGTTGTTTATGAGAAATTATGAATTTGGTGCAAAACAGCACTTTGAAGGTTGAAAAATGACATTTAAAAGAGGCATTTTGGGTTTTTCAGTGCAGTAATGTTGCTTCATTCCTTGGCTCCATGTTGAATCTTGCAGAGCCTACTGGCATGCTCCTGCAGTGAGGACTCTGTTTTCACCCCACGTGAACTGTGTGTGGCAGGGTGTGCAGCCTTTCTCTGGTTGTGACACAAACACAGTTTTAAAGATTTTGGCGCGCACAGGAGTCAGCATTATCATTTTGGGATGTTTTTTCACCATTTCAGTAAAGTGATGTAGTGAGGCACATTGAAGTGGGTCAAAATATCCCACAGAATCCCCCCCCCAAGTCAAGACTTCGGCTTGACTTCCAGTGATGGGGAAGTCGGGCAAGTGGGATTTTTTTCTTGAAAAAGCAGGTTTACTCAGATGTAAGTCCTTCTCCCAACAGTGAATGATGCGACACACTCTCCTCGCTGCCTCTGTTTGGAGGTGGAATGATACCCCCACCTTCTCTCTGGTTTTCTTTTCTGGTGTGGAGCGACACTCCAGATTTCTTTGGGTTTTTCCTTCAGGGTCCCGAAGGAAGTCCTCCTTGGTTGTTATGTACCATCAGTGCAAATCTATAAAATAGAACACAAACCAGTTATGACAATTTTCCCCCCGACTGTCCTCCAATCAGAATTTCAGTAGTGGGATTTACACATGCTTTCAATAAATATTGACATATACCTATGCTTCATAATTCTCTCCCGCTGGGTTTTCTATGAATTCATCTATTTGCCGCAAAGTGTGCCTGGGGTGGCAACTCTTTAACTGACTGATGTGGACCCACTTTTTTTCTTCTGTCAAGTCGCCCTTGGGATGTGGATTTTGTAGGCGACTGGTTAGATTTTGTCCACAATTTCAAAAGGTCCCTGCAAGCTAGGCAAACATTTGCTCTCTTTGGCTTGGTTCCTTTGGAAATTGTACAAGTAGACCCTGTCTCCTACTTGGTATTCCTTCTTAGTTGTCTTTAGGTCATAGTGGGTCTTCATGCTGTCTACAGATCTTTCTAGATTCCGCTGAGCATACACAAAAGCATGTTGAAGGTGTTTTCTCAGATTCTTAACATAATCATGAGTTGTGGAGGCATTTATTAAGGTCTGCTCTTGGTTTCTATAGAGCAGATGCTGGGGTAGCACCATCCTTTGTCCAGTCATTAGCTGAAATTGAGACATTTTAGTTGCAGAAGAAAGGGTAGATCTGATGGCCATCAGGACAAGTGGTAAATGAATATCCCAACTTGGCCCAGAGTCTGCCACAATTTTTCTTAATATGCTCACAATTGTTTTATTGTACCTCTCAACTCCACCACTAGAGGACTTCCGGTAGGCAATGTGTAGTTTCCTTTTTACCCCAAGTATCTCCCACATCTTTGTCATCACTTCGCTGAAGAAGTGACTACCTCGGTCTGACTCAATCCTTTGTGGTAGTCCAAAACGCGATAAGATGTAAATGATCATCAGGGCAGCTGCTGTTTCTAACTTGCAATTTGGGGCCGGGAAACATTCCACCCATTTAGTAAACAAGCATGTTACGGTTAACATGTACTTGTTCTCCCTAGAGGAGCGAATCACGGGCCCAATGAAATCTATCTGTAAATCTGACCAAGGCAGTGTCATCCTTCTCTTTTGGAGGGGAGCTCGGTTTGTGAGTGATGTTGACTGAAATTGTGCACACATAAGGTACACCTTTAAATATTGTTCGAGGTTCTGCCCCATGTGTGGCCAGTATGCAACCTCTCGCAAGATTTCTAATGTAGTATGGAACCCCCGATGACCGGCCTGACTTAGTATCGGGCTATGCAATGAGGTAGGGACCACCCATTGATCACAGTCAGATATGGAGCTACTCACCAACAAACTGTCTTGGATTCGGAATATTTTTGGACATTTCATCAACACTCTGAGGTCCTCCTTCCCAATGCAATCGGTATCCATCAGGGGAAAGTTCTCAGGGTCCTCAATTTGTTGATAAAACTTACCAATGATTGGATCCCCTTTTTGAGCCATGATTACATCAGCATCTGGGGTCTCTTTACTCCACTGGGCAGTTTTAGAATTCATTGTGAGCATTTGTTTGGGTCCTAGTGGTAGCAGTGACCTGGATTTCCCCCAACAGGGACTCAATCTCAAGGAGATCCCCTTGGATGGCTCTGGTTTTGGCCAGCTGATCAGCTAAGTCATTTCCAGTTTTGTCTAGTCCCTCTATTCTGGAATGACTCTTGATCTTTGTCCAGTTGATGGTCATCCCACTAGAGGTGACCAGATCATCAATATTTTGTGTTATCTTGCCATGTTTGAGTGGTTTGTTGTTAGCACATAGCATGCCTCTGGTTTTCCAATTTAACAGGTGCTCCCCAAATCCATTACAGACATAGGGCCTCATTCCGAGTAGGGCGGTAAGGGATACCGGGCACCGATAAGGAGACCAGTGCCGGTAATCTTTACCGCCCTACTACGAGTTCTCTTAGCGGGTCCCTCCTTTAACGCTTGGCTTTACCAGGTGTTATGGACGGGACCCGTTAAGGGAAATTAGAGCCAATAACGGTACCGCAAATTGCGGTACCGTTATTAGCTACTTCCCCCTTCCCTTTGAGCCATATGGGGGCTCAAATTGTAATGGGGAATGGATTTCTCAATGGGGACTTACCGGTCCCACAAAGGTCGGACTACACCAGTAAGTCCCCATTGAACCAGGTCGGAGTTGGTACCGGTATGGGAGGTAGTCATGGCGCAAATAGCGCCATTACCTCCTCCATATTCGGAATGAGGGCCATTAGCTGAATCAGTGATTATGACAAGTTTGTGGAGTTGGTGTTGGACAGCAGGGAGGATAGCTTGATTAACTGCCATCAGCTCTGCCACCAGACTACTACGGGGACCACTTTTGTAACCAGGGGAGGGTTCCGGGGCATCATTCACCCAGGAATTCCCAACGCCGGCCACCATTTCCTTTTCCCCGTTGTTGTCAACATGGTAGGAGCACCCATCCACATAAACAGTTGGCATTCCCTCGCACTTGTCTTCTTCATAGACTTTGTGCGGGCCATTCAGGTACACCTCCATGTTGTCCTGGATCTTAAGACTTTCGTCCTTGAGAAAGTTTTCTCTGGCACAATCATGCATGTCAGCCAGACCTTGCGCGTGGGTACTTAGCCATATCTGTAAGCCTTGCATTGACAGAATCCAGGAAGTAATTCTGGAATTACTCACATTTTCGGCCCGGATTCTGTAACTTTGAAGATATTGCAGAGGCTGGTGTGGAGTCTCCACTATGATGTGTTCCCCCTGGATGAACGGGCGGTAATTCTTCAATGCCCACACCGTTCCCAGCAGTGCCTTCTCAGAATTGTTGAAAAGTCTTGCTTGCATAGGAGATGACTTTATTGATCTTGTCATGCTTTTGATATAATATTGCGGTCACGCATGTATTTGAGAACCCTGTCTCCAAGAAGAACTCCTTGTTTTTGACAAGGTAAGCTAGACAAGGTGCTTGTGAGAGGCTTCTTTTGAGTTGCTTTACTGCCTCGGCTTGTTCTGGACCCCACTCCCACTTGACCCCCCCTTCAACAGATGGATCAGGGGTCTTGTGATATCTGCGTAATCCTCAATGAAAATCTAATATAATTAGGCAGTCCAAGGAGGCTCCTTAGCTCACGCAGAGTTGTGGGGTCTTTTAGTTTCAGGAGTGCTTCCACGTTCTTCTCCTGGGGACAGAGACCCTCAGGAGTTATCTCATGCCCAAAAAATTGACACAGGTCCTGCACCACTGTGTCTTTGGAAAGATAGTATTGCTCCGGCAACGCTCAACTGTGTCAGAACATAATGGATTTCCGCTATGTGTTACTTCACAGTTGAGCTTTTGATCAGAACATCATCTACATAGGCCAGGTTACCCCATTCACCCAAGTCGGGCGTAGCCTTGTGTAAGAAGATATTACATTTGTTGCTGGAGTTGATGTATTCAAAGGGAGTCCAGATCCAAGTGTATTGCTGCACCCCGAAGGTAAAGGCCAGCTTGTATTGGTCCTCCCTACTGACAGGTACATTCCAGTACCCATTTGTCAGGTCAATGGCAGTGTATACCTTTGACCACTGGATCTGGCCCAGCCCTTGGTCAATGTAGGGAGGGTGGCATTGGGATGTATGGACTAGTTTATTTAGCTCCCTTAGGTCAGCACAGAGTCTCCACTGGCTATTTGGTTTTAAAATCCCCAGCACTGGATTATTAAAGGTGCAAGCCATATTCCTTCACAAACACTGGAGTCATAGCAGGGTCTGAGGGAATTGTTGTAGTGTGGATTTCCGTGCGACCACAGTCATATGAGTCCACCGCAAAGAGATCCTGAAAATCTAAGAAAACTTGTTTCAACTTTTGCTTTTGCTCCAGAGTCTCACAGGCATCAGCTAGGTTGACTCTCTCTTCAACCATTTGCCTGAAGCCCGGAAAGACTTCTGGTTTGGCTATCTCAGTGGCCTCCTCCAGCCAGGTGGAGAAGTTCCTGGTTAAAGTATTGACCTGGACAGAGGGTTTCAGGCAGTGAAGGCAGTTCTGGTGGACTTGGAAGATCACCTCATTCCTCCTGAAGTCACAGGTCACCTCTTCCTTACCATAAGGGCAGGAAGAGTACACCAGGAAATTCCACCCCTGCTGGGTGAAGATCCTGTCTGGTGTTATGTCATTGTCGCTATCACTGTCAAAACAGTAATTGGGGACTGGTCCTATCAGTTCATTACCTATATCTATGGAAAAATGTCGGTCATCAACCGCCATTCCAATAATGGTGCCTGCGTCCCGAGTGATACTCCTAAGGTCCCTGTTATCCACCAATATTGGAATGGTGTTGTGTTCTATATTGACTAATGGTGTTGGGTTTAACCCCAACCCTTGCTATTGGAGATGGGCAATGAGGTGAACATATGCATCAGGATTTTGCAGTTTCTGTCCTCTTTTAATTTTAAGTGGGAACAGTTGTGTCCGTCCTGGGATTGTGACTTCCTCTCCAATTTGAACTTCAACTGTATACGGCAGCAATTGGGCTTTTTCTGAATCATCAAAGTCCATGGGATTACCCCCTAATCGGGACCAGGCTTTGTAGTTTATCCGGTCCAAATGAATGGCGACGCAATTGAGAATGTCACTGCCTAAATAGAATGCAGCAGGGACATCTTACACGACCCAACAGTTATGTACTATGCTTTTGTTGCCCATCGAAATTTTGAGCATACACCTGCTAGGCAAGAGATGTTTGGAATTGAGAGTTTCCAGGTCCATTTCCCATTTGTCTATCAATTTAAATGTGGGAATGGCTGGATCTTTTTGGAGGTTTCAGAACACAGCTACGCTGATGAAGCTCTTTCCGTTGTTCGCGCACACTCGGGCGAGAACAGATTCCTTCCCCTCATTTAACTGAATAGGGATAAATAACTGTTCTTTAATTTTCTGAATGTTAGCTAACCTTTGAGCTGGTTAGGATTTCTGATTGTTAATTAGTATAGAATTTCAGAGTATTTTCGAATTGATTTTCAGAAATAGAGAGGAATTCCCATCACCAGTTTGTTGTCCTACTGCAATTATTGCCACGTCAGGGATTTGGTTGTTTTGAAAATGGAACTCAATTTGATCCTGTTTTTGTTCAACCATGTGGCATGTGCCAGTTAAACTAACATGGTTGACACTATGTTTTAATTTTATTGACCGGTTAGTGTGGGCCCAGATGACCTTGTTCACACAGTCTATTAGGGGGGGGACAACCTTCGCAGGATGTCATTCCCCAGTAGACAGGGTGTTCCCTCCGACGCCACGACTATGACCGGGTGTTTCACCTTGTGTCTCCCAATTTTAATTTCCAGATCTGCAGTCCTCTCAACAGGAATTTCATTCCCATCGAATTTCTGAAGTTGTCCAGGAAGAGGGGTGAGAGGGATCTGGTATCTCTCCCTCCTTCCTGAATTCAGCTGGTCAAAGGCTCTGTTTGACAGAAGAGTGGCTTGGGATCCAGTGTCAACCAGTGGCGAAAATGTATATTGCCCTTGGACTTGGACCAGGGGATAAAATCTTCCCTCCTTCTTCTCAAGGGGGCAAAGATAATGTGCATTTTGGGCTAGTTGGTGGGTTAGTTTCTTGATTCTTGATTCCGACACAAGCGTAGTTTGGGCATGATTCTGTGTGGGAGCTTGGGAATCTGCAAGAAACATATGGCAGTTGGATATTGGGGGAGTTTTGGGCTCCCCTGGCTCTGATTCTGGGCCTGCCCCCTCCACTCTCCTTTATGGAGGCAGTCACCAGAATAGGTTTGGGCAATGTAGTTTTCTGGATTATCATTCTGGTGTTCAATGATGGGCGATTCTAACTCAGTCGCCACATTCACCCAGTCTTCGATAGGATCTCTCGGGACCCATTTTTCTTTGGGAGGAGTTCCCCGTCCTTGAAGGAGAAGATCTTTTTTTCCAGAAACCTCTGAGTAGCCCTCTACTTCAAATTGGAGGACATTAACCTCCACCACAAAATGGGCCTTTTAGGGCCTTTATTTCTCCTACCCGTGGGTTGCAGACTTTCAGGGGCAGGAGATTTTGGTTCCGGTTCCTGGGTTTCCAGGGGCTTTTCACAAGCGGGGAAGGAAGCTTCCTCTAAGGCTTTACACCTCCCTTCCCCCTGTGCCCCCTCCTCTGGAACCAGCGAATTGTCAGGGTTCTCTCCCCATCATTGTTCTGGAGTACCAGACCCTTGGTTAGTGGGGTTCTGGATCGTTATGTTTGTCTGAGGGTTCTGCTGAGCCCTCAACATGCGACCCAGATTCTGAGACAGGTTCTGGACCTGGTGCTCCAGTTGTGACACCCGTTCTGCCTGGTACGGGGGTCTCTGGTCCATTCTTGGTGACTCACGGGAAGGGTAGCTATCCCTTCTCCCATAGTACCCTGGGTTGCGAAAATTGGGGTAACCCTCCACCCTTGGCCTCCCCTCTCCCGGATTGGGCTGTCTGGGCTCAGGAAAGTGGGGAAAGAAAGGAGGGTTGTTTTGTAGGTTAAAGTTTTGAGGGTACCAGGGAAAGTGGGGAAAGAAACTCAACCCAGAATTTGGGGGATTAATGAATTCCTGGGTAAAGTTAGGAGGGAAGTTTCCTGGGTTGGTACCTACCTGGTTGGAGCCACCCCTTGGGCTGGGGAAGTCCACACATACCCCAGGATGGGTTTGTTGCCCTTGTATCGGGGGCTGATGTAATCAGGGGAGTAAGGGGTCTCCTTTGTGGGATTACCTCCCTGACTACCTATTTGGGATTGGCCTGAGGGCCTTCTGGTTCTTTGGCTGGATGGATTTTTTACTGGTGTATTTTTAGGCCCCCCATCTCCAGAAAATGGGGGCAACCTTCACCTCTTCCACCTTAGCAGCAGCAGGGGTGTTGGCTGGTTTGGGGGATTTATTTGTGTTCTTGTTATCTACAGGTTTTTGTACCTCATAAATACGGGTCGCCTGTTCAATGACCCAGTCCCTCACCAGCATTATATATGTGGGGAGTGCATGGAAAAAGGTGTTGATGAACTCCCTACTATCTGTGCGCACCCTCCTGGTGGTCTGCGCAAAGGCACGTTTGAGTTCCTGCACAAATTCTTGTGGGGCCTGATCCTCCCCACACTGCAGATTGTAGGCCGCATTGCCGGCCTCTTGTGGGTTTCTGTGTGCAGAGAAGTGTTTTAAAATGGCCGCCCTGTAGGTGGACCATCTTGAGTGATTCTGATGCTCCAGTCCCGGAAAGAAACTGGAGTATTCCGGAGAGAATGTCCATTTAACATACATGATGCAATTCTGGCTATCTTTTAGATGAAAAGTGTCCATCATCTGTTCATATAATTCAAGGTGTTCCCAGACCGAATAATTTTCATTTTTATGATAGGGAGTTATAACACTCCTAATGGCCTTGATCTGCTTAAGGGGATCTTTCTGCATAGCTCTCTTGATTTTGTTTACCTTTTTGGTTTTAGTCACCCGAGTCTGCTCAAACTCAGAGGCACTACTACTGGAGGTGGCTTCTTGATCCTCTAGGCATTCCCTTATTCTTGTGATTGAGAAGTGCTTGCAGAATGTGGGGGCCTAGTTTCCCTATTCCTGTGCTGCTCCCAGGATTGGTGGAGTACCATCCCCCCCCACTGCCCTAACTGGGTAGAGGTCTTGAGGATACTCTTTTTGGGCTTGATTTCCTGGAGTTCCCCACCAAATTTTAAAAAACTGATCTTTTGGTAGGCAGTATTTTTGAGGATCCAATTCCCTGACTCTCGCCTCATCTGAGTCTTCCCGGTCAGATATATTAGCCCTAATATTTGGGGATCTGTACAGGGACGCCCGTCCATACATTTCTGGGGGGCACTGATCTGTCAGTCCCATCTTACCAACTCTGTTGAAGTTTACCATCCCCATGGCCCCTGGTTCATATGAGCATGTGGACATGAAGCTGGCAGAGTTCATGTAATTGAAGGGGTTTGAGTCCCTGAGTCCAGGGGTCCTGATGTTAGGATCAGGTGTTGCTCTGTCCCTCTGTACCTTTTCTCTTTCAGCCCGTATTCCCTGGTGATAAGCAAACATCTGAGCCTTTTGTTCCTCTAGCAAGGCCTTACTGGTCTCAATGATTCACACTTGCATTGCTATCTGTTGGTGGAGTACATCATTCTTTTCACAGAGAGCCTCATTGTCTCTCTGTGCTTCCTGCCTGGTCTGGGAATACTGGGCCAATTTCTGGTGCAGGAGACTCTCCTCCTGAGTTTTAGCATCTTTAGTCTGTGTGTTCTCTTCCAGAGCTTCCTCCACCCGTCTGGTGTGCTCTAGTAGATTCCCATGTTCTGTTTTTAATTCACTGAGCTCCTGGGGGGCCAGCTTCCTTCCCACTAGCTCAGTTTCTAATTGGCTTACCTCCTGTCCTAAGGTGTCGCTCTCCTGACTTAGGGTGCCTCTCAGTTCAGACAAGTAATCCCTTTGTTTTTTGAATGTATTGGATTTCTGGCGCTCCTCACCAAATTTTGTTTGAGAGTCAAGGGCTCTCATAATTAATTCATTATTTTGTTATCTTTCAAGGTTTCTATTTGGTTTTGTAGATAGAATAGAACTGCGCAAAGTTCTATTATAATTTAATTGTTGTGCCAGCTTTTGTTGACTCTGTTGCAGAGAGTCAACCCTTTCCCGACACTCCTCTTTCAGTGCCTATAATTGGGTGTCTTGCTCTGCATTCTCTTTCTGTAGGAGAGCCAGATCTACTTTTAATGTCGTGACATACTGTCTATATTCTGCCTCTAATTCTTGCCTCTTCTGCAGCCTTTGTTCTGCAGAGTTTAGATCATTCTGGATTCTCTCTAGTGCTTCAATTTGATTTTGTGCTATAACTATGTTTTCAGCGTGCTTTTCCTGCATCACTCCCATGTGGAGGTATAGGTAGGCTGCAATTCTGGCAATTTTACTTTGCTCCTCTTTAACTTTTGGGGCCATGTACAATTCCCTAAGAGCTTGGTGTATTGGGCCCTTGTCCTGCCATGTATCAAGGTTCAGGTTCAGGCTCCTGAGTGCCGTCGTCTTGTCCCACTCTCCTGCGCACTTGCCTCTCGCTGTCTTGGCTGTCTGTCCATCCCTGGTACCCCCTCCTCTCCCACCTACTCTATGGTGCTCTCTGTCTCCCCTACCTTTTCTAACTGTTTTTCTATTGGCTATCCTGCTCTCCTCACTAAGTCTGGTAGGAAAAAGTTTAAAAAGGACATCCTGATCTCCAGCCCAGGCCTCCCTATCGCTGACACCTACATCAGTTCCTCCGCCAAGGAAACTCTCACAGACATCCTCTTTTTCATGCCTTCACCAGATCCATGGACCCCTCATATGTTCTCTGTTCTCTCTCCTTTCTCCTCTTCTCCCATTAATGGTGGTACTCGTTGGGACGCCCTCCTGGCCTCCTTCCTATCCTCTAAAGTCATCATTAATGTCTATTCTAATGGGACCGTCTTGGTCCAAGGCCCCCAGGCCAACCTTCATCTCTTTGATAGACGCTTTCCGCACCTCAACAACTTCCTTTCTTCTCCTGCTGTCCCCTCCCCCTTTCCTTGGCTTCCTTGGCTACCTTGCCTCCCCCCTCACTCTCTGTCCCCTCTCGGGCGCTTTCTACACTTCCGCAGGGTGTACCTCTGATCTGTACCCCTCCCCGGAAGTCCTTCAAGGAGGGAAACCTTCTCCACATTGCCACTCTTAACGCCAGATCTGCTGTCAAACACTCCTCTGATATCTGCTGCCTTCTTGAAGAACTTGACCTTGATGTCCTCGGTCTCACTGAGACATGGTTTACGGCCAGCTCTGTCACCAGCTTTGACACGCTCCTACCTGATGGCTCCCAGGCCCAACCGCTCTGGTGGGGGAGTAGCCCTTATCTTCCCAGAGTGGATTCCTGCCTCTGTCATTCCTACGCAGTCCTACTCCTCTTTTGAATGCCTCGTCTGCAGGCTCTTTCTCTCGCCTAGCCATTCCCTTACCATGGCTACTATCTATCGGCCACCTGGTCAGGTCTCTTCCTTCTTCTCTGAGTGGGGGGACCTCTCCTCCTCACTCCTGGTCTCAACCACACAACTCCTCCTCCACGGAGACCTCAACATCCACCTGGATAACTCCTGTCACCCCTCTGTACTCTTTCACAACCTCTGCGACTCTCTCTCACTCACCGTTCTGCCCTCTGGCCTGACTCATTCTGCAGGGCACACTCTCGATGTTCTGATCTCTTCAGACCTTCCCCTCTCTGTCCCTCTCTCCACTCCTCTCTCCTGAAGTGACCACTTTCTCCTATCCTCCCACCTCACCCTCCCTACCCCGCAGGCCAAGCCACCTCCGTCACTGCCACCCACCTTCTCGGTCATCCGACCCATGAAGCGCATGTCAGTTGAGGCTCTCGCCACCACCTTATCACCCCTCCACCCCCTCTGGCTGACTCTCACTCTGACACAGCCGTCTCCACACTCCACTCTTCTATTTCTGATACTCTGGATATCCTTGCCCCTGTCACAAGAATCCGCCTGAAACCCAAAGCCAAGTGTAACTCCTGTTATGACTCCAACCTCGTCACCCTAAAATGCAAGTGTAGGGTTGCAGAGAGAAAATGGCGTGCCTCAAGTTCATCCTCTGACAAACTGGCCTGCCGCCTGCTACAAAGGCAATACCGGCTCTCTGTCCTCTCCAAGAAGAGAGCCCACATCCTAGTCTGCGTCTCTGCGGCATCTAACAACTCGGCTGAACTCTTTAAAATCTGCAAGGAACTGGCCAATCCTGCTGCAGTCTCTACCTCTCCTATCCCCTCCCAGGCCCTCTGCACAGCACTGGCTTCTCACTTCATCTCTAAAACTCAGGACATCCTGTCCTCACTCTCCTCCTCTAATCCCCCTCCTGTTATTCCCTGCACTTGCACTGTCCCCTCTGCAACCAACCCTCCCCCTCCTTCTCTGCCTTTCCCCTTTTCTCTCCAGACAACGTTTCTAGACAAGTCCGATCTATGAAAGTCTTGTCGAAACAGGTTCACCCCTGTTCCTCCAAAACCATCAAGGATCACATTGATTCCCTGGCTCCTGCCCTGGCGGAGTTCTGCAACCACTCCTTCACCACTGGTGTCTTCCCTTCCTCCCTGAAGCACTTTCTTGTGCACCCTCTTCTTAAGACACGCTCTACCGACCCCTCCTGCCTAGCTAACTATCGCCCAATCTCCATCACTCCCTTCCTGGGCAAGCTCCTGGAGAATCTGGCCATCTCCCAGCTCAATCTCCGCACTGAATCTGTTGATTGTCTTCATGACCATCAGTCTGGCTTCAGAGGTGCCAGAAGCACGGAAACTGCTCTCCTGAACATCTGTGAAGACCTGCTCTCCAACCTCGACTCTAACACCCCTTGCGTTCTTATCTTGCTTGATCTCTCTTCTGCCTTTGACACTGTCAACCATGCCATCCTGCTCAACCGTATCCGTGATAACCTGGGTATCACTGACCAGGCTCTGGCGTGGCTGACTTCTTTCCTCTCCGACCGACCTTCCCAGGTCCAACTTGGGTCCTTCCTCTCCGACATCTTTTTCTCTACCTGCGGTGTCCCCCAGGGGTCTAACCTCCTGGCTGTTCAACCAATAACGGGCACTCCTTGCCCACCGCATCGCCGCTCTCTGTCCCAACTTTCAGTGCTATGCGATGATACCCAGCTCATTTGCAGGGTACCCTCGGCCTCCTCCTCCTCTCCTTCTCTCATCTCTGACTGTTTGTCTGCCATCCAGGAATGGTGTGCCGCCAATGACCTCTGCCTTAATGCAAGTAAGACTGAGAGTCTACTCATCGGCACACCCACTCCATCCTTCCCTACAGCTCTCTGGCCAGCCTCTCTTGGCCCTCCTCCCACTCCCACCTGCAAGGTTAAAAACCTCAGGGTCATCTTCGACTCTGCACTCTCCTTCTCCCCTCACATCTCTGACGTCTCC
This sequence comes from Ambystoma mexicanum, assembly GCF_040938575.1. Lineage (NCBI taxonomy): Eukaryota > Metazoa > Chordata > Amphibia > Caudata > Ambystomatidae > Ambystoma > Ambystoma mexicanum. Next base: position 876,851,948 of record NC_090941.1, read on the forward strand.
AAAAAGTGACATTACCAGCTGCACCTCCTCAGAGGTATTCTTCCTTTCCTCTCCTTCCCCCAGAAGCTCTCTGCCTCCAGAGCCCTGGTCCTATCTAAGCTGGACTACTGTAACAGCCTCTATCTAAATCGGCTTGCCTCCACTCTCCGCCCTCTACAATTTTATGCAGAACAGTACTGCGAGACTTGTCCTTGGCCTCAAGCCCATGGATCGTATCTCTCCAGGACTGAAATCTTTGCACTGGCTCCCAGTGGCTGCAAGGATTACGTTCAAAACCCTCTGCATTGTACACAAGGCCTTCTGGGGTCTGGGGCCGCAGTACCTTCAACTCTCTCTCCCTAAATATCTTCCTTCTCGAGCTCTTTGCTCATCTGCCTCCAACTCCCTCAGGGTCAGTCACTTCTCCAAGCAACGAGTTGGTGGCAGATCACTCTCTTCGGCAGGGGCTTCTCTCTGGAACAGCCTTCCCGCCTCCCTGAAACTTGAGGAGAACCATCTCTTTGCTTCTGCTTTCTCCCCATCCCTCCCCTGCTGAATTCCTGACTGAAACTGCACTGGTTACCAGGCCAACCTTTCTGATCTCCGGCCAGGCCCGTCAACTGCCCACCTGCACTGCCTCCCTGGCAACCCCTGCACTTGGGGACCGTTTTCTGTATCCCTTCAGTCCCCCTACAAGCACTTATGTCTGCACTTCCTTGCACTTGCCACTATCTGGCTGTTTTATTTGTCTTATTTATCCTATTTATGTCTATTTATTCAGCTTTCCCATGTACTGCACTTTCCCCTCTCCCTTCCCCGCGTGCACTTCTCCTTTCCCCCCCTTCCCATGCACTTGCGCGATCTGAATGACACCTGGCCTAGTAGGATTGTTGTCTGTCCTCCATCTGTCCCCCCCTTGCCACGTCGTGCCTTGAAACACTTGTGTATAGGTGCATTATAAACACCATATCATGTCATGGCAGTGACCTGTTCTGTGATTTCCTGCAGTCAGACATGTTCATTCTGTTCTGGCCACTCACCCCTGACTAAAAGCTTGTGCAGGTGGTGTTCCCTAGCGATGTTAATTTCTACAGGAATCGCTATTTTGCAACTATCAATTTCTTTATGAATTATTTTGAGGTTGATTTACTTTTACTTTTACAGACCGGCCTTGTCTTTGGAGTATTTGTTTTGAGAGGGGCTTGTACAGTGTAGCACAGTACACCAACCAAACAATGTGTCTCTGCCTGCAGGTTAGTCTTCCGTGTTAGACTGTCACAGGTGGTAACTCGAACTAAAAATCACCACACGAGCCCCCAAATCTGTTAAGTATTTCAATCAGGCGATACATCCTGGTCTCAGCCTAGTATGCAGCGCAGAAATGAAATACTTATTTTATTATGTCTATAGGTTCAATATTCTGAGTGATATACCACTCATATCACACCCCTTCTCAAATACCCCCAGGTCACAATGGACCAGGAATCAGGCTGGTTGGTAAAGGTAATATTTATTTATTTATTTATTTACAATTCAAACCACACATATCCTTTGTAATAGGGAGCAGCAATCACCAATGTGGTGACAATTGCAGATATTGTGTGAAAAGATGGCATTTAAGTTAAGATTTCCCCCTGCAAATTCCTGATCCAACAAATAAGCAATTCTAAACAGATGTGAGTAAGCAGCATGTATTCAGGAATACAGAACAGGGAACAGAATTTAAATACCACCTTCCCTCCCAAACAAGAGAGAAAAACGGGTTTGCAATCTTACACTTTTAAAATGACATTCGGAAATGGTTGTGTAGAACAATGAATGTGTGCCAAACTCTTTAAATCAATATATACTGTTTCGGCATGCAGATTTTGTGTTGTAATGTAGCTACCGGTCTTCTGTATAAGTCAGAGTTGAAATGAATGCTCTAGCTATTAAACTGAGGAAGATATGCAATGTTGAATGAGATGCATTTTTGGAAAAGAAAGGTGCGAAAAAGAAAACAGAAATACATTTTTACAAGTATAGTTTATTCTACACTAGGGCATTCAGGCTAGGTTACCAGATTGAAACACAGTAAGCTCTAGAGTTGATCCGCGTTACCAACCCCAGCACCTCCGTGTCTGCCCTAACTGACTCAGTCCGATTACCCGAGGGAGGATTTAAGGGTTTGAGATTTCACAAGGCAAAGTTATTTAAATAAGTTTAGCACTAGCAGAAAGAATCAAGGCAAGGTTTCAAGAATGGTTGTGAGAATGTTAGAAGTTCTTAAGGTAAGGATAGGATGACTTAGAGATTGGGGTGGAACAAAACAAGGTATGCTATGATTTTCTATGCTTCCTATTAATACTGACAGTCCACTGTAATTTAAGATTTTTGACCCAGGCCCCGGTCCGCATGAAATGCGGAACAATAGAGGGTCTGGGAGTTTAGGCGCGGGGTGGGGGGAAAATGGCGCGAAAGCGTAGGGAGGGGCGTCCGAATGGCGCTACAAGAAACAAAGGCCCAGGAAGGGCAGGAAGCAGCACCTGGGTAGGTGTGAAATATAACAACAGGAGGTCAGGGGTTAACCCGGCCGCCCCCAGGAAGGAACAAAAGGCCGGGGGGGTATAAGTAAGCCTGGAAAAGGAGAGGCGGCACAAACCAGGTAAGAGCTCACCTCCCTCGGGTAGGCTCTTGGTACCTGGAGAAGGGAAAGGAAAAACGTTGCCACCCAACCCACCCTACAAAAGAAACGGAAGAGGTGGGGGTGTGCAGGCAGGAGCCAGGACGCCGAGTACTCCTTCGGTACACGGTACAAGATGGTGCAAAAGTGGAAGAAAGAACGCCGAGTACACTTTCGGTACACGGTCCAAGGAAAGATGGAATAAGCAAGAGAAAAGAACGCTGAGTACTCTTTCGGTACACGGTCCAAGAAACGTCGTAGGCGGCATGTGCCCAGGAACGAAGGCTCAGGGATAACAAAGACTCAGAAGGAGCCTTGAGCGGCTTCGGAACTGGACACAATGTGCCCAAAAGCACATGTATATGTAATGTTTTGTTAGAATGGATTTTCTGTAAGAAAATAAAATGCCTACGGCCTACACATTTTCCATACACACAAAGTTGTCTGTAACGTATTATTAGGTAGGGATCTGGTAAGAGCAGCAAGGTAAACCCACACTACTCAGCCTATACTGTCAAGGTTTCTAGCCATCGCACGGATCAGTCTAACCAAGGACAGCAGGGCACTTCTGGCGGGATCGGGACAGCAGAACAGTTCTGGTCAGTGGAATGGCACCTCGGGTTACTGCACTGGACAGCACTGGTTACTGGATACTGCAATCTGTGGGCTGGTGAGTTTGGAGCAGGCAAGCCTTGGTAGTAGCAAGCCAGACTGGATTAAAAATGCTTCCCTTGGATTTTTGGGATTGCTTCAGAATTTGAGCCTATCTGAAAAAGGAGTTCAGCAATGCTGAGGCTTTAGCTTGGTAAGTAAACTCAGGAATCAGGAACAAAGATGGAGAATTCAGGAAATGGGCGCCACGCAGAAATCAGAATGAAGTCAGGAATCAGTGTGTGTGTATTGTGAGGTTCCCTTATTCATCATGCCAAATGACATCACTAAATTATATGACAGGAGCAAGCCTACTGTCCAAACCCCTACTTCTAGGATTGGGCAAAAGCATACTCTTCACCTTGCTTTTCGCTGATTGGATGGCAGAAAGGGATGCCATGTTTTATGAGATGATCTGGAAACCTCCCATAGCTATTGGGACCAAAATCTAACTTTCCCACAAATAAATATTTTTGTAGTTATGACCTCTAAGAAAATCAGATGCACATGTTACATATCTCATTGGTCACATTTCAATCCAATTCCCAAATCTGTGAGACCTGATTTAGGCTTTCAGTGAATTTTGTCGATTTTAACCTTGAAAGATTTGGCCTAAAATGTCCCAATTGTGTACATAGATGTCAAATTACCCCTAGCATATGTGTACAAAATGTCATCTGCGCAATTTCCATACCTTCCCCACAAGCGGTTATTCTTCACAACTTCTGTCCCTTATGCAGTACAGGGTTCAATCACGTCTTCAAAGAAAGAGCATAAAATTAGAGTTAAAACGACCAACTTTCAGACTTCTCCTCATTCTTGTGGTAAAGTTACATGTCTTTAAAGTTCAATTACAAATAGGCATTAAACACCAAATTGTTCTTAGCAGTTCTCTTTCTTTTCTTTCAACTGGCAGCAGCTGTCAAATTCCTTTGAACAGGATGTGTCCTCCCTCCGTTAATGTAAGTTTCCTGCCCCTCCCACTTGAAGGATGAGTGTCTTATCCTGCTATTGTCTCAGCCTCTTTGTCCTGGGATTCAAAGCCCCCATGCTCACAATTTGCATTTCGTGCTCCAGAGGTTAATGAGGTGTCACCCTTTCTCAGAGCTGGCACTCTGGGATAGCACTTTTTTTTTGATTTGACATAGTTTGCCATTCAGCCTGGGTTTTTGCTTTGATGTACACTTTTATATTTTAACTTTTAAACGTATAGAATTAAACAGTATATATGTGTGTTTCTAACAATAGCAATCCTTTGACATTCTTGAATAATCAAGCCTTTACACAGTAAAATACCTTTAAAAATAACCGATATTTCCCTTCATTCAGGAAAGACACATTTAACTTATTTCTTTTAAATTTGGTTTTCCTCTGCAGCAAATACCCATTTTAGTCAGCTCAGTCCTCCCCTTGAGTGCTGTAATGGTTTGCAGCATGGATACATGTATCATGCCTTTGTTTGGAGTCTCTCTCTGCACAGCTGATTCTGATACTTGTTGCAAAGTTTTAGCCGTGTTTCCCGTGGAAAAATAAAAACACAGTCCCTGGTTTGCTTTTACAAAGATACCATTGCCAGGAGCTGTCATTCAATGACGCCCGGTTCCTCTGAGCCACAATGGATGATCCTGAGCATTTCAGGGCCTTTTTCATCATGGTGGTTTAGAGAAATGAATGGATTTGGCGCAAAGCATCACTCATCCTCTTGTTGAAAAATGACATTTAAAAGAGGCATTTGGGTTTTTCAGCACAGTAATGCCACTTCTTTCCTTGGCTCCATGTTGCATGTGGCAGAGCCCACTGGCATGCTCCTGCAGTGAGGACTCTGTTTTCACCCCACCTGAACTGTGTGTGGCAGGATGTGCAGCCTTTCTCTGGTTGTGACACATATTTTGGCGCACACAGGAGTCATCACCATCATTTTGGGCTGTTACTTTCACCATTTCAGTAAAGTGCTGTAGTGAGGCACGTTGAAGTGGGTCAATATATCCCACAAGGTTCCCACAGGCTCAGAATGGTCTCTTAAAGTTGCCTCTCTAGCCAATTTGGTTTGGTTCTTTTTATCCTTACTGGGAGGTGTGGGGTACTGGATACTACTCGTAGAGTTTTTAAATCATTCCCCAACAGGACTCTCCCAATCACCTCATTCTGGACACTGACAGGAATCCTCATTGTCATAATATTACACTGAATGAGAGCTGGTAGAATTGGAACCAACTGGACAGGGCCTCCAGAAAATTTAATGGGATCTTTGGGTGCCTTAGCAACATCCTCAGGCTTGAAAAAGCTATAATCCACTACTGTTCTGCTGGCCCCAGTGTCTCTCCTGGCAGGAGTATCCAGGCCATTGACAAGAACACTGTCGATATAATACCCTCTAGAGTTCTCTGGAATGGAGTTGTACACCTCCATATTCTGTTTCTTACCCGGACTCATGGACTATAAGGATACAGTGGCCTGAAGACCCAAGGGTGACCCAAGGGTGCTTCAGCAAATAGTTGAAAGTGGGCCCTAGCCATTTGTACTTCTTCTTCTGGGAATAAGGCTAAGGAGGCAGTGCTGACCTCTGCAGGTTTACCCTTGCACCTGGGATCTCCTTTCACATGGTCAGTTGACCAATAAACATAGCATTTACCAAATGCTCTCTGGAATGGGGGTTTCTGCTGACCTTCCTCTGGTTGGACACCAGAGGATTCACTAGCCCTATTTGGTTTCCCATGTGGCTTACCCTTGGTATGTTTGGGGGCCTCTTCTGGTTGGATGGATTTAGAGTTATCTGTTTTCTCACCTTTGTGCTGCTTCCCCTCATCCCTTTTCTGAGTGACCCCAGAATCCTCATGAGTGGCCCTGTTGGCTACCCATGAGTCAGCTGCTCTTGCCAACTTTTTGGGCTCAATCTCATTTGAGTCAGCCAAGTGCTGTCTCAGCTCAGGAGAGCAGGCATCATAGATCGATTCCAACATAAGCAGTTTTGTCATACCTTCATAAGTGTTACTTCTGTAACCCTTAGCCCAACCATCTAGGTTTTTCAAACATTTACCCACCCATATAGCCCAAAGGGTACCATCATGTTTTTTGAGGGTTCTAAACCTCTTAAAATACTGGGAAGCTAGTTTCACACTTTCATACTCCATTTTATCTACTTCACCCATTTCCATTACAACATCAGATGCAACTGGGGGTAGCCTAGAAAAAAGCCAAGGAATCAACAGATTCCCTGTAATGTTCTGAATCCCATGGTTATATTCAAAAGTTGCCAGCCAATCCAAAATATCAAGCTTAACCTCATACATACATACTGCATCTTTGGGCATGCAAGACCTCTTAGGACTGGAAGACCTAGAAGATTCTGGGAGAGAACCATTCTCAAGAGACAACCTTCATTTTAAGTGCATGATTCAACTCCATTTCTCTGAGTTTAAGTTCTTGATGCTCACTTTCAGTTTGGGCTTGGATTCTTTTGAAATCCATTTCAAGTCTCATCCTTCCCAGGGAGACAAATTCAGGATTTAGCGCTGGACCTGGTGGGGTCCCTGTGGTCAAAAGTTGAGGCCTATGAGCAGGTAGAGGTAACACAGGGCCTACATCTTGAGACTATTTTGCCTCATGTAACTCATTCATAACATTTGAGTTGGACTCTGAAACATTATCATCCTCATCATTTTCCACATTTGTTGTAGGGGTTGGTATTTCAGACCCACTCCTCAGACTTTGATATTCCAACAATTTTTCTATCAATTCAACCTTTTTGCCTTTTACAGTGAGATTCCTAGCTTTACACATTTCTCTCAATTAATCAACAGTTAAAGTGACTAGCGTCTCCTGTCTGTTCCTATGCATATCAGATATGATAAAACAATTGATTCTTTAGTGGTGCTTAGCCTTGTGAGGGTTATTTGAACAAAGGTAAGAGCAGCACTCTCAATGCAAAAATATACTTTATCCTCACCACTGTACATCAGTGTTAGGCAGAATCACCTGCAGTACCCTTTGGGAAAACTATACATAATTAAGATTACAAGTGTAAGTACAATTTCACCTTTGGTACAAGCCTGTACTACACAGTAAAGCTTATCTCAAGAGTAAAGTGAGCAGTACAAGAGGTTGCACAAAGTACTAGCAATCACAGTGTTTCAAACAAACAAGGTTTCTTGGTCAAAGAATATACATTTATTTACATTTATTTACAGTCAGTTGGAAAACATTCCACTATTAAGAGCAGCTCAATATCAAAATCTAATATACTACAATACACAATCAGTTTCTGAACAAGTTCAGCTCCCCTAAAGTGGGAACAAAATGGCACTTCAGTAACTTTAAAAGGGGGAAAAAAGACAAGGTTAAAAGAATTAAAGCACAAATACATTCAGAGGTAGGGCAAATAATTTCATTTCACTACAACCAGCAATTCAATTCAATTCAATAGGCCTGGGCCAAAGTCAATGGTTCAGAGTCTTTGATTGGATAGCACAGTTCTGGTAGTAAAAGGCTAAGTCTTCGCCACGTTTTTTAGAAGTAGTTGGTCAGACGAAAAGTTATATGTCGGATTAGGGAAGGACAAGCCTTCGAAGTTGGGAAAGTTTCACAAACTTTCACGGCGGCAGAAAGGATTTCCTGACCACGTTTGCACAGTACCTTTTAAATGAAGAAGAGCTGTAGCTGAGGCAGTTGCACCTGGCAGTTCCGCAGATTGGCTGTTTCTGCACTTCAGTCATGGGGACAAGAAGGAGGATGTCGGGAGGTTCCTGCACTGCCCAAGGAAGAGGCCACAAGCTTGGCTAAACGTCGGTTTAAGGTGCGAGTGCCTTAATGACCACAAATTGGTATCCTTCTCACTGGCTATACGGTTTTCAACAGCACTGTGGAGAAAATTCGACCACTATAGAGACGGTGTTCAGGTGACTTGCGAGTTGGTTGTTCCCTCCAAACATAGGGAAGAAGTTAACCTTGAAGGGCTTCTCTGTCGAGTTTTAGGCATTTCGGACCTGCAAAGTGGACCAGGAGTTGCAGCAGCTCATCTTCGGTTCTTTCATTCCAGTGGTCGACTCTGCCTTCCAAGTCCCAGAGGTCTGCTTTTAAATAGTTTTCCCCCATTCATCCCAGCCTAGCTGTCACTCATCCAGCAGGGTGACTGTCCTTGCCGGACAGTCAAACAGCCAATCACGCCAGAGTGCATTCAGGTCTCCTAGGAGACCAAGCACAGGGAGTTTTGGGCACCTCCCTCACATCTTGTCCACCCCAGACACTCAGGCACCAGAGGAGGGCTTCAGCACTGAAGCCCGCCAAAGAACGACAAACAAAGGGACCAAACCTGGTTTGGCATGCAGAGTTAAATACAACAAGGACCTTTCCAAAATTAAACAGCAAATAAAGATGACCCGAGTCTGTTTTTACAGATAGGTCTGGAGCGCCTTATTGGAAAACATGGCTAACCCGATTTTTAGCTACCTGTGTTCGCGGTCAGGAAAAATCATGGTAGTTGGTTTTAAACCACTGCCAACAGCCATTTCAAAAGGGAAAGGGTAACATTTGAATGTTACATGAGTGTTTAGACTCAGGGGATGCTAAGCAACCCCTCCAGCACTCTATAGTAAGATAGGGTGTGCTGGGTCTTTAAATTTAAAAAGACTAGTAAAGTCAATTTAACTTTACATGCTCTGGGAGACAGTAGTCAGTCCCAGAGAAGGTATTCAAACATTGGGAAGTCTGAAAGACATCCTTGTGCCACTGCAATGAGGGTGCTGTGTGACACACAAGAAAAAGATGATGTGTTTGGAGTTGTTTTAAAACTCCACATCCAAAGAACACAAAAGTAAAACACATTGAAAATGAAAAGTTCAAAAGTCCTAAAATATAGCAAAGAGATGGAGGGCTCTAAGGTAGATGGAATTGATCAGTTGGGTGAGAAATCTCCCTAACAATTGGTAATTTATTTATAGGACATCTCTTTTTCAATAGCTAGTCCCTATTGCACTTTACATTTGTCATTTGTCTGAACATTATTGATTGCTAATATTGTCTTTGTGATTGTGTATATATAATTGAATTCATTGAATTGATTGTTTATTTACTATGCATTTATACAGCAAGTGTTTCAAAGTGCAACCATGCATGGAAGGGGAGACATAAGGGATAACAAAACAATGAACTTACAACGCGTGGTACATTCAGGTCGTAGTCCATAGACAGGAAGTGCGGGGGGAGTAATGGGGATCAAGTGCACCCAGTCCAGCCAGAACATGGTTTAAGTGCTATGCACAGCACTTTCCACTTTCCTCTCCCATTGACCGTCCCCCCTCCCCTCTCCCCTGCACTTGCGCATTCTCAATGTCACTGGGCCTAGTAAGATTACTATTTTTGTTCTCCGTTGGTTCCCTCCCTTGTCTTGTCGTGCTCTGAAACACATGTGTATGAGCGTGATACAAATAAAATATCACTATCAATAAGTGCTAAGAGGTACCATTCTCATGGGTCGTAACCGGGAGTGCAGAAATGCTGTGGCAGAGCAGGGCACGGAGGGAAGTGCAGAAGACTGCCGAAGAAGCTTGGAGCCTATGAGGCTCTGAAGGTGCACTAAGCACCCAGTTGGCAAACTGAGCAGAGAGTAGTGGCTAGAGGGAAAGAACGCGAGGGGAGTGGTTATTAGGGGATAGGGAGATAGAAGGAGGAGGCAAAGAGGAAGGTCTTAAGGAGTTTTTGGAACTTTAGGTGATCCGGTTCAAGACAGAGAGAGGCAGGGAGGTTATTTCAGAGGGAGGCACCTGCGGAGGATAAAGATCCCCCCCCCCAAATCTCTGCTGGAAAAATGGCTCACTCACAGAACGTTGGAGGAAGATGAGCAGAGGGCTCGGGAGAGAAAGTATTTAGTAAGAGAGCGTTGTAAGTAGAGTCAGACCAGACCCCAGAAAGCCTTGTAGACAATGCAAAGCATCTTGAACTTGATCTTTGCAGCCACGGGGAGCCAGCAAAGGGATTTCAGTGCCAGAGAGATGTGGTCCCTGGGCTTGAGGCCAAGGATAAGTCTTATGGTTCTGTTTTGGATGAGCTGAAGAGGACGGAGAGTAGAGGCAGGGAGGTTGAGAATGAGGCTGTTGTAGTAGTCCATCCTAGAGAGGACCAGGGCTCTGGAGAGGGTGAGCCTCTTGGGGAAAGTGAGAAAAGGAAGAATACCTCTGAGAAGATGCAGTTGTTAGTGGGACTTTTCAGAGATTTCCAAGATGTGAGAAGAGAAGGAGAGAGTGGAGTCCAAGATAACCCCCAGATGTTTTGCCTCATTTGTGGGTGGAGGCGCAGGGCCCAGGCAGGCCAGCTAGAGAGAAAGCTGGAAAGCGGGAGCTGGGGTCCCGAGGTGGATGATCTCTGTCTTACTGTCATTGAGACAGAGGTCGTTTGCAGCACACTGACTGAATTGCAGACAAACAGTCAGGAATGAACAAGGCGGAGGAAGAGGTTGAGGGTAACCTGATAGAGAGCTGTGTCTCATCCGCATAACACTGAAATTGGAGGTGAAATGGCTATCTTGCACGCCAGGATGGTCATTTAGACATTGAAGAACCAGGGGGATAGGTTAGATCGCTGGGGGACACCACAAGTAGAGAAAGTGATAGACGAGTGAAAGGGCCCCAGTTCCACCTTGGATGGGGAGTTCAGAGAGAAAGGAGGTAAGCCATGCTAGGGCCTGATGAGTGATGCCCAGGGTATCATGGAGACGTGCAATCAGAGTGCTGTGGTTTACCGTGACGAAGGCGGAGGAGAGGTCAAGTAGAATGGGAACAAAGAGCGAGTTAGAATCAAGGTTTGAGAGCAGGTTTTCACAGGTGTCCAGAAGATCAGTTTCCATGCCTCTGAATGATCTAAAGCCAGACTGATGGTGATGGAAACAGCAAGCTGATTCAGAGTGGAGGGTGAGCTGAGATATCGCCAACTTCTCTAGGAGTTTGCCCATAAAGGGGGTGATGGAGATGGGGCAATAGTTTGCCGGAATGGTCAAAAGAACATTTTTTGAGCAGTGGGTGCACAAGGGAGTGAGCAGTGGGGAAGACTCCAGTGGCGATGGAGAGGTTGCAGAGGTCGTCCAAGGCTTGAGCGAGAGAGTCAATGTTGTCCATGTTGTCCTTGATGGTTTTGGAGGGACAGGGGTCCACCCGTTTGGAGGAGGCTTTCATAGACCGAATTAGTCTGGTGACCTCATTCAGTGTGACAGGGGAGAGCGAAGTGAGAAGAGGGGGAGGGGTGGTGGATACCAATGGAGTCCCAAGAGGTTGAGGGTAACCTGATAGAGAGCTGTGTCTCATCCGCATAACACTGAAATTGGAGGTGAAATGGCTATCTTGCACGCCAGGATGGTCATTTAGACATTGAAGAACCAGGGGGATAGGTTAGATCGCTGGGGGACACCACAAGTAGAGAAAGTGATAGACGAGTGAAAGGGCCCCAGTTCCACCTTGGATGGGGAGTTCAGAGAGAAAGGAGGCAAGCCATGCTAGGGCCTGATGAGTGATGCCCAGGGTATCATGGAGACGTGCAATCAGAGTGCTGTGGTTTACCGTGACGAAGGCGGAGGAGAGGTCAAGTATAATGGGAACAAAGAGCGAGTTAGAATCAAGGTTTGAGAGCAGGTTTTCACAGGTGTCCAGAAGATCAGTTTCCATGCCTCTGAATGATCTAAAGCCAGACTGATGGTGATGGAAACAGCAAGCTGATTCAGAGTGGAGGGTGAGCTGAGATATCGCCAACTTCTCTAGGAGTTTGCCCAGAAAGGGGGTGATGGAGATGGGGCAATAGTTTGCCGGAATGGTCAAAAGAACATTTTTTGAGCAGTGGGTGCACAAGGGAGTGAGCAGTGGGGAAGACTCAAGTGGCGATGGAGAGGTTGCAGAGGTCGTCCAAGGCTTGAGCGAGAGAGTCAATGTTGTCCATGTTGTCCTTGATGGTTTTGGAGGGACAGGGGTCCACCCGTTTGGAGGAGGCTTTCATAGACCGAATTAGTCTGGTGACCTCATTCAGTGTGACAGGGGAGAGCGAAGTGAGAAGAGGGGGAGGGGTGGTGGATACCAATGGAGTCCCAAGAGGTTGAGGGTAACCTGATAGAGAGCTGTGTCTCATCCGCATAACACTGAAATTGGAGGTGAAATGGCTATCTTGCACGCCAGGATGGTCATTTAGACATTGAAGAACCAGGGGGATAGGTTAGATCGCTGGGGGACACCACAAGTAGAGAAAGTGATAGACGAGTGAAAGGCCCCCAGTTCCACCTTGGATGGGGAGTTCAGAGAGAAAGGAGGTAAGCCATGCTAGGGCCTGATGAGTGATGCCCAGGGTATCATGGAGACGTGCAATCAGAGTGCTGTGGTTTACCGTGACGAAGGCGGAGGAGAGGTCAAGTAGAATGGGAACAAAGAGCGAGTTAGAATCAAGGTTTGAGAGCAGGTTTTCACAGGTGTCCAGAAGATCAGTTTCCATGCCTCTGAATGATCTAAAGCCAGACTGATGGTGATGGAAACAGCAAGCTGATTCAGAGTGGAGGGTGAGCTGAGATATCGCCAACTTCTCTAGGAGTTTGCCCAGAAAGGGGGTGATGGAGATGGGGCAATAGTTTGCCGGAATGGTCAAAAGAACATTTTTTGAGCAGTGGGTGCACAAGGGAGTGAGCAGTGGGGAAGACTCAAGTGGCGATGGAGAGGTTGCAGAGGTCGTCCAAGGCTTGAGCGAGAGAGTCAATGTTGTCCATGTTGTCCTTGATGGTTTTGGAGGGACAGGGGTCCACCCGTTTGGAGGAGGCTTTCATAGACCGAATTAGTCTGGTGACCTCATTCAATGTGACAGGGGAGAGCGAAGTGAGAAGAGGGGGAGGGGTGGTGGATACCAATGGAGTCCCAAGAGATGTTGGTGGCTGAGGTGGTGGGAAGGAGAGCTTGGCTAAGATGTCCTGTGTTTTGGCAGTGAAGTGTGCGGCCAGAGCCAAGCTTAGGGCCTGGGTGGGTGCAATGGTGGAGCATGCTGCGGCCAGATTGCCTAATATCTTGCAAACTTTAAAAAGTTTGGCCGTGTTATTAGATGCCACAGAGATGTAGGCCTGAATAAAGACTATTTTCTTGGAGCGGATGCAGAGTCTATATTGCCTTTGAGAGAGGCTGTTAGGAAGAAATGCTCATATGTACTAATTTCCCTTACCTTTTGAGACCCCCAGCAACTTTGCTGGATTTCTACAATTTGATTTTTTTACCTGTAAAGAGTGTGAGACTTTTTTTCCCACTCTTCCATGTATTTTGTGTGTGTTTTACTTTTGTGTTCTTTGGTTATGGAGTTTTAAAACAACTCCAGTGGCATCATCGTTTTCTGTGTGTAACACAGCACCTTCAGTGCAGTGTCACAGGGGTGTCTTTCAGACTCCCCAAGATTTAAATACCTTCTCTGGGACTGACTACCGTCTCCCAGAGCATGTAAGTTAAATTGGCTTTACTAGTCTTTTTAGGTTTAAAAAGACTAGTAAATAGCACACATTATCTTCCTATAGAGTGCTGGAGGGGTTGCTTAGCTTCCCCTGAGTCAAAATACTCATGTAAAAGTAAAATGTTACCTTTCCCTACTTTAAATGGCCGGTGGCAGTGGTTTAGATCAACTACCGTGACTTTTCCCCACCGCTAACAACGGTAGCTATAAATCGGGTCAGCCTTTTTTTTCAATATGGCGCCCCAGACCTATCTGTAAAAATAGACTGTGGTCCTCTTTTTTCACCATTTCTTTTAGGAAAAGTCCTTCTTGTGTTTGTCTTTGCGCGCCAACCCAGGTTTGGTCCCTTTGTTTGTTGGCCTTTGGTGGGCTTCAGTGCTGAAGCCCTCCTCTGGCACCTGAGAGTCTGGGATGGACAAGATGTGAGGGAGTTGCCGAAACTCCCTGTGCTTAGTCTCCTAGGAGAAATGAATGCACTCTCGCATGATTGGCTGGCTGGCTGGATGTCCGGCAAGGACAGCCACCCTGCTGTGTGAGTGACAGCCAGTCTGGAAGGAATGGGGAAAAACTGTTTAAAAGCAGGTCTCTGGGACTTGGAAAGCAGAGTCGACCACTGGAATGAAAGAACCGAAGACGAGCTGAAGGAAGAGGACTGCTGCAACTCCTGGACGGCTGTTGAAGCCCTGCTGCAGGTCCGAATTGCCTGAAAATCCAATCGACAGAGAAGCCCTTCAAGGATAACTTGTTCCCTTGAGTTTTAGTGGGAACAACCAACTCGTAAGCCACCTGGACACCATCCCCATGTGGTTGAAATTTCATCAGAGTGCTGTTGAAAACCGGATAGCCAAAGGGAAGGAAACCAGTTTGTGGTCTTTAAGGAACTCGCACCTTAAAGCGACATCTTGCTAAGCTTTCGGCCTCATCCCTAGGCAGTGCAGGAACCTCCAAACGTCCTCCTTCTTGTCCCCATGACTGAAGCCCAGGAACCGTGAGATCTGCTCGAACTGCTAGGAACAACTGCGTCAGTTACAGCTCTTCTTCACTAAAAAGGTACTGTGCGAACGCGGTCCAGAAATCTTTTTGGCCATTGAGAAAGTGCATCAAACTTTCCTCAACTTCGAAGGCTTGTCCTTCCCTTAACATTCGTCAAACTTTTCGCCTAGCCAAATTCTTCTAAACTCTGTTGCAAAGAGTTAACCGTTATCTACCAGAACTGTGCTATCCTATACAAAGACTCTGAACCATTGACTTTGCCCAGGTCTATGAGAAGAATTGCTGGTTGTGTTTAACTGAAACCCTTTGCCCTGCCTATGAATGTATTTGAGCTGTCTAATCTGATAACCTTGTCTTTTTATCCTTTTAATAAGTATTTGAAATGCCATTTTGCTCCCACTTCACAGTAGCTAAACTTGTTCATTTACTACTGGTTGGATTTTTGTGGTTTATTAGTGTGTGATATTGAGCTGCTCATGCCAGTGTAATGTTTTCTGACTGAGTAAATACCTTTATATTCTTTTTACCAAGAAACCTTGAGTAAGTGTTTGCTTGAATCACTGTATTAGTTGGTCCTTTGTGTAACTTGTTCTACTGCTCACTTAAACTCTTCAGAGTCTAGCTGCTCAGCCATCGCTACCACTTTACTGTGTAGTACAGGCTTGTACCAAAGGTGAAATTTGTTTACAACCGTAGTCCTAATTGCCTGTAGTGTTCCCAAAGGGTTCTGCAGGTGATTCTGCCTAACAGAGGCGACAAGCCAGTTTGTCTGACGGTGTGCCCGAAGAATCCCATTTCTGTTTGCAGCCCTGCACTTGCGTTTAAGGGAGGCCAGGTCAGAGTCCTACCAAGAGTTGCACTTTTTGGTAGGCTTCAGTCAAACCCTCATGACAGGAAAAAGAGTGTTGAGAGTGTTAGATATGGAGAGATTAAGGATGAAAAGGGCTGTGTTAGGGTGAGAGTCAGCAAGAGGAGAAGGAGGTGGGGCGTAAGTAGAGGCAAAGTCAGCAACTGACACTCTTTTAATGGGTTGGATGACTTTGTGGGTGGGAGGCAGAACTGGGATAACCAATGTGACAGGAGAAGAGAGCCTCAGGTGAGAGAGGAGAGAGTGGTCTGTCCAGGACAGAGTAGTAGTGAGAGGGATAGATAGAGGAATGTCTGTTGAGATGAGAGTGTCCAAGGTGTGGCCAACAGTGTGCGTTGAGCCAGAGGGTAGGATGGAGAGGGAGAGATAGTCACAAAGATTGTGCAAAGGTCCAGAGGATTCATTTGAGTCTAGGTGGATGTTGAGACCACGCACTAGGAAGAGCTGAGATGAGGAGAGTAGAGAAGAGGCCAGGTCTGCCCACTCCAAGAGGAACAGGGTCGTCTGACCTGTGGCTGATAGAAGGTTGCCAGGAGCTAGGGGAGCGGGAGAGTCTGCAGACTAGACACTCAAAGGAAGTGTAGGTCTGAGTCGGAATGGCAGTCACCGGAATCCACTCAGGGAAGATCACTGCTACTCCACCCTAGCTTGTTTGCTCAAGGTACAGAGAGTATCTTGTTGCATTCAGGGAGGAGTGTGTCAAAACTCATGACAGGGCTGTCCTTGAACCAGGTTTCGGTGTGGGCAAGGACATCGAGATCTAGGATTTCAAGGAGGTTGCAGATGTCAGAAGGGTGTTTGACAGCAGAGTGAGAGTTGAGTGTGGCAATGTGAAGCAGATTGCTGTCTTTGAAGGACTTACAGAGGGGCAGGGAACAGAGGCCCCCCATAAACGGCGTAAGTGCCTGGGGCATAGAGGTAGATGGAGGGAGGATTACAGGGGGCAATGGAGCCCGAGATGCAGCATTAATAGGTGGCAGGTCCACAACAGAAGAGGAAGACACGTTTGTCAATGATGGGTATGTCATCACAGAAGCTGAGTAGAGGGTAGGAAGGGGGTTGGGTGGTTGCAAGGAAGCCAAGGCTGGGACGGTTGGCAAGGGAGCTAGGGATGCTAAAGGAGCAGGAGGCAGAGGAGCCGGTGCAGAGGAAGAAGGAAGGTTGATAAGCTGAGGGAGGAGCTTTTCAAAGAGTAGGAGGTTGGTTTGAGGACACTCTACTAAGATGGTTCCATTCCGGTAAACATTGATGATGACCCTGGAGGTAGAGAGAAAGTCAAGAAGAAACTCCCAGCGGGCGCCACCATTAATGGGTGAGGAAAAGAAAGGAGAGAGAAGTGCGATCATATTGAGGGTCCATAGAAAAGGAGGGGGGACGACAAAGAGGATGTCGGTGAGTGTGTCGCTGGTAGAAGCAATGACGTATTTGTCAGCAATAGGTAGGCGTGGGTTGGAGCCCAGTATGTCCTTCTTGAGTTCTTCCTGCCAGACTTAGTAAGAGTTAAAGGATAGGAGATAGAGAAGCAGTTTGAGAAGATAGGCAAGATAGAGAGTGCCATAGTAAGCTGCAGAGAATGAGGTACACATTATCAGGTTGAGGTGACTGGGCACGGGGAAGGAGTAGGAATGGGTGGAGGTATAGTACGGGGCTGGGATAAAAACACTGGGAACTAGGTAGGGCACGGGAGCAGATAGAAACAGTCAATGCCTTCCAATAATGCAAAATGTGCACATACCAAAATGATTTTAAAATGGTAGCAACAATGCAGGATGTGCACACATGAGAGAGCGCTTTTTGTGGGCAACAGATATTACAGTAGGGACAGTCAGATATGTAGGCAGTGGAGTTTCATGGTAGGAAGGTATAGTTAGTTTCAGATAGGGCCTAGATGAAGCGAGAGGTGCCCTCAGAGGTGGATTAGTGAAACGTGTGCCATGGAAGTCTTGAATGCCGGCAGGCAGCAGGCCGCACATACGCGATTGGCAAGGGGGGTCACATAGGCCAGGGGAACATGGATGTTGTGCTGTCCTTCTGATGCCTGATGTTGATGAGATGTGGCGGTGGGCCCCGGGGGCCCCACTAGGATTGGACAAGAACAGACAGGGCTGCTGGTGCCAGCCCTGCCTCCCTAGGGCTCCCGATTGGCAGATGTAGGAAAAGAGTGGCCAATCACAGTGGACCTGAGGCCAGACAAGGAAATGATCCCAGCCTGAGTGCTGGAGCGGCCATCTTGGAGAGTGGCATGCAACAGGGAAAAAAGCACGGCGTCCCTCCAACAGTGTTCGACATCTGCCTTGGGAACAGAATGTGCCAGACGCAGCTGCTAGCGTTGTGATGCAGAAAACTATTTAAAAGTGCCCATCAAATTCTGTGTTTGTGTGGCACACACAGATCAATAATTGTTCAACAGACTCTAATTACAACACAATTACGGCGCTTCTCTTCTATGTGCATTAATTGTGATAACTACCTTCAGGCTTTTAATATTTATTGATTACACATTGTTCTTACACACCTGTGTTTAAGTGGTTGCTGCATGTGTATCCTACATAGATGTTATACACTATTTTCCCCCCTCAGATTTTTGAACGTTGTGGATACCTACTTATTCTTGACTTCTACATGCTTTTTGATGCATGCAACTGTGTGAAAGTTTGCTCATACGCAAGTATCTTCTCATATGTGTGGTAGTTGTGGAAGAAGATCATGAATTCTTCTTTGAATATGATGGTGTTGTAAGCATCCCGTCTGTGACCAGTCTCCTCCGGAAATAGACCAAAGAGAGAACCTAATTCAATGTGCATGAATCACCCTTCCACATACAAAGCCCTTGCTGACTATCATTGTGGCACAGACTTTACTAGCATATCGGCATTGCCTGAAAATTTGCAGATTCAGTTCGGAGTTAGCCTTTGGCTGCTCCAGTCCTACACCTCCTCTTCCTCTCTCGAAATACTGCATCATCAAGCCCAACTTCCCCTGGCTGGTCAGCGCAAAGAGCAAACAATCTGGCAGTGCAATCATCAGCTTGTATTCGCCCTCGCCCCTCAGGCACATTTCTGCTGCAATCAGCCCGTGTTCTATCAAGTGAATATCAGTTACATATTTCAGGTTCCCAGAGTTGACCTAGCTCCTCACCGCTCTGCGTACAATTCTAAGCACATCTACACGCAGCTGGCAACAATGTAGCATGCAACGCATACCTAACAAGTCCCCAGAGGGACCCGAGATCTTCACATAGATATGCATGCAGCTTGCCTTTGCATTGTTTGCTCCCAGCCAGAACACACAAAATAATTCCACAGAGCACAACCCTAAACCTAGACAACTGTCTCATTCTCCACACCAAGCTTGAAACCTAACTACAAAAACCTAGAGGGGAAGTGAGGATAAACCAGATGCAAAATGTTCTTAGTTACCAGAAAAATACAATGGATTTCCATGCAGAATTGTACCTACTGCCTGGCATAACTGCTCTGTTACAAGCGTGCTGAACTTAATCCCCCACAAAACGCTATTATTTTATGACACTGAGGACAGAGTGTATAGACCGGGATTGGTGTCTGTATCAAGCAATTTTTTTAGTAGTGTTCAAAGCTTAACCGAATTTAGAGACGACTTTACAGGATATTGTGCCTCATTGCAAGTTTGCCGTATTCCGCCGGTAAATCAACCGGAAATACCGGCAAACGGAATTGGTTTTACCAGCACATGGTCTTCCGAAATAACTGGCAGATTACAAGTGTGGTTAATCCCCATCCCATGGAGTCTGCTGGGACTCCATGGGGGGGATTTTGCCACTGTAACTGCCCGTGCCAGTAATAAAGGCAGTTGTTTACCATTAGGGGTCAGAATTACCTCCAGCACTTAGCTGGGAGTAAATCCTTAACCCCTACTAGCAAAGAAAGTTGTATTGGGCCGCTCTGGTAAATTTGCCGGAATACATTATTACGGCCACTTTTACAGTGTACCGGCCAACTTGGAATGAGGACCATTGTGTCTAGTCGGTATCCAGGCATTTCTTCGAATATATAGTTTTGAAAGCCAAAGTTTCGAGAAAAAAAATGCATCGAAAAAATGCATTTTTTTTTGTAGATAAAGTTTATTTTTTTTTTACTAAAATGGGTATTAAGGGGTAAAAAACAGGGGATAGGGGGGACCCCCCATTGAAAAAATAAAGAACAAATGCATTGTTTTGATGCATTTGTTTCGAAACTTTGCCATTTGAAACTTTGGCATTCAAAACAATCACTAGGAACCGTCTAGTCCATGTGGGATGTTATTGAAATAATTGCAGCATCATGAGTATTTTAAAGCACATAATGAGAGTAACATTAGACACATCATAAATAAAGAAAAATAACGTTTCACATTGGAGATTGTGAGTTTGACACCCATAGAAAAACAGTTATTGCCAGTTTACAAAATGTGAAACATACAATTGGCTAATTGGTGCATAACCGTATTATACGAGGAGACCAACAATTTCTACAACCACAAGCAGTACTACTACTGCACAACGTGTTTGCTTGAGATGTGAGGTGGTTAAGTCCATGAATGAGGTGGAGGTTGTTTCCTGGTCTGATGGAGGCACATCCAGTTTTGGGAACCAGCTGCAGAAGGTGAGGGTTGGTATTGTTTGAATGTATTTCTGTAAGAAGAAGTGCACCACTAAACCCATGGATTATATCCCAGGGGCATTGCTATGATTGTGGTGTGAGTACCACAAACCGGTATCTCAGTGACAGCAAGGTGCTAGGTTTGTCACAGTGCACTGGATTCAAACTGGTGTAAGGAGCTTGGCTGCCTACTTTGGAGAACAGGCTCTTCATGGTAGAATGAGGAATCAGGGCAAGCACTCAACAAATGGTGTCTAATGGGTACATGGGCAGCGAAAATTGACTGTGGGTTTATTTATTTATTTATTGGACATTTGTGTGGCGCCTATACACAAGTGTTTGTTGGGAGAATCCTCACCCCATATGTACCGTCATTTGTGTGTTGGGGAGCTACATATATCACCTCCCCTACCATGACTATGTGGTGGGATTTTATTGATTTGTGGGATGTTGCTTATGCGTGATGGCATTCAATTCAGTACTGCTGAATTATTGTCAATAAACATGGGCAATAGACCTTCCAAAATTAGTCATGTTTCGTGTCCCTCTCCTTCGCACCTGTGTAAGCTATTCAATGCACACGTGGCTTAGTTAGCAGCCCAAACTGACACACACTATTGTACCACTCGGCCTATCTTACTCTTTCCGTTGTGACAGATGAGGAAGCAATGCAACTGAATTGATTCACAACACGCGCATGTCGAGTTTGACATACTCTCTTGCTCCCTTCATGCAACCTCATCCATGACATTGTTACTATGCTGTACTTTCTTCCTTGTGTGCACCTAGCAGCAGCTTGGGTCAAGTACCTGGGCATGAAGCGCAGGATTGATCTTCGCGTCTGGAGCTGGAGTGGTGTTACACGATGGCGGCCTGCAGAGTGCACCTCCGTGACGGCTCCTGTCTCAATTGCCCCCTCACCTCTTTCTAGCTACAGATCCTCATGTATTTACATTGTTTCTTAATGGTCCCAAAGTTACATACTGACACCTCTTCTGCATTGATGTCAGCCATGATGTCTTCCCAGATCCAATGACGGACAGATGCCACAAGCTGCTTCTCTTCATCAAAAAGGGACCCCTAACTCACAATAGGCAACTTCAGAGGCAAAGAAGTTGACAGCCTTCAGCCTCACCACCTGGGAGGTGCTGGATGACTTAGCAGACACGGCACTTGCGAGGCTGGTGGGGTGACAGTGGGTCCTTACAATACCTGTCCAGAGGAGCTGAAATTGTATTATGGAGATGTGGTCATTCTAATGAGCCAGCGGATGTGGTGATAGACAGTATCTGCAGATATGCTGCACAAGGCACCAACATGAGTTGAAAGTCTGCGGGGGACAAACATGCACTCCAGTGCAAGTGGCTACCAACCAGTGGCACACTACCAGGCAGCATGAGGTGTTGCACAGATAAGGCATAAAAGACTGGAGTAGGCAGGAGCACTTACAAGGCACAGGTTTATAGGTTTACATTAGCTCCACGAGGCAGCATAGTGAGACAATGTGAGGAAAGTCAGTCAGTGATTCTGTTCCTCATTTCATGGAGCACGTGCTGCGAATGTATATGCGCATTTCAAGCACGTAATAGTACAAATAGGGTGCGCAAGCGCAGATTGCAGTTTCGCAGCATTTTTCCAAATGGAATCATACACAGTGCGGGATGTTGATACGGAGTGCAAACACACCATAACTGTGATTTTTCTGGTTGTGCTGTGAATATTGCAGGGTGAGTGAGAAGGAGTCTCAGAGAGGTAAGGGGGCACATAAGAAGAAGGGGCCACCAGCAAAACGTGGGAAAAAGGCACAGAGTGCCCGAGCACCACCAGATTGCACTAGGGCTAAAATGGGAAACCCACTGAAGACCTAAATCCCTCAGAACAGGGACTGGTCAGGGAGAAGGGTGCACCATGGGAAAATGCTTTTCTGATGAGAAACTGCAAATCCCCACAGATCTTTATAGATGAGCATCAGCATGTGCTCTACACTTGGGCTGGCAGCATGTACCCTGTCTGTTACCCAGCAGTGGAAACTGGTGCAGGAGATCATCAACATGATCAATACCTGTGGGGTGGAGAAATGCACCACTGGATCGGTGCACACATGGGTGGGAGACCTGACAAGGTGGGCAAAGGCCAAGCTCAACCTCAATCTTTTAACCCAATGAATACCTAGATCTCTCAGAACTGGCACCAGTCACGGAGCATGTCTGAGTTCAGAGAGGAGGGGGGTCATCCGGTTCTCCCATGGCTGCACAGGCAATGTAAGTGCATTTCTTAATGAATGTGTATCTATGCATGCTTGTATGGATTGTACGGTTGAATGTATGTATTTTATTGTTTGTTGTGTGTGAATGGTATCTGAACGTGCGGGTGAAAGGGTTTCTGTTCTTTGCATGCTTATGCGTCAGCCCCCATCCCTAAATGTATAGGCCTGCTGTGTGGGGCCCCTACATTTAAGGGTTGGGGCTGCTTTGAGCTCATTACATGGATAGGCTAGCCTACATTGACTGGAGTCCTGTCTATCCATGTAAAAACACGTAACTTGCTTTACCCATGATGCTCAGTTGCCGTCCATCAAGTGTAAATCAAACATGATTTGACTAGACTGGCCTACATTAAGTGTAGGCCAGACTATTCACGTAATAACGCTTGCCCTTGCTTTACACTTGATGCATAGACAGTTACTGCACGGAAAGCAAACATGGCAAGTGTTATTACCGATAGATGGCAGCTTTTCACAGTAGGCTATTGGGTCATATATGCATTGCTCACGCTCCCGTGGCCCGCACTCCAAACGTTTGTATACCTCTGCTTACCTTACTAAAAGGACAAAAACACTCAACCCACGAAATTGGAAATTGAGAAAATTGCATTAGAATTAGAAACAAGTACAGTTCCCTTTAATTTACATATTTGTAATAATTATTCTCAATAGCATAGACAAGTGTGACATAAGATGCCACACTTAGATGTGATTTGTGATCAGTTTTGATGACAATCTTATTTGCACCACTCAGCTAAAGGATGCAATGCATTGTAATTTTGAGTTACCCTTTAACAGGTTACTAGAAGTGATGAGATTGCACTGGAGTGCTTTGTGATTTGGGACAAAACTGTTATGGAAATGTGTGTTTACTAGCAGTGACTTTCTTGACAAATAGAAACATCAGTAATGAATATATGTAGTGATGGGCAAACACAGCTATCTGGACTATTTTTGGTTAAATTAAACAACTTAAGTATAAATAAAAATGTATCTTATGAATTTGGCCCATGCTATATGTTCCTCTGTTTGTGTTTGTGTCGTGCCCTGATGCCTGTGGGCTGGCGGCGCGTTATAAATAAATAAGTAAATAAATAAATAAATAATGTGCAATTAACCCATTTGTAAACACGTGTACATCAGTGCATGATTTACGTACAGAGTTTTGAATTTTTTTCAACCCAGACCCCCCAATAACGTGTGTCTGACTTTAAAGCACTTAAATCCTTTTTGCTGGAGATGTGACTGCGGGCTACACACTTCTGGGCTGCGAAATCTGCCAACTTTAGAAGATCACATGAAATCAAAGCTCTGTCACTGGCAGAACCGGACCTCAGTAAAGCCATTGTGCCTCATTGTGCCTCATTAGAAGTTCATTGGTAATTTGACATTAATTCTACCCAATTAACACCTAATTTGATAACTGTTGCCACCACCTGGTCTCTTGGAGGTTACCACAGGATTACTACCCATGTTTGGAGTCCATAGGGATTGTGGGGATTTTAGGTGGATTTACTTCTAGAGAAAATACTGTACGGTAAATCTGTTGATATTGGGAGGGAAAGTGGTCGATTTACCTCCAGCAACAAGCTGGAGGTAAATCTACCACTTTTCTCTGAAAATCGGTGGGTTTACTGTGTGGTAATTCCACCGGCAGTAAATCCATCAAAATTTTAATTTGGTGGTGCAGGAAAAGTGGCTGTAATGGAATTACCGCCATATTTTTCCTGCACCGCCGAATTTGCAATGAGGCCCATTCTACAAGGATGAAAGGCTCGCTTTGCATGTAAAAGCATCATTACTTTATTAAGTGATGAATGTTTTTCTCAGCCTGCCATGCTTGCGGTTTTCTGACATGTTGCAGTATTGAATATAGGCCAGTCTAGCCACATGGTAACACTTGAATCTGATTTACCCTTAATGCACAGAAAATGTGCATCTTAACTGTTCATTAAGAGTAAAGCAAGCATGGCAAGTGTTGCCACTGTCCTACAGCCAATTTAGGCCAGTCTAGCCATCAGGATATGCTTTCTTTCTACTGCATGGGCTTTATTTTACTGGCTGGGAGTCCTAATATGGCATTTCTAGCATATATTAGTTCAGCATGCATGCACATGTATGGACACAGCCAGCGTGAAAATATTTTATATACTAGTATATGTTGTGGGCAAAGGCATAATGAAAATCCATTGAAAACGGTTGTGGGCACTTTTGGTAACTTGCATCTATTGGGCTTTTACATGTGATTCCATGCAAAATTGATTGCAAACTGTGCAGCTTTTTATACAATTTTTCACAGAAAGTGCTGTAAAATGTGCCATTTTAACCCATTATTTTAAAACATTTCTCTGGAGGAGAACCCCACCCGAACCCCCCTGGTTTGGTTCGGCTGCCTCGCTACAATTGATTGCTTGCACATATTAAGTACATACATTTACACTCCAACAGTTTGAATATTCACCAGCCGCCACTGATCTTTCTCTTTATGACCTCATTCCTCCTGTAATGTATACATGCCCTGTTCCATTACATGGGGTTCTGTGAACAGGTTGAAGGCTTGGTGACCGGTTCCCTGTGACATACCATTTTGCCACTCATGATTGGTTTGTCCAAACCAGAGAAGGAGAGTGACCAATGATGTTCCTATTGTTAGCAACACACATTGTACAGCAGACACTCCATGTGTCACGCCTCTGGATCAGTCTGTGGCCCCACAACAGTTGCCTTTTAATAGAGCACACTTTACAGTTGTTGATGTATGAGACCTTTTTTCACTGCCACTGTCAAAGACTGGCAGAGTATGTGGTACAATGTGTGTCAAAAGTGGTATTGTGTTTGGGAAAAGGTCTAGTGGTGGCAGCAATGGATTGCCAGCATTCGTTCCCATGACACGTTTTGAGTGTGATGCATGTAGGGTGTTGGGATGTCAACAGTGGCAATGTTCACCTGAGAGTCATGTCAGTCAATTTGCTGATGCGTAGGAGAAGGTCCAAGGACACATCGTGTTTAAGTATGAAAGAAAATGGGATGATTGGGATATATCTACCACAAGTGCCACCATGCATGTTTTGTTAGTAGGCCATGACGGCACTGCCTCTCATATTATACTTACTTATGACTAAACAGAATACTTGCCACATCATTGGTGTGACAAACTGCCATTGTCAATTTTGCAATTGCCATTCAGACGTATGTTCATCTGTTGAGATACACCGCCCATAAGTGCCTTGATGACGTGTGATCACATGAGAGTGAGTATTCAGTTCACAAAAGCCACCACAAACCATAGTTCAACAGTTCCCTCCTCTCTATCAAGCAGGAAGCAAAATGCCTAGAAAGATCCTAGCAAAAGATCCATGCTTCTCAACCAGAAAGCCCCTCAGACACTGCCGCAAAATAATTTTAAACAGCCATATGAAATGCCAAATCCACCCATTACTTCCACAAACTCCAGTCCACCACCAATCATACCCAGAAACTATTCAACATTGCCATGTCCCTCTCTAAACCACCACCCACACCTTTCGCACACCCATCCACTGCAATATGCAATTACCTCATGAACTACTTCAACTCCAAAATAAACAACATCAGGACAACCCTCCCCTCAGCACTCGCACTCACACCCCTCACTCCCAAACATTTTAACCAAAGGACACTTGCAATCCTATCAACACTGATACCCTCATCAACCTAATTGCTAAAACAAAACCTGCACACTTCCTGGATGATGCATGTCCACCTCAAGAGGCATCCAATTGCATCACCACCCTACGTTCCCACTGGCTCAACATAATCAACTCCTGTCTCACACATGGTACTATCCCCAATGCACTAAAAATGGGACAAATCTCACCCCTCCTCAAAAACCCAACTCTTGACCCCCATGCTCACAGAAAACGATTTCCCCATTACTATCCTACCATACCTCATCAGAATCATGCAATGCTTTGTAACTGCCCAACTGCAACAACACATAACCACAAACAGCCTACCCAACCCCTTCCAATCTGGCTTTCGGCCTGGACACAACACTGAGACTGCTACTCTTTACATCCTCGATGACCTCCACAGCATCACATACAAACGACACACAACACTACTCGTACTCGACTTCTCTTCAGCTTTAAACTCCATCAACAACACCATTCTACTAGACATTCTTGTTCACAGGATGAATCTCTCTGGCACCGTACTCGACTGGTTCACATCCTTTTTCACTCATAGGACACACTTTGTCTCCATGCCCACTTATCAATGAGACCCCACCTCTTTCAAGTATGGGGTCCTGCAAGGCTCCTCCCTATCTCCACACCTTTTCAATCTTCATGTTGAATCTCATGGATAGACCCTTAGCAAACAGAGCATACATGTCCACCAATACACAGATGACACACAAATGTATTTGCAAATGTCATCCCCTTCACAACTCCACACCCTAACATTTGTCTCTCCACCATCACCAACTGGATGGCCACCCACTTCCTCAAACTCATCCCATCCCAAACAGAATACCTCCTCATCTGCCCTCCAAGGCACAAATCCAACATCACCCCCTGGATCCAAAAACTTGCCATGGACAAACTTCACATATCCCTCTCCACACGTGTAAATCCCTTGGCTTCATCGTCAACCCCCACCTTTCCTTCATACATCATATAGCCGCTGTCACCAAAACATGCAATCTACAACTACACCTACTATGCACAATCAGACATATCCTTCCTCCTGACAATTTCCTCACAGCAGTCCAAGCATTGGTTCTCTCTAAACTGGACTATGGACATGCTCTTATCACTGGACTCCCCAGCAACACCCTTGCCCCCTCTGCATGACATAATAAACACAGCATCCAGATTCACCCTTCACCTACCCAAACATCCACCCATCATCGCCTCTCTTGCCCAGATCCAGGGAATTGCCTTCAAAGGACTCAGCATTGGGCCTCATTACAACCCTGGCGTTGGACCATGGTGCTATTAGCACCATGGTCCATGCCGGATTCCGCCATGGTGGATGGCGGATTTACTGCCCCATTACAAGGTTGGCGGGGCGGTAAATCCCCATTCACCATGGCCCCTTCCCCATTCCCATTTTTGGCCCATAGGGCTCAATGGGAATGGGGAAGGCGCTAATTACGGCACCGTAAATTACAGTGCCGTAATTAGCACCAAGGTCCCTTAGCGGGATGGACTTTAACGCCTGCAAAAAGCAGGCGTTAAAGTGTGAATCTGGCGTTAAGGGTTTAACGGCGCCGCAGCCTTTTACAGCGCCGTTAACCCCTTAACGCCAGGGTTGTAATGAGGCCCCTTGTATTCAAAGCCATCCAGCTCAAAACTACATCTCACCTTCATGTTTCACAGATCCTGTTTCCAGACTGCAATAGCTAACATTTTATTAGTATGGTTACTTCATCTATGACAATCTTGATGTTTATGTTAATTCACCATTAACTGGACTGTGTCTTCCACATATCACTAGAGAAACTTTGAGCCACTTATAAATGTATGCACACATTTTGTTGTTTCGAAATATTTGCTCCTTCAACCCTTGTAGCAGTTTTATTATTGAGGTCTATCTGAACGTTATCGAACCATTTGTCTATATTAATTTGCTGTTTTATATTCATTATAGCTGTAATGAAATCACTACTTAAAATGTTTCAGAATTGGAAATTATCAATGAATGTACTTTAGAACACATTTTCTTAATTGACTGTTGAAATTGGAGAAGTAGTTTAGTGATTTTAAATGTCAGCATGCATGGAATTAATATAGATTGTCGCACTACAACACATTAAAGTGTTCTTTCAAGTAGGTTGCTGACATTGTTTTATTCAAATCCCATTGGGAACAACTATGTTATAGTTTAACCAATCAGTCTGTCATGTGTGTTGCTCTAGTCAGCACAAGTGCAGGCTATTAACACTGCCAATGGCAATGGAGTAGCTAGTTTAATGCCATGGATATGTGCAGAGCTTGTGCCATGTCATGTGAGTAGACCTAGTTGATCTTGCAGTAATGGACATGACTGGGCAATGATCACAGTACGACACACCTATTCTGATGTTCAAAGGGACAATCAGGGAAAGTCATGTTGAATGTTCAGAGAGCAGTTTTTAGCTTTTGAAATCTCTGTGCTTCATTGCCAGACGTTGCATGGTGTGCATGATCTAGACATTCAGGGCACATTTCATGTTGTATGTTTAATTGTGAATTAGGCATGTGCTGTGTGAGATGGCCATATGGGACGATTATAAGTACCGGTGGGCTGTTCAGATGCATGTGTAGCAAGCCAATTGTGGGTGCAACAAAAGGATTTGTTGTATACATGCAAGACTGAATAGGCACCTGATTGTTGTTGTTTGTCATCGTTCAGGTGATGAGGCAGCAGATGAGGAAGATGCTGGACAATACACCAACACAGGCTGGGCAACTGTGGCTTGTCAGAATCAGCTCTACCTGCAGGCTATCATCAGCTGGGCTGATGACTCATTGTCTAATGATGATGGTGATTTGGATGTTGGGGGATTACACTGGGACATGGTGGTTGCACCTTTTCTCAGTAGCCCTAATCAATTGGAGTTGCTCCAGTGCTTGAGGCTGCAGAATATGAGGCAGAGATCCAGAACACGATGTACTTGTCAGTTGGGAGCACTGAAGCTTTGCCAACTTCCCTGTCTGCTCCTTTGCCATTTTCCATCTTGGAAGCCTGAGTGGTGGGTGATGGCAGTGTTTCTGGTGGTGAATGGCAGCCACTGACAGTGTGATTCCCTGAGATAGCACTGGCCTTTGGCTTCCCGCATCGGTATTGTTATGCCACACACACACAGGGGCAGTTTGCCTGCTGCCCACTTGTAGTGGGAGGATGAGGTGCTGCAGGTAAATTCCAGACAGGCGGAGGTCCTGCAGGCCTTCCCTAGGGAAATCTACCAGATGTCCAATAATGTCCTCCAATGCTGGGCTTGCAGCTGAAATACAGCTTTTGAGAGAGGAGAGACCACATTCAGCAATTGAGACAGGCCATTCGGAAGGAAATGTTGGCCACACAGGATGCTCTTCATGAGCAGGTGTCAGCCTTGAGGCAATCTCTACATGAAAAGACGTTGACCTCAAGGGACACCCTTTGACAAGACAGGTGCCCAACTTGAGACAAACAGAGAACATGCAGATGGTTGCTTCAAGGGAAAGCATGCATTGGGACATGTTGTCGTTACAAGACTATTTACATCAGGACATGGCTGCAATTGGAGGGCTGATGCATGCCTCACTGTCAAAAGTGGCAACCACAAAGGAGAACCAATCATTGGCCATGCGTGGTCTGAGTCCCCTTTTTCAGGACCTTCCACAGGATTGTGGACTGCAGTGAAGCACACTAATGCAGCCATTGCCAATGTCCCCAAACAACCCTTATGGTGCCCACCCATACATTCCATATACACGTGTCGGTAACTTTTGTGGAAGTATCCTCCTCTTCAAACATGATCCTGTGGAGCTACTGGATTTGCTATCTTTACTTATGTCCAAGGTGGACTTTTTTTATTTGATGAGTGAGCCATTGTGCTCCATAGCCCTGTGATGTAACTGGGTGTTAGACAGTGTGTAAGAATCATCCGGGTGTACTTTTAAAAAACAGTTAACTAACATCAACTGACATTGCTATTTTACTTGCTACAGCCTCATGCATGCATTTAAGTATTGGGTTAATCAACAATGGGTGTTATATGTATTGTCTCTTAAACAAAAGCATGTAGGTATTCTAAACAGATGATTCTCCACTCTCATTTCAGATCTCATTCCACATCTGACACCCATCTACCCAGAGGAAATACACATATGTCTCCAAATGCACTCCTACTCCCCATTCCGTCTGATGGACACAACTCATCCTAGTATCATTGAGGAGGGGCAGTGTTTGTTGGAGGTGGTGAGGGATTCACAGCAAACCAGCTGTACATTGAGGTAGGTTTCCTACTTGCATATCTGTTGACACAAAGTTACAAACAGTCAACAGATGTGGCACTCAAAGGAGTGGGCATGTATGTGTTATGCAGGTTCATTTTGGGTGATGGTAACTGTCCCCAATGAAGGGAGTTCTCATACAGCATTAAATGTGATCATGTGTATTGTTTCCCATCTTGATGGGCTTTGTGCCTTTGTGTAAAGCTCCACAATATATTGCTTGCAGTGTGTCTCCTCCTGATGTATCTGTGTTACTGTTGTTGATGCTGGTTGCTGTAATTCTAGGTTATTTGTTGAGTGGTAGGTTATGTTTGCTTCATTGATGTTACGCTTGCATGCCATGTCCTGAAGAATGTCATGACAAGTAGGGACTGTATGATGCATGAACATGCAACACAGCAAATGCTCAAACGCCATGCAAAAGGATCAGCCTAATGTATGCAGAAAGATATGCGATTTCAATCACAATTTAGTAAGCTGAGAAGTGAAGTGTCATGTCCTTTGCAGAGGAGTTAAGCAGGGAGGTGGTAAAAGTGAATATTTCTGTCGATAGGTGTTATATGGCAGCTGTGTGGCTTCGTGTAGCAACAAAGTAGATTGCTATGGGTGTCCCATAAAATTGATGAGATATTTGGGTATTTCATGAGGGGCCATGGAAGATATGGCACACTTTGCAGTCTTAGAGATAAGTACACATTGAGGGTAGAGAGACATACGTAAGCAAGGAGTTGACACGTGAGGGGGGGTGACCTATTCTCAGGAAGAGATGTGCTACCAACCAGTGGAGGAAACAGGGAAGCTGCACCCACAGTCTCGTGTATGCTGGTGAGTGGAAGGTGTGTTGCCGTAGGTGTTAAGGAGAAGCCTTACACATTAAAGAGAAAGGTCATCAGCTCCTTCCTGAACTGTAACAGTGAGGGTTGAGTCTGATGTTGATGTGGAGTCTTTGGGCATAGGCAGAGAAGGCCTGTCTTCTGGTTCTTTCATTCATTCATTGGCAGAGAAGGAGCCTGCTAATAATCTCACTTCTGGTGTGTTGTAGGCCTCCAGAGATGCAGCGTTTGCTAATGAGGCAGCTTGGTGACTTCAGTGTGACAGTCTTGGAGAAGAATCAG